>NC_140588.1:687924486-689257819 GCF_964204655.1 Triturus cristatus
TTTTACCAGACATTTCGTCATTTACCCACTTAATGCTGACAATGGACTGGGTGAAAAGGTCAGTCTCTCAGGCCAATCGCTTATCGTAAGTTCCATAGAGCAAGCAGAAAATAATGGGTATTGTACGGGAATTCAATATATTTATGTATAAAATCTCCTCAGTTCTCCTAACTTGACGCTCTGCGGTTGCCACTTCCTTAAAAGCGGGAAACCTGCCCAGGAAGCAAGTACCAGTCCAGGATGCAGCCTACTGTATGTCGACAGCTTCAGGGGGATGTTGAACTTTGATACCGAGCACGGAGCACTCGGGTAGGGTGGGGGCTACTAGTTTGGATCAGAAGGCCTCGCAGACCTGCCTTCAGACTGCTATACACTAAAATTGCAGAGCTATGGTCAATTTAACAAAGAGGCCTACATATTGAACAGAAGGGCCTACACAGGGGTTTTATGCTGGCTGAGTGGTAAGGATGTCTCAGGATAATTATATAGCAACACAGGACCCGCTGGTCAATTTAATACGGCCTACAAATGCAGCTGGCAGGGCAAGGACAAGGGTCTCATACTTCAGGTGTGGACAGAACGGGCCAGGGGCCCCCTGTGATACAAAATCTACCCTCCTTCAAGGCTGTGGCAATGTAATAGACCATTGTGGGCAGAAGGAAGAGGCAATGGTAGTACAACCATACATGCCAACAGACCCGATTCAGCCAGGAAACGTCCAATGTTTTTAAGCTCAAATGGGCTTTATTTGATCTGTCTCCTGTCTACAATATCCTCTTTTTCAATGTAACTCAAAGGGGAAAATCAATACCCCAGTTTTTTTTCAAAATCTCCCTCTTACCAAGTTCAAAATGTTCGCAAGTATGGTACATTGGATCATGGAAGGAAATGGGATAGGGACATGGACTTGGATAACAGAGGACAGGAGGGACATGGAGAGGTGCACCAAACTGACCCTGCAGGGCAGGCATCAGGGTTTGCAGCAGCACAATACACCACACAGGGCATGCAGGACAGGAGTGCAGCACAACAATCCATAGAAAGCAAGAGGGAGGGGACAGGACCATGCACATGGACAACAGAGAACAGAGGGGCAAGAGGCAATGGTAGCTAGCTGACCATAATGGACAGACAGGAGAGAAAGCTGCAGCATAACAGACCATAAAGGGCAGGAGGGACGGATCAGGGGCATTACAATGGAACAGACAAGCCAGGAGGGAGGGAGTAGGGCTGGGGGCAAGGGGGCAGGGCAGGAGCAGCAAGATAGCCATGGAGGTCAGGCAGGATGGGCACTAGAAGCAAGACACACCATGAAGAGCAACAGTGAGACTGTGATGGCATACACACAGACCATGGAGGGAAGGTGGGAGGGGGTCAGGGGCAGCTAACTGACCACACAGGGAAGGTGGGAGGGGCCATGGCAGCACAGAAGACCATGCATGGCAAGTGGGAGGGTTAGTGGCAGCACAATGGCTATGATGGGCAAGAAGGAGGGTGGAGGGGCATGCACAAAGGACAATGGAGGATAGAAGGGAGGGTCAGGACCTGTGCACAGACAAGAAAGTTCAGGGGAAGGGACCTCACAACAGACCACACGGGGCAGGCAGGAGGAGCAGTTGCAGCACAACAGACCAGGGAGGGCAGAAGGGTGTGGCAGTACAATGGACCATGTAGGACAGGAGGAAGAGGATAGGGGCATGGCATGTGGACAGGCAGGGTGGAGGTGGCAGGGACAGGTTACAGTCATCTGACAATGCTAGGCAGGTGGGAGGGGAGTGGCAGCTCAACAGAACACTCAGAGTAGATAGGAGTGGCAGGTCCATGGGACATGGTGGGCAAAAAGGATGGAGCAGGGGCATGCACAAAGACATCGGAGGGCAGGGGAAGGAGAATAGGGGCAGCAAGCTAAGCACAGAGTTTAAGCAGGAGGTCAATGATGGGGCATAGAATTGGGCAATGGAGGGCAGGAGGAGTGGACTGGTACATCATACTAAATTGAGGGCAGTGGCAGCACATCAGACCATGCATGGCAGGAGGGAGGAGGCTAGTCCATGGATTCACACAACAGAGTATAGGGAGGAAGGGATGGGGCAGCAAGCTAACTGTTCAGAGAAGGCGGGTATTAGGAACTTTATTGTTTTTAAAACATTGTGTCTGTGCGAACTACTTAAAATATGAACAAGTATGCAGCATAATCTCACTTTTATTGAGGAAGAAGAGGACGTTTGTGACTGTGACTCCGGGCTCACTTGGCAGAAACACCCCCTGACCCTCCACCCCCTATCGCAAAATGTAATGCCCGTGAAAAGGGTAGGTGAACACAGTGTTATATAGAACATAGTCCTGAGAGCACGATTGAAAATGAAAACTAGATATAGTGTATGGTATAAACTATGCACCAAAAAGTGTGATATAAGATGAACCGGGCGTGAAATATAATATGCAATACATTGTGCGCAATGACAGATTCATTGGAGAGCGCGAGATAGCACAGGCACTAGCGCGTGCTATGCGATATGCGCCTTGGAGTGTAATATGCACAGGGCAGTGTTGTGTAACCTAACTAGTCTCTAAAGTTGTAATATAAAATATGTGCTGGGGAGTGTAACGTTGCATATGCACTGTGACAAATATATGGATCCCAGATTGTAATATGTATGGCATAGCACTGTGCGTTATAACATAGGCATCGAGAAAGGCACGTTAGATGGGGCAATATAACCCGTGCGAAGACAAGTGTGGCATGACATATTCACGGGGTGGTGTTACAGTGCACATGGGCTAGAGAGTGTCATAGCATATGCACTAGCTAGTGGAATACAACACAGAGGTGTGTGGCACTCGGCAGGCAATGGTGGGTGTAACACAGCATTGGGCTCTGTCAGGAGCACGCTGTGACTCTCAAGTGATGTTCGTCCCCTTTCCAGAGAATAAAATAAAAAGTATTACACATCCGGCAGTGGATGTGTGTTTTATTAACCGTGAGGGGGGTTTCTTGCATAGTTTTGGTCGAATTTTTGTTGAATCCCCTTTGAATGGCTTGGTGTGCATGTGTATTAAATGTGCCCGTCAATAGCTACCCATGTTTGTATAAATAAACGACAAGGGTGTCTACCAGGATTAGGCACGGTAGGGCATCAGACATGTCAGAGCTTCACTAGTGGTGTAAATACATTCCACGTGGATTCATTGCATGCATAGTCGCCTTTTAATGAATATCACGCAAATCGTCATGGTGATAGGTACGTACGGTTTGTCCAGCATGTCCTAGGTGTGTCTATAAATATATATTTTTTAAAAATAATAAAAAACAGTGGCCGGCCCTGGGGATTGGGGTCAAAAAAATATAATTAGGAGACTGGCCCTGGGTTATGGGGTCATCAGGGCCAATAAATTAGAATAAGAAGGGGAACCAAACAGCCCCCCTTCTTAAAAAACTAAAATAAATAAAAGACTGGCATCGTGCCGGAGGCCATGCCCCCTCCGTGCAGCACTCTGCAAACGCGCCCCCAACAGGCATCTCCAGTATGCGCCAGGGAGCTGCGCTGCAGCCAGGTGTTCTGAGGCCAAGCCCCTTTTTACACCTCTCTGCAACGCAGCTCTGTGGCGCTTACTGGAGGTACCTAGTGGTCTAGTTTGACCCTAGGGACCCTTAGGATTCAGTGGGACTTAATCTCTCAACTTAGAACAGCCACAGGGCGCGTTTACACAGTGGTGAAGGGAGGGGACGGGGCCTGAGGTGACGTGTGCAAACACGCACTATGGCATGTTTTAAATTGGGGATATAATTTCCCTTCAATACTGAGGGCCCCTGGGGGGCTAACTAGCCCACCAAGTGCTTCCAGTAAGCGCCACTGAGCGGCATTGCAGAGAGGTGGTCCAGGCCGTGCCACTTTTTACACCTCTCTGCAACGCAGCTCTGTGGCACTTACTGGAGGTACCTAGTGGGCTAGTTGGACCCTAGGGACCCTCAGGATTCAAATGAACTTAATCTCCCAACTAAAAATGGACACAGGGCGTGTTTACACAGTGGTGAAGGGAGGGGACGGGGCCTGAGTTAACGTGTGCAAAAACGCCCTGTGGCCTGTTTTAAGAGGTAGTTTTAATCCCCATGCCCTATTATACACTAGGGGCTTACAGAGGAGGTCATGCTAATCACAGGGGGACCCCAACGCATAATGTTCCCTAGTGTATGTAGGTGTTTTCACTGTATTCTAAGTGTCTTTTAACATAGCACTGGCTCTAGGACTGGTTAGTCAGACTCAGTTACCACCAGTATCCGTCTGAAAAAGTTGAGGGTACAGGATGATTTTGCAACAAGGCTTCTTTCTGCTCTTCTTTTTGTTCTTTCTGCACGTTATCCTTCTTCCTGCACTTATCTTCGTATTTGAGGACTTCTGTTGCTTCTTTCTGCACTTCTTTTGTTTCTTTCTGTGCATTTTTTCTTCTTTCTTCACATGTCCTATCTCTGTAGGCATAGTTAGAAATTAGCATTTAAAAAACCTTTGAAATTCACAGAAAAAACCATAGGTTTCAGGCACGTTATAGTTAGGAATTAGCATTTAAAAAACCTCAGAAATTCACTGAAAAAACCATAGGTTTCAGGGGTGTTATAGTTAGCTGGACTTTTCACTTGTACAAAACCATTGAAATTCCCCCGTTATAGTTAGTTCAGCTAACTATAACTCGCGCGCCCGCAATGCACTGCTGATGACGTCACATATTACATCACTCATGACATGGTCAGTGACATCACTCATGACATCACTGATGACATCTCAAATGACATCACTGATGACATCACTGATGACATCATCCTTGTGATAGAGTGGCAGACCTCCTCTCACCCTAATATAACCTTTGATACACACATTCAAAAATAGAGACTAAAATTTTCAAAACAATGGACATACCAATACCAGTTACAACAACCTCTTCAGTAATTCTAAGATCCACATACACATCCACTCATTCACCAACAGTCCTATACAGTCACTCATACATGTACTCACTCATCATATGTACTCATACACCTATACATCCTGTTACACAATGCCACTCATCCATAGAGTTACTCACACACATAGTCACTCATGCTAATAAAGAATCAAACATACATTTACTTGCATATACAGTTATACACACACCACCATACTTACTTCTACGGAAACTTACACATACTTAGTCTTTTAAACAATCACTTATAGAAACACATACTTATTCATACAGGAACTCTTTCAATCTCTCACTCTCACATATACTCACATATATACACCAATAGTCACATATACTAGTTTAAAACATATGTAGTTATTCATAAAGACACTATTGAGACAGTCATTCACTCACTAACACACCCATACACACACTCATCCACCCATACAGTCCTGCACACATGCTGTGTTCAACACATACAAACAGTGAGTCACTCATTCATGCACCTATGCACTACATAATACCCCCCACCGAACCATGCAGACACTCAGACTGATACTCAAAAAACCAACTAATAACCTATATAGACACCCATGTAGCTACTCACCAACCCATGCAGCCACTTATACACAAAGTGAGAGACTGATACAGATATTTACATATTTAAACATTACTCACTAAGCCATGTATTCACTATGATACACTTAATCAGTCAGTTACACAATCAATTTTTCAAAAACAAATCATCCATTTAGACACTTATATACCCATTTATTCTTCCATCGACCTTGAGATATACATATATAAAACATATTTAATTTTCAGAAAAACACACATTCACTGGATGATGTCATCAGTGATGTCATCAGTGATGTCATTTGAGATGTCATCAGTGATGTCATGAGTGATGTCATTGACCATGTCATGAGTGATGTAATATGTGACGTCATCAGCAGTGCATTGCGGGCGCGCGAGTTATAGTTAGCTGAACTAACTATAACGGGGGAATTTCAATGGTTTTGTACAAGTGAAAAGTCCAGCTAACTATAACACCCCTGAAACCTATGGTTTTTTCAGTGAATTTCTGAGGTTTTTTAAATGCTAATTCCTAACTATAACGTGCCTGAAACCTATGGTTTTTTCTGTGAATATATATATATATAACACCTTTCTCAATGTCTACATATATATATATATTACCACACAACTCCTCCTTGCGAAAAGAGCAGAGGCCCAATGAGGAAAGTCCAAAGAAGCACTTTATTGAATAATTAATGGCGAATGCATTTCGGCGTAAGTATTGCCTTCATCAGTGCCCAAGCGTTTCAAAAGTCTTCTGTCATCACAGTGTGAAAGTCCTGCTGTCCCCTTATAAGTACAAGCGGGCTCCACCCTCAAAAATATCAGCTCACCTGTTTCAGTTCACGAGATTTAAGTGAACTGCAACGCCCAGAGTGCAGCATTCTGGTTCCAGGTAGGTGATACATGGAATATGATTTTAAACCCCAATGGTTTAGGTGGAATGCAGGATAGCGATGTGCATAGAACCAACTTTTCTGCTTGACATATACACAAAGCGCCTCCTCGGGTCCCCGCACCACTTCACCCACAAAGTTCGGGACATAACTCGGCGGGGCAGTATTAGCAATGCAAACCACCCAGAATGAGTTTAATAACCTCACAACCGCTCTGTCTCTCCCCAAACGTCGTGGCGGGCACCGGCCAATCCAATCCCTTGGAGTACACACAACTCTCAAAACAGAGCCAGTGATGTTCGGGCCTACTTATGAAGCAGGGGCCTCTGTACTGCGTCTCTGGCCGACGCAGAAAATATTACCACACAACTCTTCCTTGTGAAAAGAGCAGAGGCCCAACGAGGAAAGTCCAAAGAAGCACTTTATTGAATAATTAATGGCGAATGCATTTCGGCCTAAGTATTGCCTTCATCAGCGCCCAAGCATTTCAAAAGTCTTCTGTCATCACAGTGTGAAAGTCCTGCTGTCCCCTTATAAGTACAAGCGGGCTCCGCCCTCAAAAATATCAGCTCACCTGTTTCAGTTCAAGAGATTTAAGTGAACTGCAACGCCCAGAGTGCAGCATTCTGGTTCCAGGTAGGTGATACATGGAATATGATTTTAAACCCCAATGGTTTAGGCGGAATGCAGGATAGCGATGTGCATAGAACCAACTTTTCTGCTTGACATATACACAAAGCGCCTCCTCGGGTCCCCGCACCACTTCAGCCACAAAGTTCGGGACATAACTCGGCGGGGGCAGTATTAGCAATGCAAACCACCCAGCATGAGGTTAATAACCTCACAACCGCCCTGTCTCTCCCCAAACGTCGTGGCGGGCACCGGCCAATCCAATCCCTTGGAGTACACACAACTGTCAAAACAGAGCCAGTGATGTCCGGGCCAACCTATGAAGCAGGGGCCTCTCTACTGCGTCTCTGGCCGACGCAGAAAATATTACCACACAACTCCTCCTTGCAAAAAGAGCAGAGGCCCTGTTGCAGGGATTCTGCTTATGCGCAGAACTATGCTCATGAACCCAGGCCCTCAGTGAATTGCGGTGTACCAAAAACTCACCTCAGAACCCAGAACCCCTTATCCGGCCAGCATCAGTGTCCCATTCGTTATCCGAGGTTTAGCTCGGCGGTCCCAATGTATAGACAACCCAGAACAAGCGACTTAGTATATTTCTCAGGAATGGTGGGAATCAGAAACACCTTTTCGTATTTATTCTCGTACCAGTCCACAACAGAGTAAACAGAGACACGGTAAAAGTTTAAAGAGTTTATTTTATAAACCTCGTGTCCTAAGATGCAGCAGTTTGGCTAACATTAGCAGACAAACGATTAAAATCAAAACCATCAGCATAGTTACAATACCATAGAAAATGAAAGGAGTAATCATACTAAAATGACAGTGGCTCTAGGCCACCTTCCTTTCTCTAACACACTAATAGTATTATTAGACTATAAAAGGTCTCTAGGCTTGAATGGGGAACCCCATACCGTATAGATCAGCTCAGAGAGTTCACATCACAGGATCAGCTATGCTCTGCTCCTAGGAACGCTCTTCTTCCAAATGTAATGAAAAACATGTAACACTGCAATATTAAAAGCACTCGACTTTCAGGTATTTGCAGCTGCGTGCGTGTTATGGCTAAACTAGTGGGCCGATCAACCTGAACTCAACAACATGCACCGTCTAGCGACCCAGACTATTTCTGTTACACTGTGTACAGACCAAGGTCGCTGTTCACTGTTTAGGATGTTAACAACAGACAGTTCTCATGTGAAGCAAAGTCGAGTAAGCATATCTCAATTTAATAACATGTGACTACAGTGTCATGTGCAAAAGCAGCAAAAGCGGCAAGATGGCTTTCTAACATTTAACGCGGTTATGCTAACTTAGCGTTGTACATAGGTAGATAACGATCTTCACCACACTCCCCCATGATCGGACCACTAACCAGTAGGGGCGCACTTGCAAGAACGCAGAGTTCAAGTTTGATAGAACGGAACCGAGGGCATGAACTATAAGTCCATATGAGGGAAGTGAAAAAGTTCGAAGAGAAAAAAAGAAAAAGTTAAAACTGAGTAAAAAAACCAAGTAGATCTGGATAAAGAAAACATCATCGACGGACGTAGGACGAAATGAAAGTAAAAAGTCAATCCATCAATGTATAGGCACAATAAGTTGCAACAGCTTCCAAGAGGAAATCATTGGAACGTTCCGCAAAATTATCTGCCATCCAGTTCAGAACGGGGAAGGAACATACATTCTCCTTAACCACCGGAGCCTCCAGCACCTGGCGAGGACAACCGGCGTGTACCTCAAGATAACTGTTCGCTAAGAAGTTAATCGCCGCCGTTCCGATGTCCCAATTTCCAAGAACTCCATGCGCTGCAGCACAGGCCATAATCCCGACACCAGAACAGTCTAACTCGTGAGCCACTAAGGGGCTCATAAGCCGATCATAATCCGGATCAGGAGACACCGAGTTTGACAGACACAAATCCAGAGCCCATTGGAACGGACAATCTAGGCAATGAAAGACTGGCTGCACACAAGTAAAGTAGGCAAGCCAGAAGGACAATCCATAGGCTACGCTCAGAGTCGCCTGTGGTAAAGCGCCATAGAATTCAAGCATCTGGTTACGAAGATGGAGCAGCCGGGACATGTTTTCGTGCGACGCAAGTTGTGCATCCAAAGCGCAAGGCACAGAGCAACAACAGTATTCCAGCTACGAGGGCGAGAAGTAAAGGGAGACCTCCGAAGACACTGGAAAAAATAGAATGAAAAAAGGCCTGGATCACTCCAAAAATAGTATGAAAAGAGGTCACGAGGCCAGAGCCCACAATTTAAAAAAAATGAGCTATGCCACTTGTGGGTGAGGCATTAAAGATAGTCTGTATCAAGGTCCCAAAATGAAGCAGCAAATCAGTATTTAAAAGAGCTTGCACCTCAGTGCGCGTGTTTGCTACGTGAAGGACAAATGTTTCCCGGGACGAAGTCAACGCGAATTCTTTTTGAGACAATAGAGCCCTTATTCTGCTCATCTTGTTGAACTCTGCTTTCAAGGTTGGAATGGAAGGCCAGATGGATACATCCAGCCGGCCATGCGGGGGTGGGAACAGGACGTTATTACAGCAAACTACTCTCTGTGATACAGTCACTATGTAGGGAATTCCCACTAACATCCCACAGCAAGCTTCATTATTTAACAGCAAATAACTACCGTTTGCAAGCAGCGTAAAAGAAGGAGTAATAACTGGAACAGGAATCCCTTTCAGGACGCAAGCTAAATTAGGGGCATGTACATTACATGCACCGTGCAATTGAATGTGCCTACACACAACAGAGTGATCCTGAGTGGAAGTGCACTCTTCACCTTTCAAGTAAACCTCCTTGCCGTCCCTCACACATCTGTATGTGAAAGGGAGCGACCAGACTTCATGCAGGAAGGGAGTACCCAATTGTTCGTATCTGCCTAGGGCATAATGTTTCATGCACGAACTAAATTTAAACAGGGGAAACGGTAATGTGATCAACCCATGTACTAGCCACACGGCAGAATTCAATTCGGCAACAGAGAAAGGCAAAGGTTCTAATTTTTCAATGTGTAGCAATGAATATGTAGCATCTTTCATGGACATGAATTGCTGTTTCGCAGTCAAATTAAAGGGAAGGAATAAAGATGAAGTATTCATGTAATCCCAAGGGACTTTCCCTGCCTTCAACGTTTGCAATGTCCATGCAAACTGCATAATAGAACGCAATTGATTTTGACCATGATACAAAACAGATAAATCATCCTGCACAATGTCTACCACAGATGAAACAATATTATCTAAGGTATTAATTCTGGAAGACAGGGTGTTAATGCTATTATCTATTACAGCCAACACTTTTTCCATATTGGCTTGATCAATAGCACGTAATCTGGAGGTAGCCTCAATTTGTGATAACTTCCAAACTTCGTTATAAACAGCATACACCCATCGTTTGTGCCTGCCGACTGCAGGACCCTTAACAAAATCATTCAAATCTATTTTGTCATTTAATCGTGCTAAATGAAGTTTAACAGATGCTAAAGTGGAATGTTGCAGCCAAGACTGGCATAACTTTCCTACTGAGTAGGTAGTTACAGTGTGAGAAGATTCAAAACGGGGGTCCACAAGAACCTGTGTATACCCCTGCTTTAAATCCAGAAACCTATGTTGACAGGAGTCCGAACTCGTTTGCCACACCAACCACCCTTCCGTATTCAATTCAGAAATATTGAAGGACGTGTTGGAAACATGTGTCTGCAACATATCAAGGGATAGATCCGTATGATTACCCCAATTGGGATAAGTACCCAGACCTGGCATGGAGGGAGAATTCAATTTTTTAGACGTAGCCAAACCAAAACAGGTTGTCTGAAAAATCGAGGAATTTAATAATAACATATGATTTGGGATAAGACAGGCACGATGCAAAGCTTCTGTTCCCTGTACTTGCCATCGTTTGGAGCCCCAAACCGATTTTAGATCGACTGTAGCTTTCCACAGATCATACCCGCCAATTGCCAACTCGTCCATAAAGGACTTGGAATACAATAATTTGGTGTGTGTCAGGCTAACTTTAGAAGCAGCCTCAGGCGCAACCTTAAAATAAAAGGAGGCCGGATGGACTACACTAAAATCAGAAAAATAAGTGAATTTTTCCACTAACTTGGCAGAGCTGCCCATCCTAGGGGCGGGGCAGTGTTCCCATTGTGTAAAATTTACAAAATTTCGAAACGTATTTGCTTTGTGTAGGAAATGCGTGCCATAATGTTGATAACAAAAATTGTTCATCATAATTAGCAGTATCTAAATACAAATCCTCCGCATCAAATGCAGCATAATATTTCAAATCAGAAAACAGTGCTTCTATGGCATGAACATCCCAATCATCTGAGTGAATGTTCTGCTTAACGACATCACCCATAGAAACACGAAATACATTTGGCACATTAATCACTTCAGTGGGGCCATGAATTTGAAATTTAACGGCATCCCAAGCGATCCCATCACGTACAGGCCAGGCAGTAATGTTCACAAAAGTCTGGTCCCTCTTCATAATGTGTGATGAGGAGTGGGGGGCCAAAGTTCCATTAATTAGTCGAATCGTTGAACGTTCATTCAGGTAGTGTCCATTGATAAGTCTAAAAAACACTACCACAAAGCCAATGGACATAAAGAAAAAAACACATATGAGCACCAGCCAAATATAAGTCCAACGTGGTATTAAAAAATGTCTCTTGAACCAAGCCACAAAAATCGAAACCTTGGACGGGGCAATGGAAGTCATTGAATGAGAATCAAAAGAGTCTTGTGAGAGGGCAACTGTGGAGGATTGTAAAACAGGCAAGGTAACATCCGCAGGATAAGCATACTCAACTTCTTCAAGCACACCACTAGGTGTTTGTGGCAACAAGGGACCAGTAACGGCATGCATCTCGATGGCAACATCAGGTACTGTGTCAGAAGCTCGGGCCACAACAGAATTTCTCAGCATCGAAGGGCAGGAAACCGCCGGAGTCATACTAAGAAGAATCGGCCACTCGTTGTAGTTTGACATTGTCAATCAAAATGTACCTGTTATCCTTTTGACCAGGAAGTGGAGGTAAAATGACTGTTCTAGTACCCTGTACTCCAAGCACTGGAACCGGTGCACGATAAGAGGGGCCGAACTCCTTCTTGTTCTCCACCTTCTCACGGACCAGATCACCAACTCCAGGTAGCCAGCCGACTACCGGAATCTGAAGTTCAGCTTCAGATTAGGAGGGTACGTGTTCCTTCGCTAGACTGTTTCTGGCTTCTTGAAGAGTCTGCAATACAGCACAGTGTTCATCAACGTCAAAGGGTGTGGCTGACGCCGCCATGTCTAGACCATCAAGGTCTGGAACAAACATTCGAACACCAAAGAGCATCATGTATGGGGTCCGCCCACCCAGAGACCTTCTAGGGAGATTATTAAGTGCACGTTGCACGTCATATAAGTGGGCCAGCCAGTTCCGGCCAGTACCCAAAACTCGGGCTGTCAAAGATTGCTTTAAGTCACGGTTCATTCACTCCACTACACTATTGCCCTCAGGCCGGTATGGAGACGAAAATTTGACTTGGACCCCCAAATTTCTCATGGCCTCTTTGTACGCCTTAGAGGCGAACGCCGGGCCCTGATCAGAATGAAAGGTACCACATGCAAAACTCCTAACAAAGACACACAAATCTTTTATGACAGTGCGAGAATCAGCACTCCTTTGTGGCCATACCCACAGAAAACGTGTGCACGAATCAACTGCAACCAAGATGTATTTGTACGCAGTATCAGAGGTAAAAGGACCGCAGTGATCTAAATAAACACAACCCAATGGTTTACTAGATATGTACAACTGAGTTTGTGGTGGGCGCGCCGCAGTTGAAGTTTTAATCTGCTGGCAGATGTCGCAATCAAGAACATAAGCTCTGGCCTGTTTGTATAAACCGCACCACCAGTAACGTTGTTGTAGCAAAGATACAGTAGCCGCAACGCCGGCATGTGCGGATGCCAAGCCCTCGTGGGCTGCTAATATCAAAGAAGTTCTGCAGTCCGTGTTGGGAATCAATCTGTCACCAACGTCATTAATGGGACTTTATCAGGACTTAAGCGATAATGGTAACGAGCAGGGAAACCTTTCGGTGGCTTCGTGCCCTGTTCCGTAGCAGCAATAGCTGCCAAGATGTCATCATCGATCTTACTTTTGGATCTTGTAACTGCTGCTACTAAATGAAAATGAAATGAAATGAAAAGGGAATTTAATTAAGCGCACTGCGGCCAAGCGGCTTCCTGGTGCTGAGGACTCATCCAAGCTCACAGGAAAACCCAAGAGGACTAGCTGGGAAAAGCCTGAGAAAACAGGAAAGTTTTGAGGGCCTTACGGAAGTGAGTGTAGATGGGGATGGAGCGAATAGAAAGGGGAAGGCTGTTCCAAAACCGAGGGGCCAGAACCGAGAAACGGGTGCCCCCAGTGCGTGATTTGCGAAAGCGGGGGACGTGAAGCAGAGAAAGTGATGAGGAACGGAGAGTTCGACTGGGGACGTGGGAGGTGATAAGAGAATTGATGAAGTGTGGGGCGGAGCGATGATGAGCCCGAAAGGCCAGGCAGGCGAGTTTGAAGAAAGATCTGAGATCTGCTGTTTTTGCAACCTCGTCAGCTAAGCTGTTGCCGACAGCATGGACACCAACGCGTTGGTGACCAAAAGTGTGAATTACATTCACGAGAGGCAGACGGTCTTTAAGATCTGCCACTCGAACCTAAAGCAGTTTATGCTTAATAGTGCTACCTTTGGAATCATGGTAGTCATTCTGAGACCAAAAATGTAGATTGTCGTTGTAAGATTGAACACAATAAAAGGAGTCACTCACTATAAGTGTAGTGACTCGGGGATCAGCAAACTCCAGTGCAAGCACCAGAGCACGAAGCTCCGCAAACTGAGTGGTACAATCACCCAATGACTGCGTATGCACGACATCGGACTGGAATTCACCATTTACGAAAGAACCGACTACAATTGCGCAAGCCGCTGAATAGGCGTGCTTAGATCCAGTTGCGGGTTGCGCAGAACCGTCAGTGTATATGACACAATGGTAATCCTCGAGCGGGCGCAAGGACAGAGGAGCAGGATGAACGAATTCATACTGCAAAAACTCCTGAGTCTGAAGTGCCGCGTCAAAGATAAAAGTGACGTCCGGCGAGGTCAAGGAAGTGGCCCATTGTATCCACCTTGGATGCAAAGCTTTAGAATTCGGTACACTCGCTTTTGTTACCGCCTCTAGGGCAGGATAGGGTGTTACCACCAACATGCGTTTCCCCTGCGACAGCGCTCGTTCTTTCAGAATCGCCATCTGTACGGCTGTCAGAACCTTCTCGACAGCGGAAAAACGCAGTTCAGCTGAAGTGTACAAGTGAGATTTGTAAGCAATGGGGACGGTGCCGCCCTCATTGAACGTTAAGTATGTGAAACCAACTGCGCCGGGCACTATTCTTATGACCAGGTTAGTGTGGTTATCACGTGTCAGTAAGTACTTAGAAGCAAGAAGATCAGCTTGCAATAACTGCAATATAGCTGAATGCTCAAGCAGCCAACAGGATTTGGAAAAAGTAGGTTGTACCAAGGCGTAAAGCGGCTTGATACGCTGGGCATAATCCGGGATGTAAGTTCGACCGAAATTCAAAAAACCCAGCAGGGATTGCAATTTCTTCAGTGAAGTAGGAGCACAGAGGCATGCGCACTTCTCTAGAAAGTGCGGAGCCAATCCTCGACCTTCATTGTTGAGTTCGTACCCCAAGAACAACACTGTATATTCTGCAATGTGCGACTTCGCAAAATTGAATTTGTAACCGAAGTCCACAAACAAAACAATAATGCGATCAACGCGTCGAAGATGCGGCTCTAACTCGTCATCCATGAGATAAATGTCATCTATGTACGAGTACGCATCTGGGTCTATACCCTCTAAGAGGGAGACCACGCGAGTGGCAAACACTCCCGGGTTGTTTTTATAGCCCATTGGTAATCTTTTGAATTGTTTTTGTTTGCCACCAGAGGTAAACGCCGTCCATTCACTACTAAGAGAGGACAGGTTATGGCTGTAAAAGCCATTGGAAATGTCAAGTGTGGTTTTAAACCTTTTTCTCACGAGACTATCGACGAGAGCCGAACTGTGGGTGTTCAGTACTGCACAGGTCCGGCAATGAGAGTTAAGGTGCCGGTAATCCAAAACTAGGCGGTACGACCCGTCAGGCTTCGTTACAGTAAATAAGGGATTATTCATAGGTGACACACATGTTTCGATTACTCCCTGATATTCCAATTGTTCAAGGATCGACGCGACGTGAGGTCTAGCTTCACGACGCATGGGGTATTGGGGTGAGGTTGGGGCGTAGTCCGCAACGGAATCTCATGGCCGGGGGGACAATTTATCCCAGCCAACTTGATTTCGATACAACGCAGGCGCTTGCACCTGAGCCCATTCCCCGGCGTACTTATTAGCTAGGACCTTAGGCACTGTGTGCGCAAAGGACGGGAGGATTACTTCCTCCCCTCTAGGAGCATCTAAAACGAAAGCCGGGGGCCAATCTGCCTCCGCCAACAGAATGTCATAGGTAGTGGTCAAATTATCCCCAAAAAAACCTTGAATTGTACGTTGTATGTCACCTTCAATTTGAAAGACTATATTATACAGTCTATCAGGGGGAGACACCCGAGTGTCAGCAGTTTCAATATTCACAAATATATCAGTTGCTGTCGCCACCAGATATGGACGCAGTGCTTGTCGCACTACTGTAACTTCCGCCGCGCTGTCTAGCAGCGTTAGCGCCCATGTCAGGTTCTGAAGCTGCGTCCTTACCATCTGAGGCATACCTCGCTGTCAGTGCAGCAACTTTCTTCTTCTTAAACGGGGGTCGTTGACGTGCAGAGTCTTCTTGCTTGCCTTTGCCGTCAGTCTGTCGGGATTGCTCACGTGGTTGTGGTGCACCCCGACTTTTGCCACCGCCTCCGCCACCGGACTGTGAAGCTGATGTTTCCTGTGAAGAACGAGGAGAGCGTTGGTCAGAAACCTGAAATCGATCAGGTGACTTAATAGTAGCACGATCACGCAGATCATAAGTGCGTTCACTACTTGACTGTACTGGAGAGGCAGGACGTGACCCCTGTTTCTGTTGCTGCTTCTCCAGTTTTTTCGGCCTCCAACTTTGTTTTGGAAAAATTAGGCGTTCGCGATAATTTTCGCGAATTCCCTCGGCTTGTCGTCTTCGTTCACTGTCTCTAATTTATTAAGCACTTGGAATTGCATAGCATCTCCTTTGAGGTTGCCCATGATCATGGTAGCAACCACATCGAACACACCGACAAGCCGCATTCCCAATTCAATAGCAGCCTCCGCACCATGATTCTCTTGAACACGTTTAATCACGGAGGGCAGTACCGACAGAGACAGAGTGCCAAAGCACTTCGAGTATGTCGCTGCAAAGACCTTACCCCAGTTTTTGCAATCTGCCATATCTGGGACTAAGTCTTTAGGCAAAGCGATGGTAAGGATCCTGTGTTTCTCCACAGGAGACGTACGCGGATAAACCGCTTCTATTTGATCAAATTTCTCAGCAAGCCAATAAGGGAAATCATCCCTATTTTGGGGTCGCTTGCCCACTACCGAATTGACCATAACAGGACTAATAACCACTGCATGGTGGTCCGTCGGTTGTCCCACAACAGCAGTAGCGACCACCTGCACGTTGCGTGACACGTACTGCACTAAAGCCCTATGTACTGTAATAAGGGCAGTGTGCAGAACACGCAACTTAGCCACCGTCACCAGTAGGTAGCGGGGATGAGGCGTATATCCGGCTAATACCGGCCATGTGGCCCCTGCAATCGACAAAGGGCCCATTCTCGCCGGTATAACCGCATGAGGAAGGGCGCCATTAAACCAAATGTTATGCTGCCAGGCAGAAATAGGAATTTCTTGAGTCCTATATGGCGTATAGTTGGCTGGTAGCGCCGTGGCAGTATAGGTGTGGAACGTATCATCGTCATCAATCACCGCCGGCAAAGTAGCCCAAGAGTAGAACAACTCAAACGGAAACAACGCATCGGCACTTACTACAAAAATCACAGCCATACCATTGTCTGGCACCCCATACTGCGCCAGATGACGTTTCAGGGGTGCCCGGCTATGAGCCGGAATATCGACCGCCATTAGGACACTAACAGTAAATCTACAATAAATCAGTAGCACTAGGGTTCAGATTAAATAACCTTTTTAATGATCAAGCTTGAATGAACCTATGTAGTCGAAACACAGGTAGGTTAAACCGTCACTCCCGTTATCCGGAAACCAGAGTGAGGGTGTTGTGGACTAATACAAGCACTACTAAGGCATCTCAAATCAATAGACCAAACGTTGGGCGCCATGTTGCAGGGATTCTGCTTATGCGCAGAATTATGCGCAGGAACCCAGGCCCTCAGTGAATTGCGGTGTACCAAAAACTCACCTCAGAACCCAGAACCCCTTATCTGGCCAGCATCAGTGTCCCATTCGTTATCCGAGGTTTAGCTCGGCGGTCCCAATGTATAGACAACCCAGAACAAGAGACTTAGTATATTTCTCAGGAATGGTGGGAATCAGAAACACCTTTTCGTATTTATTCTCGTACCAGTCCACAACAGAGTAAACAGAGACACGGTAAAAGTTTAAAGAGTTTATTTTATAAACCTTGTGTCCTAAGATGCAGCAGTTTGGCTAACATTAGCAGACAAACGATTTAAATCAAAACCATCAGCATAGTTACAATACCGTAGAAAATGAAAGGAGTAATCATACTAAAATGACAGTGGCTCTAGGCCACCTTCCTTTCTCTAACACACTAATAGTATTATTAGACTAATAAAAGGTCTCTAGGCTTGAATGGGGAACCCCATACCGTATAGATCAGCTCAGAGAGTTCACATCACAGGATCAGCTATGCTCTGCTCCTAGGAACGCTCTTCTTCCGAATGTAATGAAAAACATGTAAAACTGCAATATTAAAAGCACTCGACTTTCAGGTATTTGCAGCTGCGTGCGTGTTATGGCTAAACTAGTGGGCCGATCAACCTGAACTCAACAACATGCACCGTCTAGCGACC
Organism: Triturus cristatus; assembly: GCF_964204655.1. Lineage (NCBI taxonomy): Eukaryota > Metazoa > Chordata > Amphibia > Caudata > Salamandridae > Triturus > Triturus cristatus. The sequence goes on from NC_140588.1 coordinate 687,942,632, forward strand.
CAGACTGTTTCTGTTACACTGTGTACAGACCAAGGTCGCTGTTCACTGTTTAGGATGGGGCTTGGTCGCCCCACTCACTGCTGCCGCTCCTGCCTGCCTTTGCTGCCTCCTGCCTGCAGATTCCTTCGCTCGCTGCCCGCTGCTCCTGGGAATTTCCCGTTGCTCCTGGGAATTTCCCGCTGCCCGCTGCTTCTTGGAATTTCCCGCCGCTGCCTCCCTGCAGCCCTGCCCCCCCTGTGATTCCATTTGCTGCCCCGCTCCCGCCACCCAGCTGCTCCTCCCTCCCGGCTCCTTACTTATGACGCCCCCAGAGCGACCGCGCAGCGGACGCGCGCAGCGGGAGCGCCGATTGAGCGCCAAAGGTAAGCCCGTCTGTGCCCGTCCACGCCTGGACTGCGCCCAGCGCCAGACCCCCTGGTCCTCGCCCTCGCCAGCACACCCTGCACATCTATGATGCCAAAACCCTCCACGCACTCAACGCCGGCCGAAACACCGCCTGCTACCGAGCCACCCCGAGATGCACCCACGGACCCTTCACCTGCCTGACCTGCCGCTTCACCGGCCTCCGACCCAACACCGCACCTGCTAAACCGAGCCCCAGCAACAAACACCTGATGTGCATCCTGCTCAACACCCGCTCCGTTCACAGGCATGCCGTCGAACTCTGGAACCTCCTCGACTCGACAGCACCAGACATCGCCTTCCTGACGGAAACCTGGATGAACGCCTCCTGAGCGCCCGACGTCGCCATCGCCGTCCCAGAAGGCTACAAAATCACCAGGAAGGACCGCGTCAACCAGACAGGAGGAGGCATCGCCATCATCCACAAGAACACCATCCGCATCACGACCAACTCCGATGACACCTTCACCTCCGCCGAACACCTCCACTTCCAGATACACACCGACCCCAAGACCACGTTCACCGGCACCCTCGTCTACAGACCACCGGGACCACGCACACACTTCGGCGAAGACATCACAGACTTCGTCAGCCCGCACGCCATCAATTCCACCGACTACATCCTCCTGGGGGACCTCAACTTCCACCTGGAGGACAACAAGGACCGCAACACCACTGTTCTGTTGGACAACCTGGACAACCTCGGACTCAAGCAACTGGTAACCACCCCCACCCACTACGCCGGCCACACGCTTGACCCAGTCTTCTCATCCAGCAAATACGTCACCTTCAGCCACTCCATCAATCTCCAGTGGACTGACCACAGCTGCGTCCACTTCAGCTTCAGTAAAACGACGACCCACCACCACCCTCAACAAGCCCCCTGCACGAGCAGGAACAAGATCACCGGCGACCAGCTCACCACCTTCCTCAGCCAGAACCCCCCCACCAGCTCAACGGACCCCAACGAAGCCGCCAACAACCTCACACAGTGGATCACCAACTGCGCAGACGCCCTCGCACCACTGAAGAAGAACCCCCCCAGCAGACGCGGCAGCAAGAAAGCCTCCTGGTTCACCGACGAGCTCATCACATCCAAGAAGAACTGCCGCTCCCTGGAGAACACCTGGCGCACCAACCAGACCACAGACAACATGACGGCCCTCAAACACGCCACCCGCAAACACCACCAACTGATCCGCGCCACAAAGAAGACAGCCTTCAAGGAATGACTGGACAACAACACCCACAACAGCAAGGAACTCTTCAGCATCGTCAAAGAGCTCTCCAACCCCGACGCCGGAAACAATGACATCACTCCCTCGCAAGACCTCTGCGACTCCCTCGCAGCCTTCTTCCACGACAAGATCGCCAACATTCACAACAGCTTTGGCCCACCAACCACGAACCCCACCACCGAACCGATGCCCCCCACCGCCACCCTCCGCACCTGGACCCCAGTCAGTACCGAAGACACAACACGCACAATGAACACCATCCACTCCGGATCCCCTATGGACCCCTGCCCACACCACATCTTCAACACGGCCAACCACATCATCGCACCTCATCTCCGCGACATCATCAACGCCTCCTTCAACACCGCCACCTTCCCAGATTGCTGGAAACACACCGAGATCAGTGCCCTGCTGAAGAAACCAACTGCAGACCCCTCCGACCTCAAGAACTACCGCCCCATCTCGCTCCTCCCGTTTCCTGCCAAAGTCATCGAGAAGACCGTCAACAGACAGCTAGCCGCCTTCCTCGAGACCAACGGATCCCTCGACCACTCGCAATCCGGCTTCCGAGCCAACCACAGCACGGAGACCGCCCTCATCGCAGCCACAGATGACATCAGATCCCTAATGGACAACGGGGAAACTGCGGCCCTCATCCTCCTGGACCTCTCCGCAGCGTTCGACACTGTCTGCCACCGCACCCTGGTACAGAGCCTGAACAACACCGGCATCCAGGAGAAGGCCCTGGAGTGGATCACCTCATTCCTCGCCGGAAGAACCCAGAGAGTCCGCCTCCCCCCGTTCCGGTCAGTGGCCACCGAAGTCAACTGCGGCGTTCCACAAGGGTCATCGCTCAGCCCCACCCTCTTCAACGTCTACATGAGCCCCCTCGCATCCATCGCACGTCAACACAACCTCAAGATCATCACCTACGCCGACGACACCCAGCTGATCCTCTCCCTCACCAGCGACCCGGACGCCGCCAGAGCCAGCCTACACGAAGGGATGAAAGACGTCGCCGAATGGATAAAGAACAGCCGCCTGAAACTGAACTCAGACAAGACGGAGGTCCTCATCCTGGGATCATCACCCTCCGCCTGGGACGACTCCTGGTGGCCCCCCGCCCTGGGAGCCACCCCCAAGCCAACGGACCACGCACGCAACCTAGGCTTCATCCTGGACTACTCCCTCTCGATGACCAGACAAGTCAACGCCGTCTCGTCTTCATGCTTCAACACCCTGCGCATGCTTCGAAAGATCTTCCGGTGGATCCCCACCGAGACCAGGAAGACGGTCACCCAGGCCCTCGTCACCAGTCGGCTGGACTACGGGAACGCCCTCTACGCCGGCACCGCCGCCAAACTCCAGAAGAAACTCCAACGGCTCCAGAACGCCTCAGCACGACTCATCCTGGACATCCCCCAACACAGCCACATCTCCGGACACCTGAGAGACCTGCACTAGCTCCCCGTCAACAAAAGAATCACGTTCCGACTCCTCACCCATGCACACAAGGCCCTCCACGACCTGGGCCCCAAGTTCCTCAACAGCCGCCTGACCTTCCACAAGCCCACCCGCCAGCTCCGCTCTGCCAGCCTTGCTCTCGCCACCGTCCCCCGCATCCGCAGAGCCACCGCCGGAGGAAGATCCTTCTCCTACCTGGCAGCCAAGACATGGAACTCCCTCCCTATCCACCTCCGGACAACGCAAGACCATCTCGCCTTCAGGAAGCAACTCAAGACCTGGCTGTTCGAGCAGAAGCGTTCCCCCCCAACCCCCCCAGCGCCTTGAGACCCTCCGGGTGAGCAGTGCGCTATACAAATGCCTATGATTGATTGATTGGTTCTCATGTGAAGCAAAGTCGAGTAAGCATATCTCAATTTAATAACATGTGACTACAGTGTCGTGTGCAAAAGCAGCAAAAGCAGCAAGATGGCTTTCTAACATTTAAAGCGGTTATGCTAACTTAGCGTTGTACATAGGTAGATAACGATCTTCACTACAGCCCAACGAGGAAAGTCCAAAGAAGCACTTTATTGAATAATTAATGGCGAATGCATTTCGGCGTAAGTATTGCCTTCATCAGCGCCCAAGCGTTTCAAAAGTCTTCTGTCATCACAGTGTGAAAGTCCTGCTGTCCCCTTATAAGTACAAGCGGGCTCCGCCCTCAAAAATATCAGCTCACCTGTTTCAGTTCACGAAATTTAAGTGAACTGCAACGCCCAGAGTGCAGCATTCTGGTTCCAGGTAGGTGATACATGGAATATGATTTTAAACCCCAATGGTTTAGGCGGAATGCAGGATAGCGATGTACATAGACCAACTTTTCTGCTTGACATATACACAAAGCGCCTCCTCGGGTCCCCGCACCACTTCAGCCACAAAGTTCGGGACATAACTCGGCGGGGGCAGTATTAGCAATGCAAACCAACCAGCATGAGGTTAATAACCTCACAACCGCCCTGTCTCTCCCCAAACATCGAGGCGGGCACCGGCCAATCCAATCCCTTGGAGTACACACAACTGTCAAAACAGAGCCAGTGATGTCCGGGCCAACTTATGAAGCAGGGGCCTCTGTACTGCGTCTCTGGCCGACGCAGAAAATATTACCACACAACTCCTCCTTGCGAAAAGAGCAGAGGCCCAACGAGGAAAGTCCAAAGAAGCACTTTATTGAATAATTAATGGCGAATGCATTTCGGTGTAAGTATTGCCTTCATCAGCACCCAAGCGTTTCAAAAGTCTTCTGTCATCACAGTGTGAAAGTCCTGCTGTCCCCTTATAAGTACAAGCGGGCTCCGCCCTCAAAAATATCAGCTCACCTGTTTCAGTTCACGAGATTTAAGTGAACTGCAACGCCCAGAGTGCAGCATAGACATTGAGAAAGGCGTCATGCCGAAATGCGTCTGTCAGTGCTTTGTGATCGAATCCAATAAACAAATTTATTGAAAATTCCCTGAGAGGACCACCCGTTACTGGCCGCACGACTGTGGCAGTTTGATTTGATATATATATATATATGTGTGTGTTTCTCCTTGGCCACCCAGTCCAGCTGCCGCACCTCTAGCCATGGAGGGTGCTACGATTTGTGGGGGCGGACTCCCACAAAACATTTGATTCCTATTTTTTTTTTTGGTTTTTTTTGAATATTTTTATTTTATTTTATACTTTATACTTTCATCGATGCACATTTAATACATTCATTTGCTCATTAACACATCATAATCCTTTTTACACATTTTATATAACATTTTATATAACATATATTCCAACTAAACAAGCCTGACCGAACCCTAATTCAAGTGTTACCCACTTATCCTATCCCCTCCCTCCACCTCGCGAGAGGCTCCCAAATTCTTATACCCAGAACTCTCCCTGCTCTGCCTTTTTTTGCATATATAGATTTTTCCAGATTAAATGTAGCAATTAAATTTGCTAGCCATAGTCGCATGGGCGGAGGGGATTTATCTAACCACGCCCTGGCTAAGATTAGTCTATACACTGCCATTGCCATAAAGACAAACTCCCTCTCTACATTACTACTTCCATCGTGTCCTATTCCGAGCAAAATCCGCGAGGGGGATAGGGAGATCTGTAACCCCAAAAGCCCTATCCAGAAAAACTTCTATATCCCCAATTAAGGTATATAGTTGCGGGCAGGTGGCAAACATGTGAACTATATCTGCGTCGAAGGCACTGCATCGAGGGCAGCTTATCCCAGTTGTACCCCCCCATTTAGCAATTCTAGCAGGCGTATGATATAATGAGAATAGGGTTTTATAATGCTGGGATTGTAGAGGAGCTGAGCATAAGATGTTCCCACCCATTTCCAGCGACTAAAAACATTTGATTCCTTGCAAATTATCCCACACTCACCAATATAAGCTTCAATCTTTTAATGAGTCAGTTCACGTAGCGTAACTCCGACAAACATGTTTTGGTTTCCAGCATATTTCAATGTCGGATAACTCTGCGTTTGAAATGCATTTAGCATCTTAACTCTCAATATTATTGGTTAGCTAAAGAAGTCATAGAAACAATGAATCAATTTTAAAAAACTGATACATTGTACATAAATACGGCGACCATCTTAGAAGGTACGAGGATATTCTAAAAAATTCATACTTCATACTATTCAATTCGATTAAAAACAAAAAAATCAGAGGCAGCCGATTATTCATATTTTTTTATTTTATTTCACACTCTTACGCCCTACTCTCCCACAGCATGTCTGACAATTTAATTTTGTGTGTATCACATTGAGTCAATATGCCACAGCCTTTCCCTTATAGACTTTCATTTTCAGTTATTCAATTTTAGTTCATTATACTTAGTTTTTCTAAGCAATTACATTTCACTTGCTATTGTGCCCTGAATGGGCAATTTATTGAGAATATATGGGGGACTTCCCCTCTTGTTACCTCCAGTCCCAAAAAGAGGGATTGCTAAGAGGTCTTCAGAGGCCATACCCCCTTTCACCACCACTCTGCAAACACGGCTCCTAGCGCACTACTATTTGGGGGATGAAGTTCACTTTACTCCTTATGGACCTTGGGGGCCAAGAAGCCCTCCTGGCACCTCCAGTAAGTCCTACACTGCTTGATTCCTTAAAGTTGGTCACAGACCCTGCCCCATTTCTACACCACTCTGCAAACGCAACTACTGTGTGAAAAACCTTAGAAATTCACTGAAAAAACTAAGGGTAACAGGGACATTATACAAAAGTTACAGGGATGTTAAAGTTAGGAAATGGAATTAGAAAAACAACGTGGAAATTTACTGAAAAAGACAAACATTACAGGGGCGTTAAAGTTAGGCTCAGGTTTTACTCATACAAAACCAGTGAAATTCAGCTGTTATAGTCAGTGAGCTAACTATAACTCAGGCCCCTGCAATGCACTACTAATGACCTCACATATTGCATCATTCATGACATGGTCAGAGACATCCCTGATGACATCTCAAATGTCATGCAGGTCTTTGCATGCTCTGATGTGCAGGTGCTACTGAGCTAAGGTTTTCCAGGGTGAAGATCTCACAGCCCTGAAGAAAGTGATTTAATCAGTTTGTCATAGCTCTGTGAGGACCCTACCTCGAGGAGTAGGGTACCATCACTGATCAAATCCTTCCTAGAACTTAAGGTTTAAGCCCTGAGTCGTACAGGGAATCCTCAGATTGACCTTTCCCAACTTTTCACAGAGTGGGATGGCATCAACAAGTCTAACAGCACCCACCACACCATGTGATGAGTTAGGGAAGGCTCCTCTCTCATTGGCTGATGCTTGACAAGGTTAGCTGATGAGAGGAGGTAGCAGTATCTTCCACTCCCTGCCCAAGATCTCTAGCTACTTTCCAAGCCATCATGTTCTGCCTCTCACTGTTTTCTCCACTTAGGCAGAGCCCTGATCACTGCTAAGGTTGCCTTGGTAGCTGGCCATGATGAATTGCAAATTATTTTTGATTAGGAGGGTATGGCAACTTTGATCCTGCTCGTTCTTTCTGCAGACTTCCATACCATGTTCCATCTGGTTATGTTGGAAAGGCTACATGGAACTAGTATGAGACTTGAGGTTCAGATTGGTTGGAATCTTTAATATATAGCTTCTTTACTTGCAGGCCTTTAGAATGTGAAAAAAGACATACAGAAGGTCATATTTATCAGGCAGTGCATTTACATTGTTGCAAAGCTTTTAATGTTTATTTTTGTTATCTGCCTATTATCAGAAGAAGTATTATGCCTTGCTTACACTTAAAAGTTGTCTGGTGGAAATGATCAAAAGGCTTAAGTTAATGTATCTTAAAATTGCTATATTCCTTCCAGTTAAGGCACCTTAAAATTAATAGAATTTTAATTCCCCAAATCCTTTAATGGTTTAGAGATGTTTAACTTGTGGTGTTTGATATGTTATCATATTAGGTATTTGTTTATAGTTTTCCTTTTCCTAAAAGTATGAATATTTTTAATGGTTTTAATGATTTGTCTATTATCATTTTATTGTATTCAATGTATTCTTATTTGCTGCTAAGATTGATTCTTTTTTCCAACAGTCCTCTTTGAAAGGAAAAATATCACCTCTAGTAACACATGACATAATATCCACAGCTAAAGGCTGGTGCAGCTGACATTGCTAGCTATGGTTGGAAGCTTTGGAACTACTGGAGCTCTGGGAGGAAAGGTATTGTAGGAAAAATAATTGTGATAGGTTCAGTCTAGGTCTGTCAGTGAGATTTTTACCCAGGTAAATTGCTGCACATCAGGTTTTAATCTGCTGCTGAGTAACCCTCCAGGGCATCTCTCTCAGCAGTAAAGTCCTCACGCCATTGATAATTTATGCAGAAACATAAAATGCCTTAGATAATATGTTTTTTCTTCCTTCCTTATTTAACCAATTTAGATGATGTGAAAATAGGCTCAAACAACCAATATAGATATCTGTTAGTCTGTCTAACAGTCACTATGGTAGGAAGCCTTAGATATCTATTTATCACACTTGGAGCTGAAGTGCTGGTGACCATGGAGAATGGAGAACAAGCTTCCTACCATGGATCAAATCAAATCTTGAATTCCCCCAAATACTCTGTATCCCCAAACCCTCCTAGAGGAGCATAAAAGATTATGGAAAGCCCAGTATGAACTCTATGATCTTTCTGGCTGAGTCTGATTGGTTGTTAGAATACTATAATAGGGTGAATTTGGTTGACCGCACATATAATGATTTGAACAGGACATCTCTGACCAAGGAGAACAGGAGATGTTGTAAAGACAGAAAGAGCTGCACCAGTCTCTCTGCTTAGGGAAAAGCAGACTGCAAAGTATTGGCTATAGTTGAGAGGATTGAAGAGCAAGGAAGAAGGAGGGGGCTTTTGAAAATGACAAAGAGAGCAAACCCAGGCCAAACCCCCTTTGGTATACTTGCATATGGTCAGAGAAAAGAAATGTAGAGTGAAAAACAAGAGACAGTTTATCTTTCATGGATCTCTGAAACACGGGCCACTGCCCCTTTGAAGGTTCCACCACTGACTGTTCTAGGCTAGGGTTGGTTCACCTTCCATAGCATTGTGGAAAAGGTAGTAAATGTTAATTATTTGCTTGCTGTACGACATTAGTGAGGAATGCATGATGTACAATATGAACATTTGGGCTTATCGTTATTTAAAAACAGACCCAATTTCCGTGATTAATTTCCCTTTTAGAGCAATGGCAACATCTGGTAGGAAGGTTCTCTTTCCGAATAAGCTAAATATAGTCAAAATAACAGTGCAAATTATTCCGCAACCTGCATTTGTGTTACATTGTACTTGAAGCGTACATGTCTGTATGTCAACAGAATCTTCTTTTTCAGCCAGTCAGCCAGTCTTACTTATTACTGGATACAAAATGCACATTACCAGTTTCATATTGCAAAAACACAACTGTGACATTATGGATGAATTCAGGGCCGGATGGGGTACCTATCGATGTTTTTAAACATAACATTGATTTTTGACACCTATTTTATTAAATATTTTTAATGCTTCCTTAGGAGGAGCATTACCAGCATCATGGGTAGAAAGCATAATAGGACATATTTTCAAAAAAGGGGATAAAGGGAAGGCTAAATGCTGCCGTCTCATATGCCTTCTCAACTCCACATCCAAACTGATGGTCAGAATCATGTTGGGAAGACTAAAACATTGGGTCACTGTGGATAACATCCTAACTGAGGTTCAGTATGGATTTAGAAAGGGTATTGGGACGGTAGAACAATGTGTAAATTTGGAGCTACTTATAGGGATATATACCTTAGCCAAGGAAGGCCTTTTACACCTTTACTTTGTCGACCTCACCAGTGCTTTCGACCTAGTTAACCATGCCAAATTATGGCAAACACTGAAAGTGCTAGGTGCTCCAAATGATATTATTATTTATCTATCCCAGATCTACACTTTTTTAACCTCTAGAGTACGGTTTGGCACAAAGGGCGAACGTATCCTGGATTTCAGGGTTACAAGTGGGATACGAAAAGGATGTGTTTTAGCGCCCCTTTTATTTTCCTTATATATAAATAATGTTGATCCCTTTTTACAAAACTTAAATGTAGATGCCCCTAAAGTGGGCACTCGTCCCACCCCAGTACTCTTATACACAGATGAAGCGGTCTTGTGTCAAGGACTGCAAACGGTCTGTAATGTTTAATAGAAAAATTCACGCAATACATGAGCGAAAAAGATTTACAGTTGAACCTTAGCAAAACCTTTGTCATGACATGTGGGAAAAATAGAGTGAAGAACAGACAACATTACCTGGGAGGTGCCGAAATTAACAGAGCCTCATGCTTCACTTATTTGAGGTTACTTTTTAATAGGAATAGTACTTGAGGCACCCATACTGAATTATGTAACCTGAAACTTTTGAGATCATCCCAGGGTATTTTTAGATTCTCCACAAAAATAGGTAATAAACCAATACGGAAAATCCTTGCCCTGAACAGGAGTATATGTATTGCAGGTGCATGTTACGGGACAGCCATATGGGAAGGGCTAACACAACTTTTTTACAAACCCAAGAAAATAAGTTTTTAAAAAGAGTGCTGGCAGTCCCAAGTTCACCGCCAATTACTTAATACACAAAGAGTTGTCCGTACCATATATTAGCTATTTACTGTAGGACTTAATTTTTGGCATGGGATTTGAATGAAAGGTGAGACCAAGGGGTATATTCACAAGAACGTGTGATAACTACCGCAAGAGTAGCTTAACGCATCTCTCAACATCGCAGCCCATCGCGGGAAAATAACCCTGTGACAACGTGGAATTAACAACAAGGTGTTACCATGCGATAGTCAGCCTAAACCGCGGACAATGTCTGCGATACAACCACCTCGATGGAGATAAAAACACAAACCACTACACAAAAAACCTGCGATGGACAAAGCGCGATGAGGAAATCAGCAATAAGCAGCGCCAGGCCTGCAACACACACCTGGCAGGCGGGAAAAATCACCATAAAAGTAGAAAAAACACCCAAACACAAACAGACCAACACCCAAGCACCATGGAGGTAGCCGGAGCAGGCTCAGAGGACGAGCGCAACACAGCAAGCACCCCGGACGACCATCCCGGGACCTCGGGGACAGGGAAGGGCGAGGACAAGAAGAAGAGGAAAACGAAGTTCAGTCCGCAGGCGAACAGGATCATAGTGATGGAGGTGATAGAACACCATCAACAACTGTTCGTCACCTCCAACGTGTCATTGGGAACCAAAACTGGAATATGGCAGGACATCGTGGACAAGGTGAATGGCGTCGGAGAGCACAAGAGGACAATGGATGAGGTCAAGAGGTGATGGAATGACATCAAGAGAAAGACCAAGGAGAAACTCGCAGCCAACCAGAAGGCAGCAATGCAAACTGGAGGTGGGGGCCCAGTGCCACAGCTCATGCTGGATGACATGGAGGAGCTGGTGTCAACAGTCATCAGTGTGGATATTGTAGCAGGAGTCGGAGGACCGGACACTGCTCGGCAGGACACAACACAACCGCAACAGGATGAGTGACCACCAGGTACTGGGGGGATTGGTGGAGATGGCCACTATGGCACACATGCACAATCAAGCAGAGCACAGTGCACACCCTCAATGACTCTGGGTCATCGCCCAGATCTACAGACTGTCACAATGTAAAATGCCATGCTGTCTGAATGTCAACATGTACCATGCGGCTACATACAGCTGGACACATTTCAACACACCATCTCCCCTTCACATTGCAGGACCACCATCAACAACCCCTGCAGAGCAGTCCCAACCACTCTTCACTGATGAGAATGAGGACAACCCCAGCATCGACGCACAAGCCCTCCTAGACATCATTGACATCATCCGCGGCTCACCTCCAGGATCAGGGCTGACCAGCTGCATCGAGAAGACCCCACCCAAACCACCCATCAGGAGGCACACATGGCCCCAGCAGTCTCCCAAGACCCCCAGGAACAACACACAGCCTTCCAACGCCATGTGCTGGAGGCCCAGAGGGATACGGCTGAGCATGTGCGGGTGGGGTTCGACCTCATGGCTACCAAACTGCACGCCATCCATGGGTGTCTAGACCCACTCCGTGGTCTCCAACGAGCCCTGACTGACATCGCTGGGGTCCTGACATGGAGAGAAGAACACCTGTCCGCTCAGATGGGCACCAGCGATACCAGCCATGAGCTGGCACACAGGCAGAGGCTCATGGAGGACATGGTGCGGATTGAGGCAGAAAGGATGGCAGCCACCGCTGTACATCAGCGAAATGTAGCTGGGATCTACCATGCCCTGCAGATCATCATCATGACATTGCTGCCACAAGGCGTGGCGCAGATGAATGCTGCTGCCCCCACACCATCCACAGCTCCGCCCCCTGGTGTGCCATGGCCTCATGACTGACCACTGACCCCCAATACACTCCGATGCACTCACCTTGGACAGCGACATGGACTGCCATATCCTGTTTGATGACCAATGACATGGCGACCAGACTGCGGACTGTACCCTTCCTCTTCCGCAGGACTTGTCATCCCCGGATGGACTGTGGCTGGCTCTCCACTGGCCCATATTGTGTAGTGTGCTCGGCAGTGCCCTGTACCGCTCCAGCTGCCGAACTGCACTGGATGTGCAAAAAACATCCAGTGGCGCACTGCTGTGTCATGTCTATCATCATTCATGTATGAATGTGTGGATGAATGTAGGGACAGTGATTTCCCTTGCATCAATGATGCTCATTGTTGTGTGCAGATTTAGATTCCGTATATAGATTTCCCGATTTATGCCCTTATATGGGTACAATTCACACTGCCCTTATTTGGACATAGAAATCCGGCCCTTATATAGACATTGTCCGTACAAACCAAATACAGGCATGGCCACCTACATCCGTCCATCCACATCACAACGAATTCTTGGAAAACCAGACCCTTAAGCCTTTAGGAATTTCCCTCAGCTTGAATATTGATTTCTCCAAGAACTCATTAAGTATGCATGAACATCTATTCCTTAGGGGTTCACTCATGACGTTCCTCTGCTCGACGTTCACGTCAATACTGGCATTCCTAGACACCTTCAAGGTATAAATATACCAGCACTTGCCCTGGCAAATTGCGGTTCTTGGAGGATTCGATCCAACCCAGACTACGCGGTTCGCCACGGCAAGTTCGGAAGGAGATCGAGTTCCAGCCTGATGCACTGACCTGATGCTGCCATCCTCCTCGCAGAGAATCCAGCTCCAGTCCCCTTGCGGGGGTTAGACTATCAAGTCCAGAAAAGAGATTCCAACCTCTCTCATTCTAAGCTATGGAGCTGACTAGAACTTAGAGAAACTTTTGGCAACTCTTGGCTAAACTAAAATATAGCTAACTATACTTTAGAAATGGCACCTACTTCAAACCTCGTACTGCACTTAGGTTAGGGACACTGGGGTAGAACAATTTAGAAGCATCAGATGAGTATCGCATTTTAGCTTACGTTATTTATGTATGTATTTTGATTAATATATGTCATAGCTACAAACCATGCTATTGCAGTAATATTTTATCGTACTGCTAACCTCGTACATATTGTACTTCGCAGTCTGTCTTACGATTGTAGCAATTCATATCTCTTGCATGAGAAATAAGACTGTTCAATAAACCCTTTTATTGAAACGCCCGTCTCTCTATTTCTGTGGAACTCTGTAGAAACGAAGCATGCACGATTGACTGAGTGAAACTGTTATCTGTTGTTTCCATGATTCTGAGACTGTTCCGATTCTAAAATGAAACAAAGTTGTCAGGTTTATGCGGTTGTCAGAGACTAATCTGTTCTTGTATATTCGAGAAGTTTCTAGTGACCTCTGAGTTAGCTGGCACACACAAGTAATTAAGTTTAATATACTCGATAGAGACATACTGACCTTAGTCCTATGTCAATTGTATAGTGTATGTTATTCCAATGCGCAGTGCCTATCAGGGATATAGGAACTACATTACAATCCTGTGGGATGCCAGTCAGAGGGTGCTACATTGCATATTGTGTACCAGGTCCCGTGAACACCACAACAGGTTAATGGCACCCGGAGCATTGCAGCCGGCACAGGCACCTCGCCACGGGATGGTTACTTTGGGTGTACTGAGTCAGTGGCAACTTAAGCTGCTGAGCGGCTGTGCAGCCTGCGATGATGCCCCATCCTGGCGGTCTGGACAGCTCAGGTTTTGAGTGCCCTGCTAGGCCGCAGTGTAGGCCAGAGCCAGCGGGTAGCGCGGGCCTATCGCCACATGGCGTCACTTCTGGGATACCAGAGTTAGTGGCACCCATTGAGCTGAGCGGGTGTGCAGCCTGCGATGATGCCGGGTGCACTGGTATGTCCTATGCCATGGAGTAATCAAGACCCAGCACCAAACGTGAGACCTGGTGGCCTGCAGGGCTGCATGGTGTGGAGGGTGCCATGTCCGCGGGCCCCGGACTTGTGGTTTGCAGCGGCACGTTGTGGGACTTCATGTCTACACGCCGGTGGTGGAAGGTGAGCAGTGAGGCCTGAGTGTGCATGGGCAGGCATGCTCCGATGGGCGGCAGGAGGGGATGCCTCTGCCTGGGTGTGCATGGGCAGGCTTGCTCCGATGGGCGTCGGGAGGGGCTGGGGTGCCTCTGCCTGGGTGTGCATGGGCAGGCAGGCGATGTTGTCTTGTGCAATTGTGTGTCCTGTGCCAATCATGTATCTGGACTCTGTTTCAGATGACGGCTCTGTCTCAGATGTATGATCTGGTGTACTGCTATGCATACCGGCAAGTGGTTGGAGACACACCGGTGGCAGCAAGTGAGCAGTGTGGCCTGTGTGTGCAGGGGCAGCACTCTCTCTCTCTCTCCCCCTCTCTTCTTCTCTCTCTCTCTCTCTCTCTCTCCCCCTCTCTCCTTCTCTCTCTCTCTCCCCCTCTCTTCTTCTCTCTTTCTCACCCCCTCTCTCATTCTCTCTCTCTTTCCCTCTCTTCCTCTCTCTATTCTTCGCTCGCTCTCTGACCTTTGATGTGCGCAGGACACACCTTCTCATCATGGTTTTTGTCTTGCAGGCTGTGACCTATGGATTGCTCTGAGAGGAGCCACCATGTGTCTTCATTTCATTTCAGTGTTCATGTTAATAAAGTTTCATTTGTTGCTTCAAAAGTGAATGTGTGATGCTCATTTTTGTGACGACACATGCATGCCACCAGTTGTGATTGTGCGACATCAAGCGGATTATTTTGGAAGTGTTTAGGTGTAGCTGATGTGGCATGTCTTTTGTTGAGGGGGTGCCGGGGAGGGGGGTCCTGGGGGTGGTGGCGGCTGGTGTTGTTGTCCTTTCGGCCCTGCTGGCTGCATGTTCAGTTTCCCGGGTGCATCTGTTGCCCTTCCGATGTGTCTGTGGGCTGTGCTCCTTTTGTGGTGCAGGGTATGGTTCGACTTTGCACCAGGTCAGAGCAGGTGTTATTTTCCTGCTGCTAATGCACCTTATTGCCTGTTTTGTGTTCTTATCGCAGTTCTGGCAAGGTAACGCCTACTCTGCATCTCATTAGCGAAAGTTGCGGGGGTCATCGGTGGCGCTGTTTTTTGAGGATGCTATTGCAGGAAATCTGGCGTTATCGGCTGTTTACACCAGCTTGTGATTGGAGCAATAAGTTTATGGCTACTTTGGCTGTGATAAAGTGCCGTTGACTCGGCGATAGATCCTTGTGAATATCCCCCCAAGTTTACTAAGGACATAATCATGGATTTCCTTGCCCTTGACCATAGTAGGAAAATCCCCTGGTTAGAGTACATTTATAAGCTTTTAAAATGCTGTATGATAGACTCTGACCGAAAGGAGCCATCGACTATCCAGGCTTTTAGTAAAAGTGAGTTAAAGACAAGGCTTATTACCATTAGGGAATGCGTACGAGATGATGGAGTTAGTTTAAAGCAGAGTGTTATTGCTTACTGTGAGCTCCCACTATTGATGGGCACCCAACCATATCTTATCTCGGTAAGAAACACTCATTTTATCTGACGAGGCTAAGGTTTGGCACCCTACATTATATAAGATTGGGAAAGTGGAGTCACAATCTCCCAAATTGTCCTTGCAATGGTAAACCCCCTCAGTCTACGCTGCATTTTAAACTTTTTTGTAGTTTTTATCGGGACATTCGGAAACGTGTGTTAAAACCACTTTTTAAAGCCAATAAGCTTTACTATCATAAACATGCTTTTAATTACATTTGTAGCCTGGAAAATGAAAAAATGATGAATGCAGTAATTGTTTTTACACAAATGGCAATCAGGAGAAGAAAGGATAACTCATTTAGAGGCTCTAACGTATGAAAAATCTGACGTCTGAATCTAGAAGTACTATTACATTTTTTTCCTGACATAATTTATTAGTCTGCACTCTATGCACTTTAGGAAAATTTACCTTGTCCTATTGACGTCTGAATTTCAGAAAGTCTTTATTTCTTTTCCTGACATGTCATTATTCCGTACTTTATGCACTTTATGAAATTGCACCTTACCCAAATGAGTTAAACGACTATGAAACATGTTGTTTTTAAAATTTGTATGGAATTAAACATGTTTTTAAATGCTTATTTTATTCTCTTATTTAGTAATGATTAATTGCTCCTGTATTATCAATTGTATATGGATTGCCTGTATGAAAGTAAAACATCTTTATGATCCAAATGCTTTTATGGCTGTATATTATGCACAGAATAAAGCTTATTTTGACATTGACTTTGAATTCAAAAATATTTTTTCGGGAGAATCTTGGAAAAAGGTGGTAATTATGCACTTAAACAAGATGCAGTGCCAACACTGACCTTGCCTTGCACGATACCTAGAACTTATCCTAACTATGAAAACATAAATGAGTGCTTTGCACAAGTCTAGAAAAACAACACAGAGACTGAGAATCGTTGATGTATCAGTACAGTAAAAGCGTACTTGACTAGGTGGAAACAGTAGGATTAACCAAGAAGTGAATTTAAGACATTTAAGTAATTGATTACCTGATATCATTAACAGAGTTGTCATGAACATTAATGTTCACTTAGCATTTCCACTGATTTCATTGCAGGGTGTCCTAACAAACTCGACATTGGTGCAATTCCTAAAAGAAATGTGTTAGATGTCTGAAACTTTCAGTATAAGTGCTTAACAGTATAAAGAACATTTGCATATAAAAATGATTTTATTTTGATGAGTTTTAGAATTAATTTACATGTTGCTACTTTTCGAGAGATTGTGGAAGTAGGCTACACTCAAAGTTGAACAATTCAATGTAACCACCACTGAAAACATTACAAAATGCTTGTATATGCCATGTGTTATTTATTTCATTATGCTTAAACTTAATTAGGGGTTTGTTTGATCAAATATGAAATGTTGAATTTAAAACATGATAGAGTTGTCTTTTCTCCTTAAGCTGCATTATTTCATTGCCTTGTGTAAATGAATTTTGAGACGTTTCTTAAATGATGTTTAATTTGTTCTTGTTCATGAGACATTCCTTTGGATGTCAAAGATCTTTCTTATGCCCATTTATGTATGAATGATGAGAAAGTGAACCTTTTACCATATCCATGGAGATCAACAAAGAAAACAGCTCAATGTTGACTAACCTACGAGGATGAAATGAACAGTCGTTTCTCATGATGTACATGGGAAAATATGCTGAAGTATCAGTTTGTACCTGAACGATTGAAGGATGGTCACATGACAATCAGACCATTGTGGACTGACCATTGAGGTCATAATGACAAATATGAACTATAAAACCATGTTATTTAGGAGGAGGAAGGGGAAAGCTTCTGCCTAATGACAGACAACCCCCTTTTCACTTTCCTTGCTTCCTACCTGCCTGATGGACTTACGTTTATGCCCCTTGCATTTTATGCTTGCTGATTAACTTTCTTCTTGGACGATTTGGAGCAGTTTGGTGAGAAACCAGACTTAAACTTTCCTGATATATGCTCCATTCCCCTTGCCCAGTTTAATGGACTTTTCCCCTAGTGGAATTTTACTTGATCCCCGAGTCCCTGTTAAGAGAACTTTTGAGAACCAACCTCTTGCTTTTTTGGTGGAGAAATTGTTTGTTTTCAAAACCATCCTGTTCTATCTATGGATTCCTTTATTTAGAGATCGATTATTTTAACTAGAGGTGTGGTTTTATAATTCAAACTGTTGGATTTATGACTGACCTTATTGTATCTAATGTTCTTTCCATAGAAACTGTGCTGGTTGCACATGTATAACAGAGATCGTCACAGACTATTTTCAGAACATTAGGTTCTTTTGCTCTTGTTCTGTGTAGCCACAGCAAAGCTCTTAGTTTGCATTATTCTTGTCTTAATTTTTACAGCATAGTTTTTAGAGTAATATACTTGAACCTGATCACCAATTTGTGAGTTGGCTAACTCATTGGGTAGCTGACAGTTGGACACCCTGATTTCTTACCCCTTAGTATGACAGAGAAAGGTCCATCGTAGGGCCATCGCCTTTGAGGTGAAGTATTGAACCTAAGTAAAACTCCTACCTGTATGGGACCAGTAAGAGTATTCTACTGGGTAATTCTCCAGTGAGCTGGAGCCCCTAGAGACCTGGAAACCCTGGACGACAGTTTTGAAAGTTCAAGGCCACACCTGGAGCCTCTCTCAGTTTCCCCAGCTACCAGAGGTTAAGTGCAGCATTCAGGGGGGAACTTTAAGAGAGAGAGCAAGAGAAAGACGGGGAAGGTAGAGAGAAAGTGATCAGAAAGGAGGACAGTGAGAGGAGAGAAGGAGAGAGAGAGAATGAATAGAAGGAAAGAGATTGCTCGAGGACACAAAGGGAGCAGGGCTGGTTTGAGCATTTTTGTAAGTACTGCTTTTGGTTCCAAAGTCCGGCCTTGTACGGAAGACTGGACTGAAAAGTATGGGCCATCTGTGAAGCAAGGGCAATGGAATGTAACTTTCTTAAATGCTCTTAAACATCAAGAGACATACACTTATACACGTCTTTAGTTCCCTGCAGCCATATTAAGGAACACTGTGTGCAGCAAAAGAATCCTATGCTCAATGTTTGAAATAAAACTCTGAATAATAGTATACTGCTGCTTCCATAGTCAGTCAGAAGCTAAATGAAAGTTGGACTCAGCTTCATGTTAATAATTACAGGAGAATGATTCACTTATCCTTCTTGAGACATAGTCAGTGGAAGACAGTAAGCTTTTCGTTCTCATTGCCAACACTAATAAAAACATCTTCATAGAATCAAAATTAATTGTGAGGTAGGCTCTTAGCTATGATGTATCACATGATATATCCTATGGGAAAATCACACTAACATTTTGGGCCTAATAATGATGTTGGTGGGTCCGACACTGACGGTACGTCTTTGTCAGACCCACTGACATCTGCCTCTGCGGTCCGTCTGCCACATTACGATTCGCGTGCGGAGGCATCGGGCAGAAGGACCATTTGCAGCACTTCAGATGGGCTCAACGTATTGACAGCATGATAAGGGAGAGGTGAGGTGCAGTGGCCAGTGGGGCTGACTCTAGAGCATGGGGCTCACAGTTTGATTTCCGGCACCGGCGGCAGCTCAGCCCAGCACCACGTGACTCTGGGAAATAGCTTGCTTAATCTCCAGGACAGCCTCCAGTGCCTTGAGACCCTTAGGGGTGATAAGCTTGTGCTTTACAAATACTGGGTTATTTATTAATGATGGCAGTTTTGCCATCGAGATTATGATGTCAGTTTCAGACAGCCATTTCATGTCGGCCTTTCCGACATGGAAAGGCTATCGGCAAGCAGCATTGGGGACCCCTGGCAGGGACCCCTTTGCCCTGGTCTTCTGCAATGGGATCCAGGGGTGCCCCCTCAACATCCCTGCACTGTGTGGCAGGCATCGCATGGTGCCTACCACAAGGTGCAGGGAAGTTTGCAAATCTCCATTCTACAATGGAAGCTTGTGCTGCAGGCCTATTCCGCCCACCGCACAAGCTTCTATTGTAGAATGGACGTTTCTGACCGGCCTATGGGCAGTTGCATCCAAATTGGGATGTCAGAACCGCCGACCTATGGTCAGGCGGTTCCTTTCCCTCAATGGTGTCGGGCGGACGCAAGTCCACCCCATTTCATAATAAGCCCCTCTATGTGAGGTATACATCACTACACTTTGAAATTATGTATAACATCGATACCTAAACGCTTAAAAACTGTAAAGTTTCCTAGAATTTGTAAAGTGTTTGTGCAACACCTCAAACAGTTATAACATTAAAACACTACACAAAAGGATTCCACAACAAGTTAGAAAAATAGAGTAACTTTAAATAAACAAAATAATCTAAAAACAACACAAATTCAGGCAGTGAAACTGGATATGCAATTTTAAACATGTTCGTGAAAGAAGTGCCAAAAAGCACAAAGCGCCAACTGTGGGTATCTGGTTCCAAAGGTCCAGAAGTGTACTGCAGAGCTGGTGTCTGAAGTCCAGTGTTTATTCCCAGTTGTGCCTTTGAAGTAGGGAGATGCTTCTAGAGGCAAGCCTTTGTAGTTCACAGGTGCCCTGCCTTTCATGTCCTACTTTATAAATACATTGCACCCCGCCCTCTGGGCTGTCCATAGCCTTCCTTAGGGGTGACTTTTAAGTACTCAAAAATAAGGTTTGGCCTGAATTTATTTTTATTTCCAAGCCAAAATGACAGTTTACAACTGCTCACACACACAGGAAACAGTGGCAGTGCTTGGACATGTTTAAAGTGTTACTTAAGTGAGTGGCACAATCAGTGGTGTAGGCCCATTAGTAGCAATTAATTTACAGACCTTGGGCACAGGTAGTGCCATCTTGCTAAGAACTAGCAGGTAAATTAAGCATGCTAATTGGGCATAAGCAGATCTTACCATGTTTCAAGGAGAGGGCACAAGCATGTTAGCAAATATTAGCAGTGGTAAAGTGAGCAAAGTCCTTAGGCCAACAAAACCGAAAGAAGCAAAACAGGAGGTCTGACGGCAAAATGTTAGGGGTAAAACAACACCAAGGATGTCAGGTCATACAATTGCATGTTTTAATCCAATGGTTCGCAGATGCTGGGATGGATTCACTGCATCCAGGATGACCAGTAATTGGATTTGCATATTCTTAAATCTAAATGTGAGTGTACTGCTGCAAATTCTAAGACTGCACATTCGTCGTTCATTTATAGCATTAGCAACCCTATTTTTCACAAATTTCATGCGTGATCTAAGGATCAACATGGCTAAAATTGATAATGAAAACCTTGTCCTTCGTCTTAGTGGCCTTCAACACGAGCACCCACCACGTCCTACGAATTGACGAAATTATCTCGGTATTCATGGACCAGCTGTGGAACTAATTTGTTCTTTCTTGGTGGATATAATCCAAGTAATACCCCGGGAATTACGTTCTGGCTTGTTTATGTAGGCAGAGGAGACGTAATTCTGCGTGTGAGACATAATTCTGGCTGGAATTATTGCAGAAATAATACTTAACCGCAATATAAGCTGTGGTTTTGTGATAGATAAATTCAGTAGGTCAGAATTCATTGTAACACTAAATATTGAACACTGCCTATCATCTACCACCGTGTTTTGCCTATCCGTTGTTTTTCCTGTTGTTTTTCCATCTTTCTTGTTCTCTTGAACTTCTATCAGTTTTCTTTTCTTATCTTCTTGTTGTTTCTTCTCTTCGTTCTTTTCTTTACTTGGTATGTTCAATTCTCTCTCGACCTCCACTTCTCCTCTTTCATTTTCTTTTCATTTTGCTTTTCCGTATAAGAAAGGGGGATATGTTATATCCTGACTTTAGTAAATGCAGTGCTATTTGCCACCAATGGAATGTTACTTTGATGATGCTGTTTAGAATGTTATGACTCAGTCTGAGAAGACACAGTTGAGGGGGCTGAGCAGCTTGATGGCTGCTCCTGGTGGGGTCTCTTTATCATCTTGTAACTATCCTGAATAAAACTTCTCTGAACTACCTGCGTGACTTGATCACTACAATGTGTTATCACTGTACCTTCTCAAAACGGGAATGTTATGTCTATATTTTTTGAGAGTGGAAAATTTGCAATTTTCTATTTGAAATAAAATAAAACATGGAAAATGTTTTTTTACTGCCATTTTTTCCCAATTAACATCAGTACATTTTTTTCATATTTAATCCGCAACAATTTTAATCCGTTCAGCTGTTTATAACAATAATGCATGGTCGAAAATAATTGCAGTGAACTGATCAAACATTGGGTCTCAATAACCCTAAGCTCGAATAATGGCTACGTTTACTTGGCGTCTCGGCGTACTAGTGCACAGCTTTGAATCCGGACGTCTAATTGGCTGTTCATTCTTCAGATGATCATAACATATCAACAAAAACACAGCTTTTGTATATCATTAGCGCCAAGAGGCTCTTTCTGGAGTTAACATAAAGGCTATAAATATACCTATTATTATTAGTAGTATTATAATTATCAATATTGCAGCTGCAGTGGCCATAACTATAACAATACCTGCTGGGGGGGCGAAATGAAGGCATTCCTTACAATAAGTTATTACATCATTTTTAACAATGAGACATGGGAGCCAAAAGATGTATTGAGGCCACGGGTTGACATTCAGCCGTCCAGCTCCAGTTCCTCCTCTGCCGGCCTCATAGTGCCCCATATTTTCAAGAAAGGGGTCACAGCATTTATAGATATTACCATTGACTATGAAAATTGAGAGTTGATTTCCAGCTCCTTTTCATCACTAACTCGTGCCCTGGAGTTTTTCCGAAGTGGGAACAACAGGTGGACCATAAAATAGCGAACAATAGAGAAGCCCGCCTGAAATCTGAAATAAATCCGTCGAGTAAGTATTAAATTACTCAAGGAGAGAAGTGGTTTAAGAGTACCCGGGTCATTAGTACAAAGGAAGAACACAAGCACGTAAATGTAGCTTTATGCCTGCGCGTCGTACAGTCACCCATTGTCAGAATTATAACAAGCACAGGGAGAATTAATTCTTGTGAACGACCCAATGAAGAGCCAGATCTAGGCTTTGTGACACGGGGAATAAAAGCTTTTGTAACAAAAGCTACATTGGAAATAACCTTGAGGCGCTTCACATGTTGTCGCAGTCCTGAACAGAGATCATCATTCACGGGGACGCCAGGATGTAGTTTTGCTAACAAAGAAGAGGATTTTGAGGTTACCAGAAACAGTTTGTTTAGATTTCATTCAGAAAACCATCTCATTCAGGCGTCAGCAGCCGCGAGGTTGCATCTGCAAGCGAATGCTTTCTGTAAAAGCGCGCATTACAAGGAAGCTGATGAGAGCGCGAGTGACGCTTAATACAGCGGAAAACAGAAATATGGAGTCCTTAGCTATTTCTCAACGTTGTTTCTTTGCGGTCACTGCATTTGCACTGTATATGAGAGATGTTTCGGAATTTGGCAGAACGGATGCAAAATAAGAAATGTGTTTGTAGTCAATGTTGGGACTGAGGAAATATGAGGTGACATTCATTGCGCTTCTATTCTGCTAGGCTGAGGATTCAGCTCGAACAAGGGACTGCACAGTTGATGCAATGTAAAAGCTATGTTTTAAGTCGGGTCGAGCTAAAAATGCGAAGCTTTTTGTCAGCCCTTGTTCGGTGGGCACAGGGGCAAGCAGGCACTACAGGGGCTAAACTAAGGGAGTTAGGGTCATTTACCTCTTATGTCCTGGGTTATTTCCTACTATGGCTGAGCAAAACTGGGCCATGTACAACCCCTTCAGCACTTGACTTGCAGCGGTAGCGATGGCAAATAGCCATAGGCTTCTCAGGGGGTAGTGTGGGGGTACTGCAGCTCAGGTCTCAAAAATCACACAGCAGCACAATAACTGACTAGCCAACCCAGTGCTTACATTTCAACAGCAAAAGTACTCAATTGCACATTAGACGTAAATATTATGCACAACATTCTGTACCTGGGCGCTGGGGCTGGCTGCACCTTTACCCATTATCTCACGCAGGTTTTCTCCTTTCTTTTCAGCATTTCGACCCAGAGGCAAAGTTATGGCTGCACTTACAGAACCAGCTTAGGATGCCGCTCCTTTCAAGTGTTCGTTCCAGGCTGCTCTCCAGACACAGCCTTTGTGTAGAGTAATGCTCCTCACAGGAGGGTGGGCTCCAGCCTGCAGCAACTAAATGTGGCACAGTGGGGTGGGAGCCATCTACACCTGGCTGTTACAAAGAAAAATTATCATGGGAAAGATACCAGTCTTGCCTCATCTTTATCAATAGAAACTGAACTCCCACGCTTCACGTTCACCAGCTACCAAGTGGCAGTGCTACACAAAGACTAATCAGCAGCCTCTCTCAGAAAAAAAGCCTTTTGAATTTCTAAAGGAGTCTGGTCTCTCCTCACTTCAGTGCCTTGGTCACCTCCCTCCACCTCAGGAATGTCAGCAACACACTTCCGTTGGCTGGGAAAAACATCACCTCCATGTACACGGCCAGTGTACACGGCCAGGCCAAGGGCGTCTAGAAAGGGCTCCGAAAGGTCTCCATTATTGTGGTTCACTCAAGCACAAAAGGCACGTGCCAAGCAGATCTAATACACAGATATGCACAACGTATGCTTGGGATGTTAGCCCTAGGGCCCGGGATAGCTCATTGAAGCAGACATTTACGGAAGAGTGTCAGCAGACCTCCACTCCGGTGAAACAGATTAAGAGGTATGGTCACAAAGCATGGATTCACAACACCCAGTAGACAGCCACCATCACTCTATGCATTAAAGCAGTGACAGGTTCTGTAGACCTCTGCCAGTGTGAAGAGGGTGTGGTTGGTGCACCCCATCAGGTTGTAGGACAGGTACAGGACCTCATGCATGACAAGGGGTGGGTCAAGTCCTGTGCACACAAACTAGATTAGGGTGAGGTTACAGTCGAAATCAAAAACCAGGATCCCAGACACATGCACTACAACTGTAGACCATGCTGGGGACATTCCCTTCCAAAGACGTTTCCTTCACAAATTTCACAAATGCCTCCTATTTCTATCTGTAATTCACAACGTTTTTTGCTTTTCAGTTTTTATGTCAAAAAGCACCAAGATTCACAAGACAGTGGTTTGCATGTTACAAACGCAGTATTTGTTCATTCCCAGTTAAGTTGTTCTGTGAAAGGCATCCATCGATTTTCAAGGATGCTCTGAAAATAAATTTTAAAGATAATTTGCTTGAAAATGGCACATCGATTTTCAGAGCTAAACATTTTCCAGTTTGCAGAGAAATGTTTTGTCATGGCAAAAAAAGGAACCTCTGTGATAGACAACTCAGCCTGTATTTGGGATCTAGGCAAGACTGTGCATGAATAGTAAATACTTTACACTTCCCTAGTTTCACCGTGTTTACTGGAAACTAAATACAAATTTGGTTCTGGTGTTAAGTTGTCTGCGAGATGGCAGTAATCTTGCATGCAAGGTAGATCCGGTTGATGCCATCAGATTCTTCAATACCTTTCGACTTTCCTTATTGTCGCACCCTATGTTTTTACATCAACCAGTCCATAACATTTACAGCATCATTTGGGTATTTTTCTAGGATGTTTGTGTACATCAATGGGGCAAAGTGGATCGTTATAGCCAACTGTTCTTTTCGGAAACTAAGCTTGAAACGTTATTGGGTGGTTGAGCTTATATTCCAGTGAAGCAATAGAATGGTAGGAAGACAGAAAATAAATGGCTTCTTATGAATTCTTTCATTGTAAAGAAAATCCCTCCATGTTATAGACACTGTCCTCTTCCATACCAGCCTTAGCAAATATGTGAAAATTGGAGATCTAGATAAAAAGTCTATTTGCAGGCAACTAGTAGGTGTACAGAATGGGTCTGCTCTTCACCTGCACATGTTCAACAAAACTCCAGTTTTTCCTTTGATTAAGAAGTAGGCCCCTGCTTTTTGTCCCTTCGTAGAGCAAACATCAAACTTTAGTCACAGATAAGAAAACTATTAATTTTCCAATTCTGCCAACTCCCAGGAATTTAATGTTTTTAAGGAACTTGTTGCATCTGATTGGCTTGTCAGGACATCAGTCTAAAAATACACGAACCTTATCTTCTAAATTGACAACTCTTTTCTGCCTTCATCATACTGGAAATTGTTATCAGAATAGGAAGACACAAAAATAAATGTTTCTGGTTTGCTTGAATGTAGCAATGTTATATATGTGTATGTGAGCAAAGGTGCTCTAGCATCTACGTGCACACAATATGCCTCCCCAAATATTAAATGTGGTAGTTACTATTTAGGCCAAAACACTTTCTTGCTTAGAAAAACAAAACCATGGGCCTGACTCATGAAGGTAGCTTATACTTTTGAGTCGGTTTCCACATGTGAGTACGTTTTCACAATTTCCTAGTGTAAGTTACTGCTTAAAAAACAGGAAAACAGTAGTAAGTCCAGCACTAAACATTGCCAACCACTGGTACTGCATAGCCCTCCCATATATAATAATGGAGGTAGTGAGTTAAAATAGCACCACAAGAAATAATGTTGAATGAAATGAAATTATTTATAATTGTAAAAAATATAAATAAATATAAATTAATGTTACTAATAAATAATCATTTATAAAAAATAGCACAAAGTACTTATTTAATCATAAAATATTATAACACGTTTTTAAATTAAAAACAATAATCTTACAATAAATGTTATTAAAAAACATACATCAATTGTAATTAGTTCCATACACCCTGTTTAATAATTATGAATTTAATTCAAACACTTCATAACCAACTTCTTAAGGATCCTACATTTGGTTTTCTTTTCCCTCTTCCTCTCTTTGATCTTTTTTCTTTCTTCCCTTCTCCTAAACAAGATTTTCATTTTTTGGTTTGCTGATGCTGTGAAAGGCTTTGCAGCCAAAAGCACATATTAATAAAATGTAATCCAGGTCACAAAGTGGGAGGATGAAAGAAGATGTTCTGAAGAGAGCTGAATAAAATAGATCAGTGGCAGCTGTGACTGACAAGGTGAGTAATTGAGCAAATCACAATATAGAAGCTAGATGCAAATGAGAAAGGATTGTCAAACAAGTCCTAAGAAGACGTAGTTTTAAGTGCTTTCTAAACTTAGGTTAGTAGAAAGTATTGTTTCCCACCAGTTGCAGATGAATCGCCAGCCTAAAGACAAGACCTCGTCAACAAGACTCAACTAACTCTGTACTTTAGAATACTCCATACTAATATAAGTGAACCCTCTGCACCATGGTTCACTGAGGCACCCAGACTGGAAAACCAAGCCTGTGGAGTCAGGAAAGACACAGCTGAATGCATTATTACACTCACTAGAAAAACTCCTACAAACTAGCACTGACCAAATATAAACGTCTTCTAGTAAAATATTAGAGCACTACTTCACACAACAAAAAGAGCCAGCTAAAGACTCCACTAAGGAACTATCCCAAGTAGTAACCAAACTTACCTGACCCCCCCAGCAGTAAAGCAGTTAGTCACAACCAACAACTCTGCAACACACTGGTCCACAGCTTAGGGATAAAGTCAATCAAATATTTCTGAAATTTGAAAACTCCACTGCGTTGGACGTCAAGATCCACACCAATAAGATAATTTCTATCCAAACTCTCCTCACAGATTTTTTTCCCATCTTCCTAGTAGTAAACATGTTTAACAGTACCAAATATAGTTCTCCGCTAGATCCCTGCCCCCCTTAACGTTAAAGTGTTAAAGTTGACACCTGAGGTGATAGCAACCAATCTCTCCTCTATTTTCAACTCCATGTTTACCACAGGAGTTTTCCCTTCACAATGGAAAAGAGCCTAAATTCTCCCTTTAAGAAAGAAACCCAGTCTAAATCCTGCTGATTCCATCAACTATTTCTCCCCTTCCCCTGCCAGCAAAAGTGGTTGAGAAAATACTGAACACGCAGCTTGCTAAATTCATTCAAGATAACCATCTACTGGATCCCGCACAGTTCGGATTCAGAACCGGGCATAGTACGGCAACTGTCCCAATAAAAGCCATTGAGGAGATAAGAGCTGCACTGGACAGAGGTGGTTCAACAGCTCTTATTCTCCTCAATCTGTCTGCAGCCTTTGTTACGGTTCATTATAAGATTCTGATCAACCGTTTGTCTGAACTAGGAGTCAAGTACAAGGCCTTGTCCCTTCTAACCCCCTTTCTAAGAAAACAGAACAGAAACAGTTGCCTTAGGTCGTATGAACCATCCCCTTTCTCCCTTCCATTCGAGTCCCCCATGGAACCTCGCTCAGTCCAACTTTTTTTAACATATATGTTACGGAATTTGACACCATAAGAATACTTATTTTCTCTCTTACCTCGTATGCTGATGACACTCAGATAGTAGTGTCAACACACAATAACTATCCCAAAGTCTCCATCCATTTCCAGGACTGTATGGCGTCATCAGCTTATGGATGAATGGACACTGCCTGAAGCTCATCTCAGGAAAGTCTGTGGCAGTAATATTTGGAAGCATCTCCCTAGCCTGGGCCCCCTCCTGGTGGCCAGAAGAACTAGGTCCTCTTTCCAACCCTGTGGCCAAAGCCAAGAGTCTAGGAGTGACAACAAGCTAAATTATAGCAACCAGGTTACTGGTGTTGTGTCCTCCTCTTCTACTTACTTAGGATGACCAAAACATTTCTCCCTTACATTCCAGCTAACACCAAATAAATCATCATCACCACCTTAATTCTATCAAAAATAGACTATTGCAACTGCCTCTACATAAATTTACAGGCAAAATACATTAACATACTCCAGATGGTACAGAAAGCTGCTGCTAGAATTCTACTAGGAATACCCAAATTCCAATCAGTTTTCTACAAAATCCATACATTACACTGGCTTCCAGTGAGAGGTTGCATACATTTAAAGTCCTCTGCGCTGCCCATATGGCCCTGCATAAGACGGGTCCAGAGTTTTAGAGGCAAAGAAAAAATAAGAGCCTCATCTGCATTCATTTATGTGTCTGTCTGTCTGACATGGTATCCCTCCCTCATAAACAGTGTTGCTTACTGTAAGCTACGCCTAGAGTCAAGGACCGTCAAACGTTTATGCTGGCCCGCATTATAAGGGTTTTATCTTTGGTGCAATTGTGTCCTTTCACGGCATAATAGTGCCCATGGTGTAATAATGGTCATCCTTGACTATTACGAGTATTATTTAGCGTAGTTTTCCCATACCGGCTGCCATCATTGACATATTAGGAGCATGACTGGCCTACTTTTAGCCACCCCTTGCAGAATGATGTATTTTTCTCGCATAATAATGGCCATAACTAATATGCGTCGGGCATCCTGGATGTTATGGCATTCAGCTTTGGTACGTTGGCGCTGGTAAAATGGTGGCCATTATTCGCACATCATAGGCATCCTTGGTGCTACCGTGAACATCCATTACCTATGATTGCAATATCTGGGCACTTTAAGCAGAATCTGTCTATGTGAAGCATTTTTCATGATAGTACTGATGTTTATGGATTGTGTGTTTTCTAAAGATGAAAACTGATATTTTAATGGCAAATATGTTATTTTAGAAAAGGTTTTTTTTCTGGAAACTGAATTTGGTTGCCCAAAATGGAAAATGGTATTTGATAGAAAACAATATATGTATTTTCAAAAACTAATATGCTGGCAAAGACAAATTATTTTAGTTCTAAAACACATTTAAAGTTGATAGCCGAATGATAATTCAAGCTGAGTTGGGGGGGGGGGGGGAGATTTACTGCTCTAGTTCTGTCCTTTGTGCCGCAGAGCATTTGATAATTTGAATGTAACTTCATTAGTAAGGTGGTGGCATTTAATAGTGATATATGTTTTCCTGTCATTTCTGCTGGTAACCTTGTCTGGAATGCTTGGTGATCACTACTGATAATCCTGTTAAGAGAGGTCATAGTGTAATGTTAACATATGTTGGCACTATTTTACAGTGATAACATATTCTAGTAGCTCAGCAGAACGTTCCTTGAGCAGAAGTAGCTCTCAACATAGAAAAGGTTGGAGACCCCTGGTCTAGCCTCTCTGTGTGCACCAATAGATTTACACTGTGTTGGGACGGGTGCAGAGCTGCTCTGCAAATGTCCTGGACTCTGACAGATTGTAAATTCCATGCCTTAATATTTATTTGGCACAGCATGACTCTTTCCAATACTTTATTGGAACACATCGTTAAAACCATTTAGGTCCTCCAGGTAGAAGTCATGTTGACACAAATAGAAACCAGGGTTAAAATTATAAAATGTTTTTCCCTCATTAATTACAGCCCTAATTATTGAGGTTGATGAAAAAGTGTAAAATGTAATTACAGATGTTAGACACAGGCTTGTGGTGAATTCTTCAGAGACTGGTTGGTTCACAACTCCAAAGATTAGTATACATGCTGTTATAAAAGAGGGGACAACTATTGGGATGTTTCTCTATCAATTGTTTCAATAATCTGGGAAAGTTAATGGCATGTTATGATGCAGGCTCCAATTGCACCACAGAGCAGACTATTCCTCTCCTGAGTCACATCCTCCTTTTCTGAGTTGTACTCCAATATTGACAGACATCTGATTTATTTAGATTATTTATTCAGTATTTGGCTTTTCCTGAGCTTGTGCAACAAAATCATGGTTGTAATTGTTACGTAAAGTTATGTTGTGATTATTTGTAGAGTGCATGTCTCACCCGGTAGGGTATCCAGGTGATCAATAGGAAGGGGACTTTGGTGGCTGAGTCTGAGATGTAGGTAAAGAGCCATGTCTTCAGTTTGTTTTGGCATTCTAGGACTGAGGAGGTGGCACTAATGTGTAAGAGGAGGTTGTTCCAAGCCTTGGGTGCAAGGTATGAGAAGGTATGGCCACTAGCTCAGCAGGTGCAAGAGACATGAGTGAGAAGAAGGCTGGCCAAACGTTTTTTGTTTCTGGTCAGGGTGTGAAAATTGATCCAGCTGTTGAGATGAGAGGGATTTAGATTGTGCAGGGCTTTGTACATGAGAGTGAGGAGTTTGAAGAGGACACATTTGTGGATGGGTAGCCAATAAAGCTCTTTAAGGTGTGAGATCAATCAATCAATCAATCAGGGAATTGTGAAGTGTGCTACTCACCATGGAGGGTCGCTAGGTGCTGGATGATGTGCAGCTCCTGGTCAGCCGAAGAGCCAGGTCTTGAGGCTTTTCCTGAAGGTGTGCAAAGTGGGGGCACGTCTGATGTTGATAGGGAGCTCATTCCAGGTCTTTACCACGATGTAGGAGAAGGCTCTTCCACCTGCTCTGGCTCTGCAAATGCATGGGGTTTCAGCAAGGACAAGGTCGGCGGATCTGAGGTTCCCTTGGGTAAGTGGAAGGAGATTCTTTTGTTGAGATATTGGGGTCTGGTGTTGTATAGGCATTTGTAGGCGTGGGTGAGGATCTTGAAGGTTACTCTGCTCTTGACGGGTAGCCAATGGGGGTCTTGCAGGTGTTGGGTGAAGGGTTCCTGTCGAGGGATGCCGAGAACGAGTCTGGCTGAGGTGTTCTGTATGGTCTGGAGCTTGCAGATCAGGGGTTTGTTGATTCCGGCGTAGAGGGTGTTTCCATAGTCCAGTCTGCGGGTTATGAGTGCATGGGTGACAGTCTTCGTGGATTCGGGGGGGATCCATTTGACGGTCTTGCAAAGGATGCGGAGGGTGTCGAAGCAGGTGAAGGCGACAGCGTCGATCTGTCGGGTCATGGTGAGGGAGGAGTCGAGTGTGATGCCAAGGTTCTGGGTGTGGTCCATGGGGGAGGGGCTGCCAAGGGTGGTGGGCCACCAGGTGTTATCCAATGCAGAGGGGAGGGTCCAAGAATGATGAGTTCTGTCTTCTCTAAGTTGAGTTTCAGACAGCTGCTGCTCATCCAGGATGCAACGTACTTCAGTCCTTCCTGGAAGAAGAGCCCGGTGGTGTGGGGGTCCTTGGTGAGGGAGAGGATGAGCTGGGTGTCATCGGCATAGGATACTGCATGGGGGGCCATGTAGATGTTGAAGAGTGTGAGGCTGAGAGACGACCCCAGGGGCACTCCACAGTTGATCTCTGTGGGTTCGGAGAGGAAGGGCGTGAGTCTGATACTTTAGGTTCTGCTGGTGAGGAAGGAGCAGACCCAGTCGGGGGCAGCTCCCTGTATGCCAGCGTCGTGGATTCTGGCATTGAGGGTGCGGTGGGAGACTGTGTTGAAGGCTGCAGAGAGGTCAAGCAGGATTAGGGCAGTGGTGTGGCCTTGGTTGAGGAGGGTGCGGATGTCATCTGTGGCAGCGAGTAGGGCAGTCTCGGTGCTGTGGTTGCTGCAGAATCCAGATTGGGAGGGGTCGAGGATGGAGTTCTCTTTGATGAAGTTCGTTAGTTGGGCACTGACGATCTTCTCGGTGACTATGGCCGTGAAAGGGAGGAGAGAGATGAGTCGGTAGATCTTGCAGTCCATCAGATCTGCTGAGGGTTTCTTGAGGAGGGGCTTAACTTCTACGCATTTCCAGTCGTCAAGGAATGTGCCTGCTTCAAAGGTGGTGTTGATGGTGCGTCGTAGCTCCGGTGCTATGGCTGCGGCGCTCTGTGGAAGACGTGCGGAGAGCAGGAGTCTGTGTGGACTCCTGAGTGAATGCTTTTCATGGTTGATGCGGTGTCTTCGGTGGTGACTGGGGTCCAAAAGGAGATGGAAGGCTGGTTGTCCTTGCTGGGAGGAGGAATGAAATCGGTGTCCGGAGTCTGTTAGTTGAACTTGTCGTAGATGAATCTTATTATCAGGTTGAAGTAGGAGCCAAGTTTGTTGCAGAGGCCCTGGGAGGGTGTGACATCTATGGCTCCGATGGGGGCTTGGTGAATTCCTGAATGATGCAGAAAAGTTCCTTGGAATTGTTAGCTTTGCATGGATTTTGTTTCGGATGATGGTCTTGATGGTGAATCTGATGAGTTGGTGGTATTCCATTATGGCATTCTTGTAGGTGGAATGGTCTTCCGAAGTTTTGCTGTTTCTCCATAGCTTCTCGAGACGTCTGCAGGTGCGTCTGAATTCTTGGAGGTCTATGGTGAACCAGTTGGCCTTCCTGGGGCACTGTCTGTCAGGGTTGCGGAAGGGAGCAAGCTTGTCTGTGCAGTTGGTGATCCATCTGTGAAGTTCTTTGGCTGCAGAGTTGGCGTCGGTTGAGGTGGGGGGATCATGGATGCGGGTGGAGTTGGGGCGCTCCTTAGTGACCTTGCTCCAGTTCCTTCGTGGAGGGAGTGGTGAGGGTTTGGGGGGTGGCTTTGTCGAAAGAGAAGTGTACGCAGTGGTGGTCCATCCAGGGGGGTTGTGTGGTATGGTTGAAGTGGATGTTGTTGCCTCCAGCTAAGATGGGATCAAGGGTGTGCCCTGCCTTACTGGTGGGGGTGGTGATGAGCTGTTTCAGTCCGAGGTTGGCAAGGTTGTCCAGGAGGGTGGTGGAGTTTGGGTCGCTGAGGGTGTCGAGGTGGAAGTTGAGGTCTCTGATGAGTAAGTGGTCCATGGAGGCAATGGCATGGGGCACAATGAGGTCGGCGATGGTAGTGGTGAACATGCTTCGAGGTCTGAGGGAGTCTGTAGGGAAGGGTACCGTGTAAGGTCGTTTTGGGGCTGGTCTGGATCTGGAAATGGAGGTGTTCGGTGGTGGATGGGGAGTCACTCGTGCTGGAAGTGGTGAGTCAGTGGGAGCTCT
This sequence comes from Triturus cristatus, assembly GCF_964204655.1. NCBI lineage: Eukaryota > Metazoa > Chordata > Amphibia > Caudata > Salamandridae > Triturus > Triturus cristatus. Next base: position 687,975,938 of record NC_140588.1, read on the forward strand.
TGTGTCTGAAGGCGAGTCCTCCTCCTGGGCAGTTGGGGCGGTCCTTCCTCTGGATCTTGTATCCATCTGGGATGGTGGTGGTGATGTTGGGGGCGGAGATGGGGTTGGTCCAGGTTTGTGTAAAGAAGGCAGCATCTGGTGAGAGGGTGTCAAGGAGGTCCCAGATCTCTACAGCATGTCAGTGCAGGGAGCGCACGTTGAGGAGGATACACCTCAGGGATTCAGGGGTGCTGGTGTCTGCTGTGAGGGGGTGGCCGTGGGGGTGTGGAGGATGGTGAAGGTTTGTCGGCAGTGTCAGCAGGAGAACTGGCCATGGGCGGTGTTTGGTGTAGACAGCTGGCAGTTGTTGTTCCTTCCAGGGTTGAGTGCGTGGAGGTCAGCTGTAGCGGTGGGTGGTCAGAGAGCCAGGCTCCCTGGCGGCGGTCGAGTGCAGACAGGCTTGCCTTTGGTTTGCCAGTGGCACTCCCGCTGCACGCAGCCGCCATTAAATAGGGAAGGGGGAGGAAAGCTCAGCTGGGAGGTGGGAGCGGGAACCGGCAGGGAGAGGGGCCGCAGGGGCAGCAGCGGCAGGAAAGGGGGGTGAAACGGGCACGGAGGACACAAACAATGACACAGGTACAAGCAAAAAATGTAAACAGGCAAAATAAACAGAAAGACAGAAAATAACAATCACAAAGGCCCAATAACAAAAAGACAGATGAAAGACAGAAAACGGGCACAAAGATAGAGAACAGCAGACAAGCAGAAGAGCAAGGCTCTCCCACTGGACCACCAGGGATGAGGAGCAGGCAGGAGCCTGCGGATCGAGGAGGGCCTTGAGGACCTACCTTCTCAGAGAGGTGTAGGGGGCAGCTACAGCAGCACAGCAGCAGAGCTTCTGGGGCAGAGAGCAGAGACCCCGACCAGGTCTTCCTCACATGCCTGAGCAGCGGCTGCCATTAAATAGGTGTTTGAAATGGGGGTCTCTAGTTAGCAGAGGTAGGTACCTTTTACCAAATAAGGACCCTCGCTTCTAGTCAGGGCAAGGGGATACACACGTTAGATAACCCCTGCTCACCCCCTTGGTAGCTTGGCACGAGCAGACAGGCTTATCCCAAAGGCAATGTGTAAAATATTTGCACCAACACCCACAGTAATACAGTGAAACACCACAAATGGACACCACACAGGTTGTTATAAAAATATAGATATCTTTATCTAAATTAGGCAAGACCAAAAACGAAAAAAATCCAACATACACGTATACTTATAATTGACTTTTCAGGATGCTACGCAAAAATCACTTGTAGGTTCTTCTTGGTACTTATGAGTAATTCAATTGTTGTAATGCAGTTCCATTCAGCACTGGCACGCGGTGTGGCCATGGTTAAAATATGCGTATTAACTTCCAGCTGACCTACGTGGTCAGCGCGTACAAAGACACGAGAAAGAAGAGTTAGATGGCACAAGGGTGACCCCGGTACTATTCTGTAAGTGCGGCCGCTTGAGGGTCTCAGCGCAGAGACGTGATGCAGCGTGAGAGATAGGAGCTGCTCCTTCCTCTTCCAGCCCGCCCCTAGGTGATACACACAGCAGCTCGGGACCGGAGTCCAAACCTTACCTGGGGGTAGCTCAGCTTGTCTCTCTCCATACGTCGGACGTCCTGTTGGGCAGCTCCGATGTCAGCAGCGGCTCTGCGGCTGAAGCACTCTGTTGCTAGGCAATGCTGTAGCCGGATGGGTTACGGCATGCCTCTCCTTCTTTGACGATCTCAGGCAGATTTCATGGACCAGCAGTGATCACGCTCACTCTCAGCTTGTGCAACTTCCAGGCTCGTGGAAATCCTTTTGTATGTTGCGGCTTGGGCCGGCGGCGGTGACAGACACTCATAGCCTTGTTACAGATTGCGGCTCGGACCGGGCAATGAAGACGGCAGCGTGGACAATGATACCCCGCGGCAGTCTCAGGCTGCAAAAGCACACACCCACAGAGTCGCTGAGACAGGGATGGAAACTTTGCTGTTCCTGAGTTTCCACAACAGGAGGCCCTTGGAGACTTGTTCCTTCAGGACACAGCACACAGGAAAGTCCTCTTGGCAAGAGGGGGAGACACTGCACACAGCAAAGTCCCCTGGTCCTCTCCTCAGTAGAAACAGCAAACTGCAGGCCAGCCCTAGACACACTTGGGCAGTATTTCTCCTCAGTCTCTTCAGCTGATTGGCAGGGATTCCTCTTGATCAGGAAGTAGTCTTGGAAACTTTTATATCCCTTTGTTTCCACAACAGGACACCAGTTCTTCTCAGGCCTTTGGAGACTTTATTTTCAGGACACAGCACACAGCAAAGCCCTTTCTTCAAGCAGGGGGGGACACAGCACACAGCAAAATCCTTCTCCTTCCTTTGGCAGAAATAGCAACTGCAGGCCAACCCTGCTCACACTTGGGCAGCACTTCTCCTTCAGCTCTTCAGCTTTTCTCCTCAGCAAAGATTCCTCCTTGATTCCAAAGTGGTCTAAAGTTCAGGGGTTTCAGCTCTCATTTTTATACCCCAAACGTCCTTGTTCTCTATGTGTGAGGGGTCCTGGACCCAGTTCGAACCAGTTCTGAGGGCACTCTGCCAGTGCACATCTTCTTCCTTTGTAAGTGTGGGCCAGGGCAATCAGACACACCGCAGGAGGTGGAGCCAGTATTGTGGAAGGCAGGCACAGCCCTATTCAGACCCAGATGCTACTCCTCCCACCACTCCAAATGCAGATAGGTCTATTCAGCCCCGTGCTGACTCACACAGGCTCCTGGAGCCACCCCAGCCCCTGTGTGGAAATTTAGCTTGCAAACTGAACATTATCTGCGCCATCTTGCCTCTCCCCAACGCCACACACAGCAAGCACACGACAGCCATTTTAGGCACCCCACTCTCTCCCCCGCTCATTGTCGATCGCCAGCGCGTTCCCCTGACGCTGCAAGTATCCCCCGCGCGCCGGCCACCCCCGCTCTCTCATACACGGGCCATAAACCCTCTCATTCAGCGCGACCCTGCCATGGAACCACATCCCACACCTGACCGACATCCCATACATGGTCATGCCCCTCTTTGATAAACCCCCTTCCTCTGCGCCCCATTGTCCGAACCGATCCCAGGCCATCACCTAGCCCTGCGGATGCAGTTTATTGCCCCTACTGTAAGGGAAACACCCCACATCAAAGGGATTACGGTGGATCAAAGCCCCTACCCCCTGAGACCCGGCCGGTTGCACACACCCCCGGGAATTGGCGGAATGTCCAGCTGCGTGATAGCCATCTCCTACTGTGGGTGGGGTGGGGACTTCTACTGTAGATATGTGTGGGAACGAGCTTGAAGTGGGGGTTCCAAGGAATGTCTTTCCGTACATCAAAGTCTCAATAAGAATGTACCATATGTAATAAAGCAATAAACCTGTGTATAAGAGACCAGGTCTCAGAGATGCAGTTAGAGCACCTCGTGACGATACCTTGCTGTCTGATCTGATGTGTTCTGCTCCGACGGAATAAAACTTTGTTTCCTGCCTTCCAGTCTCCGGCGCCTGCCTCTTTCATTGGTAAATTATCGAGTGGTATGAGAGGCGATTACCGCCGGGCAATACTTGAAAGGTTATCGACTGAAACTGCCGCTACCATTTAACAATTGGCGTCCCAAGCGTGGGGCCCATCAGCGACACGTGGATCCAGTGGGAGAGGTCCCGACGACAGAGTGAACGACTGCAACGATCGGGAGAGCTCCTGCCCAATAGACCCTCGTCTGGCAGCCGATCATCCGAACTTCACTGGTTCCGAGCAGACCTCTCTCGAGTGATCTACGGTCCTGACTGGGAACCATCAGGAGTGCCGTGGCAAATACGGAGAGTAGAGGACCATCGGGCGCTGGAGGCGGAAGACGAGAAACTGTCCACGCGGTCCGGGTAAGGTCGTGATACACGACAAATTGCGAAATAATTGATTGATTGTTTGAAGTTTTGAAATACTAGTATTGCTCATTGATTGTTCTCTTTGAGATATTCGCTGTCTACAAACGGGGAGGAGTAGAAATACTCTCTCTCTCTCCCTTTGCAGATAGTGAAGGGTAGGTAACGCAGACTTTTGTCCCCGTTGTAACCCGTCGTGCCTATCTTTATCTCCCCACTGATTGATTGTCCGAACATTGATTGTTTTGAAGAATAGTGCTCTTTGAGATATTCTCTGTTTGCAAATAACGTAGAATAGAAATATTCTGTCTAGTCTTTGCAAATAGTGAAGGGTAGGTAACGCAGACTTTTGTCCCCGTTGTAACCCGTCGTGCCTATCTTTATCTCCCCATTGATTGATTGATTGATTGTCCGAACACTAGTTGTTCGATATTGGTTCTTTGGAGGTATTCTCTGCTTACAAATAACGAGGAATAGAGATATTCTGTCTAGTCTTTGCAAGCAGTGAAAAGATAGGTAGTGCTGACTTTTGTCCCCGTTGAAACCCGTCATGCCTATCTTCTCCCCACTGATTGGTAGTTGGTTCTGCCCGGACCGCTTATTAGAGGTGAACCATCTGGCTCCACTGGAGGGCACCCCTAATAAGGACATGTTCACTAAAAATGGACTAGTCGCCGTAGCTTATAGCAAGCTGTGGCATAAATATACGAAGAAGGACCCCGAGAGTCAGTGGCCACTGATGGGATCCTTCGACGACCATAAGATAGAAGTGCTAGAAATAGCTCTGCGTAGCAATAAGACGACGCCTACTATGCTTGACAGTATCGGCATGTGGCGCAAAGAAGCAACGCAACGGAAAAAGAGGGAAGAAGCAAAAGCAGAAAAGGAATTACGAAAAGCAGCTCACCTTGCCGCTAGAAAGTTAGAAGAAGAAATAAAGGAGAGAAGGGAAACTAAACTAAGACAGGAGCCCGAAACATCAGGCCAGTACACTGTTAGGACCCCTTCTTTGCTCTACCCTGAGTTGTCCTCTAAGCAGCGAACGAATGATGAATTACTATTAGGTCCCCCGATCATTTACATGCCCCCCCCCATACGCACCCTCCCAATCAGTAGTGCAACACCCACAACCCCCAAACACGAGCGAAAGCAGTACAGGGGCCTCGGTCCTCACGGCCTCCGCGCCGGCCGAGCCTCCTGTACTGAACACAACGTCGGCAGTAACGTTGGATGACCCTGAGATGAGAAAGAAAGAGTCCACCAGAATGAATCGACTAACAAAGGATGAACGAGCAGGAATCGACAAAATAGTAAAGGCACTGGTGGGATCCTTTTTTTTGACCTTACAAAACTAAAGTAACGCTAGGAGATAGCCCTTTGTGGGACATATGAAACCAAGGGAAGGAGCCAAGCTCACGGTCGAGACGGCCACGAGGTAGCCCGACTCCATTACTCTCGCTACCTAAACATGTCTGCCCTACTGCCCACCCCGCCCAATAAGCATGACAAAATCCTGCACAAACGGAAGCCTGCTGACACCCACCATCGACGTCACCAAACTAGGGCTAGATCGCGCACAATTGGGCTATGTTATTTTTCCGATTACGCAGTAACCTCCTTGTGCTCGTCGCCAGATTGCAAATATGTACAAACACTCCAACGAAGTAGTATAGTTATAACATTTTAATAACTTATAAGATATAACAAACACACCAACAGGGTAAACAGGTTAAAACACGTTTTAAAACAACTATTTACATGACAGTCTGCTGCAACCTCCATCCCAAAGCCTTAACGTCCACGTGACACCGTCCTCGCCTCTCCTTCCTCGAAATTGCAACATTGGCCTGTTTTGGGCGGTCCTTTTAGTCAGCTCTGGGCTATAAAAACCATGCCAAATCCATCGACTTCAGTGGCGGACGGTTGTGCGAATAGGCCGGAGGCTATACGAAGCGCCAAAACTCTAACAGCGCCAAGATAGAGTCTGCCACGCTGGGCGGATCTTCCTACTCTTTTCTTCTTTCTTCAATAACGGAGGGGTGCCCTGGCCGGGGGAAGCGCCGCGGACAGGCCTCCCCCACCTCCCCAGGTGGAGGCTCGCCAGCAGATGAGGGCACCCCAACCGTCTTTGACTCGCCGGCCAGCTAAGCTGCACCCAACCGTCTTTGACTCGCCGGCCAGCTAAGCTGCACCCAACCGTCTTTGACTCACCGGCCAGCTGAGCTGCACCCTGCCGCTGCACGCGACCACCGGACAACCGCCCAAGCACGGGTTCACCAGGATCGCCACTAGCGCCCGACGCGAGGAGTGGGCCCCCGCAGCCAAGTAATCGGGGACCCACCCCGGTGGCGATACCATCCAAACTGCTGTCGTTGCTGCTACTGGAATCATCCCGGTGGCTGTACCGAAGAGCTGCTACTGCTGCTGCCTTTTGACTCCGGCGGTCGGCTCCTCCGGATCCAGGCCTAAGCCCACCGTGAGACAATTCTGGACTCGAAAGCTTGTCTGCTTGGGCGTGGGCCCCACCCTTGACAAAATGCTCCCCTCAGCTTTGCAGAATCGGCTGGAGTCATTTGACACTCGACTCCCACGGACTTCCGGTAAGGACAAACCGCCGCCATTGCTCTTTGCCCCGGACGGCAGCCACCTTGCCTCCGCTTGGTGCAGTGAGAAAGACTGGTTCGAAGCGTCGGCGGAAGAACCCGCCTGCTGCCCCGCCCCAAGAACGAACCATGACATTTCTACGGGGTCGCAGTGACGCCATGCTGACGCAAAGTTGACGCTAACGAAAGTTCTCGAACTACCGAAAGGAATTCTGGTCCAACAGCTAATTCATGGAAAGACTTAGACTGTACTCTGGCCCGACCTCGCCCCAAGATGGCGCCGATGTAGGAGAGGCCTACAAACCCTTGTGGCGTTCCAGTCACGTGACATTTGTGTTAAAAAGAGATATATATATATATATATATATATATATATATATATATATGCGATGCTTCCACACATGATGGTCGGGGAAGGGGCGGGGAGGGAACCGATTTTATGCCGTAGTAGTGTTGCTCATGACACTCGACGCCTCTCACGCCGTGGCCGGCCTGAACGGTTGTAGGCCCGTATCTTGTATACTGACATTGTTTTAAATAAAGGGCCTCTTGAAAGAATTACGGAATCAGTGTCATGACTAATCACATAGGTTGATAAAGATTTCTTCTTTTGAATAAATGATTGTTACTCCCAAGCAATAGAAAACAGATAATGCAGTCCCCATTTGCCTGAATCTTTTTGATTAACGGAATTTGTACCTATCACACCTATCTTTTTCCAAGAGTTGTTAAACAATGGTCGACCATAGCTCAGGGTATATGCCGAACGCAAGGTATGGTATCTTGCACCTTAATACACGACCGATTGAGAAATGCATGTATGACAAGGGAACCCGAATTTAGGAAATGAATAAATTAGAGCATCTTTGTCTCGGACAAAAAGAATAATAGGTCTGTGGTATTACCCATTCCTGCGACTAGCCTGGTACGTGGTAAGTAGAACTTTTTCGTGTCTGCGCGCGCTAGGGTACTTTTGAATACTGCACATCCCCTCCCCTCTTTTTTCCCCTCTATAGGTCACGACGAAGTTCCGACTGAAGAGTGGAGTGGACAATGACCGCACCAAGTTCAATATCAGGGAAAACATAGACAAACGATTGTGAGATAGTGCGTAAAGTACAGACCACCATTGGGAACATGAAAAACTGTATGATATGATTGTGCGTGCGTGCTACGATTATACGGCATGAATGTGTATGCATTTCATGCTTGGGTCACTTGAAGAGAGCGTCACTGTATGGTTGAAGTGCTCGCCCACCGATCAAAGGGAGGAGAATAAAGGGTCCGACACCCCCTAGGATAAACTACAAAATACTGAAAGTACGCAGCATGCATAGGAAAAGAGGACAGGAAAGGAGAGGTCCCCATACTCAACGTAGCCCTGAGTCTCCGTCTTAAGTTTCTGCGCTTGATGCATGTACTGTCACACCCTATCCGGCATTTGTGTGTACGTGATCACCGAATTTATGTCTTTTCCCCGCTTGTGTTTTCTTACATGGAATAGACCCATGCTACTCCATGTTGTGTGTGCACCAAGTGGCCTATTATCTTACCCATGTCTCTCTCGTTTTGTGTCGTATGTATGCCAAATAGCCTACTTGATGCACACCTCTCTCTCTCTCTCTCTCTCTCTCTCTCTCTCTCTCTCTCTCTCTCTCTCTCTCTCTCTCTCTCTCTCTCTCTCTCCCCCTCCCTCACAAAAGGCTCTTTCTTGCCCTCTTTCTTCTTGAATAAATTAACGACACATACCTCTTCGGTAAGTGTATAATTGGCCTGAAACACGGAGGTGTTCGAACAAATTGACAGAAACAAAAACGACCATACTTTACCACGTTACTACCTCTCCTTTTTGCAAATGTTGAGCTTAATCGGCTGAGAAAGAAAGGACAGGTAAGACGACTGATGTCTCCCAATCTGGCCCTCAGCACGGGGACTATATGTCAGTGGTTTTTATTTTTTTTAGAAGACACCATCTCCACCACCCAGAATTACCCCTGACCAATTACCCCGAAATAGAATGTCTAAAGCACCCTGTTCTCCCAAAGATAACCCCAGCCCTATACTAGCCGTCTCAGAGTACTTTGAACGAAACAGCTGATGACCCTATTTTCTAATAATACATCGCCTAAACTGATAAAGGGTTACCTATTGTCCCCAGCAAAAATAATGCTTAGCTTATGTTCCTCTCCGAAAAAGGATACTCGTGAACGCATGACAGTAGCACCTCGCACTTACTTTTTCATAAACTTAGTAGTCCTCGGAGGAAGATGTGTATTACCAAAACTTGTGTTGAGATGAACGAGTCTCTACCGGAGAAGCCGGTTTGAATTTTTAATAGACCAGAAGGTTGACAGATGTCAGGCTTCCTGCAACGATTATAGGGCACAGGAATCGTCACCTAGAAGGCCAGACGATGGACAGGGATACCCACAGAAACCTGCACCACAGCAATAATTAATAGATTAGTAACACGCACACTAACATCAGAATTAATGGACACCAATCATACAGCAACCGATAAAAGCCTTTCCGCAACTACTCGGTGGTTGGGAGAGAGGATGAAGTATGTGAATATCTTCCCTGCCAAACTCTCTAAGATTTTTGTTTCTTGTACCCATTCAAAGATAACCTGCGGCCATCGGAAGAGAGGGGTCGGACGTGACGCACACCCTGGCTGCGGACCATGGAACATCTATGGCATCGATCAAGGGGGAAGCATCGAAGCAATAAGGGCGTGAGACGAGGCACCATTATCAGGATGATAGGCGGTAGAACGAAGGGCTATACCAAGCCCCCCCCCCCTGCTCACTGACCAGCGTGCCTGAAGTCCCAACCCGTCGGGCCCGATTGATGGGCCCAGTGCTGGAAGATCCTGCTCCCCTTGGTCTGCATTTTGAGCCGATCCCACTCCACCCCCTCTTCCCTCGGCATCCCGAAGCACACCACCCCCTTCTCCTTCTCTCTCTCTCCCTCTTTTATCTGGATTATGACTTTGACTTACTACCGAAGAACAAAAGGCAGGTACCCTGTCTCAAAGTACCTATGATGAACTGTGTTAAGGAACAGGACTGTGATCGGAGAACAGCGAATGATCACACCCGGCCACATGAGAAATTGGATTTGAGCTGGACCTTAGCTCCACCGCCGGTGCTCAACAGTGCCCACGAAAGAAGAACGACAATAAGAGCTTACCAGTGATGGCTCTTTATAAAAGGACACTGGAAAGAAGAACCCATGTTAAGTTGAAAATCCTCTCCCAACCACCCTCTTTTTTTATATTAACTATCTTCCTATCGAGTTTTCATGATGTTGCATCAATCCCTTCCGACTATACACTGAGACAGTATCCTATTCATGCTCAGACAAGCTCACCTCCTCCTATCCCTGGGCCTGACATGCGGCGCAGCTAATGTAATTTTGAATGTACTTCCTCCTCGCCTACTTTATCAAACTGTATGAAACAATGTACAAATGTGTCAGGTTACTCCTGCCTGCCCTAAGAACTCTGTATCTTTAAGAAATGTATGACAAACATTAACGATATTATAGCTGAAGGGCTAACGAAGGTGAATGTCGGCCAGGCAAGCTGGCGAGATATGTTAAAAGGGAGGACTGTGGAAATTTAGCTTGCAAACTGAACATTATCTGCGCCATCTTGTCTCTCCCCAATGCCACACACAGCGAGCACACGACAGCCATTTTAGGCACCCCACTCTCTCCCCCGCTCATTGTCGATCGCCAGCGCGTTCCCCTGACGCTGCAAGTATCCCCCGCGCGCCGGCCACCCCCGCTCTCTCATACACAGGCCATAAACCCTCTCATTCAGCGCGACCCTGCCATGGAACCACATCCCACACCTGACCGACATCCCATACATGGTCATGCCCCTCTTTGATAAACCCCCTTCCTCTGCGCCCCATTGTCCGAACCGATCCCAGGCCATCACCTAGCCCTGCGGATGCAGTTTATTGCCCCTACTGTAAGGGAAACACCCCACATCAAAGGGATTACGGTGGATCAAAGCCCCTACCCCCTGAGACCCGGCCGGTTGCACACACCCCCAGGAATTGGCGGAATGTCCAGCTGCGTGATAGCCATCTCCTACTGTGGGTGGGGTGGGGACTTCTACTGTAGATATGTGTGGGAACGAGCTTGAAGTGGGGGTTCCAAGGAATGTCTTTCCGTACATCAAAGTCTCAATAAGAATGTACCATATGTAATAAAGCAATAAACCTGTGTATAAGAGACCAGGTCTCAGAGATGCAGTTAGAGCACATCGTGACGATACCTTGCTGTCTGATCTGATGTGTTCTGCTCCGACGGAATAAAACTTTGTTTCCTGCCTTCCAGTCTCCGGCGCCTGCCTCTTTCATTGGTAAATTATCGAGTGGTATGAGAGGCGATTACCGCCGGGCAATACTTGAAAGGTTATCGACTGAAACTGCCGCTACCATTTAACACCTGTCACTCTCAAACCAGACAGTTAATCCACAAACAGGCAGAGGCACACAGAAAGGCTGAACAAGAAAATAGCCACTTTCTAAAAGTGCTATTTTCAAACACAGAATTTTAAAAACATCCTTCCTAAAATATGAGTTATTAAATTCTGAATTCAGGGATACCAGACTCCAATTTTCTATCTTGCTCCTATGGGAAGAAATGCAGGTAAACATGGTACACAGTATTCTCCATTCTGTCCTATGGGCAAGATAGCCTTTCAATAGTGAAAAACGAAATTGGCAGTATTTCACTATCAGGACATGTTACCCACACTAGTACATGTCCTACCTTCCACATACACTGCACCCTGCCCAGGGGGTACCTTGGACCTACCATAGGGGGGTCCAATGTGTAAGAAAAGGGAAGGGTCAGGCCTGGCAAGTGGGTGCACTAGCCAGGTCAGGATGGCAGTTATCAAACTGCATGCAGGCACTGTGGTGGCAGGCCTGAGACATCTCTTTGAGGCTACTCTTGTGGGTGGCAAAACCAGTTCTGCAATCCCACTAGTAGCATTTGAGTTACCAGCCCTGGCACACTCAGTGCACTTTACTAGGGACCTACTGGTAAAACAAATATGCCAATCATGGATAACCAATCACAATAACAATTTACACAGAGAGCATGTCCACTTTAGCACTCATCTGCAGTGGTAAAATGCCCCGAGTTTTATAGCCAACAACCACAGGTCAGGAAAAATAAAGGAGGGAGAAGAAAAAAGTTTGGGAACAACCCTGCAGAAAGGGCCATTTCCAACAATAGGGAAGGGGAGGGAAGCGCAGCTGGGAGGCAGGAGCAGGAAACGGCATTGGGGAGGGGCAGCAGCGGCAGGAAAGGGCAGCAGAATGGGCAAGTAGGACACAAACAACGGCACGGGTACAAGCAAAAAATGAAAACAGGCAAAATAAACAGAAAGACAGAAAATACAATTACAAAGGCACAGTAATAAAAAGATAGACAAAAGACAGAAAACGGGCACAAACACAAAGACAGACAACAGCAGACCAGCAGAAGAGCAAGGCTCGCCTACTGGACCACCAGGGATGAGGCCCAGGGAGGAGCCTGTGGGTGGAGGAGGGCCTCGAACACCTACCTTCTCGGAGAGGTATAGGGGGTACACAGATGATGTGTGTGCTTCATGGGAGCCTGATGTGAGTCTGGCTTCTGAATTTTGTATGACCTGAAGTATTTTGATCAGTTGAGCGGTGATACTGACATGAAGTATAATTTGGAAAACCTGAAAGACTAACTGGGTGGGCCTTATGACTTAAATATCTTCTTAATGCTCATTCAATTTACATTTTATTTGCCTTCTCAGAGTCTTCATTGAAATGCCCATTTCTCTAATTTGTGATCTCCTATTTGGTAAGGTGGCCTCAAGCCCAGTTATTAAAATAACAAAAAAGACATTCCAATTCTGTAATGTTGGTATTTGTTCTTTTTTTTTTTTTTTTTTTTTTTATTGATTACACCATTGCACAGTTAGCACATATCTTCGCACAGTCTCCATTAATAAATTTAAATTCTCATAAACCAATACATATCATAGCATTTCAAGAACATCCTGCATATATCAATACATTGTTACAACTCTGATAACTCAAATTCATCTCAATTTTCCTGATATTATCCTCTCAGGCCCAGGCCCTCTCTCCATTTTATGATGGGGTCCCATATCCTTACCCCCAGTTTTCTCCCTGTTTTGCCTTTCCGAGCATATATATTTTTTTCGAAATTATATGTAGATAACAGATTAGCGAGCCAACTTTGAATTCCTGGGGGATTTTTATCCAGCCATGCCCTGGCTATACAAAGTCTAAAAACTGCCATTGCGACAAAAATAAACTCTTTCTGGACAATGTTAGAATCTGTGACTATCCCTAACAATATTTCAGGAGGATTTAACCTAATCTGAATGTTCAGGGAGACATACAGGAACTTCTCTATATCTTTTAACACTGTAGCAATTTGCGGACAAACCGCAAATATATGTATTAGGTCAGCATCAGGGGAACTACATCTTGGGCAAGTAATCCCTGCTGTACCCCCCCATTTTGCTATCTTTGCTGGGGTGTAATATAGCGAGTAGAAGGTTTTATACTGCTGTGATTGCAATGGCGCTGAGCAGAGGAGTGTGCGCCCTAAATCCAGTGAATCTTTAAACCAACTAGCCTCACCTCTCAACTTAACTGCCCACTTTTCACTAAACTTCTCCATATCATCTGGTTTCCCTGCTGTCAGGTTTGCATAAAAACTCCTAATAGAGCAATCCCCCCCTAATCTTATTTTCTCCAGTATTTCTACCTTGCCAAACCCGATGCTCCCTCCCTGCTTATTCCCCAGAAAACTTCTTAGCTGCAAGAATTTAAAAAAGTCCTTCCTATCTAAGCCAAACCTGTTCACTAAATCCGTAAATTGAAACACCTCCTCCGTATTCATCAAGTCCCCCATCTGTACTACCCCCTTCTCCATCCAGCCCGCCAAAGCGTTATCCCAAAAAATCTGCCTTGGTAGGGAGACATTTTTATACAACCTAATATATCTGTGATACCGGCCCAAACCTATTTTTTTCCTCACTGCATTCCATATCTTAACTGCGGCTTGGACCGTCTTAAACCTAGTTCTTTTGTAATACACAAAATCAATACATTTAAGAAAAGAATTCTCCGCTTCTGGTCCCAACACAATAGAGTATATCCTAGATGAATCCTTTAGCATTGTATCGTCTAGACCACCCCCGCCTAGCAGCCCACGCATATATTGCAGTGCAGATGCCCAGTTATACAGTCTGAAATCTGGGGCTCCCCAACCTCCTCTCTCTCTAGGCAGTGACATAAAGCGATATGCCCTACGAGTCTTACCATGGGCCCAAATAAATCTGTTTAGAATATTGTCGAGATCTTTAAACCATTTTACCTCAAACCATAATGGTATTGTCCTATAGAAATACAAGAACTTTGGTAATATTAACATTTTTTAACATTGGTACAGCCCACGAGAGACAAATGCAAATTATTCATACGATCCAAATCTGCCTTAACTTTAACCATCAAGGGCGCCAGGTTCTTTTGTACTAATGAGTCTAAATCCGCCGTGATTGCAACCCCCAGATACGTCGCTGAATCGGTGACTCTGTGATCATTGATCACAGTATATTGATTAGATATTATTTGCGTTTTGGAACTATTTAGGCTATACCCCGATATTTGTCCAAATCTTTGTGCTTCAGTTTCGATTTCACCTATGGCCATACTGGGGTTGGGTGTCAGTATGGCTACATCGTCAGCATAAGCTAGGGACTTTATCTCACATCCATTCAGCCTTATTGGAGGAATCATTACGTTACCCTCTATTTTCCTTATTAGTGGATCCAGATAGAGAGCAAATAGTAATGGGGAAGATGGACAGCCCTGTCTAGTCCCTCTCCCAATATTAACTGCTGCGGATTTACCCCTATTGACTCTAATCCTTGCTGTCGGGTTCTTATATAGAGTCTGCATTGCAGTTATAAAACTGTCTCCCAGTCCGTTCCACTTTAGTGTATGCCATAGGTATTCCCAAGAGACCCTATCGAACGCCTTCTCGGCGTCCAAGAAAAGCGCCTCTATATGGTCTCCCAGGATTCCAGCCGCATCAAATGCTGTAATCACCTGCCTAACGTGTTGTGTAGTACTTTTGCCTGGAATGAACCCATGTTGAGTGTGGCTTACTAATCCCTCTATTACCTCTGCGAGTCTTGTTGCTAGCATCTTGGAGTAGATCTTAGTGTCTGCGTTCATCAGTGTAATAGGCCTGTATGACCCTGGGAGTGTCGGATTTTTCCCTTTTTTAAAAATAACAATAATATCCGCTTCCCCCCATGTTTCTGGGATCTTGACCCCCTTCTGCGCTTCAATCATGACATTAAACATGTCCAATCCCATGGCCTGGTAGAACACTTTGTAAAACTCCACTGGGAGCTGGTCTGGGCCAGCTGCTTTACCTGCTGGTAGCCTAGTTAATGCCGTGAAGAATTCCTCGAAACTAAAGGGGGAGCCCAGCCTATCCTTTTCTTCCGTAGATATACCCGGAGGGGTGATAGCGCTAAGATAATTTTGAACCTCACTCATAGATCCTCCCCCACCCCTGGTATATAGCTCTTCATAAAACTGCTTGAACGCTTCTCTTACTTCAGTCTTTTCCGTAACCCTAATTCCATTCTGATCCATAATCTCTACAATATCTGATGCTGCTAACCTCTGTCTGGTGCGTACTGCTAGTAAGTGGCCTACCTTCTCGCTTAGTTCGTAAGCCGCTTCCTTTTTTGTTAAATAATTCTCTACTGCTTTTTTTGAGATGCATTCTGTCGCCTCCACCCTAAGAGCCACTATTTTCAGTAAGAGGTCATCTACTGGTGCCTTATCACTTATAACCCGGGCCAGTTCCTCCTCTGTCTTCGCCAGCTTTTGATAAACCTCCTTAATTTTAAGTCTTGCCTTTTTCTGGGATAAAAATACATAGCTCATCGTCTCACCCCTGACCCCAGCCTTGAAGGCATCCCACACTACTCCCGGGGGAGCCGTACCTTTATTAATTTCCCAGTAGGACCTGATCCACTCAGTCATACGGGCCCTATATCCATCATCCTTCAATAGGGCTCTATCAAAAGTCCACTGCATATCTTTCCGCCGTGTCTGACCCATTCTAATAGTTAAAATCAAAGGGCTATGGTCTGAAACGATACGAGGTTGTTTTTCTATTTGAGCCTCTGCCAACAGGGGAATCGAAATCAAGAAGTAGTCCAGTCTTACAAGAACCTTATGGGGGGCCGAATAAAAAGTACTACCATCCATACCGGGGTTCAACTTAATCCATGGATCCACCAAGGAATTATTTGCCACCATATCTGACAGTGCCCTGTGTGATCTCCTTTTCCTCCCTGCATAGGTCTTCCGAGGCTGGACAAATGAGCTAGTGGGGTCGTGAATATTAAAATCCCCGCAGCATATAATAGGTTCGGGCCATAATGCCAACTCAGTATCTAAAAATTGAAATAATTCGGGGTCGTCCTCTGTTGATCCATATACTGAAACTATAGTACATTTTTCACCCTTTAGATTTATTTCCACTATTATCCACCTTCCCCATTGATCTTCCATCTTCCTTATCACCTCCACATCGGAGGATCTTCCTAGTACAGCCACCCCTCTGTGTTTCGTCCCTTGCTTCGTGTTTGCTAATACAGCAAATCCTAGGTGATCCAGGAGATATCCCTTAGAAGCCTCAACGTGTGTTTCTTGGAGGCAAACCAGGTCCAGCTTCAGTGTCCTAAGTAATTCTGCCACCCTAAGTCTTTTACCCGAATCGTTGAGCCCACAGATGTTAATAGTAGCAATCTTACAAGACATTAAAATACATCATAAACTTTATCCAACTCTGCATACCTTACTTGCACTATCCCTTTACTGTGAGGATATATCTGATACATTTCGTTTGTCTTCTTCTTCCTGTCTAATGCGCATTGTATACTATGAACTCCCTGTGCGATAAACTGTGCTCTCCTGTGCTGCTTCTTAAAACCTACCCCGCCTTTTTCCCCCCCCTTTTTACCCCTCTTTCCTCCCCCTAACCCCCCTGATCCCCTCACCCCCCCCGCCCCACCCTCTGTCCGTAACCCCCCTCCCCCCCTTTACTGGCAAATAGGTCCATAGGACCTATGTGTAGCCGCAGGGCGTACGCGGTGGTTAGTTCGCTCCTCCTCTCCCTTTCTCCCCTATACCTACACCTAATCTTCCCATACAACATGCATACCCCTCCATAGTGTCTTTGTCTTAACCAGTTCTTTTTCTATGTGAACTACCCCCTAAACAACACTTCCCCCCGGTGGTGTACCTATATCTATAGGTTTCCTCTGTCGGTGTATACACCCATTTTCGCCATGATCCAAGCCCTTAAGAATTAAACATTCCTCTAAATTCTCAACCCCCTGGTTACACAGCCTCTTTCTGCGATTTGATCTCATCTAGGAACTGTTGGGCCTTAATCTCGGAGAAGAAGACGATCGTTCTGCCCTTAGTAACTACCTTAAGCCTTGCAGGAAATAAGAGAAACGCCTCAGACCCCAGAGCCTGGAAAGGTTTAATAAGCTGTCTGAGTCTCCATCTTCTTTCTACCGTTACGTGGCAGAAATCTGGCCTGGCAAAAAAGGTGTTTCCCTCAAAGAACCTTTTCCTGTCGGGTCTAGCCTTATCAATGATTTCCTCTCTGAGTAAATAGTTCCCAACATATATCAAGATAGCTCTGGGAAATGCCTGTTGGCCTGTCTGGCCCTCGTGCCCTTGGACTTTTCTAATAGAGAAGGGAAATCTGTGAGCTCGTTGAATCTCTTTTTCCCAGTCCCACTTCGATTCAGGGAAAGCACCTCGCAGCAGATTAACAATAAAATGCATAATGTCGTTTCCCTCTTTTCCTTCTGTCACGCCTAGAATGCGAATGTTATTCCGCCTCTGGCGGTTTTCGAACTCCTCCAGCTTCTATTGTAGATCGTTCGTGAGTTTTTCCTGCTCCAGTCTATAATTCTGCCATGTTCCAAATTCATCCTCTAGTTTACCAGTCTGCTCCTCCACCTCAGACACCCTCTCAACAACCCCTTCATAAAGTTTATTAACCTTCTTAAGGGTGTTGTGTAGTTTTTTTGTGGCCTGCCTAGCCCTTCGACTTTCTGCCCTTGCTTCCCCTTGCATCTGCTTGAGCGTAGTACAAATCATATTAAAGGGGGCCAAATACTGTGCAGAAATGAGAGTATTCTCTAAGGGCTGTATGTTGCCTTCTTCCACATAGGACTGTGACGTTGCAGAATAGTCCCAGTCTAGCTTCTTCCCCCCTACTGTAGGAGAGTCCGATCTTTCACCGTGCCTTCTACCCTTTACCTTTCTTTTTTTCTGCGTAGCCTCCTTCATAGACGAGTCGGATCCAGAGCTTGTTTCACCGTCTAGCTCCCCCTCCTCCTCTGAGGTGTCACTACTTGTCTGGGATATGTCCGTGTCCTCGTTGAGGGAAAAAAAGCATTCACCATCAACTGAGGCCCCCTCTCTCTTTCCCGACCCAGTAGTCTTATTATCTGGTACCGGAGCGGAGCATTTTCCTTCTGAATCAAGGTTGGCGACAACGGCCTTTGTTTCTTTCCCCTTCTTGCTGCTCATTTCGGCTTCTAACTGTAGAAGCGCTTCCATCATACCCATGGTTTCACCTGCCCCGGGTGTGTGTGGGCTCCCAACTTTATCCGGATTTAAACTCTTGCTGAGCTCCTTTATTGTTTCAGAACCTCTGACATTAGGTAATGAGGGCTGTTTTACCTCGGACGCTGTAGCTGTAGCTCCTGCGTTACCTTCTGCGTCGATTCCACCATCACCCTGGCTACAGGCGGCTGCTGCTGCAGAGAGACGGGGTTGCCTAGCGACGGAAGCGTCCTCACCGGGAGCGTCTACCGTTGCGTCCTCGAGGACGTTCAGATTCCCTTTCAGGTTCCCGGGTTGCTCCGTGTCCGGCTGAGGATTTTTCATGGATATGAACACCTCCTTGAGGGTAGGCTGCCTTAATAACGCTTCCTTTCCTTTGTGTGTATCTTGACTTATTCCTGGAGCAGTGCCTTTAGTTCGATACTTTCTGCTACCGCTGAGTCCGAATTTAAGCATAGCTCAGCGTTCTCCGCTGCCTCTGGTTTTGACAATTTCTCGGGTCTCCTCGTCTTCTCTGCGGGTATTATCTTCCGCCTCCCACCTTATGGTTGCTGCTTAAGGAGTATATACCTCTCCATGGATTTGGCCATTTGGATATGCGAAAGTTTTACCAGGCTTCACACAAAATATCCGAGCCCCAAAGCTCAAATCACCCAGTTCTTCAAAAGGTGGGAGGCTCTGGCCCGGGTACATCTGTTGAGGATGCCGGCGCGGCTAACGAAAACCAATAAGGAAAAGGAGAGAGATAAAGCAAAAGTGCCGCAGGATATACCGGCAAATCGACGAGAGTCGGGTGACAGAGGCACTCACGCTAACACCAAAGGAACTAGTAATGATCCACCCTCGGGACTGCAGCAGCGGAGTCTTGGGACTACACGGAAGATAATACCCGCACAGAAGACGAGGAGACCCGAGAAATTGTCAAAACCAGAGGCAGCGGAGAACGCTGAGCTATGCTTAAATTCGGACTCAGCGGTAGCAGAATGTTGGTATTTGTTCTGAGGAGTGCAAAAAGATATTTGATCTTCATTGAGTATGGATTTACTCGATTTAAAGCATTGGTGTCACAACATTCTTGCATTCTTGTTTGGAAACAGCATGGCCTGACAATAAATGATTACCCCAGTTCTGTTGAATAATGCACTGGGCGCTGTTGGATTTCAACCGTTGAACTAGTGAGATGTTAGATTTTACAAATACAAGTTAGCATTCATACATACTGAATACACATCTATTTAATAGTCCCTTGAAAAAACTATAAAGATTTGGGACCACATTGGATATATTTACTCCACCTATAGAAACTTGTGAGATAAATCTTATGCAACAGTATGCTATAGCTTAGGGTGATAAATTGAAGTTTGAGAAAAAAACATAAGTTTAACAACTAGGCATCCTTCCAGATCATGAAAAGTATACAAAATCACGTAGGTGTTATTTAAAGTGTCCTGGTAAGGTAACTCAGGGGGCTACCGCTCTGGGCCATTCCAACTTCACGGATCTGCAAATATTGTTCTCGCTAATCCTGGGCGAGGAGATCTGAGACCCAGCGCCTTATGCACTGCTATTGGGGCTGTGGGCAGCTGCTGCACTAGGTGTCCACTCACCCTGTGCAATGAATGGAGCAGTAAATGCTTCCCCGACCTCTCCACTTACCTGCTCTAAACCTCCTCGACCCCTGCCACTCACACCATGGCCTTCACCCATTTACGATTCTGCTCCAAATAGATGGTAAATGGATATGGATTAGGGCCCATTTCCCAGAAGTAGGAAAAACATGTACAGTTGGGAAACAAAGCATCATGCAATCTGGACTGAGGTATGGGATACCAGCCAGATATGAAGATTGTGGATACCAGGTATACCTACATTTGCTGAACTTGCATTGAGGCTCTGATTGCTAAAAATATCATTACATTAATTCTGGATAGATTACTTTGATACATACCTCACCTGCTTTGCTTTATAAACATTTCCAGGAGGTCCAGGAGGTTCAGTTCGGTCTGACTGAGTTCTGCATATTTTTTGAATGCCATTGTACATTACCCATAATCTTAAAGAGTGCTAGGAAAATCACAGACACTTTAAAGAGGTTCTGCCGCAATTAAGTATATGTTGCATGCCCAGATGACATATTTAGTTTGAATGGTTTCATCATTATCACGTAATAGTGGTATCTTGTAATGCAAAATTCAGTGAGGGGTTTGGTTAAAAAGAAAAGGAACCTCTCCCTGCTTATAAAGAAATCGACTGCCAAATTGATCTTATTCCTGGTGTTGGACCTGGCCCTCTCTGCATGGTCACCCCCATATATTTTGCCTTCACATTCCTTTTAGGACACTTTATCACCGCTAACCAGTGCTAAAGTGCTCGCTCCTTTACACATTGTAGAAATGGATTACACCCAACTGGTACATTTAATTCACTTGTAGGTGTCTAGTAAAGTGATAAATTAAATTCTACCTGTGGGCCTGCAGCACTAATTGTGTCGTCCTCTTAAGTAACCCTTTAAACTAGGCCTGGGCGGTAAATTCCATTCCGCTTGCGGAATTTGTGTAATTTCACGTTCCGCGGAGAACGCGGAATTGTCCAAAATTCTGCGTTCCGCGGCTTTGCGGAATTTTTTGCATGTTCGCGTTCTCAAAATGCCTGTTCGCAAGATATTTCCCCTCGAGCACGCAAACAGCGTTCGCGAACAGGAAAAAAGCATAGCGAACAAGCAATTCCGCGTGTTCTCGGAATTTCTGCGTGCTCACGTATATTTTTCACCGTTTCGCGGAGCTTTGCGTAGCGCGACTACGCAAATTCCCCCCACCCCTACTTTAAACATGTCCTAGGCCTGCCATTGCAGCCTGTGTGTGCAGTTTTAAACCAACATTTTGACCCGACAATATAAACCTTTTGCCAGTTCTAACCCTTCCTTTTTAATAAATATAAGTCACCCCTAGGGAAGGCCTTATACAGCCCATAGAGCAGGGCACAATGTATTTAAAAAGATGTCGATGTAATTTTAACTTTTAATTTCCTGGTAGTGAAAAAACTCTTATAATCGTTTTGCACCACTGTGAGGCCTACCTATCCCATAGTATAACATTTGGTTACCTTATGACATTTAATATGTGCTAACTTTCAGTTGGGAGCAATTAGGATTGTTTGTTCTCTAAAGAGGTGCATTTTAAAACCCCCTTTATTGGTAAAGTTGGATTTTGAGTCACTATTCTGAAAATACCTCTTTTAGAAAGTTGGCATTTTCCTGTCCTAACCATTTGGTGCCTGTAGCCTGTGTGATTGGTCACATGACTAGGTGAAGCTGGCAAGTGGTCGTCATGTATTGCTCCCTGACAATGATAACAAGGGAGAATAGATGTTGACAGGATAGGCCATCTCTGACTTGATATGGAGGTAGAGCTGTCACCTACCACACTTGCACATCATGAAGACGCTGCCTCTGCACACTTGCAAAGAGTTTCACACTAGTTTTTTGTGCACCAGACACAAAGGGACCAGGGCAGGGAAGGAGGAAATTGCAAATTCCTCTGGGGGTGGACCCATTTAAAAACATTTTCTACTTCAAAGCTGGAACAGAGGCTAACCAGTGGACCCTCAGACCTAACTCTTCAGTACACTTACGGACCTGTGGAAGACTTTGAATGACTGTTGCGCTGCTTTGCAAAAAGGACTGCTGCTCTGTTGCTCTAATGCCTTGCTGCCTGATTGAAAAGGATTGGATCTGCATCTTGAACCCAGGACCACCAGAGTGACTCCAAGGGAAGGACTATTTGGCTTGCCTCCTGATCAGAGCCTCCAGGACAGAAAAGGCTCTAACCACCTTGAACCCAGCACCTGGACTCTGTCTGCTGTGAGTCCAAACCCCCAAGAGGTGTCATTCCAGTCCTTGACCCTTGGAAGTGGGCCTGAATGTGCTCTGTCATCCCAACTGTCGTTATGTGAGCAGAACTGATGCAGGGCACCACAGCTCCTCCCAGCCACATTGGAACTGCCGCTGCACAACGCATTCCTGATGAAGGACCTTATATTGCACCACACAGCGTCTGTAGAAAGACCCCAGCACGATACATCCTTGATGCAGGCTTTTGCATTGCAAGCCCCTTGTCGATGGTATCCTCGACGGCAACCCAGGACTTCGCATCGCAGCCCCACAGCTCCTTAGAACTGCCTCTGAAGAACACATCGTTATGCTGAACTTTGCATCACAAGCCCCTCATCGACAACATCCTCGACGACAACTCAGGACTTCACATTGCAACACTGCAGCTTCCTCAGAACCACCACTGTGTGATGCATCCTTGACGTGGGATCCAGAAACGCTCTGCACACCAGGATTTAAAGGTACTTTGTCTAGCAGGCCTAACTTTGTCCCTGTATCCGGCTCATGCTACATCATGGTCGACCTGAACTTGTGACTATGTCCAGGCCTACAGTGACCAGATAACCACAGTTGGCGCTTTGTGCTTTTAGGCACTGTTTTCACTTAAAGCTTTCAAATTGCATATCTCTAGTTCTACTGATTAGATTTGTTTCATTTTGTCCTCAAATTATGTATTAAATATTACTCTATTTTTGTAAATTAGTGTTGTATTTTTCTTGTGTTGTATTTTCACTTTATTACTGTTTGAAGTGCTGCAGAAATACTTATTCATATTTCCTCTAAGTTAAGCCTGAATATTTTTGTGCCAAGCTGCCAGAGGGTTGAGCACAGGATAATTTGGAGTTTGCTTGTGTCTTACACTGACAGAGATTGTGGTTGCTGTTTGAGTAGAGTTTCACCTCTCTCAAACAGTAACCCAATTTCCTTCACCTGGGTTCACAGTTTCATGCGGTTGTCCTTACACTGTGACTGAAGCAGAGAATAATCTCACTTTGTGCTTTGTTCTCTGTGCCAAATAAGAATAAAGAGCTCTGTGCTTCTTATTACAAGGCTTTGAACAGTATCACACTAAATAACCAATCTGCTTCCGTTAATACCTGAATTGCTGCATCAATTACAATAGGCATGCATTTATTTGGAGCACATCCAGTAAGGAGACAAATGGAAGGCACCTTAGGAACATGATTTCAGCCCAGATTCACAGAACATTCAAGCAATGATTAAAGTAGTTTCAGCATTATGTTGCCTGAAAGGGAGAAAGCAGAACAAAGACATATCTACTAAGATATGGTGCAGTATTCCTCTTTCCCTGTGCTGGAAGACTTTAGGTTGCCATACAGCAATGCACACATCCATGTGCATAGTACAAAGGCAGTGTGTGTTCTGTAAGGAATAGTTGTACTGGAAGGGGGCCTGTTTTCATGACACTTTTTCTCCTTTGTGTGTGTGCTCTGAAATGCAGCACTAATGCAAAGAAGGAAACATTAGTTTTTTTTTGGTGCAAATGCCTGTGGACAAAGTTTCCAAATAGGAATTTGTTACAATGCCCATGGGTGGTTGCATGGGTACGCCCATGTACCATTCAAGGAATGCCCTGTTGATGCAGACTAATGCAAAGCAGCGCATAACACAACTTTTTGTTACTTTGGGAAACTATCCAGCGCAAATGCTGATTTGCGTTGGGTAGTAAATTTGGTTACAATACTTTGTGCAAGGTTTGTGTTAAAAAAGTAAATCAAAAGAGGTACAAAGCATTATTAAACATGGGCCTTTTTGAATACATAGGGGCTGATTACAATAGCGGGCGGATCGCCACCGTGTCCCGGCAGTGGCGATCAGCCCGCTATCGTAACCTGATTTACCCACCACCAGATTACAATGGCGGTGGGTTACGCTGCAGACGTAAAGTCCGTCTGCCGCTTTTCCGCCAGTCGGCAATCGTTCCGATTGCCGGCTGGGCGGACTTGGGCCACTAATATGGTGGCGGTGCCTAGCAGGCACCTCCAGCCATATTAGGATGCTGGGTTGTAATGGCATTTCCATGGTGGCATCGCCACCATGAAAAGGCTGGCGGGCATTTGCTTTGGGGGTCCTTTGCAGGCCCCCGGGGGGGTGGGGTGGGTGCACTTAGGGGGTACCCATGGTACATGGTCCATGCACAAGGTGGCAGGCAGCGCGCGGTGCCTGCCACATTGTGCATGGAAATGCACAACATGCCAATTTGGCATGCAGCACCCACCGCAATGTTAAATTGTGGAATGCGACCGCCAGGGTGGCGGTCGCATTCTAATTTGAGGTGCCGGACCGCCGCATGTCTGGCCGCTGGTCCCAACACCGCAGGGATGGCGGGCGGACTTAAGTCAGCCCGCCATCCTAATCACCCCCTAAGACATGATTTTCAGTGTGTGTAAGCATGCAGCACTTCCATATTACATACCTCTGGTGCCAGTGAGCCCAAAGACAAATTTTGTGGTATACATTAATTTGCAAACAACTGTCCTTTTTTTAAGCCTGTCAGGAATCCTTGGTAGGTGTAAATGGTTTTGCGCATGCACACTTATAAATTTCACTCAGGGTGTGGGCAATGGGCATCTCAAGGAGAAGTTTCCTTTGAAGGTATGAAACCACCGAAAAGCATCTCTATCATTCCAAACATACCAAACATGGCAATGACACTCCTTTCGGAACAGGAATCACCACTTAAAAGTATATAAGGGAATTCCCAATGTTAGCCCATGAGAGTAAGTCTCACAGCAGTAAAAAAATGAAATAGTCTGTTTATCACTACCAGCACAAATAAAACATTAAGGTACATGTCTTACCTTGTACTAACATGGCACCCGGCCCATTGGGCCACCTAGGACCTACTTTAGGGATGACCTATGTGTACAAACAGGGGAGTTTAAGGCTTTGCAAGTAGTTTTAAATGCCAAGTTGAGGTGTCAGTAAACTGCACACACAGTCCCTGCAGTGGCAGGCCTAAGACATGTTTGAAAGACTACTTCTGTGGGTGACACAATTAGTGCTGCAGGCCCACTAGTACCATTTAATTTACAGGCCCTAGGTATATGGTGTACCACTGTACAAGGGACTTTCAAGTATATCATATATCCAAACAGGTGTAAACCAATTATACCATGTTTAGGGGAGAGAGCACATGCACTTTAGCACTAGTTAGCACTGGCAATGTGCCCTGAGTTCTAAAACCAACAAAAAGGTGAGAAAAAAGGGAGGAGGAAGTCAAAGAGCTGGGCATAACCCTGTAAAAAGGGCCAGGTCCAACAGCTGAGGCCAAACAGAGGTGGCATGGTATGCAAAATCACGATGCACTGGAATGCAGCCCTGTGTGAGTACCAGTGGCTGAGATTAATTCAAGCATTCCATCCATCACTTTTTTGAACATTTTTGTGTGTTGCCATAAGTGGGCGGGGTTATACCCAAATGTGGGTCCCAGGCACGCTGTGTCACTAGAACCAAGTTATACTTGGTTGATGAGCCCTAATTATGGTGAAACTGGTCATGGGTTGCTTGTGTTTCAGTTCATGAAGGACCTGGCTTGACAGTTGGGTCTGTACTGTTCCCATTGGAGCAGGGTCAAGACTGCTTTGCTCTTGAGCCAAGTTGTTGTCTACTAAGTAGATAATTGTTCCATCCTTTGAGTTGTGGTCATTGGTTTGAGATTGCGGGCATTTTCTAAAATAATATATCTTCTTTGTCCAGTCAGTAGGAGGTTAAATATATGCTGGAAATTTCCCATTTTACATCAACCTGCATGGGAGTCTTTTAGCAGTAGTTCAATGCTTGATGGATATGCTGTTAACTCACCTTGATGTGCATTTACACATTGATTTGCACTGGCACCCACCTGTCGTCTCAGCCCTCTCGGCGGTTTGTTGATATGGTTTTGGTTATATGTGTTATGCAAATAACCACAGAATGGTGTCCTGCTTTTGCCTTATATTATTATATTGTGCTTTTCAATAATATGCTCGTACATCTATTGTGGTATTCTGTTTTCCAGAGGTCTAGTGTTCTTTTATATGTAAGGTGTCATACAAGTCTCTCCAATTCCCTGGAAATTATTAACAATGTGTGGGGAGTGCATTTTCTCACAATGCCCCTCTAGAAACACCACAAATATGATGCCACATTGTGTCTAAGGTGGAGAAGCACACATTCTCTGTACAGGGAGTTGTTGTGTCCGGCAACACTCTAGCAGATAACCCAGTTGTTCCTACAGACTGGGCCACGTGACCCTTTGCAAACAGATTTGCAATGCTGCATCTCACCTTTCATGATGACATTTTAAATGATACATATTAGCAGCAGAGAATCAGTAGGAAAGGGGAATGCAGAAAATGTCATGTTATCTCTTTCCATAACTAACACATGCATCCTTCATATTCTGTATTGCGACTGTAACTACGATGTTTGCTTCTAATATGTTGCTTATTTCCATGCTACTTTGCCCTATAATAAAGCGAACTAATATACTAGTCTAGATGTCTTGTGTGCGTTATCTCTGGTCACATGGTCTGGTGACCGATTAAAATATACTTTTTAGGAGAGGTTCATAAAACACTTGTTAGTATTCCCCACTCTATATGTTAAACTGGTATGCATGCACTGGCTGGGGCCAATGGGACTTGACTAGGTGTGACCAAGATTGGCTTGGCAATACAGCAATTTGCTTTTACATGTTGATGTGTGCACATTTCACCGACCTGGACAACAGTAGTCAGTTTCTGATCCAGGAGCTTTCAAGAGGATGGGACTCAACATGGTCATGTTGTATCATTTGTTAGAGCAGTAACTAGCCATTCCATTTCTTAGGTGAACACAACACGCTTTTATATACTGTCTCTCAAGGATTGCTAAGGGGTTCCATACTGACTGTTAGTCAGCGATTTATATGATTGGTGCTAACATAAACGTGATGTTTCCACTTTCTGCCCCTGCTGATCTCGAAATGCTGCTGCTGGGGGATCTCGAAATGCTGCTGCTGGGGTTCTGTTCATGCACAGACAGGACCAGTGCTTAATTTGAGCCAGTGGTTGTTTTTGGGGGCCACCAGCACTCATTTCTCTCTGCATTAGACATATACCAATAGAAAGAGAGGAAAAACACAAAAAGTGACAAGACGGTGTAAGAGAAA
This sequence comes from Triturus cristatus, assembly GCF_964204655.1. Lineage (NCBI taxonomy): Eukaryota > Metazoa > Chordata > Amphibia > Caudata > Salamandridae > Triturus > Triturus cristatus. The sequence goes on from NC_140588.1 coordinate 688,003,213, forward strand.
GATGGAGAAACCATCACAAAGGGACAAAGCAGGAACCTGCAAGAGAGAGATAAAGAAGCAGTCAGTGTGATTAAAGAGGTATGAGGTGGATTGAAGACTATGCAGCCTTGGTATTCGGTGCGCTGAGATTTAATAGCGTCGGACATGGTCTTCTGACCAGAGATTTGTTCACCAACACTTGTTCCTCTACAATTGGGCAGGAATGTGACATTCCTCTTTGCGGCATGGCAGAGAGTGCATGCCACCCTTTAGGATTAGCAAGGAGAAATGGTGTGCAGACACCGTTTTTTAGTGTCTGAGTGCCAAACGGGTAAGTGGTCACGCAGCCTGACAACATCTTCACTCCCTGTATCTGAGGTAAGATTGCCATCTGTTTTGGGGTGGATAAAGCTGAGGCATTGTGACATAACTATTTACTTGTGCAGCGTTCCTACACACAAGACAACATTTTATAATCTTAAAACGGGCGTATTCTGACATAAAACCACTACTTTTATAAGAAAATTAAATGTTGGAGATTATAAATCAATCAGGTAATACCATATGATGATGATGATGGTGTTGAAAATATGAGGAAGTTCATTTGATTGTGGCATACATAGGTTCTCCATTAACCGTGCATAGGCGATCGGTGTTCCGAACAGTAGTAATGAAACTGGTTATCTTGCTGCAATGAAAAGAATACTTCCAGTACTGTGGTTGAGGCTAAGAACTATTCATCCTCACCTGTCTACAAGGACTTCTACAACTGCCTCAGAGTCAACCACATGATCCTCAATGCTTAACTCATCAGATCCCAATGCTCGTCATCGGCAGAATCAAATGCTATCTAGTTGGATGTATTGCAGTACTCAAATTATCTTTGACTGAATAGCCTAGTGATTACTGCAGGTTAGTGACTGACATAGTTCCAATGCCAGTAAATTTTCATAAAGTAGTGTCCACAATGTGAAACTCACAAGACAATGGGTCAGATATAGAGTTTGGCAGGTGGTAATCCGTCAGTCGGGGGTGCTGGAGGACATAGGGTCCAACATCTTGGCAGATTATTGCAGCCAGATTTAGAGATCACCTCTGGCCCACCAGTGATCTCTATAGAAAATGTTTGGTGGTCAGCTGCCATCAGTTATGACAGTCAGCCACCATATGGTGGTCAGCTGCCATCAGTTATGACAGTCAGCCACCATATGGTGGTCAGCTGCCATCAGTTATGACAGTCATCCACCATATAGCCACCACTACACAAACATCATCCATACGGTTACAAACCAGAGGGACGACTCACGACCCAGCACAAGAGGACGCATCTGTGGGGGACGATAGAGGCCTAAAGTTTTATGAGGATCAGGTCTCTAGGCATAACTCCTCTTCAGCTTCACCCCCGCCAAGAGGTTTCAAGGCAGGAACAATGGGTTGTCCTACGATCTGCCGACCTTGGAATCTGTCCCTTCCACCTCCCCTCTCACCACTTTTGTCAGGGGGGCGTGCTTGCAAACGAAGAAAAGTTCAGGATAGCAGTTGTGGTGGGGGCACAGACGAGCCTGGCTGCCCCAGTAAACGAGTGCCACTGAAACGATCTGGCTGTGAGCTTTGGGCAGAGGGCTCAGAGTAATGAATGATATGGCTGGCTGCTATATGGTGCATAGTCCCTAGTTGCCCTGACAGCACTGGACATAAAAAACACTGTTGACGACTCTTAATGACATTTTTAAACCTCTGGAAATGTAAAGAAATATGAAAGATTGCAAATCCGTCGTCTCAGAGAATTCCGACATTTCTAGCTGTGTACTATAATTGCAAGGATGAAAGTTCCTGATGATGCTTGCAACCGCGCCATCCCCATCATTTTACTTTATACCAGAAAGTTCCGCTGCCTGCTACCTCTTTGGTAACAGTTTGCATGGTGCAGCTTCTCATTGCATCTACCACTATGGTTATCCATAGCAGTTACATTTACTTAAGAATGTCGGTGGCAAGATGGCAAATGACTGCTTCCCACACAGGACGACCCCAGCCTCTCTTGTTATTCTACTGTGTTTCATCTCCATGCCTATCTGGAGTGATTCCACGGCATATTACACGTCAAAGATGTGTTCGATAGAGTCAACACAATTCACACACTTTGCCTGTAGGTGCAATATAATTCAGTTTGCATCAGCCAGTCTTCAAGCTGATGAAGGAAAGGCTTGCATTAATACTTTTGTTACATTCATTCAAAAATTGTATCAACTGTTAATTGGCTGGATTATTGGATTATTTTTGGGTCGTTTTTGTAAACCTGTACCTTTCTCTCTGTGTCTTTTACAATGTGTGAGGTCAAAAGTGCATTTACTGACCATTAGAAGTATGGAGCACAGGTCTTCAATTCAGTTTTGAAAAATTGATTGAGATTCCATATGTCCTATTTTTTTATTTATTCTGTGTGCTTATTGATACAACCATTTCACTGAGGTCAAAAACAGGTTTCCAATTATCATTGTCATTCAATTCTGATCACACTACTTTCAAGAACAAAATACCTTCTTTTGAAGCTCAGCAATAGAATCAACTAATCACTTATTTTGGTTAATTAAAATCATAAAAGTAGACTACAAAAATCTTTTAAAAACAACAACACAAAAACAAAGTTAATTGCAAAAATTGTTATGCACCATAAAATATAAGAATAAAAACGCCCCTATCCTTATGATATACAGATAAAATCTTGTGCCAATTCCTTTCCAAGTTATTCTGATACACGAAGAGCATCCACTTAAGCATCCTTCTCCTTATAATTGTAAAGGAGTTAAAATATTACAGATATCGAGGTCCCGCTATTTCTTTTCTATAACCGCTGCAACTAATAAACTAGCACTATTAAAAGTGTCCCATACATTATTCAACATTTGTAAATATACTTGAGCAGACCTTGCCTGCACAAACCTTTATTCTTTAAAATAGGTACTAAAAAACATTTGCGAATATGACAATAATGATCACAAAACATGATAAAGTGCCAAGTGTCTTGGGGGGAAAAATTATCACAGGAACAGGGACCCAAATCTTCCGCCCTTCACCTCCCCTGGGGTTCTGCCAATAAAAAATGCAAATAATTAAATCGAAATCTTGTTAAAAGAAAGCGGTGGCAGGGCTTTGCTGAGTTTGTTTTCAAGAGTGAGTGAGCTTGTACCGTTGGTTTCGCCAACTCACTGACCTCTCTTTCTGCATGTACATAAGAAATGTTTCTTGACCCATGATAAATCCTTCTTAGATAGCTTATTTGGTGAATTAAACAATTCTGGGCGCCCTAATTTCAATGTTAACTTCTTAACATATTCTACTTGCTCTATCCAGGGATAGATTGTCATGAACAATCTCAGGATTCATTTCTAATTTGGGGTTGGTACAGATCATTATCCATTTAAGTAGTGGTGCCATTCCAGTCAGATCGGACACAAAACCTATACCTAGATACTGATGAATGTATTTATTTATTTGCAGAGTTATATATAGCACTGGCTAGACCCAGAGATATCAGAGCACTTTACATGAGGAAAAGCGAGTTACAAAATAACATCAGTTACTGTAGCATAGTATAACATAGGAAAGAAAGAGCAGTGTTACACAGTTACATGAGTTCCTAGAGCATAGCATTGCATAGAACAGGTAGAACGGGATATAGAAGGTAGAGGGGGAAAAGTAAGATGGGTTGGAATGAGGAATTCGGTCAGACACAGGTCAAATGGGGAAAGAAGGAAGGGGGAGGTATCAGAGTGCTTTACATGAGGATTAGAATTGGAAATGAAAAGTAATTACATATTTACATCAGTTACAAGAGTAAAGCATGGCATGGGAATACATATGTTACTAGACTAATAAATAGTATAGTAGACAAGTCCTCTGGTTCGTAGGGAGTAGTGGAGAATAGAAAGGGGTAGGAAAGCAGATTAGTTCTGGCCGACCGGCCATGAAGAGTAGTACTTCAGGGGAACACCACGAAGTCAGAGTAGGCGAGTCACCAAGCCAGCAAGGGTCCAATAGATCTGCAACATCCAGGGCCGACTCCCTCACTGCATTGGGTCACATTAGAAAAGGAACGGGACCGAAGGAGGGGGCAAAAAGGTGCCTCGTAGTGACCATACCAGAAAAGAGGGGTGGAGGAGATTTCAAGAGGGGATCAATTAAAGCAAACGTCAGACTGGAGAGAACAAGGCCCTGTCCAGCAGCAGGAGTCGGTCGGGGAATCTATCGAGTCCGCAAAATGGAGGATCCAGGACATGGACCCCAAAACAATTTGAAAACAAAATGGCGGGAAATCTGGAAAACGGAAATCCGGTCGAAGAGTCAACAATGAAACCTACCCCTGGAGCAGGGCTGAATGAGGGAAGGCCGCCACCAGATCTTGCGGGTAGAAAGGCTGTAGGACGCCGAACTCTCTCGGGTCGTAGTGGCCCTGGCCAGCGGCAGGAGTCGATCAGGGAATCTGTCGAGACCGCAAGATGGAGGATCCAGGACATGGACCCCAATAAATTTGAAAACAAAATGGTGGGAAAGCGGGTAAACAGAAATCGAAGAGCCAACAATGAAACCAACCCCTGGAGCAGGGCTGATTGAGGGAAGGCAACCGCCAGAACTTGCGGGTTGAACGGCTGTAGGACGCCAAACTCTCTCGGGTCGTCGTGGTCAGGGGAAGTCAGCACAAGCAACCAGGTAGCGGTCCCGGAAGAGAAAGGCAGCTGTGGGGTAAGGAGGGCGCGCTACCTCGAAAGATGAAGGGGAACACAAAACTCTGTGGTACAGGGCGGCAGCGATGCACCATTTTCATTGCAGCTTTGTCAGGGAGATAAGACTTGTGATGCCCAGCCGCAGTCCCAGAAAGGCGAAGCAGGAAAAACCAGGCAGCCATGGATCAGGTCCAGAGGGCAGGAGACGGTCAGAGGCTGTTGTCCAGCCAGCTTCGGTAGCAACCAGGGCAGCTCAGCTGGGCATAAACAGGGATGAATAGGATTCGCTATCGGCAGAACTTTAGGGAGATTCATCAGACGGCGAGCGGAAAAAGACGGAAAAAAGGGAGGAGACGAGAAACAGTGCCCAAGTCTAAAGGGTAGGTGACGGCCGAGAGGGGATCCGCAGCCCAAATCCTCAATAGCTACCAAGGCAGCTCCTCCGGGCACCGGCCATGTGGCTGGGGCTCTGCTATTCATCGGTAGGCGAGGGGAGAAAGGAGACGTGTCGGGGAGACGAGCAACAGTGCCCAGGTCCAGAGGGTAGGTGACGGCCAGTGGGGGGAGCCCCGGCCAATTTCCTTTATAGGTGCATCAGCGGCTCCTCTGGGCATCGGACGTGTAGCTGGGGCTCCACTGCCAGTAAGATTTCAAGATCCTCAGCAGTTGAAGAAGTCCGCGATTAAAATTTAATCGAGGGGGATTGTAAAATACAGTAGAGAAAAGTCCCTAGATCCCCAATGAAGAAGATGGTAAAGGGGGGAAGAATCTCGGGGAAAAGGCCAAAAAGGCAACCCGTAGCCTGGGAGCTCCCACCTGTCGGCCATTTTAAGTGTTAATCTTCATAAGAAGGTGTTGATTGCGGGACTGATAACAAATTTCTCAGAAATGTATTCTCTGCTATTTGGAGGTCCTCAGCCTCCTTATAGCTCCATACTTCGGACCCATAGTTAGAGATAGCAATACGTTTCTCTCTATATATCTTTAACATTGCTTGAACCGGCTTAGCCCCTAGCCTGCATGCCAAATCAAGAAGCGCTAATGTTGATCTTACCATAGCGTTTCTTTTAGCTTTCTTTTGCGGTACCCATATACCCCTTTCATCAAACAAAACACCTAAATTCGAAAATGTAGTCACTCTCAATAGTTCATTTCCCTCACAATAATGCGTTTTTAATTTTTTGGGTCTAGAGTCCATAATCATAGTGTGCAATTCAGTAAAATTAGCACTTAAATCCAGCAAACTCATAAAATCTGCAAAGGAGCTTAGGAGAGACTGGAGCCCAGTCACGGTACGCGCTAATAAATCAACATCATCTGCACATAGAAGTGTTGGGATTAACCGCTCCTCCACTCAAGTGATATCTTTACAGGCTATACACAGAGCGGATTCTAGATTATTAATATATAAAGTAAAACAATAAGGGAGCTAAAATGCATCCCTATTTGACTCCTCTAGGGATGCGAATACTCTGTGTATGATTTCCATTATGGTTATATCTCACCTTGGTGATGAGATCCCTATGCAGATTGGATAAAAAGTTAACAATGTTCCGGTCCATTCCCATGTCAAGTAGTAAAGCCCATAGTTTGGATCTGTTTACTCTGTGAAAAGCAGAGTACAGACCCATAAAGGCCAGATGTAATGTCCCCTTTTTGGCGATGGTATATTTCCCGACTAGCACATGCAAGTTTAGGCACTGATCCATGGTACCCCTACCTTTCCTGAAACCATACAACAAATTGATAGTACATTGCACTAATCCAGCCAATCTGTTAATTTACTGAGGACCAGTCTCCCTAGTACTTTGACTGCAGAATCAATCAGTGATATTGACCTGTAACATTGAGGGTCCCTTAAGGGGCATGGCCCAGGTGGGAATGGAGTAGGACATGTTTCGCCTGCTCTCAGACTCCCCTTGGCCCATCCAGTGCCATCGACTAAACCCGGGCAGCCGTGAGAGAGTGGCTGCTCTTCCTCCTTCACTGTGAAGGGGCCGTCTTCCCCTCCTGCATCAATACTGGCTATTGCACGGCGAAGGCTTTAGCCAACTGTTGGGTGCCCCTGCTGCCATCTTGCCTGGCAGCCCTCGTATCGCCTTGCCCTGAGTGGCCATGGCAGACCCGCTTAGCCATCTACCCCTGAACTGTATTTGACAGGGAGTGCTGCTTCCATGCCACCTATGGTGGTGGCCACTCTGCTGCTGAACATTGTGGAGACTGATAGAGGAACCACGTAGCAGCGTGAGGCTCCGTGTGAGGGTGCGATAGCACTCCCCCTGCAAGGCCACAAACCATCAACCACTCAGACATCTGAAGGTGGATCTGATGATGACTATAGCCTGTGGGAAACCCAAAAACCAACCTACCCTCCCTGGGGGCCCACAACATGGATACACCGGGCATCACCTGCTCATCCCAGGCCTGTGATAAGGCCTGAGTCCATTCCTACATCCGAGAAAAGAATCAGGGGTGAGACGTGAACTCGGGGCTGAGAGGATTGCCTGCTGTGCCTGAGGCCCCTGGGGCACTACGTTCCTGGCCGGCAAAGACTTGTTCTGATCGTGATGGCTGAGGTCAGGACCCTGATTTCATGCCCGTGGCTTGGAGCTTGGACATCGCAAACCAGCAGGAGGCTGTGCTGTCATCAGCTGCAAGGGGAACATCTCACTAACAGTGCCCCTCCACTATAGTTTTTCTTGTGGGATGCGACCTGACTTCCCTGCTCCTCATTGGCCCGTGGATCATGGCCCTGCCTCCCGATGAGTAACTAGAGCCATTTGGAGGTGGGAAACACTAGGACCTATGCCTCTCTCATTTCCTGGGACCTGCTGTGGCGCTTAGAGGTCTCATCCCTGCTTACCTGCCGGCCCCACTGGGAGAGAGTGAGCCTAAAATTCTTGGACTGGCTTGTACTGTTGAGGCATGAGTTGTTGGTCTGATCCCTGAATGCTGAGGGCGCTCCCTGGACTGTCATTGCTCAGGCCCCTGGGAGCACTGTTGGATTTCTCCACAAGGACCACATGGGTGCGATCCGGCTGCGGCAGTAGACACTCCCACTACTGCATGGGGTGAGGCCCCCATACCACTTCTTCCGTGGCCCGGTTGCCTTTGAGGACAGCTGAATGCCCAAAGCATCCTCTTTCGGCGTCAGTGCTCCATGCGCTGCCAGATGGACCCGAGACGAAAACTGCTCCTGCACTCTGTACGGTTCCGCCAGTGACTGGATGCCGTACCCCAGTGGGGTGGACTATACCCAGCTCTTCCTGGTGGAGGGGTGGGGAGGTGGTGTGGCCCACAGGTTCTCTCTTGCGCAGGGGTCCTCACCAGAGTGACCTCCTATTTCTTCAGCCTTGTGCCCTACACAATATCTCTCCGCAATCTGAACTAGTCATAGGCCCCCTCAAACCCTACGCATATGCCTGCTCATATCGCTTTCCCTGGCTCACACTACACAGCTTTGGTGGATACTCCCGTAACTCGTGACGGGAACAACACGGTAGGCACCTGAAAATCCTGCTTACCTCGTACTGGACCTGGTGCACCTCGCTGACATGCCATGCTACAGAGACATACCCAGTGATGTCTCTATGGACCAAGGCCTCATCAGCGGACTCAGACACGCTGCCCCCCAACCCTAGAGGCCTAGCCTACATCCAGGGCCCATATTATGCAGGGTTACATAAACCGCTTCATGCACAAAATTTGCTCTGACATTAGCTCACTCAAGGACGAGTTTAAATCCTGCCTACGTGACCTCCAAAAAAATGTCTCAGAAATAGGGGCGCGAGTAGATGATTTCGAACCCACTGTAGATGCCAGGTCAGGGGACCAGGAGATGTTATGGCGATATGTGATGGCTCTTGAAGAACAAAACATCGATTTGCAAACCAAGCAAGTTGATTTGGAAAATAGAAGCTGTCGTAACAATATCTAATATCGTGTCCTTTATGGCAGATCTTCTCCAGGTGATTCGAGGGGACAATGATGCTTTCACGCCAACCCTTGACAGGGCCTACCGGGTGGCCTTAGCCACTGGATGCACAGATGTATTGGCAGACATTTTGACCAGAGTGCATTTCTCGAATGAAAAAGAAGCGATACTTAGAGCATGTAGGGGCAAGACTGAACTAGTCTTTTGAGGACATGCTGCACAACTCTACCAAGAGCTATCTCCTATGACTTTGGGGAAGTGATGTGACTTCAAGCCTGTCACTGATAAATTCTAGGGCCGTGAAATTTGCTATCAATGGGGCCACCCCTTTGATTTCTTGTTCACATAGGAGGGCAAACGCTCACAGCGGTGAAGCGATTGTTGGGCATCGCAGCTGACTCTCAAGACCACGATGCTCCCCTGCTCAGGGTAAGAAAGCGGTGGCAGGGCTTTGCTGAGTTTGTTTTCAAGAGTGAGTGAGCTTGTACCGTTGGTTTCGCCAACTCACTGACCTCTCTTTCTGCATGTACATAAGAAATGTTTCTTGACCCATGATAAATCCTTCTTAGATAGCTTATTTGGTGAATTAAACAATTCTGGGCGCCCTAATTTCAATGTTAACTTCTTAACATATTCTACTTGCTCTATCCAGGGATAGATTGTCATGAACAATCTCAGGATTCATTTCTAATTTGGGGTTGGTACAGATCATTATCCATTTAAGTAGTGGTGCCATTCCAGTCAGATCGGACACAAAACCTATACCTAGATACTGATGAATGTATTTATTTATTTGCAGAGTTATATATAGCACTGGCTAGACCCAGAGATATCAGAGCACTTTACATGAGGAAAAGCGAGTTACAAAATTACATCAGTTACTGTAGCATAGTATAACATAGGAAAGAAAGAGCAGTGTTACACAGTTACATGAGTTCCTAGAGCATAGCATTGCATAGAACAGGTAGAACGGGATATAGAAGGTAGAGGGGGAAAAGTAAGATGGGTTGGAATGAGGAATTCGGTCAGACACAGGTCAAATGGGGAAAGAAGGAAGGGGGAGGTATCAGAGTGCTTTACATGAGGATTAGAATTGGAAATGAAAAGTGATTACATATTTACATCAGTTACAAGAGTAAAGCATGGCATGGGAATACATATGTTACTAGACTAATAAATAGTATAGTAGACAAGTCCTCTGGTTCGTAGGGAGTAGTGGAGAATAGAAAGGGGTAGGAAAGCAGATTAGTTCTGGCCGACCGGCCATGAAGAGTAGTACTTCAGGGGAACACCACGAAGTCAGAGTAGGCGAGTCACCAAGCCAGCAAGGGTCCAATAGATCTGCAACATCCAGGGCCGACTCCCTCACTGCATTGGGTCACATTAGAAAAGGAACGGGACCGAAGGAGGGGGCAAAAAGGTGCCTCGTAGTGACCATACCAGAAAAGAGGGGTGGAGGAGATTTCAAGAGGGGATCAATTAAAGCAAACGTCAGACTGGAGAGAACAAGGCCCTGTCCAGCAGCAGGAGTCGGTCGGGGAATCTATCGAGTCCGCAAAATGGAGGATCCAGGACATGGACCCCAAAACAATTTGAAAACAAAATGGCGGGAAATCTGGAAAACGGAAATCCGGTCGAAGAGTCAACAATGAAACCTACCCCTGGAGCAGGGCTGAATGAGGGAAGGCCGCCACCAGATCTTGCGGGTAGAAAGGCTGTAGGACGCCGAACTCTCTCGGGTCGTAGTGGCCCTGGCCAGCGGCAGGAGTCGATCAGGGAATCTGTCGAGACCGCAAGATGGAGGATCCAGGACATGGACCCCAATAAATTTGAAAACAAAATGGTGGGAAAGCGGGTAAACAGAAATCGAAGAGCCAACAATGAAACCAACCCCTGGAGCAGGGCTGATTGAGGGAAGGCAGCCGCCAGAACTTGCGGGTTGAACGGCTGTAGGACGCCAAACTCTCTCGGGTCGTCGTGGTCAGGGGAAGTCAGCACAAGCAACCAGGTAGCGGTCCCGGAAGAGAAAGGCAGCTGTGGGGTAAGGAGGGCGCGCTACCTCGAAAGATGAAGGGGAACACAAAACTCTGTGGTACAGGGCGGCAGCGATGCACCATTTTCATTGCAGCTTTGTCAGGGAGATAAGACTTGTGATGCCCAGCCGCAGTCCCAGAAAGGCGAAGCAGGAAAAACCAGGCAGCCATGGATCAGGTCCAGAGGGCAGGAGACGGTCAGAGGCTGTTGTCCAGCCAGCTTCGGTAGCAACCAGGGCAGCTCAGCTGGGCATAAACAGGGATGAATAGGATTCGCTATCGGCAGAACTTTAGGGAGATTCATCAGACGGCGAGCGGAAAAAGACGGAAAAAAGGGAGGAGACGAGAAACAGTGCCCAAGTCTAAAGGGTAGGTGACGGCCGAGAGGGGATCCGCAGCCCAAATCCTCAATAGCTACCAAGGCAGCTCCTCCGGGCACCGGCCATGTGGCTGGGGCTCTGCTATTCATCGGTAGGCGAGGGGAGAAAGGAGACGTGTCGGGGAGACGAGCAACAGTGCCCAGGTCCAGAGGGTAGGTGACGGCCAGTGGGGGGAGCCCCGGCCAATTTCCTTTATAGGTGCATCAGCGGCTCCTCTGGGCATCGGACGTGTAGCTGGGGCTCCACTGCCAGTAAGATTTCAAGATCCTCAGCAGTTGAAGAAGTCCGCGATTAAAATTTAATCGAGGGGGATTGTAAAATACAGTAGAGAAAAGTCCCTAGATCCCCAATGAAGAAGATGGTCAAGGGGGGAAGAATCTCGGGGAAAAGGCCAAAAAGGCAACCCGTAGCCTGGGAGCTCCCACCTGTCGGCCATTTTAAGTGTTAATCTTCATAAGAAGGTGTTGATTGCGGGACTGATAACAAATTTCTCAGAAATGTATTCTCTGCTATTTGGAGGTCCTCAGCCTCCTTATAGCTCCATACTTCGGACCCATAGTTAGAGATAGCAATACGTTTCTCTCTATATATCTTTAACATTGCTTGAACCGGCTTAGCCCCTAGCCTGCATGCCAAATCAAGAAGCGCTAATGTTGATCTTACCATAGCGTTTCTTTTAGCTTTCTTTTGCGGTACCCATATACCCCTTTCATCAAACAAAACACCTAAATACGAAAATGTAGTCACTCTCAATAGTTCATTTCCCTCACAATAATGCGTTTTTAATTTTTTGGGTCTAGAGTCCATAATCATAGTGTGCAATTCAGTAAAATTAGCACTTAAATCCAGCAAACTCATAAAATCTGCAAAGGAGCTTAGGAGAGACTGGAGCCCAGTCACGGTACGCGCTAATAAATCAACATCATCTGCACATAGAAGTGTTGGGATTAACCGCTCCTCCACTCAAGTGATATCTTTACAGGCTATACACAGAGCGGATTCTAGATTATTAATATATAAAGTAAAACAATAAGGGAGCTAAAATGCATCCCTATTTGACTCCTCTAGGGATGCGAATACTCTGTGTATGATTTCCATTATGGTTATATCTCACCTTGGTGATGAGATCCCTATGCAGATTGGATAAAAAGTTAACAATGTTCCGGTCCATTCCCATGTCAAGTAGTAAAGCCCATAGTTTGGATCTGTTTACTCTGTGAAAAGCAGAGTACAGACCCATAAAGGCCAGATGTAATGTCCCCTTTTTGGCGATGGTATATTTCCCGACTAGCACATGCAAGTTTAGGCACTGATCCATGGTACCCCTACCTTTCCTGAAACCATACAACAAATTGATAGTACATTGCACTAATCCAGCCAATCTGTTAATTTACTGAGGACCAGTCTCCCTAGTACTTTGACTGCAGAATCAATCAGTGATATTGACCTGTAACATTGAGGGTCCCTTAAGGGGCATGGCCCAGGTGGGAATGGAGTAGGACATGTTTCGCCTGCTCTCAGACTCCCCTTGGCCCATCCAGTGCCATCGACTAAACCCGGGCAGCCGTGAGAGAGTGGCTGCTCTTCCTCCTTCACTGTGAAGGGGCCGTCTTCCCCTCCTGCATCAATACTGGCTATTGCACGGCGAAGGCTTTAGCCAACTGTTGGGTGCCCCTGCTGCCATCTTGCCTGGCAGCCCTCGTATCGCCTTGCCCTGAGTGGCCATGGCAGACCCGCTTAGCCATCTACCCCTGAACTGTATTTGACAGGGAGTGCTGCTTCCATGCCACCTATGGTGGTGGCCACTCTGCTGCTGAACATTGTGGAGACTGATAGAGGAACCACGTAGCAGCGTGAGGCTCCGTGTGAGGGTGCGATAGCACTCCCCCTGCAAGGCCACAAACCATCAACCACTCAGACATCTGAAGGTGGATCTGATGATGACTATAGCCTGTGGGAAACCCAAAAACCAACCTACCCTCCCTGGGGGCCCACAACATGGATACACCGGGCATCACCTGCTCATCCCAGGCCTGTGATAAGGCCTGAGTCCATTCCTACATCCGAGAAAAGAATCAGGGGTGAGACGTGAACTCGGGGCTGAGAGGATTGCCTGCTGTGCCTGAGGCCCCTGGGGCACTACGTTCCTGGCCGGCAAAGACTTGTTCTGATCGTGATGGCTGAGGTCAGGACCCTGATTTCATGCCCGTGGCTTGGAGCTTGGACATCGCAAACCAGCAGGAGGCTGTGCTGTCATCAGCTGCAAGGGGAACATCTCACTAACAGTGCCCCTCCACTATAGTTTTTCTTGTGGGATGCGACCTGACTTCCCTGCTCCTCATTGGCCCGTGGATCATGGCCCTGCCTCCCGATGAGTAACTAGAGCCATTTGGAGGTGGGAAACACTAGGACCTATGCCTCTCTCATTTCCTGGGACCTGCTGTGGCGCTTAGAGGTCTCATCCCTGCTTACCTGCCGGCCCCACTGGGAGAGAGTGAGCCTAAAATTCTTGGACTGGCTTGTACTGTTGAGGCATGAGTTGTTGGTCTGATCCCTGAATGCTGAGGGCGCTCCCTGGACTGTCATTGCTCAGGCCCCTGGGAGCACTGTTGGATTTCTCCACAAGGACCACATGGGTGCGATCCGGCTGCGGCAGTAGACACTCCCACTACTGCATGGGGTGAGGCCCCCATACCACTTCTTCCGTGGCCCGGTTGCCTTTGAGGACAGCTGAATGCCCAAAGCATCCTCTTTCGGCGTCAGTGCTCCATGCGCTGCCAGATGGACCCGAGACGAAAACTGCTCCTGCACTCTGTACGGTTCCGCCAGTGACTGGATGCCGTACCCCAGTGGGGTGGACTATACCCAGCTCTTCCTGGTGGAGGGGTGGGGAGGTGGTGTGGCCCACAGGTTCTCTCTTGCGCAGGGGTCCTCACCAGAGTGACCTCCTATTTCTTCAGCCTTGTGCCCTACACAATATCTCTCCGCAATCTGAACTAGTCATAGGCCCCCTCAAACCCTACGCATATGCCTGCTCATATCGCTTTCCCTGGCTCACACTACACAGCTTTGGTGGATACTCCCGTAACTCGTGACGGGAACAACACGGTAGGCACCTGAAAATCCTGCTTACCTCGTACTGGACCTGGTGCACCTCGCTGACATGCCATGCTCCAGAGACATACCCAGTGATGTCTCTATGGACCAAGGCCTCATCAGCGGACTCAGACACGCTGCCCCCCAACCCTAGAGGCCTAGCCTACATCCAGGGCCCATATTATGCAGGGTTACATAAACCGCTTCATGCACAAAATTTGCTCTGACATTAGCTCACTCAAGGACGAGTTTAAATCCTGCCTACGTGACCTCCAAAAAAATGTCTCAGAAATAGGGGCGCGAGTAGATGATTTCGAACCCACTGTAGATGCCAGGTCAGGGGACCAGGAGATGTTATGGCGATATGTGATGGCTCTTGAAGAACAAAACATCGATTTGCAAACCAAGCAAGTTGATTTGGAAAATAGAAGCTGTCGTAACAATATCTAATATCGTGTCCTTTATGGCAGATCTTCTCCAGGTGATTCGAGGGGACAATGATGCTTTCACGCCAACCCTTGACAGGGCCTACCGGGTGGCCTTAGCCACTGGATGCACAGATGTATTGGCAGACATTTTGACCAGAGTGCATTTCTCGAATGAAAAAGAAGCGATACTTAGAGCATGTAGGGGCAAGACTGAACTAGTCTTTTGAGGACATGCTGCACAACTCTACCAAGAGCTATCTCCTATGACTTTGGGGAAGTGATGTGACTTCAAGCCTGTCACTGATAAATTCTAGGGCCGTGAAATTTGCTATCAATGGGGCCACCCCTTTGATTTCTTGTTCACATAGGAGGGCAAACGCTCACAGCGGTGAAGCGATTGTTGGGCATCGCAGCTGACTCTCAAGACCACGATGCTCCCCTGCTCAGGGTAACCCTGGAAGAGATCTGTGACCCATCTGGACCACAGTGAAGCCACAACGCCCCAACAAGTAACAGGCTGATGCGCCCTCACAGACAGCCAAACGAGATATCCTTCACCGCCACCTCAGCCTTGGGGGGGAACTTCTCCTGCTTGCTCCTCTACCGGCTCCCTCTGAACACAGACACTTCATCGTGTTCACATGAACCAGTTTGCACTCGATTACACTGCCCTGTATATTCTTCTTCCCACTGCTGGCCTACTGCTGGTGGCACTGGGCTGCGGGGTCTAGGCAGGGCCCTCAGACTCATAATGTGTCACTGACTCTGTTCTTCATTTGAGGGCCATCCCCTGGTGACATATTCCTCAGGGGGTTGACTCCTCTAGTTGGTCGGGAGCACTTTGGTGCCGGGCTCCTCAAGACGTTGAAGTCTTGGTTGGACCCTGTTGGTCCGTTGTTCCTGCTTGTTGTACTTTGTTTTCTTTTTCAGGTCAATTTTTCTACCTGTGGGTTCTGCCATCCATGGCAACTGCCACTTTATACATGAAGGTTGGTGGGCGAGGTGCCGATGATACTCTATAGCCTCCTTGTTCATGGCTCCTCCCCAGTGTTATGGGTTTGGCTTGGGTCTTCTTCTGGCTGCTTCTCTCTAGAGTTGGGTTGGGTAGTGGCAAATCCCCCCTACCTGCATGAAGTGCCTTCTTTTGCTATCTTCTCCAAATGTGTAAAGCAGCCCCTGCATACCATCTGGTGACATGTCTATACTGGGAGACACTATACTGATATCTCTGAATCTGCGGGCCTAAACTCCCCAAACAAACGCAAACAAATCTGTTGATATATACTTCAACACAACCCTGATGTCCTCCTACTGCAGGAGACCCATCTAATGGGGTCCGACCACCACTGCATGCACATCCAAGATACCCCAGGCGTCACTGGGCATTCACAAATACTAAAATGCCAAGGCTGGTTTATACACGTCGGTTACCAAAGTGGTCCATGACAGAGAGGGTCGATATCTGACTCTACATCTCATTCGGGGTCAGTGGAGGTTCACATTACTCAACATATATGCACCTAATACCTCACATTTTGCGGGAACAATTAGAGGGGGTGGAGGATGACATTATAGTATACGGGAATTTTAATCTGGTGTGGGATCCTGCGCTGGACCGAAGTGGAGCCACTTTACAAAATGAGGGGGCCATATCCTCCCGTCTCAAGTGGTACATTGAGAACCAGTGCTTAATAGATGCATGGCATTACAAACACCCTGAAACACCAGATTACTCTTTCTACTCACACGTACATACTTCCTACTCCTGTATAGACTATGCACTAGTCACTCACTCCCTCCTTTGCATCTAGACACAGTGGGGCTTTCTTACATCTCTATTTATGACCACACGCACCAAGAGCTGTCATGGGAGGCTAGTGCCCTCTCCCCTCAGAGCCCACCATGCTGGTGCCTGCCCTCACACCTCCTATGTGACCCAATGGATGTGGCCAAGATATGCAAAGGTATCGCCAACTACTTCACTCTAAATGCTTGTCCTGAAACCCCTCTTCAAACTCTCTTGGATGGGTTTAGGGCCATCATCCGGGGTACGATTACATCCATTGCTATTGCACGGGGACAGGAGGCCAGACTGATTGAATCTAACTTGACTGCTGACATCAAACAGTGAGAACAGCTGGACAAAGCCATGCCCTCCCACCGGACCAAATGGCAGATTGGCATGCTGCACGGCCAACTTCACACTCACCAGACAGGAAAGGTTGAGCATGCACTCCTAGTGCTGCAACAGCGCTACTATGAGTAGGGCAACAAGGTGGACAGGCTTCTGGCTCGTAGACTTCATCAGGCATGGACTAAGACACATATTGCTAAGTTGCAGACTGATGACGGGGGATGGGCGATTGCAGAACAGGACAATCTTTAGGCCTTTCATGATTATTATCAAATGTTATACTCTTGGGATGATCCACCCCCTGTGCTAATCAAAACATACTTAGACGCTTGTGAATGGGAACCTCTACTTCCATGCCATGCAGCTCTCCTGGATGAACCAATCACCCTTGAAGAACTGCGCACGGCGGTCGGGGCTCTGCCCCTGGGTAAATCCCCGGGGCCTTAATGCATCCTGGTTCAACACATTAAACCCACACCGAGTCCAGTGTTGGATTTAATAAAAAATGCACACAGAGGGCATCTTAGAGATGCCCCCTGAAAACGAACCTACCACTAGTGCCCAGGCTGAATGGCTGCTTTCAGCTGCCACCACCAGACATGTTTCTAGACCCCTGGGTCGAGAGCCAGCTGCTCTCTGGGCCCTGAAACAGTGCAAATCCTGGGACGAGGTGAGTTTCCCCAGGCCACTTGCTGCTTTCAGCAACTGGTCCCCACCGGTTCTGACCCCCACTTTGGGCAAGATAACCGGCAGGAAGAACAAGTGAGGAAGAGAGGTGTGCCCACCTCTATCAACTCCACCCCTCAGGTGGGTAGGCGAGGTGAAGCACAACTCTCAGTCCCTCCATCTTGCAGATGGGGAACTCAGCCAACCAGAGACAGGCTCATGCCCCCCTCCCACTGTAGGGTGGCATAATAGGGGGTGTACCCACCCCAGGAAAGGGACCCATTGGTCCCTGCCTTCTACCTACCTGTAACGCCCCTACATCTAGTATTTAGTGGGACCCCTGAGCCTTGCTTCCTCAGACAAGAAGAAACTACAATGAGAAGAAGAAGGACCAAACAGCCGTGCAGGAGCAAGCAAGAGGAAGACGCCCACTGACTTGTCCCCAGCCCTACCGGCCTATCTCTACCTCAAACCTGCTCATATAAAATCCCACTTTATCCTGCAGCCAGCAACCTCAAAAACACCGGAGGACCTGCCTGCCTTCAACCCCAAAGACTGTGTCTCCCGTGAACACTGGATTTGTTCATCTGCAACCTCTGGTTCCGGTCGGACACCGTGGATCCGTCCCACTCTGCACCTGCCGTTCACAGCCTGAGCTCGATCAGGCAAACACAATGAGGAGGTCACCCGAGATCTGTTGACCCCTAACCTGCCTCAAGCCTCCAGCCGACGCCTGCAGCCTAAATCTGGAAGGTCCACCCAACCGCAACCAGGAGCTGTTAAGAAGATCCGACCCCAAAAGGCACCCCTGCACCTGACACCCTACGGCCTTGGGTGGCCAAACAGACTGTGCCTAACCAACCCTCACCTTCCCAACTTACCTCTCGAAGGGGTGGATGCACCCAGAAGACCTTCGTCCCCAAGCATGAAGCGCCTTTGCAAACCGGAGGTATCTCATTGAAAACAACAGAGAACCCGACATCGAAACAGCACCCTGCACCCGGCCACCCTAGTGCCGCTGAGGGTGCACCTCTGGTGCTACTTTGTTTCCCCATTTTCCGTGAGCTAAAGTCCAGGAGCTTTGCTCCCACAACCAATTGGCCGGCTTGTCAGCAGCCACCAACCGGAGGCCCCCTAACCCCCTTTGGATAACATCCGGCCTCAGCACTCTGCACCCGGCCGCCCTACTGTCGCTGAGGGTGTAACTAGAGTGCATCCTTGACCCTCGGGGACCCCTGAGTCTACCCCCAGAACCTCAGCACTCACTACCAAATACTGACCTCAAAACCGATAACACTATTTTCCTCCATAGGATAACATTGACGGTTTTCTTTGGAAAAGTTTCTAAGTGTGGAGTTTGAAAACCTACAGAAATTCTTTAAACTTCTACTAACTAACAAAAACGATTTTACTTACCTTTTACAGGAAATATCCCAGAGTAGTATCCAGGGATACTATTCTGAGTAAGAAAAGTAATCTCAAAAGTAACTTACCTGTAATTTTACTGAAAAGCCCATTTAAGTCCATGTACTGTATTTACAAAGTATCGCATTTCTCTGTAACCATACTGTAAGTCAAAACAAAGTGCATATACAATTACAATTTAAACTGTTTACAAACTGCAATACTGCTGTAAAGTATTTATTGCTTACATGTGCCAGGTTTGCTTGGTTCTAGAAAATAAAATAATTAAAAGAATATTTTCAAACAAAAACAATTGGTCTGAAATTCAGTCTTTGAGTGTGTGAATTCATTTGCTGACTGAGTGTGTACAGCAAATGCTTAACACTGTCCTCTGTTACTGCCTTACTGCTCACCCACACTACCACAAATAAAGAGTGTGGTGCTATCTAACTTGACCTCTGCCTACCTTTAGGGTTCCACTGTACTCTGTGTACACTATACCTCACTTTGGTATAGTACATACAGAGCCAGCTTCCTTCAGGATTCTAAGCTGTTCACTAAAATACTGGCCTCTAGACTTGAACCCTATCTTCTGGCCCTCGTCAAATCAGCCCAGTTTTTACGTCAGAGACAGGGTGAGGTCAACATCTGTCGCAGAGGCTCATGTAGTTGAAAAATCTCACTGATATGATATTCCAGCATACCTTTTCTCACTGAATGCAGAGAAGGCCTTTGATAGGGTAAACTGGTCCTTCCTCCTGGCAGTGCTGGTTAAAATTGAGCTGGAGCCGAGATTGATCTCTAAGATAATGGCCTCGTATGTGGCACCGGGGGCCAATGTACATGTTAATGGACAACCCATGAGTCCTGTAACCATTCTTTGGGGCACTCATCAAGGGTGCCCACTTTTGCCCCTACTATTTGCCCTGGTGGCCTAGTTTGCCATCATGGTTCACAACATGGACACGGTGAAAGGCATACCCTTCAGTGGCCAGTCACACAGGATTTGTCTCTTTGCAGATGATCTTCTTCTCATGCTCTCTCAACCCGATGTTTTCCTCCCAAGCGTGGTGGCCTGCTTAAAGGCTTAAGAGGCTGTCTCTGGCTTTAAGATCAACATAACCAAGTCATCTGTACTCAATTTAACTAGCCCTAACCAAGACCTACCATACCCTGCAATGCCTTTCAGGCTTTCAGTGGTCACAGGATGCCATCAGTTACCTGGGTCTCAACATCACACCTATGCTTTCCTCCTGGTCCTGGGCAAGGTGGTCTTATCTTCGCCACTCCATGTGCTCCAGCGGATCCTTTATCTCTTCCAGACCCTGCCCACATCTATCCAGCATGATGATTTTCTGTGTCTACAATGCAACATCCAAACCTTCATTTGGAACGGAAAATGACCACAGATTGCCAATGCCCTGTTGATGCTCCCGCGGGACAGGGTTGGCATGGCATGCCCCAATCTTCGTGAGTATTACTGGGCAGTCCATCTGCATTACCTTTAAGAGTGGGTGGTCCAAGAAAGTTAAAAGCACTGGTTTCACATGGACTGAGCAATGGCACGCCGGCCCTTGTGGGACCTGGCCTGGCGCCTAAGCACACCGGCCACGTAGTGCATACATCGCCACCACTGCCAGGACCGTACTTGATATTTGGGACAAGGTGGTCCTCAAGAAAGGTGTGACTACCTTCCCCTCTCCAAGCACACCTATCACTCAAAACTCAGACTTTCCTCCAGTGCTTTCACCCCTTTCTTTCAGCTTATGGTGCGACGGGGAATGTCGGATGCTACTTGACCTCTTCGCAGGATATGTCATGAACTCCTTTGACCAATGTAGAACAGAACACCAGCTTACGAATGCCTCATGACTTCAGTATTGCCAACTGCGACACTGGGCTTTAAACCCCTTGGTATACCCAGCGGCTATTTGACCTTCCACACTATTTGGAAAGCTTGTTTGAGCATATAATGGCCCTAGAGGCCTAGTATCCAATACCTACCATACACTTCAGCACTCTACTCCAGTGCACACTCATACCCACAGTCAAAATGGCACAACACCACACAGGAAGATATAACATCTAAACAATGGGAGACCCTGTGGCAGGACATACCCAAAACCTACCCCAGTCTTTCCCTCAGAATGATGGCATAGATATTAATGTTCCAATGGTGTTATACACTGGCCTGTCTCTCAGCTATCTACCTGGGTACCTCTACCCTTTGCTGGCATTGCAAAGAAGAGACAGGAAACTTCTGATATATTTGGTAGCATGTAAAGCGATGACCATATATTGGAAGGGGATATTGGGTCATATCAAAGACATTGTAGGCTACCCGCTTCCGTCCTCCTATTGCACGGACACTTTGGACATCGACCCCCCGGCCTTAGTTGAAATGACACATGTCATCAGTTAGTTGTTTTTAGTGGCGCGCCAACTTATAGCACTCATGTGGAAGCAGGCGACCCCTCCCTTAATGGCGCAATGATTCACCAAACATGTGGTACATTTAATCAATGGAATGGACAGCACACAACTTGGACGACACAGAGAAAATTCCAATACCTGTGGAAGTCCCTAATGTAAACATTGTCCGCATAGCGTTCACTTGCTTTAGCCCCGTGAAACTCTGGATGCTCCAGCTCTTTGATTAAAAATACCCCCTAATACCCTGTTTATTATAATAGCTACCATTTTATCAATGGGATTACCGCACTCTTTCCACCCACAAGACGTCACCGTCCCTGCTCACGCTCTCCCCTGAGCAGACAGACCATGGCCTGAATATCCCATGTTTTGTTATGGTTTTCTAGATTTATGCATGAATGTTGCTTTTCCTTCTTTCATGTTTTTGTGACTTAAGATATGAGGTGTTGCCAGGCTATGCATCTTGCATGTCCCGGATGTTGCTCCCTTGCTGCCTAATGTATCTTACATATATCTCATATTGACCATTGTTATTTCATCACATGAACAGATATATCTCATGCCACTCTGACTATTGTTTCTGTGCACCAATACTGACACCACAATGTGTATGTTTTCCTATTTTGATATACAATAAGCAGAACCTGAGTAAAAACTACCCTTTAAGGCTCAGTTGACCCTCCTCTGAACCAAAACCCTATAATGTTTCCTCACTGCAATTATTCATCATTAGATCTGAGGCATTGCCCTTCAGCATCCTCTAAAGTTCGATTTTGGTTACAACCAGCCTTTACCATCACATATCCTGCTTTTAAAACCTGTACCTACTTCTTTTTCACGAGATGCTGTTTTACTACTTTATCAGATACATTTTGGATCTTCTCACTTTAGGTCACTTTGCAACATGAAAGTTGACATTTGTGCACATCCACAGATGAGTACTAGTTCCCAAAATAACTTGTAATTGTTTATCACCAGAGGTGCTTGTGAAGATATAAAAAAATTGCCAATTTGACGTTTGCTATAAATGGTGCAGCCTGGAGGGCTGATCAGTCTAATTTACAGTGCACACAGAGCATCCTTAGCTAACTTTGGAATGTAATGGTTTTGAAACTCTTTAACATTCTCATTCTATTGCGCAATGTTATTTTATGACACCAATGGAAAAATACTAAATTGCATGCTCTTATATTTTTGGACAAGAAACGTTAGAACTCTTTTGCTTTGCAGTTAATTGGATGTAAAGTTATAGACTCATTCTATGTAAACACAGCCCATATTATTTTATTCATATGAAACCAAGTTCTTAATCCACTGAGCACAAAAAGGCACCTGTGAGAGGTCCTGCAGGTACACGTTGAACTCTTACAAGCACACAATGTTGCTCCCTGTGTCATCTCATTGACCTACCACAGATACAACATGGAGCATCTGCAGGCATGCAACCTAGTACCTGCAGACAACCAGGAAACTCCTGTAGGCAAGTAACTGTGGTCCTCCAGGAAGAATTCTGATTGTTAGATTGGCATCCTTGTCGTGGTTCCTCCTAACTTTTTGCCTTCAGACTTTCTGTTTTTGCTGACTTCGTTTTTACTGGCCTTAGGATTCTGCACACTTTACCACTGCTAACAAGTGCTAAAGTGCTTGTGCAGTTTCCCTAAAACGTGGCAGAATTGGCTTATCCTCAATTGGCACATTTAATTATTTTTACATCCTTAGTAAAGTGCACTATAGGTGCCCAGGGCATTTTAATTTAAATGCTAGTAGTGCGCTTGGATCACTGATTGTTTCACCCACTTAAGTAGTCCTTGTAAACATATCTCAGGCCTGCCATTGCAGAGCCTGTGTGTAGAATTGTAAACTGCCATATTTATCTGGCAAGAGAAACCTCTTTAAAGGTCCAAACCTTCCTTTTTAATGCATATACGTCATCCCTAGAGTAGGCCCTGGACGGTCCTGAGGGCAGGGAGCAATGTATTTGAAAAACAGGAAATGTGCTTTTTAGTTTTACATATCCAGGCAGTGAAAACTCTTCTCTACTTCAGGGCCTATATCTCCCATAGGATAACATAGGAATTACCCTTTACCTTTTATAAGCGTAATTCTAAAATGGGAAGATTCAACTGGTTCATGTTTGGTGTCTCTGCAATTCTAATTAAAAATCCTAACTTATGGTGAAGTCAAACTTCAAATTACAATTCTCCAAATGGCACTTTTAGAAATTGGCATTTTTTCGCTTTACCCATTTGGTGCCTGTAGCCTGTCTCTGATCACATGACTGGGTTTCGTTGGCAGGTGGGCTTTGTGTATTCCTCCCAGACAGACACATACAATGGAAGCTTAGGTATCTCTTAATAGGCCATCTCTGGCAGGATGGGAGGGAAGAACTGGGCACAGCCTCACGGACACCCAAAATGTCTGTGTCCTGTCCAACCACAAAGGGCTGCATACCCCCTTGTACTGAGTCTAGAAGCAGGGCATGAAGGGAGGACATCTGTGCACTTTAAAGGCATGTTTTTGAACTCTCATCCACTTCGAAGGCACCCCTGGGTATCAGTACTGGACCTCCAACACAACCACTTCAGCACACTTCTGGACCTGTGAAAACTCTGCCAGGAAGAATGACTGCTGTGCTGCTCAAAGGACTGCCACTTTGCTGGACTGCTACTCTGCTAGACTATTGCTTTGCTGTGCTGATCTGTTGCCTGCTGCTCCCTTGCCTAGATAAGAAGGACTGGATCTGCATCTTTTGAACCCAGAACCCAGAGTGACTCCAAGAGCTAGATGGCTGGCCTCATGACTCTAGCTTCCAGGACCAAAGGCTTCAACAACCTCGAGCCCAGCACCTGTACTCTGCCATCTGTAAGTCTACCTTACCAAGTGGTGCCACCCCAGTCCTGGACCCATGGAAGTGGGCCTAACGGGGAAACAGCGTTAACAACGCTGCCATTACATCGCGTTCCTTTACAATGTGGTCATTACAACGACCGCATTGTTAGAACGTGATGCCTTTACATCACAAGTCATTATATTGAATTGTTGTAGGGGGCGCTCTAACCTAATCAATAGTATAATTTACTATTCGAACAGCTTCACTACTGTTGCGCAGGCTGGAGTTGGAATATTAAATTATACTAAGTTCAGCACGCTCCTTACAGCAAGTCAATCTAATGACTTGCGTTTTAAAGGTATCGCGTTCTTACAAAGCGGTCGTACTAACGACCACGTTGTAATAGAACGCGATGTAAAAGCATGCAATATAACATGCCATATTCGGCCTAACTTACTTACCAGCAGAACCAATGCATATCCTCAGCCGAGTGGAGCATCCTTCAGCAGAACCGACGCATCAAAGTTGCTGCGTGGACTGGAATCAGCATAGAAGATCCGCATCGCTCTTGTAACCCGCGTAATCAATGCATCACTGAAGGTGCAGTGCATCTCTTACCCAGATCCTCGCATCTCTGACCCAGATCCTCGCATCTCTCGTCCACAGCAGCTCAACAACGACGGCCTTCGCATCGCTGCCTTGCAGTTCCTCGGGTATCAACATATCTCCAGCTGCGCATCTCATCCTCTACACTCGGACTTCGCATCGAAAGCTCCATCGATGGGATACTTGACGTCAACGCATAAGGACTTGCACCACAGCTTTCACTGATTGCATGTTTTCATTTTGGTCTTGTTTTATTGATTAAACAGTACTCTGTTTTTCTATACCTGGTGTGGGATATTCTTGTGTGGTGCTTTACTGTTTGAAGTGTTGCACACATACTTTACCTGTTACCTCCAGGTTAAGCCTGACTGATCTGTGCCAAGCTACCAGAGGGTGAGCACAGGTTAATTTGGAGTTTGCTGGTGCCTTACACTGACCAGGATTGAGGATGGTGGTTGACTGGTGCTCACTCCCCAGTCAACCAGTAACCCAATTTCTAAAACTGATCAACTACAGACACCATACTAATCACCTGGAGCCACCCAGCTAATCATATGTGGCCATGAATAAGAGTTTTATGTCCCCAGAATAGCTTATGCTAGACCCAGCTGAACTTTATAGGCCCCCAGGATAGCTGCTTTTGTAATCTAGTTTGTCCTCCATAGGCACTAAAACTGATCTCTTGCAAACACATGTCTGAGCCAAGGCAGATACCACATTGAGGGAATTATAGGTTTTGCCCATTTGCTGGTCTGGTGTAAGTAACATGGCACAAAACCTAGCATCTGTTTACTGTACATTAAAAAGGCCCGCACATGCAGCACAAAATTGTGCCAGAGCAAATCCTAGTATATATACCCCTGAGTAGTAGTAGTAGTATCTTTATTCGACATTTACATTGAAAAATCATAAAAGCACATCAATATACAATGAATTAAAAGTTGTTTTCCACTCATCAAGTCCTCAGAATAGAATTGTACTCTAAAATACAGGAATCTTAAAACTACTTCATCACGGTTCGCATTGACATCTCCTTAATACAGTGCATCTTTATGATGCATTCGTAATCCATTTAAGCATCCATGTATATGTTAATATTTAATAAAGTGTCCAGTGCTCAATTCAATTAAAATATCTCAATAAAATAGTACTAAAATTACAGTAAGTACGATAAAATCAACTATTTAAGCCTGTCCGTCGTACTAATTAAAATATTCATTATGTTTGAGAAGATTGATGCTTGGTATTGTGTAGTTAACGTAATCATTCTCATTACATGCCAGAAGTTCACATTAATTATTGTCTCGTAAAGAATACCTGTTCTTTCAACTTGATTTACCTTCCTATGTTATATGTGCATGTAAACATGAGCAAAAAGTTTTAAGGGTCATTTAATGTTCATAGATTTCAATGACCTGTTTCTTAATGTCCATGCATGTGCAACCTGCATGGACAGCTGGAAGAGATATCTACACCTTTTCAATTGCTACAAAAACTATTAATTGGAAGAATTCCATACCTACATTATAGTTACAGAGATTTTACAAGTGGTGGTTCTATTCGATCCAAGAATTCTTCCTGCTGCATTTTTGTCTTTAGAGCTAAGGAACCTATTTGTTAATATCCCTACAGTTCTCCTGTTTAACCAACTGTCATTCACGTAGCTCCAGTATCTCTTTTTAAGGAGCTTTAGAGACCGTTTGTGGATCCTAACTGGTTTTAGCCACAGATCAATCATACCCATTTTGCCAAACCATTCCTTGATGTAATTGAACCACTGAACACACCCTCTGATGTCTTATGATAGTACGTCTTGGAGTGATTCTTTCATGGGTATTGGTGAGTGATTTGATCAGATACAGATCCAAAAAGGTTGCGGCCTGAGAGCAATCGCATGACCGACGCTCTTCATGCCCAGATCTAAGCACATTGGTATCAGTGGTGCGATTTGGGGAAGCTCCAGAACTGATCTCATAAATTTGTTTTACAATTTTTCGATGGAGCCTGTATTAACGTATCCCCATAGTTACGCCCCTTAATGTGCAGCTCCTATTCCCTTGGCTTTGTATACTTGGATCACTGGAGTCACCGGCTTAAATTTGACTTTCTTAGTTTTTAACTAGGGTGGTCCCCACGTGTTGTAACAAGAATTGGCTTTTTAATATTTGTGGTGACCATGATTGTGTGTTGGTAAACTTTACCCCTAGGTATTCAAATTGTCTCACCTCCTCTAGTGGGGTCGAACTCAGCTTTATGCTGCAGTTAAAGGACTTGTGATGATTATAAACTATGGATTTTGTTTTTGAGGTGTTAATTTTCAATCCATGTTCCTCACAACCCCTCCAAAACTGATCCACTAGATTTTGGAGCTTCGTCGGGGACCTTGAGATAAGCAAGGTATCATCTGCAGAAAGTAGTGTGGGCGCCACTTGCCCTGCAAGCCTAGGGGAGTCACCACTGCAGCCTGTTAGTTGTTTGATCAGACCATTTATTTAAAGAGTGAAGAGGGTTGGTGCAAGAACGCACCCTTGTTGCACTCCTCAACTCACCCTGATCCAATCTTTTACCCCTCCCTCGCTGCCCCATCTAATTTGAGCATAATTATCTGTGAGGAGTCTAATAGTTATTTGCATGAGATTATTTGGAATCACCATTTTGGAGAGTCCTACCCAGAGCTTTTCCTGAGGGACTAAATGGAATGCAGCGTGAAGATCTACAAACGCTACATATACTGGGCCTTTCTTAATTGTCACGTAGTTCCACAGAATCAATAGAAAGCAAAACAACTGATCTATGGTATTTGTTTTCCCTCTGAATCCTGCCTGCAGGGGTGATAGTAAGTTCCCTTCTCTCATCCAATCATGGATTCTCTCCAGTAATTGTCGACAAAATATTATCTGGGCAATATCAATAAGGCTGATTGGCCTGTAATTTGCTGGGCCGCTTTTGTCCCCTTTTTTAAAAATGGGGACTACTTCCACACCCAGCCATGAATCTGGGATTTCTGCCCCTTTTAATATGCTGTTAAATGTATAATTTAAAATCACACTCCATATTTGAGGCTCAGAGAGATAAAGATCCCCTGGAATTTTATCCATGCCTGGTGCTTTCCCCCATTGCAATGTTTTAATAGCATCTGACGTTTCTTCTATGGTGAAAGTAAGGTGGTCTCAGTCTATTCACAGGTTGAAAATCTTACTGACTGCTCCACCACTATCCCTCGATCCTTCATACAGGTTTAAGAAATGGGCTTCCCATGTCGATGCGAAGATTTGAAAATTTTCCTCTGTGACTAGACTTCTTGTCCCTTTCGATATCAGGTGCCAAAATTCTTTCCTATATTTGGGTTGGGTTGTAGCTGGAAGACCTTGCGAAGACCCTATGTGCCAATTCCTGTGTGCCTCATACCGTGCTTTTGTGTAGGCCTTCCTTTTTATGACTACAATTGTTCTCTGGCCAGACTTGATCGCTCCCATCAAGGATTGCTGTACTTGTTTACAGGCCTCATCAAATCACTCATTCATTTTAACCCTATTTTCTTCCCGCTATAATTTTGATAGGAATATATTTTGATGTTTCTTAGAAGGTTTTTTAGATGTGTCCACCAAGGGTTGCTTATCCAATTTATTGGTGCCCACAATAACCAAAAATTCGGCAACTGTGGTATAACTTGTGTCAGGGTTTCAACACTACTCTCTACTGATGGCCATTTGACCCTCTTTTTGTTATTACTAAGCACAATGCAATTGGAAGAGTTAGATTTCAGAGAGGGTTGATGGTGTTCAAGTACTTCTATTAGTTCCAGGAAGAGAGCGTTATGATCACTATTGTGTCACACTATTACCCACAAGTCAACAAGATTTAGCCATAATTGTACATCAAACAAAAAATAGTAAATTCTAGTTTTACGACTCACCCTCTTATATGTGTGTTTTAGTATTTGGTCAGAGATGGAGCGACCGTTTACAGCCCTCAGCCCATGTTTATAAGTGAAAGAAGCAACTTGAAGTGCTACCTTCACATTCTTGGCTGGCTTCCTATGGCTCAGGGACGGGATGCTTAATTCTGCATCCTCTTCATCAGTAACATTTTTAGTTACTCCAAGGGGCTCAAAAGGTATATCAAGGTCCCCCGCAATAACTATATATTGTGCTGCCCTTTCCTTTTCGAGGACTTCATCTAGATGTGTGATTTTAGGAGAATCATGAAGTTGAGAGGGGAATCTATTTTAGATATTCACTAATAAAAAGGACCTGTTGTTGGTGGTTTCTTTAATAGTCAGGGCCTGTATGTTTGGACTATCTAGATCAAGATGTGTTATACAAATCCCCAGGTTAATTTTAATCCAGATTATAAATCCAACCACTGGGCAGTTTGGCTTCTATACTATAACTGGTAAATCCTACTCTGTGTATTTTATCAACAGCCAATGTCTCCTGAAAGAAACAAATATCATAACTGTCTATTAACTTCCCCCAGTCTTCACAGGGAATCTTGGACCTAAGGTCTGCTCGGTCTGTTAGACAACACTCTTAATTTCTTATTGTGATCACTGTTTGGTAGGTGCTCCCTCTCCTCACTTGTGATCAAATCAGTAGATGAGGCGGATTGTATATTCATTTGAACTTGAGCTGGGGACTGTCCCTCCATAATACTGGTAATATTAGCCCCCCATGACTGGTTGATAAAGTACTATGAGGAAACAGTCCACGTGCTTGTCAAATGTGCCTATTCACAGGATCTGTCTGCGCCTGAGCGAAGGTTTTGATGTTGATTGTTGTGATGTTGATGTTGTGATGTTGATTGTTGTGTGTGTCGATCCCCCGTGCTTTTATTCAGTAGGTGGGACTTTGCTTGGGTAGCTGAAACTGGATCAAGGATCTTTTGGGAGGCAGAGTGCGCTGATTTAATTTGAGTAAACCCTCTACCAGGTCCCTGTCAGCCAGGTCCAATATGATGTAGTGTAGTTATTTATTTAAGGAGCAACGTTTAGCATTTAGTATGTCAGATCTGATAATTGAGTGGCATTGCCTCACCTGCCTTATCCAGTGGATGACTTTGTTGGTCAAAGCATCCCTCGATACTCCTAAATCGTTTGTCAATTTGGGTACATTTATCATAAACTCTCTACTACTGGCTCCTTTAAGTGACTCCCATTTCCTGTCCAGACTTCCTCCCCACAAAAGCCCACCTTTACCATCAATGTGTCTTGGTTTTCCATGTAGGGATTTGATAATATGTTCCTCCGTTGGAGCCTTTACATGTGGAATTGGTCTTGCACCCTTAAATTCTCCCAACCATCGCCCCACCATAACCACAAGCTCCACCCTGAGGCCAAACCCCTTCATATGGATTACAATACATGGTGTTTCTTCTAGGTGGTCTTCCCTTGGGTGGGGTGCGGGGAAGGTGGGACTTGATGAAACAACTGGGGGATATAATTTGTTACTGTATTATGTTGTTAGATTGGGGCCCTTGGACACACAATAGGACCTAGGCTCCTGAATCCATTGCCTGTACTCTCTTCACCTTTGCTTTGGCACTGGGTAGTACCCCTGAGTATTTGCAAGCACCTGCAGCAGAAAGTCATCTCCTCTAAATGTATCTAAGCACTGCATAAAATGTTCAGTTGGCACCTCGATTAATGTCTGCAGAATTCCGTATAGCACCACCAAGCACTGTAATGGAACTATTTGGAACCCCCATCTGATGTCCTATGGCAGTGTATAGATCATGAGTAAGATGTTGATCACAGTAACCTAAAGGGTTGCTCGCCACCAAGGCCGGACTGGCCGTAGCGGGCACCGGGCAATCCCCCGGTGCGCTGCACGGGTGGGAGCCGGTTTTGGGCCCCTGGGGGCCGTTTTTGCAAAACCGGCCTTGTAACAAAATCGGCCGAAAACCGGCCCTGACAAAGAGCTCGGCGGCAAGCCCCCTCCCCCCCCGCCAGGGGGGGCTAGGGAGGACAGGGGGGGCGGTCAAGCACTTTGCCAGGGCCGGTTGTGGTTCCCAGTCCGGCCCTGCACACCACGTGATTCTTACAAAAACAATTTTGGTGCAACACTGAACAGTCATTTCTACTCTTTTGAACAGGAGTATCAGGAGGATGTCTTGTTTGAGTCTCCCCTCTCCAGCTACTCTCCATCACTTGATCCCTGTAGGACTGCGATGAAAAGCAGAGAGGTGTCAGTACCACAGAGTCTAATACATTAAAGTCGGATAATCTATAATGGCACATTTCCATCTTTAAAAGGGACGTGACAGCTGAAGTCCACACTGGCGTTAACAGCAGGATCCATTTGGTGGATGTTGATGAGGAAATCAATTCGGGAAAGGGTTAGACAAAGATAGACACACTGTCTCTGCTCCTCCTGCCTTCCTGCTGTGAGCCCCGGACCTGTCATGATGCCTCTGTCTGGCCCGTGCTGATGAGTTCTTCTTTGTCAGCAGAGTGGGCGGTGGAACTCAGGGTCAAGAAAACACCACAGAAAGTCTGGCCCAATGAAGGGACTTCACCCATTGGGCCACTGCCCAAAGAGCCAGACAAGAACCATGGGGTTTTCTAAAAATGAACATTGTAAAATTTGCGAAGTATATATATATTAACAGGGTTATGGAACTAGCATAGTGAGCTGTCTGGAATATTATTAAAATGACAAAAAGTGTGATAAGGACATTATGGAATTGGCAGAGTGTGCTTATTATGGTTGCATTGTAAAAGATTAAAAAATGTCATGTGACAGCAGTTAAATGTAAAAATGCAAAGTTATAGCTGAAATATTATAGCTGAAATATTATACAAAATAGCATATCTGTTGGTTGAGCATCGCCACAAATGGGGCAATGACCTAGCTAGAGAATTATGAAATACAAATTGTGCTCCATTATGCATTCTAGAAACTGTTAACGGAGATGTTGGGTAGATTTCAAGTCAGTGGCATAGGAAGGAGGGTGCGGTGGGTGCGGGCTGCCATGAGTGTCATCACAGTGGGGGGTGACAAAATGGCAAAAATATGTTTTTTAAACACAGATTTTTGCGTTGCGTGGCTTCGGAGCCGTTGGCGATGGCCGCCGATTTCGGGAGCTCCGCGGCAACGTAGGCGGCAGGGAGTCTCCAGGCTTCTCTTTCTCGGGGCGGACCGTGAAAAACAGCGTTTTCGCCGTCGGAACACCTCTGCTACCGCTGGGATGATTTGCGGAGCGTTTCCAGGATGTTAAGGTGATTTAATCTCCTCAAATGCAGCCCGTCAGAGCTGCGGCCGCCATTTTGTTTTCTTTGCTGTTGTTTTCCTGATGCATCCTTCGCCTTTCTGCCACTGCCACTCTCTTCAGGATTTTTGCTGTCAATATCTGCGCAAAGGTTTTTTCCTCACCTTTTGTTGGCAATATTTCTTGAATTCGTCGTAGTATTTACTGAAGTGCTCATTGCAGCCTCTTTTTCTTCATTTTTACTTTTACTCTACATAAGCATTTCCTTCACGGACCTACTCTGATATTGAACATTGTTGTTATTCGAACCTTCTTTTCTTCGTGACCTTCTCTCACATTTTCAAAGGGGAATTTTGTTTCCTTTTCTTCATGGCAATGCCTCGTGGTGCTCGTATTGGGGCGCAGCAAGCTAGCAACCCTCCAATGGCTGATACTAACCCGTTCAATGTCCTTCGTGACACTATGGATGAAGTACCCCTTGAGTCCTCTGACTCTAAAGCTTCGACTACTTCAGGCACTCGTCCCAAACAGGTCTCCAAACTACCAGCGGCTTCTCCATCCGGCAAAAGGGTAAAAATTAATCCTCCTTCTCCCACTAATCCGCCATCTTCAGTCTCTATGGAGCTTCTCCTTGAGGAAATCCGTGCTCTGAAGCCATATATGGAGGAAACCAACTTGCGTTTACAAAGTCTTGAAGACAACTGGTCTCACACTATTCAAAGGGTTGTGGTCCTTGAACAGAGAGTTGACGCATCAGAGGAATCCATGAATCACGTCCCCTTTTACATAAAGAGATTGACCATCTCAAGCAACAAGATGAACAATTGGAAAACTGCAATAGACGCAATAACCTACGTATTTATGGTTTGGTTGAAGGTCTTGAAGGTTCTAATCCAATTTCATTTTTCCAATCATTTTTACCGTCTCTTCTTGGGCTTCCTGAATCTCCTCCTTTAAACATTCAACGTGCTCATCGCCTAGGTCGGGTCTCTAGTCCCTCCTCATCCTCGGCGAGACCCAGAGGTGTTATTTTATATTTTCTGGAATATACTGACCTGCTCAAGGTACTTCAAGCTGCCAAGCAAAAAGGAAAGATTTCATGGCATGGTTCTAATTTATTTTTCACTCAGGACTATGCCAAGGTGACTGCAGACCGTCGGAAAAAGTTCCTGGAAATGAGACCTACTCTTCGAAATCTCAATGCTAGATATTGTCTTTTTCATCCTTGTCTTTTTAAGGTGACTTATAACAATAAGACTACATCTTATGAAGATCCAACTGTACTTCAGCAATTTTTGAATACCTGTCGTAATGATCCTATGGATGTATCCAGATCGTAATTGTTTTGTTTTCCTCATATTGGATACTTGATGTTCTGTTCTGTTTTATTTTGGCATTAAGGTTATATGATGTTAACTTATGTGTTTTGTCTTTCTCTCCTTAGATTTGGATATATGGCCCCCTGTATGTTCTCTCCTTCACCCTCATCCTTCTTGTCTTCTTGTGGTATGTCTTTTGCTATTGTGTTCTCATTTTTACTTCAATGGTTTCTTCTGGCTTGTTTTCTTATCTTTGTCTTTGTTTTGTTCCCCTCTTTTGCTGTTCCTAGTTTCTTTTTCCCTCTCTGTTTAACTACTTTTCTCTCTGTTTTTATTCCTTGCTCTTTTTCTTCTCTTTATCTCTCTCCTTTTATTTCTTTAATTCAATCTATTTTCTGTCTCTCTTTTTCAGCCTATTATCTCGATTCCCTTCACCTTTTTCAATCTCATATTTCTCTTCACTTTTTAATTTCCTTCTCTTCTAAATATAATGTGTTTATGACAGTTCTTCAGTTACGTATATGGTTATGTATTTTATTTCTTTTCAGGTACATTAATAATTCTTCGGCCTGCACTGTTTTGTTTTTCCTTCTTTTGCAAATGTATCAGTTGTTTTTCACTCCTTAATTACTCATACTTTCATGTTTTCTCTCCATTTGCATTTTAACTCTTATCCTTAGATGTCTTTGAATATTTTATCTTGGAATGTTAAGGTTCTAGGTTCACCCATTAAACGTCAACAAATATTGTCTCATATAGCAAATTTAAAAGGGGATATTGCGTTATTACAAGAAATTCATGTTAAAGATCCTGAAATTCCTAAATTACGTCGTCATTGGGTTGGTCATGTTTTTGCCTCGCCTGGTTCTGGGAAGCGTAATGGTGTTGCTATTTTATGCCATAAGCGTTTGGATGTTCAACTTGTTAAACAAGATAATGATTTAGAGGGTAGGTGGGTAGTAGTCTCTTTGTTGATTAATAAAATTCCTCTAACTATTTTTAATATTTATGCTCCCACTGTTCAAGATAAACTCTTTTGGCCCCATATTCTATCCCTGCTCATGCAACACTCTGATGATTATCTTATTTTGGGTGGAGATTGTAATATGGTTATGGACCCATTTTTAGATAGAAGGTCTGACTCTAGGTTCTCTCCCTCCCCTATGCATTCTTTATTTACCTCCACTATTTCTCAAAGGGCACTTGTAGACTCTTGGAGGCTTTGTCATCCTACTCTTCGAGAATACACCTTCTACTCACCCCCTCATTCTTCCCAGTCCCGGTTAGAATATATTTTTATTTCCAAAGTCCTTACTCAACACATTACTCACTCTGATATAGGCTCTATTTTAATTTCTGACCATGCCCCAGTCTCTTTAAGTTTAGATTTAATCCCTCCCGTGAAAGGCACTAGGAGATGGAGGTTTAATAATTCTCTTTTATTGGACCCGAAGTTTACACAAGCCTTTCTTGATTTTGCCTCTTCATTTTTTGATGATAATGACTCGTCTCAATTAACCCCTTCCCTTATTTGGGACACCTTCAAAGCTGCTTCTAGAGATTTCATTATTACATTTGTTGCACGGAAACGCCGCTCTGCCGCTCAGTCTATTCATTTACTTAGCACACAGATTAAAAGGCTAGAACATTCCTTTTATCTTTCTAAGAAAAAATCTGACTTGAACAGTCTTATTAAGGCTAAACTTTCCTTTAATAAAATTTCTACTGATTCTGCCAATTTATTTTTGCTTAAGTCAAGTGCTAAATATTACAGCGCACAAAATAAAGCCGGTAATCTTTTAGCTAGGTACCTCAAAGTTAAGAAAGAGCGTACAAAAATTGAATCCATTGTTACCTCCTCTAATGTTATGGTTCATAAAGATGAAGATATTTTAACCGAATTCACGGATTTTTATCAACAATTATATACTCCTGAATCCTCCCCTTTATTGTCTGATATCACTCGCTATTTGTCTTCCATCCCTTCACCTTCCTCTTCAGATGTTGACTTTTCCCCATTAGAGGCTGATATAACGCATAAGGATATTCTGGAGGCTATTCAAGTTCTAAAAAGAGGTAAGGCCCCTGGCCCAGTTGGGTTTACCATAGAATTCTATTCCCACTTTTCCTCCCTACTTCTTCCTCGAATTTATCAACTTTTTTCATTCTTTATTGCAACACAGAAATCTGATGGTTCTTTTCAGGAAGCTCTAATTTGTCTCATTCCTAAGGATAACAAGTATCACACTCTCTGTAAAAATTATAGGCCAATCTCCTTAATTAATCTAGATTATAAAATTTTTGCAAAAATTCTTGCGCTTCGTTTGGAAAAATTTCTCCCACAATTAATTAGTAAAGAGCAATGTGGCTTTATCAAAGGCCGTCATCTCTCTGATAACACTTGTCTCTTCTTTAATGTCTTAAGCAAATCTCATTCTTACAAGGCTTCATTGGCAGCGGTTGCACTGGACGCTGAGAAAGCTTTTGACAGAGTCAACTGGCAATTTATTTTTTCTTCTCTTTCTTGGTTCGGTTTTGGTCCTAAATTCCTTTCATATATTTCACTACTTTATTCTTTTCCTAGGTCTTTTATTTTAGCTAATGGACTTGTCTCTTCCTCTTTTCCTCTTCTTCGTGGTGTCCGGCAAGGATGTCCGCTTTCTCCACTCTTACTTATTTTAGCATTAGAACCTTTCCTAACAAAAATTCGTATGAACGATGAAATTTCTGGTTTCCCCTATGGTGATAAACAGCGAAAGATTTCTGCGTAAGCAGATGATATCCTTCTATTTATCTCGAACCCTCATACTTCTCTCCCGAAATTTTTATTAGAGGTCTCGGATTATGCATCAGTGTCAGGTTATAAACTTAATGTAGATAAATGTGAAATCCTTCCTCTAAATAAATTCTGTTTTCATGCTGACTTTTTAACTTCTTCCTTCCATTGGAGTCCAACTAAAATCAAATACCTTGGTCTCTGGTTCACACCTTCTATTAAAGATACTGTAGCATTGAATCTAAAAAATTTACTATCATCCCTTACTGTTTCTATGAACAAATGGAATCCTTTGTTCTTATCCTGGTGGGGTAGATTGGATTCTATCAAAATGATGTTAGTTCCAATAATCTTATTTTTCTTATCGAATCTTCCAGTCAATATTCCCAAATCTTATTACAAAAATATTTATTCTATATTATCAAAATTCTTATGGCAGAACAAACCACCCAGAATGTCTTTTTCTAAACTTAAATCTCCTAAGCATTTAGGTGGTGTCAATTTTCTTCTCGTATCATACATTCTTTTTCCTTACTCACTCTGCATCTTTCATTTCCGATCATATCTCTGACCCCTTTTTTCAACCTTTGTGGGTAGAGGTTGAATCCTCCTTTTTTCATCCCTTCACGTTTGAGGAGTTTGTTTCCTTGGCACATGCTCCAAGGAAATTTTCTCTTCCCATCCTTCAACATGTTCGCAAAATCTTTCGTCCTATTATTTTGCATAACTTAGATGATCGTGCCTGTTTTTTACAATCTCCTATCTGGTACAATCACCTTGTCCAAATTAAAAATAGATCTATTTTTTGGAATGATTGGTTATCCCTTAGTCTTAAATGGACTCACCAGCTTTTTCAAGATGGATTTTTTATTCCCTTTTCTGCTCTTCAAACTCGTCTTTCTCTCCCCCTATCTTTTTATTCCAAATATACTTTATTGAAAACGACGGCTCAAACTGCTTATGATACTCTTACTTGTGCCTCCATACAATATAATTCTTCTCCCATTCCCTTAACATTTTTACACTCCTCCCCATCCGCCTCTCAGATTTACAAAAAATTGCGAGATGCGTCTGCTCATCGAGAGAAGTCTGCTGTGGAGTGCGCCTGGGAATCAGATTTAGATGATTCTTTTCCTACTTCTACCTGGGATAACATCTGGATCAAAATAAGGAAATCTTCTAGAGCAGCAAATACAACCCAAACTTTATTTTTCATATATAATAGACTTTTAATCACCCCATCCAAACTACATAAAATTGACTCTTCTATCCCATCTCGCTGTTGGTCTTGTTCGGCCTTGGTAGCCAATCTTAAACATATGTTGTTTACCTGTCCTGCTGTTCATCTTTTCTGGGGTAAAGTATGGCACCAAATTAATACCATTTTCTCTTCCAATTTCCCCTTTTCTTTTTCCCATATTTTTTTTGGTAGTATTTCGCAAGTATGGTCCTCCTTTAGTACTAACACTTCCATTGTTGACCTCCTTTTAGCTGTGGCATTTCAACAAATCACGAAAGCATGGAAGGATACCTCTCTTATTTCTTATCAAGCCTGGTGGTATGGGGTTTGCTATAATCATAGACTAGACAGGGCTTATGTCCAACCCATTACCCTTGCTATCAAACGAGATTTATTGTGGTTACCCATTACTACCTTTCTGAATTTGTCTGCCCATCCTACTCCACTACATAGTCCTCGCAATGAGGAAGTTTCTAAGCCCCCTTGAAATTGTTATTATTACTGAATGTTGATTATCATTTCTGTTCTGCCGCATGTTGAATTATTAATTTCTTAATAGTGAAATTATTTTTGTTTACACTGCTAGTTTTTAAGATATACTGTTGAAATATGTTTACGATGACATTCCTCTTTCTCTCTCCCCTTTCTTCTTTTTCTTTCCTTTTCTTTTTACTTTTATGAAGATTTTCACAATTTATTCTTTTTACAAAATGTATGCTATTATTGCTCTGGACTTTTTTTTTTTTTTTATTTCTTCAATAAAATCTTCTTTAAACTTAAAACACAGATTTTTGCCATTTTGTCAAGCTGGGGATGACAAGAAATCACTGAGGGGGAGAAAAATGGCAAAAATATGTTTTAAACACATATTTTTGCCATTTTATCAATCCGGGGGTGACAAAAAAATGACCGCACCGGGTACCACCTGACCTTGCTACGCCACTGTTTCAAGTATAATTATTTTTTCCACCATTTATTTTAGGATTTTGCCGCCTGTATTTGTGGCTTCTCCTGTGGGCAGAAGTATCCTAAACATAACTCTGGCACATTTGCTCTTCTATATTATCGTGGATTGCTTCTCCCAGTGCGCCTCCTGCTACTGTGGGACTAACCTGACTGCCTCTCAGGTCGACAATAGGCAAAATTACAGATTAATATCTGGCATATTTTAAGGTAACAGTGGAAGTGCAGTTCACCATACCGGTTGCATCTGGATCACTTGGGAACTGGAAGCTAGGTTTTTCCCAATTTCTGCCCCTGGCTCATAAGATTAAAAGTAGTATAAGTCTACACTTCTACATATAAAAGCGTAATAAAATACTTTTAACTGAAAAGTGGAATAAGTCCTAATTCAGAACTCAGAAGTGGCAGATTCTGCCAGTGGATTTTCCAACAATGTCATTATGGAAGTAGAAGAGTTTGCATAGAATGATCCTTGTGTTAGCTAGGTGAGCAGTGTTTGCTAAGCGATGCTTTATGTAAACTTGCTAGAGTGGTAACCAGAGCATTATCGAAAACTACAAGTTAGGCTAGGACCCACATGCAGCTTGCTTTTACACCACACTAACTCTTCACAATGTTACCGGACTATCCTGCTTTAGGATGCACTTTTTTCCATGGTACCTCTCAAAACATTTTGGGTAGAATACCACAAATCTCCACCAAATTGGTCTCTATATCTTGTTGTAGTTGAACAACTTTACAGAACGAATTTCTCTAGATTTACAGGACGGTCCACAGAGGGATTTCCCAGGTCTTCCAAGTAAAGTGATTTTAATTGTGCCACATTTTGATCACAATTTCAATTTATCATTTACCACTAATGCTTACAATTTCAAAGCCACTATGTCAGAGGCGATAATTAACATAACTGATAAATTCCAATACCTCTATGTTAGGAATGTATTGAATAATTATTGCCTTTTCCGGGATGTGCCATAAACAATGTTATATAACATGCAGTTCTTCAGCACTGACTCTTTTATTTGACCTGTCGAAATGTATGTGGGTGGTGCGAAATCTGAAAAGTATGCAGGGGAAATCCTCACAACTTACATTTACCATATGTGTAGGTACAGCAATAACCACATATACCAGTATTTTCCAAAGCACCCTAATTCGAGGTCCATATTCTCAAAGGTTCACAGGCCCAGACATGATTAAACGAATAGAAATCCCAAAATATGTGCACCAATGTTACTGAAATAATGTACTACTTGAGCACCATTTGTCATAAGTGTCCAAAAATCTATATGGAAGAGCAATCTGTAACTTTGCAGAGTAGTCTGTAAATCAATCCAGTCTTCCTGTTTGAAATTCGGACTTTCCTGTTCCTCTTCAAATATTCAATGAGAAGACTACTTCCTTGGCAAATTTGTCTTTATATCAAACCTGATTTTGGTTGCTCTTACCGGATAATATATTGTGTTTTACATGCAAAATGTGCCAGTAAAAGACCATTCAAAATACTGTCGATGAGTACAACTGTAAGCAAGTTATTTATACTTAATGTGTTTTTGTCGTATAATTTCATGTTTCAATACTTTTAAAGCACAACAATACATATACATTACGTTGAGTTTTAAATGTTGCTCACCATTTGAGCCAGCACACAAATGCTGATCATTGGCCATAAAATCGTTGCACTAGTAGTGGCGGCTCATCGTCTAAGGCGGAAGAGCGTCACCCCACTGCTCTAGGAGAAGTGTAAAAGGAAAAATAAAATGATAATAATAGCAGTTATTATCATTTTATTTTTAGGATCTTGCAGCCAGGTTAGGGCAGGGTGGGGTGGGTCTGGGCTCCCATGATGCCAGAGGGAGGAGGAGTGGTTGTGGTATCTTAAGTGTGCATGATGGTTGGGCCATCCAAATCGTAATTTGTAATTTGTAATGCACAGCCTGAGTGGAGACCATTCACAGGCTGTCGGTCCCCACAGTGCTCAGACTAATCACAACGCTGTTGTCATGGTAACAGCAGCGTTGTGATGTGTTAGGGGAGCCTGGGTGCTGCCGGGTGACAGGAGAACAGCAAGAATGAAGAAAAGGCTGCAGCTGGTGACCAGTGATGAACAGGAAAGTGTTCTTTTTTTCCGGGACCCCTGCACCCTTGCCACCATTCTCTAACTGCCGCAACTGCGTACACGCTGCAATAAAGACTGCTCTCACTACTCTCACTGTCGCATATGCATCTGCTCCTTTTCTCCTTTCCTTCATTCTACCTTCTGCTTTTCTCAGTTTGTCTAAACTTGCTTTCTCACTCTCCTCACTAGTTTCATGTTTTCTCCATCCCTATTTCATTCAGGCATACTTTCTATTATAATCATGTTCTGTCCCCCTCACAATTTGCTTCTTTTGTCCATTTTAAGGAATAACAAAATTACATCAATAACTGGAAGAACAGAAACATGGCGTGAAGACAGGGAGGCGTAAAGAGACCAGAAGAGGCACAGTGAGAGAAGCAGAGAATGTGAATGACAGAAGAATTAAACAGAACATAGATGGATGATAAAGTAAATAAGGGTTCTGTGATTAACATAGGGAGAGAGAGAGTTACAGAGGAATTTTAAAACACTGTGAATGGATTGTCGAAAGCGTAAATAAGGGAGAATATAAATATGGAACAAAAATGTGTATATCTGAAATAATGTGAGCGGGGCAATGGAAGTTGTTTGAGTAGAGAATCACAAGTTATCAAAGGGAAAAAGGAAGATTGTGCTTTGGTAAAGAGTGGGCAAACATGAAAAATATTCTATTGCTTTCATCTGCATGAGCTCAGAGAAATAGCTTTTTTAATAAAATCATTAAATAATGTTGTTTATATTAAATGTGCAGTATTAACTTGTGGGTTTATTGAAAATAAAATGTGTTTCAAATGAAATGGGGTAATGAAAAGTTCATATATGAAGATGCAGGCATTTTAAAGGAATATGAATGGTGGATATGCTGAATATTTTTCTTTTCATTATATTGATGTTTCGACATCTACATAGACCATTGTTTAGAAACTTGACATATTAGAAGGTTAAAAATGTAGTTTATAAGTAGGAAAGTAGACTTGAATGAAAAAATGACCCACATGAACTTAGAATTGTTACAACTTAGTTGCAAATTTAACATTGCTGTCTGCGGACTATTGTATTCCGGTGAATAGACGAGGAGAATTCCTGTTCACAGGAGAGCATTGAAAGCTGATTGGCTGGCTGAAGACAGAAGAAGAAACATGCTGCAAAGCGTTATGAATTGTGTAGTCTATAATAATGCCTGTTCCTAGAGTAGATTAACACTTTTTTGACTCATTTTTACCAACTTGCTCATTTAACCAGACCTTATGCCACATTGCTTTGAGACTCTACTGAGTCTCTTGAGCCTCTCTTAATGGAAAGTTCTGCTTTGAATTATTTTTGCTCTTTTGAGCTGATTTTCATTCTGAAGCTTTACGCTTTCCTCTCACTCTCTTAAACTAGAACTCTTTATGGGTTCTGCTGGCCCATTTCTCCCATTTTCTTAGAATAGGGATTATTTGCTTTATGGAGCATGCTTAATGTATTTTATTGGAATGTATTTCTTATTGATTGGGTATTGAATTCTAATAAGATTCTAATCACTAAACTTGATAAACAGTTCTTATGATCTAGTAAAGATGATTAACTAAAGAATTTGACTAATAAAACCCTTTACCTCAACCAAACTCTCTATATTGACTGAAAATAGATTAATGATTGTGATTATAATTTATGTGATGTTCAGCTCTCTCTTTTCTAAAACAATGGCAAAGATCCATATGATCAGACAGGATAAAACATCAGGAATTAGCCTGTATGATGGAAAACCGTGATTCTTTTAACTGTGATATGATTCCCACACCAGCAGGTGCATGCAGTGTCCCACTGTCTCAAATAGTTATTTTCCAAACCCTCCTTTATGCTTTCCTAGCTTGCCATCTCTTGATGTTAACCCCTTCGCCGCGGCGGGAATTCCGCCACGGCGCTGGGGGGTGCGGGGGGCAGCGCGGTGGCGCTGTGCTCATGACGGAGCCGCTCCGTCATGAGCCACGGTTGAGCTGTGCTCATGACGGAACGGTTCCGTCATGACTCCGCCCAGTTGCGTTGTCCCCCCGCACAGGCGGGGAAACAGCGCCGCGTGGGCGGAGCGGCCGCCAACGGGCGTGGCATGACGGAACCGTTCCGTCATGAGCACACGGCAACCGTGGCTCATGACGGAGCGGTTCCGTCATGAGCGGGGAAGGGGTTAATGTACACAGATCATCAACTGACTCTGACAATCTCTTCTTTTGCCGTCAATTCTCACCTTCCTATTCTCTATACTTTCTATTGTTTTCTTAACCACGTCTCTTCTTCTTCACTGCTACACTATTGACAGAGAATCTTTTTCCATCACTGTGTTTCTGGCCTGAGGAAACATGCATTGTCAACTGAACTTATGCACAGATCATCTTTGCTCTGCCAAGATTGCTAGAAGTCACAGTGAGCACCTATTGCCACATGCACGTTTCTGTGTATGTATTGTATGTAGGTTTGTATTGGAATTATAGTACATTGACCTAGCTGTGGAGCAAATGAAAGGTATACATTATTGTTGATGTGGGAAGTTGATAAAAGGTCTTGCACATGGTAAACATCGAGTGGGGATTCAAGTAGTAGCATTGTACTATTACATCACATTTCACATATTTATAATTACATTCAATTTCACAAGCATTTACAATTTTAGTGAGAGGGAAATTGATTGAGCTGCCCAGAATCACATGATTTTCAGTCAAGTGCAGGAGCAAGGATTAGAATCCTGGCCCTTATCTCACCGAATTCAAAGCAAAGCTTGGTGCCACCAGACTGTACAGCTGGGCAGTTTAGCCATCCCAGACTTGGTGTACATACAGGAAGGTCACAAATATTGGATGCGCATTCCACATTACTTTTTGGGACTTGCCTGCCTGTTGTGATGCAAACTGTGAAATAATTAATTGCATTGCAAAATGCCAGTTTGGAGAGAATCACAAAATGAACTGCCTAATTAATATTTCCAACACACTGTGGTTGACATAAACACATAGATTGTGGCTTAAAAGAGATAACAGACTTCCATCCCTCCATTTCCATTCACTAATGGGAAACATTCTTTTAAAACATCCATGTCCCTTAAAGGGACAGCTTCGCCTTCCTCTGTACAATGATCTCTTCCTGCTGAGGCTTCCTGACATGAGGCTATCACTGTGTGAGTTAGATACCACCTCAACTAGGATGCCAGTGTCTGAACCACTGAAAAATGTCATTGCAAATCACAATTTGGAGGGAACGCAACTTTCACATTCCTCCTAATTGTT
Source organism: Triturus cristatus (assembly GCF_964204655.1). Classification (NCBI taxonomy): domain Eukaryota; kingdom Metazoa; phylum Chordata; class Amphibia; order Caudata; family Salamandridae; genus Triturus; species Triturus cristatus. The sequence continues at coordinate 688,046,746 of NC_140588.1, forward strand.
ATTCAGGATGAGTTGCAGAATCCCTTTTGCATGGCATAAAGGCTCTCAGCCTCCAAAAGTGGTTTTGGACATGACAAACGTTTTGCTGCTGTAAACCCTGGTATTTTGTGACTGTAAAATCCATTAGAGCTATGCCAGAGCAGGGATGTTTGTATCACAACGTTGAGTATAATCATTATGTAGCCCCCACCATTGGTTGTATGGACCTTTGTTAGTGATCGAGGAGAAATTATAAGGAGCAATCATTTCCATCAAACACCATGAACAGTTAAGTCCACTTGGGACTTTATGAGAATTGATGTAGAGATTTGGTGTAAGTTTAAAAAAAATTATTAACAAACTAATCCAAATTGATTTTTTCATTTAGCAAGTATTACATTTAGTCGTCATTGTTATAGATTCAAATAATCCATTAGTCAATATTACAAGACCAGAGAAAATACCACATTGGTAAATATTACAAATAAAATAGAGAAAATGCAACATGAATGTACCAGATATGGAAATACCTGATCAAAATTAATGGGTTTTCCAGGCATGAAGGGCAGTTTCTTCACGAGGCCATGTAATGTGTCAGTTTCAGAAACCCAAATAAAGGTCTCTCATGAGAGAACAAGAATGCATAAGCATGAAGCTTTAGCACCCCAGCATTAGAAATTAGCAAAACCTGTAAAGCATTCACAGCTCAAAGTCAGCAGGCATCCATAAGGTCTGCTCCCTAGTTTTCAGCAAGCTCTCAGTACCTAGTCTCTGGGTGAGAAAGGGAAGCTCTCTGAAAGAAGGAGGCCTAACTTGGAAGGACTCTGAAGGGTTCTTGACTAATCTAAGGAACACATACTAATATGGTTCTATCAAAACATCAATAGCAACAAAACTTGCACTACCCATTCTTGACAACTAATTAGCTCCCAGCAAACTCTGGGAGCAGTGAAACTCCCTAGTTTCTCACATCTTCACAGTGCACTATGGAAGCATGTCCTTGGCTCGTTACATTTGATCAAATCTTGTGGTTCAGACAGTTCTGCCCACAAGTCAGGTTTCCTGCCATCTTCTCTTGTCCCAGTGAGAACGGTAACTAACAGTTGACTATTATACTACTAATTATTAATCATTATCTAACCAAAGACTTCTGAAAAATGACAACATCTGCAGTGGAAAGATAAAAACATATCATGCACGATAACAGCTTAATGCGAAAACAGGTTCTTAACCCTAATGTGTAAAGTCGACATTTAATTTAGCAACAGTAGTCAGGCTAACTTAAATCAATACATTATGTTAATCTACTTGTGTTTACTTATAATGCCTGAATATGATTACCTACTAACATTTTTTGCATCATTTGTGCGTGTTTTATTCAGCATTGAAGTTAGTACTGTCATGTTAAATGTGTTTAGTTCTCAAAATGAGCAAATTTGCTCTCTCAGCTATTTGCCAATGTCTGAAACACCTGCCTTTAGAAATGTTCCAAATGTAAAAAGAACAATTGATGGACAGAATGCAGAACAATGTAAAACATTCACCCCAGTACAGAGGTCTGGGCCTAAATCCATCATTTTTTTGGTCCCTATGCCATTCAAGCTTAAACCCAGCCATATGCAAATCAGTCTTGACCCTGTTCCCGACGGGAACAATCCAGCACGACCTGCAAGGCCAGGTCCTCCCTGGACTGGAAACAAGAATCCTAGTAATGGTTTCAGGGTTTCACCCCTCATCAGCCAGGCTAGCATGACTCCAGTGGCATGGAGAGCACGGTATCCACGTCTGGGCATACCCGCCCCACTCGGGATGACAAATGCAAAAAGAACAATTGATCGACAGAATGCAGAACAATGTCATACGTTCACCCCAGTACAGAGATCTGGGCCTAAATCCATCGTTTGTTGCTTCCCATGCCATTCTAATTTTAACACAGCCATATGCAAATCAGACTTGACCCTGCTCCCTATAGGAACATTCCAGTCCGAACTGCCAGGTCAGGTTCTCCCTGGACTGGAAACAAGCATCCTAGTAATGGTTTCAGGGTTTCACCCCGCATCAGCCAGGCTAGCTTGACTCTAGTGGCATGGAGAGCACGGGACCCATGTCTGGGCATACCCGCCCCACTCAGGGTGACAAATGCAAAAAGAACAATTGATGGACAGAATGCAGAAAAATGTCACACATTCACCCCGGGACAGACATCTGGACCTATGTCCATTGTTTTTTTTGCTCTCCATGCCATTCCAGTTTTAACCCAGCCATATGCAAATAAGTCTTGACCCTGATCCCTATGGGAACAGTCCAGCCCAAACTGCCAGGCCAAAATCTTCCCTGGACTGGAAACAAGCATCCTAGGACCGGTTTTGGGGTTTCCCCCTCTTCAGCCAGGATAGCTTGATTCCAGTGGTATGGAGAGCACGGGACCCACGTCTGGGCATACCCGTCCCACTCGGCATACCCGTCCCACCCAAATACATCAATTGTTTCTTTTGTATTTAAAAATGCTTTAGTATAATCATTATGTTTTGGAGATGGTTGCTGCTGGTGGTGGGCACAGGCACTCATTTTTTGGCACCAGAAATGATTTTTCAACACCAGACTTTCACGCAGATCAAGAGAGACAAAGGCAGACAAAGGAGAAAGAATGGGGAAGAGTAACATAGGAAAACAATGATAAAGGAAGAAAGCAGGAACGCAGAAGAGCTAGGAAGCGTGAGACAAAAGAGACAGGGACTGTAGTGTGGTGGAAGAAAGAGGCTTGCCGTGAAATCCAGACAAGCAACATTAGTAGGCTAACAAGAAAAGAGTTGGCCTCCCTGCACTTCAGTTTTTCAAAGCAAGCACTGTCCCTGTGCCACACTAGTCTTTTGAACCACACATCACACATTGGATTGTTCAGCCCTTTATTGATTGATTCTTTTGTTCTGTGGCGGTTCTCATTCATTGTAGGCTTGCTGATATGCTTTATTCATTTAAACACTTATGTTCATAAACCAAGGGGCAGATTTCTATTTTTTCATGCAATGCAGGTCAGCAAGCAAAGTTGCTGTCTTGCATTGTTTGAAAAGGAGAGAGCAGTACTGCTCCATGTGTACAAAGATATGGAGCATTTCTGCATTTGCCTTGCACTGGCGCACTCTGTGCTGCCTAGCACCAATGCACGAACCGTTACAAAGGGTGCTTGCGTTACAGGCAGTATTGTTTTGTGTAGGAGGAGACACCGCCTGGCACAAAAAAAATCTTTAGAGATATTTTCCTCTTTCAATGCGTGCTGCAGAATGCAGCATATGTGTAAAGAGGAAAAACCTACGAAAAATAGAGACATTTCTCCTCATTATGTCTCCCTGTGGAAGGCGTAACATTTTGACACATTCCTAAATTTACTAGCTTTAGGCAATCTGGGAATGTGCCAAAGTCCATGGGTGGATGCATGGGAATCATGGAATGCCTCCCAAGTTGAAATGTAACATAACACAGTGCAAGCAGCTGCATTGCATAACATTTATTTACAAAAGCCACCCGCCCAAGGCCATGCAAAACCGGCTTTGTGGGTTTGAAAATTCCAACTAAGACATTGCATTGCTCTGCCGAAGCAAGGGCGACAAATAATTCGTTAATCTAGGCTGTTGTCAGCCATTTATTACGATGCTTGGAGTCAGTCACTGCCAACCAAGGCGCCTAGTTCTCGGCGTACAATCGAAATGTCAAAATAGAAAACGGCCGGTGAGTTTTGCAAAGGAGTCAGGACTTGGGCAGAGTTCGGCTGAGCTGAGGAGCGCGGGCATGTGGCGCTGGTATGGGATTCACGCTTCCCTCACACAGCAGGCTCTCCCTCACAGAAGAGTGACAGCATGTGCAACTGTTTGTCCGTTCCCTAATCTTTCTTTGATGCCGCGCGCAGTTCCGGAGAGTAAAGGCTACCTGCCCTCCACTTGGTCAACAAAGGCCCAGAGGCAGATTTCTCGCAATGTAAACCTTCACGGATTAAATGCATTATTTTGGGATGTCATTTTGAAATACATTTTTGCTTCAGACAGGCAGCTTCTTTGCTGCAAGACACCCGCCTTCGCTTTCAGAAACCAGGATCAGAGGTTAAAGAAGGGTTCTCATTAAATAGATTGTGGGCGCTGCTCATTTGTCATCTTCTATAGCTGTTTCTATGGCGGCTCGCTGCTTCAAAGCGCTGTGGCTAACAGGTGTTGTTATTACCCGCATCAATGGCAGTCAGTGCATCAATCTCGGAAGGATGACAGGGTTTAGAGATAAAATTCAATGGGAAGCGTTTGCAGCTTGCTCTTGAATTTAGCAAATGAAGTGCTTTCTAAAACAATGAATCTTAATTAAGTATCCGAGGAGCCTGTGTAATGATGACAATGAAGACTAAACACCGCAGTATAAAAGCCATACACACCTCTTCATGACAAAACAATGCTGGAATCACATTTAAATAAGATAATTGGTTTCTGCCACAAAGCATATTTATGCATTAATAGCCAGGCTAATGTCACTTTCATTATTTCTGTACTGACAGATTTTCTTTCACTTTGATGATATGTTTTGCCATCGAACCCAGCTCATCAAAATATCCGGTGTGAGCACAATCTGAATTTTCAGATTATTCTAGTTCAGCAAGCTCCTTTGCATTCGCAAGAGAATTGGACTTGGGCTGGCAGCTGACTTTTTTCCCATTGCGTTCTCAATATTTTCAAGGAGACAAAGATGAGAGATGGTGTCATGTGTGCAGAAAGGTTACTTTCAAATCATTTGTCTTCGGCACACCTACTTAATTATCATGATGCAAACTGTAAGATTACAATACATCTGCCAAAATGCAGAAACGATGCAGTGCTGACTAATCACCCCAAGAAAGTGTTTCCATTCAGACCTCGGAGCTGCATTATTTAATCTTCCCCACTGAGAGTCGGGAGCAGAAGTGACGCTGGCTTCCACTCTCTGATCAGGCAAGACAAAGGGTGAGAGGGGGAGACAGGCTAGCGAGTTAGGCACATGCAGCTGAGATCTGTGACAACCTTCTGCTCACATATATCAGTCCTGGCAGGGTTGGCTCGGCCATTCATACTACTGAGGCTGGAAAATCGAGGAATGAACCAGTTTTTTTATATAAAGCTTTTAAAAGGCAAGTGATATGTGGAGGATGGTCGTTGTGGTACCAAATTATTAGAAATTGTGTTTTGAAAACTGAAGAAGTAGTAATGATTTGGGACCGAAATAGGCACATCTGATTTGTGGTGTTTGTTGTGGATGAATGGACGAATTTGAATTGTCCAGACAGACTTTAAAGACAGTAAATATTTGTAATCAGGGAAATGTAAACCAGATTTGGGAAATGACCTATATAACTTTAGTTATCATATACCACATTGCTCTTACTCGCCATAAATTTGTAATGTTTCCATTAGAGCTACTTGACCATAATGCGTTATGTTGCTACATATTAAATAAAAAACGAATATTGAGATAGAAATGTAAGCACATTTATCAGACTGGAGCTCAATTCTTAGAGGTCATGTTGCATTTAATACAATAAATTACTGCGACACACATAATACACAACAACAATATACACAATTACATACAGTGACTTAAACATGCAAACAATAGCAGATTGTGGTACATAACCCTGTTGTGTGGCACTCGATTTATGACTTAAGACCTGATGTGCGTAATAGCAGGGCTCATACTTCAAATGATTCTGTTCCCTGTGGAAGTGCTATTTTAGTGTCCATGGGCCAACATTTTTATGGACTGGCTTGAGAGTACAGCTATCACCAGACAATTATGTGAGCAACACTAGAGAGGAGCTTTGGATTCCACCCACATGTTGGGAGTGAGGAGTACTTGTTTTGATTGGGCAAAAGTTGTGTGCTTCCATAAAACGTGATTGCCCTCCGCACAGCTATGATTATGTTGTTTATTTATCCAGCTGCCTGAGGTTGAACTTTCAGGGACTTGCACATAACATTGTAATGCTATTAAAGTGTGTTAGATAACTAGATAATTTATGTTTTTTTCTCTGGCAGTAGCACAGATGGGCAGAGGGCGGTTATTAGCCTACATAGATTTTCAGATCTGTCTTTACTTTGCATTTGAAAGCGAGACCTAGTTCCATTGCCAGTGCTTGTTTTGTAGAAGTGGACCTCAGCTAGGCCTACCAGTGCAAGGGGTTCGCCCTTCTCTGCACAGAGTCCTCAGACCAATAGGAAGAAGTTGGCACAGAAACTGGAATAGAAAATACAAAGTTTAATAAACCTCATGAGGTGGAACTACATTCACACAGCACCCTTCGGTATTGAATGAAGTAGCACACCAAACAGAAGGAGCATGGTCCTTTTATACCCACACAGGGGCTTGAAAGAGGGCGGTACAAGTACAGCAGAAGATTTTATGTACATATAAGGTCATATAGAAATGCACAGTCAACAAGTAGGAGGAGTTAACAGTTTGCCAATGCTAGTAAACACATCCTGACAGTTACATACTACTAACAGCTGCAAGGACAGTTGAAAACTCACTGGGCATGTGCAAAGGTGGAAGATGCTAAATATAGTTCGTTTCTAGGCAGATTACAAGAGCAGTCAACACTGAGGGAGGACAATGCACATGGTGAGCACATGGCAAACAAAATGGCTGTCAGAAATACAAAATGGATTCCGTAAAATGGACAAGATAGCCTCTAAATACAAGATGGATTCCGCTAATGCTAAGCCAATCGCTGCCAATTTACAACAGACGACCCTTTTAGCATTAGCTGAAGACATCTGTTCCTCTGGGGTAATCTAAGTATGCATCCCGTACATCTATTAGCATTATTTCGGCCACCTCTTTATTCAACATTTGTTGGGCTTCTGTTTCTGCAACATTCCTTTTGACAGGTATACAGGCAGAGATGCAAATGGAGCAAAGCATTGGACCACATTGGATACATACACAGCATGTAAAAAGTATCGTAAACATTACACACAGGATAGTCAGTAGCTTCCAGCCCCAAGCAGAAACAAGAGTCCAAAACCATGCAGCAAAAGTCCAAGTACCAGTCTCTGGATGAATTTCTGCAGCAATCTTATGCAGTTTTGATATTGCGTCTTATACTGAAGGTGAGTGATCCGGTATGAATACGCAACAGCTGCTACCGATGATGCGACATGCACCACCTCGATCAGCCAGAACCACATTTAGAACCATTCGGTTCTGGAGAGCTACAATCCTTGCAATTTGCAGCTCCTCCGTAATGTTCCCAAGTGCCATAGCTGTCTGATTGGTAACAGCTTCCACAACTCTAGTTAATCGTCTTACTTTCCTACTGTTTAATGCAGCACCCACAAAGAAGAACAAACCTAAATTAAAATCGACATATTGTTGCAGAGTGGTATCAGTTTGGTCTACTTCGTCAGTACTTATTGTCCTCTTGTATCTATTTCTAGAGATATCATTAAATAATTTAAGGTCCCGGTGATATGATGCAGGTGCCAGAAACACAGGGGGCAATAGAAAGGACACATAGCACACACCTGACCACCCAGCAGGTAGTTGATAATATCCGTGGCTACCACAGACAAAATAGGTATTATGTGAGGCTATATATCAGCTATTATTTATACCTTCAATAGTCAGAATTACAGTACATTCGCTTTTCCCCACTGGAATTCTCCCAATACTGCTTACACATAGATCTGCTTTAGCTCTAGTAACATAAATCACAAATTGTTCATTACTGGTAAAAGTTCTCATATTTGTGAAGATATATGGCGTTGAAAAATTGTCCGGTTGATACTCTTCCCATTCCTATTTGGTCCCTTTGGCTTGAGGATAACCATCTTTATCTTGGTAGCATACTTTATTAAGGCGAAAAAGAAGCCTGCCTACTGTGCGTCTTCCAGATGCAAACAAAAGCGCATACCAAGCTTGACAAGAACCATTATGAGAAAAGGGAAGAGGAATAAAAGGTGTTCCTCCTTTCTTTTGATGTGCAGGTATCATCCCACACACCCAACAGTTGGTAATATTTGTGGCATTATTAGTATGATGCAACATCTGGATAAAGGTATTATTTAAATAAGATTGTCGATGCTTCTGCTCATGGTAGGGAAGCATAAAGTAGTGGTGTTCAACTGATACTGGAGTAGTGGCGATCAAAAGCTCTCGAGCAGGAGCCACTTTCTCAACGAACCAGGTTATTACTGCTACAGCCACCATAGCAACAACAAACCTAATAGCACAAATGATCTTTCTCTTAGCAACAGTTGATTTCATTGTGGACATGATCAGCTTGTCGTTGAAAACAATCGTTGGAGCTCTTATCCCTGGGCAGCCGTTGGTTTCTTCACCGAGGGTCAAGACGGGTGTCGCTACACTATAAAAGACTGATCCTCCCCCCTTGCCACATCGGCATTCCGTTTCACTAACCCAGGGCGGTTGCTCAACCAGTCTATTTCAACGATGCGGGCTCTTTTCGTTGTCTCAATTGGTATCAGGATACTACAGGAATCCTGTGGTCCGGGAAGACTCCCTCAAGTTCCTCAGGTGATATGGCTTGGCCTTTCTCTGTATCCAGGATGTCCCGATGGTCAATTAAGGCAGCAGGATCCACCAAGGTAGATAGCACTTTCTTGCAATGGGTGGAATGCACCCAGTTCCTCCTGTTCGTCACTCGGACCGCAGTTCTCGTTGAAAGGAGCACCTGCTCTGGGCCGTGCCACCTCGGTTCCAAGCTGCTCGACCTCTGGTATGATCGGATCATCACCTGGTCTCCAGGTCAAAGTCCATGGCCTTCACCTACAGACCTAACAGGAAGAGCTTCTCGAACCTGTTGATGAATAGAAACCAAACTGTCAGTCAATTGTGATAGGTAGTCACTCATCAACACACATTGTACATCATATATGGGGCATGGTTTAGGAATTCCCCAAATGTTCATAGGCCTTCCAAACACCACCTCATATGGTGTAAGACCAGATCGCGAATGTGGCACTGATCTAATGGACAACAGTGCCAAAGGTAATGCGTATGGCCAATTCAAGGATGTGAAAGCCAGTATTTTCGCCAGCTTCAATTTAAGTGTGGCGTTATACCTTTCCACTAGCTCTGCTGATTGTGGATGGAAAGCAGCATGGAACTTGTGCTTAATTCCTAATCCCTTCAGGACATAGTCGACAACTTGGCCAACAAAATGGGGTCCGTTATCACTCCATAAAAGCTTACAGACACCAAATCTAGGGAAGAATTCCTTCAAAAGTACCTTTGCTGTAGTGAGAGCTGTATTGTCCTTCATAGGGTATGCCTCTATCCATTTACTGAAGGAACATACCACTACCAAAACATACTTTAAGTTATTACAGTGCTCTAGCTGGATGTAATCCATTTGCAAAACTTCAAAAGGTGCGGTTGGCGTAGCAAACCCTCCTGTAGGAGTTCGTGTCCCTTTACCAGGATTATGCTGAAGACAAATGAGACAAGACTGCACCATCTTTTTAGCTGTGCCGGCAATTTCTGGATGCTCCCAAACTTGTGAGAGCAATTTTGTGATCGAGGAAGCTCCAACATGTGCCGGCCCATGTGCCATATGAATCATAGGTTGTAAATAGGCTGTAGGCAGTCTCCACTTGCTCATCTCTTTATTCCTCCAACAGCCCCCATCGTCCAATGTTCCCTCCTTAGACCATTGCTCAATTTCTTCTGCAGAAGCAAATCTCTGCATATCTAGCACTTCCTGTCTGGTATCATGCCAACGTTCAGCTTGTGACTTCACTACGTACATAGACGTGGTGCTTCGCTGCATGGCAGTTTCACGGGCTGTTTGGTCTGCAAAAGCATTGCCTTGTCCTATCTTATCAATTATTTTCTTATGTGCGCTACATTTAACAATTGCTATTCTCTTCGGGTATTTTAAAGCAGTCAAGAGATTATGTACTAATTCTCCATGCATTATTTGCATCCCGTGGGATGTAAGAAAGCCCCTCTCCTTCCAGAGTAACCCAAAATCATGAGCCACTCCGAAAGCATAGCGGCTATCTGTATAAATGTTCACAGATAAGTCAGTACTAAGTTCACATGCTCGTGTTAAAGCTATTAGCTCAGCTGCCTGAGCTGACTTCTGTGGAATACGAGCTGTCTCAACTACCGTCTGAAGTGTTGTAATTGCATATGCAGCTGACGTTGTACCATCTGGTAACTTCAAACAGGACCCATCAACCCATAGTTCCCCATCAACACTTGAAAGGGGCGTGTATTGCAAATCGACACGACCCTTTGTCTGTTCCTCAGTAAGGAATATACAATCATGAGACTCCTGTAACTGAGACTGAGTAACCGGGTATGGCAACAAAGTGGCTGGGTTTAGTATCGCACATCTCTTTAGTGTAATGTGAGGGGCCAACAATGTCAATTTGTATCCTGTCAGACGAGCACTAGTTAAATGCTGCGTCTTCGTCTAATTTAAAAGGGCATCAACCGCATGGGGTACTAGCACCAACAGCTTATGTGACAAAACTATCCCTTCACTCTGATGTATTGACACAGCTGTTGCTGCAACTGAACGGAAGCATTCAGGGAACGCACGAGCAACAGGATCAAGTACTGCTGAAAAATATGCACAGGGACGCTGTTTGACACGTGTGTCTGCACTAAAACTGACAATGCGCATCCATCTTTCTCATGTACATAGAGTGTAAAAGGTTCATATAATCTGGAGTACCTAACACTGGTGCTGAACAAAGAGCTTGTCGTAACTGTCGGAAAGCAGTCTCACATTCATCTGTCCATGGGAGGGGCATTGGAGTATCTTTAGTCAAAAGTGCTAGCAAGGGTTTAACAATGTGTGAAAACCCTAATATCCATTGCCTACAAAAAGAAGTAAGACCAATGAATGCACGGACATCTTTCTGAGTAAGGGGCACTGGTGTGTCTAAAACAGCTTGAATGCAATCTGGTGTGAGTGCACGGCCCTCTTTAGACTGAAGGTGACCTAAGTAGGTTACCGTCGGTCTACAATATTGCAATTTCTTTCGTGACACTTTGTGATGATGGGAAGCAAGAAAAGATAGCAAGGACAAAGTACATTTTTCACACTGTTCAGGGGTATCGGCTGCCAAAAAGATGTCATCGACATATTGTATGAGAGCCACACCTTCAGGCAAAACAAAAGAATCAAGTTGTCTTTTTAATGCTTGACTGTAAATACTAGGACTCTCAGTATAGCCTTGAGGAACTCTACAAAATCTATACGATCGATTATTCAAAGTGAAACCGAACAAATATCGGTTATCAGGATGAATAGGGATCGAAAAGAAAGCATTCTCCAAGTGTATCACAGAGAATGTAGTTGCTGTCAGAGGAACCAAAGTAAGAAGTGTCGTTATGTCAGAAATCACGGGGTATTGTGGTACTACAATCTTGTGAACTTCTCGCAAATCAATAATGAATCGGTAAATCCTAGTGTCAGTATCTTTTTTCAGAATAGGAAGAATCGGACTGTTACAAACATTGTAAGGAACTTCCTCAACAACTCCCACTTCAATGACATCATGGACAATACATATGAGTGCTTCTTCACCTTCCTGTGAAATTTTGTATTGAGGCAAACGTGGCAGCACAGCACCCTCCTTGACACTAATATGGACTGGTGTAATAATAATTTGCCCTACATCAGTGTCTGAAGTAGCCCACAAATTACTAGGGAGTGAAGCTAATGCAATATCCGCTTTAACAAGACAAGCTCTCTCCTTCACAGGATGGTTGTCATTCAAGATAACACGTACACCTTCTGGAGAACATCGTATCGTAGCCCTGAAATACTTGAGCATATCAAGACCCACAATATTGTCCGGTGTATTTGGGGAAAGCAAAAATGGACATGAAGCAGTAAATTTATCCCCATGGAATGCAAGTGGTTGTGACAATGGGCTAAGGGAAGGGGTTCCATCGAAACCTATCGATGTAATGGTTAAGCTAGACAGGGGAGCCCTTGGAACCAATTGTTTAGACAAGGCGCTACGAGTAGCTCCTGTAACAACCAGAAACTGATCAGTGGAACCCAAAACATTTGCTGTAACATAGGGACCCCTCTGATCTACTGGAACTTCAACTGATTCCTTACCCCATCCTAGGCAATCCTATGCATAAGCAGAATCTTGAGAATCAGACGGCACATAGTCGGACATTTGATATTGGTTCCTTCTATCAAAAGTGTTAAACACATTCTGCCCACGTATATTAGCATCAAACCTAGCACGATCACCTGTGCTTCCTCTAGGCCCTGAATATCCTGAACGATTTCTCATTTGTCCCCGACCACGTGGACACTGCTGAGCACACAGTGCTGGACAATCGGAAGCCCAATGCCCAAATTTCTTACAGTATGCGCACTGGTCAGCAGACAAATTCGAACGAGTATAAGAAGGGAAAGACAAACCATAAGATCCACGTCCACCTCTATCACTACCTCTAAAAGGCAGACCATAAGCCTGAGCCAACATAACCATCGTTTTTAATTCTTTAGTCTTCTTATCCTCATTACCCTTTGCTTCTAATTCCTGGCGTTCATAATACTGAGCCATAGTCAAGAGAGAAACCGGAGAAGAGGTAGTCCATGAACACTCACTGGCTTTTAAGCGACTAGCTATTCCTGGCAACAGGTTTGCGACATATTTATCGACAAACAGATGTCTGCCCGTGTCATCTGTCAATGACTGGCCACTAAAATCGTGGAATGCTTCTTCAAAGTGTGTAAAGAAATCAGAGACCGATTCATCTGCCTTTTGCTTACAAGACGCTAAAACAGTCCAATCTATCTTTTTAGGGGAATAATCATTTTTAACTTAACTAATATAGCTGCGGGAAGATCTAAAATTAACTGATATGGCTTCTGTGCGGGTTCCCTTTCTACATCCATTTGTTTTAACTCTTTCCATAATGCCCCAAAAGCTGCACGATCATCAATTTTACGAACAGTTCTCCACATATCAGGCGGTAATATCAATCCGAAAAATAAATCAATATCAGGCAAAGTCATAGTACAAGAGCTAATAGCACCCTCAACTTCCTCATAAAAAGCGGCTGGATTTTTACGCGGATCAGGCAATGCAGTTTTAAGTGCCATGACATCCGTCCTATTCCAAGGAGTGTAAACCCAATTATAAATAAAATAACCCTTTGCATCGATAGAGGCCTTATCATCACTTGTACCCTGTCCTTTAGGAGGAACATACAAAGGCGCGGCCTCCCACATAGGTTTCGCATGAACTATCATAGTCTTATCTGTTCTGGAGATAGAAGCTTGTACCATGCCGGTCTGAGATGTCTGTGCAGCTACGTCTGCAGCCTTTTTCTCCTCTCGCAAACGGACTGCATCAACACGCAGTTTAACCAAACGCCTGATTGTAGCATTCACCTGGGGGAAAACAAAAAGACCATCACGCATTTGCTTACAATTAACTGCTACGTCGTCGGGGTCTAAATTCCTCAGAATAATTCCTAAACAGCTCAAGGACCTCTGCGGCAAACACCTCAGTAAAATACAGCTGCTCCCTTTCCTGCCACCCTTTCATACTATCTAGAAGTTCAGAGGCGGGGGCAATGCTACAAACTGCTTTACGAGCAGCAGATCTAAGCTGGGTCGAACGCGCAGCGGTCAACATAGAATGAGTTTCTCGTGCCTTGTGTTCCTCCGAACTTGAGTCCTCATCTGACTCATGAGGGGCAGAAGGAACAGTATATGGAGGTGGAGGACGATCTAATAATAAGGAATCATCTTGTGGTTTATTAAGTATAGGATAAAGGGGCCGCCGAACAGCGTATTGGCCAGTTACCTGTAAATTGAGCTCCCTATCTTCTCTCTCTTTTAACTCTTTTATTTCTTTGTTCTTCAGCTCTAATGCTTTCACATAAATGTTCTTTCGCTGTTCTTTTTCAATCAAGGCTTGCTCACGCTTCATTCGTTCAGGCACTTCTTTCTCCCACATTCGTACACAATCAAACATATCTTGCCTAGTCTTTCGCTTATACAGACATTGTTCCACATACTCAATCTTTCGTAAATCAAATGACCCATACATAGGCCAACGCAACTCAGGATCCTTACGAGTGTATTTATTCCATAACGTGCTGTACATTATAGATTAAAGACCATGCTTAATATACATATCACTATTAGGCGTCCCCTCCGGGGGTGCCGGTTGTGCTTCATCGAGTCTCAGATTGGTACCACTACAAAAGCAACACATCCTACGAAGTGTGCTAAAAACAGGCATACCAAAAATAGTGCAGAATATGCAGTATTATAATCAAAGTAGCACTTAAGGTACCTTTAGCACGATGTGCCGTTCAGATCAATTCAGATAGAGAAAATTCTCCTCATTACCTGCCTATATAAATTGCAATTTATATATGAATCATATAGAAATCTAAGTTGGCCAACACAAATTCCAAAATACAAAAGCCGCATTAAGTGTTACTATACTACCTTACCAATCCCAGGCATAAAAACCAACAGCAAGCGCCGCAGAATGACACTTACCAATCACTTGGTGTCCAGGTTCCAACTGCCAAGTTCTAAAATCGACCAAATGGTCACTGCACGGCGAATCAACAGAAGAGATTTCAGTCGAGGACCGGCACCACCTGGATGGCCAGATCAGAAAGAAAGGAAAAACGCCGTGGTTGCCAAGACTCGGGTCTCATCGGGCAGCGATCGCGTCCAGAGCGAGATTCCAATCCTTCATCGCGACCAATCCTTTGGGCATCCGAGTCGCCGATGAGCCCCACGGTGGGCGCCAATTTGTAGAAGTGGACCTCAGCTAGGCCTACCAGTGCAAGGGGTTCACCCTTCTCTGCACAGAGTCCTCAGACCAATAGGAAGAAGTTGGCACAGAAACTGGAATAGAAAATACAAAGTTTAATAAACCTCATGAGGTGGAACTACATTCACACAGCACCCTTCGGTATTGAATGAAGTAGCACACCAAACAGAAGGAGCATGGTCCTTTTATACCCACACAGGGGCTTGAAAGAGGGCGGTACAAGTACAGCAGAAGATTTTATGTACATATAAGGTCATATAGAAATGCACAGTCGACAAGTAGGAGGAGTTAACAGTTTGCCAATGCTAGTAAACACATCCTGACAGTTACATACTACTAACAGCTGCAAGGACAGTTGAAAACTCACGGGGCATGTGCAAAGGTGGAAGATGCTAAATATAGTTCGTTTCTAGGCAGATTACAAGAGCAGTCAACACTGAGGGAGGACAAAGCACATGGTGAGCACATGGCAAACAAAATGGCTGTCAGAAATACAAAATGGATTCCGCAAAATGGACAAGAAAGCCTCTAAATACAAGATGGATTCCGCTAATGCTAGTCCAATCGCTGCCAATTTACAACAGTTTGTCATGTAGTAGGGGTTCATATGTGTCCAAGCACATAAGCAGTTCGCCCTAAGGAAACCTTGGAGAAAGATAAACCCCTATTAATTATTGAAAGCATCTGAGTATGCTGAATAAGAAGTAGAAACACGAATACAAATTAGTTAAAGAGAGTGCAGCTGGAAATAAGTAGTAATGTGTCTGAAAAGCGAAATAAAGTAAGAAGTTTCCACTTAGGTCAAAAAGATTCCAGGCAATGCAATTGATGCGGCAAAAAGTAATGAGAAAATCTCCACCTATCCATCACACACCATACGGAAATTAGTACGGCGCTGCTGGTGAGAATACTCATAATTGAAACATATAAAGTCTGGAGGTAAATGATGAACAAATCAGAACTCGGCTGGACCTTGATGGTGGGCAATGGTCACAATGAGTATAAATATAGAAAAAAACAGGTCTGTGAAAATCATGAACCATACGTACAAGGAGAATTTCTCAGCTTGAATACTAGGTGGTAAGAAAACAATGTATCAATCAGGTCTTGAGTGTGTAGTATCAAATTAGTAGTCAGAGGTCAAACAAGCATTGACAAAGCCAATATGTTTCGTCTATGTGAAATCTATTGGCTTTGTCAATGTATTTTTACATGTTGCACAGTTGTGCTGCTGTACAACATGGCTTAAACAAACAAAATAAGCGTTATGATGCTATCAATGCTGGTTACGTCATGGCATTTTTATTTTACTGTAAGCCATGTTGCAACATGTCAAAAAACATTGACAAAGCCAATAGATTTCTCATAGGTGGAACTTATTGGATTTGCCAATGCTTGTTTTTTTACAAGTGACCATCTTCTCTGGGGAAAGGATGTAGAGTAACAGCCATAGCTGCTGACTATAAACCAGGTTTGAGACTCGACGTTGGCACAACAGCCTGTGATTCTGGGCAAATCGCTTAATCTCTTTTCTCTTCCAAAATGGCATGGACAGAATGTAAATGTGTTTTTTTTTATTTTTATAAAACATATCACTTTTGTTCTGGTGCTTAGCAGATACACAATTGAAAGCTGCATGTCATGCAGGGTGGAGGGGTGAGAGGTCGGACCATATGTACTGTAAGCATTGAATTTGGTTTTAAAGTATGGGTGTTTCAAGCATTAATGTTTGAAACGCTGCAGTTGCACTGTAGCTGAACAAAATTATTGTGCAGGCAGCAGGAGGGACTCTGGATATTTGAGTCTGACACTGTGGACTCCACAGATGGAGAGGAGAGGGGAACTTGACACATTATTGTCAGTGTTCCTGGGAGGAGAAAGGAGGACAGCAACTCTGTACAAAGTTGTCCACTTGGAAAAACTCCAGCCAATGTAAGTAAAGTGACGTGTGAACCACGTGCTAGCCAGCCAATAGCAAGTAATGGGGAGGTGCTAAGCCCCATTTAAGATTTTCTTTTAAATGCAAGAGATTTCGCAAGCACAGCACAAGCGCTGTGCAGGTGAAGCCTAAAAAGGGCTTCTCACAGGCAAGTCAAGAGTTCCAAGATTATGTCTGGTGAAAACAAATATTACTTCACTAGAGAAGTCAGACAGTATTCAGCAGCAAACTCTTACCCAAGGTGGCAACACTGAGTAAGTGGTGCATTTAATGTGTTAGGCTAATGCAGGGCTCAGTCACTTGCAGAATACGTACTGTTCACTTAGGGGGTTGGACAATGGAAATGCAATGTGGATATTACCATCCTTCCCTGTGAATGACAGAGAAAAAGTGGGGAGCTCGAATAGAGAAAATGGCCGGCACCAAGGTACTGGGTCATATCAATGAATGGGCTAGCAAATTCATTATGAAAAATGGCTAAAAAAGATTTTTATGAAATACATAACTAATTTAAACAGAAGTGTAGATCTGCAAAGTAATAAAAAAAATCATAAAATGCAAATATTATAGAGGTCAGCCAAAGCCAATGAATCTCCACAAAATGTTTCAAAAGTAAAGCTTATCCACCTCAGCTCCTTCCTGGAAAGTTTTGAGTTGATCCATCGAGTAGGGGGCAAGAAAAATGGGGGGGGGGGTCTTAAAATGCAAAATCTTCATGCATTTACATAGATGTCTTTAAGACAGGTTTTAGCAAAAACTGCTGAACAGGTTGAACCAAATTTGTCAGAAAGCTAAATCTTGGTCCACAAATTGTGCTTTTTCTGATTTGTTGTAAATCTGTTCAGTAGTTTTTGAGATACTAAGGGGAAAAAATAATTGTATATTTTGGTCAGTGAGAGTGCAAATTCAAAACTGGAGCCCTGTGAATGGTCAAGAGGCCCGTATTTCCCGTTAGACTTCATGCCCATGTAGGGGCGAGAGTCTCCCGTGAGTCTCACGAAAGCGAGTGCTCTGATTGGCTGGCTGTTTGAATGTTAGAAATGAAATAGCCGCCATTAGTGTTTACTCTGAAAAATTGTTTTTGAAATGAAATAAAAAAGCTATATAAGTGGGCAGAAGAAAGGCAGGCAGGCTGCCCCTCTAGATTTAGAGAGGAAGTGTCTAAGGTATAACTACCCAGTAGTAGGCATTCATATTGGGGTCATCGTTTTTGAAAGGAAGTGTGTAAGAGATAAGTACTGTGGTGATCAGAAGGTAAAATCTTTTTTTTAAATGATATGATCCTGAGAGTTTCATGGGGGATCGTAAAAAGCAGGAAGGAGTAGGTGAAGTTTGAATACGCTATGCTATGCACACTTGTTACTGTATGGAGTCTTACTGCAGATGGTGTTAATCAGACTCTACTATTTATGCTCATAGGTTTGAGAAGAGTTGTGAGTAGAGTTGAGGCTTACCCAAACATGCTACTACGCACACGTATCATCTGAGATAAAGGTCTGAGAGGAGAACTTAATCTCTCCCCCCACACTCTACTATGCACACCTATCATTACTGAGAGAGGTCTCAGTAGAGAGGCCAATTTTCCCACACCCTACTATACACCACATCATCTGAGAGAGAGTTCTGAAAATAGAGAACAGTCCCACTTCACAGCCTACTATGCACACCTATCATAAAAGAAAGAGGTCTCACCAGTGGAGCCAGTCCCTCCACACACCCTGCTACGCACACCTGTCATCTGAGAGAGGGGTCTGAAAAGAGAGGGCAGTCCAGCCCCACACCCAACTATGCACAATAATCATCTGAGAGCGAGGTCTGAAAAGAGGTCTGTAGCTCTCCATACACCCTACTATGCACACATGTCGTCTGAGAGAGAGGAACCAATCACAGTCCATTCTTGGGATACCTTTCCTCTCCTGGACGTCTCACAGGTGTTTTCTGGGAGGCCCACAAGATCGTAAAAACAGAAAACGTTCTTAATATAGCAAATGCAAAACTACATCAACTTTTTTTCTACTTTCTTCAAAATGACAAATATACACTGTTATTAACTTAAGGCCAGATGTACGTCCATTCAGTTTTGCGGTTTGCAAATAGCGATTTTTTGTGACTCGCAATTTGTGACTCGCAATATGGAATGTACTAATGTGTCACGGACACATTTAGCAATTCCCAATAGGCCGCCAATGATGCTTCATCAATATTCATGAGGTAGGTCACAATTTGCGACTCATTGGTAATGTGCTGAAATCACATGGATGGTGTCCTGTTTGCTTTTTTTAAAAAGCAGCATTTATTTTTTCAAGTGCAGCCCATTGTTTTTAAAGCAAAATGGGATGCCTTTAAAAGGAAAAAAGGAAAACTATATCTTTATTTTTTAAGGGCAGGCAGCTGTCGGTGGGCCAACGGAATGCCTGCTCTTAAAAATATTTTCACTGCCAAACACAAAGGGGAGGAGGTCCCCTGTGGACTCCTTCCCGATTGCGACTGGCATATCACCAATTTTAAATTGGTGGTAACTGCAATTGTTTTGCGACCACATTTGCGGACCCAATACAATCGTGCAACCCCCTGCGACTCGCTATGAGGAAAGCACACACTTGGCACGCCCATTCCTAATAGCAAGTCGCAAACCCTATTTTGCGAGTTGGTAATAGGCTCTGACTCGCAAAATAGGTTTTGCAAATGCTACAACACTTTTAGCAGTCGCAAACAGCCCAATTATCCATTTGCGACCGCTTGAATTGTCATACATCTGGCACTTAATTCCAAATGGACTATCTCGCAGGCAGATCGTGTCAGGTGGACAGACAAGCAGAACAGTCCCCTCCTAGTCTATGCAGGGGATTGTGTGCTCGACATCTACGATTGTCTTGCGAGAGCTGCAAGTTTGTAAACAAACTATTTAATACAATATAATTCTGTACTAGCTTTAGTAGAATTCAATAATATCTGACTACATGAAAAAGATCTCTGTACAATAGATTAGAACAAAATGTATAACTCTAAGATCTCGTGAGCCTCATTCGAGCCACCGGCGAGAGACCGATCACACCTTAAAAATGGATGTACATGGTGAAAATTCATAGTTTTTAGTATAGGTAAAACTGATCATTGTCTTATTGAAATTTAAATCTGAACTTTTTGTAAAGATACATACAAACACCATGAAAAATATGCTAGGAATATTTCTGTAAAATGAGTTACAAAAACTAAGTGCAACCATTGTTGAAATAGTTAGTTTCTTTGTAATTTTATATATATTTTTATTTTTAAAAAGCCTAGAAATTTACTCAAAAAAACAAAGGTTTAAATAACATTATAGTTAGGTTTAATACAAAATATGTGTTTTTGATTAAAAAGAAAGAACATAAATTTGTGGCAAAAAAAGTACGGGCTCCCATGCCTGTTTTGTAAAGGGCCCCCAGGTGGACCAGGTCCAGGGAACATTGTTTAAAAGAAGGAGTGAGGTGCATGGGGCCCCACTGCAGAGTTTAATGGCGGCCCGAGGACCACTACCTCCTGCGGGGCTTTATTTATAAAAAAGAAGGGGTTGAACAGGGCCCACATCCATGGGCTCTATAAGCTCAGAGGACCACCACCTTTCCAGGCCTGTTGAAAACATTGATGGAATGCCGCACAAACCACCCGTGCCCTAATGTGGAGGCCCCGTGGACTCTCTGAGCCCTGGGGACTTCCCCCTCCCCGGGGACAAATACTTTACAAACAATGAGAGAGGGGCTTCGTGGACCCCATCCCGGGCCATTATCAGCCCCGAGAATCACCACCTCACTGGGGCAGGCCCTTGAAAATCAAAGGAGGGTTGCTGCGCATCCCCTCTCCTTAAGCCAATAATGGCCCTGGGGACCACCAATCCACACGGCTAACTTCTGGTATGTCCTGGGGTGCCTACCCCCAGGACATAGCTGTTTGCTTTAGCTTGGCAGGATCTCATAGTTCCCAGGAAGCTAAAGCAAACACTTCCCGTTCATCAGGTGGGAGCTGTCAAAGTGCTCCCACCTGCTCCTGCATGGAGACAACTGCCTTTCCAGCAGCTCCCTACGTGCAGCAGCTAATCCAGCTCCCGCAAAAGGCAGGGAGTTCGCTGGGACTGCGGGGGCCTTCAGGCTCCTGCACGGTCCCGGGGAAAAAGAGCAGAAGGAGGAAAAATAAAGGACAGAGAGCATAGAGAGGCAGAATAAAAGTCATCCACAAGCAGAAAGAGGCAGAATAAAGGTCAGAAATAAGCAGAAAGAGGCAAGATAAAAGTGATAAACAAGTAGAAAGTGGCGGATTAAAGGTCATGATGGAACAAGCAGAATAAAAATCAGCAACAACCAGAAAGAGGCAAAATAAAGGTGAGATATGAGCAGAAAGAGGTAGAATAGAAGTCATAAACGAGGAGAAAGAGGCAAAATATAAGTCCTAGAAGAGCAACACGAAGCACAATAAATGTCAGAAACAACAGAAAGATGGAGAATGAAGGTCAGAAACTAGCAGAAAGAGACAGAATAAAGGTCAGTAATCAACAGAAAGAGGCAAAATAAAGATGAAAAAATGAGCAGAAAGAGTCAGAATAAAGGTTGGAAACAAGCAGAAAGAGGCAACATAAAGGTCAGAAACAAGGAGCGAGAGGCAGAATGAAGGTCTTAAATGAGCAGAAAGAGGTAGAGTAAAGGTAAACAATGAACATAAGAGACAAAATAATGGTGAGAAATGAGCAGAAAGAGGTAAAATAAAGGTGAGAAACTAGCAGAAAGAGGCAAGATAAAGGTCAGAAATGAGCAGAATGAGGAAGAATAAATGTCAGAAATGAGCAGGAAGCAGCAAAATAAAGGTCAATAGTGAGCAGAAAGAGGCAAAATAATGGACAGAGTGAGATGAAAGATAAAATAGAGGTGAGAAACGAGCAGCAAGAGGCAAAATAGAGATCAGAAATGAGCAGAAAGAGGCAGAATAAAAGTCAGGAGCAACCAGAAATAGGTAAAGTAAAAGGCAGAACGAGCAGATAGAGAGCAGGAATGAGCAGGGAAGAGGTAGAAAAATGCAGAGTAAATGAGCAGAGGAGGCACAAAACTGAACGCAGAAGAGAGTAGTGGATATCATGCAATCCAGAGAGGAGGACCATCACAGGGGAGCTGACACAAAGACCTACACCCATGTTGCCCCCTACTTTCTTCACTGCGTACCGACTGACAGTCTCACTCATACACTCATGCACCCACTCACAAATGCACTCAGAGACTCATGCATCCACTGAGACACACACTAAGAGACTCACACACACCCAGTTACAGATCCCCTCAGACATTTACACACCCACTCACAGACCGACTCAGAGTCTCTTGAATGTTCTCACTGACCCACTCAGACACTCATGTCCCCTTTCACAGACCCATTCAGAGACTCATGCATCCACTCACAAATCAACTCAGAGACTCACACTCCCAGACCCACTTACTTACAGACCTACTTCCAGACTCACTCAGATACTTACAGACCCAATCACAGACCCACTCAGACACTCATGCACCCACTCAATCAGCCGCTCAGAGACTCACATACCCACTCACCTACCTATACACCCACTCACACACCCACTCTCAAAAGTTACAGTTAGGAAATTATTTTTTAATCAAAATTTACTGCAAAAAACAAACGTTTTAGGGATGTTATAGTTAGGAAATAGAATTTAAAAAAACATAGAAATTCACTGAAATAACTGAAGGTTACAGGGACGTTATAGTAAGGAAATAGGATTTAACAAACATAGAAATTCATGGTCAAAACCAAAGGTTGCTAGGCTTAAATTTCACTTGTTCAAAACCATCGAAATTCAGCAGTTATAGTTACTTATGCCCCAGCAATGCATTGCTTATGACCTCACACATTACATCACTCATAACATGGTCAGTGACATCACTGATGACATCATTGATGGCATCCCAAATTACAGCACTGATGATATCATCCACAGGCCCTCTTACACAACTATGCAACCTCTCATACATCCATTCACACACCCACTCACATACCCATTCACAGACCCATACAACCCATACAACTACTGACACATACAGTTACTCACTCCTACAGCCACTCACACAAACACTCACTCACCCAAAGAGTCACTCACAGACCCATACTGCCACTCGAACACTCACTCACACACCCATACAACCACACACATACCCATTCACATACCCACACAGCCACTCACATAACCACTAACTCACGCCTACAGTCACTCACACATCCATTCACTCATCCACAAAACCATTTCTATACCCATCCACACAAAAATGCAATCCCTCACATACCCACTTACTCATCTATACAGTCACCCACACAAATACTTACTGTGCAAGACAGTCACTCACACACCCACTCACTTGCCCATACACCCAGTCAAACAGCCACTTCCATACCCATACATCCACTCAGTCACTGACCCATAGAGATATTCACATAGACACTCAGTCGCCCATACAGACACTCATGAACACACTCCTCCACTCATAGAGCCACTTGCACAGCCACCAGATTCACCACTACAGCCCACTCACACAGATACCCATACACTCATAAAGCCATTCAGTCACTCACACACTGATACAGCTACATACACACCCACTCATTCAACCATACAGCCACTCACACACCCAAACAGCAACACCCACTCCTACACTGTTTACATGCGAGTAGGTGTACTAAGATTTGTTTTGGGGTGTTCAGCCTGATTTAGGCTTCCATTACAGGTCCCATATATATCCTCCAGCCACGGTCTGCCCATATGGAGCCAGTGTTTTCGGACTCCCTCATAGCCCATTCGGTCATCATTCATGGCTGTGCTGCTTTATAGAATGGAGAAAAGTCAGGGAGCCCTAGGCCTCCTGCTTCTCAAGGGCGTTGTAGCTGCCGAAAAGGAAGACAGTCTCTACGACCCTGCCATATAAATTGTGTTGTCAGAGATTTTATTTCTGAGAATAATTAACTAGGTAACTCTATTGTAAGACCATGAAAAAGATATAGAATCCGGGGCAGGATCATCATTTTAATTGCACTGATACATCCTATCCATGATATTTACAAAGGGGCCCATCATTTAGGGTCAGTTTTAAGCTGTCGAAGCAGTGGAGGATAGTTGGTGTGATAGAAATCTGAAACAAGGGGGAAATTGTAATCCCTAGATATGTGATGGTTGTTTTAGCCCACTGGAAGTTTGTTGATCTTACTAAGGACTCCATCTGCTGCATGGGCAAGGTTGAGTTTAGAATAAAGGATTTATGGAGTTTTATTTGGTAACCTGCCACTGTTTCACAATGTGTTAGTTTGTGTTGTGAGATCATTATTGATGTGGAGGGCTCGATGAGGGAGAGCGACACGTCATCCACGAAAGTGAAATCTTATGATCTACCGAGTTTAAAGGAATTCCCCTAATAACAAAGGAGCAGATTACTTAGAAATCATAGGCAAAAGCATATTATAAAATAAGTATTAACCTACCAAATCCTCAAAAACTATGACACATTCTAAACCTGCACACCAAATATTTTTTATTTTAAATAATAAATATATCATTCAATTACATCAGATGAAAAATAATTTAAATTGCAATGTTAATGAAGACTGATATCATACTAATATATACATTATTTTAAAAAATGTCTCCATCAAAAAAAGGTCCAAATAGATCCATCACATTAAATAATTTCAGCACATAAACCAAAATATTCCACATAACAATCATATAATGCTTCAGCAAACAATATATTATCACATTTCCCACCCAAAATATATATATTAAAATTACAGTTTTGTAGCTGCAGATCTTTCCCTGTATCCATGCAATGAAAAATAGAAAATTACCAAAAATTAATAAAATATTGTCCAAAAATTCCCAAAAAAATTATAAAATAAATTGAATCCAATAGAAATCCCTCGGAGCAAGCTAAAGTGTCTAGTAACCATATAAAATTGGAAAGGTCTTTGAAAAAAAGAAACACTCCTGGAAAACCCCATAAAAAGAAATCAAAAGTTTATTATAAACCAAAAATGATTTCTTTAAAAAAAAAAACGCAAAATTTCAATGCCCATATGACACGGTCATAGACAAAATCTTTTAAAGTAAAGGCGAAAACCAACCCACAAACCACATTACAGTTCCAAAAATACATATACATCACTGTTAAACATCAAAATATAACTAACATAACACTACTATTTAATGTAGTAGTGTACGAAAAGACAAAACAACAAACTAGTGAAAAATAGTAACACATCTAAATATGCATATAAATATGCAACAAACACACAAACAACACTATAACTAACTTGTAGACCTCTCACCTATTTAAAAAAAAAACTTAAAAATACTTGAAAGGGCTTACCTGATTTGCGGAATAGCAGCACCTTACCTTAACCCGGTTCTGTGGAAACAGACTACAAATAACACAAATAGGTTACAAACTGGAAGGTAGCAGTAAAAAAACTGGCCTCAAAATGAAACTAAAATAAAAATAGAAATGAATGGGAAATAGTGTAAAAATGTTGAATAAATGTTTAAACAAATGCAAAAAGGTATTAATCATGTAAAACATGTCAAGAATGTTGTGATAAAATGTAAAAATAATAAAGTACTAATTAAATAATAGTCGAAAATATCTACAATTAATATGTTAATAAAAATATATTAAAATAATGTTGAAAAAATGAATAAGAAAAAGTTAAGAAATATCAAAAATCTATTTAAGCAATGGAAAATAAAGGTCTAAAATATACATCATCATCATCATCATCTTTTCTTTATTTCGACATTTGTCATAAAAGAATCCATACAATTGTGCATTGTAAAAAAAAAAAAAAAAAAAAAAGAATGAATACAAGTATACATAAAACAGTTATTACAACAACAAGAAGGTAGCGGCGCCCATGGACATGCCAATAATGATAATCAATAAATTGTACCTCCTTACAATCTAAACTTTAGGGGACCTCCTCATGGCAACTGTGAAACTATAATGGAAGGATGTAGTGTCAAACAAGATTTTTACAAATTATTCTTTTCCTCCACATAGCTGCCAGGAATGATGACACAGCAAAAACTATTACAGTAGTTAAGTCTGTTTTAAGAATTCGATAAGCTTGCATACAATGCTTAAACCCCAAAAATATACAATATACAATAGTATTCAAATATAATTTACATTTTGAATTTATAAAAATTAAACAAAATGTATTTACTAAACTTATTAATTTTTTTTTCACTTGAAGGCTGTATGATAAAGAATGTAAAAATATACAATAAATATATTTTGATGAAATGTGTTATGTCTTTATCATACAAAAAAAATCTAATTAATGATATCATTGAATGCAAACATTAAAGAAACTATAATTTGTATTATATTTCTAATCACCAGGAACACTACTAAAATAACACAATCTATTTATACTAAATACAAATAAAAGTCAAATAAAATATTTCAGAATAAAAATCTAAACTTAAATAATCACACTCCAATATAAATCATTAAAAAAATTATCAGGGCCTGATTTAGATCTTGGTGGACCTGTTCCTTCCACCACTTTTCTTGACGGCTTCTCCACCCACTATTTAGATGCCGGTGGTACCATGGACAAAGGACTGTTGGGGTGCCCCAGACTCATCCAGGTGTGTTCACCCGTGTTGATGGTACAATAGGATAAAACAGCGGTCAGAGGGAGGACAGCCAGTTTGTCCGCCAGGCCAATCATGATGTGCCTTACCGCTAACGTGGCTGTAGCGGTTTAACCTACACACATGAGTTGGTAGATTGGGTCAATATAAGGCAGAAACTCACCTTTCCTCACCTTCACACTTTCTGTCTCACTATGGACCCGATCCTGCAAGTCCTGCCGCTGCTGCTTGACCATGATGCAAATCAACACCGTCATCGATAAACTACTCCATTATCTGTTACCTTTTCACTTGGCTGTTTACATTTTCTCTGGATATGTGCATTTTTAAATCACTCATACAAGCAATAGCATACAAATGTGCAATGCATATGTCTGTAATGTTGACATGTAAGAAATTTAAAGAAGCACACCTGTCTTTGTAATTATATATCTGATGCAAGCTGGATTAAAACAAATGGGCACTTGCACAAAAAAGAATATCAAATCAAAAATCAAAAAGTAACCATTCAGATGTGTTTAAATAAATTTCAAAAATTGTAACATTTTAAACATGTGCATCATACATCATTGGTATAAGTGAAATGTGACGACGTAGAACTTGCAATAGACAAGGTGTAACCTTTACCCCATTATTACCTGTAAAATCAATGTCAGTCCCAAATTTCAATATTTTAACATATTATTCATCCTTGTAAAATTTCCCCTTGACTACTGCAAGGCCTGTATTGTATCCAATTTCAATTGTCCAATATATAATAAGGTGTAATACATATGTGTTCAGTAATCAAGGTGAAACAAACACATCTGATGTAACACATCCAAAAATACTTTTAAACATCTATTTGTTGATGCAAGTGTCCATTACCATGATGAATGCCTGCCCTTAAATTCAAATGATAACAGTCTATGATATTCAAAAAGTTATGTGCAATGTTGTGCTGTGGCACACATCTTGCCTCCTAATTCACTGCCAAGGGAAACCTCCCCAGGAAGTTGCATCTAGAGGGCAGATCAGGGACCTCAAGATCTTACTTGGGAGGGGAGTGGTTAGGTTTGGGAGGGTTGGTCGTGGGTTTGGGAGGGGTGTTTTTGGGTTCGGGCGTTATAGATTTGTTTTTGGAGGGGCGGTTTGGGCTTTGGAAGGGTTTAAGGCAAGGGCAAAGAACAATCTCTCATGGGGAAATTGTGTAGGTTGTTCAGCAGGGAGTTGGGTTTGGGAGCTAGATGGAGTGACAGCGTCTGATCTGCATGTGTCTGTTGAGGGTGCAGGTTCCTGTGGGTCTGGTGTATATTGTGTATGTTTGGGAGTGTGTTGTTTCCTAGGTGTCTGTTCTTTGGGTGAGTTTGGGCATTTATGTTTTTGAGGTGTGCTTTCTAATGTATGTGTGTGTGTATGGATGGGTATGCTGTGGAGGTGCTGGGTGTGGTTGTGGTGCATGTGGATGTTGTGGTGCATGTGGGCATGGTGTGGTTGCGGTGTCTGTAGGAGTGCTGGTGTTAGTGAATATGTGTGTTGTGATTGGTGCAGTGTCTGGGTGTGCTGGTGGAGGGGCATGTCATTCTGAAGGTGGGTGCAGTGTCTCTGGGTGCGGTGGTGGTGGAGGTGGTGCATGTGTCTGTGGTAGTGGGTGCGGTGTCTGTGGGTATACTGGTGGTAGTGCATATTGGTGTGGTGGTGGGTGCAGTGTCTGTGGGTGTGCTGGTGGTGGCAATGTGGGTATGTGGGTGTAGTGGTGGGTGTGGTGTCAGTATGTTTGGGTGTGTGCTTGTGTTTTTTGCTGTCTCTGTGTTTATGTGTGTGTGTGTTCCTTGTCTGTGTTGGAGTAGGTGCATGCACAAGTGAGAGTGTGCTTGGGACAAGGCTGGCAAAAGGTAATTGGGAAGGGGCAGGAGGTGGGGCACAAGGTTGGGATGGTTGGAAGACTGCAGTCAGAGAAGAGACCAGACCTTGAAAAGAGACATAGCTGTATGAATGCCGCCAGGTAAGCTACCAGTTGTTGTACATGGCAGCCTAGCCCATAGATGGCATTCAGGAGTCCAGTATGGCCTACAGCGATGCTGTGGAGGAGGTCAATAGCTCATCACTAAGCCCAGCTGGGGGGACAGGGGTAGGGTGTGAGATGCCTGAGGAAAAGGAGATCCCAGCCCTTTTTAGGGGGTGGAGTTGACCAACTGGGGGAAGGAGCAAGAGGGAGGGTGGAGATGGATATTTGGGTGTTGGACAAGGATACAGGTGTAACTGGAGCAGTAGTGTCTACCACCACTAGGGACAGGTTGCTTGGGGAGGCCTCTAAAGAAGATGTAGAGCTGGTGCCCTCCATGTCAGTTCCCTCACCCTCTGTGGCACGTTGTCCCTTGGTGTTGGTAGTCTCACCAGCTGAGACACAGTGACTAGCTTCTACCCCACCTACATGGCTAATGTCTCCTTCGCCTGCTCTTGCTGATGCTGAAAAGGCAAATACAATAGTTTTATTGTAGCTGTGTGGATAGAACTGATCAATAAATTTGAGCACAAAACATTCCCCTAGTTTCCATTTTGCACCTGCTATAAGGCTCACAAACTTTGGTTCTTTACAGCATCATCTTATGCATGTAGGGATCATCTCTGAAAGCATTTAGTCACAGTTTTGTAACTCACCAGGATAGCTCCTACATCCTATATGAACTTTTCTCTTAATTAAATTAATTTCTTAAAAGAACTGTTGACCACCTCTGAATGGGTTGTCCTATGTTCTCCAGAATAATGAACTTATGTCACCGATAAGGATATACATTAAAAATATCTTTGGGCACTGTGTGCACAAGGTAAAAAAAACTGCATTAATGACATACACTAAAACTAAAATATGAATCAATGTACGTCAACATATATTGCAATGTTGTACCAATATTCTGAGAATCTGAAAGCCGGTCTCCCTTTTTTGGTAATATCACAATGGTAACAATTACCTCAAGTAACTCGAGTATAGCACAAATGTACAACATAGTATATGGTTTTAGTACTGAAGTAGCTTATCAATGTATCACACACAATTTATTTACCTATGCTGTTGTAGAAAGGTAGACTTATTGTTATTGTAAATTGACAAATGACTCCAATAGCATACGTAAATATATAGGGATTAATACATTTATAATCCACTTTAGTACAGAGCAATTTTATTACTCACATTTGACTTCAAAATATTTCAAACTATTTCAAGACTGTCTCACCATTGTGATATTATTGAACATGCCTTAGGCAAAAAGTGGTACCACATCACAGTAAATATGACATACACTAATTCACTTATGATACCCACATTAAAGAATCAATTGCAATTCACAAGATGAAACATATCACTTCTTGATGCATTTCTCCAGTTTCCAAATGTGTCATGAGTTGGGCCTGATTTTGAGTCTTCAAGGTGGGATATGCCAACATATATGTTATGGAACATGCAATCTGCCAAAACCCCTTTAAGTATCCCACTTTTCTCCATCATTGAGTTATCATCTGGACATAACAAAGGACATTGAAAAATGGTTTGAGGTATGTGTTACTATGTCCATTGTGTACACATTCATGTCTGTGTTTCTCCAAAATGGGTATGCCTATCACAAGTATTTGTACAAAATGACACTGTTATACATACACATTTGTGAAGGAGTAATACACAATGCACATTTTTTGCTTTGAACATGTATGAAAGAGTATATCTGATGCAAAAGACAATTGGGATATGTGTAAACTCCCAAATGTACCCATTAATTATGATGTGACTAGTGATTTTGGCAAACATGCGCACTCTTGCTCTAGTAAAATCTCAACTTTAAAATTTGACATTTGGAACATCCACTGTATCAAACGTGCATAGTGTGCTTTGTCACATGTAATTGTTCGACCATTACATCTGTTGCAGGGATTCTGCTCAGGAACGTAACAATTCTTTGGACCATAGAACATCAGCATGTAGGGACAGAGTCACCATACCACATCAGCACCTATGGGCCTAAATTCAACCAGCTTATAGTGCCTCACTTGCACTCCTAACCTTCCCTGAAAGACAAGTGATTTGGCACTCCAGAGCACAACACTGTTGCCCTCTCTGGGATCACGGTAGCAGGTCAACCCCTTTTGTTCTCTAACTCGTACTTGTCCTCAATTAATGGAAAAGTGACACGAAGGAAGCTTACAATATTTATTGAAACTATCATGCTCTAAGATGCAATAACTGCATCACAATTTGAATGCAGGTCAGTAATGACATTAAAATGATTAAAATACCATATACAATAAAAAGCCCTTTTCATATTAGCTGACAGATTTGCCTAAACCCACCTCCCTACATAAGCAAATAGTTGTATGATAGATCTCTGGGCATAGTGGCGAACCACATTCCTTGGCATACACAGATGGCTGTTCTACATCACAGCTGATGCAGCCCTTCTGTCTCAGGACCTTTGCTCTGTGTGCAAGTCTCTGCTGTGTGTTTTAAACATGTCAAGTCCCAGGATATATGACAAAACAGGTGTGTTCAGAAACAGCAGCTAGGTTTTATCTATTATGTCTAGGTGCTAGTGTCCGACCACAGAGAATAACAAGGAGCAATGTTGTATGAACTTGCCCGGGCTGTTCCGACTAAATCCTAGGAAAAGAACAAAATACAAAAACATGTGCTGACTATGTGTGAAAATACAATGTGGCAGAAAAAGATGCATGACATTTAGTAATGTGTGCAAAGCCAAAGCGGCCTATAATGAGCATAATTAGACAAACGTAGGGAAATGAAAAAGGACTATATAGGGAACACACAACCCCGTCCCTTTGGTCAGAGCATTAGCACAACAAGTAACTAAATAATATGATTATAATTAAAAGATAAGCAAATTCAAAGCAGGTCTCCTGAGCATGTTAATAAGACAGATAACAAATATATAAAAAATGAATGCCAATTTAGAAAAAATAATCTAATGATGGTGTGTCGGAGGTATGCATGATGTCACTTGGAAATGCAAAGGCCAGGAACCCAAAAAAGGAGTCCATCTTCGCAGAAGATGATTCATCGACTAATCAGGTCACAAGGTCCAGAGAACAGACATGATCCTTGGTCTCAACTGATGCTGAGATAGCTACCAGATAACCGCCATCCGTGTTATAGAGCCAGTATTTAGTGGTTCATGCGTCGTTGCACACATCTCCTCAAAATGAAGTGGCTCATACCTCACATTGTGGATTACCGCCAAACCCAAGTCCTGAAAATGGGTCACTAAGGGACTACTTAGCAGTTCAATTTCCATGGCAGCAGGCATCTGCACAGCCAGGCAAATATCTGGTGCCCATTCAAAGGGACACCAGAGGCAGTGAAACACTGATTGTACGTAGGCAAACCAGGCAGGTTGGAATGTTGGCAAACAATCAAGGTCCAGTTCTTGAAGCAACAAGATTCCAAAGTATCGAAGCATACACTCACAACACTGCTGGAGCAGTGGTAGTTCCAGGGGGCTTGCAAAGAGAACATTCACTGCTGAGAAGGAAAAATAGGACCAAAAAGCCACAAATGAGGAATAACAGCAGTGGGAATAATCCAAACAGATTCTAAAAAAGTGAATGAAAATAAGCCGGTATTACTTGGAAGATAGTTTGGAATTAATTGAACTGTTCAGAACCTTTAATCTTAAAGAAATGTGCATGCCTGGCAGTATTAGCTGCATTAAAGATACGACAAACTAATTCACCAAAATGTAGTGGAAGGTCTGTGTTTAAGAAGGACGGTAACTCGCTGGATGTCCTTGCAACCTGTAATTCGTCTGCTTAACCTGTTAAAGTCTGTCTTCAAAGTTGATATGGAAGGACTCAATAGGCTATCAAAAGCTCTTTGCTTTGGTGCAAGTAAGTTTTATTACAACATTTAACGGTTTGAGAAACTGATAAATTGTTTGGGATTCCCACACACATTCAACAACAATCTTGAGTTCTGAGCATTAAATAACTACAATTTGAAAGGACAATAATAAGTGGAAGTATTGCAGGAGCTGGTTTTCCTTTTTTTTTAAAAACAGGCCAAATTCGCTATGGAAGCATAACAGGCACCAAGGATTGTTACATTTTTACAAATGAGGGAGTGTCTGACAAAAGAGTAGCATTGCTTTCCAGTTAGGAAAACAGTTTTACCAGAACATTCACAACAACAGGAAAAGGAGATTGACCATAATTCATTAATAAAATTGCCTCCTAGGGGTTTATCTCTATCCCCAGGAAAATGTTTTATGCGAGCATGTGAACTGAAACTTTGAAGTAGGTAATAATACTACACCGCGTATTAACCATACTGCTGAAGATGTTTCGGCTATGGTACATGGGAGTTGTTCTAACTTCTCCAAATACAGCATTGTATAGGTTGCATCATTGTTTGCCATTAGATTTTGTTTGCATGTTAAATTAAAAGGCAAAAATAAGCTACTGGAATTTAGATAACGCCATGGCACGCGGCCATTCTTAAGGGCTTGAAGTGTCCAACTAAACTGCATAATAGATCTAAGCTGGTTTTGCCCATGATGAAATGTCAACAGGTCACTTTGCATAATATCAATAACAGATGACACAATGTTATTCAAATTATAAAAGCGAGAAGACAGTATATTATTACTATTACCAACAACAGCAAGCACCTTATCCAAATTAGCCTGATCAATTTACCTTAAACGTGCGCCAGCTTCCATTTGCAACAATTTCTAAATTTCATTTCATGTAGCATAATTATAATATTTTTGAATGTGGAGATTTAGGGCCTAATAAAAAATCTGATAAGTCCATTTCTTCATACAGGAGAGAAAGATGTTTCACTGTAGACAGCGTGGAATGTTCCAACCATTATTGACACAATTTCCCCACTGAATAGGTGGTAACAATACCTCAATGTTGTGAGTGAGAATATCAGGGGTCAGGTTGGTTTGATTTAAACTCAGGTGTGGAATTAGGAAAATGAGCATGACAATCATTTGTGTCTACTGCCCACAAAAACCACCCATATGGACCTGAAAGTGTGGAGATAAATGTGTCATCCTGCACCATACCATTGAGTTCTTCAGTATAATTTGTCAAACTTTGCCAATTATCGAAGCGGGAAATGGAGGGAATATCCAGGGCATTCATTTCTTTGATTTTTGCCAGTCCCAGACATGTAGTCTGCTGGACAGCGTTAGTCATTAAAACCATTTTTGTTGGAATTACACATTCTATAAACAAGGTTTCTGTCCCTAAACTAGCAAGGTTTAGTTCTCCAAATTGATTTCAGTTCAATCGTGTCCTTCCATCATAGCTTTTAAGGGCTAACTGGGTGACAAACTAAGCTGTATATATTAGCTTAGTCTGTGTAAACATATATATTTTTTGGGGGGTGGAAGGAACTAATTTAAAATAATATGCTGTAGGATCCAAAGGGTCAAATGCTGAAAAATATGTGGATTTATCTTTATACATTTCGGAACTCCCTTGTGGGGGAATCGGACAATGTTCCTGTTTTATATAATTCAAAAGTATATGTTGAACACTGGCTCCATGTAGGAAATGATGACGGCAATGGTGATAACGGAACTTATCAGCATAATTAGCAGAATTGTGGTACAGGTCCTCTGATTGGCAACAGTATAACATTCCAGCTCTGACAGCATAGCACTTACAGTTTCAACATCACAATCATTTGAATATAACCCAGGTACTATTACATCACCCATAGACAATTTGAACACATATGGTATCTGCAGGATCTCCGCAGGACAGAATACATCGACAGGAACTTTATTCTATGCAATTCCATCAGTTACTGGAAGAGCTGAAACATTCACGAGGGACAAGTCTGTTTTCAGTTTATGGGAAGAAGAATGGGGGGCAACACCCCGTCTACCAGTTCTGTCGCAGAATGCTCTGGGAGGTAGTGGCCATTAATCAACAAGAAAAAAATGCTCCCAAATCCAATTCACAGGAAAAGAAAAACTAAGAAAAGTGTAATTCAAACATATATCCAAGGAGGGACTAGATAAGTGTGTTTCAACAATTAAATGAAAACACAGATCTGTGCTGGAGGAGTGTTTAAAACAGAAGAACTGTGATCCTTATAATCTCTAGAAGCACTTAGTTGAAAAACTAAAGCTCCGGTTCCGTAACAGGACTCAAAAAATCCAAAAGAGGTGTTTCCACCGATATTGGATCAGTAAAAAACAACATCACCTGCAAAAGACAAAGCAGTAAGAACAGCACTCACTTTGGTTGCATTACTGGTTGCAGTCTCATTCTGCCCCCCAGCCAGGGAGTAACATCTTCGGTGGTGCTCACTAGCTGCAGAGGAATGTCCTGTGTAGTAGCACTGATGACCCGTGTTCTACTGTGTAGAATCGGTCACCTGCTGTAATTTGACATGTTCAATGAAGACAAAGCGTTTTTTTAGAAACAGGAAATGGTGGTAGGATAACAGTCCTTGTACCTTGGATGCCAAGGACAGGCACTGGTGCTCAGTATGATGCCCCAAATTCCTTTTTAATCACCACCTTTTCTCGAACAAGATCTTTAATTTTTGGAATCCAGACAGAATGTTCGGGCTTCACTTCGGTACTCGAAGAGGGATACATGTGTAATTGTTCGCTTGTCTGGGCATCACGGAACTTTTGTAGATCCTGTAAGCTAGCACAATGATTATCTATATCAGGGGTACTCACAAACTTTCTCTCAGGGGCCAAATTTACAGTGTGGTTTGTGGCCGAGGGCCGCACTGGTGGGGGCGGGGTCAGTGGCGGAGGGGGCGGAGGGGGCGGTGCTAGCGCAAAAAAAACTGTGTCCATGAGGTTGAACACAGGCCCCTGCAGTGGACGCCTTCGTCCACTGAGCCACCAAACCTGGCATACGCACACTCTCTCTCTCTCTCTCTCTCTCTCTCTCTCTCTCTCTCTCTCTCTCTCTCTGTCTGTCTCTCCCTCTCCCTGCCTGTCTCCCTCTCTCCCTCCGTCTCCCTCTCTCCCTCTCCCTCCCTCCATCTCCCTCCTTCCGTCTCCCTCTCCTTCCCTGCCTCCCTCCGTCTCCCTCCCCCTCTCCCTCCCTCTCTCTCCCTCCCTCTGTCTCCCTCCGTCCCCCTCTCTCCCTCCCTCCATCTCCCTCCCTCTCCCTCCATCTCTCTTCCTCCCTCCATCTCCTTCTCCCTCCCTCCGTATCCCTCCCTCTGTCTCCCCGTCTCCCTCCCTCTCCCTCCCTCTCCCTCCCTCTGTCTCCCTCCCTCTGTCTCCCTCCATCCCCCTCTCTCCCTCCCTCCGTCTCCCTCCCTCTCCCTCCATCTCTCTTCCTCCCTCCATCTCCTTCTCCCTCCCTCCGTCTCCCTCCGCCTCCCTCCGTCTCCCTCCGTCTCCCTCCGTCTCCCTCCCTCTGTCTCCCCGTCTCCCTCCCTCTCCCTCCCTCTCCCACCCTCCGTCTCCCCATCTCCCTCCCTCTCCCTCACTCCCTCCGTCTCCCTCCCCCTCCCTCCGTCTCCCTCTCTTCCTCCCTCCGTCTCCCTCTCCCTGTCTCCCTCTCCCTCCCTCCGTCCCCCTCTCTCCCTCCATCCCTCTCCATCTCTCATTCCCTATGTCTCCCTCTGTCTCCCTCCCTTTCTCCCACCCTCCCTGTCTCACCACCTCCCTCCCTCTCCCTCCATCCGTCTCCCTGTCTCTCTCAATCCGTCTCCCCCCTCTCTCCATCTTACTTCCTCCGTCTCCCTCCGTCTCCCTCCCTCCTTCTGTCTCCCCTCTCCCTCCGTCTCCCTCCCTCCATCTCTCTCTCCGTCTCCCTCCCTCCCTCCGTCTCCCTCCCTCTGTCTCCCTCCTTCCCTCTCCCCCTCCCTCTGTCTCCCTCCCTCTCCCTCCCCCTCTCCCTCTCTCCGTCTGTCTCCCTCTCTCCATCTGCCTCTCTCCGTGCCTGTTCCTGTCTCTGCCTCTACCTGCCTCTGCCTGCCTCCTGCCTTTATCTGTCAGTCTGTCCCTGTCTATCTATATCTCTCTCTGTCTCTGGGCCTCGGGCTGTGTCTACACGTCCCCGACACCAGCCCATAAACAGCCCCCCCACTCCCCCCTCTCCCTGTGTAATGTAAAAGCCAGCTCTCAGACCCTGCTGCCCTCCGTCACCACACCTGGCTCTCACTCCCTGCTGCCCCCGTCACCCTCTGCCATTTTACTCGGCTCCCACTCCTCGCTGGCTCACTCCCTGCTGCCCCCCCCCCTCACCTCACTGGGCACTCTCACCCTGCTGTCCTCTGTCACCTCACCCTGCATGTGTGGCAGCCCGGGCTGGGACAGCTTCCCTGGCTCACCGGAGAACTTCACGGGTCTTTAAAAGACCATTTACTTGCTAATGAGGCTTTGTTGTATTTCACCTCTTCTTAGCGCCCCTGCAACCATCAAACCCTCATTAACAAGCAAAAGATCTTTAAAGACCTGTGAAGTGCTCGGGTGCGGGAAGCTCTCTCATCCCGGGCAGCCAAACACGACGGGGGCCTGTCTCCACTCTATCCTGGAATCTCCTGGCCCCCATAGAGCAGTCTCTCTCGGAGTCCGGCGGTGTTTGCTGACACACTTTGTAAAAAAATAAAAAAACAAGGTACGATGTCTGCATGGTCCGCGGGCCGCCAAGGAAGGCTTGCAGGGCCGCTGGCGGCCCGCGGGCCGTACTCTGGGTACCCCTGATCTATATCAAAGGTCACAGCAGCCGCCTCAATGTCTGTTCCGTCAAGATCCGTAACATACATTTTGATGCCAAAAAGTACTTTGTATGGGATCCACCCACACCAAGATCTTTTAGAGAGTTTATTTTGAGCCTCTGAATCCCATAGAGGTAATGGATCCAACTATGCCCAGTGCCTAATACTCTAGCTGTTAAGGACTGCTTTAGGGCACAGATCATTCTTTCCACAACAGAATTGCCCTTGGGCAGGTATGGAAAAAAATATCCCACCTGCACAGCCAGGAATGCCATTCAATTCCAGTATACTTTTGACGTAAAAGCTAGGCCCTGGTCAACGTGGAATGCACTGCAAGCATGTGACCCAACAAAGACTTGCTTGTCTTTAATAACAGTTCAAGCGTCAGTTGAATGCTGTGGCCAAAACCAGAGGAATCTAGAGCAAGAATCAACTGCAACTAAAATAAATGTGAACGCAGTGTACAAACTCAGTCAACCACAGTGATCCAAATAAATGCAGCCAAAAGGCTTGTTGGAGATCAACAAGTGTGTCTGCAGTGGGCAAGTCACGGTGTAAGATTTAATTTGTTGACAAATGCCACAACACAGGACACATTTTTGGGCCTTTTGATATAAGCCTTGCCACCAATAATGTTGCTCTAGCAAGGAAATTGTGGCCACCAGCATGTGCCAAAGCAAACCTGTCATGTGCCACTATCACTAAAGCAAGTCTGTAGTCTTGGTTGGGAATCAAACAAGCACAACCCCCGGAATCATGACAAGATGGATATTTTGTGCATTCAAGTGGTAAGAATATTCACAAGGAAAGCTCTTAGATAAAGGGGTGCCCTCTCTATTTGTATTAATGGCAGGCAAGATGTCACTATCTATTCTTGTTTTAGAATGAGTAATTGCAGAAACAGTAGCTGTGGCAACTTCAGATTTGGCTGCTTCATCAGCCAAGGAATTCCCTACAGCATGTGCTCCCACATGTTGATGACTCAATGTAAACGTTACATGAGTCTGTTGCAACCTGTCTTTGAGGTCTGCCACCGTAACCCAAAGTCTCTTATGCTTTATTGTGTTACCTTTAGAAATTTCAAACCTATTTTGTTGCCAATAATATAGATTATCATTAAAGCACTGCACACAGTAATACAAATCTCACACTATAAGTATGGGGAATTCAGGATCTATTTGTTCAAGTGCAGGAAACAAAGCCTTCAGTTCAGTCAACTGCGCAGTGCAGTCACCTAAAGACTGTGTGCGAGTAGTTTAAGGTTGCAATTCGCTGTCCAACATAACACCAATAACAGTAATGTATGCCGCTGAAAATTACTGCTTAGAATCTATGGCAGGTTGAGCTGAATCATCAGTGTAAATGATATATTTATAATGATCAAAGGCAAAAAAGAAGAGGGCATGGGATAAACATGCTCATACTGTAGAAATGTTTGTGTCTGTAAAGAGGGGCTGAAGACAAGTCTACATCAACAGTTGTTAAGGATGTCACCCACTGTATCCATCAGGAATGGAGGGCTCTAGCGTTTGGAACGCTAACTTTTGTGACAGCCTCTAAGGCCAGCACCGGATTAACAACAATAATGTGTTTCCCTTGTGCAGAGGCTGTTCTTTAAGGATGACTATCTGTGCTTCAATCAGTATTTTTTCAGTGGAAGCAAAACACATTTCCGCTTTGGAATATAAATGTGATTTATATGCAATCAGCACTGTTTCATCTTCATTAAAAGTAATGCAGATAAATCCAATTGCACCCTGCAAAATACGGATGACCAAGTCTGTGGTATTGACATTTTTATGTAAGTAATATGTTTCAAGCAAGTCAGATTGCAATGATCTTAATTTTATCTAATCCCGGGCAAAGAACTCCTCCCCGCCAGTAGAGTTTATAGAGTTTTGCCTACTCCACGCCCTGTTGAGAACACGGACTTCAGGCGAAACTCCGACTCTGCAGTGGAGTAGAGTTAGCCGGCCCTTCCACCCTCCCTAATTTAATTTTAATAAAAAAAGGCACTTACCTGCTGTGGTGTCTCCGAGCTACCATCCTCCTTGCCGCGGTCTCGCTCTCTCCTCCTCGTCCTTGCCGTCCTTGTCCGTGCAAAACCCTATGCTGAACGTCTTGCGTGATCATGGCGAGGAGGAGGCAGCTACAGATTCAGAGTTTTGCCTGAACTCTGCGTTCTCAACGGAGCGCGGAGTAGGCAAAACTCTGTAAACTCTGCTGGCGGTGCAGGGTTACCCACCCAGGCTTAATCATAATCACCTGATCTTCGACACAGAGACATGACCTGTCTTTACTTCAGCTTGCAGGGAGGGGGGGCTCAAGTCTCATTACACCAGTGGTCAAAGTCAAGGTATCCCAGGGGAAGGCTGGCGAAGGCCTAAGTGGAAATGGTCTAGGCGAACAAGGAGATTGTAAAGTTAGCCGTGGCCGGAGGTCAAATGAATTTAAAGTATTATTAAACTTTACGTTTATTTGACCTCTGGCCGTGGCATCTCCCTGCATCATGCAGAGAGGGCCACCCACAGGGCATTGTAGGTTTAAAGTCTGACCGTCGGATTATGATGACGGCCGTCAGAGTTTAAACTGGCTGGGGTATTCGACGTGGTCGGCCAGTCAGAAATGCCTTATAATCCCTTAAGGACAGCGTTTCTGCCGTCGGGATTATGATGTCAGTTTCTGACAACAATTCATGTTGGCGTTTCCTATATGGATTGGCTGTCAGAAACTGACTTTTGGAGCAGGGCTCCCTTACCCCTTGGCCCTCCGCATTTGGCCCTGGGGGCAACTATAGAGCCCCCCTAAGCATCCCTGCACCATGTGGCTGGCACTGCGAGGTCCAATGGTGCAGGGATGTTTGGAAACACCGATTTTTCTATTGGAGCTAAAGCTGTGGGTATTTTCTACCTGCCACACAAGCTCCCACCGACCACACTGGGTGTGGTCGCATTCAAATGATGCAGTCAGAACTGGCGACCTGAGGTCGGTCCCTTCCCATTCCACAACAGTGTCGGGCGGACGTGATGACATCGTAATCAGGGCCTTAGTGTAACATGTATGACGCTGTTGATGTGTCTCATCACTGACAAATATCTTGTAGCACAACATTTAACCCCTTCAGTGCCCGCCCCTTTCCCCGCCCTGTGCCGGCCGTTGCATTAGCGGGCGGGGTCTATGACGAGCTGGACTCGTCATGGGCACAGCGCAACCGCGGCCCATGACGAGTCCAGCTCGTCATGGGCACTGAAGGGGTTAAACATTGGTTGAGTCATTCTCCCAGATACTGGGGCAGTAAATTGGAATGCTACTGTGTCTACCAAATGTAGTACTGCCATGATTTTGACTACTGGTGTTTTTCGATGAGGGGTTCCTTATGTGAGTCAGATGATCTAGCTCTAGTTGATGACATACATGACTAACGATTAGACTATTGAATCTGGCTGTTTTTGTTCTAGTCCCCGCAAGGTCTGGAATTGGCAATGTGAATATTTGTGTCAAGTGTGGATTGTTACGTTTGTGAACATGTTGACAGACAATTCTTTGACAAATGTAAAAAATTACTAGTTGATGAGTTATGGGTATTTGCATTTTGTTGTCATGGTTGCGAACTTGAGAGAAACATGGCCTACTTGCAATTCATTTATAATTATACAATCCTTTTTTTTGACATTTTAATTTATGAAAGGAAACAAAGGAAATAATCAACTTGAGGAATGGGACACAGTTCTTTTACTTTGTGAGATGTAATTTTATTAAACAAAATCTAGTTAATTAAAACAGGATAAAAATGAAACAAGTAAACCAAAAATAAGAAAAGTTAGTCATGGTGAATAAAACTGTTGTTAAAGAGCCAACATTGTTTGAAGTCCAATGTCCAAAATAAAAGTGGCATCAGAAAGGTAAATGTGTTCAGAAATAGTCCACAGAGTGAATGGTAGTCCCACACTGGAGGAAATTAGGTTTTGGATCTCTTGCGGTAGAGGTCTTTCCTTCCTCTCCTGCTGATAGTCTGGATGGATATCTCCTCCTGCGGGGGGTGGGGTCCACAGTTGCAGGGACGACTGGGATTGGTACAGGTGTTACTTCTTGTGGCAGGGCCTTCTTTTCTGTGGCTGCTGCAGATGTACTTGGACCAGATGTTGTACGACCACAGAAAGGGGTAGATGGTGCTGGGAAAGCCCTGCACATATGTGTATGAATGTTTTGCATCACCCCTTTCAGGGAGCCCAAATTGGAGTTTAGATTCTTCATCTGTAAATTGTGCTCCCAATGCAACTGCCTCATATCCTGGAGCTCAGTGAGTACCTGACCCATCATGTCTTGGGACTGAAGGAGGGATCTCGAAACTTGGTTGAGGGTGGCCTGGGTGACAGTTAACTAAGCTGGTCTGCTGTGTCCCTCCCATGAGCCCAAAAAACAGTACTCCGTGGCCTTGACTCAGTGCACCCCATCCCAGGGGTTTCTGGCTGAACTGTAGGAAGTGGTGGAGTCTCAACAGCAACCAGGACTAGGGGGCACAAGATCAGTGTGGTCTTGCTTTGGACACAGGAAGTGGAGGCATCCGTGAGCTGATAAGTG
Source organism: Triturus cristatus (assembly GCF_964204655.1). Classification (NCBI taxonomy): domain Eukaryota; kingdom Metazoa; phylum Chordata; class Amphibia; order Caudata; family Salamandridae; genus Triturus; species Triturus cristatus. Next base: position 688,088,439 of record NC_140588.1, read on the forward strand.
ATAACAGCTGGGGTGAGATTTGTGGGTGTGCGCCAAGTGAGACTCACTGGAGCCATCTGCCCAGGCAGAGCAGATGGACCAATGCCACGCCTCTTCATCCAGACTTGCAGGAGTGCAGTTATCCTGGGAGGCTTTATTTTGGGCTGGAGTGGAGGTTCCTGAGGGGCAGATGGTGGGCCACATTCTCTGGCTTTTGGGCATATTATGAATGTAGAAATATGAATACATAGTAAAAATGTGGGTTAGACATACAATGATTTATAATTCATAAATGTTGCAACCTAAAAGGGAAAAGGAAATCAATATCAGGATTATACATTTCTGTGGTATTCCAATTCTTTACACAAACAGTTTAAATTTCATACAAAACATTTTTTTTAAAACAGGTAATAGGATGTCCTGAAATGTAGAAAAGGGTAACTCTGCATGAAATGTACCAACAATTCAACATGACACATTGGAGAGAAGAAATGTGAAATTAACCAGTCCAAGGCCAAGCAGGCAAAACATCAGACATTTACACAATTAGATCAATGTTTAGTTTTAATCACATTAACAGCGCAGAGTAAATTTATCATAGATACCACTTAAATTCAGTATACAAATTTACAATAGTAAAATGTTGTATGTCTACAGACTTTGATTTGTGCAAGTCATGACCTCAATTTAATTACATGACAAGAAAAGGACAACATACAGAACTTAAACACAAACAATTTTCAATAGAAAACATTAAATATATATTGATCAACAAATGACACTTTACCATATGTGAAACAAAGTTGGAAAAGAGAGAATAAGCAAAAGTACATAGCAATATGATTTCCACAAAGTAGAAACAAGGCATCATGGTAGGTTTAATAATTTCAATGATACACTCACTGCACTTTGCAAAATTGTAACTTGAACATACCATGTGTAAATCTGCAGTTAAATGAAAACAGATATTACATGTGTGTAACACATATGTTATTGGTTATTTGGAGTACATACACTTACAGGCACCATAACATCATGTGAAATGTGATGGCTATTGAAACCTGTAATCTGAAATACAACTCAATAGATTGAAGCAGACAAGCCAAACAAGAGGTTACTGATAAATTTAGGCTTCTATGTAAAATACATTGTACTGAACACATCAGCAATAGTTGACTTCCATGCAAACAGGACATTTAGGTTTAGTGAAACATTGCAAAGCATAACTTACCAGTCTCTACTTCACCAGAGATTTCTGTCAAGCCTTCAGGATGTAGGCTCTGAACGATCTTTTCCTCCAAGGGATATAGTTGTAATGGGGGATTGGGAAAACCACCACCAGTCCTCCTGGCCTCCAGGTGACACTTGGAGATCAAAGAACACACTCTCCTCCGCAGGCCAGTTTACCTCTTCTCACTTGCCCCCTGTGTGCACAGGTTCTTTGCTACAGCATTCACTCTGTCAAATATTCTGGCTCACATTTGCCTTTTCTGAGAAAGGGGTGTCTTTTGCACTTGGGCTCTAAACAATAGTGGTTCTCCTCTTATGATTTCTTCCACCATGACTGACAATTCTCCTTCAGTAAAACCAGGATTTTTTTGCCCTGAAATTACAAAATGACAAATTTAACTGATTGTAATTACCCACCAAAAACTAATTTACAAAAGAGAGAAAATGAACAAGTAACAGGAAAAGCAAAAAGAAAACCTGGCTTGACTGAGAAATCTCTGTGGAACAATGTTGTGGTGCTATGGAATGGCAAAGGATCATGGTCTGATATGGAGTGTGTTTTACAGTGTAGTATGCAGGTGCAAACAATAACCAAATACAGAGCAGGTGTGTGATGCTAGCTATCTTCCAACTGACAGCCCCAGTGATAGTGCAATATTAACTATGTACCCCGACGGAATCACTCCGTCGACACCCGCTGCTAGAACTCCGTCAGCACAACTGGGAAATGTAAATCAGCTTGAATCAATCCCACCACCCAGATGGTGCCCGGAGTACTACTCGCCAGCTGAGGAGTCTGCAGCATCTGCAGTGGTGAGAAATATACACAGCGGTAAACACTTTGTCGATACGGACAGAATTTCAGCCAGCATACATCTAAACAGGGCGGGGGACCCTCCCCAGCTTGACGCAGTTCTTGGAACTGCCACTGGAGCAGGATGACAGTAAGACCGCCAAGATCTAAATCAGACCCATAGAGAGTAAGGGCCTGATTTAGATCTTGGCGGTCTTACAGCCATTCCGCGACGGTCCCTAGTACTCAGCCAGAGGTTCCAGTGGAGGAGTACTTGGCCAGGAATCTGACATTGAAGGGACCTCTACTCTAGCCCAGGATAAAGCAGTCAGTGAGGACAAAACCCCTAGTAATCTGGAGGACAATGGGCAGCCTGGTCCATCTGGTCACCATGGGCAGATGGCTCCGGTGACACTTACCGCGCCCACACTACCACAGCCCACCGCAGCAGTAACACCTCAACAAACTGAAGACTTCACTTCCTGTGTTCCTAACACCGAGACACTGATCGTGTGTGCCCCAGTCCTGGGTGATGTTGAGACCACTGTACTAACAGCTCTAACTCACCCAGGAACCACTCGCATGGGGTACACAGGACCAAGACACAAGGTAGTGGGGTTTGGGGTTGTGAGAGTGAGTTTGTGGGCCAGCATATTGAGTTCACTGGGGTCATCATCACCAAGACCACCATCGACCAAGTCTTGGAAGCCTATTATCAATCCCAAGACATGATGGGCCAGGTACTCACTGGGAGATGAAGCAGTTGCAGAGGGAGCTCAATCATCAGATGGAGGCTCACATCTCCAATATGGGGTCCCTGACTGGTGTGCTACAGCACATTTACACCCATATGTGCAGGGCTTTCCCAGCACCATCTACCCCCTTCTGTGGTCTAACAAGATCTTGCCCATCTACATCTTTTACAGCCATAGTAAGGGAGGCTCTGCCACTGGAAGAACTACCTGCAGTCCCCACCCCTCCCTGCAACGGTGGACCCCCCTGCAGGACGGGATGTCCACACATAGTATTAGGAGATGCAGATGGCCAGACCTTTGCCACCACCAGCAAGAAACCCCTACCATAATTTCCTCCAGTGTGTGCCTAACACCGACTCTGTGTACTATTTCTGGGCACATTTGCCTTCCTGATGCCAACAGTGTTTTGGGCATTGGACGTAAACAATTATTTCTCTCTAATTATGGTTTAATTCACCCTGACTGGCTTCTTCACTTTTTGATTTGCTTTTTCATTTTCACCCTTTTTACTTATCTCACATTTAACATAATGAATGTACAAGTCAAAAACTCACAGACTGGTGTGGTATATCTCAACTCTATTGATGCATTTGTTTTCTTTCATAATTATTATTATTATTATTGACATTTGTTAGGCGCAAAATGAATCATCCTCACGGGGATCTCTCATCACCACAATATCAGAAGAGCGAAGGGGAGAACAACTGATTAGTCACGAAACAACCAGGTTTAAAGACGTTTTTTAAACTACCCAAAGGTGGGGCTAGCATGAATGCGTTCTGGCAGCTTGTTCCAGTGGGAGGGCTCAAGGTGTGAGAATGAGTGACCTCCCATTCTGATTTTATTGATCCTCCTTGGGCACAACAAGCGCCGATCGCTCGACCTCAGTTGCCGAGAAGGAATATAGAGTATTAGCTTTTGACTGAGGTAGGCCAGGCCTTGCCCCTGTAGAGTTTTAAATACCAGACACAGAAGCTTGAATAATGCTCGTTTCCTAATGGGCAGCCAGTGAAGTAGATGTAGGAGAGGTTCCAAAGGTGATCGGGATGGCCGATTGAGGGCAAGACGTGCAGCAATGTTCTGCACGACCTGCAGTCTAGAGAGAAGATCTTCCCTAATCCCTACCAGTAGAGAATTACCATAATCTAACCTGCTTACTTGTAATGCCTGAATGAGCTACTTTCTTACAGAAAGAGGAAGCCAAGGAAAAATCTTTCTGAGCATACGCATCAGGCCAAAACACGTGCCCGAGATGCTTTTCACATGTTCTTCCATGGAGAGTTTATCGTTCACAATAACACCTACATTTTTCACCCATTTCTTTGGGGTGTGGTGTTCACCCAGATCAGGAGGCCACCAATCAGGAGACCAAAGCTCCTCTGTTTTCCCGAACAGCACAATCTCGGTTTTAGTCATGTTCAGCTGCAAAAATTTAGTTGTCATCCAAGACGCCGTTATTAGCATGCACTTTTTAAATCTTTCTCTGGTCGATGCGGGATCTGAATCAATGGTAATAATCAGTTGTGTATCATCCGCTTATGACATGGTGTCAAAGCCACAAGATCTGATAATAGAGGCCAGAGAAGATACATAAATATTAAATAACGCGGGGCTTAAAATGGAACCCTGTGGGACCCCTTTGTCCACAGCCGAGGTCTGAGAAGTAAACGACTCAAGTTGGACTTACTGAGTTCTGTCAGCAAGGAAGCTTTCAATCCATATAAGTGCCATTCATCTGAGACCAATCTCTCGTAATCTTTGCACTAGGATTCGATGAGAGATGGTGTTGAATGCAGCCAACAGCTCGAGGAGGATCAGCATAGTGGGAGTCCCATTATCCAGGGCCAACTTGATTGTATCTGTGACTTCAGTTAGTGCAGACTGAGTACTGTGCGATGCACGAAAGCCTGACTGAGAGGGATCAAGCAAATTATTCAATTCAAGGTATTGAACTAACTGCTTATTAACCAAGGCTTCCATGACTTTCGAGAACAGAGGAAGGAGAGAAATAGGTCTATAATTTTGAAGATCCAAAGGATCGGCCAAGGCTTTTTTTAATATAGGTCTAATTTGCGCCAGCTTCCATTTCTGAGGGAAGGTGGCTGTGATTAGAGATAGGTTACATATTTCAGTAATGGGAGCTGCAAGAGCCAAGGCCAATGCTGTGATGATGAAAGGAGGAGCCAGGTCGAGAGGGGAACCATATTTTAAGTGAGCCAGTAATGAGTGGACTTGATCGGTCTTAAAAGTTTCCAATGAGGAAGAGATGATATCATCGTGCTTGTATGAAACCATGCTAAGTTCCACCTATGTGTTAAAGGAGCTATAGATTTTTATCAATCTTTAGCTTAAAATGGTTTGCCAGATCATCACAGAACTGTTGAGTCTGCGGGGTGGATGAGTTGTTCACCCTTGGGTTGGTGAAATCTTTCAACATTTTAAACAATTCTTTGGAAGAATTCTTTGCTTCAGTAATTCTGGTCCCCAAGTGAGATCTTTTAGCGCAGATACATTTCTTTAGGTATTGCCTAAGAGCCATTCTATTTGCTAGTTTATCTACCTCCTGTTTTGATTTCCTCCATTTCCTTTCCCATTTCCTGCAAACAGCGTTTTCTTTCTTAAGACTGTCTTTTTACCAAGATGCTGGAGCTGGCTTTACCCAGGTCTTGCATACTTTAATTGGGGCAATCAAATCCAGAGCTTTGGTCAGAGAGCCCTCTAGTATTTCCAGTACCACGTTGCTGCCCACACAGTTCTGAAGGACCGGGGCTTTAAACACAGGGATAAATGAGGCAAGGGTCACCTTCCTCCATGGTCGCGGAAGACCTTGGACAGATTGAGATTTTTTTTTTTGCCTTTGTAAGTTTAACACAAATTTTAGAGCCGAGTGGTCTGTCCATGCCAGAGCAATAGGAGGGGCCACTACTACATCCTGTGTATTAGAAAAGATGTTATCCAAAGTGTGTCCCACTATATGAGTGGGGCTGAATAATTTGGGAGAAAGGTCAAGAGATTCCAAAACTGCTATCAGCCCGATGGAGTCTGGGTTGGAGGTGATGTCAAAATGATGATTAAAATGTCCTACCTTACTCAAGCAAACATCGCCATGTTCCTAAAGGACCTAAAAAAAAATTCATATGCAAAAACACACCCCTACACAGAAGATAACTACACAGCCCCTCAAAAACAGGTCAAACTATCTGATACATCCAGGGACAACAGCTCAGTGTCCAGTGACTCAAGTACATGCTCCAACAGATTGAAAGGTAGGGGACGATCACCACATCAAGGCCATAACTTTGGCCCTCCACCATATGCCAACCCACCCCAATACCCCTACCTCGGATGGCCTCCTATGTACCACCCAGGACCACAAGCCTATTTCCAACACAATGACAGACCTCCTTTTTTAGGACAAGGCCGGAGATCAAAAGGACGGAGACGGAATCAACCACAGGTGCACTGGGCAGAAGAAGAGGGACCCGTGAGTGCCCACACCAGGAACAAGACGAGAGAACCTCAACTAGGACCAAGTGGACATCGGTAACAACCCCGGAACCAAAACCAACCTCTTTGGTTTTCAACCTCTCTTCTACCCCGCTTACACAAAAAGAAGAAGAAGTGCTCAACAAAGGGTTATCTTTTGTACCCACGACACGGCTGGATAAATTCCAACTTCATACAGAACTGGCGGAATTATTTCGCAAATTGAAACTAAAAGCCTTCTTCGAGAAGAAATCATCTACAGAAGAGATCACTAATGCCAATGAGACTGGCCTAAAATTAAAATCTACTTTTATATCACCCCCATCAGGCATCCCCGTGGAAATCACAACTTTTGAGCAAGCAGTATACAATGAGGTTGAAACCATTGACCAATCCAAAACCTACATTAACTTCTTTAGAGAAGACAGGGATGCGGTCCGTAAACTACAGGAGAACCCCAACATAACCATCAAACTGGTGGACAAAGGAGGTGGCATTGTTATTCTGAACAAACAGGACTACACCACTGAATGCCGCCGACTACTTAGTGATACGCAGAACTACAGACGCCTGCAGGAAGACCCTACCATGACACTACAAGCCACTATAAAATCTTTAGTCAGGAATGCGGCAGAAAACCATCACATCTCCAAACAGGAGGCGGACTTTCTATGTAATAACAATGCCAAGGTCCCCTATTTCTACACAGTCCCTAAGATATACAAAGAGGCCAGACCACCTCCAGGACGACCAATTGTTTCGGGAATCAAATCACTTTTGGAACCTCTTTCCCGGTTCTGTGACTTTTTTCTGAACCCCCTGGTACAGAAGGCATCCACATAAATCAGAGACCCAAAGCATCTCCTGAACATCATTAAAGACCTGAGGTTTGACCCCACCACGCAACTCCTAGTGGGGTTGAATATTGAGAACCTGTACACGAGCTTACCTCAAGATGCCACACTACAAGTTCTCAATGACATACTCATGGAGAGCCCCTGGGAATACACCACCCCCAGATACTTCATCCTTCAATGTGCCACCCTAGCTCTCAAAGAAAACTATTTTGAGTTTGAAGGGGAATTCTACCTCCAGACCAACAGTACATCAATGGGCAGCATTTTTGCCCCCAGTGTGGCCGGACTTTATGTTTACCTTTTTGAAAAAATGTACATACTCCCGGGCACCAACCCATATACCAGTAACATCAAACTATGGCGTCGTTACATAGACAACGTCTTCATGATTTGGTCTGGCTCCCATGATTCCCTAGCGGCCTTCCTAACATGGCTCAATGGGTGTGACCCTTATCTACGGTTTACCAGCACTGCCAACGCAACCAATTTACCTTTCTTGGATCTGACTACTGAAGCGGAGTCAGGCACCCTCAAAACCAGTACATACTACAAACCGACAGCCAGAAACTCACTGTTACAGTTTGACAATTTCCATCCACGCCCTCTCAGTGAGAATCTCCAGTTCGGCCAATTACTCCATATACGAAGAAATTGTAGCCAGACCTCTGACTACCACAGACAATCTGCCCAACTGGCAGCGAAATTACAAGAGCGAGGATACCCCAGCAACATTGCACAATCCACCAGTAAACGCGCCCGTAATCAAAACAGGGAAGCCCTACTGTAGGACAATACACATAGGGAAACCTCTAGTCCACTCACATGCGTTACGACAGACAACGAGGCCTCCAACAGAGTAGCTAGGATAATACGAAAGAACTGGCACATCCTGAACTCAGGCCCAAGGAACTGGGATCCATCCTTGTTTTCATACAAAAAAGCCAGTAGCCTTAAAGATCGACTGGTGTCAACCCGACCTAAGACACTTAAGGGTATCACCACTAATACTATCACCAGTGGCTAGGGCCTACCCAAAGTGGTGGGACATTACCCATGCGGTGACTGCAGTATTTGCCACTTAACATGGCCTACCAAAACACTAGACCTAGAACCAGGCCAGATATGACACCAATTTAAACACACCAACTGTAACTCCACCAGTGTGGTCTACCTAATTGAGTGCCCCTGCAAACTCCGCTACTTAAGGATGACGACACGCAAAGTCAGGACCAGAATAATGGAACACCGTAGCACCATTCGGTGCAAAAAGAATATCAGCAAACTGACAGATTATTACATACAAAATGGACACACAGCCAATGATCGGGCATGTACAGTTATAGAACACATTGAGTGCAGCAACAACAACAACAACAAATTCTACTAACTAAGGAACAGCGCTGGATATACCACCTTTCAACCCACCAACATGGGCTAGACGATAATATCCCCTGGCATAGCCTAAACACCTGAACTGTCGCTCTCGCCCCTGTCGCTCTTGCCCCTGACTCACGAATGACATAAGGGGATAACTCTTTGGCTATAACTAGCCAAAAGACTTGCTCTCCCCATACAACTATCAATGCACCTAGCACCAGTGAGCTGCTGGGCACCCCCCTGTTAATTTCAACTTCGGTGAACAATGAGTGCTTTTTTACAACCCCAGCCACAGTCACAATATTTAGCATTTTCCGTGAACAATGAGTGCCTTTATACTATCATAGGCACAGTCACTATACTTAGCGCTTTTTCTCAGTCTCAATCCAAACATTAATTATATAGTCTGTGGACCGTTTTTGTTAAAATTTCCACCAAGTGGGATTTACCATTTACTGTACACCCATTCATTTTCATTTTGGACCGTCCGCAGTCTACAATCCCAGGTGGCAGTCTGTTTTCTAATAAGGGACTTGCTCGCAGCAATACACATTACCTCGACAAATGTAACATTGTCTGTTTTCAGTCTCTACTCCCCGGCAGACGCTACCCGCGTCATCAAGGAGAGTGCATCCACCTGTGTTGTACGATTAGGTATTTAAACACGACCCGAATGGAGGCCGATACCGACGGAGTTTCCACACCAGCCAAGTAGGTCTCAGTGCGGGTCCCGAGCTTTGACGAAGTAAGTGGGGTTTTTAAAGGGATCCAAAGCATTCATACAGCGCGACAACCACCTAACTATGGTGCTCTTTTACTCACAAATCAGAGTGTGACTTCAAGCCGAACCCCCTTGGCAGAAACTCATGAGGCTTAGCTCTGACAACATCAGAGTAAGATTTCTATTCGGCGACTCAGCCGTTTTTTTACACACAATGCATGCTAATTTTGCGCAATTGAACTCGCTGACATAATAGCACATTTTATTGGCAAATACCGATCTGTACACCATAGTACTGTCACGAATCGTATGTCACCGTCGCATTTATCCGGCTACAGCACAATCACCGTGGTACAGAATCACGAGATTTACATGCGCATTTACTGAAAGCTAACTTTTTATATGTATGTCTGTCTGTGTTTTATCTGTGTTTTTCTTTTCTTTACAGATATAAACCACCAGAGGAAATCCTCCTCTTACCCATTGCGCACCTTAGGGAGTGTGACACATACCTAGTCACATTAACACTATTGACCACGTTTTAATAACTTTCACTTATTTCACTTTTAAGGTCCTGAAGAAAGCCAGATCAATATGTGGCCTGGCTGAAACATGTTGACCATAGTGGATGAGGGAGACCATAGTACTCTCCACATACATCCGCTGCTTTGCTTTAACACTGCCAAGGGCCCATCAATAAAATAACCCCTCAGGGTAGTGGGACCCACGGATAGTTTTTTAACTTGCATGCACACACTATCACTGCACACTCACTTATCAATACCTGCTCCGCTGTAAATAGGCGTCGTAGCACACCCGGGGCACACTCGTTGCCACTGGGTGGGGCCCGATGATGAAGCATGCCACCAACTAGGTTGGTGGGTGAGGGCTTTCATACGAAACAGATGTTTCTCCTACTTGAGAAGCACTTCTACCGCTTCCACTCATAGGCTAGTTCTTGTTGATTACTCTACAATCTCCTAATAACAGAAAGTTGACATTGTCATAACTTGACAATGACAAAAATCTAAAGATTGTGTAAACATAGATAATTTTCAAGTAGTTAAGGTTTATCTCAAGTTCCCAAACATGTGATACCATTTATTCATCTATTACTATGTTTATTCCAATTGACCAATATTTCTATGTCAACATTTTCACTAACAGAGCAATCCATACATTACACTAATAGTGCCAGTTTGCACATTTCCAGTTCAAGACTATGCCAACATGGAATAAGGGGATATAACCAAAACAATACGATGGAATAGGCACATTTCATTGACTTATTTCACGGGCTGGAGCCAGACCCTCTGGCTCACAAAAGGGATCCCACTTCAATAAAAAACAATAGATGAAAACGTGGCAGCACTACATTTTGTAGACACAGGATCATTCCAAACCACTGTTCCAGTATTGGGTGAAATGTCACAACAAAGTTTCAGTGGTGCACCACATGAAATATGTCCTACAATGATGAGACACATCAACACTTGCATACACTTTACACACAATGAGGATTTTGCCAATGTAAAGGGAGATTAGCATGATTAGGCTCCACTACTGCATGGGGTTTGAACAAATGATGGCACACATATTGCTTTAGTGGCAATACACGACAGAGAACAAGCCCAACGTAATCTTCAAATCTTCTATTCAATCACAGTGCAAGTTGCATTGATAGAAGATTTGTACACCCCAAGCCTGTGAACCCAGGTTCCATTTGTACTTGGAAACAGCAGCATATACCTGCACATGTTATAATTCCGAAAGGTCCAAACGAAGACGATATGATGAAGGAATCTAAAATAGATCAAAACAAAAAGATTACCAAATCACACAGAACATGATAGACACATCACAAAGTAAACTTTTGAGGGCACAGTTTCACAAAAAAATCAGAGATAAACAATCTAACTGAACACAGTAATCAATGTGTCCAAACTTTGATCAACAAACACCTTTGGCCTGATTGTCCCTGAATATGTCCTTCCTAGCAAATTACCACTGCACTAAGTCAACTCCTTCCTCTTCATTTGGCATTTCAGGATCCTCACATGTTGGCTCTTCATGGTCTTCATGGTCTGCAATGTAAGGGATGTCCCACCACAGGGTGATGTGGAGCATGCAGCAAGCCACAGTGATTTTGCACACCTTATCGGGTGAGTAGAGGAGGGCTCCACCAATTTTTTCCAGACAACGAAGTCTGACCTTTAGGAGCCCGCAAGCCCACTCCATTGGCAGCTGTGTTCTTCCATGTGCTCATTTAAGCAGACTACCCCTGGTGTTGTTGGATTCCTCAGCGGGCCAACAACCATGGTCCATAGGGATAAATTGAGTCTCCTGGAGAGAAGACAAAAAAAGTGCCAACAAATGTAACCATATTCCAGATTATTCAACTAGAAATATCCTAAACAATATAATAAAAACGTGTACTGACCAACAAGCCAGGCCCTCTCAGGTCCAAGTTAAGACATTTGCTGGAGAAATGGGACTGTTCCGTAGTACAAAAGAATCATTGGCAGACCCCGGGAAATCCTCACCAATGCTTGTACTGTACAAATCCGGTATGCAGACAACTTGTGCATTGATTGAATAGAAGAGTTTCTGATTCTGGTAGACCTGTTCTCTGGCTTGTGATGGCACTAAAGCAATATGTGTGTCATCAATTGCTCCAAAACCATGTGGCAGGTGACCTAAACCATAGAAATCACCGTTCACATTCGCAAAATCCTGCTGCCGTGGAAACTGGATGAAGCTGTTGAGTTGTCGCCTCATTAAAGAGATTTTTTTTGTAGCACACCACTGAAAGTTGGTTGTGACATTCCACCACATGGTGCTACATTGCATTGGAAGGATATTGTGGCCACAAAATGAAGTACTGCCATGAGTTTGACAATTGGTGTAATATAAATGGGATTTTTGTTGTGAGGTTGAAGATCTGGTTCCAACTGATGACATAAATCCAGTATTGTGTGTCTATTCAATCTGAGCTTCCTGATTATATCCATTTCTTCCATGGTGGCAAGGTCTGGAAATGGGCATTACACCCTCTCCAAGGGTTCATATTTCTAAATTAGAAATGAAATTTGAACATTTGGCACCATTTCCACAGCAACAGATTTGGTAATTAACACCAAAATCATAGAGTTCTACAAAATATGTATGGTTTAACTACATATTTTAATCCAACCTTTGTTTTTTGTTCTAATTTCTTCACAAATTACATTCATAGCCAAATATAAAATTTACATTTTCAAAACTTGTAAATAATACATTTCAAATGTATTTTACACAATATTTCTTTTTTATATTTTCCTCTACAAATATCATCAACAGAGGTGTAAACAACACTGCGTGAATATCGCTTTCAAGCCTAGTAACGCACTACATATAAATGTGTTTTTTTAAAGTATGAGTGTCCAACAAAGTTTGAACATGTAAACAAAGTAGCCATCATTTTGTGTGGTGGTGATGTATTTAATAGTCACAAACACACTTGGCAGAGGTTCAACACATAGTGGGCAGTAAACTCCACGACGGACACTGCCATAGACTATCTCTGGTGGAAGTAATGTAAGAAGGCTGATGGCTGTGTTCGTCTACGTTGATGATCGCATACGTAGCGCATATGTAGGCAGCAGTTGTTAAAAGAGCTCCCTCGTCTCCTAGCACTGCTGCCATCAAGACCTCCTCCACTTTTGCGGCTGTTTATCGCCTCTGGAAGCAATGCTGCCAGGTCAAGCTGGTGAGAGGGCCACTGCCTTCTCACCAGAGGAGCTGGAGTTGCTGGCACAGGAGGTCCTCAAGCTTTATGGCCAGCTCAAAAGCTCACCAGAAGAACAGGTACATGTCTCAAATGCATATGGGAATCTGTGTGTTTTTTTCCCCATTAACACAGGCCACAATGTCCCTTTGAGTTCCTTAGTGAAGTGCAGTTAGTGATGTCATCTGTCATATATTTTATTCCTTACAGAGGACAATGATGTTGGGGATCTCTAAGCACTTTACAACGTAAAAAAAACAACACAATGGGCCTGATTCACAGAACTAACTTAGACAAAATTCTTAACTTGCTACCATTTTGGTATTCACAGAATGCACTTACTCATTTTGGTATTCACAGAAGGCACTTACTCATTTTGGTATTCACAGAAGGCACTTACTCATTGATGAGTGAGTGCCTTCTGTGAATACCAAAATGAGTAAGCGCACTTACTCATTTTGGTATTCAAAGAAGGCACTTACTCATCAATGAGTATGTGCCTTCTGTGAATACCAAAATGAGCAAGTGCCTTCTGTGAATACCAAAATGAGTAAATGGTAGAAAGTTTCAGGATTTTGTCTTAAGTTAGTTCTGTGAATCGAGCCCTATATTAGTATGTGGTGTGTTTAAAGCCATAGATTGCAATTGGTGTTTATGGAGAGATGTGTCTATGTATGTTTGAATTACATGTGCTACGTTGAAAACTCATATCATGGAAATTTTAAAACACATTATATACCCTTTACAACTGTTCATAAAAATGTTTTCTGTACCAACAATATGAAAATGTTGTTCGCTATGGGTATGGTCCCACAAATCACTCAATCTATATCAGGGATCTCCAAACAGTTGTATGGGAGTTAGCAGTAGCTCCCAGACCCCTACAGAATAGCACACAGCCTTGAGGTAATTTATTAGATGGGTACAACGTTGTTTTTGCATGTAAGAATTAAAGGAAGGCTGTGTTCATGTGACATCATGATCATGAGGATGCAGAAAACAAGGCCTCACAATGAGCTGTGCTCAGTCAGGATAATGGGCCATAATGGGAGATTTCAAGGTGTGACAGCAGGACCGCAGTGGTCCTTCATCTATGCAATAGCCAACATCTAAATTTGGTGCGCAGGCCACCAAGCCGGCGGGTGGGCTGGAGACGGCCAAAAAAGCCACCGCAGGACCCAACTCGCCAAGATCTAAATCAGGCCCTTAAGGGGTGGCATTTACTGCTCCCACTCTAATCTACCATTTTGGGGGAAGATGTTGGACACTAAAGGGGTGACATTTCCAATTTCCACTCCAATATGAAAGAACTTGGGAAGGCATCGGACACTAAAGTGCTGACATTTACTATTCTTACTCCAATCTAAACCAATATGGGGAAGATGGACACTAAAGGGTTGACACGTTCTAATCCCACTCCTATCTAAACCAATTTGGAGAAGACGATGGACACACAAGGGGTGACATTTACTATTTCCACCCCAATCTAAACCAATTTGGGGAAGACACACACGCTAATGGGTTGACACTTACTAATCCCACTCCTATCTAGACTAATTTGAAGAAGAAGATGGATACTAAAGGGGTGACATTTACTATTCCCACTTCAATGTACACCAATTTAAGGAAGGTGTTGGACACTAAAGAGGTGGCAAGTACTATTCTCACTTCAAGCTGAAAAAATGTGTTGAAGGCATCGAACACTAAAGTGGTGACATTTACTATTCCCACTCCAATCTAAACCAATTTGGGGAAGAAGTAGACTAAAGCTTGACACTTACTATTCCCACTCCTATCTAAACCAATTTGGAGAAAATGATAGACAATAAAGGGATAACATTTACTACTCCCACTTTAATGTGAACCACTTTAAGGAAGGTGTTGGACACTACAGGGGTGGACTTTACTATTCCCAATCCAAACCAATTTGGGGAAGGTGTAGGACACTAAAGTGTTGACATTTTCTATCCCAAACCAATCTAAACTAATTTGGGAATAGTGTTGGACAATCAAGCGATGATATTTACTATTCAGACATTGCTGTATATCTCTAGACACATGTTTCTGGGTTGAGCCCATCATCAGTAGAGAGCAGCAGTATTAGAGAGCATAGAAAAATCATCTGGGGTTGCTGGAAATGCTGCCATGTTTCTCTCAGGTCACAGTACCACTCACAGGCACACAGGTGCATCTTCAAAGCTCGTCAGCTTGCTGGCTCAAGGAAGCCTTTTAAACAGAATGGGGGTTGGGAGCACACTGCCTCACAGTCCCAGCACAGTTCGCCCCTTTGCATCCTGGCAAATGCAGTACACACTTCAAATTTACTTCAAAATTAGCTGGAGTTTTTCACCAAAGTTGGTGCAGACATTGCTGTATATCTCTAGACACGTGTTTCTGGGTTGAGCCCGTCATCAGTAGAAAGCAGGAGTATTAGAGATCAAAGAAAAATCATCTGGGGTTGCTGGAAATGCTACCAAGTGTCTCTCAGGTCACAGTACCACTCACAGGAACACAGGTGCATCTCCAAAGCTCGTCAGCTTGCTGGCCCAAGGTAGCCTTTTAAACAGAATGGGGGTTGGGAGCACACTGCCTCACAGTCCCAGCACAGTTCGCCCCTTTGCATCCTGGTAAATGCAGAACACAGTTCAAAGCTACTTCAAAATTAGCAGGGATTTTTTCACCAAAGTTGGTGCAGACATTGCCGTATATCTCTAGACACGTGTTTCTGGGTTGAGTCAGTCATCAGTAGAGAGCAGCAGTATTAGAGAGCAAAGAAAAGTCATCTGGGGTTGCTGGAAATGCTGCCAAGTTTCTCTCAGGTCACAGTACCACTCACAGGCACACAGGTGCATCTTCAAAGCTCGTCAACTTTCTGGCTCAAGGGAGCCTTTTAAACAGAATGGGGGTTGGGAGCTGTTGGACTTTGCTCTTTTTGCAGGGTCATCCCTAAACCTTTTGCTTTCCACCTAGCCTTTTTGCTGGTGTTGGTGGTTTTAGGAATATGGGCATTTTAGCACTGGCTAGCAGTGCAGAGTGTGTGTGCTCCCTGCCCTCCATAGGCTAACATTGGGAACTCCCCCATTATGGGATAACTCCTAAATAAAACAAAATAAGGATGGCATGTTTGGTATGTGTGAAATGGAAATGATAAATGCTGCACAATGGCGTGTGCAGATTTATTTTGACTATTTTAGGAATGCCACTTTAAGAAGTTGGCATTTCTGTGTGCTGTGTGCCTGCCTGCATGTCTGTTTCTAGAAGTGACCGGGGCTGGTGGGTGGCTCCAGGGAGGCAGGGTCAGGCTGAATTGGAGGTCTGTAACTGGAGTAGTGGGCCAAGAAATCCCCTGTCCCTGACTAGGTCAGTGCCTGTCCTGTACAAGGCTAGCTCCGCCCCCTACTAACACCCCTCCCAGTGCCAGTTGGGACTCGAACTACAAAGAACCTTTCAGAAACCCCTACCCCTAGACCCTTCCAGAAGCTTCTACCCCCTTCCACATGCAGGGCAGGGAGGTGTATAAATACAGGGGCTGTGAGCCCATGGGTTAGGTTGTGCTTGTGCTGACGTGGAGGGGACACTCTGCCAGGAGGAACCGCCGCAGGACCCTGCGTGCTGGCCCCTGTGCCCAGCTCTGCCCCTCTACCCTCTAGTGGACCAAGGAGAGACTCTGTAGGAGTAAAGGCTGCTGTCTTGGAAGGATTGCCTCTTCGTTGTGCCTGACTGTTCCCAGGAACTGCTGCTCTGCTTGGTTGTTCTGTCCCCCAGTCTGCTGACCTTTTACCAGCCTTGCCTCAACATTTTTGGGTCCTTGCACCTCGTGGGCACTATATTTTAATCCCCCCAAGAAGAAGAAGCGTGGATCCTGCAGCGCTGTGCTGCCGACGTGCTTTGAGGGAATCCCAGCGTATGGGATTCCGCCACTGCACTGCCCGTGAAAGCGGGAGCCCACCCCGCACTCCTGTTGCATTTGTGGACTTTTGGCGGGTGCCCACCACACACTTCGTATTTAAACTAAAATGGGTGCCCACCCCACATTTGGCTTCTTAGCGGCGGGCGCCCACCCCGCTTTATGCCTTTTAAAAGTAAGCGGGAGCCCACCCCGCATTGCCGCCGAGGACGCCGGAGGTCAGTGGGAAGCCGTCGCGCTGCCCGCGGCGACCCAGAAGAGGACCGGGCCTCGGCCGAAGCCGGACGAAAGTGATGAAAGGGGCTCCCGTGGTGCCGAGGGAGCCCCGTGACTGCAAGGACGCCAGGCAGGAGCCTACCCCGCACTGGCACATTACCAACAGGACATCGGAGACTTCGCTCCGTAGGTGGGGGCTCCCCGTGAGCAGAGGGGAGCCCCGTGCGTGTGCCGAGTGAGGAGCATTGCAGCGACGGGAGATCGGTGGAGCGATCTGCTGCTCCAGGGAGACACCGCCTAGCGTCCCCCGCATGAACTGAAGAAGCCGACGACCGAAGGAGACCCAGGACTGCCGGTGAGTGGGGCTGGCCTGGGAGCAAGAGCGAGGCACTTGACTGGTGTCTGGTTACCAGAGCAGCCCAGCAGTAACAGCGGCCCACTCCACCGTTGGGGCATTTCTTCCAGTTTGGAGTCCCGGGTGTGGGACTCCAACTTTGCCAGTACTTTGGGTGCCACCTCATTTTTAATTTTAGAACTCCAAAGGGGACTCCAACTTGGCCTGTAACTAGTGGGCCTCATTCTGCACGGCTGCCGCCTGACAGTGGGCAGCTGCACCGAGGGGGCATTGCTGTATTTCCCGAGCCCCAGAGGAGGGGGCTCCATCTGGGCCAGTGTTTTTGTGGGCTGCACAGCGGCGCCGCAGTTGTGGGCCGCTGCAACTTTCGGGCATATTTTTAAGTTCAGAGTCCCAGAGAGGGGCTCCAACATGGCAGAACTGGTGGTACTCTGCACAGCTGCCCCGCAGGACAGTGGGCAAAAGCAGCATTTGGGGCAAAGTCTATTGGTAGAGTCCCAGAGTGGGGGTCAGATCTGCCCTTGGTTGTATTGCTATATGCCTGAGGCACTGATGCTGATGACTTGGTTGTTTCCCTCTCTCAGTAATGCCATGATGTCTGATTAATGTATTTATGCTAATGATGGCACCTGATGCTTCTTCCCTAATGTTTACATTGCTGGTTTCATGCTTAAGGCGCTTATACCTAATCTAATGGGTTTTACGCCTAAGGAGGTGCATAATGTTTTTATGCGTAATGTCATGCTAGGATGTTGTAGGATGATGCCTCATGCAAATGTGATTTATGCCTTATGGTTATTGCACAATGTATTTGTCTATGCCTTACAATGTTGCATTTATGCTAGGGGGATGCCTGACGTCAGGTCATTAGGTTCATGCCTGATCTAATGTGGTTTATGCTTATTGCAAGGATGCTAAGTTCATTATTTTACCAGTAGCTACGGGCATTTATTACTGGTTGTTTTATACTTACTACATGTACTTGTGTGATGGTTTGGGCAGCGACCCGATTGGCGCTGCCCTGTACATAATCCCCTGTAAATGATGTCCTGGTGTCTGTAGGCACAGTGTCCATGTCTGTGATTCTAATGTTTTTTTATAATACAAAGGCTATTTTTATATAACCTTGTGTGGAGTCTCTTTTGCAGTGTGCCTAGTGTGTCGCTGCTGTGTGTGTGTGTTGCGCAAACACTTTACACATTGCCTCTGGGATAAGCCTGACTGCTCGTGCCAAGCTACCAAGGGGGCTGAGCAGGGGTTATTCTCAGGGTGTAGCTCCCTCGCCCTGACTAGATCGGGGGTTTCTGCCTGGCTCTGGCGCATGCCCTAGCCTGCCGGGAATCCCCGTTTCTAACATTGGTGGCAGAGCGGTGGGATAGGACTTGCGTTTGCGCAGTACCACAGCGACAACTAGTTGCACTACAAACTCTGCATTTAGAAAAATCACAGGTTTGGGATTATTTTCTTGATTTTGGTTTCGCCCTGAAAGTCATTTTTAGGTCTCGCCTGACCCAACGCATGCGCTGGTCTGGCGAGACTTATTGAGAGGGCTCCAAAAAGTGCTACCAGGCCAGCCTAGAGCTCTACCATGATTACTTTCACTTTGGCGGCCGCTTTGATGTTTGATCGCGATCACTTTCGCGGCCGCACGGCCGCTTGTTTTTGTTAGTTTCATGCTCATGTATCCAGCTCCTTTCTGTACCTCTGAGCGACGATTTTAGTATTGGTATTTTAGTATTCCGTCCCACTTTACTTTCAATGACCGTAGAGTCTCGTTTTTTAGGGGTTTATTTAGTAACTCTGGTAGCATATGAAATACATGCCAACACATAGCAAGGTAAAACAGTCCTCACGTGGGAGGGGCAGCTTTCTGGGCCAATGGCTCCCAATGTTGCCTTTTCTCATCCAGCCAGTGAAGAACACAGGCCTGAATGAATGACTGTAAATAACTGTGATATGCAAGCCATTCTGTCTAGACCAAACCACCGAGACAGAGGCCTGTGACCAATCTCACTGTGCCATTTCTCTGGCATTCATAGTTCGGACACTGCCATGTTCAGTCCCGACATAGGAATAAATCAGCTACAGCAGATGGCAAAGCAGCAGCTGAAGAGAAAACAGTTCAGTACTAGAGGATTGAAACCCGTCAGCATGGTAAGGGAGTCCCACCCCTGCAGCGTTTGCCTGCCTGGCGACCATCTTCAAATAGCTAGGATATGCGTGGCTTTCCTACATTCATATACTTTGCAGTTGCTTTTTCGATCACATGCTGTACTGTTTTAGAAAGCAATTATTTGTTGTGTAATGTTTATTTTTAATTAGTTAATCAGTAATTTTTATAAACATTAATGACAATGTTCTTCAAATTAAAAGAAGTTTATTTCTGAAATGATACTTGGATCTTTGAGTTTTTTATTCTAATTACTTAAGCTGGGTTCTACTTTGGTTTCCCAGCAGAGAAAACATCCCACTTCATAATGACCATTCTATTTAATTTAACTGCAACAGTTTCTACTAGAATTCAGTACTTGCACCCAGGCATGCCTCTAGTGCAGGGTTCCTCAAAGTTGGTCATGGAGGGCCGAATCCATCCCAGATTTTTAAGATAACTACATTTATCCAAATGTGGATATGCTGAAAATCTGGCATGAATCGGCCCTTCAGGATCCACTTTGGAGAACCCTGCTCTAGAGTGGAAATGCAGGCAGTGTGTGTTTGCATGACCATTACAAGTTTTTAGGTCTCGCAGAGCCCAGTGCATGAGCTGGCTCGGAGAGACATTTTGCAGGTTAGTTTTCAAAGTGCTGCTGGCTGGCCTAGCGCTTGCGTTCACGCGAGCGTGCATGTGCGAACCGCCAGCCTTCAGCAGCACTTTGAAAACTCGTGCTTTAGCGCGTCATCACGATCACTTTCGCTTTCAGAGCGATCGTAATGACTTTCGCTTTTACGGTCGCGCGGCATTACTTTTACTGCCATGCGGCCAATGCTTGTTTTTTTT
The DNA here is from genome assembly GCF_964204655.1 of Triturus cristatus. Lineage (NCBI taxonomy): Eukaryota > Metazoa > Chordata > Amphibia > Caudata > Salamandridae > Triturus > Triturus cristatus. The sequence goes on from NC_140588.1 coordinate 688,108,879, forward strand.
TTTCTTCTTTTCTACACTGGGCGATTACAAGAGGCACCAGAGAGTCTTCATTCTCGATGCCGGAAGGACGCGGTTCATAGAGCGCTTTAGTGTACACTCCTGTGTACAAGGGGCAGGAGGCTGCTTCCATGCCAAATCGTCTCTCTTTGCTAAGTGTCCACAGGGGGCTAGCTTTGGTTCATCTGGCTTTTACTGAGCTGCTGCTTAAGGCGATCAGAAGGCGCAAATTAAATTAAAAATCATGTCTGTCACCATGTACTCATACAGCTCTCGCGAGTGCTCTGCTGACATCCCTTGCCTCTGAGATGCGGACTACCAACAGAAATGAAGCTGGCCTTGCCAGGATGGAAAGTATACAAAATGTTTTTTCCCCGTGTCAAGTGGACTTAATTCCTGGCCGGGGTCCCTCGGATGCACCGTGCTGGTAAACATACCGTGGGGAACAGATAGTTCACGACTCGGAGAATAAGCACACGTGTGTTCTGAGTTTTCAGTGTTTTATCACGGCCACGCGGCGTTACTTTTACTGCCGCGCGGCAAATGCTTGCTTACAATGCTTCTTGCCTGGATACTGTATGGTGAAGCATTTCAAGTTGGCTGTGTGTATGCATGTGGGCACACAGCAAGTCATCTAGGAATTTTTTGTTGCGTGAAACTAAGATAACTTGAATTTTTGAAATACATGCTGAAAATAGAGCTGTTGGTATGATTCATACAGTACAGCTTTGAAAGTCAGAAGCGACATTTGTCCTAATTTTAAACACATTTGATGCTCTCAACTTTCACCCAATATTGAATCGAATGCATGCCAAAAGCAATGCAGAAACGAGTGGCATAAGGCCCATGTCTGACCGCTGATCTGGAGGATTTTAATTCCTAAGAAAGTGTAAAGAGCAAAGTGTAGAAAAGACAATTACGAAGCAAATAAAATGGAGTACGCTTTTTTCCTGCCCAGATGCGTTTTGTGATGACTTGGTTTCATTGTGAGGTGTGTACGCGCAGAGTGAGAATACGTTGAATGACAAAGCGGCGCAAAACAACACCAAGAAGAAGGCACTTTGAGCTGGTCTGTGTGTGGGAGGCTTGATTGGTACTGGAGAGAACTGAAGTACGCATGTTCTGCTGACGACGACAGTGCGTTCTAGCTGCCCTCGTCCCACCCCCTTCACGTTCCTTTTCAGTAACTCACAAAAGTGGGCCAAAAGTCGAAGGCAGCCTGTACTTACAGTGGTGTACTATTTTTGAAGTCTCACTTAATGTGAGGAAGTCACGAAGTTGGGCAATGGGATGAGTTTCTCACACACCAAAGGCAGAACATTGTATGGCCTGATGTTTCAAATGTCCCAGTGCCATTCTGCTATTTGAGCGGTCTGTGGAGCAGCGCAGTGCACAACATGAAAGGAGAAACGGCAGTAGCATGCTCAGAATGCAAAGAAACCCTTCGATCTGACACCTGGGTGAGGGATTGCAGAAGAGGCTGGAGCAGGAAGAAAGAGAGCAGATTGGGGAGATAATTAGAGGGACGATTTACAGACCGAGTTCAACACTGCTGGTCTGCATCGTCTTTGAAACAATAGTTTCACTAGGAGACCATTTCAAACAAGCAATGGCATAGCCAATAGGTCTCGCCTTTGGGACCTTGTAAGTGTTTTTTGCCATGCAACAGGTGATGTTGTTGCACCAAGGATATTGTGCTGCATAACTAAATACTTATAAGGTCCCAAAAGCGAGACCTATTGGCTATGCCAATGCTTGTTTATTGTGCTCCCCTATTGCACTGTGGGTTGTGTATCCCATGTGTATCTCGCTAAGATGGGGTTAATCCATGATGAGAATGACCTTATGGAGTATACTGAGGAGGAGGTAGTGAGTTTCTGTAGAGAAAGGGGGATACCCAAAGTAGGCAACACCCGCAGGTAGCTCTTCCTCTATGAAGCCCTCAAAAGGGGAGTAGCCTGAAAGCGCGGGGGACCTTTCAGATTACCCCTCTGCATACCTAAGCCCCTCCGCATACCTAAGTACTGGGTTTGAGGGAGACCCTGAGGAGTACCCCGAGAGTTGGGAGGACTCTGAGAGTGAGGGTTCCCAGTCCATACACCTGGGTGGTGGTGGCCCTGAAGAGGAGGGAGAAAATGACTCGGCGAGGACGCCAGTAGGTAGTGAGGACCCCATAGATAGGGAGTCCCTTGCTGGGTCCAGTGCCGGGGACAGTGCCCCATCCCTTTCCCTGTCCCCAGAAGAGTGGGTAGATAGGAGAGAAGAAAGGGAGCATCAGCTGGCTTTGGAGAGGCTCAGGTTAGAGCACGCCAAGGAGATTGCGCAGCTGAGTTTGGAAGAGGGAAAGCTAGAGACCGAAAGGGCCCTAGCACAGGAGAGAATGGCGGAGGCAGAGAGGGCCTTTGCCAGGGGTAAACTAGCTCTAGAGGGTAGGTTGTCCCCGGAGTGTGGTTTCTGTAGTCTGGATTCACCACTGTGGGTGGGATCCAGTGGTGACTACGATATGCAGTCCAGTGTAGGAAGTCCCACTCCCAGATCTCAGTGTATGGTGCCTGATTCCCGGGAAGAAGGGTACAGATTGAGTTTCAGGGGCAGCAAGAAACTGTCTCACCAGTCCTGGGGGGAGTTTGTGGATGTGTTTTGTAATGCACTGGAGGATTGGGTGGTGTGTAGTACGGTAAGCGATTTTGATGGATTGTTCCATCTGATTATCAGACAGCACATGCTCAGTAATTGTTTTCCAGTGTTGCGCCAACACCTGTTGGAATGTGGGTTCTCTGATTACAGGGAGCTTGCACGGGAGGCAGACCTCTGGGTGAGCGCCAGAGTGTCTGAGGAGGCATTGGGGAGTGATCCTGAAGGGAGTGGTTCAAGGATCTTCCAACCCAGAGAGGTGGGAGAGGTTCAGAGTAGCCCAGCTAGGTCCCGGTGTAGTGGGAGGGTTGTAAGGCCTCACGTCCTGTCTCCACGGAGAAGGAGCGAGACGGGGAGGTGTCCCGAGGAGCCCCAACCACAGTCTCAGGGCCTGGAGAGTTCCATAAGGGAACCGCAGGTTGGGAGCCTAGGCTGTCCTGATGGGTCGTCCATTGAGGGGGATCCCCTATTGTCAGGAGAACCAGGGGCGTCTGTAAACGGACCTCCAGTGGTTCTGGTGTCTGCTCAGCCACAGGATTTAGATCCTGGGCTGGGATGCCAGGTTCAGCTACTGCCTGACCTGGAGGGAGGGACATCTGTAATCAGTGTGCCCCCTGTTTGTCTTCCAGGGGTACTTCCCCAGGTGGGAGGGTGCGGAACTCTGGAAGGGGGTGCAGAGGGGTGGAGTCCCCACCCCTGGCACCGGGTTTGTCTTCCAAGGGTACTTCTTCAGTTGGGAGGCTGCGGAACTCTGGAAGGGGGTGCAGAGGGGTGGAGTCCCCAAGTCTGGCACCGGGTTTGTCTTCCTGGGGTACTTCTCCAGGTGGGAGGGTACAGAATTCTGGAAGGGAGTGCCGAGGGAGGGAGGACTCGCCTCTGGCACCGGCTCAGCCACATGGTTTAGATCGTGGGTTGGGAGGCCAGGTTCAGGTACTGCCTGACCTGGAGGGAGGGGCATCTGTAATCAGTGTCCCTCCCGGTTTGTCTTCCAGGGGTACCACTCCAAGTGGGAGGCTGCGGTACTCTGGGAGGGGGTACAGAGGGAGGGAGGACTCACCTCTGGCACCAGTTCAACCTAAGGGTTTAGACCCTAGGTTGGTGGATCAGTTGCAGGATCAAGGTCCTGGACTGATGAGAGTGTTGTGTTCTGAGGGTGCCTCTCATAGAAGGAGAGTGCAGAACACCAGAAGGAGAGGTAGGGGGAGGAAAACCTCACCCATGACGTCGGGTCAGCCAGGGGGTCACTAGGCTGGAGGATCAGTGGCTGTTTAGAACTGACCTGATGAGAGGTAGAGTGGTAAATGGACACTATGTGCCTGGGGTTACCGCCCCCCACTCTGTGAGACGGCAGAGACCAGAGACATCTGGATGGCCTAGGGCCTGGTCCTGGCCACGGACAGCTAGGGAGTACCAGTGGGGTAGCTTATTTGGTCCAGGGAGCTCTGACAGTGGGAACCACCTGGGTTCAGAGTGGAGTAGAACTGGCCCTGTAGTTGCGGGCCTGTGTCCGTGTTCTATCGCCCCAAGCAGGGAAGTCCATCAAGGTATTAATTGGTCTCCCCTGGCTTTTGGCTGGAACGGGGTTGTGTTGGACTTGGCCCTTTTTGCAGGGTCATCCCTAAACTTTTTGCTTTCCTCCTAGCCTTTTTGCGGACACGGCGTTGGTGGTTTTAGGACTCTGGGCACTTTAGCACTGGCTAGCAGTGCTGAGTGCGTGTGCTCTCTGCCCTCCATAGGCTAACATTGGGAACTCTCCCCTTATGGGATAACTCCTAAAGAAAACAAAATACGGATGGCATGTTTGGTATGGGTGGAATGGAAATGATAAATAGAATGGAAATGATAAATGCTGCGCAATGGCGTGCGCAGATTTATTTTTACTATTTTAGGAATGCCACTTTTAGCAGTTGGCATTTCTGTGTGCTGCCTGCATATCTCTTTCTAGAAGTGACCGGGGCTGGTGAGGAGTGGGTGGCTCCAGGGAGGCAGGGTCAGGCTGAGGGGGAGTTCTGTAACTGGAGTAGTAGGCCGAGAAATCCCCTGTCCCTGACTAGGTCAGTGCCTGCCCTGTACAAGGCTAGCTCCTCCCCCTACTAACACCCCTTCCAGTGCCAGTTGGGACTGGAATTTCTAAGACCCTTCCAGAAACCCCTACCCCTAGGCCCTTCCAGAAGCTTCTACCCCCTTCCATACGCAGGGCAGGGAGGTGAATAAATACAGGGGCTGTGAGTCCATGGGTTAGGTTGTGCTTGTGCTGACGTGGAGGGGACACTCTGCCAGGAGGAACCGCCGTGTGACCCTGCATGCTGGCCCCTGTGCCCAGCCCTGCCCCTCTACCATCTACTGGACCAAGGAGAGACTCTGCAGGAGTACAGGCTGCTGTATTGGAAGGATTGCCTCTTCGTTGTGCCTGAATGTTCCCAGGAACTGCTGCTCTGCCTGGTCGTGCTGTCCCCCAGTCTGCTGACCTTTTCCCAGCCTTGCCTCAACATGTTTGGGTCCTTGCACCTTGTGGGCACTATATTTTAATCCCCCCAAGAAGAAGAAGCGTGGATCCTGCAGCGCTGTGCTGCCAACGTGCTTTGAGGGAATCCCAGCGTGTTGGATTCCCCCTTGCACTGCCTGAGAAAGCGGGAGCCCACCCCGCACTCCTGCTGCATTTGTGGACCTTTGGCAGGTGCCCATCCCGCACTTCGTATTTAAACTAAAATGGGTGCCCACCCCGCTTTTGGCTCCTTAGCGGCGAGTGCCTACCTGCTTTATGCTTTCTAAAAGTAAACGGATGCGCACCCCGCACTTTGTATTTAAACTGAAACGGGTGCCCACCCTGCATTTGGCTCCTTAGCGGCGGGTGCCCACCCCGCTTTATGCCTTTTAAAAGTAAGCGGGAGCCCACCCCGCATTGCTGCCAAGGACGCCAGAGATCAGTGGGAAGCCACTGCGCTGCCCGCGGTGACCCGGAAGAGGTTGGGGCCTCGGCCGAAGCCGTCCGGAAGTGAGGAAAGGGGCTCCTGTAGTGCTGATGGAGCCCCATGACTGCAAGGAAGCCAGGCGGGAGCCTACCCCGCACTGGCACATTGCCAAGAGGACACCGGAGACTTCGCTCTGTAGGTGGGGGCTCCCCGTGAGCAGAGGGGAGTCCTGTTCATGTGCCGAGTGAGGAGCAGTGCAGCGGTGGGAGATCGGTGGAGCATGCTGCTGCTCCAGGGAGACACTGCCTAGCTTCCCCCGCATGGACTGAAGAAGCCGCCGACTGAAGGAGACCCAGGACTGCCGGTGAGTGGGGCTGGTCTGTGAGCAAGAGCAAGGCACTTGACTGGTGTCTGGTTACCAGAGCGGCCCAGGGGGAACAGCGGGCCGCTCCAACGTTGGGGCATTTCTTCAAGTTTAGAGTCCCGGGGGGACTCCAACTTTGCCAGTACTTTGGGTGCCACCTAATTTTTAATTTTAGAACTTCAAAGGGGACTCCAACTTGGCCTGTAACTTGTGAGCCTCATTCTGCACGGCTGCCCCACCTGACAGTGGGCAGCTGCACCGAGGGGGCATTGCTGTATTTCCCGAGCCCTAGAGGAGGGGGCTCCAGCTGGGCCAGTGTTTTCGTGGGCTGCACAGCGGCGCCGCAGTTGCAGGCTGCTGCAACGTTCTGGCATATTTGTAAGTTCAGAGTCCCAGAGAGGGGCTCCAACGTGGCAGGACTGGTGGTACTCTGCACAGCTGCCCGTCAGGACAGTGGGCAGCTGCAACGTTTGGGGCACAGTCAATTGGTAGAGTCCCAGAGTGGGGGTCACATCTGCCCTTGGTGGTAATGCTATATGCCTGGGGCACTGATGCTGATGACTTGGTTGTTTCCCTCTCTCAGTAATGCCATGATGTCTGATTAATGTATTTATGCTAATGATGGCACCTGATGCTTCCCCCCTAATGTTTACGTTGCTGGTTTCATGCTTTAGGTGCTTATACCTAATCTAATGGGTTTTACGCCTAAGGAGGTGCATAATGTTTTTATGCCTAATGTCATGCTAGGATGTTTTAGGATGATGCCTCATGCAAATGTGATTTATGCCTTATGGTTATTGCACGATGTATTTGTCTATGTCTTACAATGTTGCATTTATGCTAGGGGATGCCTGACGTCAGGTCATTTGGTTCATGCCTGATCTAATGTGGTTTATGCTTATTGCAAGGATGCTAAGTTCATTATTTTACCAGTAGCTACGGGCAGTTATTACTGGTTGTTTTATACTTACTACATGTACTTGTGTGATGGTTCTGGCAGCGACCCGATTGGCGCTGCCCTGTACATAATCCCCTGTAAATGATGTCCTGGTGCCTGTAGGCACAGTGTATATGTCTGTGATTCTAATGTTTTTTTATAATACAAATGCTATTTTTCTATAACCTTGTGTGGAGTCTCTTTTGTAGTGTGCCTAGTGTATCGCCGCTGTGTGTGTGTGTTGCGCAAATGTTTTACACATTGCCTCTGGGATAAGCCTGACTGCTCGTGCCAAGCTACCAAGGGGGGTGTGCAGGGGTTATCCTCAGGGTGTAGCTCCCTCGCCCTGACTAGACCGGGGGTTTCCGCCTAGCTCTGGCGCATGCCCTAGCCTACTGGGAATCCCTGTTTCTAACAGGAGCACACTGCTTCACAGTCCCAGCACAGTTCGCCCCTTTGCATCCTGATAAATGCAGTACACAGTTCAACCTTACTTTAAAATTAGCTGGAGTTTTTCACCAAAGTTGGTGCAGACATTACTGTATATCTCTAGACACGTGTTTCCGGGTTGAGCCCGTCATCAATAGAGAGCACCAATATTAGAGAGCAAAGAAAAATCATCTAGGGTTGCTGGAAATGCTGCCAAGTTTCTCTCAGGTCACAGTACCACTCACAGGCACACAGGTGCATCTCCAAAGCTCGTCAGCTTGCTGGCTCAAGTGAGCCTTTGAAACATAACGGGGGTTGGGAGCACACTGCCTCACAGTCCCAGCACAGTTCGCTATTTTGCATCCCGGTAAATGCAGTACATAGTTCAAACTTATTTCAAAATTAGCTGGAGTTTTTCACCAAGGCTGGTGCAGACATTGCTGTATATCTCTAGACACATGTTTCTGGGTTGAGCCCATCATCAGTAGAGAGAAGCAGTGTTAGAGAGCAAAGACAAATCTTCTGGGGTTGCTGGAAATGCTGCCAAGTTTCTCTCAGGTCACAGTACCACTCACAGGCACACAGGCGCATCTACAAAGCTCGTCAGCTTGCTGGCTCAAGGGAGCATTTTGAACAGAATGGGGGTCGGGAGCGCACTGCCTCACAGTCCCAGCACAGTTCGCCATTTTGCATCCCGGTAAATGCAGTACACAGTTCAAACTTACTTCAAAATTAGCTGGAGTTTTTCACCAAGGTTGGTGCAGACATTGCTGTATATCTCTAGACACGTGTTTCTGGGTTGAGCCCATCATCAGTAGAGAGAAGCAGTGTTAGAGAGCAAAGACAAATCATCTGGGGTTGCTGGAAATGCTCCCACGTTTCTCTCAGGTCACGGTACCACTCACAGGCACACAGGCGTATCTACAAAGCTCGTCAGATTGCTGGCTCAAGGGAGCATTTTAAACAGAATGGGGGTTGGGAGCACACTGCCTCACAGTCCCAGCACAGTTCGCCCCTTTGCATCCTGGAAAATGCAGTACATAGTTCAAACTTATTCCAAAATTAGCTGGAGTTTTTCACCAAAGTTGGTGCAGACATTGCTGTATGTTATGTTACTGCAATTTATATAGCTCAACAGCTGCCCCAGCAAAGGGGCGTCCCGGCGCTGACAGCAGAACAACTAACACAGAGGTAGAGGCAGGCTACACTGTGGGAAACAGGTATATTTTAATGGCATTCCTGAAAGCCAAGTATTTATTATGGCAAATCCCAGAGGTGGGCTGCCCTGCTGCGGAAGGAATGGCCTCCTGCCCGCACTCTCCGAAACCTTGGAACCCTCACCCGGTGCTGGCCTTATGAGCGGAGCTGACGTGTGGGGACGTAGGGGGTAACTAAGTTGGCCAGGATTCTGGGGGTGTTGAGTTTTAGGGCTTTAAAAGTGATGCAGAGGGCCTTAAATTCAATTCTCCAAGCCACCGGCAACCAGTGTAGCCGGTGGATGGTGGCTGACACTGGGCAGGACCTCTGCAGGCCAATCAGAGATCTGGCTGCTGCGTTCTGGGCCCGTTGGAGCCGCGCAATCTCTGCCTTATTTGCCACTAAATACAGAGAGCAGGCATAATCCAATCTGGACATTATAGATGCCTGAATGATGGTCTGGCGTGTGAGTGGGTCAAAAAAGCCCAATAGGGGTCTGAGCCCCTGTAGAAGCCCAAAACAAATCCCTGCTACCTTTTTGGTTTTGACTTAGCTGAGGGATGAGTCCAACCATACCCCCAAAATGTTGACGGCCTGCTTGGGAGAGGGGCACTACCTAGGCTTTCTGGCCACCAGAGATCGGTCCACAGATCATGGTTCTTCCACACCAACAACACCTCAGATTTACTGGCATTCAGCTGGAGGCAGTTGGCGGTTATCCACTCAGCGACCACCGCCAGGTCGTCCCGAAATTTCAGGACGTCCCTCTTGGTGTCGCTTGAGAGTGCCACCACCAGCTGAGTGTCGTCGGCGTAGGAGACCATGGTCAGTCCCCTATTTCTAGCCACCGTGGCCAGTGGTTGGACATAGAGATTGAATAATAGGGGACTGAGGGAGGAACCCTGTGGGACACCTTGTTTAATGGGGTGTGTGCCCGAGGCAAAAGGGGGAACAGTGACCACAAATGACCTCTTGCTGAGAATTGATGTGAGCCACTTCAAGGCCTATATCTCTAGACATGTGTTTCTGTATTGAGCCCATCATCAGTAGAGAGCAGCAGTATTAGAGAGTAAAGAAAAATCATCTGGGGCTGCTGGAAATGCTGCCAAGTTTCTCTCAGGTCACAGTACCACTCACAGGCACACGAGCGTGTGGAGATGCACCTGTGCGCCTGTGAGAGGTACTTTGACCTGTAAGGATTGCGGCAGCCTGCTCAGCAACCCCATATAAAATGTGTTTTTATCTCTACTGATGACTGATGAAATCCAGAAACGTGTTTAGAGATGTACAGCACTAACCTGCACCAACTTTGGTGGAACACTCCATTAAAATCTCAATTAAGCATGTATTAGGAACTGCATTTACCATAATGCTAAAGGGTGAACTGTGCTGGGAGGTGAAGTAGTGTGCTTCCACCCCTTCCTGTTTTGAAAAAGCTCCCTTGAGCCATTGAACTGATGGGCTTGATGAGATGCACCTGTGAGCCTGTGGGAGGTACTGAGACCTGTAAGGATCGTGGCAGCCAGCTCAGCAACCACATATAAAATGTGTTTTTATCTCTACTGATGACGGATGCAATCCAGAAACATGTGTCTAGAGATGTACAGCACTAACCTGCACCAACTTTGGTGGAACACTCCATTACAATCTCAAGTAAGCATGTATCAAGAACTGCATTTACCATAATGCTAAAGGGTGAACTGTGCTGGGAGGTGAAGTAGTGTGCTTCCACCCCTTCCTGTTTTGAAAAAGCTCCCTTGAGCCATTGAACTGACAAACTTGTTGAGATGCACCTGTGCGCCTGTGAGAGGTACTGAGACCTGTAAGGATTGTGGCAGCCTGCTCAGCAACCCCATATAAAATGTATCTCTACTGATGACGGATGAAATCCAGAAACATGTGTCTAGAGATTTACAGCACTAACCTGCACCAACTTTGGTGGAACACTCCATTACAATCTCAAGTAAGCATGAATTAAGAACTGCATTTACCATAATGCTAAGAGCCGAACTGTGCTGGGAGGTGAAGCAGTGTGCTCCCACCCCTTCCTGTTTTGAAAAGGCTCCCTTGAGCCATTGAGCTGACGAGCTTGTGGAGATGCACCTGTGCGCCTGTGAGAAGTAATGAGACCTGTAAGGATTGTGGCAGCCTGCTAAACAAACCCATATAAAATTTGTTTTTATCTCTACTGATGACGGTTGAAATACAGAAACATGTGTCTAGAGATGTACAGCACTAACCTGCACCAACTTTGATGGAACACTCCATTAAAATTTCAAGTAAGCATGTATTAAGAACTGCATTTACCATAATGCTAAGGGGCGAACTGTTGAAGCAGTGTGGTCCCACCCCTTCCTGCTGAGAGAAACTTTGATCAGCTCTCTAATACCTTTGCCCAAATCCTGTTGAATAGATCAAGACAGAGCAAACTTTTTAACAGCACCACTTTGCATTCAGTGAATCAATGACTAGATAAAGCACATGAAGTGTGAATAAAGTCTCTCTTAGCTCAACGAGTCAGATATGACAACTGGCTACTTGCTAATAAAGTACAATTATGTACAATTATAACTGATACCTTTTCTGACAGCAAACAATGAAAGATTTACCTCTATAAACAAGCACAGTTTGCGGTCTCCTCAATGGGAACTTCTGTGAAGATTTGATTCTGACAAGAGGGTTGGGTCTATTCACAGACTGAAATCTGTAGTTAATTTTAGTATTTTTTCTAAAAGTTGGTTTCTTCGACATGGTTTCTTACCATCAAAAATGTGTTCCATTGTGTAGTTTGGCCGAGGATTGGGGATATTCTTAGCTTGGCAGTATTGGAGTAGAGCATTTCAACTGTCTTGTGCATTTTAGGTCCGCAAAACTCCGCACTCTGTTAAAGTGGAGATTGTCTCATTATTGGTTCGAAAATGCTGTAGTTGAGTTCAAACTGAGAGTCTATTCAGAATCGAGATCCTTTCCATTTAGATATGTTTCAAGAATTAAACTTACTTGGGAATTTTGTTATGACTTTACCAATCCTTTATGGCAAGATGTTACTGTTCTTTTTCTGTTTCTTCTTCTTCAATTAAGAGTACAAAAGGGAACTGGTCGATGTTCTGGTTGCATTACCACTGAGCTCTCGACTTGTTGCTTGCTCCAGAAGGCTTCCAGTTTTCTTCCTGCCTCTGCTATTAAGATTCTCGTTGTTGCTCTGATCCTCCTGTATTCAGTATTTTATTTTTTACTATTGCTGAAGTTTGTTTCAGTCTGCCACCATTTCCACTCCTCACCCAGTTACCGAGTTACCAATCAACTCTCAGAAGTGAACAAAGGCGACACTCGGACATTTTTTCCAACTAAAGGGCGCCAAGAACAATCTATCTGTGCTTGACACCTTCGGCCAAACCAATATTGTTTTGCATACTGCAAAATAGAAGCACTTCTGTATATTGGAAAAACAGAATATTGCAGTATTAAGACGCAAAGCAGTGTTTTCTGAAAAACAAAGTCTAGCTGAAATGCGATTGCTTGCGAAGGCTTGACTTGTTAGCAAATAACTGTTGGCATTCCATTGCAATAGCCTATCTCCCGTTAAGGTATATGTACTTTCAAATTGCCTATAACTCCAAGAATGGAAATCTGATAGCTAAAAAGCCACTGGTAGTAGATGACGTTAAAATGGCATGATGGGCCCGATTCACAGAACTAACTTAAGACAAAATTCTAAACTTACTACCAGTTTCGTATTCACAGAAGGCACTTACTAATATTGGTATTCACAGAAGGCACTTACTCATTTCGGTATTCACAGAAGTTAGGAGTCCTAACTTTAGGACTCCTAAATGCCTTCTGTGAATACCGAAAGTCTTAAAATTAGGATTTTTCTCAGTTTAGGAGTAGTAAAGTTAGGACTCCTAACTTTACTACTCCTAAACTGAGAAAAATCCTAACTTTACGACTTTAGGTATTCACAGAAGGTATTTAGGAGTCCTAAAGTTAGGAGTCCTAACTTTACTACTACTAAACTGAGAAAAATCCTTATTTTAAGACTTTCGGTATTCACAGAAGGCATTTAGGAGTCCTAAAGTTTGGAGTCCTAACTTTTCTACTCCTAAACTGAGAAAAATCTTAATTTTAAGACTTCCGGTATTCACAGAAGGCATTTAGGAGTCCTAAAGTTAGGACTCCTAACTTCTGTCAATACCGAAATGAGTAAGTGCCTTCTGTGAATACCAAAATGAGTAAGTGCCTTCTGTGAATACCAAAATGGTAGTAAGTTTAGGATTTTGTCTTAAGTTAGTTCTGTGAATCGGGCCCGTTGTGTTTATTTCTAGTTTCACTCAGCCTACAAAATCATGAACGTGTGAAATTGCACACTTCAATGGAAACCTTCCGAGTCAAGCCAGGATCCCTTTATGGAAAGGAAAAAGAGAGTAACTCCCACCAAGGTAGTGGACAGGTTAGTTTGAGAACAATTTCTCCCATTGAAGTAAGTCATATAGGAATAATATCCTTGTAAACCTAATTATAATTGGCATACAAGAAACCCTGTCCAGGCGAAGACTAATCACCATGCCCAAAAAAGATTAAAACAACGCATCAATAAAGTTTGACTGAGGAATTTTTTGTCAAAGATTGAGGGAGTGAAATTTCACTGGAACATCTGTTTGTGACTGACATAAAAAGTGGACTTCCTGTGTACTCTAAGACACATTTCAAGTCTGTGTTTGGAACTTTTTTTCTATATGTAGAAAAGCATATAGTGACTCTCAAACTTGGTGTTCGTGGGTTCGCTGCAATGTTGTATATTTAATGTTTTACCTAGATGATATATATTCAGTAGTGTCAGAGACATTATGTTATGTTCACTGTGCCACTGGAACCAACCAGCACCAGACTGACCAGCACCAATCAGGGCAAAACAGCTCTTGGGTTGCTAGTGTTCTGGTTCAGAGAAGACCTGGGTTAGCAGTAGGAGCGGGGCTGTTTCTACTGGAGTAGGACCAAGACTGATTTGCATATGCCAGGGTCTCATCTCAATTGGCATATCGGGCAAAAGAGCGGAGGGTTGGATGCCACTCTGAGCGACTGCCAATGGTTAGACCTATTGAAAGCATTCCTCCCATCATCTTTTGGGTGTTTTGTGTTAATCGTATACACAAGCTGGTTACGTTCATGTATGATTTACAAATATAAATGATTTTTTCTTTTTCTGAGTAGACGTAGGCTTATGCAACTGAGAAAAGTGTATGGGTGCTCTATTAAAGCAATATATTAATTCATGGTTGACCAGGGTCTAAATATTACTATAATAATTTTTGCTAACAAATGGCATGATGCCATTAAGCGTCAATGCTCATGCTGAACTAAACAGCCATAAGAAGTGTTACTGATTGTCATTGTTAGCATGTTGCAACATGACTTTCACAAGTTGCTTATCAGGTTCAGGCTTTCATCTTCGAACTGTGTTACTTATTTAGTTTTCTTGTCATAAGCTAAGAATCCCCCCCCCCCCAATGCAAAGAAAAAAGTCCAGACTGGATGACTTTTTTAGGACTGACATAGGACAACTTCAGATCTTTATGCATGTGTGATTGGCTCAGGATGAAGCACGTGCTTTCCCAATCTGCAAGGTGTGGAATGTTACCGAGGGAGAGAGTCTCATGCATGTTTCAAGAGCCCTCCACTTTTTGAATCCCTTCATGCTGCCCACAATTCATTATCCCTGTGCGGCAATGAATCGTGGAATAATTGCTTTTTCGTATGTGTTTCAAAGGATTTTTCATTATCCCAGCAAACGCCAAAGGCGCATAATTGCTTGACGATTCGTTTATCGAATATCATTTCCAATGCGCCTCTAGTAAGAACAATTGTCTTCTAATTGGCTCCATAGCAAGTGGCACAGTTAAGGTCAGCTCCTCTCTCTATACTTCCATAACAACGTGCACGGGCAGCATTTGAATATATCAGTTAACAGAGCATCCGCAAAGTATTTAAAAGATTTACAATAAAGGTTTGATGCAGGGAATAGAACTCTCAAGTCCTCACAGCTGGAAAACCAACTTGAAGCCAGAAGAAATTGTGAGCAACCGATCTTCAGCTAATTCGACCGCCTCGCTTGTTTCTCTGTATTTTCTCTTATTGGATTATCACCCACTAGGAGGTAAATGTAGAGCTTTCTAACTAGTGAGCATTCAAAAGTCTGTTTACTAAAACGTAAAGAAACTTATAGGAGCCATTTTCCTGTTTAATTTGAGACCATCAGCCAAGGTAAGTCCCACACAAACAAATATTAATAAACGAAATACTCATCATAGTGCCCCAGAGACCATTTACCCATCCCCCACAGACAGCACATTCTTTTTGCCGCTGATGCATGGTGCTCAAGTAAAATGAAAATTGGGAAAAAAGATTCAATGGTGAAATCGGTGTTTCTATGAAACCCCAGCCTTCTGAAACTATCCATCAGTTACTGGCAGAGTGGTAACAGGAGATGAGAAGACAGAAGATAATCTTTATGAGTTCTGAAAACCTAATTAATATAAATATGAACTGATACTCAACTGCGTAGCTATGACAACATTAAGACTTTCCATCACCAACTAGATCATGTATTTATTTGTTTATTTTTCTATCGCTGGCGTTGAAGGTGGTCAGAGAAGACACAGAAGAAAGGAAGGAGAGCAGAGTGCGGACAGAGATGGCATCATTGGATAATCCAAAGGTCTATCTGAAATGATGAGTCGTCAGGATTGTCTTGAACCTCACAGCCTCTGATTTAGGTCAGACTGGTAGAGGTTTTGAGCTCCAGAGAATAAGCTTTCTTTACCTTGTATTCTGCTCCCAAAACTTTCGCATTTCACCTGGTGGGTCGAAAAACTGATTTAGTAAGCCTGAGGTAGGTATCTCCTTGACCAATATGGAGTCATCAAGTTAGAAAGGGAAGAGTAGACACACGCAACAAGGTGTGTACAAGGCAAAACAAGTTTGGGAGCTGATAAAGGGACAACAAATACATACGATTTCCTCTATGGTGTAATTGTGTGCTCTTTGTACGCTTGCCAATCTACTTGTTAGATAGGCCACCATAGATTGCGGGGTAGCAGGCCATTCGGTGCTAGTAAAGAGGTGATGACGCTTAGATGGTAGAAGATATTTAGATTCAGCAAGTTACTTTATGTATAAAATTTTAAAACGTTCCATATTTTTCCGGGGAAACTCTATGCCTATGTAAGAAAATTTGCATTACAACACAGCTGGAACATTTACATGTAACCTGAAAAAACAGGAGTGTGGCTTTCCAGTCTGGCATCAATATGCCCCCAACTGATTGCCAACCAGAGACAGAGCTGCTAACTTGGCGGTGAACTTCTGTGCTGGTTGGTTAGTATCACAGAACTGTGTGCAGGATCCCTGCATGGGTGGCTGGTGTTTGTGGGTGAAAGAGGCAGAACCCCGCCACTCAGGAGAGAAAAGAGGAGAGGGATGGAGTACACAATCAGCTAAGCAAAAGGACTGGACGCTCTATCAGGGCTGAGATTGTGTATTTTGTTTTGCAGGGGATGAAGCTGCACCTGTCCAGGTGTATGTCCTCACTCGCCCATGAAACCCAAGTGAGAATGCTTGAGTAATGAGAGGCACGCCCTTTTATCAGTGCCAGGTGTATGCCTGGCCGTAGGGCAAATATTGTGTGGCCCTGGGTGGTGTCAACCTATCACCATAGGCTTTAATGATAGGGGGCAAGTCCAACTACACAGTCAAAGTGTGAATGGGCGGCGCAGGCTGGATTCCTGAGCGCCACCCCCTTTAGAGTCAGGTAGATGTACTCACAAACTCTTCCCTAGTCCCTCATAAAAGCCAACCAGCAGTCAGTGGAACATCAGCAGAAGAGCAGATCAGAAGTTCTTCCTGTTTCAGGAAGTGTGTTGCACATTCAATGCATTTGGAGAGTGGTTCATTCATGCAGTGTGAGCTCCCGTCCTGGCACCCAGACCTACTGCTACATGTTCTCCCACTCGTGAAATAATCACACGCCATACCTCAACTATAGTGTAAAAGGTGATTTATTAGAACAGGATTGCAATATAGTTAAACAACTTTAACGCAACAATAACATAATGTCCATTATCTCTAAAACATCCTCCCCTTCTTCACCGAACAATTTCCAATTCTCACCAGACTTTCACCCAAGTGTCCCATACATGGTTTTATTCTTTCCCCTTTCACTCACTGACCTTGCACTCCCAAATCTCTCTCTCACTTCCCTACCAAACCTTCTCCAATGAAACCTCTTTCTCCTGTTCCAAAGAACCCTGCCCTCCATCCTCCTTCACCTGTGCTCCCTTCACCCCCAAGGGGTGGATATGCCCACGTGTGACTCTCCACCCCTCCAAATACCACCTACACCCCTGCAACCTGTACTATTATGGAAAACCGCTGTGCAGAGCAACTGCCCACCATGTCGGATGGGTGGGTGGTTCGAACACAATACCCCCAACACTCCGGTGGTGCTGATGGAGACAGGAAGAGGCTGAACCCACTTCTTCTGACGCCTTTATAATTCCTTATAACACCCACTCCTTCCCCCTTTAATGTCCTATCCCGTGTTCTGGCCTGATGACACGTAAATTTCCGTGGGGGTAGACTAGCCTGAGTTTGCTTCCCCCGGGTCTCTTCATTTCCAAAGCTAAGGCAACAGTATGCAGTGTGAGCAAGCGGTGAGCTATCCCTAAAGGCGCATCTGACAGACGACTCAGCAGGCGACAAGTGGCGAGACCGGCAGGGACTGCAGGCTGTCTCCTAGCAGTGCTGGTGCAAGGCCTCTGTGAGCCTGCCTGGCTGGCCTGAGCGCCGCCTCCTTCACTCAGCTCAGTGTTTAGAGAGGGAAGGGCTTGTTTCTGATTCATAGAGATCTGCCCTTGTGCACCTCATGCTCCAACTCGGTTTGCAAAAGAACATATGTAGTTTACACTAGAGGCCCTGAAGCAAAAGGATTCAATCGCACCTGTACCTGGCTGCCAGAGAGCATTTAACTCTGTATAAGGACAACTGTTCGGTACAACAGATATCAGATGGCTATGACTGCAACAATATAAATAAAGTTCACCTCATGACTCTTAGACGTTATATGTGGCTGTGTGAAAATCTGGAGTGAGACGTCTACAGCTGCCAAAACGAATTCACACATATGAATTCACATTTTGTATCACCCACTGTGTCTTTGTGGTAGCAACATTGCCAGGAAGCTCTAGGTTAGGAAGGGCCTTGGGCCATTCATCTCTGTTTTATTTCCCCACGGAGCAGTGTTTATTTTAATTAACAATTATTTGGTGTACGGACCTCCATCAGCAGAAATCTCTTTTAGTATTGCAGTCTCTTCACCAGGGTGTAGATCAAGGTGGTGATATAAAGTTAATTATAACATATTTTCCAGTACAGCAAAGCCTACACCATCCCCAAAGAACTCTGTGGGTCCTTCTTCCTCGAGGAAAAGGTGCTTGTGTCCTCTCTTATCAACTGATAAATGTCAAAATGAATCAGTAAGTTAAATGTTCATTGCTGAAATCTGTGTTTGATGTATAGACTAGGCGTCTGAATCCCTTGCCAAGAAAATCTAAATATATAGTTTTTTGCTGGAAACTGAAATTACCCTTTAATTGGATGATAGGAACTTACAGTGCTTGGAAACACCATAACTGCAGTATAAAGCACTCTGTGAAAACTACTCATTATCTTCATACCGTCACAAAATGAACAAGCAGAGGGCACAATATTTAGCCTATCTTTAAAGAATAGTATTAAACAATTCCAATCATGTTTCACCGACATAACCTGACCTTTTAGACCTGTAAGGGAGAGCCTTGTGTCTTCAAACGATCTGTGCTCATTTGACCACCAGGCTTAATCTTCCATATTTCTATATTACATTCTCTGGGCTAGTTACATGTGTAATTATAGCAGATCTTATGGCTGTGAGCCAAGAGATTGCCAACTCAAATGTTGCCTGTTGGCTCTCATTGGGAGATGCTTTCATACCTGTTGTGTCCTCGGCCCCCACAAAGAACACACGAGACAGGTAAGGATATGTGGAATACTTTATTGGTTTCTTCTTGGCTGCTCACGCACACGTCTGTCCCTCTTTCCTCTTCCCTCTGCAATGCCAATCCCCCACACCCCTGACCGGATGTGGTGTCAGGTTCCCTTCGTCCCCACTGTCCACTGCAGGCCCTAGTGCCCTTCCTCAGGACACTACATCTCCCCCGTTTGTCACAAAGAAATGACGAGAAATTTGAAAAACAGAGATGTGTAGATAGATGCAAGTCTGCCAGGGCACATGTTGGTGTGCTTCCCATGATTACATTTCTTCTATTAGTCTTTTTGGCCGTCTGCATACTCTTCTTG
Source organism: Triturus cristatus (assembly GCF_964204655.1). Lineage (NCBI taxonomy): Eukaryota > Metazoa > Chordata > Amphibia > Caudata > Salamandridae > Triturus > Triturus cristatus. The sequence goes on from NC_140588.1 coordinate 688,127,741, forward strand.
GGCAGACCTCCGTCTGTTGCTCTTCTGCTGGTCCCTCACCATTGTGTGTTTTCTTTCTGTTGTGCTCCGACCCTTCTCGTTCTGCTATTTCCTTATCTTGGTCTTCCTCATTCCTCTCCTTCAGTCCTTTGAAGTGTGAGCTGTTCTGTGTTATCCTCTGGTGTTCTGACTCCGACGTGATCATTGGGCCCTTCACTTTTGTTACTGTTAGCGGGTCTTTAGAGAGCATGCTGTCAGATTTTCTTTGTTGTCGTTGACGCACTACCACTGTGTCCCCTTCTTTTAGGTGTGACGAGATGGCATGTCGTCTGACGTCAGCGTATCTTTTCATTTTCTCTTTCGCCTCTCTGTCTTTCGCTGCAATGCTGCTGTGTTCTGGTGCCGTAGTTGCTTCTACTTGCAGTAGCCTCGTCCTGCTTGTTCTTCCCAGTACTAGCTCTGCTGGGCATCTTCCTGTGGAATTCTGGGGCATGTTTCTATAGTCACGTAGCACCTGACACTGACCTTGGCCAAGTGATATCTGTGCCAGCTTCGCCCTTTGAACCGCCTTTTTGATGTTCCCCATGAACCTCTCCACCATTCCATTCGCTTGAGGCCACAGCGGAGTTATCTTCCTGTGGTTTATCCCTAGGTAGGCCATGAATCTGCGGAATTCTTCTCCTGAGAATGGAGGACCATTGTCCGTTTTTAATGTTTCGGGTGAGCCCCAGGCTGCGAATATGTCATCTAGTATTGGTAAGGTTGCTGTTGCTGATGTTGATGAGACATGTTGCACTATATGGAATCGCGAGGATTCATCAATGACCACAAGCAGATAGTTGCCTGTGTCCAGCGGCCCTAAGACATCAGCTGCTAATGTTGTCCACACCGCTCTTGGAAGTTCTGATATTTGTAGCGGCTCATGCTTGGCTGGTGGTCCTGTAATTTGACAGAGGTGGCATGTCATTATTGTGTCTTTCACCATGCGGTCTAGGCCAGGGAACCATACTTTCTCCCTTAGCAGCTTCTTTTTTGCTACTATGCCTCGGTGCGACTCATGAGCCAGATTGACCAGCTGCCGCCTGAGTGAACTTGGTATCACTATCCTTGTCCCTCACATCATTATTCCTGTGTCTGTCTCTGACAGTTCTTCATGTATTTTCTTGTCAGGATCCGTAGTCCGGTAAGACACTGAAAACACGATATCGAGGAAAACCAGGAAATCCCTCTAAGAAACTACACTTCCCAGCGTCCTTAGCGGGAGCACGCTCCACGTGACTCCGACGCTGCTTGAAACCGGATATAGGAACACCAAACGCTCCAGACGCGAACGATTATTCCTGAAGTCCTGTGGCAACGTCCTAAACCGGATATATCCCAAGGCACCTTGTTCATATTCTTGCTTCCTTGTACTGTGTTCTCACGTGCTGGAAAGCGGCATTCCCTGTGTTTTCTGGGCTCTTGTTTCTCTGTTGGAGAAAACAGCATTTTCGGCTGTTTTTATACAGAGAAGCTTTGCGGGCAGTATTACACTGGTTCCTTCCGGACTGGCTGGGTCATAGCAGGACTTGCTCCTTGCTTCGTCACAGTCAGTCAGCAATTCCAAGGCAGTGTGACGCTTGTGAAGCAACATCGTCTCACTCCTCTATTATTCATTCCCTGTTGGCGAGATTAGAGGCTTCTGTATTCTCATTCAGGGAGTGAATATGTTTCTTTTGGCTATTAATTCCTGGAATATATGGTAACATTCATTTTTGACTCTCTGCATTTAAGAATTTCTGAACCTTGCTTTCCTCAGTTTAGCTCACCTTTGCTCATATTATATGGCCATATGATTACTGAGCTCCTCCACTGGAGCATCTTGTGACTTCTAAGTGCAGAAGGTTTTATGCACATCATTTTTGGTTTTATTCATGTATGGTCTGTTCTTGTATACCATTTCCTAGGAGAGAGAGAGATTTAGAGGGCGTTTGGAGGTTCCTATATTGCTTTTGGGGCTATTCCACGCATGACCAGGGTAGGTAGTGTAAAGATATGTTATTCCTATAACAGAAAGAACTGTGGAAGACATGTGTATATACTGATGAATGTTTTCTCCTCTGTGCAGCGTTTCATGTTGGAAGTCAGCAATCACCCTCTCCTCTCTTCTGGTAGAAATCTCCTTTAAATTCCTTTACAGGTAGAGTGTTATATCAGATTCCTTACGATATCCTACTAGAGCGTTCGCCTGTTTCATTATATCATTGCACCAAGACTGAGCATTTACTTTGTTTCTTTTCATGTGTCATCCATAGGTCTCCCTCCCTGCTTTTCCTACCCTTTCCTTCCCTCGCTTAACTATCCCACTAGTGCGAAAGGAATTTTTATTCCGGACTTGCGGCAGTTGAGAGGTGGACCCCTTTTGAGCATCAGCACAGTCCCGAGGATTCTGGAAGGTGGAACCTGACACTTCTTTAGGGCTAGCATTTCTTCTTTGCGTACTCCCTCTCCCCAGGTGCAGTTATTGTTGACGTGTCTCGATCTCTGCCTTCTCATTGTCTCCATGGCCATTTGCAGCGTGTCATCTTCCTTAGTCTCCCTTGCTAGCTCCGCTAGTGTTATCAGTGCCGGGGTGTTTTGCTTTAGCACGAAGTTGAGGTACTCTTCTGCCATCGATGTCGTCTCTTGTGCCTGCGGTAACGGGTGTCTCGACATGTAGTCTGCCGGGCTGTGTTCTTTCCCTGGCTTGTGCACAGTTGTGAAATCATAGTCCATCAGCCTTATGCCCCAGCGCTCAATCCTGGGCGGCATTTTGACTGACGGGCTGCCATAGATCGTTGCCAGTGCCTGGTGGTCAGTTATGATGGTGAATGTCTTCCTGTAGATGAACATGTGATAGTGTTCACACGCCCATACCACTGCTAGGCTTTCCTTTTCCGGTTGTGAGTATGCCTTCTCAATGTCTGTTAAGCTTTTGCTTGCGAACACGACAATTTTTCTTGGTGAATCTCTCCCTGGCAGATGCTGCGCTAGTATTGCTCCTAATCCTACTGGGCTGGCATCCACAGTAGGGGTGGGTGGAATTTGCAAAATTCACTTTCGCAAACTATCGCGAAAATGTTAAAAATCTCCGCAAACGCGCGGAAATATCGCAAAGACGCGGATGTTTTTTTCCCGCCCGTTTGCGGTATTTTCTGCGTGATCGCGGCTCGCCAACTTACCCATGCGGTTGCTCATGGGCGCAGCCATCTTGTTTTCACTTGTCCCGCCCGCTCGCGTTCGATATGATGTGCCCGCGTCCTCACACTCTCGCTCACGGTGGAGAATGACGTGTTCGAGATCTCAATCATCTCATACCCTCGCGGTGCATGATTGCGAGAAGAAAGACGTGATCGCGAGAAGAAAGAGGTGATCGCGCGACGAATGACGTGATCGTGCGACAAATGACGTTAATGCGGGTGCGAACTGTCGCGAGACAGCGCAAATGGCTACCAACAATCCAACTTCTCGTGGAGAACGCGACCGGATCAGGAAAACTTGTCGGCGAACACGGGGATTCAGGTAAGGCGATCGCGCGCACGCGAGAATGTGTTTTTTTACAGCACGAGCAAGAAAAAAATTACCGGTAAGATGCGGATTGCGGAAATTTTGACATTTTCGCGCTTTCCGCGGAACGCAAAAATGTCAAATTATTGCAATTTCCACGAGCGGAACAAAATTTTAGCACAGGCCTAATCGACAGTCAGTTCAGTGCAGAGCAGGGGGTCAAAGTAAGCAAGATGTTCCACAGTCATCACCGCCTGTCTGATTTCCTCGAATGCCTTGTTGCATTCCTGGGACCAGATGAACTTCTGTCCATGTTTGGTCAGTTCTCTTAGCGGTGTGCTCACCGTGGCGAAGTCCTGTATATATCGAGCACAGTAGCTGGCAAGTCCTAGAAATGATCTTACTTCTGCAACATCCGATCGGAGGATTCGCGTTCTTCAGTGTTTCTACTTTGCTGGGATCTGGCCTCATCCCTTGTTTGGAGAATATGTGTCCGAAGAACACCAATTCCCCTCTCCCCAGCTCGCATTTGTCTCCATTCAATATTAGGCCCGCTTGTTCCAGTTGTGTGCACACTTGACGCAAAGCTGTGTCATGTTCTTTATCTGTTTTTCCAAATACCACGATGTCATCACTATAATTTAGGCTGTTCTGTACCGGCCTTATCACCTGTCTTATTGTCTCCTGGAATATTTCCTCTGCTGATGAGATTCCGAAGCTCAGTCTCTTGTATCTAAACAGGCCCAGGTGTGTGGAGAACGTTGTGATGTATCTGGACTGGGGGTCTAGTTCGAATTGATGGTACCCTTTGCACAAGTCCAGCTTTGAGAATCGGCAGGCCCCAGTGAGACAGCTGATCATGTCGTTTAGGTGTGGCCCCGGGTGAAGCTCCCTTGCGATTGCGGTATTTGAGATCCTCATGTCTACACAGATGTGGATCTTTGAGGTGTTCTTCTTTGGAACTGCCACTATCGGAGACACCCAAGGCATTGGCCCTTCAGCAGGTTCAATATGTCTTGGGCCAGAAAGCTGGTGATTTCCTCTTCAACTTGTGGTTGTAAGTGGATTGGTACTCGTCTATGATGTTGGGCCACCGGCTTAATTGCTTCATTGATATGTAGTGTTATCTATTTTCCTTTCAATTTGCCGAGACCTTTCAATATGGCTGGGTATTCTTGTAGAATGTTCTCCGTTTCCGACATGTGGTACGTCATTGCTAGTAGCCCCATCACCTGCACTGTTACATTTCTTAGCAGGCATGGTGCAGGGATCTCACCCTTTAGCACGTGTATTTCTTCTTGGTAGGATCTGCCCTTGTATGTTAAAGCCTCCGTAAATTGTCCCATGTTTTCTACTGGACTTTTGGAGCCCAACGTGGACACATCCATGGTCGACGGTGATAGCTGTGGTTTCACTTTCATTTTCCTGTATTCTGACATGCACATGATGTTGCATGTGGCTCCCCTATCAAGCACAAACTTAGCTTGGTGGCTCCCTACGTCGATGTCCACGGTGGCGGTTTTCTTTATTTGCTGCTTCTCCACGAGATGAATGTACTCTGGCCTTTTAGCTTCTTTGGGCATGTCTGACATTAGATACAGTCTTGCCTCCCTCACTGGTGCTGCTGTCTCTTCTGACTCGTCGGAGGAGCTGCGATTGGCCGTTTCCATGTGTCGTGCGTACCTGTTGCTGGTCATCTGTGGTCTCATTGTTCTGCTTCTCTCCCTTCTGAATTGTCTGGTCATGCATGTGCTTGCAAAATGATTGTCCCTGTTGCACTTCCTGCACTTCTGGCCCATTGCTGAGCAGGCACTGACGTGTGGAAATTCGAGGCCACATCGGTAGCATGTTTGTTCACTCTTCTTTGGTGGGAACAGCGCCTGGTATTCTTTTTTTTTTTAATTCCCAGTGACGCGATGTGCTAACGCCACTCTCTTTTCTTTTCCCATCTCTATCTGCTTGGCATGCGCTGTGGCCCATGCTTCTGTGCGAGCCATCGTCAATATCTTTTCCAGCATCGTTGGTTCCTTCAGAATGCTTGCTCGGAACTCCACTGATTGACAACCTTCGCTAATGCGCAATTTTATTGCTTGCTCATTGTCAAATTGGTCAAACGCGCAGTATGTGACCAGTTTTCTCAGTCTTGTTGCAAAGTTGTCCAGGCTCTCTTTTCCTTGCTGGCATGCAGTGTTGAATGTGTACCTCTCAAAGTCAACGTTTCATTGGGGGTCAAATTTCTGTGTGAGACACTGAATCACTCTCTTGTAGTCCGCTGTTTGATCATTGGGGAATGTTAAAAGCAGATCTTCTATTTCATCCCCTGAGAGATTCAGAAACAGGTACAGTTGTTTGCTATCCGGGATGTCCGTGGTGCACATGTAGTGCTCAAATTGTCTGATCCATCTCTCCCACCTGATGCCTACGGAATACTGCTTGCATACTCTGCTTCTCACTGTCGCTCAGTTTTCCTTCTTTGGCACTTTCCTGGCCCCTTTTTCTTTTTCTTTATTTAATCCTTTATTTGTCCCATTATTTCCTCTGTATCTTGCTGTATTTCCAATGTTTTTTCTATTTCCGTATGTGCTTCACTCTATTTCTTTATTTTCCCATGTATTTCATTGGCTGCCTGACTTATAAATGGCCGCCGAGCTGTCCTCTGCTCCTATTGGCTTAGTTGCCTGACTTTAATATGGCTGCCGTAGTCTTGCGAGATTTCATCCCCTCGAGCATTTGCCTGACCTCCTAAGATGGCCGCCGCTTGTTCCTGGCCGCTGATTGGTCTGATCTGCCTGTCCTTAAAATGGCCGCCCAGCTCTCACGATAGTTCGTTTGAACTTTGTGTGTCTCTGTTCTTTACTGGGTTGCAGGCACGATCGTGTGCCTCTTTGCCTGAATCTTATCTTCTTCCTTTCGCGCACCGGCGGGTGCTTTGCTTGCAGGCAGTTTCAGTGTTTCCTTACCGCTTTCGTCGGGGTGGGCTCCCGCGTCGTTACTCCTTTGGTGACTCGGACCAGGGTGGGCTCCCGGCTCTGTTTCTTCTCCCCTCGGCTCATCCCTACGTCGCTACGATTCTTCCTTTGTTGGCCAGCGGACCAGGGTGGGCTCCTGGCTCCGTCTCTCTGCTTCTCCGGGGGGGGGGGGGATGCGTCAGCTTCTTCTGTGGGTGATGGTCGCCAGATGATGCTCCCACCTTCGTCGCCAGTTGTCGTGTCCTCGGCCCCCACAAAGCACACACGAGACAGGTAAGGATATGTGGAATACTGTATTGGATTCTTCTTGGCTGCTCACGCACTCGTCTGTCCCTCTTTCCTCTTCCCTCTGCAATGCCAATCCCCCACACCCCTGACTGGATGTGGTGTCCGGTTCCCTTCATCCCCTCTGTCCACTGCAGGCTCTAGTGCCCTTCCCCAGGTCACACTTTGCATCATCAAAGCAGAGTGTGGGGTAGTCTACCAAATCTTCAGTAAATGTTTCAAAACGTTTCCATGCTGAAGACAAGTACACACATTCAGTATGTTTGTGAAAGCATTCACATTTGCAAAAATGTTGCTAATTGCCTGGATGGTTGGTGGAAGGTGTTTCCTGCTAAACAGTAGTTATTTAACCGAAAGAAATAATGCATGCCAAACCTCTGACATCACTTACTCTGTGGCCCTTGGAGGAGTATGTCAGTGACAGAAGTGGAGTAGTCTCTGTTGCTGGCATACTCAAGGTCTCCCTGACCATATTAGGTGGGCAGACCTTCAGTTTGGCAGAGAGGTTACCCTGTGACCATTGCAACGGAGTATCCTCTTTACCAAATTTGAACTCAGCTCGGTTGTGGGCCTCTTTGCCACAAGTAATCGGCATGTAAATCGCAGCTGAAAAATTGATGCAGGGCCTGCTTCGCCGCTGTTGCAATGACGCAGCGCGTCTAGATTTTCGATGCATCATCCTGAGATGGCGATTCATCATCAACACCGCACTGCAATAAGGAATTGAGGCTGAATGTCTGGAAACTGACGCATCACCTCCCCTGACAGTAAGGAACAGACACATCCCCTCCCCGGACAGTAAGGAGCCGACACATCACCTCCCCTGCTTAGCAAAAGGGAACCGATGCATCAACTCTCCTGTGAAGTAAGGAACCGATGCATCTCTTGGCTTTTGTAGCCCTTCACCTCCCCGGGGGCCTGGCACCGACTTTGATTTTTGACGCATCTAAGGTACTTTGTGCTAAAATGAATGCAGCCATTGATTTCTATGGACTTAACTTGCTTAATTTTTGATTATTTTGACTTGTGTATGTTGGATTTTTGTCTTTTTGGTCTTGTTTTATTCAGATAAATTTTAGCAATTTTTCTAAACTGGTGTGGACTCCTTTTGTAGTGTTTTCACTGCAGTATAGGGTGTATGTGCAAATGCTTTACACATGCCTCTGAGATAAACCTGACTGCTCGTGCCAAGCTACCAAGGGGGTGAGCAGGGGTTATCTTAGCTGTGTGACTCCCTTACCCAGACTAGAACCAGGGTCCATTTTTGGACAGGGTACAAACCACTGCCAAACAGGGACCCAATTTCTAACAGCCATCATCTATAGAAAGGTGAGGTGTGGGATTATTGGATAATGATTTCAAAATGCTACATACACCGAGGAAAGAACACAATCTAGTAGATTATTTATTTTGGCATCTTTTTGTTGCTGATAAAAATTAGGACCAAAACCAATAGTCTATAGCTGAAAGATATATCTGGTTGATTCCTATGTTAGACTGCAATAGCAGAAAGAATCTTCCAAAAAGATTTGATAGAAGGGGAGGATCAAAATAATAATTACCACAAATAGATGAGGGCATTCAAATAGATGGAGCAATGCCATATTTTCCAACGGGAGTCGGAAAGAAAGATTTTCTTCCTTTCAAAAAATATTCTCGACGATCTAAGAGTAGCATCATCTGGCATTGTGTTACAAGGAGCAAAATGGGTCATTCTGCACACATTACAAAGATATATAATTGATATTGCAAATGAAAGTCATAGAGAAATGACTTCTATAAAGAGGTTTTTTATTTGACAAAGTGTTTTTTCCAGGATTATATAGATAAGTAGAAAAGGTTGTACAAACCTGCCACTTATGCTGGTGCACAGCAAGGAAATTGCCTTCAGAGGAACTGAAAATGTCAGAGTTAATTGGTGCAACGTGGTCAACATTAGCAGCAGATGTTTATGGTCCAGTGGTTTCAAATAGACATTGTCTATTTGTAAATGAGGATGAATATTCAACGTTTTCTCTTGTAACTACGACTTTAGTTCCTAATCTAGAATGCATTTTCTCAACAAGGGGAACACCTCATGTTTTAGAAATAGATAATATTCTGCCATTAAAAAGAGATTAATTAACAATATTTTAGATTACATAGATGTGATACATTGAAAAATACCCATGTTGTGGCTATAATCACATGACGGCAACTCTTAAAAGGGGAAAACTACCTGAAGTAACAGTGAATCATGTTCCATGACCAGCTCAATTACCCCAGACAGCTGTAAAAGCTTCAACAAATCACAAAGAAATTGAAAAGAAAGACAAATTTGCATGGAAAAAAAAAACATTATGGAAACTATCAAAGGCATCACGAACAAGGAAACATCACTTTGGAGTCTTGGTGGATGATTTGGAGTTTGGGGGACGGGTAACCCATCACCAATATCACAGAGATTCTGTATGCCCCAAGATCTGGCCAGGCAAAGACAGGCAAAGAAATGGGAGAGCATGTTTGGTCCTGCGCCTGTGCAGCGTCAAGTCTCAAAAGTTCCAAAACCACTGTTCAAAGTAAAGAAATGTCAATAACTCGGAATGCTTCACATTTTAAGGGATGTTGAAATGGAAGATGGCAATGCCGGGGTGTTAACATAGAAGCAGGAACAGAAATAGAAGGCAGTGTTTCTGAAATATGATGATTAAACAAACATCCAGGAAAGACATGATGTTCAACGAATATTGTCTGATGACAGTGAACAACATTCCTATAAGATCTTCGAGATTCCCAAAAACCACAAATACTAATTGAACAGTATTGATTCTACAAAGGCGGACAGAATGGTCAAGCTTTCTTCTTCACCAGAGCTGAGCGTTTGTTTTGTTTTTGGTTGGTTTTTTTATAGGAAAGGGAATGATGGGACATTTTAGGTTCATATATTTTCTGAATAAAGTATAATGTTCGGTGTGTTCTATTAAGAATATGGGTAACAGTATTCCAGTCCCATTCTGGGACAGATGATTGGTGACTCTTCCTAATAACAGTAAAGTTACCCGCACGCTTTATTCGCTCATCTCCTGTTTAACACGTTCATGGGTCTGAATGTAATCTTGTAAAGGCAATCAGGTGCGGCAAACATATTGCAGAGTACCTGAATGGTTGGTGGCAGGTATTTATACTAAAGCATAGTGCTTTAGAAAACAGAGCAAAAAAACAAACAAAGCGTGTTGTACCACAAGAACTGTTTTCCAGACTTGTTAGGCAAGGTATCTCACAATTCACATTTAAGAAACACATATGGGGGAGGAGCCTAGCCGGCAACAGAGATGGCCGCCTGAGCCCTCGGCTCCGCCGACTCGTCCGCTTCCCTCCCGTGCCGCTTCCTCTCCTGATTGCTGAATCGTGCCTGTTGTGCGGTAACGGGTTGGGGAGGTGACGCTGCATCCGATGGTGGGCTCCCCGTCGTCCCTCCTGCACCGGGGGTGAAGAAACGCCCTGAATTCCCACAGACGCCTATGGAGTGGGTCCGGTCCTCTGTTCTCGGCGGCGTCCGGCTGGAGGGCAACAACAGCGGCCATTACAGGAGAATCTGAAACCGCCGGCGAGACGCGACAGGCCACCGAGATTCCCAGAAGTAGCGCAACAGTTTCTTTTGGAGTCTCGCCGCTACGCTGCTTTACCACTACCGATGCAACAAATGTATCCCCCCCTGTTGGAAGTTCCTCTTTGATCTCTCGCTACGAAGTGTAATGGAAGGGGCCATCTTTACTGAGTGATCGGCGCTTATACACGGCGCCTGGTTGGACCGTCACTGTGCTGTCCCTGTGCGTGGCGCTGGGCTGGGGGTTGCTGCCCTGTCCCTGTGGTTTGGCGCTGCCTCTCTGGGAGCTGACCTACTAAACGACGCCTGGACATGTATGCTAAAGACTGGGCTCGAGGGTCGCCACACGCCTGCGGATTCCGGGGACAGGGAGCTGGCATCTCTTCCTCTCACGCTATGCCCGTGAGTATCGGCGACGTCCTGGAAGCTTTGGCCGCTATGCGAGCTGCTTTTTGTTCCAACGCCCGTGACCTGGAGCGCCGGCTGGACGACGCTGTGCCCGTTCTCTCCTTGGCTGACCGGACGGGCGGCTGTGCGCGGAGCGGATCGCCGAGCCCAGGACTCGGCAGTCGTGTGCAGCCTCTCCGGGGAGACGTAGAGGAACTGATTGTGAGTGAACTTAACATCACCGCCGCTCGGACTGTCGCAACTATGGAGGACACAGTGCATTCTATATTTGGACGGAACCTAGAGGTTCGCCGTCGGATGCCAGGACTACCACCGCCAGCGGGTATTGCTGACAAGATCGCTCTGCTTACTTTGAACATGTTGCCCGGGAGTGAGTTGCCCAATTTTGGTGGACTATCACTGTACGCCTACCCGTACTGCACTCTTGGGGATAACACTGTCCTGCTTTGGATGGCGATTACTGGCTGTTGCCATCTCTCTGGGTGTTCACATCAGATGCTCTTCCTACTCTACGGAGCTACGCCGCAACTGCATTATGCTGGCGCACTGGCACGTAGGGGTCAGGGTTGAGTTTGTCTTTATTCTTGCCCTCATACCGGTAACGACATTCCTGGGACTGTGCTGGACTGACGAGAACACTGGACTTTGGATATGGTTTGCATGGGGGTCCGGGAGGTGATGGCCGGATACACTTCTGTTGATTTTTTCTTTTGTTCTCTTGGGTTGGCCCTCCTCCGTTGATAAATGTTTTGCACCGTTCTTGTGGGTGGGGCAGCCGGGGAACTAGTTTTCTCTGAGTGACCGGGACATGTATCGGTGGTGCTAGAAGACTATTGAGGGGGCTTACACTTATCAATCATGGCTTGAAGATTCCTTGTTGATATTTTGGATGTTTCGGTTGGGTGTTGCTGCCTTACTTACCCTGCGCGCTGCTGCTGTGACCCCAGTTCTCTCGTCATACCGGGCATGTTATTACTATTGGGTGTTAGACTACAGTTGCTATTATGGGTGCGAGATGGCGGAGCTGGGGGACGAATAGTGGGCTCCTCCCCACCTTTCTCAATTTTATGAGAGTTTTCGGATTCTCTCTTTTTCTTACTTTCTATATTTCGGGACTCCTTTTCTTGGGCGACAGGCACACTGCTAGGGGGGGAAAGGCCGTAGCCAGCTGCAGGGGTGCAGGGTGGGGGGCACTTGGGGGGGTGGGGCTGCTTTCTTTTTTGTTTTTCCTTTTTGTTCTATGGGCCTTCTATTCTTTGTCCTTTCTCCTTCCCTGGGGTTCAGACGTTCCTTTTTGGGTGCCACGCAGCGACTCTGGTGTTTTCTACTGCTATAAGATTATCTATCCTGATTGTTTAACACCAGTATTGACTTGTTGTGCTACGATATCCTGCTTATGTCTATCCTACAAGGAAAACTTTTAAAACTAGACCTCAGTCTTTCTGTAATGTATCCTCTGTGTTTTCAGTAAGTTGTAATGTACCGTATGTGTGAGCCCCCCCGGGCTCCTTGTTGACTTGTATTTGCCCTTTTTCTATCAATAAAGGTCTTCAAAAAAAAAAAAAAAAAAAAAGAAACACATATAAGGGGGCGTGGCTTGAGCGCCGGAGTGGAATGGCGGACCTGGCGTAGGCTCCACAACGACGCGGGACATTTTTCTTGTGCAGAGCCACTCCAAGATGTTGTTCCGGTGTTTGGGCGGCGGGCATGATTGTTTGACGATGCCGTGAGTCGGCATACCGCTTTTAAATCGTCATTACTTGCTGAACGAGCCCATAAGCTGCAGCGGTGTTTCTCTCCTCAACGACTCGCGGGTGCCCGCCATTTTGTATCGCGGCGACCGCGCTTTCTTCTCATAATACGCTACTTCATTGTCTGACTGACAGCAGATGATATTGCCAAGTACCGGATCTTGTGGAATTTTCCTATTTTTATTTATTTGTTTCAGTGCAATTATTGCATATGCAGCATTAGGATAAGGCACTGTACTGGTAACAACCAAGATTGAAGGCAAGGATTTAGTATACCCAACTTGCAGTACTTATAATGTCGTTAAGAGTTGGTGCCAAATATTGTTTACTGAGTGATAATTTACCAAATGAAGCACCGCCCTCGCCTCCTCATGTTTTGCTCGGAGATTAAGCAGTACCACCATTAGGTGACAGTAAATTATCTTCCAAGGCTTGATTTGGACTCAGAACAGACATATTTGCTGGTACGTTGCAGTAACATTGCTCCTCAGTAATCTATACGTTGTTTAAACGCTAGAATTTAAAGTCACGGGGGGCGTGGCTTGAGCGCCGGAGTGGAATGGCGATCGTCATTACTTGCTGAACGAGCCCATAAGCTGCGGCGGTGTTTCTCTCCTCAGCGACTCGCGGGCGCCCGCCATTTTGTATCGCGGCGCCCGCGTTCTCCTCTCATAATACGCTGCTTTTCGCGTGTTATTGTTCCACTTTGCCTACGGCCTCCTTCAAAGCATAATGAGTGCACCCTACGACATAGGCGTTTACTCCTGCTGCTTTTTGGATTGTTTCTTTTTTTTTAATGTACTAATGCCAACTGCTGCAGGTGTGCTATTTGAGGCAAGGAGCTTTTCAGTGCCCTTCTATATATGAATTAATGGTATGGCAGCCCACATTAATCATACCTAATGGCAGAGCCTTAACCATTAATGTCATTCAGCGCATCTTACCATATTTACCACAATAGTCCTTTTGTCTGCAAGTGCATCGTTTTTTTTTTTTGTTTTTTTTTTGACTGATCTTCTTATATACTGTGGCTTCTCCACTTGGAATGACTTTTTTTACAGTTATATATGCCAACTGATACGATTTTTGCTATGTTTTGTCTGGTGGATTTCAGGTCACTATTATTCAATTTTATTTTTACTACAATTTGTGCCTCGTGGTGAGCTCTATACAACATCTGTTCTTTACTAATATATGGAACAGTCTCTTTGTATCTCTGCGTTATCTTTTATCCGTTGCAAAACACTTAAGTCACAATGGCTAGCGATTCACATGCTGTTCGTTCTTCCACCTCTGGTACCAAGCCAAAAAGACATAAAAATGATCCTCCGTCTCCTATTCTCTCCTCACAAAATCCGGTCCTGGACTCTATACTAGATGAGGTACGTGGCCTTCAACCCTTTATGTCCACGACTAACGAAAAGTTAAAGCAGATTGAGGAGAGATGGATTGTCATGGAGGGTATAGTCTTGGATCTTGAACAGCGTGTAAGTGATTTACAAGACGTCACATCTAAGATCCCCACATTGGAACAAGAAATCCATAAATTAAAAATCCACACAGAGGATCTTGAAAATCGCAATCGCAGAAATAATCTGCGCCTTTATGGCCTTCCGGAGAATATTGAAGGGTCTGACATGGTCTCTTTTTTGCAGAAATTCCTTCCAGAACTGTTAGATCTTCAACCATCTTCAAACCTTCTCAATATACAAAGAGCTCACCGACTGGGACGTCTTCTTCCTCATGCCAACAAGCCCCGTGGAATTATAATTCTTTTTCTGGAATTCACCGAGCTTATGCAAGTTTTGAAGGCTGTGAGACTTAAACGCCATCTTACCTGGTCAGGCCATAATATCTTCATATCTCAGGACATTTCCAATGCAACAAATGCTCGTCGCAAAGAATTTCTGGCTTTACGACCTCAGATGAGACAACTTAACATTCAATATGGAATTCTCCATCCTTGCCTTTGTAAAATTACACATAATGGTTGGTCTCGTTCCTTTGATGATCCGTATAAACTTAAACTTTTTCTTCACAGTCTCTCTCCTCAGGGCATGGATACAAATGTTTGATTTTTTTTTTTCTTATATTTTAGGATTGCTAATTAGATTATAAATTGATTTGCCTGTTTGACACCCTCTGATTATCTGTTCTTATTGTATTTATGAGGTTCTCATTCACTTTTTGCAGTTATTATTGTGGTCCGTGTCCTTCGGCGTCACTATGCTCCTCTTTTCTTCGGCTTTTCTTCTACCTTGCAGATCTGGATGCTAATCCTTGATCTGTTTGCTTACTTCTTTCTTCTATCTCCTTCCTTTCCTTCCTTTTTCTTTCTTTTTTCTTGTTTTTGTTTCTCTGTGTGTTTAGCCCTACTTTTTGTATTATGTTTCTCCTCTCATTTTTCTCTTCTGTTTCCTTTTCCTCTGGCTCATCTCTTATTTTCATCCACTCAGTCTCATTCAGTTTTAACCCGCTTTGTCTGTGCCGATTTCATTTTTAATATTATGTCTCTTTTTTCGCGTTTTAAATTTTGTCTTTCCTTCTTTTGGCTTGTCGATTTTGCAGTTGTTGTCCTCCTGTTACTTCATGTTTACCTGTCCTCAGAGTTATGGTTAATGTGACTTAGTGGAATGTTCGTGGTCTTGGTCATCCAGTCAAGCGTCAAAAGGTATTGTCTCATCTTGCTAAACTTAATACCCAAGTTGCTTTTTTACAGGAAACCCACTGTAATGACAAAGAATCCCTTAAACTTAAACGTCAGTGGGTTAATCAAATTGTTTTCTCCCCTGCTATTGATCGTCATGGTGGTGTTGCTATATTGTTCCACAAATCCATTAATGCACAGATTCTATCGTCAGAGTGTGACCCTGATGGTCGGTGGGTGCTGGCAGAGTTTGTTATAAATAAAAAACAAATAACCTTTTTCAATATTTATGGTCCTGTTAAACCAGATTCTGAATTCTGGCACTCTATACACCTGAAACTTTTGTCTTGTACTAATTCTAATATTGTGGTAGGGGGTGATTTCAACAATTGGCTAGATCCGTTTTCTGATAGGCAATCCAACTGTAAGTTCAAACCTGACAAATCTCACAAATCATTCCAGACAGCCATTTCCTCTCGCCCATTTGATACGTGGAAAACATGTAACCCAGATACCTTGGAATTTACCTTCTTCTCACCTGTACATCATACCAGATCCCGTATAGATTATATTTTAGTTTCCAAATCACTACTACCTTGTCTCCAATCTTCCGACATTGGATCCATATTTATATCCGATCATGCTCCTGTCTCCACCCTTATCGACCTATCTCTCACTACATGTAAACAAGGTAGATGGCGTTTTAATAATTCCCTTCTATCGGACCGCTCCTTTATCCTAGAAGCGACCTCTTTTATTAAGGAATTTTTTACCTTTAATAACTCCTTAGACACTTCCGTTCACAACAATTGGGATGCCTTTAAAGCTTCCTTCAGAGCATTCACTATTGCATACTCCTCAAGGAAGAAACAATTACTGCACACTAAATATAAAGACACCCTAACTCTTCTAAAAACGTTAGAACATAACTATTATTCTTCTAAATCTCCCACATCCCTACAAGAATTAATTAAGGCTAAATCCTCCCTAAATAAAATTGTCACTGCGGACGCTTGTAACATCCTCCTTAAGATTAAATCGAAATTTCATGGGGGACAAAATAAAGCTGGGAGAATGTTAGCTAATTATCTAAAAATTAAATCTGAACGTAAAGTCATTGGTCCCATTCATTCGGACTCGACCAACACACTCTACCATGCCCTCTGAAGCAGATTTTACCTCTTTCTTCCAAGATATACCCAAATCTAAAGCCTCACAGGATAATTTCGAACCCCTTGAAGAAGATATCTCTCTACAAGAATTGACTGCTGCTATTAAGTCTATGAAAAAAGCGAAAGCTCCTGGCCCCGATGGATTTTCAACAGAATTATTCGCAGCTTTCTCCTCAATTTTTGCTCCCAAATTGTTACAACTTTTTAATTCCTTTATATCCAACTCCCAAGCCTGTGGTTCTTTTTTGGAAGCCCTTATTATTGTAATCCCCAAACCAGACAAAGACCCCTCCTTTTGCAAAATTTTTCACCCTATATCATTAATTAACTATGATTGTAACATTTTTGCAAAAATTTTAGCTTCACGTTTAGAAAAAATTATCCCTCTTCTCATTCATCCAGACCAAGTTGGCTTTGTCAGAGGTCGTTTGGCTTCTGACAACGCCAGAATGTTCTCCAATGTTATTGCTCTTAGTAGAAACTATCCAGCCCCACTTGCTGCTTTGTCCCTGGATGCAGAAAAAGCCTTTGATCATGTCAGGCTCTGCTGCTACTTTTGACCTAGCGTTTTAGCGCGTCGCTTTTCAGCGCTGTATTTTAACCTAATGTGCTTTCATTAGCGTGTATTTTATCCTGTGCTTTGCTGCTTGGCCTGGGGGCTAGGGTCTCCACTTACCTGCATTTAAACTGTTGATGCACCGCCGCTTTGGTGGGTCCGGGTCCCGAGGGGGAATATCGAATCTACTTTGGCCGCCATTTTGGATTGGGGCTTTGGCGCTTTTGCGGGCGCCATCTTAGAGCGTCCTGACGCTCGCTTCAGTCCAGGGGACGCCTATTTGAGGCGGACTCGGGGGATTTGACGGCGGTCAGGCTCTGCTGCTACTTTTGACCTAGCGTTTTAGCGCGTCGCTTTTCAGCGCTGTATTTTAACCTAATGTGCTTTCATTAGCGTGTATTTTATCCTGTGCTTTGCTGCTTGGCCTGGGGGCTAGGGTCTCCACTTACCTGCATTTAAACTGTTGATGCACCGCCGCTTTGGTGGGTCCGGGTCCCGAGGGGGAATATCGAATCTACTTTGGCCGCCATTTTGGATTGGGGCTTTGGCGCTTTTGCGGGCGCCATCTTAGAGCGTCCTGACGCTCGCTTCAGTCCAGGGGACGCCTATTTAAAGTCGTCCTCTCCGCGCAGCGGGAACGCGCAGCTGGGACGCCGTCGCGTGGCCGGAGTCGTGCCAGAGTCCTGCCCGTCTGCGCCCGTCCGCGCTAGGGACGCGCTGGACTCTGGCCAGGCCCTGCTGGTACGAGGTGCGGTTGGCTATTTCCGGCCATGCTGACATACTCTTGTGACACCCTGCGTGACCTGGGGCGCCGGACTGCTGGCTGTAGTCCACCCCTCCTACATCCATTGGACGGCCCCTATCATTGTGCCGATTGTCAGTGGTTTTTGGAGCAAGCTACTTCTATCGCCCCCTCATGTCCGGTGGCAGCCGCTCGCTACACGGAGCATGTTCTCCGTATTTTTAGTTTTAATGCTAGGTCTTTGGTGTCACATTATCAGGCAGTATTTGACCTGTTGCAGGATGCAAGCCCGGACATCGTGGCTATCACCGAGACATGGTTGAAAGACGAGGACGCAGCCATTATCAATCTGGCATTCCCCCCGGACTATATAGTCCATACCCTTAATAGATCTTCTAGGGGAGGGGGAATTGCCTTGGCTACTCGTTCCAGTCTTACTTGCTCCTGGACTGCACTGACCATTGCGGGATGTGAAAGTGCGCTGTTTAAGATTCTGGTTACTCCTCACTTCTCACTTTCGGGGATGGTGGTCTATCGTCCCCCAGGGAGCGAGACGGCGTTTCGCGCCGCTTTCCCGGACGTGGTCAGCTCCTTGGTGGTGGGGTGCCCCAATTTTTCGATTCTGGGGGACCTTAATCTCCATTTCGATAGATCTGACCTACCCGTGGTCAGTGGCATTCTCACGGATTTGGAGGCCTTACAGTTGCTGCAGCTTGTTCAGCAGCCCACCCACATCTGCGGCCATACGCTAGATCCCTTCTTCACCAATTTGACAAATGCCTCTGTCACTGCCGTCTCGCCCCTGGGTTGGACGGATCATTCTTTGGTCGCCATTAGTACCCCTTTGTCAGGTAGGACCGTCACCCCTCCTGCTAAGTTGATTGTAAGGCGGCACTGGGGCAAATTACGGTTGGAAGATCTGCACCGTGTCCTCGCGGCAGAGCCATTAGATCCGTTTGTAACTGTTGATTCAGGTTACGATGGGTTCTGCGCGTGGATCTCCAAAGCGCTAGATGCGCTTATTCCACTCACTGCCTGTAAGACCAGTGCCAGAGAATCTAGCCCATGGTACGATGATGCCCTTCGTGCGCTCAAGGGCAGTTGCAGGCGTGCAGAGAGGGCTTGGCGGAAGGCGTATGATTCGGGTAAAAAAGCTATCTATCTCGCCTCCGTCAAGGTATACCATCGGGCTGTGTGCCGTGCTCGGGCATTGTATTATACTGCCGAAGTCGGCAACAGCTCTAACCCCTCGAAAACTATTTTCAAATTGATGAAGGACCTTCTAGCTAAGCGCCCCGATGCTCCGACGACGGGCTCTACCGCTCATTGTGAGGCTCTTGCGGTGTTCTTTCAGGAAAAGGTCCAAAACATCTATATGACCTTTCCATCCACAGGACCTCCAGCTGAGTCTCCGGCTTCCATCTGTGGAGACGCAGCCCTGCACTCGCTTCCCCTATTGACATTTGAAGGGTTTAACATCTTGGCAAAGCAGGTGAAATCTGGGTCCCCCGCCGACCCTCTCAGTTCGGCTCTCTTTAGAGAGGAGTCGTTCGTGGGTCGGACCGTGATACACTCCCTGATCAACATCTCGTTGGAGTCAGGCACGGTCCCCCGTAGCTGGAAGCGGGCGGTGGTTTCCCCCATTCTTAAGAAGCCCTCACTGGACCCAGACAAGCCTGAAAATTATCGGCCTATCTCTTTGCTTCCCTGGCCTACCAAAGTAATGGAGGCCCATGTCAACAAAGTTCTCTCGGCCCACCTCATCCAGTTTAACATCTTGGATCCCACCCAAAATGGCTTCCGTGCTGGTCACAGCACGGAGTCTGCCCTTCTCTCCATGGCCGAACATCTACGCACAGTGATGGATGCGGGGCAGACAGCGGCGCTCGTCTTATTAGATTTGAGCGCCGCGTTCGACACCGTGTCCCATCCTATCCTGTTGCATCGCCTGGAGGAGGTCGGGCTGGGTGGCTTTGCCCTCCAGTGGTTTCGCTCTTTCTTAAACGATCGTTTCTTTAGCGTTGCGCTGCCACCGTACCAGTCCCAATTCCTTCCTCTGAGACAGGGGGTCCCGCAAGGCTCCTCGCTGAGTCCCACTCTTTTCAATCTGTATGTGAGACCGCTGGCTGAGATCGTCAAGCAATGGGACATGACTATGGTCTCGTATGCTGACGATACTCAGCTAGCGGTGACTATCAGCGGGGATGCAGATCGGGATGCCCCCAGGTTTCAGAGTGGACTTAGGGCGGTGGCAAGCTGGATGAAGAACAACTGTCTCCAGCTCAACGCGAAGAAAACTGAGATCATGATCGTTGGCAGGAAGGCGGAACTGTGGGGGGACAAGTGGTGGCCCATTGAACTGGGGCCGGCCCCTCTCCCGGTCACTGAACTTAGGAATCTGGGAGTGTGGATGGATCCCGCTCTAAGTTACGAGGGCCACTCGAAGAAAATCACGGCCGGTTGTTTTGGCATCCTGCGGTCGCTGAGGCCCATTCTTAAGTTCTTTGACCGTGGTACCAGGCAGCTGATAGTCCAGGCCACGGTATTATCTCGCCTGGACTATGCCAGTTCGCTTTTGGTAGGGGCCAATATGGCGGAGATTACCCGCCTTCAACGAGTGCAGAACGCCGCGGCTAGAGCCATAGTAGGCTTACCCCGAAGGAGCTCTGTCTCAGGCGTCTTGAGATCCTTGCATTGGCTCCCCATTAAATCACGCATCCAGTTCAAGGTGTTGTGTTTGGCGTTTAAGATCTTGAGGGGAGTAGGTCCGCCAATTCTTGCTGACCTCCTGTCGTGGTATGTTCCTTCCCGCACTTTGAGATCGGGAAGCCAAGCGCTCGCGTTGGTCCCCCGCTACAGGTTGTGTCGGGCTGGTGGTCGCTCTTTTAGGGTGAGGGCGGCTGAACTCTGGAATTCCCTCCCAGTGGACTTGCGGCTTCGGACTGACCTCTTGGCCTTTCGCAAAGCTTTGAAAACGTTTCTTTTTTAAATAGATCTTTTATCTGTGTTGTGTTTCTGTTATCTGTTGCACATTGCCTGCCATGCGCCAGGACGCCCCTTAGCTGGGGCAGCTGTGCGCAATACAAAAGTGCATAACATAACATAACATAACATAACATGTTAATTGGGCGTTCTTATTTCATGTATTACAGTGGTTTGGTTTTGGTCCAAAGTTTATTTCATATGTTAAATTGCTATACACCAATCCAAAAGCATGTATTTTTGTTAATGGCCTCTTCTCCCCTTATTTTTCTCTCCAACGAGGTACTCGTCAGGGTTGCCCCCTTTCACCACTACTTTTCTTGTTATGCTTAGAACCTTTTTTGGAACGTATTAGACATAATCCCCTTATTAATGGTTTCAATTTCAAGACTCACCAAATTAAATTGTCTGCATATGCTGATGATGTTCTTATTTATATGTCTAATCCAATATCCTCTCTACCCCCCTTTTTGCAGGAAATTTCATCATTCGCCAAGGTTTCTGGCTACAAATTAAATTTTTCCAAAACCGAGATCTTACCCTTAAATCCTTCATGCTATCGTTATATGTTTGACTCTTCTAATTTCACTTGGTGTCCCCAAAAAATTAAATATCTTGGCATATGGTTCTCTCCCAACATTCGTGACACATTGTCCCATAATTTTACTGCCCTAAAACTCAAAATTGCTAATTTGTTAACCCTCTGGTCTCCTTTGTTCCTCTCCTGGTGGGGTAGACTTGATACAATTAAAATGATGATTGTTCCTCAGATTCTGTTTATATTATCTATGCTCCCTTTTAAAATTCCTAAATATTATTTTTCTCAGATTAACTCATTATGCACTAAATTTCTCTGGAATAACAAACATGCACGTATTGCTTTGTCTAAATTGATTCGTCCTAAGACTGAGGGGGGGGGGGTTAGATTTCCTGATTTTGCTTTATATCATAATGCCTTTTTGATTCGTCAATTTTATGCTCTATCTAAAGACTTAAGGATTCACTTAAACCTTCATGGGTCAATGTTGAATGTTCATTGCTCAATGATTTCTCAATGCGAGATGTTGTTCACATGACTAATTGTACTTTTCTTTCCAAATACCCTATTTTGAAACATTCTCAATTTTTTTATTACATACACTTTTCTTTACGAATTTGGATGATTATCAAGCTTTTCTTGCATCATCACTGTGGTTTAATAAATACATTAAGTTTCGTCACAAATCATTTTACTACAAACACTGGAAAGAAAAGGGTATTATTTATGTGCACCAAATGATTGTGAATAGTGT
Organism: Triturus cristatus; assembly: GCF_964204655.1. Lineage (NCBI taxonomy): Eukaryota > Metazoa > Chordata > Amphibia > Caudata > Salamandridae > Triturus > Triturus cristatus. Next base: position 688,149,635 of record NC_140588.1, read on the forward strand.
AATTCTTTCTTTTCATCAGTTGCAAGAATCTTTTCAACTATCCGACTCCTGTATTCATCAGTATAATACTTTAGCTTTAACTCTTCAAGATTGTGTACAGAAATTTCTCTCTCTACCAACTCCTACTTCATTTCTTCCTGATACTCCACTATATCAAATCTCTACTGATACTGTTCCTAGTGCCTCCTTTATCTATAAATCTTTGTCTACCCCTATTGATATTCGGACTGAATCTAACGTTGAACTAGAGTGGGAACATGACCTTTCATTGACATGGTCGATATTGCATTGGGATAAGTTTTGGCAAAAAATATTCAAGACTTCCAAAGCTGCTAATATTACACCTTCCTTGTACTTTCTTTATAACAGAGTTGTCATTACTCCCCTTTTGTTAAATAAGTTTAACCGTTCTGCTTCATCATTGTGCTGGTCTTGTCTTAATGCTGAAGGTTCGTTATTGCATTTATTGTTCTATTGTCCTAGGGTTTATGTATTTTGGACTGATGTATGGTCAAAATGTTCCTTGATTTTCTCTTATAAAATGCAACTTAGTATTCATAATATTTTCTTAGGCACCATGTCGTCAGATTTGGCTCAAGGTAATCTCACATCTCCTCTATTTGATTTATTTCTTGCGGTGGCCTTTAAAGTCATATTGTTCTGCTGGAAAGACAACTCTAAATTATCCTTTTTACATTGGTGGAATTATATATGTGATGAGCACAGAATTGCCTCTATTCCTCAATCTTCTTTACACCTTCAGATTAAATCTGATTTATTGTGGCTACCTTTTACGACTTATCTTTCTTTATCATTATAATCTCTTTCTCTTCTTATCACAGAGGTCTCCTTCTCTTCCTTTCTTTCTTCTCTTTTCTTCACTCGTTTCCTTCTTTCTTTCTTCTGTTTTCTTTCTTTCTCTTTTTTCTTGTCTCTTTTCTCTATAAAAATTACTCTACCCCCTTTAAATACTTTATTCATTTTAACATTCACACAGGTTGTTTGTGTACCACTGTAATATCCTGGTTTCTTATATTTTTCCTTAGGTATACACTCTTTTTCCTTGTTCTTGATTTAGTATCATTTTAAACAAGCTACTAGAGTTGTTTTATATATTCTGTAACTTTATTTGTACAATTATCCTATTATGTTGTTACTAGTTTTTAGAACGTTTGTATGCTCATATTCTGAACATTCTTGATTCAGTGTTTATTTGTATTCCTGTGTTTTCTTTTATTCAATAAAAATTATTTAACTTAAAAAAAAAAAGAAACACATATAAGCATTACACACAACTAAGGGCGACGGACGATCACACACGTGTGATGTAGGGCAAGTCCTGTATGATAAACGATGTATCATCCAGTCTGCTGTAAGGACTATGGTATGCAATACAGGTGAAATTAGTTTTACTGATCTGTGCGACTTTAAAAATACTTGCACTGCATTAGCAAAAAGGCCATCCAAGAGTATCTTTACCTAAAAAGGATTAATTTTAAACTTCTACCTTGCCAGAACCTCAGGAACTTTTAGCAACAGATCATGGAGAAATTGGTCAGATTACACAGCGGTGGCCATGTAGCATTTTTTTCTTAAAGGAAAATAAATCGAGGGCTTTAAGTGGGATGAAAAAACTGGGGGGTCTCTCAAAGGGGAGTGGCCAATGTAATTAAGGGTGTTGCTTAAAAACATGTAAGCTAAAAATCTGTGCTTAAGATAGTGTACCGCATGACTTGTATTTTGCTGTTTCTGTCATTGCATCCAGATATATGATACAACAAGTAACATCACACCTACAACAAGTCAGGGCCATTGGCTTTGTCAATGGTTGTTAGTTGCATAAGATAAATAAGCAGCAACTATGGCTTGTATATAATATTGAAAAAGCTTCCACTTAAAGCCCTGGTGACATCTAAGGGTGGGCGTAGTGGGCGTAGTGGGGCTACGTGAAGCAGGGCGTAGTGTGCCCAAATCTATGCACACTACGTGCTCCGTGTAGCCCCACTACGCGCCACCCGCCTCCCGCCCGCCCTCCTTTTAAAACATACCCTAATTGTAAATTAAATAAAAGTAAAGACACTTACCTGAAGCGCGGTGTCTCCGGGGCTCCCTCTTCCTGGTTTCTAACTTCTTCTGACAAATGCGCATGCGCGGACGCCCGCGCATGCGCATTTCTTGCGAGAAATGCGCATGCGCGGGCATCCTTGCATGTCTTTACTTTTATTTAATTTACAATTAGGGTATGTTTTAAAAGGAGGGCGGGCGGGAGGTGGGTGGTGGGTGGCAGGCAGCTACGCTTCGCCCTGGCGTGTGCGTAGCGCTGCCTGCTTCGCCTACTTCGAAAACTACGAAGCAGGCAGCGCTACGTACACTACGTGGGCGAAGCGTAGTGTCACGCCCAGGGTTAGTGACATCACGATGATGTTGCTTCTTCTGAGTTTCTAAAAGAGAAGAGAAATCCAGAGAGTAAATGACTCTCTTTAAAGGATTTCTCTTCCCCTACAACGCTAAACTGGCATGACGTCATGCCGTAACTTCTCCACTAGTGAGAAGGGAGGACCCAGGGGGAGCTGGGCGCGAGCCGGTCTCCCCCTGGGTGTTTCGTGCAATGGAACGGCCACGCAGGTGAGGGAGGGGGTGATCAGGGAGGCGGGAGGCGCGCTAGGCGAGGTTACAAATAGAAGGCGGGCTATGGAGGGAAGGAGGTTGTGCCCAGGGGAGCCGGGAGGAGGGGTTGCTGTTTAATTTGTCCTGCGTCGCACTCCGTACGGCAGGATGGTGTCACATGAGGAAGTCAGGGAGGCAGTCCGGGTGCTCTGTGCTGCGGGCAGAGCAGATTTATTGCAGCCGGGCGTCCCGGGGCAGGCATGGGTGGGCCTTGAGCGTCGGCCCAGGAAGTCGGCTGGAGGTGTCGCGAGGGCGGTGGCGGCCTGCATGTCCCCCAGCACCGTGGTAGAGACGGAGGAGGCAGCGGAGGTGCCGGACGGGACGTTGGAAGGCGGGACGGCTGGCCTGCAGGAGCACGCATTACAGCGTTCACCAGATGCCCCCAAGGTATGTGCGTCCGCCCATCTCGCTTTAGGCGGGCGGCGCGCTGCGATGGGCGCTAGGCGGGGGAGGTCTATTAGTGCACCTGGGAGGCGGGGGAGAGGTGCTGCTAGCCGGCCTGAGGCACGCGCTATGAGTGGCAGGGCAGGGAAGCGGGCGCGCAGTGCAGGGGTGACTGTGCCCTAAGGAGCTTTTGTAGGGCATGACACTGTTGTAGCCCCGGAGCCTGTGAGTGTTGCTTGGCAAGGGGGAGCACAGTTGGTCCAGGTTCATGGTCAGACCTATTTTTTGAGCTCCGCCCCGCCTGCAGCCAGTGGTTACCCCTCCCATTTGCCTTTGGACCCTCGCTTGGTGGAGCAGCCAGTGCTATTGCCACTAGAAACCAGCTTACGGGGCCAGGGTACCCCGGAGCCTGGGATGTCATTGACAGGCAATGCAGGGCAGCAGGTCAGAGTGCAGAGTGAGGTGGGGGGGCACCAGGGAACACGGGGCCTCCTCCCTTGGAGGGTCAGGGCCTGGTACAGTCGGGTGCTGAGGTCAGCGGCCAGGACGCGCAGCAGTTACACAGCGCTGCGGTTGGGTCTTTCACCCCGGAAGTGCGTTTGGTGGGGTCTGCCCAGCCGGTGATTCAGGAGCCACGGGCGTGTCATTGGGTATGGATGGGGGTGGGTGGCTCATCTGGCGGGACTCCGGGTGGCACGCTTGGGGTCCTTGGGAGTTCCTCAAGAGTTCAGGAAGCATACAGTCAGAGCGGCTGCAGCGACCCCATGCCTGTTCTGTCCAAAGGAAAGGAGGCTGGCAGGAGTATATTGTGGAGAGAGCAATTTGCGGCTCTGTCTGGGGGGCCGCTGGAGGGAGGGCGATCTGGAGCGGATTTCCTTTCCCGTGCAGGCAACCCAACACTTGCAGCACCAGCGACCCGGAGCATTGGTGCTAAGGGGCGGGGTGCTTTGGGCAGACGGGAGTGCATTGAGCCACATGGCAGTAGCAGGGGAGATGCTTTGTTACTGGATGTTGACAGCGAGGATCTGGAAGAAGGGGAATTGCGAGACGGGGATGATGGAGCCGTAGGAGAACAGTTTGGGGCTGCATTGGGGGATAAGAGGGGGTTTTGGGGCAACACAGTGTGTTTCGTATTTTGCAGACGTCAAGTGCGGACCAAGCATTGCTGCGGGCTCCTACAGCTGGCACTCGCCCAAGGGTCGACCCGCAAGACAGCAAACACACAGCACCTCAGTCGCAAAAAGGTAAGTCAGGGTGGTGGGCTGCTTGGCAACAATGGGGTAAACTACCAAAATCCACCAGGTCCATTGGTGTTGTGGGGGAAGCTTTGATGGAGACGGTTCCTTCTGGGGATGTGCGCCCCAGTAATGTGCAAGGGGCATTAGGGGTGGGGGGCGCATCAGCCACTGGCGCTGCGGAGGTACAGGTGAAGGGTGGGGGAGTCAAGGAGGCCAGTGTAGAAGACAGGAATATCCACAAGAAGTTGCCCTACATGGGAATTGGTATGCCTTTAGGGTCACATTTATCGGACAGGACAAAAAGCAGAATTTGGAGTCACGAATTTGTCGATGTTTTTAAATTGTTGCATGGGGATATTCAAGCCAAGGAAGGCTCCAAGGAGGAAGAGTGGGAGTTGGCACGGCGGCCTAGGGTCCCCAAAACTATTGAGAACTGGACTTCTGCTTTTTTGATTTTTGCTAGCATATATTGTGAAAAATTCCAGGATAGAGCGGTAGCACTTTTTAAGTACATGGATATTATCAGGAAGGCTGGTCAGAGGTTTGGTGACCAAGGAAGGGGACAGCGTGGTAGAGGACAGGCTTTCCAATTTGTGTCTAAAGGCTCCTACCCCAATTAAGTTGGATGTTTTGGGACGGTGGCTGGGGGAGTATCCGGACACTCCTGCGGCCAACAGACTATGGTGGGGCTTTAAGGAAGGTTTTAAGATTGGTTACCAGGGCCCGCGTCAGAGCAGGTGGTCAGATAACTTGAAGTCGGCCAAGGAGTTCCCTCAGGTTGTTGTACGGAAGTTGCGGTCCGAAGTGGTCGGGGCAGGGTGGCTGGTCCATTCATGCAATGTCCCATGCCCAATTTGATCGTCTCTCCCCTGGGGGTGGTGCCCAAAAAGAAGGATGGGGAATTTCGTTTGATACACCACTTGTCGTGGCCAGAAGGTTCCTCAATTAATGATTTTATATCGCCAGCTGACTCTTGTGTGACCTATGCGTCAGTGGATGATGCCCTGTGCCTGGTACGCTCCGCCGGGAGGGCTGCACAATTGGCTAAGAGTGACCTCCAGTCTGCTTTTCGGTTACTCCCCATTCATCCTTCTGACTTTGAACTGTTGGGAATGTATTTTCAAGGAGCGTTTTACGTGGATAAAATGCTGCCCATGGGGTGTTCTATCTCGTGTTCCCTTTTCGAAGCTTTCAGCACATTTTTGCAGTGGCGTTTCACCTACCTTACTGGTCATGCTCTAATCTGTCATTATTTAGATGATTTTTTGTTCATTGGGGTTCAGGGCACAGGGCAGTGTGAGGCAGTGCTGATTGCTTTTCAGATGATGGCTCAAGAGCTAGGGGTGCCCTTAGGTCCGGATAAAACGGAGGGTCCCAGTACAACGTTGGTTTTCTTAGGAATTGAAATTGACACAGTTTTGATGGTAGCCAGGTTGCCGGCGGAGAAGGTGCAGGAGATTTCCACTTTTTTGTCATCGGTGATTGGGGAACGCAAATTGGAGCTCAGGAAGGTGCAAAAGTTGTTGGGTTACCTCAATTTTGCCTGTAGGGTCGTCAGGGCCGGGAGAACCTTCTGTAGGAGGCTTGGGATGTCTATGTCTAGGGCGTTTCTCCCTCATCATAGAGTGCAGCTTTCTGCGGCCATTAGGGCTGATCTGGCCATTTGGTTGACTTTTTTGGACCAGTTTAACGGAGTGTCTCTGTTTTTTGCGGACGAAGACATGATTTGGCAGGTACAGATTTACTCGGATGCGTCTGGAGCAAAAGGTTTTGGCATTTTCTGGGAGGGGCGCTGGTGCGCTGAACAGTGGCCTGAGCATTGGTTATCGCAAGGGCGCAGTATCGCCTTTTTAGAATTCTTCCCTCTACTAGTGGCTTTGTATGTCTGGGGTGAGGAATTTCAGAACCGTTCAGTGCTGTTTAATGTGGACAACCTAGCGGTGATGGCACTGATTAATCACCAGAAAGCAAGGGATTTGAGAGTGCTACGTTTATTGTGTGCCTTTATGCTCAAATGTCTACAGCTTAACATTGTGTTTAAGGCAAGACATATGTCAGGAGTCAACAACTGTATAGCAGACTCTCTATCTCGTTTGCAGTGGGAGAAATTTCGCAGACTGGCTCCTGGGGCCGAACCCCACAAGACTCAGGTCCCGCAGTGTGTCTGGGAGTGGGGGGACTAAGAATTGCCGACTTAGTAGAGCAATCAGTAGCAGCTTCTACGCGGCGGAGCTACCAGCAAGCATGGAGCGAGTTCTTATGCTATGGTAACATGTGTGCTGGGACTACGGGGAGGATGGATGATGAGCAGTTCTTGTTAAGTTTTGTGTTACACCTGATTGACAAAGGTTTTTCCCACAGTACCATTTCTGGTAAACTGGCTGGGATTTCTTTTTATGGGCAGTTGAGGTGGGGGAGGGACCCGGTACAGGGGGTGTTAGTGAAGAGGGTACTCAGAGGTTTGAGTAGGATTCAGGCTGGCACCAAACAGTTGCGCCGGCCTGTGACGTTTGACTTGTTGCAAGAAGATATCTCTCTACAAGAATTGACTGCTGCTATTAAGTCTATGAAAAAAGCGAAAGCTCCTGGCCCCGATGGATTTTCAACAGAATTATTCGCAGCTTTCTCCTCAATTTTTGCTCCCAAATTGTTACAACTTTTTAATTCCTTTATATCCAACTCCCAAGCCTGTGGTTCTTTTTTGGAAGCCCTTATTATTGTAATCCCCAAACCAGACAAAGACCCCTCCTTTTGCAAAATTTTTCACCCTATATCATTAATTAACTATGATTGTAACATTTTTGCAAAAATTTTAGCTTCACGTTTAGAAAAAATTATCCCTCTTCTCATTCATCCAGACCAAGTTGGCTTTGTCAGAGGTCGTTTGGCTTCTGACAACGCCAGAATGTTCTCCAATGTTATTGCTCTTAGTAGAAACTATCCAGCCCCACTTGCTGCTTTGTCCCTGGATGCAGAAAAAGCCTTTGATCATGTCAGGCTCTGCTGCTACTTTTGACCTAGCGTTTTAGCGCGTCGCTTTTCAGCGCTGTATTTTAACCTAATGTGCTTTCATTAGCGTGTATTTTATCCTGTGCTTTGCTGCTTGGCCTGGGGGCTAGGGTCTCCACTTACCTGCATTTAAACTGTTGATGCACCGCCGCTTTGGTGGGTCCGGGTCCCGAGGGGGAATATCGAATCTACTTTGGCCGCCATTTTGGATTGGGGCTTTGGCGCTTTTGCGGGCGCCATCTTAGAGCGTCCTGACGCTCGCTTCAGTCCAGGGGACGCCTATTTGAGGCGGACTCGGGGGATTTGACGGCGGTCAGGCTCTGCTGCTACTTTTGACCTAGCGTTTTAGCGCGTCGCTTTTCAGCGCTGTATTTTAACCTAATGTGCTTTCATTAGCGTGTATTTTATCCTGTGCTTTGCTGCTTGGCCTGGGGGCTAGGGTCTCCACTTACCTGCATTTAAACTGTTGATGCACCGCCGCTTTGGTGGGTCCGGGTCCCGAGGGGGAATATCGAATCTACTTTGGCCGCCATTTTGGATTGGGGCTTTGGCGCTTTTGCGGGCGCCATCTTAGAGCGTCCTGACGCTCGCTTCAGTCCAGGGGACGCCTATTTAAAGTCGTCCTCTCCGCGCAGCGGGAACGCGCAGCTGGGACGCCGTCGCGTGGCCGGAGTCGTGCCAGAGTCCTGCCCGTCTGCGCCCGTCCGCGCTAGGGACGCGCTGGACTCTGGCCAGGCCCTGCTGGTACGAGGTGCGGTTGGCTATTTCCGGCCATGCTGACATACTCTTGTGACACCCTGCGTGACCTGGGGCGCCGGACTGCTGGCTGTAGTCCACCCCTCCTACATCCATTGGACGGCCCCTATCATTGTGCCGATTGTCAGTGGTTTTTGGAGCAAGCTACTTCTATCGCCCCCTCATGTCCGGTGGCAGCCGCTCGCTACACGGAGCATGTTCTCCGTATTTTTAGTTTTAATGCTAGGTCTTTGGTGTCACATTATCAGGCAGTATTTGACCTGTTGCAGGATGCAAGCCCGGACATCGTGGCTATCACCGAGACATGGTTGAAAGACGAGGACGCAGCCATTATCAATCTGGCATTCCCCCCGGACTATATAGTCCATACCCTTAATAGATCTTCTAGGGGAGGGGGAATTGCCTTGGCTACTCGTTCCAGTCTTACTTGCTCCTGGACTGCACTGACCATTGCGGGATGTGAAAGTGCGCTGTTTAAGATTCTGGTTACTCCTCACTTCTCACTTTCGGGGATGGTGGTCTATCGTCCCCCAGGGAGCGAGACGGCGTTTCGCGCCGCTTTCCCGGACGTGGTCAGCTCCTTGGTGGTGGGGTGCCCCAATTTTTCGATTCTGGGGGACCTTAATCTCCATTTCGATAGATCTGACCTACCCGTGGTCAGTGGCATTCTCACGGATTTGGAGGCCTTACAGTTGCTGCAGCTTGTTCAGCAGCCCACCCACATCTGCGGCCATACGCTAGATCCCTTCTTCACCAATTTGACAAATGCCTCTGTCACTGCCGTCTCGCCCCTGGGTTGGACGGATCATTCTTTGGTCGCCATTAGTACCCCTTTGTCAGGTAGGACCGTCACCCCTCCTGCTAAGTTGATTGTAAGGCGGCACTGGGGCAAATTACGGTTGGAAGATCTGCACCGTGTCCTCGCGGCAGAGCCATTAGATCCGTTTGTAACTGTTGATTCAGGTTACGATGGGTTCTGCGCGTGGATCTCCAAAGCGCTAGATGCGCTTATTCCACTCACTGCCTGTAAGACCAGTGCCAGAGAATCTAGCCCATGGTACGATGATGCCCTTCGTGCGCTCAAGGGCAGTTGCAGGCGTGCAGAGAGGGCTTGGCGGAAGGCGTATGATTCGGGTAAAAAAGCTATCTATCTCGCCTCCGTCAAGGTATACCATCGGGCTGTGTGCCGTGCTCGGGCATTGTATTATACTGCCGAAGTCGGCAACAGCTCTAACCCCTCGAAAACTATTTTCAAATTGATGAAGGACCTTCTAGCTAAGCGCCCCGATGCTCCGACGACGGGCTCTACCGCTCATTGTGAGGCTCTTGCGGTGTTCTTTCAGGAAAAGGTCCAAAACATCTATATGACCTTTCCATCCACAGGACCTCCAGCTGAGTCTCCGGCTTCCATCTGTGGAGACGCAGCCCTGCACTCGCTTCCCCTATTGACATTTGAAGGGTTTAACATCTTGGCAAAGCAGGTGAAATCTGGGTCCCCCGCCGACCCTCTCAGTTCGGCTCTCTTTAGAGAGGAGTCGTTCGTGGGTCGGACCGTGATACACTCCCTGATCAACATCTCGTTGGAGTCAGGCACGGTCCCCCGTAGCTGGAAGCGGGCGGTGGTTTCCCCCATTCTTAAGAAGCCCTCACTGGACCCAGACAAGCCTGAAAATTATCGGCCTATCTCTTTGCTTCCCTGGCCTACCAAAGTAATGGAGGCCCATGTCAACAAAGTTCTCTCGGCCCACCTCATCCAGTTTAACATCTTGGATCCCACCCAAAATGGCTTCCGTGCTGGTCACAGCACGGAGTCTGCCCTTCTCTCCATGGCCGAACATCTACGCACAGTGATGGATGCGGGGCAGACAGCGGCGCTCGTCTTATTAGATTTGAGCGCCGCGTTCGACACCGTGTCCCATCCTATCCTGTTGCATCGCCTGGAGGAGGTCGGGCTGGGTGGCTTTGCCCTCCAGTGGTTTCGCTCTTTCTTAAACGATCGTTTCTTTAGCGTTGCGCTGCCACCGTACCAGTCCCAATTCCTTCCTCTGAGACAGGGGGTCCCGCAAGGCTCCTCGCTGAGTCCCACTCTTTTCAATCTGTATGTGAGACCGCTGGCTGAGATCGTCAAGCAATGGGACATGACTATGGTCTCGTATGCTGACGATACTCAGCTAGCGGTGACTATCAGCGGGGATGCAGATCGGGATGCCCCCAGGTTTCAGAGTGGACTTAGGGCGGTGGCAAGCTGGATGAAGAACAACTGTCTCCAGCTCAACGCGAAGAAAACTGAGATCATGATCGTTGGCAGGAAGGCGGAACTGTGGGGGGACAAGTGGTGGCCCATTGAACTGGGGCCGGCCCCTCTCCCGGTCACTGAACTTAGGAATCTGGGAGTGTGGATGGATCCCGCTCTAAGTTACGAGGGCCACTCGAAGAAAATCACGGCCGGTTGTTTTGGCATCCTGCGGTCGCTGAGGCCCATTCTTAAGTTCTTTGACCGTGGTACCAGGCAGCTGATAGTCCAGGCCACGGTATTATCTCGCCTGGACTATGCCAGTTCGCTTTTGGTAGGGGCCAATATGGCGGAGATTACCCGCCTTCAACGAGTGCAGAACGCCGCGGCTAGAGCCATAGTAGGCTTACCCCGAAGGAGCTCTGTCTCAGGCGTCTTGAGATCCTTGCATTGGCTCCCCATTAAATCACGCATCCAGTTCAAGGTGTTGTGTTTGGCGTTTAAGATCTTGAGGGGAGTAGGTCCGCCAATTCTTGCTGACCTCCTGTCGTGGTATGTTCCTTCCCGCACTTTGAGATCGGGAAGCCAAGCGCTCGCGTTGGTCCCCCGCTACAGGTTGTGTCGGGCTGGTGGTCGCTCTTTTAGGGTGAGGGCGGCTGAACTCTGGAATTCCCTCCCAGTGGACTTGCGGCTTCGGACTGACCTCTTGGCCTTTCGCAAAGCTTTGAAAACGTTTCTTTTTTAAATAGATCTTTTATCTGTGTTGTGTTTCTGTTATCTGTTGCACATTGCCTGCCATGCGCCAGGACGCCCCTTAGCTGGGGCAGCTGTGCGCAATACAAAAGTGCATAACATAACATAACATAACATAACATGTTAATTGGGCGTTCTTATTTCATGTATTACAGTGGTTTGGTTTTGGTCCAAAGTTTATTTCATATGTTAAATTGCTATACACCAATCCAAAAGCATGTATTTTTGTTAATGGCCTCTTCTCCCCTTATTTTTCTCTCCAACGAGGTACTCGTCAGGGTTGCCCCCTTTCACCACTACTTTTCTTGTTATGCTTAGAACCTTTTTTGGAACGTATTAGACATAATCCCCTTATTAATGGTTTCAATTTCAAGACTCACCAAATTAAATTGTCTGCATATGCTGATGATGTTCTTATTTATATGTCTAATCCAATATCCTCTCTACCCCCCTTTTTGCAGGAAATTTCATCATTCGCCAAGGTTTCTGGCTACAAATTAAATTTTTCCAAAACCGAGATCTTACCCTTAAATCCTTCATGCTATCGTTATATGTTTGACTCTTCTAATTTCACTTGGTGTCCCCAAAAAATTAAATATCTTGGCATATGGTTCTCTCCCAACATTCGTGACACATTGTCCCATAATTTTACTGCCCTAAAACTCAAAATTGCTAATTTGTTAACCCTCTGGTCTCCTTTGTTCCTCTCCTGGTGGGGTAGACTTGATACAATTAAAATGATGATTGTTCCTCAGATTCTGTTTATATTATCTATGCTCCCTTTTAAAATTCCTAAATATTATTTTTCTCAGATTAACTCATTATGCACTAAATTTCTCTGGAATAACAAACATGCACGTATTGCTTTGTCTAAATTGATTCGTCCTAAGACTGAGGGGGGGGGGGTTAGATTTCCTGATTTTGCTTTATATCATAATGCCTTTTTGATTCGTCAATTTTATGCTCTATCTAAAGACTTAAGGATTCACTTAAACCTTCATGGGTCAATGTTGAATGTTCATTGCTCAATGATTTCTCAATGCGAGATGTTGTTCACATGACTAATTGTACTTTTCTTTCCAAATACCCTATTTTGAAACATTCTCAATTTTTTTATTACATACACTTTTCTTTACGAATTTGGATGATTATCAAGCTTTTCTTGCATCATCACTGTGGTTTAATAAATACATTAAGTTTCGTCACAAATCATTTTACTACAAACACTGGAAAGAAAAGGGTATTATTTATGTGCACCAAATGATTGTGAATAGTGTAATTCTTTCTTTTCATCAGTTGCAAGAATCTTTTCAACTATCCGACTCCTGTATTCATCAGTATAATACTTTAGCTTTAACTCTTCAAGATTGTGTACAGAAATTTCTCTCTCTACCAACTCCTACTTCATTTCTTCCTGATACTCCACTATATCAAATCTCTACTGATACTGTTCCTAGTGCCTCCTTTATCTATAAATCTTTGTCTACCCCTATTGATATTCGGACTGAATCTAACGTTGAACTAGAGTGGGAACATGACCTTTCATTGACATGGTCGATATTGCATTGGGATAAGTTTTGGCAAAAAATATTCAAGACTTCCAAAGCTGCTAATATTACACCTTCCTTGTACTTTCTTTATAACAGAGTTGTCATTACTCCCCTTTTGTTAAATAAGTTTAACCGTTCTGCTTCATCATTGTGCTGGTCTTGTCTTAATGCTGAAGGTTCGTTATTGCATTTATTGTTCTATTGTCCTAGGGTTTATGTATTTTGGACTGATGTATGGTCAAAATGTTCCTTGATTTTCTCTTATAAAATGCAACTTAGTATTCATAATATTTTCTTAGGCACCATGTCGTCAGATTTGGCTCAAGGTAATCTCACATCTCCTCTATTTGATTTATTTCTTGCGGTGGCCTTTAAAGTCATATTGTTCTGCTGGAAAGACAACTCTAAATTATCCTTTTTACATTGGTGGAATTATATATGTGATGAGCACAGAATTGCCTCTATTCCTCAATCTTCTTTACACCTTCAGATTAAATCTGATTTATTGTGGCTACCTTTTACGACTTATCTTTCTTTATCATTATAATCTCTTTCTCTTCTTATCACAGAGGTCTCCTTCTCTTCCTTTCTTTCTTCTCTTTTCTTCACTCGTTTCCTTCTTTCTTTCTTCTGTTTTCTTTCTTTCTCTTTTTTCTTGTCTCTTTTCTCTATAAAAATTACTCTACCCCCTTTAAATACTTTATTCATTTTAACATTCACACAGGTTGTTTGTGTACCACTGTAATATCCTGGTTTCTTATATTTTTCCTTAGGTATACACTCTTTTTCCTTGTTCTTGATTTAGTATCATTTTAAACAAGCTACTAGAGTTGTTTTATATATTCTGTAACTTTATTTGTACAATTATCCTATTATGTTGTTACTAGTTTTTAGAACGTTTGTATGCTCATATTCTGAACATTCTTGATTCAGTGTTTATTTGTATTCCTGTGTTTTCTTTTATTCAATAAAAATTATTTAACTTAAAAAAAAAAAGAAACACATATAAGCATTACACACAACTAAGGGCGACGGACGATCACACACGTGTGATGTAGGGCAAGTCCTGTATGATAAACGATGTATCATCCAGTCTGCTGTAAGGACTATGGTATGCAATACAGGTGAAATTAGTTTTACTGATCTGTGCGACTTTAAAAATACTTGCACTGCATTAGCAAAAAGGCCATCCAAGAGTATCTTTACCTAAAAAGGATTAATTTTAAACTTCTACCTTGCCAGAACCTCAGGAACTTTTAGCAACAGATCATGGAGAAATTGGTCAGATTACACAGCGGTGGCCATGTAGCATTTTTTTCTTAAAGGAAAATAAATCGAGGGCTTTAAGTGGGATGAAAAAACTGGGGGGTCTCTCAAAGGGGAGTGGCCAATGTAATTAAGGGTGTTGCTTAAAAACATGTAAGCTAAAAATCTGTGCTTAAGATAGTGTACCGCATGACTTGTATTTTGCTGTTTCTGTCATTGCATCCAGATATATGATACAACAAGTAACATCACACCTACAACAAGTCAGGGCCATTGGCTTTGTCAATGGTTGTTAGTTGCATAAGATAAATAAGCAGCAACTATGGCTTGTATATAATATTGAAAAAGCTTCCACTTAAAGCCCTGGTGACATCTAAGGGTGGGCGTAGTGGGCGTAGTGGGGCTACGTGAAGCAGGGCGTAGTGTGCCCAAATCTATGCACACTACGTGCTCCGTGTAGCCCCACTACGCGCCACCCGCCTCCCGCCCGCCCTCCTTTTAAAACATACCCTAATTGTAAATTAAATAAAAGTAAAGACACTTACCTGAAGCGCGGTGTCTCCGGGGCTCCCTCTTCCTGGTTTCTAACTTCTTCTGACAAATGCGCATGCGCGGACGCCCGCGCATGCGCATTTCTTGCGAGAAATGCGCATGCGCGGGCATCCTTGCATGTCTTTACTTTTATTTAATTTACAATTAGGGTATGTTTTAAAAGGAGGGCGGGCGGGAGGTGGGTGGTGGGTGGCAGGCAGCTACGCTTCGCCCTGGCGTGTGCGTAGCGCTGCCTGCTTCGCCTACTTCGAAAACTACGAAGCAGGCAGCGCTACGTACACTACGTGGGCGAAGCGTAGTGTCACGCCCAGGGTTAGTGACATCACGATGATGTTGCTTCTTCTGAGTTTCTAAAAGAGAAGAGAAATCCAGAGAGTAAATGACTCTCTTTAAAGGATTTCTCTTCCCCTACAACGCTAAACTGGCATGACGTCATGCCGTAACTTCTCCACTAGTGAGAAGGGAGGACCCAGGGGGAGCTGGGCGCGAGCCGGTCTCCCCCTGGGTGTTTCGTGCAATGGAACGGCCACGCAGGTGAGGGAGGGGGTGATCAGGGAGGCGGGAGGCGCGCTAGGCGAGGTTACAAATAGAAGGCGGGCTATGGAGGGAAGGAGGTTGTGCCCAGGGGAGCCGGGAGGAGGGGTTGCTGTTTAATTTGTCCTGCGTCGCACTCCGTACGGCAGGATGGTGTCACATGAGGAAGTCAGGGAGGCAGTCCGGGTGCTCTGTGCTGCGGGCAGAGCAGATTTATTGCAGCCGGGCGTCCCGGGGCAGGCATGGGTGGGCCTTGAGCGTCGGCCCAGGAAGTCGGCTGGAGGTGTCGCGAGGGCGGTGGCGGCCTGCATGTCCCCCAGCACCGTGGTAGAGACGGAGGAGGCAGCGGAGGTGCCGGACGGGACGTTGGAAGGCGGGACGGCTGGCCTGCAGGAGCACGCATTACAGCGTTCACCAGATGCCCCCAAGGTATGTGCGTCCGCCCATCTCGCTTTAGGCGGGCGGCGCGCTGCGATGGGCGCTAGGCGGGGGAGGTCTATTAGTGCACCTGGGAGGCGGGGGAGAGGTGCTGCTAGCCGGCCTGAGGCACGCGCTATGAGTGGCAGGGCAGGGAAGCGGGCGCGCAGTGCAGGGGTGACTGTGCCCTAAGGAGCTTTTGTAGGGCATGACACTGTTGTAGCCCCGGAGCCTGTGAGTGTTGCTTGGCAAGGGGGAGCACAGTTGGTCCAGGTTCATGGTCAGACCTATTTTTTGAGCTCCGCCCCGCCTGCAGCCAGTGGTTACCCCTCCCATTTGCCTTTGGACCCTCGCTTGGTGGAGCAGCCAGTGCTATTGCCACTAGAAACCAGCTTACGGGGCCAGGGTACCCCGGAGCCTGGGATGTCATTGACAGGCAATGCAGGGCAGCAGGTCAGAGTGCAGAGTGAGGTGGGGGGGCACCAGGGAACACGGGGCCTCCTCCCTTGGAGGGTCAGGGCCTGGTACAGTCGGGTGCTGAGGTCAGCGGCCAGGACGCGCAGCAGTTACACAGCGCTGCGGTTGGGTCTTTCACCCCGGAAGTGCGTTTGGTGGGGTCTGCCCAGCCGGTGATTCAGGAGCCACGGGCGTGTCATTGGGTATGGATGGGGGTGGGTGGCTCATCTGGCGGGACTCCGGGTGGCACGCTTGGGGTCCTTGGGAGTTCCTCAAGAGTTCAGGAAGCATACAGTCAGAGCGGCTGCAGCGACCCCATGCCTGTTCTGTCCAAAGGAAAGGAGGCTGGCAGGAGTATATTGTGGAGAGAGCAATTTGCGGCTCTGTCTGGGGGGCCGCTGGAGGGAGGGCGATCTGGAGCGGATTTCCTTTCCCGTGCAGGCAACCCAACACTTGCAGCACCAGCGACCCGGAGCATTGGTGCTAAGGGGCGGGGTGCTTTGGGCAGACGGGAGTGCATTGAGCCACATGGCAGTAGCAGGGGAGATGCTTTGTTACTGGATGTTGACAGCGAGGATCTGGAAGAAGGGGAATTGCGAGACGGGGATGATGGAGCCGTAGGAGAACAGTTTGGGGCTGCATTGGGGGATAAGAGGGGGTTTTGGGGCAACACAGTGTGTTTCGTATTTTGCAGACGTCAAGTGCGGACCAAGCATTGCTGCGGGCTCCTACAGCTGGCACTCGCCCAAGGGTCGACCCGCAAGACAGCAAACACACAGCACCTCAGTCGCAAAAAGGTAAGTCAGGGTGGTGGGCTGCTTGGCAACAATGGGGTAAACTACCAAAATCCACCAGGTCCATTGGTGTTGTGGGGGAAGCTTTGATGGAGACGGTTCCTTCTGGGGATGTGCGCCCCAGTAATGTGCAAGGGGCATTAGGGGTGGGGGGCGCATCAGCCACTGGCGCTGCGGAGGTACAGGTGAAGGGTGGGGGAGTCAAGGAGGCCAGTGTAGAAGACAGGAATATCCACAAGAAGTTGCCCTACATGGGAATTGGTATGCCTTTAGGGTCACATTTATCGGACAGGACAAAAAGCAGAATTTGGAGTCACGAATTTGTCGATGTTTTTAAATTGTTGCATGGGGATATTCAAGCCAAGGAAGGCTCCAAGGAGGAAGAGTGGGAGTTGGCACGGCGGCCTAGGGTCCCCAAAACTATTGAGAACTGGACTTCTGCTTTTTTGATTTTTGCTAGCATATATTGTGAAAAATTCCAGGATAGAGCGGTAGCACTTTTTAAGTACATGGATATTATCAGGAAGGCTGGTCAGAGGTTTGGTGACCAAGGAAGGGGACAGCGTGGTAGAGGACAGGCTTTCCAATTTGTGTCTAAAGGCTCCTACCCCAATTAAGTTGGATGTTTTGGGACGGTGGCTGGGGGAGTATCCGGACACTCCTGCGGCCAACAGACTATGGTGGGGCTTTAAGGAAGGTTTTAAGATTGGTTACCAGGGCCCGCGTCAGAGCAGGTGGTCAGATAACTTGAAGTCGGCCAAGGAGTTCCCTCAGGTTGTTGTACGGAAGTTGCGGTCCGAAGTGGTCGGGGCAGGGTGGCTGGTCCATTCATGCAATGTCCCATGCCCAATTTGATCGTCTCTCCCCTGGGGGTGGTGCCCAAAAAGAAGGATGGGGAATTTCGTTTGATACACCACTTGTCGTGGCCAGAAGGTTCCTCAATTAATGATTTTATATCGCCAGCTGACTCTTGTGTGACCTATGCGTCAGTGGATGATGCCCTGTGCCTGGTACGCTCCGCCGGGAGGGCTGCACAATTGGCTAAGAGTGACCTCCAGTCTGCTTTTCGGTTACTCCCCATTCATCCTTCTGACTTTGAACTGTTGGGAATGTATTTTCAAGGAGCGTTTTACGTGGATAAAATGCTGCCCATGGGGTGTTCTATCTCGTGTTCCCTTTTCGAAGCTTTCAGCACATTTTTGCAGTGGCGTTTCACCTACCTTACTGGTCATGCTCTAATCTGTCATTATTTAGATGATTTTTTGTTCATTGGGGTTCAGGGCACAGGGCAGTGTGAGGCAGTGCTGATTGCTTTTCAGATGATGGCTCAAGAGCTAGGGGTGCCCTTAGGTCCGGATAAAACGGAGGGTCCCAGTACAACGTTGGTTTTCTTAGGAATTGAAATTGACACAGTTTTGATGGTAGCCAGGTTGCCGGCGGAGAAGGTGCAGGAGATTTCCACTTTTTTGTCATCGGTGATTGGGGAACGCAAATTGGAGCTCAGGAAGGTGCAAAAGTTGTTGGGTTACCTCAATTTTGCCTGTAGGGTCGTCAGGGCCGGGAGAACCTTCTGTAGGAGGCTTGGGATGTCTATGTCTAGGGCGTTTCTCCCTCATCATAGAGTGCAGCTTTCTGCGGCCATTAGGGCTGATCTGGCCATTTGGTTGACTTTTTTGGACCAGTTTAACGGAGTGTCTCTGTTTTTTGCGGACGAAGACATGATTTGGCAGGTACAGATTTACTCGGATGCGTCTGGAGCAAAAGGTTTTGGCATTTTCTGGGAGGGGCGCTGGTGCGCTGAACAGTGGCCTGAGCATTGGTTATCGCAAGGGCGCAGTATCGCCTTTTTAGAATTCTTCCCTCTACTAGTGGCTTTGTATGTCTGGGGTGAGGAATTTCAGAACCGTTCAGTGCTGTTTAATGTGGACAACCTAGCGGTGATGGCACTGATTAATCACCAGAAAGCAAGGGATTTGAGAGTGCTACGTTTATTGTGTGCCTTTATGCTCAAATGTCTACAGCTTAACATTGTGTTTAAGGCAAGACATATGTCAGGAGTCAACAACTGTATAGCAGACTCTCTATCTCGTTTGCAGTGGGAGAAATTTCGCAGACTGGCTCCTGGGGCCGAACCCCACAAGACTCAGGTCCCGCAGTGTGTCTGGGAGTGGGGGGACTAAGAATTGCCGACTTAGTAGAGCAATCAGTAGCAGCTTCTACGCGGCGGAGCTACCAGCAAGCATGGAGCGAGTTCTTATGCTATGGTAACATGTGTGCTGGGACTACGGGGAGGATGGATGATGAGCAGTTCTTGTTAAGTTTTGTGTTACACCTGATTGACAAAGGTTTTTCCCACAGTACCATTTCTGGTAAACTGGCTGGGATTTCTTTTTATGGGCAGTTGAGGTGGGGGAGGGACCCGGTACAGGGGGTGTTAGTGAAGAGGGTACTCAGAGGTTTGAGTAGGATTCAGGCTGGCACCAAACAGTTGCGCCGGCCTGTGACGTTTGACTTGTTGCAAAGGATGCTATTGCAGCTGCCGTTTTGCTGCTATAATGAGTCTGAATGTGGTTTGTTTCGGCTCTGTTTTGCATGGCTGTTTTTTGGGGCTTTCAGGGGATCTGAGCTTTTGGGTTTGAGACACAGGGCAGGAATAAAGAGTGAGGAAGTCTTCCTGGAGGAGCACAGGTTGCGTCTCTGGTTGAGGGTATCCAAAACGGATCAGTTGGTCAGGGGCAAATGGGTTTTCTTAAATAGGAGCGGGGTGGGTTAGTGTTGCCCGGTGCGGGAATGGGAGGTTTTTAAGGCTTCTAGGTATGTTTCTCCTGGGGCAATTTTTTGTCATAGTGAGGGGACTCTGATCTCAGTAGCACAGTGGTTGGCAGTGATGAGGAAGGTGCTAGTGTTATTAGGGGAGAACCCTTTGTGCTTTGGTACACACTCTTTCCGTATTGGGGCAGCAATGGAGGCGGCTAGATTGGGGTGGTCCTGGTCCAAAATTTGTCGTATTGGGAGATGGAAATCCAAATGTTGCGAGAAATATGTAAGGAAATAATTTTTCAGTTACTGTGCACATTTTAATGTTTGTTTTTCTACCTAGGTAAGCTTCCGGGGTTTGTAAGTTTGACAAAAAAGACTACGTGGATAGTAGGACACTCCTTCGTAAAGTGGGCCGCTGTGTATGCTGAACAACAGATGTGTGGGCGATCGTTTGGACTTCAAAGTGCTAGCCATGAGGTGGTATGGCAAGGAAAAAGGGGGAATGCGCTGGAGGGGTTTATTCTCCGAGTTATCCAGGATGTGTTCCAACATGGGCCCACCCGATCTGCTCATCATTCATTTGGGTGAAAATGACCTAGTGGCCTTATCTGGCCTGACTTTAATACAGTTGATGCAGCGTGATTTGACAGTCATTTTGGCTACTTGGAAAGGTACCACGGTGGTTTGGACTGAGTTCATAACGCGGTTGCATTGGAAAGGAGCACAGAACCACGCAGCTATGGAGAAAACGCGGAGGAAACTTAATAGAGCCATGAGACTTTATTGTGAGGGCATGGGAATAACCGTGCTTTCACATTCTCACATACGGAGCACTGAAGGGCATCTTTTTCGAGAAGATGGGGTGCATTTGTCTACAATGGGGCAAGCGTTCTATTTACTGGAATTACGGGATTTGATTTCTCAACTTTGGAAAGAGAGTATTTGGTGTGCATAACCAGAGTTTGGAGCTGGGGTGGGGCAGGAAAACGCTATCGGTTTTCCTGGATGGCGGGTTTTTCGTTGGGGGTGGGCAGACTGGAGCGGGATTGCCCATCCTCCAACGGGGGAGGGGGGGGGGACTCGGTCACGGGGATTCGGAAATGAGAATGAGGGGGATCTAGCAACAGGAGTCATTTGTTAGGTTTCTGTTTGGGGGGATATATTGGGGGTTTTAGGCTTTCATAGATAGGTCAAGATAAATTGGGATTTTGTTTATTCACATGATGGAAATTGTGTTTCAGAGTAAAATATAATTTTTTGCACCTCACTTAATAAAGTGGCCATTTTTGCTAAACTAAGAAGTAGTGGATCGTGACTTATTGTGCGAGGGGGGACCCAGGGGGAGCTGGGTGCGAGCTGGTCTCTCGCTGGGTGTTTCGCGCAATGGAACGGCCACGCAGGTGAGGGAGGGTGTGATCAGGGAGGCGGGAGGTGCGCGAGGCGAGGTTACAAATAGAAGGCGGGCTAGGGCGGGAAGGAGGTTGTGCCCAGGGGAGCCGGGAGGAGGGGTTGCTGTTTAATTTGTCCCACCCACCCTTCCCCCTTTTTTGTTTTTGGGTTTTTTTATTTATCGTTTCTTGGGTTTTGGTATGGGCTTTGGCTCTTGCCAGGCCTGGGCTTCCTCTCGCCACGATAAGACAGGTTTTTCAGTTTTTGTCTAATTTCTTTCTGGTACGTGGGTTTTTGGTTGGGGGTGGGCAGACTGGAGCGGGATTGCCCATCCTCCAACGGGGGAGGGGGGGACTCGGTCACGGGGATTCGGAAATGAGAATGAGGGGGATCTAGCAACAGGAGTCATTTGTTAGGTTTCTGTTTGGGGGGATATATTGGGGGTTTTAGGCTTTCATAGATAGGTCAAGATAAATTAGGATTTTGTTTATATACATGATGGAAATTGTGTTTCAGAGTAAAATATAATTTTTGGCACCTGTCTTAATAAAGTGGCATTTTTTGCTAAACCAAGAAGTAGTGGATCGCGACTTATTGTGCGAGTGAGTATTGCGAGCACACGCACATCGATGGGCCTGCTCTCACTGCAGTCTGAAAAAAACAGACCGCTTGTGCCAGGGCACAAAACAGAGTCCGATAGAAACCCGTTTCGAAGCCCCCTTTAAAAAACTGCCGGTGCTCAGCACTGGTGAGACCCGGCCCACTTAAAGCCCTGAATAAATCCATTCCATGATAGATGCCTGTGTGTGTGCATGCATGGTGCATGCGTAACGCAGCGGTGGCTATGTACATTTTTTTCTTCACATTTTGGAAGAACCAAACCACGCAAGCATTCGCAGAGTCAATGTCTCAGCACTTATATTTTAAAGTAAAGTGATACTAGGTTTGCTACTGAGTTTTTACAATATTGTGCACCAGAGGGATCCAGAGACATGTTTCTCTGCGTTGCCTCTCACATTTTAGTTTGGAAAGCCTAAAGAGGCTAGTCAATCATATGGGGGTAAGGTTGGATGACCAGTAGGCAGTAGCATTGCCTAGGACTTGGGGGCATTCCAGGACAATCAGCTACATTCAATCCATATTTGTATGAGTGTTAAGCAATCTCTGATGAGTTAACAGTTTCCAGGTTCATCTGATACATTTGAGATTTAAAATTTTCCTGCGTGGATCACTAATGGCATCATCCATATCACGAATATTCGCATTACTCAATGAAGCTTTACATGATTTAAAAAAAATAGAGATAGAAATAAAGAGTAGATCATATCCAGCAATACTTTTACTGGGTGTGTGGAATGTAAATAGCATAGGTTCGTGGAGAAAACCCTACTGCTGCAAAGCAACACTTATATGATGGATGCTTTACCTACCACTAAAGTTATGGGTGCAATGAGTACTCCATGCTAAACTAGGTGAAGGATGTGCACGTGATGTTGATTGTACAGCCACGTTTTAACCCAGGTTCTGTATTTAATACAATGACTGTTTCCAAACGTGTGAGAAAAAGTGAGAGCTTTTGGCCCGAGACGCTTATTCACCTGTGGATGTTTGAGCATCTGCACATGGTGCATAGGGCTCATAAATCAAGTCCGCCGGATGCTAAATAGACCGGGGTGGCCATCACTGTGATCTGACAACCTATGGTGGACGTGACAGCCGGTCAGAGACGGGCGGAGAGAGGAACGAAGCTTCACTGGCGTAAAATAAGCACATAACGTAACTCTAAATAGCGCAGGTTTATGCCGGTGACAGCACCACTAAAAGACCCCTTTGATGTACAATAATCTTATAGAGGGTACTTTCATTTGGCGTTGATTGCTTTCAGCATCACGGGTCTGCAGGATATTGCCTTTTTGCAAAAAATTAAAGGGAAACACAGTACATAAAATGTTGCCTAGGAGTTGGGGCACAACAGAGCACAATTTGCGCACTCTAAATTGCTTCCTCATTCATTTTACTTTAGTGTTGTATGTTCACACACTGGGCCCCGGTATTTAATGTCCAGCTCTAACGTGTCTGTGTGTTTTCATCTGAGCAGAGGCAGTGTTAGTTTCTTTCCAACACTCAGCTACAGGCTGATCGAATTGCTCTTCTGCCGTGTGTCACATCACATTTCTCTTGTTGATTTTTTGAGAAGTAGCTGTCAGCTGGGAATTATTGCCATTTCTCTTTCTCTGCTTTGAATAATATTGAGAAAACCCGATAAGATGCGCGATCCTGTGAAGATTTGCCGTGATTTGCAGTGACACCACATTGTTTCCGCCGAAGCGAGCCCATAACTCACAGCGCAATAGCATGAATAAAGGGCCCCTCTCACTCTCCTCTCTCCTGTCCTAGGCTCATCGCGTTTATCAGCCCTAAGCTGGGAGGACCTGCAATATTTTTACCTGAATGATGTCGCAATTGTGGCTCAGAGGGCGGATTTCCGGCCAAGGCGCCGGCCGGGGCACACCTGTAGCTCGAGCCCACGAGCTTCTCCAGCTGTCGTCATGGTGGTGCCTAATTGAAGCACGCCCAGAAATCAGTGAAATTGCTACGTTGGTGCTGCTAAGCCTTTGTCCCGGGCGACTCCCAGTATTGCAATGCAGCGCGCGGGAAAAAGATGTGCTGTTTGTTTCCCACGTGAATCGCTAATGACGAGAATCTGCAGGGCGCAGGGAGAATGCTCCTGGAGACCTTTTTGTGGATAATTACAGAGAAACCCTGGCTGAACTCCTTCAGCACTCCCGGCCTCCTAGGACTTGAGGAGACGGTTTTAATCACTCAGACCCCGTTCAACAGTCACATCTCATGGCAAGACTGTAGAATTATTGTGCAATTTCCTTCTTGTTTAATTTTAAACCAGCAGACAAGATAAGTAAGAACAAAACTAGACGTCAGTTCCCAGAATCTCTGGATTAAAAGAAAATAGCACAAATAAATACCATTCGTAATGCATCATAGACTGCAAGTCACAATTAGAATTTTGTTTCTTCCACAGTAAAGTACTTTCTATTTGGCAATTGTCATTACCTACCGGGGGATGCTACTTTTTGCATTAAATTAAGTTATCTGGTGTTATTTGCTCATTTAGCTTACATTTTGCTGCAATTGCATTTACATGATTTTCTTTCCTATGACACTTTCTGTTTTGATTTACATGGTCCTTATTTGTTGTTTTCCATCCGTCTCTGAGCGGGAAACCTGCCCCGCTTCCAGGCCGCCTACTGCCATGCAGGCCCGGCTCCAGGAATTTTTATTTGGGTGGTCCAAGGGCGCATTCGGGTGGGCCATTGCGGCCCAATTTGCCGCTTCTGGAGGTAGCCTACAAGCCCTGATTACATCATATGTACTTGAAAACAAAAAAGAGAAAAAAAGAAAGAAGAAGCAGAGAACTCTGGGTAGTTCTCAAGTTTAGGTGGAAAGCAGCTCCTGTATGGAGCACTCTCAACACCAGTGACACTCTAGATCTGCTCACCTCAAATGTCTGTTTTTCTATCAAAATCTTTAAGCATAGGATTAGCACAGTGCCATCCACGCCGAGATAGAAAAGGACAAAGTCTTTTGCCATTTGTACAGCAAAGTCTTTAAGCATAGGACTAGCACAGTGCTGTCCTTGCCGAGCTGTAAAATGACAAAAGCCAATTACCACTCCAGGCACAGTATTACAGCTTTAAATTGGTAAAATACCAATCAAGCCAACCTGAAATGAGTAAAAGCAACCCCTGACACAGTGTTTCGCTCTAATTATAGCTCTTCAGAGAGGTATAGCTTTGTCCAGACACATGGGATAACCCAGTATAAGTCAAAAAAATACACTTTCAGGCATAGAGTGACGAATAAATTATGCAAAAAAGAAGCAGAGAACTCTGGGTAGGTCTCAAGTTTAGGTGGAAAGCAGCTTCTGTATGGAGCACTCTCAACACCAGCGACACTCTAGATCTGCTCACCTCAAACTTGAAAACAGGCCGCATGATACAATGGATTGCTTCTGTGTGTACACAGAGCATGTGGAGAGTTATTTGCAAGTAAGACCACGGTTTGGACCTAACTGAAAACCCTCTAATTCCAGCAAGCCAGGCTTCAACACAAGTACTTGAATGCTAAGCATAAAATAAAGCGTTCAAGATTAAGGAAGTCCCTATTACTAAACGAAAGCCATGACACCAGTGCCCCTCATCGCTTCAAAGCACCTCCCCCTCATGACCTCCTCCTCGGATTCCCTCATTGCCATCCTCCAACACTTCCCTTCATCTCTCCGTAGCCTCTTCCCCTCATGACCTCCTCCTCAGACTCCCTCCCTACCACCCTCCACCAGTGCCCCATCATCACTCCAAAGCCCCTCCCCCATGACCTCCTCCTCAGACTCCCTCACAAACAACCTCCACCAGTGCCCCTCATCTCTCCGTAGCTCCACCTCATGACCTCCTCCTCAGATTCCCTCATTGCCACCCTCCACCAGTGCCCCTCAGCGTTCCATAGCCCCTCCCCCATGATAACCCCCTCGGATACCCTCATTGCCACCCTCCAACAGTGCCCATCATCTCTCCGTAGCCCCTCTCTCATATGCATTTTATTTATTGTATAGCGCTACTCGTAGTGTAGGGTGTCTCAGTACTTTTTATCACGCACACATTATGCAGAGACAATGAATCATACAAGTATGTAAATCAGCCTATAGGGAATGTTACATAAGCTAATGACGATTACCAGGTGTAGGAATCACGTCATCCATACTGCTGGGCAATATGTTTTAAGAGGGTTAGGTCTGGAGACGCACAAACACAGGATTTAAAGCATACCCCAGTGGTTGGGGGTTGGATTTACTGATTAGAATTTATATCTGCCCAAACAAACTCTTTATTGCAACATTAGAATAATGAAAGACTGTGGAAATTTTAACTAACTAGCAATACAAAAAACAAAATCTAATTATACCATTCTGGTTTGAATACAGGTCTTTGATGACAGTCCATAGGTTACTGTCCTATGTTAGGATTGTAACTTCTGAAATGCAATTAATCAAAGGATCTCTGTGACAAAGGCAGTAACCCACTGAGCTATCCACGTTAACTACAGTTTTTCTGCATTTAAAAACAACAAACAGGCACAAGATTTCTCTCCAGCAGGATCATTAATCCCCAGAGTTATCTGGACATTTTAATAGTTGTCTTGCATCTTTAGCGGAGCCAGTCATGATGATGATATAAACGTATTAGAAGAAGGAAAATAACGTTCAGAGAACGTTTTAAATTGCAGTGGCCATTTTCTGTTGGCCTTGCTGATGTCACTGCCAGGGCCAAGGTTCATGTTTGGGTGGGCCTGGCCCACCCGGCAAACCCTCTAGAACCGGGCCTGCTGCCATGGCTCAGTGCTCTCTATCTCAGCAAGGATGACTACCCTTTGCATACATGAGCGTGTAAGGCACTCTGTGGTACCCAACAGTCCCACTCTCTCTGGAAGCTTACATCCTTTTTATCCACTAATTTATCGTTTCTAGCTCGTTAGTTGCAAGGTAGCATAGGATGATGCGGAGCACTCATTGACTCACCCGAATAGAGAAAGTTTAGGGAAAGATCAGCTGGCATATTTGCAGGTCTTTATTGGCAATGCTGCTTTCAGTAGTTTAAAATAAGACAGTGCCAACTTTGAAAGCTCTACTACAAAATATAAGGAAACCTGTGAGGCAGGCCTTGACACAGCTCAAGTAGATTAGATATGAAGAAACCTCTGAATTACCACCCAGCAAGGGTGACATAAAAATACACCATGTTCAGTCTAAACACAGCATCTCGTGCATGGTGCTTCATTCTCTTTACATCTCTAATTTGGCCTCTATTTTGGTGAGCGGCGGTTGAGTCACTCCAAGATATTGGTAATTAGAATTTCCTACTGTAATAAATTGTGTTATTGGTTGAAGGAGGCATGAAACCTTCTTAAGCAAAAAGCCATTTAGCACTGGTTAACAGTGGTAAAGTGCACAAAGTTCTAGAAGCCAACAATAACGGGTTCAGAAAACAGGAGGGTGAAGTCACAACATTTGGGGTATCCCTGCAGAGAGGGCCAAGCCCAACAGCTACGCAGACTCAGGTCACTTGGGGTAGATTCAAGGCTTTTATTCTACGCAATTTAAGTTGGCTGTATTTAATTTTCACTTAGTAGTGCTAATTACTCCAGCACTTTGGAGAAAGATACTTCTAAGCACGGAAGGAAATTCAGCACAGCCTTTTTGGATAAAGCTGTTCATGGCAGGTTGAGGTCTGAACATCCAAGATGAAGGACTGTAGCTTAGGAGTGGCTTTCCCGCCAATCTCCAAAAGCTCCTAAAATCTACTATGTTTAGAATCACCCTATGAAATGTAGATTTATCCTGATCATTCTGCCAAAACTGGTTGCTAAATTTAGTTGTTCCTCTTGCAAAAGTTAGTTGCCAACAGACTTTTACAATAAGAAATAGGGACTAGTGATTCTTGGGCTGAATTTGTTGCTAAAAAGGGATTCAGGGATCCATTTGACTGCTGATTACAGCAGCTGTGCCACTTTAGGGCAGTGCAAGTGGTGCAGCCACACTGGCCGCTGACCTGTGGAGGGGGTGCTGGCCTCAGGTGGGCGTTGTATTTAGTAATAACTTATGATTGGAGAGATGAGGGGTACTTTTGATCGGGGTTAGTGAGAGAATCCGAGGAGGCAGTGATTGGGTGTGGGGGCATCCAAAATGATTGTTGCACCGGGTGCCACCAGCGCTACAGCCGGCCCTGGACAGCAGTAGTGTCAGGGTCAATTACGAGTCTCTTCTCCATTAATGCATTTTAGTAATGAGATATTGCTACTATAGTTTAGTCAACAAAATTTTGCATGCTGGGACTCTGACCTGTTAGCCCATGTATAACATAGAGGGGGAATATTTAGCTCCATTTAATTTCAATCAGAACCTAATCTGCACCTCATTTTAATAAAAAAACTGTAGTGATTTTATTTGAAACTAGAAAAGGCTTCTCTTCAATTGAACATATACCCACACTACCAATAAAAGTATTTTATCCATGTTAGCAATTTATGTACATAGAAAATTCAAGTTCTAAAATAATGTCCATATTTTTGGAGTTATATCTCTGAAATGATATGAGGCCCAATATTGCATTTTAAAATAATAAGTCCCTATTATTCAAAATTCAGCACTCCACATATGTTGATGACACACTATGCATTAGTGTCTGAACATAAATTAAATTTCCCATGATTTCATGGAAGACTCGCATGGTTTGAAAATGACAGTCGTAATTTCTGAAGGCTTTTGGCTCACTGCCTCCTAGTTTACAAATCAAGATGGCATATCATCAAGGCCATGCGATAATTATCGCTCAGCGCTCTTAGCGCGAGGATAATTATCGCCGGCCAACTCTGAATTTTATCGCGGAGATAGCGTGCTATCAGCAACTCTTATATCCAAAGCGATAAAATTCAGAGCGCAAGCTGCCAATTGTGAGATTATCGCTGGAAATACAGCGATAATCGCACAAGGTTTGGCGAAAGCTTGCTGATAGGGCAAGGCATACTTAGCCATGATATCCACCTTACATAGGATATCATGGCTAAGTCAGTCTTGAAGCAGGCGTAAGGAAAGTAGCGATAACAGAGGTTATCGCTACTTTGCTTGTCGCTCTGCAGGTTAGCGTGCCCATTGACAATTGGAGAAATGCCACTTAGCGACATTTCTCCAGTTATGTCAGGGCAGGAATGCTCACTTTGCATCTCATTAGAGATTCAAAGAGGGGCGTTGGGGGAAAGGGCGATAATGCAAGGATTCACGCGATAGCGTGACCTTGCTGATTAGGCGATAAAATTATCGCCGCTTTCCGTCCGAAAACGGACGCTAAAGCGGCGATAATTTTATCTCTGGGGCTTGATGATATGCCCCAAGATTCTTAAGTAAATCTGCATTCTCTTGAAAGAGTAAAGAACTATAATATTTTATTGAACATTGATGGAACCCATTATGTGAAGCAATAGAAAGAATTTGTTCCTATTGCCAAAAGACTTTTGAAATATAGGCCAGTGGCGTAACATTAGCCCCCGCGGTGTGGGACGCCCCCAAGGTCCACACTGCCCCCTTTGGCACTACGCATGGGTGGTGGGCCTTGGCCAGAAAGCACCTGACTGGGTCCAGAGGGTGAAGGGGCCCCCTCCATGTACTTAACAGGGGGGCACCCTCAAGTTTCGTTACGTCACTGATATAGACGAAGCACACAGTGTATTTAAAGTAGAAGTGGTGTTTATTGAAGACTCTAGTCGGTATTACATGTGAGCTACCTAATATTGATGAATGTTCTTGCATTTCTGCTTGCCAATTATATATCATTATAGCAACAAGCATGCACTGCTAATTAGAAGGTAATCGCCTAATTATATCCAGTTCAACAGAGTTATATAGAAAAGAATAGGCGATGCGCTCTAATGTGCTGTAATGGCCCGGTACTAAATGTTCTTCTTGTCCTTCGATATCTACTGTAATGCTAATATCCGGCAGGGTTACGAGTCAAAATGATGATATCCAGTGTCATTGTTTTCTCTCTTATCCCTCTCACCGTTCCCTGTGTATACTGTTAGCCTAAAAGTGCACGTGTGGGTGATTTACTGTGGATGAAGCAATGTTTGGATCTGAACATCACTCCCTTTGGATTCTGTCTACAAGATGGTGCTTTCTGACGCGGAGCTACCAAATGGCCCAACATCAAGCTTGACACCGTGATACTGCTCTAGCTTTTAACGAACAGCCTTTCATGTTAGCCCCATGCTCATAGCGGCAATAGCAATGCAATGTGGCTCGCAATGAAAAGAGATGTTGGCTAAAAATCCAGGGCTTACTGAATGTGTCATAAATGTCAAGGTGCCAAGTGACTGCTAAGTAAGTGCTAAAAATGTCATTTATATCACTGCCCACATTTCTTACATTGCAGCTGGCATTTCCACTTAGCAGTACAGTTCCATTTTCCAGAACATATCTATCTGAGTCACACACATTACATTTGTCATCACTTTAGTGCGCCAAGAATTCAGAAACATCAGCACCAAGACATCGCCAATAATAAAATACAATATTTCACCTCAAAGTAGTAAACCTCAGAAAGGTGAGCGCCTCTGCGTTGAAGCAATCCACCTCCTTTTCCTGGTCATGCTCTGGTGATGCTTGACCTAAAGCTGTCAGCCATTGTAACTGAGAACCGATGAGGGGCAACAGGAATCAGTCGAATCACGAGGGATGTGTTAAAATAGCGCCATGCATGCTGCGTAACAGTTAATCACTCTGGAAAACAACAACTGCGCCTTCCAGCGCTTAATGGTTTACCCAACTATGGCATGTGCTAGCGATGGAAAAACTCTCTCATAATCTAGCATACACTGAGGCCAAATTTCAGTGTATCCGGTGCCCACTGGCACAATAAGTCCAATAAGAGATTTCCCTTTGGGTTCATTCACACTCCAACTCTGATTTGCAACTTGTATCATTCATTCATTCCAGAGTCAAACTGATATCACCAAGATAGATACCCTCAGCTGGTATGTATTTTAATACATACCAGCTGAGGGTATCTATCTTGATGATATCAGTTTGACTCTGGAATGATTGAATGATACAAGTTGCAAATTAGAGTTGAAGTGTGTATGGACCCAAAGGGAAATCTCTTATTGCACTTACAGTCATTTTGATGCCCTGTCCCTTTGGTGTGAGGAGGGCCCCTCTCTCTTTTCTTCTGTTTTAATCCCACTGATACAATACCTAACACCCCTGGAGCACACCTGCTTTCACCTCCCCCACCACGAAGCCGTGAGCCCTGCAACTCTTTTACAGTCCTTACCTTGACCCTTGTGTTGGATGCCTAACCCCCCCACAACCACTCTTTTAGTCCATGCCCCACAATGTAGCAACATCCTCATACTTGACCCCTCTTACGGCGCGTTGACCGGAACTGCTATATATTGTTGTTTAACTGTTGTATTCCTTTGCTCTACTTAAGGGACATTATCTGCATTGGATGGACTTTAAGCACACCTGCTTAACCTGTGTGTAACCTTTTAATGCTATTCTTAGAAATGGGGGTCTCTAGTTGGCAAAGGCAGGTACCTTCGTCCAAGTAGGGACCAATCTTCCTAGTCAGGGTAACGGAGTACGCTTCTAAAATACCCCCTGCTCACCCTCTTTGTAGCTTCGCACAAGCAGTCAGGCTTAATGCAGAGGCAGTCAGTAGCGGCTCCTGGAGAAAGTGCTGCGGGGTGGTAGGGTGGGGCAGGCGAGGGGCTGGTTGGGGGGTAGTAAACTCCAGCTCACGGCCAACCGGAGTAATGTAAAATAATAAATAAATAAATAAAACGAATTTCATTGGGCGCGCTGCATCGCCATTTTGCGTTTCTGCGTGCGCAATGAAATAATTTTTACTTATTTATTTATTTACATTACTCCGGTCGGCCGTGAGCTGGAGTTTACTACCCCCCAGCCTGCCCCTCCCCGCCACACCTCACCGCCCTGCAGCACTCCCTCGAGGAGCCGCTACTGGAGGCAGTGTGTAAAACATTTGCACATAACCAGCAATAATACAGTGAAAACACTACGAAAGGACACCTCACCAGTTTAGAAAAATATCCAATATTTTTATATATCCAAAACAAGACCAAAACGATAGATAGATACCCTCAACTGGTATGTATTGTAATACATACCAGCTGAGGGTATCTATCTTGATGATATCAGTTTGACTCTGGAATGATTGAATGATACAAGTTGCAAATCAGAGTTGGAGTGTGAATGGACCCAAAGGGAAATATCTTATTGGACTTACAGTTATGTTGATGCCCTGTCCCTTTGGTGTGAGGAGGGCCCCTCTCTCTTTTCTTCTGTTTTAATCCCACTGATACAATACCTAACACCCCTGGAGCACACCTGCTTTCACCCCCCCACCACGAAGCTGTGAGCCCTGCAGCTCTTTTACAGTCCTTACCTTGACCCTTGTGTTGGATGCCTAACCCCCCCACAACCACTCTTTTAGTCCATGCCCCACAATGTAGCAACATCCTCATACTTGGCCCCTCTTACGGCGCTTTGACCAGAACTGCTATATATTGTTGTTTAACTGTTGTATTCCTTTGCTCTACTTAAGGGACATTATCTGCATTGGATGGCCTTTAAGCACACCTGTTTAACTGGTGTATAACCTTTTAATGCTATTCTTAGTTGGCAAAGGCAGGTACCTTCGTCCAAGTAGGGACCAATCTTCCTAGTCAGGGTAAGGTAGTTCACTCCTAAAATAACACCTGCTCACCTTCTTTGTAGCCTCGCACAAGCAGTCAGGCTTATCTCAGAGGCAGTGTGTGAAGCATTTGCACAAAACCAACAGTAATACAATGAAAACACTACAAAAGGACACCACACCAGTTTAGAAAAATATCCAATATCTTTATATGTCAAAAACAAGAACAAAACAATAAGATTCCAACATACAGTACTTAAAAATATATACTTTGCAAGATATCCTTAAAATTGGAAAAACATCTCAAAAACTCATTTCCTACGACTCGGTAGCTCTGTCCGGGGCTACCCTCGATACTTAAAACAAGTCTAACAGTTCCTGCCGACCACGTTGGTACAGGCCAGCAAAAGCGTGGACAAACTCATGAACAGTACCTTTTTCGTTGTGGCTGGCACGTGGGTGCGAGCCGGTCGTGGCAACCATCGCAATCACGTTGCAAAATGGGAGCGGTGCCCTAATGATGTGGTGCAGGCAGCGGCTCAGTGACGATCGTCCAGATGGTGTCGGTGAGACCAAGGCTTACGGAGCAGGGCGAGGCGGTGCTTGATTCAGTGCTGGCAGGTTGCGGTGCAAGCGACGGAGCCGGTTAGCAGGAGCTAACGTCTGCTGGCCCTGATGGCTGTGTGGGATGAGGCGGTGCGTAGTTAAACTTACGAGTGGTTCCCCCAGCCACGATCCGGTCACGGGTGTCGAAGTCAGCAACAGTGACGGCGTCGGTGAGACCTGGAGGGAGAAGTGAAGTGAGGCGGTGCGGAGTGCAGTGCCCACAGGTCACTGTGCAAGCAGCGGCTCGGTGGTGGTGGCGAAGTGGGTCGTCATCGGCGGTGACACCAGCTTTACAGTGCAAGATGTGAACAGTGCTGTCAGGACACAGAGCCAGCTATGGAGTCGGTTGCGTTTCCCTTCTTTGTGGCAACTGAAACAGTGGTTTTCAGAAGTGGTGTCCAGAGGTTGGTGAAGTCTTTGCAGTCACTGAGCCTTCAGAAGAGGAGGCAAACTCTACATCAAGCCCTTGGAGATACTCAGCACAAGTAAAGAAGGTTCAGTCCAGTCCTTTCCCTGCCCAAGCCAGAAGCAGCAACTGCAGACCAACCCAACAAAGCAACAACACAGCAAAGGGGGCAGTACTCCAAAGCAGACAGGACCTATTCAGGTGATAGTGAACACTCCTCCCACTACTTTGAATGCAGCCCAGGTCTATTCAGCCTAGCCCTGACTCATCCAGGAAAGGCAGGACCCACATCAACCCCCCCACAGTGGCCATCTGAGAGAATGCACACCCCCAGCCCCTGTCACTCCAAAGCCAGACAGTCAATTCACAAACCAGTAGAGGCACACAGGATGGCGAAACAAGAAAATACCCACTTTCTAAAGTGGTATTTTCAAAAACACAATATAACAATCATCTTTACTAAAATATGCATATTTATATTTTGAATTCAGACATACTAAACTCCACCTTTCTATCTTGTCCCAATGGGAAGTTATATTTATAAGATGTTATAAATAAAATCATATTGTATCATATGGGACAGATAGCCTTTCAACAATGAAAAATGAAATACACTCTATTTCACTATCAGGACATGCCAAACACTTCAGTACATGTCCTACCTTTCACATACACTGCACCCTGCCCATGGGGCTACCTTGGGCATACCTTAGGGGTGTCTTCCATGTAAGAAAGGGGAAAGTTAGGGCCTGGCACGTGGGTGCACTTGCCAGGTCAACATGGTAGTACCAAACTGTGCATAGACACTGCAGTGGCAGGTCTGATTTATATTTACAGGCTGCTCATGTGGGTGGTACAATCAGTGCTGCAGGCCCGCTAGCAGCATTTGATTTACAGGCACTGGGCACATGCAGTGCACTGTACTGGGGACTTACCAGTAAATCAAATATGCCAATCATTGAATCTAAACTCCGTAATTTAATTTACCTGGAGAGCAGGTGCACTTTAGCACTGAATAGCAGTGGTAAAGTGCCCGGAGTCCTAAGAGTCTATCAGCTATATAATAGTGTTGCTGCAGGCTACTGAGTGTTGATTTTCTTGCCTCATCAATTTTCAGCACCATCTATGTAAGACCCATGAGGAAACATCGCAGAGTTTTCAAAAAACAAATATACAAATACAGTGGCACTCTGAGAACTACAGTAGGGTAAGAAGCAGCGCTAGGGAAGGCTACACTTGCATAACAAATACACAGAAATAACTCAAAATTCTTACAGCTTCTCAAATGTCACCCTCAATACCTAGTCTACAAAGTCTAAGTGATGGAATGTGCCCAGGTCTGTGAACTGGGGTAAAAACATTACAGAACTGGATCACAGAGAAAGTCATTGAAAGCCCCTCAAAACCAAATCCATTTTATTTCACCACTTCTATATTTCTAAGTACAAAATCCGGTGTAGTCATAGGCAGCCAGACCAGCAGTGCACAAGAAAGAGAACTGATTTGTGATAAAAGAAGAACATTTGATTACTTCTGTCTGAGGGATACGATAAAGGTTAATATACTTTGACTTGGAGAAACCCGGAACTTTGTTAAGCCCACTTAGAGGACTGGCAGCAAGATTTGACAAGGAAGGAAGTACAGTAGATTCCATTGAATTACACCATTTATCTGTAACCTTGACAGGCTTCTTGTGAGAGTGAGGTTCAAAATGTAATGAATCAAGTCAAAGTCAACGGAGCGCTGATACAGGAAAGTGTCCATATTGTGTCATCCCCACCGGAACCTGCTTCCTGATTCCACACACGTGACTTGGAGTGGAAGAGCATTTCATAAAACAAGTTCCGCCTTCTACAGTTCTCTTCCTGAGAACCTATGACTTTAGCCCGTGCATCTCTCACGCAGATGGAAGTGTTCCATACCATGGCATTATTAATAGCCATATCACACAAAAGAAATTGCACATGAATGAGTATTTCAATGTAACAGTTTAAGCCAAGGTGTATCAATTACCTATCTTGTACAGCATTGCAAAAGTGTATGATGGTTGTAATCCAGGAATGCCTACAATATGTAACTACGTATGCATACTTAATAAGAAAATGACACAGCTACCATTAAATACTTATTTACGCTCGAGTGGTGACATCATAAGTAGGGTGGGCGTTACTCTCTTAATTTTGTGTAGCGTAATCTATCAGAATTACCTAAGAATTCTGCAAGATTACCCTTGAGTTACACAAAAAGAGTAATTCTGCATTTAAGGTCACATGCATCATTCAAAATACCGGTCACAAAGGGGCAGATTCACAGAATCGGCTCCTTTGCGACCAGTATTCTTGCATTTGGGATGCATCATTCCAAATGCAAAAATCGCAATTTAAGTAATCGCTAGATTTGCAATTACTTAAAGAGCAATTGCATTTAGGGAATCGCAAATTGCGATTCCCTAAATGTAATGCATTAACCCAAAAAATATGGCAAATTACCATCAATTCAAAGTTGATGGTAATTTCCAAGAACTTTGAAAAATGCACAAAAGTAAATTTTTCAAACTCCCATGTTGCACATGTGTTAACATGGCAATTTCAGGGGTGCATTAGGGTGTCCTTTTTGCACCCTTGAAATTGCATTAGCAAATTTCAAGTGCCTATTTGGTACTCGCAAATTGCTCATGTAATTCCCATTCATTCCTATGGGTCTTTAGGTCCATAGGAATGAATGGCAAGCAATTTCCTAATTGCAATGCGCAATTTGCAAGTCGCAAATAAGGAATGTGGAGGAATCGCAATTTTTTAATAGCGATTCCTACATGCAAAGCAATTGCGATTCCTAAATTGCGATTTCTTAAAAATTGTAATTTAGGAATCGCAATTACAAAGTTTGATGCATGTGGCCATTAGTGCCTTTTCTTAGCACAGAAATGCCCCCTCAC
The DNA here is from genome assembly GCF_964204655.1 of Triturus cristatus. Lineage (NCBI taxonomy): Eukaryota > Metazoa > Chordata > Amphibia > Caudata > Salamandridae > Triturus > Triturus cristatus. The sequence goes on from NC_140588.1 coordinate 688,185,622, forward strand.
ATCCAACATCGACACGAAAGATGCATATGGCGCTAAATGCAACAGAAAACAAATAGCAAGCGCGAGCAGCCTCTCACTCTTGATAAGTGTGCTCTTGGGGTAAGACTTTCCCCCAATTTACTATCGACATTTAGTGCTATTTTCTTAATGCAAAATGAATCTTTGTGTCCAAAAGGGGCATGAGCTTTTTGGGGCAAGACACAGCGATGAATGCAGCAAAACACACATAGGGAGCGCAAGCGAACACTCGCGGTTGCTAAATGTGCTCTTGCTGAAGGATTCCCCCCCAAAATTACTTTTAAGGACTCGAGAAGGAGTAATCGCGTAATTATTTAGTGTTGAAGAATAATGCAGAATTACCGAAATTACTCAGATTACACCAGCGTGATCAAAATTCTGCCCAGGCCTATCTTAATGTCTGACCCCAAAGCCAGCACACGTTTTTTATGATAAAACACTGGTGAGGAGTTCTTATTAAGTATTGAAGAGGGGCGAAAGCCAGAGTTTCAGCTCCTCCAAATATTTGCTTCATAAAATAAAACAGTCTTTCTGGGGATGTAAGTTTCTATGGACGTAAGGGTATATTTTACACTGCATGATTATATTACAAGAGCAGAAATCTCTCTGCATGTTGCCATTCTGTTATAGAGACATTTTTAAAAGTGATTTATTGTAAGCTGAACATAATAGCCCTCTTTAAGTGTTGGCCTAATTTGGGTGTGGGGATAACAGGGGCACAGACTCTCATATTCTGGCTAGAACCCCTAAACATAAACCTCTCATTATCAAGTATTTTTCCATGGAATGGGAAATAACAATATAGTACCAAAAATACTGGGTCCTTTTCTGCTGAAGATCCTCGATTCCAAATACAAACCCTCTGACATTTACAGCTTACTCTGAGAAGTTGGTACTAGTCAGCAGTGAGTCCGGTGCAGGACCGGTACTGGAGGGCAATGGGTATGGAGGTGGTCTGGGTGAAGTGGAGTTTGTGGCTTGGATGCTGGGAGCGTTGTCTGCTTACCACGAGGTTCTGGGTGAGATGGGTACTGCTAGGTGGTGCCTCTGCTCACAGCCAGGTCCCTCTCATGCGATGGGTTTACTGGGTGTAGACCCACAGCTAGTAAAACCAGGCCCAGTGTGACCTTAGTCAGTAATTTCAGGTCTGGAAACACCAGGTAACTCTCTGTAATCTGGAGCAGCATTCGCCGAGCATTCTGCTACACTACACTAACAATGTGTGGCTGGATGTCTTTGCAACATATTACCAACTGCATAATAGTGTGTTTATATTTTCTTAACAGATTCTACGTTAATGTAATACACCTGGAACCACTCTATTCTTTCATAGAAAATGATGGAAGACCAAGGATTTAACGAGAAGACTGAGAATGTGACCATGTGTTGTAAACTGCCAAATGTAACCCCTGTTGTATGTTAAAAATACATTGAAAATGAGTTCAGACTTCCATAAGCTTATAAATTAGCTTCGCCTTCAGGCTCGTTTCTATATTCAGCTAGGAAACTCCTCTGTGACTTGAAATATCTTTACAATCTCGTATCTTTATAAGGTAAGGTATATTTTATAAGGTAAGGTATATTACTTCCATGTAGCCCTTCTGCCTCCCCATAACAGCTTTTGAGAGGTGTTTATGGAAGGATTGGATGAGAGTTACATAGGAAAAAGAGAGAAGACAACCAGGAGAAAATAAAACAGAATGTAGGCCATATACCTGTCAGAAAAGGAGAAAATTAGGACTTTACAACTATTTTCTCAACTGCATCAGAGATAGAAGCCAAAGTAACTCAATTTACTAAGGGTAGAGCCTTACAATCAGGTAACTACACCTGTGCTCCTAAACTATCTGTATATTTCTGGAAGGATAAGATGTCGATGTTTGCAGGCCACACCTAAATGCCAGTTCGATTGACTGCTTCCTGGTCAAAATACTTCGGTGCTGCTGCGATGTGGTCTGTTGTTTTTCAGCATTGTCGGTTAAGTCACATAGATTGGTTCCCTTTGAAGCTTGCTGATTGTTTAGGTGCATGTGCCTTAATGGACAACATTGCTATAGTCAGTCTGGGAGAGCCTCACTCCCTATGAACTCACTTGGAGAACATATTCTCAGCAGCAGCGGCTCCTCCGTTATGGTGGAGGGGCATCGCCCTGCCGACTGCGAGCGCAGCAGGCACACACATTAATAAAAATGTAATAAATACAATTTTATTTTGGTTTCGCAGGCTCGTGCTGTTACAGCACTAGGGCAGAGGCGGGGCTGATTTGTGCAATTGCACTATTACCGTAGCCCCTGCCAGTGCGCATGTCACATTGGTCAGCTGCCTACAGCCAGCCAATCTTACATGCACATTTCAGCCTGCACAATCCCAGGCCTGAGAATCGACTGAGGGATTGCAGCCACAGGCCCCCAGCTGCAAAATGAGCACTGGGTTAACCTGCTCCAACCAAAAGTTCCAGGATTGGTTGAAATCACATTGCACAAGGGAGAAAGTCCTTCCATTTTGGAGGAAGTCCTTCTGTTTCCTGCTGCCTGCTGAAGTCACCGCCATGGAGAGAGACAAAGGACGTGGCTCCGTGCAACATATATGGTGAGTTTTTTAGGCATCACACCCCACTATATTTTAATGTTGCTGGCCACTGATTCTCAGGTCCTTGTTTCAGCAATACTCTGTATCATTATGGTTTCTATACTAATTGATTTTTTAGGAGTGTTTCTATTTCTGTAAATATATTATTTTCTTTTTTAATTCAAGCTGATTTCTATACATCAAACAATCACACTTTGTATGTGTGCCCTATAATGCAGCACACAAGCAAAGAGGGAAAAATAAGGAGAAATGAAAACTTTTCTTGTTATGCCTGCCTCATGGAGGTGCAGGATATTGGTGCAAACCTTTGTGTTCAATACTTTCTAGATAAGGTTTTGCATCAAAACCCATGGGTGGTTACATAGGAACACGCATGGTCACCCTCTTGACTCAAAGTAACACAATGTAGCACATTGCACAATGTTTCATTCCTTTGAGTTACAATCCAACCCAAATCACAACTTGCATAGGATTTTAAATCCCACTACAACACTTTTTATCTGGTTTGAATTTTAAAAAGTAATGCAAAGCTGACAAAAATGTGTTTGTAAATCTGGGCCTAGGTGTTATCTGCACACGTGGAAAACGAGATTGTGTGCCCAATGAACTATGCCATTGGAACCATAGAAAAGTTAACCAGCTGAAAGCTAAGTTTAAATTCTGAGGCACTACCACTTTAGTTGTTCAATGCCAATACATTTCCTAGCTACATCTGCTTAGAACATTGAGATGGAAAGAATTCCATATACATGTATGTCGGTCCCATTCATCAGGTGTAGCTTCTCATTGAAGAACCCATATTCAACTGTATTGAATACTGCCAGGGTGGTATATGGACAAGCGCATGCAAATATCTATAGGTTTTGACATAAATCCCTCTATACTAACATCAATAGACAAAGGAGTTGTGCCAAAATGATATGCCTCCTCGAGCAAGCATAGAGAGGAAAAATATTTTAAGTACTCATTGTTTTTCCAACTTTGCATGTGTAACAGTATTTGTGTTTATATAGCGCTTACTACCCTTGACGAGGCATTGAAGTACTTTAAGGCGAGTAACACGCTTCTCCGAAACCCAAAGTTAGTGGTTAATCAAGTGGCTATTGTTTTTTATTGTGATTAGTCTTCTGCTCTCCAGAAACAAAATGCATGCATTTTATCCAGTTACTTTGTGATAGATTGTATAATACCAGTTAGGTGTGATCATTAGTAGGGGCTACGTAGTTTCAGGTGAATGGTTGGTGAGATAGATAGGCTGGTCGAGATTATGCAATGTTAGGTTACAGGGATAGAGTGTTAAAGAGGAGAGGTTGTGATCTATGAAGTGAGGTATCCGTGAATTGCAAAATTGAGATAAGAAGGCTTCGGGTAGTCAGGAGTGAGATTGAAAGGAGGCTCTCCTCAGAAATAAAGGGCATTCAGAGGATGAAATGTAAGGAGCGGGTTACTCGGAGGAAAGAAAGGAGAGAAATTAAGCGGGATAAGTCAAGCTCAATTTTTCATGCACAGTTTTTAAGAGTATGGAGGAAGAAAGGCTTTTTGAGATAGCAGTCCATCCAAGGGTGCAAGCTGTAGAAAGCAGCAACATTATAAATAATGTTCCATATCCTGGGTAGACAGCTTAAACATGTAGTTCTGAGTGTGCACATCATTTCATCATTAAGAGCTCTATCCTGTTGTGCGTAGAGTCTAGGATGGCCCTTTTAAACATAGTCTGATGTGCACATTGCACAAGAGGAGTAGGCACCTGAGAAAGGATTGTCCCTCACTATCCTGTCATTGAAGGTTTTTTCACTCATTCACTAAAAATGAATTATTTTCCATTGGCTGAGAATGTCCTCCCAATGCACAGTCAGATTTATACCATGTTTTGTCACTTAATCGTATCCAAGTGAACAGCTGCGGTCTGTGCAGGTAACAGTGGTGGGGCGGTGGGGCCACGTGCGGGGGGATTTTGAGGGAAAATGTATTATTTATTTAATTTTTCCTCTGCATCGTTCCTCAAAATCCCCCACATGCCACCCCACCGCTATTACCTGCACCGACCTCGGCTGCAAGTGAATGTTGTACATGTTTGTGTATGTGGTCATTGTAATACATGCATTGTATGTCCAAGTGAAGCAGAGTGATGAAGGCATATGGAATCCACTTTGATAGCCCCTGGCCTGTTCATGTGGACAAGAAGTGGGTGATGTTGTTTTTCCAGACAGTGTATCAGGAGTAATGCAGGAGAGAGGACACCTAGACGGTGAAGTGACTACAAAGGAGATCGGGCTCCTATAGAGATTCAGTTAGGTCCTTTTCTTGAGAGTGGCTCCTGACTAGTCTCCCTGTAGCACTGCCACATGGGGGATGAAGGCAGTGAACAGGGCTTCAGTCCCTGATGCTCAGAGTGAGGAGGGTCTTTTCTAAAGCCACCCTTTGTCTCTTTTCTGATCACTGTCTTTGTGGCTTTCCATTGCCAGGTGCAGATAGTTTACACCTCTTTCTGCCTCTGTTGTGGGTGCTCCAGGTTGGGGCCCATCTCACACAAAAGCTGTGTCTGCAGAACAGACTTTAGAGGCAATTGAAAAGGGAAGCTACCCCAAACTAGTTTTTCTACCCAAGTTATTGATACCCATGCCTTGTGAGAAAATCACTCCCAGGGCACTCTCACCCTGTATCTCTGAAGAATATAGCAAAAACATTATCTATAAGCACTAGGTGCACTCTGGGAGATGTAAAAATGAAAAGCCACAGGCCTCTTCCATGAGTAAAAAGAAATAGCTCAGTGTGTGTCCCTGTACAAACAACTGAGGCCTCCCCGGACTCCATGCAATGGCTATGCTCACCATCCAGAGGAAATGCCACACCTCCACACCTTTCCTCCATAAAAAGGCCACCACCCATCCTCCAGAAAAATGTGGTTCTCAGTTTCCTATCCAACCCTAGCATCATGAATTCTGTCTTTGTACCATTCGCACCGGGGAACAACCTTTACAACGCAACTTTTACAACGCACTACCATTACAACGAAAGTTTTACAACACGAGTGCATTGACAACGCAGGACATTACAACGCAAGTCTTTACATCGACTTGCACTAGATGGCGTGCTAACATTAAAAATAGTGTAGTTTACTATCCCAACACCTTCCCTACTGTTATGTGGACTGGAGTTGGAATAGTAAATTACACTTTTTTAATGTTGGCACGCCATCTAGTGCAAGTCGATGTAAAGACTTGCGTTGTAATGTCCTGCATTGTCAATGCACTCGCGTTGTAAAACTTTCGTTGTAACAGCATGCGTTGTAACAGCATGCGTTGTAACGTCATACATCCATTCGCACCACATCTCCTCGTATGCCCTTGTGCCTCATGGTGCCAATCACCTGCATGGTACACCATCACTGCAATAACATACATATACCTCCAAACCATCTCATGTAGAGTCCCAGAAGAACTGTAGCATTCCAATTCTTCCTACCTGCCCTGATGCTTCTCCACCACAGAGAGGAGGCTTCCCCCCTCCACCCAAGCCACCCGCTCCCACACTCACCTCGCACTCTGCTCCACTCACCACCTCAGTGCAGGGGCTCCCAGCCTCAACCACCAACCTCCAGGGCCAGCCACTGCCTCCGCCCCACCGCGGCCTCCCATGGATCCACTGCCCACAAATAACCCCATGCACTCCCACCTCAAAGCTGCAGATGACAACCTCCATTGATCCCCCTCTCCCTCATGTGAGCACCATCCCTCTGCCACCAGGTGGCCACGTCGTCATCCATGAGGCACCCTCCCAGGTGCTCTCCCTTGTACACTCTCTGCACACATCTGCATACTCTGCACTGCCAAAGAGAACCAACTAATCATAAACATATATATGTAAAAATATATATGTAGATATACATTACCTACTGGCGGTCGCCAGTAGGTAGTTATAGTTAGGACCTTGTTTCTATTCAAAAAGCATTTCTTTTCGCAATAACTTTGGCGCCGGTTGACGAATCTTCACAAAACTTTCAAAACTTATGGCCCGTTGTGGTCAGCAACTACCTTGAAAGTTTCGGGGTGATTTGCCAAGCGTGGGCCAAGAAAAAAGGGGGGTCCCAAAACGCATTTTCTCCATGTTATTTCCATTAGGAAACTTTAGACACATCTGCAGCCCGAACTGCTGAACGGAATTACCCCAAATTTTGCAAAAAGGTAGCCCTTGGTTCAGAAAGAGGCCTTTTTTTTAAATGGTGTAAATCCATTCAGTAGTTCCTGAGAAATTAAAAAAATAGAGGTAAAAAAATCAATTTCCCATAGGAAAATTAAGACACGGTTATAGCCAAAACTGCTTATCGGAATTACACCAAATTTGGCAAAAAGGTAGCCCTTGGTTAAGAAAGAGACCTTTTTTTTTTAATGGTGTAAATCCATTCAGTAGTTGCTGAGAAAATCAAAAAATAAAAGTTTCGATATCTATGGCAGCGGTGGATCCGCGCACCCTGCCGATCACGAGCTGCATTCTAACTGGCTGTCAACACTTCAAACCAGGAAGTGTTGGCAGCCATCTTGTGCCTCGGTAGAACCGAGGCACAAGAAAAGAGAAAAAACAAAGGTGCAAAGGTGCAAAACAAGAAAAGGGGGCAGGGTAGAAACACCCTCCACAAGGACCCCCAGGGCCAAAAAAAGCATTTTTTTTTTTTAAATCGGCCAAATTTTGCGCCGGGTGCGTGAATCTGGCCGTGAAAATAAAAAAATGAAGTGTGGGCCCCCGCGCTTCATTATTATTTAGCCCCCGGGTGGGCCAAGTCCCGGGGGCAATGTTTATATTGTAATGGGGGGCCCAAAGGGGCCCCCTGGGCCCCGGGGACCGCCAACCCCGGGGCTTGTATTTTTCTTTTTTAAACTACCTGTGTGGGGGGACTCAAGCCCCCCCACATGCCCCGGGGACCGCCACCTCCCCGGGGCTTTGCTAATGTTGGGAGGGGGGCTGCGCGGCCTCCCTCATGGAGCCAGTGATGGCCCTGGGGACCACCACCCCCCAGGGCCGGCTCAAGCAGTGTCCCGGGGTGCCCACCCCCGGGACACTGCTGTCTGCAATGACGGGGCGGGAGCCTCGCGGTTCCCGCCTTGTCATTGCAAACTCTGATTTGGGTTTTGAAAGCGAGAGCAGGTTTCCTTTCAAAATCCAAACCACATTGCTTTTCCAATGGGGAGCTGCATCTTAGCAGCTCCCCGTGTAGATAAGCAATGCCGGCTCCCGCAGGAGGCGGGGAGCCCGCAGGACCGTGGGGGAATTGGGGACCCCCCACGGTCCCCAACGAGAGGCCAGGCCTTGGGGGATGGGGTCCCCGTGGCCATAAGTGGCCCGGGAGGGGGGCCACATGGCCCCCCTCCCCCATATAAAAAATAAAATAAAAAAAAGGAAAGGCCGGCCCCGAGTGATGGGGTCCCCGGGGCCATAAAACGCACCAGGGGTCGCGTTTGCAGAGTGATGAAGGGAGGTGGTGGGCCTGATGTGACAAGTGGTCAAACGTGCCCGTGGCACATTTTAAGTTGGGGGAAATAATTCCTCCTCAATTCAGAGGGTCCCTGGTGGGCCAGGCCATGCCCTTTTTTGCACCTCTCTGCAATGCAGCTCTGTGGTGCTTACTGGAGGTACCTGGTTAGCTACGTGGACCACATGGACCGTCAGGATTCAAGGGGACTTAATCTCCCAACTTAAAACAGCCACAGGGCGTGTTTGCACACATATCACCTCAGGCCCCTCACTCATAGAAACACGTGAAATTCCCCCGTTATAGTTAGTTCAGCTAACTATAGCTCGCACCCCCGCAATGCACTGCTGATGACGTCACATATTACATCACTCATTACATGGTCAGTGACATCACTGATGACATCACTGATGACATCTCAAATGACATCATTGATGACATCACCGATGACATCATCCATGTGATAATTTCATGCATCTTCTCACACCTTAATAGAACTTTAGATACACCCACTCTAAATTACAGACTGCCATTCTCAAAACCATAGACACTCCAACACCAATAACTACATACCCACTCACTGATGATTCTTAGGTCTACACACACATCCACTCACTCACTCACCCATACAGTCCCTCATACTTATGGTCACTCAGTACAGGACTATCATATGCACTCATACACCTATATAGACACTCACACACCACCACTCATCCATAGAGGTACTCACACACCTAGTCAGTCATGCAAATAATTAATCACACTCCCATTTACTCACCTATGCAGTTATACGCACACCAGCTCAATTACTCATACAAATACTAGCACATTCTTACGTTCTCTCACTTATAGCCATTTATGTACTCCAAAACACATATATACTGCTTTTCACATATGTAGCTACTCACACGTGTACCACTGAGATATACATTCACTCACTAACACACCCATACACACACTCACCCACCCGTACAGTCCATCACAGATGCACTCTTGAAACCATCCACCCAATGAATCGCCCACTGACACATCTATGCACAGAGTCACACACACCCCACCCACACAAACACTCAGGAACCCACACAGATACTCAGACAACCAATCAATAGCCCATATAGACACTCATGTAGCTATTCGCAAACCCATGCAGCCGCTTACACACCAACACACAGACGGATACAGACATTCACACAGTTTAGACACTAACCCATGCATTCAGTAAGATACATTTAATCACTCACTTATAGAGTCAGTCACGCACCTACTAAATCATCCACTCATTCTTCAATATGCCTTTCCCTATATATATTAAACAGATTTAAACTTTACAGAAACACACAGTCACTGGATGATGTCATCAGTGATGTCATCAGTGATGTAATTTGAAATGTCATCAGTGATGTCACTGACCATGTCATGAGTGATGTAATATGTGACATCATTAGCAGTGCATTGCGGGGGCGCGTGTTATAGTTAGCTGAATTATCTATAACGGGGGAATTTCACAGGTTTCTCATGAGTGAAATGTCCAACTAACTATAACTTTCCCTAAAACCTATGGTTTTTTCAGTGAATTCATATATATATATATATATATATATATATATATATATATATATATATATATATATATATATATTCACTGAAAAAACCATGGGTTTCACACCCGTTATAGTTAGAAATTAGCATTTAAAAAACCTTGCAAATTCAATGAAAAAACCAAAGGTTTCACACATGTTATAGTTAGCTGGACATTTCACTCGTAAAAAACCATTGAAATTCCCCCGTTATAGATAGTTCAGCTAACTATAACTCGCGCGCCCGCAATGCACTGCTGATGACGTCACATATTACATCACTCATGACATGGTCACTGACATCACTCATGACATCACTGATGACATCTCAAATGACATCACTGATGACATCACTGATGACATCATCCTTGTGATAGAGTGGCAGACCTCCTCTTCCCCTAATATAACCTTTGATACACACATTCAAAAATAGAGACTGAAATTTTCAAAACAATGGACATACCAATACCAGTTACAAGAACCTCTTAAGTAATTCTAAGAACCACATACACATCCACTCATTCACCAACAGTCCTATACAGTCACTCATACATGCACTCACTCATTATATGTACTCATACACCTATACATCCTGTTACACAATGCCACTCATCCATAGAGTTACTCACACATACTCACTCATGCTAATAAAGAAACAAACATACATTTATTAGCTTATACAGTTATACACACACCACCACACTTACTTCTACGGAAACTTACACATACTTAGTCTTATAAACAATCACTTATAGAAACACATACTTATTCATACAGGAACTCTTTCAATCTCTCACTCTCACATATACTCACTTATATACACCAATAGTCACATATACTAGTTTAAAACATATGTAGTTACTCATAAAGACACTATTGAGACAGTCATTCACTCACTAACACAACCATTCACACACTCATCCACCCATACAGTCCTGCACACATGCTGTCTTCAACACATAAAAAGAGTGAATCACTCATTCATGCACCTATGCACTACATAATACCCCCCACCGAACCATACAGACACTCAGACTGATACTCAAAAAAACAACTAATAACCTATATAGACACCCATGAAGCTACTCACCAACCCATGCAGCCACTTATACACAAAGTGAGAGACTGATACAGATATTTACATATTTAAACATTACTCACTAACCCATGTATTCACTAAGATACACTTAATCAGTCAGTTACACAATAAATTTTTCAAAAACAAAGCATCCATTTAGACACTTATATACCCATTTATTCTTCCATTGACCTTGAGATATACATATATAAAACATATTTAATTTTCAGAAAAACACACATTCACTGGATGATGTCATCAGTGATGTCATTTGAGATGTCATCAGTGATGTCATGAGTGATGTCAGTGACCATGTCATGAGTGATGTAATATGTGACGTCATCAGCAGTGCATTGCGGGCGCGCGAGTTATAGTTAGCTGAACTAACTATAATGGGGGAATTTCAATGGTTTTTTACGAGTGAAATGTCCAGCTAACTATAACATGGGTGAAACCTTTGGTTTTTTCATTGAATTTGCAAGGTTTTTTAAATGCTAATTTCTAACTATAACGTGTGTGAAACCCATGGTTTTTTCAGTGAATTTGTATGGTTTTTTAAATGCTAATTCTTAGCTATAACATATGTGATTCCCATATTTTTTTTTATTGATTTTTTTTTTTTTTTTATAAATTCTTATATTAAATGTGTTTTTTTTAAAAAAAAACAAGTTTTTTTTTAAACTTTTTATTCTCTTAAAACACTATGTTTTTTTTCTTTAAAATCTGCAATATTGCAAGATTTTTTTTTTTTTTTTTACCAAACAGGTAAGATATATTAGTATAACTTTGAAAATATATATATATTTTTTTTTTTTTTTTAGTGCGCGTACGGTAAGCTTACGGTAAGCGTACGGTTTACGCAATGTCCGTAATTTATCTACGCTGTTTGCGTATAGTTACGCAATTTGCGTAGCCGCGCGTACTGCGCGTGGGGCGCGTACGCGTGTACGCTACACGCGCACGTTACGCGGAAGTGTTGGGGAGTGACTGTTATGCGCATGCGCGCGAGCGCGTGTCTTTTTTACGCGCATGCGTACTTTTGCCGTAAGCGCACCGTAAGCGCACCGTAAGCGTACGGTTGGTCATGTGATCATGAAACACAACTTTTGATTGGTTGAAACTACTTTCAGTTCTAGACCTCTCCTACACCACACCCATTCCCCTCATTTCTGCTTGTGATCCCTTAGGAGAAGGAGCTGGGTTGTCTTTGTGATACGATGGCAGAACAGCAGAGCCCTTCTGAGAGTGAGGCTAGCAGCACTACCTTGAGGCAGAGAGCGAGGAAACAAAAGACCTCTTTCATATGGGAGTATTTTTCTTTTCCAGAGGGCCAGCAAAAGGTAAATGCACCCTTAGTGACTTGTAAGCTGTGTGGCCGTGTACTTTCAAGAGGGAATCCCGACAGGAAGTATTCCTTCGGGAATCACACCATGATGAGACACCTTAAGGATGTACACAGAAGGACACATGCTCGACTTACTGAAGGTAACCCTTCAGTAAATCAACCAAGCACATCCACAGCAGCTCAGCCTGGACCATCATCTGCAGTGCCGAGTCCTTCTTCTGCAGGTCAGGTGAAGCCTTCATCTGTGGGGGGAGCATCTCCTTTTTCTTCTCCTCAGGAAATTAACCCTCGGTTTCTGAGGGTTGAAATACGGTGCGCCACTTGTCATGATCTAATTTGTTATAGGGAGACCAGTATTTCCCTAGTGAACAATAAAATAGATCAGCACACTTGTCGTACCGTCTAATATTCCCATTCTTTCTTTCCTCTGTCCCTGCATGAACACAACAGCTCTTTTAAGAGCCAACCTTACCTTTCATCTATTTTTTATATATGTTTTTAAAACTTTTTTTTTTTTTTTTTTTTACCGTACGCGTACGGTACGCGTAATTATTATTTATTTTTTTTAAAAACACTAAAAATCAATTATCACATTACAAGGCCTTGAGAGACTACAAAGAAAAACTGAAAATGTGATTGTGGAGAAGTGGAAAAAAGGGACCATGATATTTTTGACTTACCATACCCACTCAAAAAAATATTTATTCATTTAAATTTTTTTTTAATTGCTTTAAAAATGGTTCTAGTTTTCGAAAATTATCTATCTCAATCTGAAAAAAAAGAAAAAAGTATTAATATTTAATAAAACATTTTATAATACAGTACACATATTTACATATTTTTCAAAAAAAAAATTGCCTTTTTTTTGCTGTTTTCAAAACGAAATTTCTGCCTGTAATTCCTATATGCACACAGAGTCATGTTTTCACATTAGTCACAAAACGAAATTTCTTTGCCATTTTGAAAGCACACTTACTACTCTTTTTTTTGGCAAGTGATAAACACTTTTACAGACTGACACATTATGAATCCCCTTTTCAGATTCTTAAAAAAGCACATGTCCAAACTGCTTTTTCAGACCAGCAACATGTGTAACCTGGTTGACTGCCTACACTCCAGCAAGGGCAACCAGCCTTAGTGATGCTGAATGTATTTGCATTACTGACTGAAACCTCAAACCCCACTCGCTTGTGAATACTGTGCATGATTCCACAGGGTAAGCAGCTAGGTGTGTGCTAAGAGTCTGCTTCTCCACCAAAAAATGGCTCCCCCTTTCCATCTAATGCAACTGTGAAATCACCAGAGCAATACGCAATAAATCTCTGCCTGTAATTCCTATATGCACACAGAGTCATGTTTTCACATTAGTCACAAAACGAAATTTCTTTGCCATTTTGAAAGCACACTTACTACTCTTTTTTTTGGCAAGTGATAAACACTTTTACAGACTGACACATTATGAATCCACTTTTCAGATTCTTAAAAAAGCACATGTCCAAACTGCTTTTTCAGACCAGCACCATGTGTAACCTGGTTGACTGCCTACACTCCAGCAAGGGCAACCAGCCTTAGTGATGCTGAATGTATTTGCATTACTGACTGAAACCTCAAACCCCACTCGCTTGTGAATACTGTGCATGATTCCACAGGGTAAGCAGCTGGGTGTGTGCTAAGAGTCTGCTTCTGCACCAAAAAATGGCTCCCCCTTTCCATCTAATGCAACTGTGAAATCACCAGAGCAATATGCAATAAATCTCTGCCTGTAATTCCTATATGCACACAGAGTCATGTTTTCACATTAGTCACAAAACGAAATTTCTTTGCCAATTTGAAAGCACACTTACTACTCTTTTTTTTGGCAAGTGATAAACACTTTTACAGACTGACACATTATGAATCCACTTTTCAGATTCTTAAAAAAGCACATGTCCAAACTGCTTTTTCAGACCAGCACCATGTGTAACCTGGTTGACTGCCTACACTCCAGCAAGGGCAACCAGCCTTAGTGATGCTGAATGTATTTGCATTACTGACTGAAACCTCAAACCCCACTCGCTTGTGAATACTGTGCATGATTCCACAGGGTAAGCAGCTGGGTGTGTGCTAAGAGTCTGCTTCTGCACCAAAAAATGGCTCCCCCTTTCCATCTAATGCAACTGTGAAATCACCAGAGCAATACGCAATAAATCTCTGCCTGTAATTCCTATATGCACACAGAGTCATGTTTTCACATTAGTCACAAAACGAAATTTCTTTGCCAATTTGAAAGCACACTTACTACTCTTTTTTTTGGCAAGTGATAAACACTTTTACAGACTGACACATTATGAATCCACTTTTCAGATTCTTAAAAAAGCACATGTCCAAACTGCTTTTTCAGACCAGCACCATGTGTAACCTGGTTGACTGCCTACACTCCAGCAAGGGCAACCAGCCTTAGTGATGCTGAATGTATTTGCATTACTGACTGAAACCTCAAACCCCACTCGCTTGTGAATACTGTGCATGATTCCACAGGGTAAGCAGCTGGGTGTGTGCTAAGAGTCTGCTTCTGCACCAAAAAATGGCTCCCCCTTTCCATCTAATGCAACTGTGAAATCACCAGAGCAATACGCAATAAATCTCTGCCTGTAATTCCTATATGCACACAGAGTCATGTTTTCACATTAGTCACAAAACGAAATTTCTTTGCCAATTTGAAAGCACACTTACTACTCTTTTTTTTGGCAAGTGATAAACACTTTTACAGACTGACACATTATGAATCCACTTATCAGATTCTTAAAAAAGCACATGTCCAAACTGCTTTTTCAGACCAGCACCATGTGTAACCTGGTTGACTGCCTACACTCCAGCAAGGGCAACCAGCCTTAGTGATGCTGAATGTATTTGCATTACTGACTGAAACCTCAAACCCTTAAAGTATTCTTTATGTTTACCAGTACACCTTAATTTATGGTGAAAACATAGTCCATATTATTTTACATGTTCTTCACATTTAAATTTCTCCCAAAACAGAAAATAATAAACACAACTTCAATAAAAGGAATCCCATTTCTATTATTCATTCCTAATTTACCATATACATCCCCTCTCAAACTCTAAACTCACCTTTAAAATTAGTTAGTTGTGAAAGAAATGTGGCACTCAAACAGCAGATTATCAGAGCCAGGATCTCTGTTCTTTACACCTCTCTCCTCTGAGCAGAACCAGATAATGGCAAACTTTCCCTCTCTTTTTCCACACATATACATGTTAGTTTCAAATCTCAGTGCTTCCCCCTTTTTTTCAAATGTAATCACACATTTCTATTGGTTGAAAACCAACCCTTTTCCAAAAGTACCCTTCCCCCAACTTGACTTCTGCCTAGTACCCTTCCCCCAACTTGACTTCTGCCTGCTACCATAGCAACAGCTCATGGAACACTGCTGTGTGGAGTTAGGTCAGAAGTTCACCAAACAATGTTTCAATTCCACAGAGCAAGAGTGCTTGACTTTTCAAACCTAACAGCAAATCCATAGTACTGTTCTTTGGTAATACATTTTTCTGTACCAATACAAAACATGCTTCTATTAATTTACACATACAGCCTAGTTTTAATTCTAGAATGGTATGAAACAGCCAATCAGTTCTTTTTTTTATGAAAAAAATATGTATGCCTCCATTTCCAAACTGTCTTTCTTTTCATATTGCCATTCTACTGAAAGACACCTCCTGAGTGCATCCAGTTCTCCTTTGAAGATGTTCACAGTGTGGATTGTAGGGCACAGCTATGTCTTCTGGAGTGAAAAGTATGCAGAGAAAACAGATATGGTGAGAGACCTTGCTTTGCCAAATGTAGACATTAAATGGATTGGTCAGAGAGGGTTAAAGTGGCACCAATTGATGCCATTGGTGAAATCCTTCATGCACATCCAACACCCTGACCTCATAATAGTGCACTATGGTGGCAATGACCTAGGCACTTTGACTGGGGTAGGTCTGGAAATGCTTATGAAGGACACCTTTGCACAACTGTTTTCACTTTTCCCTAAAACTGCCTTTGTGTTTTCTAACATATGCCAAAGGCAAAAATGGAACTGGTCCAATCATTTCTGTCCGCAGATTGACAAAGCAAGAAAGCACGTCAACAAATCTGTTTCTGCTTTCCTCCGTGACTATGGTATGGGTTCCATTTACCACAACAACTTGCATTACGACATGCAAGACATTTATAGAGGAGATGGTGTGCACTTCAATGATGAAGGGAACAGAGTCTTCCTCTTGAACCTTAGACTCTGCATCGGTACTTACTTGTAGGTACCACTAAAAAATCATTTCATAAACACAACGGCTCTTTTTAGAGCCCCCTAATATCTAAACACTTAAATCTGAATTTCATTTCTTTTTTTCTTTTTTTTTTCTACCGTACGCTTACGGTAAGCTTACCGTACGCGTACCCCGTGATTTTTTTTAAAATCAATAAATGTTGTCTTTGTACGTTTCTGTCCTTCTCTGACCCCCTTACAAATGTTAGGGGGTCTGTAACTATCCTCCTTGCCCCCTTTTCAAGATATCACTCTTTTTTTTTCTGAGTGAAACACACGAAATGGCGGCCGCCGCTTCCTGGTTTCGACCGATTCGAATGTTTACTAAGATCTAAGAGCCAATCAGAATCGCGCTCGCGCACGCCACCGTACGCGTACGGTAAGCGTACCGTAAGCGCACCGTAAGCTGGCTCAGATATATATATTGATTTAAAGGATATTTTCTCAGAATCTACTGAACAGATTTACACCAAACCTACAAAAGGCACTTCCTTGACCTGAGGACTACCTCTCTGCCAAATTTCTAGTAATTCTGTTCAGCCGTTCGGGCTGTAGCTGTGTCTAAAGGTCCTATGGAAAAATGCATGGGAAAAACGCGTTTTGGGTCCCCCCTTTTATCTCAGCCCCCGCTTGACGAATCCCCCCGAGACTTTCAGGGTAGGAGCGGAGCGTAGCGCCCCACCTATTTTGAAAAATTCGCGAGGATTCGTCGACCGGCGCCAAAGTATTTCAAAATAGAATGTTGCGGATTTCCTATGGAAACGTGGTCCTAACTATAACTACCTACTGGCGACCGCCAGTAGGTAATATATATATATATATTCACTGAAAAAACCATAGGTTTCACACAAGTTATAGTTAGCTGTACATTTCACTCGTAAAAAACCAATGAAATTCCACGTTATAGTTAGTGCAGGCAACTATAACTCACGCGACCGCAATCCTCTGCTGATGACATATGTGTCTTTATGAAAAAAAAATATTTGTAATATATGTATAGCTAAAATTTAATGGAAGAAGACATGGGCAAATAAGTGTCTAAATACAGTATTAGCATCAGCAGAGGATTGCGGTCGCGTGAGTTATAGTTGCCTGCACTAACTATAACGTGGAATTTCATTGGTTTTTTACGAGTGAAATGTACAGCTAACTATAACTTGTGTGAAACCTATGGTTTTTTCAGTGAATTTGCAAGGTTTTTTAAATGCTAATTCCTAACTATAACGTGTGTGAAACCTATGGTTTTTTCAGTGAATTTGTACGTTTTTTTAAATGCTAAGTTACTTTACGCCGTTCGTGCCGTGCGCACCCACTTCACGCAGTTCGTTCCGTGCGCGCACTGTGCGGTTCGCGCACCGTGCGCGCACAGTGAGCACGCGGTGCGCTTCGCGCACCGCGCACCCACTTTACGCAGTTAGTGCCGTGCACGCACGGTGGGCACGCGCTGCGCTACGCGCACCGCGTGCCCACGTTACGCTGGATGGGCCATGTACGCACGATGCGCTTCGCGCACCGTCCGCACACGGAGGACATATTATGCGCTTTGTTGTGAAAGGTTATCGATTAAATGTTCAAATGAATAATATGCCATTCACAAAAGGTGCACTACGGGCACCTTTTGCACACGGGGGGGGGATATGTGGATTTTGTTTGTTTTTCATTGATTTTTCGCCGTACGCGTACGGTTAGCACATTCGGCGTTTTTTCAAAAAAATAAAAATTGAACTTTTTGGCCTTGGGGGTCCTTTTGGGACACCCTAACCAAGGCTAGGTGGTTAGGAGCTGTCTAGCCTGCCCCTTTTCATGTTATCCAACTTTGTTTTTCTTCCCCCCCTCAGAGTGCGAGAGAGAAAATGGCGGCCGACACTTCCTGGTTTCGACCGATTCGAAGGTTTACTGAGATCTAACAGCCAATCAGAATCGTGCTCGCGCACGGCACCGTACGCGTACGGTAAGCTTACGGTGCGCGCTCGGAGCGCGCTTACAGATATATATCTTGATTTAAATGCTATTTTCTTAGGAAATACTGAACAGATTTACACCAAACCTACAAAAGGCACATCCTTGACCTGTAGACTACCTCTCTGCCAAATTTCAAGTAACTCTGTTCAGCCGTTCGGGCTGTAGCTGTGTCTAAAGGTCCTATGGAAAAATGCATGGGGAAAACGTGTTTTGGGACCCCCCTTTTTTCTCAGCCCCCGCTTGACGAATCCCCCCGAGACTTTCAGGGTAGGAGCGGAGCATAGCGCCCCATTAGTTTTGAAAAGTTCGCGAGGATTCGTCGACCGGCGCCAAAGTTATTCCAAATAAAATGTTGCGGATTTCCTATGGAAACATGGTCCTAACTATAACTATCTACTGGCGACCGCCAGTAGATAATATATATATATATACATATACACACACACACACATAAATACACATATATATATCACATATGCATACCATGCATCACTTCAAACTCCACCCACGCGAACCCCCCACACCACCCAAGCAGCATCTATGGACCACACTTCCAGCCACTCCAATCATTGTCCAGCACACACTGAAAGTGGGAAAGTCAGTATAGTTTTTGCACTCGAAGGGTTTTCTTCCACTATAAAACCTATGCTTTAGTGAATGCAGTGTTATTGGCCCATGGCAGTTAAAAGGACGCTAACACTGAGGGAGACAAACAATGTGGCATATCTTAATAGATGTGGCACATTGTTTCTCTCTCCCTTTGTTGCAGGGCTTTGGCTGTTGTGCTGAGTTGTGTCAAATATAAATAAATCTGGGACATGATTCATGAAACAAGTGGAGGAGGGGACAGCTATGGTTATTCGAGAAGAGAAAGGATAGAATGCATGGCAGAGGAATGAGAATCTAGAATGTAATGTTAAGCGGATATGTTGAATCAAATTAACGTCTGAAAGATTATTTAGAGTCAACATTAATAATGGTGTGTAGCTTTAGATAAAGAAACTTATACTCCATATGTGAATGAAATAGAATCTTCAGTTTGGTTCATGTTGGCCACCTGAACAGAAGAATCCCCAAAATGATAAGAGAAGAATTATGGCGAACATATATATGTGGATCATAGCAACAGCAATTGTAGTCTAAATAACAATTATCAGAGAGGAATTATGGTGTACATTAATATGTGCAGCATTGGAATAGGAATTGTGGTTGATATAACATCATCAAGCTGCAAAGAAAGCCCTTTTTACCTGCGTTTGTGATGACGTCACTGAAGGAGCGGTGGGTGAACTTTGCTCCTGATGTCATAGGGGATATCTTGAGAATTAGGATCTACTTATGCTGGGCCGGTAGGTCAGAATTATGGACAGAGCAGGACCAAAGTGGTCACAAACTCAGAAGAAGCATTTTTATTTAATGAAAAAGGAACTCTATGTTGTTTGTGACAAGCACATATACTGTTATGAATGGCCAGTAAAGATCTTCGTATAAATCTGTGTAAAACATAGTCTACAAAGTGCTTTGTACATTGGAATGTTTTCATGGAAATTATTCAGGACACAGAGTCAAGATTCACAAATATGTGATGGCACACATTATAATATATGTAAAAGTTCACAATCATTAGTTTGCCAACACGTTAATTCATGATTTTCACTATAACTAAATTCATATGGCGACATTTTACGTACTGCCTAAACATAACTGAAAACAACATTCTCCCTCACAAAATGATCTCAAAATTCACCTTAGTTGACTTTCTCTCAGGTCGAATGTAGCAGCGTTTAAAAGGATCATTATTTCACTGTGTTTGTGAATGGGTAATTTTGCCTCCAATGATCCCGATCTACCCCTCCTCTGATAGTACCCACCCCAATGCATAACATTGTTTTCAAGCTTGCTTTCTGTCTTATCTCTTGTTCCATAATTAATTGACCTTGTTGACACATTCATATTTCATTGTCAAGTAATTAACCAGCCTTATTGTGTCACACTTTACTCTGCTTCATGGTTTGAATTACGCCATTTGAGCTGAGGCATTGGGCTTCTGCATTTCTCTCTCTGTTATCTACTCCTTCACAGGGGCCCTGTTGTATAGCCCCCAGGGTATGCGGGAGATTTCATCAAAGCTATCACACAAGCACTTGTAACAAAATCATTACCTATGCTAACTTTACCATCCTGGGTGACTTCAACATTGATTTAGACAACCCCTCTGACAGCTCTGCACAGAAGCTGACTGATACACTCGCAACCGTCAGCTTATCTATGACCCCCATGGGACTGACACATAGAGCAGGTCACATTAACAACGCCATATTTTCCAATACGCTAATTAATCTTGAAAAGCCTCAAGAGGTCCCTTGCTCTGGCCATTTAAAACTTCTATTCTCCTGGCCGTGGTCTGCTCCAGAGAACAAGATGAGAACAGGTCCACTCTGTAGGAACCATGCATGGAACATGGTTGATATATCCTCGCTGAACGATATTTTAGCTTCTGCCAATCCCGTATTAGGTAGAGACACTGTGTCAGATGAGGTGACAGTGAACAACTGGCTAACAGAAGCTGCTAATGCGGTTGCCCCCGAAACCAGGTCAGGAACTATCAGACAGCATTCCTCCACCCACTGGTTCGCTACCGAACTAATGAGCGAAAGGAAGGAGTGTATGAGACTAGAATGATTATGGAGGAAACACCACTCCGAACTTGAAAACACCTGATACAATGCTACCTTGAGAACCTACCACAACAATTTGAAGCTTGCAATACACACTTTCTATGCTAACCAAATTGTTGAAGCTAACAACAACGCAAAATATATTTTTTAAATTGTGACCGATTTTACAGACCCTAAAATCACTGCTCCCCCCCCTGAGACGAATTCCTCCCTGTGTAACAAATTGAATAATTTTTTGTAGACAAAATTCTAAAGATCCAGAACAATCTCTTAGACTTGAGGGATAATGAGCTCACCTATAAGAAAGCCTCCAGTTCAGGGCAAGTTATCACAGTTCATGCCTCCAAATGAAACTCAACTAATTGTGTTCCTCACCAAGTGCAAATCAGGCTCCCCCCTGGATCCCTTCCCCCCACAGATTGTGAGGCACATAAGGGAAATTCTAAGCCCAATCTGCCAGGATCTCTTCACTACATCACTATGGGGATCATTAGGATGGCGGGCGGATCGTCCCCGCTGGCTCGGCGGTGGCGATCCGCCTGCCATCCCAACTTGATTTATCGCGGTGGATTGCGGTGAACCCAAAGTGCGTCCACTGCTTTTCCGCCGGTTGGCAATCGTTTTGATTGCCAGCGGGCAGACTTGGCCACTCATATGGTGGCAGTGCCCACCAGGCACCGCCATCCATATTAGGATGGGTGCGGTAACTGGCCTTTCCATGGCGGCGCCGCCGCCATGGAAAGGCTGGCGGGGATGTGCTTTGGGGCCCGTTGCGGGCCCCCAGGGGAGGTGGGGTGTGCACTTGGGGGTACCAATGGTACCCCCCTGCATTCTCATGCACAAGGTGGCAGGCACAGTGCGGTGCCTGCCACGTTGTGCATGGGAAATCTACAACATGTAAATTTGGCATTGCGTCAGGTGCTGCTGTAAGCAGCACCCTCTGCAATGTCAAATATGCGGAATGTGACCGCCAGGATGGCGGTCGCATCCTAATCAGCGGTGCGGGACCGCTGCACGCCTAGCGGCCGGTCCCAGCACCGCGAGGATGGCGGGCGGACTAAAGTCCGTCTGCCATCCTAATAGGCCACTAAGTTCTGGGCGAACGTCAGCCCCTCCTTAAGAAGCCAACTGCATACCCTGAAATCCTCGCAAGCCTATCTCTCTGCTCCGGGAGGTCTCAAAGATCATTGAGAAGATGGTAAATACCTAACTGTTGTTTCACCTGAACACCTTCAAACTCCTCCACTCCTCACAGTCTGGCTTCAGGATTCTTCACAGCATGGAAACAGCACTTATGGAAATAACAGACTTTATTACAATTCACACTGGACACCGGCCAAAAAACAGTCATAATTTTACTAGACCTCTCTGCAGCGTTTCCCACGATCTCCCATGAGATCATGTTGCATCGCCTGCCAGTCATTGATGTGGAGAGATGTGCTCTAGCCTGGTTGAGTTCCTATTTGGAGCAGAGAGAACATTCCATGTGGCTGAAACTGTTCTATTCCCAGGTGAAAACCCTTTAGTGTAAAATGCTTGGTGGCTCTGCCCTGAGCCCCACACTTTTTAATATCCACATGGGACCACTGGCATACCTTATTGAGTCATTTAGTATCCAAGTGGTGTAATGTGCAGATGACATCCAGATTCTGCTAACCTATGACAGTAATACAACAGAATCTAGGTCGAAATTTGCCGCCTGCTTAGTAGCAGTAATGGGGTGGCTTAAGGCCAATTTTCTCCAATGCAACTCAGAGAAAATGGAGATCTTGTCATTTGGTGCCAAACTCTCTGCATTAGGGGGATGGCTGGCGAGTTGTACCTCACTGCCCACACTTACAGAGGTAGCTAAGGCTCTAGGGATGCTGAATGACACTCACCTATCCTTCAGAGCACAGACCTCAGCTGTGGTTAAAAGTAAAACCTCCTGTTGGATTCTGAGGGTGCTGAGAAAATTCCAGAACCTCCTGCTATGGAATGGCCAGAAAACATTCCAGACTGGACTAAACAAACATATTCTACCTAGGGACCCCAGATGATCTAATTCATCAATGACAAATGGTGCAGAATATGGCAGTTCGCCTCTTGTTTAAACTTCTCAAGCATGCCTCCATCTCCCACTACCGTAGCCAACTGCACTGGCTGTCAGTTAAAAGAGGATCAGGTTCAAGGCACTGACAATGGCTCATTCCAGCTTTTATAAGATGGGACCTAAATACCTGTCCAATACGATGGTAGAATGCTATCCCAAAAGAACTCTACATTTACAGTCTACAAGGTCGCTAACTATTCCCTTGACCAACTGGAAGAAATAGGATGGATCAGCCTGCTTGGGTCTTGTGGTCAAGCACTAAAACGAGCTCCCTCTTCATTGCAGATGGATCCCTGAGAAGAAATCTTTCTGCAAGCTTCTCAAAACTCATTTGTTTAAGCTATAGGGTGTGTGGCACCTTCTACTGGACATCTGCCTCAGCGCCGGGACACTCCCACAGCAACTGTTACGCTTTAGAAAAACAGTCATTCATTCATTCATGCCACCTGTCAATGCTTCCCACTTTGAGAAACCTTTCTTTGAGAGTGTTCAAATTTAAACACGGGGGTGCAGGGCCTTGCCATCCTTTTTAGGAGGCTTCACTTTGTAGTAGTTGTCCCTTTTTTGCCTTACCAAGGCACACTCTATGATAATTGGGTTATTTCCTTCAATTCTTCTTGAATAAGTTCTTCATTTACTGGGCCTGTTTGTGAGCATGTTTGTTGGTGCAGTTATTTTGGTGTCTGATATCCTTCTTGTAAACAGACTTCTACTTGTCTTTGGCCTCCTTTGCTCTTAAATGGATGCTCATTTTTTTTTACTTGATGGTCTTTCTTCTGGTGCCACGCCCATGGATTACCATGCCCTTTGATGTAGGTAGGTCATCAGGTCTTTAGGATCAGAAATGTTTTCGATCTTTGCAACTTTAGTAACGGTCATTTTTCACTTCATCAAAAAGCCCAAAATGGAGTTTCCATTTTTTTCTGTCACTTTCGCCTGGTTGTTCTTCTCTTTGATATGGGTGATTTTTAGGTGTCCCCAGAGGTATGCATGTTACGTACATTGTGTGCATGCAGTTAACTTTCTTTGTTATCTGCAACATAAACCTGAAGCATTTCTAAAGTAGTAGATATGATTAATGTGTGGTACACACTTTACTTATATGGAAGATAGAGACAAATCCGTGGGTTGATGTGTATTTCAAGTATAGCCTATAAACTATCCACATGGATCTGGGGAGTCAATTCCTCATGAATGACACTGCCTTTCCTCCAATGCTTTTGGGACGTCCAAAGCATGTGGCCTTTTACATCTACTCATACATTAAGTTTCTGTGTCTGCTGCTTCTAGTTTTCACTCTCTCTTTTGTAGATCTAGCAATTCCACTCTACCCTCCAGCATAGATTATCACTCTTCTACACTTTCTGCTGACAATACTTGATAATTCATTGCACATTTTTATCTACATAATCAGTTTGAAGCTGTTCCCTGCTAGTGATTGCCTCTAGTCTTGACCCATGAGGCACAGGGTCAAGACTGATTTGCATATGGCCATGTCTGAACTGGGGTGGCGTAGTGGGCAAAAGAACGATGGATTTAACTCAGATCTCTTGACTGGGGGAGAATGTCTGCATTGTCAACATTCCGTCCATCATTTGTTTGTTGTAACGCTTTTCGCCCTAAGTGGGATGGGTATTCCCAGACGTGGGACCCGTGCTCACTACGCCACTGGAGTCAAGCTATCCTGGCTGATGACGGCTGATAGCCAGAAACCGGTCCTAGGATGCTTGATTCCGGTCCAGGGAAGACATGGTTTGGCAGTTCGGGCTGGACTGTTCCCATGAGGCACAGGGTCAAGACTGATTTGCATATGGCCATGTCTGAACTGGGGTGGCGTAGTGTCAAAAGAACGATGGATTTAACTCAGATCTCTTGACTGGGGGAGAATGTCTGCATTGTCAACATTCCGTCCATCATTTGTTTGTTGTAAATCTATTTTTGCAATGTCACCCCCGCATACTCCCTCCTCCTCTTTCAGCAGCCTTTCGAAGGTCACAGAGGTGATTCAGGTGATGTCGCCTTGTATGTTTCTATGCATTTCGTGGCTTTGGAGACCAGAGAGGGGACATACGTTTTTTTGATTTGTCAAACTCTGTTGATGCAAGAGCTCATTAGTCAGGCATAGTCTGTCAGTGAAGTTATAATGCATTTCCCACCTAAAGTCAGTGCTCAAAAATGCTTCTTTTTAAATATATTTTTATTAAATTCCATAAAAATACTACTGCTTATTTACATCTTAATGTAGAGCGCGTAGTCACAAAATAAATAATGCACACTCTGAAATATATAGCTTTGCCTTTTATTTCATAGCTTTCTAAATAAAATCAAACTATTACCAGTTCATAATACTGCGCAAATACAGATTTATTTCGTCATACCACTATTTGCAACAAATCAAACTTCACATTTCTTGGGCCCAAACATTATTTGCTGCCACTGTAAAGCAGATGTATCATTTGTAAGCGCAATGCAGCACAACAACCAAGGTTGCTGCAGTGTGTTGCACACGGCAGTGAAAGCAGAGCAGAGCCATATACATGAAAAGGCACTTGCAAAACCAGTAGTCTTGGTAATGACTGCCAGCATTTTGGTTTTGTCAGTGCTTATTTTGTTTGTTTAGTATTGGTTTTTGTAAAATGTTGTTGTTGGGAGAACTGCTGCGCCCTCGATCTAAAAAAAAGACTGGAAATAAGCAAACATATTTTTGGGTTTTAAAATGAACTCATTGCCATATTTGAAATTGCATTTAAGGGAAATACCTTGTGTAAGGATATGTTCCTTGTGAAACTGCACAGAACTTTCATGCAGAGTGAAGTCACTTAACCACTTAACCACATGGCTTACAACACCCAGTGACAAGTTCGCCCCCCTTAGGAAGATACATTCTGCTCCCCGCCATGATGCCCAGAAATGGTTTTCTAATGATTTTAAAAAACAAAAATTGGCTCCGCGACAACTCGAAAGAAAGTGGAGACGCAACTATTTAGCTGAAGATAAAAGGATCTATCTACACACTATGAAAGCATATAAAAAGTGCATTATAACTGCCAAAGTGGATTATTTTTCCTTCAAAATTCTGACCGCTAGCAACAGATCCAAGGAGATCTTTTCTATTGTGTACGAACTGTCTAATCCCGAAAGAGTTTCAATTAAACCTACCCCTTCTCAAACGTTCTGCAACTCTTTGAACTCTTTTTTATAGAAAAAGATTAGTAAAATTAAGGCCAGTGTCCCCACCTGTCTTATATCGGAAACAAGCTCCAGTACATTTAAAAACCCATGCATTTTCACTCAATTTCCTATTATCAGCAATCAGACTTTCGCTGATCTCCTATCCAAAGTTAAATCTGGCTACCCTGGGGACTGTTGCCCCCCTACCATTTTAAAAGAAATGTTATTGCCTTTCCTAGCCCGGCTCTAAACCTTCTGAATGAATCACTATCCCAGGGCATTGTCCCCGCAACTTTCAAGGAGGCAACTGTTGTCCCTCTCTTGAAGAAACGTGGCTCAGACCCCCAGATCCTTACGAATTACCGCCCTATTTCCCTTCTCCCATAGCTAGCTTAGGTTTTGGAAGCCTATGTAACCAGGTGCCTTTCCGAGTTTCTAGAGGAGTCTGAATATTTCGATCCTCACCAAGCTGGCTTTTGCCCAGCACACTCGACTGTGGCAGTGATATTGACAGTGTTGGACACTCTCCATAGTGATGGTGACATGGACTCCCCGCAGGCTCTTGTCCTGCTTGATCTCTCTGCTGCCTTTGACACGGTCGACCATGGTTTACTGGTTGACCGTGTGAGAGATGCTGGGATTCAGGGACGCGCACTGGGTTGGATTAGTTCCTTCCTGGAAAACCGTTCTCAAGCGGTTTGCACTGCTGAGTATATTGCTCCCAGGATTAGGATCTTATGTGGAGTCCCACAGGGCTCCTCACTTTCTCCTCTGCTGTTTAATCTTTATCTCCTTCTCCTCATTCAGGTCCTGAAGAAACGTCAAGTTTGCGTGTTTAACTACGCTGATGATTTCCAACTTATATTTTCCATCAGCAACTCTCCTGACTCGGTTCATGCTTTTCAGTCCACCATGCTGTTCATTAGTGAACAGATGAACAGCAACAATCTAAAACTTAACCCGGATAAGACAGGGCTGGTTTTAACAGGAGGCATTCATAAAAATCCCTGGGGCCCCCATTTTTGGCCTAATGAACTGGGTCAATCTCCCTCCCCTTCTAGTTCGGCCAAGAGCCTTGGGGTAACAATTAATCAGGATCTCACTATGAGGTCCCAAATCAGGTTAGTGATTTCCACTTGTTTCTTCCATCTGAGGAAAATAAAAAAGGTCTGAAGACTACTTACCCAGGAAGCCCTGATTCAGGTGACTCTTGCCATGGTCATGTCCCATACTGATTATGCCAATTTGTTGCATTTTGGCATCCCTTTATACCTATTAAAATGCCTGCAGCTGGTACAGAACCAAGATGTGCGCCTGATTTCTAATCAATCCAGGAACTGCCATGTTACTCCGCTTCTGAGGGAATTACACTGGCTACCAAGTGCTCAGCGCTGCGCCTTCAAGGTTTGCTGCCTCATTTTCAAATCTCTTAATGGAAGAAGTCCCAAATTCTTGAACAACCTGATTATAAGACATGAACCCAGACGCAACCTGCGTTCAGTCCATAAGCAATTCTTGTCCATTCCCTCATTTAAATTGAAGCGTGTAGGTGGTGCGAGGTTTGCCATCCTGGCCCCCAAACTTTGCAATTCTCTCCCCTCTGAAATCCACTTCAGCACAGACCTCTTAGGTTTCAGAAACTTCTTAAAACCTGGCTATTTTGACAGGCTTATGAGTAACTCCTTAGGGCACAGGTATCTATCAGGTCAGCGCCATGAAACCAACCTGGTGTACGTGCGCTATATAAATTTATTTTAACATAACAAGTCAAGCAATGGCTTTAGTGGATTTGCTTATTGCACAATGCTTCTATTCTGCATTGGGTAGAAGAAAAATGTGAATGACACAACAACCGATCAATGGAAGAAGAGGACTAACTGAAAGCCCGAACAAGTATGTATATTACATATACTTTTTGTAAAATCAAAAGGTCTTGGCTACTGCCAGGCCTAATAAAATTCTTATATATCTTGCAAAATGTTTAAAGCTGCCTCTAGCCAATTGTCTTGTGAGGCAGACAACAAGAGCTAACAAACGTTGACGAAGGTGATAGGTCTGGTGTTGGCTGGCAGCCATTTGACTTTGTCAGTTCTTGATTTGCCATAGATTTGGAACACATAATTGCTGTGAGAAGTGCAGGGCCCTTGACCAAAAAAATAATGGCTAAAAGCAAAATAGTTTTTGCTCTAAAAAAGCACAAAATGCAATAGTAGTCCCTGATTCTGAAGGGATCTAATTTCTGTGTGAATGTGTTCCTTGTGAAAGAGCAGACTGTCCTTGCCCACAGTGAAATTAGCTGATGGATGAAATGAAATAACACTCTGTCCTATGCTAGAGACCGACTAAAGGCAGAAAAAGGCTGGCTGATAGGTCCTATATAAGTAAGTATATAATATGTTTATTTTAGTAAAATCAAAGTGTCTTTGTTAATGCCAGACCTATTACTGGGCTACTGCTGCTCACTACGCCTGTGCTGACTAAGATTGCACCATGGTGCACGCTGTCTAGCATAGGCTTTGTACTCCTACATAGTATAATCTCCTATGTCTGTACACATTCAGGTGTGTTGTGGTACTAGCTCTCTCTTCTAAAGAAAGTCAAATCGTTTCTTTCTGAAAGCGACTTTAGAAATGCTGTTCAAAGCCCTTTATTCTTGCAGCTTGATGGTGGTAATTACATACTCTGTGGCCTCCCATACTCCACACTAGCACCACTTAGGGGTTTGGGGCATTATACATGCTGAATATGTCTCATCCAGGGCCTAAAGAAATATCATCACATCATCCCCGCTCTGTTGAAACTCCATTGGGCGGAACCCGGAGCAGCAGCTGATGGTGATGTAATTGGAGCTCTTGGACCACAGACTTCCGGTGGCGCTACAACGGAGCAGCGGAGCTTAGTTGCAGCAGGAGGAACGGCGGCTCGGAAAACGGAGCCGGAGCCGGAGCCACAGCGACGCGCGGGGGTGCAGCGCGGAGCGGAGTGAAAGGCACTGTCTGTGGTCACTGTGACTTTTAGACTTGCAGGACTCCTAGACCTCCTGTGACCTCCAGAAACGCATAAATTGAGGCCGCCACCACTGCCTAGAGCCCCGGTGAGCCATGGGAGGACGGCCGCAGTGATCCGGTGAGAGCCGCAGGGGGGGATTGATTTACCGATTTACCGAGCGGCTAGAAAAAAAAAAAAAGTGTTACAGAGACCTTCAGCAGCGATAGTCGGGAGGGTGTCACTGCTACCTCCCGCCACTGACCTTCTTCTCCCCTTCTGCCGCCAGCCACTACATAGCCACAGCCATTACACTCTGCACCGAGACTGCAAGGACTCTCCCTCCTAGTCACACGAGGGGACGGACGGCTGCAGGTATCGGGGAGAAGTGGTGGCGGAGGTTAAGGCCAGTCAGGGCTATCATTAGCCCACACAAAGCCGGTCAGAGCTCCCCTCCACCTCACATCTGGTCCACAGTCCGCCCCTGCTCCCTCCCCCTGATGGCAGTAGCCCCACCGTGCGGGAGTCGGCAGGCTTGGGAGGGTGAGTGGAGGTGGAATAGAAACCCGGAGCATTATCGGACGAAGGGCTGAAAACGGAGAGGACGCATAAGTCATTTGGCCACACTAGGGGAAACGCATGTTCTGAACCTGGGAATCACGGCTAGTTTTGAGTGCCAGTTGTGCAAGTTGTGCAAGGAAACCAGAGAAGGCAGGTTGTGTGTTGGTGTGAGCGCTGAGTCCAGCGCTGCGTGAACACCACCGTCTAAACCACAGCCCGTCGTTAACAGCGAAAATCTAAAAAAAAAAAAAAAAAAGTCGCTGGGCTTAGCGGTGAAGCTGTGAGACTCAAGCCGTGTGTGTTCCAGCCCTGTCCGGCCTAACCATGAGGTCTGGCAAAGTTAGAAAAGCCCCAGGTGAGAAGTTAACAACTCTTAAGGGTACAGCCAAATGGAGAAGAATTGAAAAAACAACTGGAAACAAGGCAAACAACACCTTAAAAAACCCCTTAATTTCGCCAATTGCCACCTTCTTTGAAAAGTCCATAGCGAGCAAAAACCCCTCACAGGATATTCGACTCCAGTTCCTGAAAGACCCGGGCTCAGCACTGTTTTCTTCAACAGCAGACGCCGTGGGATTATTGACCCCAATGGTCCCAGTAAAAGAACTTGAAGTAAACGTCTGGCCGGTGAAATCACCCTTGAATCATGATGCACAATCCAGTAAAGATTGCCTGATTACTACTGCTCAAGACCACCAACTAAACGGTGAGCACAAAAAAATTTCAAGCTTCACTATATCAGCATTAATACATACAGCGAGCAAGGAGGACCTAGACACCTTAGAACAACAAAACTCTCAAGAAAACCAAATAAGTGGACCTCCTAGATTAAGTATGGAAAGTGGGGAAATATTACAACAAAATCATACCCATTTACCCCACTCAAGCTTTGACGAGCCCTTTCAATCACGGTCAAACACTGGCCCATCTCAAGTCAGAGATCTATTGGTTGAAAAAGGCCCTGCCGATTGGACGAGCCAGGGACTACCTAACGCTGAGACCACAAAGCTTAAGGCGAATGAGGCTTTACATTCACTAGATCTGAGTAAAAACAGATCCTTATCTGGATTAACGGATCTTGCCGGAGAACATGCCTTAACAGACAATGAAACGCCGTATGTTAAATCATCAATAAATGAAGCACACATGAATTTACATAAGGGCGAAGGATCCCCGATTCTCGTTGCCCCCCTCCTGCAAGCACTACAAACAGCGACGGCTACGTTAATTATGCAATCCGACAAATTGGATATTCAAATTGATCTAATGAACATAATCGCTTCCTGCATAGCTGGGATAAACACAAAATTAGATAATCTTAACACCCTAATCAGAAGAGCCCAAGCTAACACCACCGACTTGCAACTATCTTGGCCTTGCGGCCCTATTCTTGACAAAATGAGCACCCTACCAATGGTCCTGGAACAGATCATTAATTTAAATAAACAAGCCATTAGCCGCGAAAGAGACCCCGACGCCCCAAAAATCACCATAACTGAGCCTCTACAAATAGGCAACAACAAGTCCTGCGCAAAAATGACTGAAGTACAGCCAGCTAAGTCCATGATCAATATAGAGTCTAATGACATCATGGAAAAATCAATGACCGAGTCCATTATTGCTGAGCCGACGAAACAAATATTAACAAAAAGACAAAAGAAAAAAGAACGGAAAGCGAGAAACAAAAAAAAAGAGGACTCTTTTTCACGTACTAGCATGTATCCAATATTTACAAACCAACAAACACAAAAAACGACAGAGGGCTGTCAAAAGAGAAACAGTCATGAGGAAACTGAAGAAGTCAGTAGGCACTTTATTACAAATACTTCGACAAAAAAGGAACCCATGGCCTCACGTTTATCAGAAAGTCCTACAAACCACCCATTAGCGCCAAAAACGAAGACAAATGACGCTGTAAAATTGATTAGCCTCCCGCCAACGGGCACAGAACAAAAAATTCCCGTAGATAGGGATAACATCAATACTACTGATCAAGAGGTAACTGAGCAGTCTAAAACTGCCTTAAACAGGTCAACTTTTCAAGTCTCGGTGCCAGTCTTGGTAATTAAAAACGCGGAAAGGGATAACACCAATACTATAGACCAAGAGGTGACTGAGCAGTTTAAAACTGTCTCAAATGGGTCCATTTTTCAAGATACGGCGCCAGCCTTGGTAATTAAAAATGCGGCACGGCACACCATCTTAACCAATATAACACCTACACTAATACCCCAAACCGCTCAAGTCGGAGCATACCAAGAGGGATATAAAGAAGCCCAAGAACGTGCTAGTAGTCAACCAGACAAGGTCTTCCTGGGTGAAGCCGAAAAGCCGGCTTCAATAGTTAATAATTCAAAAATAGCTTACCCAATGGGAACACAAGATATTGCACAAAATTCTGGGCCAATACGTCATAATCTAACATCATTCACCCAGCGTAATGTGGTTCAGACAAAACTGAGCTTTAGCATTGTGAATAAAGAAAACACGCAGTTAAAGCATGAGGCGGTAATGAAGCCAACGTCAGACAGCATGAAGCCACATGACGTCTGTTTTCAAATCATTTTTACCCCGGAGTGCGTTACCCAAGGGACTCATGATATTCTAAATAGAAGTAATATTTTAAAATTGATGAAGGAAATTAAGGATTTGACTCCCATTAAATCTTCTGACCTAGATCGAGTACAATTCTTAAGTAGCACAAAAGCATTAACAAATGAACAAACATTGACAACTTGGAAAACCGCCTCAATAGTACAATTAATACTAGGGAAATCGGAAATATTCCAATCGTGGGGTATCCAACTATCGCAACCAATCACTCCAAGATACCCGCTTCCCCTAAAGATAAAGAGTTGCCAACAATTTACAAGGAGCATGGCGGACCTTGCATCGAAAAAAACAGTTTATTCTATTTTATATAACGCCAAAGGCAGAAGTGAGGCAGATCCCATATGTGAAGAAACTGACATCGATAGAATGGGGGATTTGGTAGCGTCATCCGACGACTGGAAATGGCTTCCCGGTATGTTGAATAATCAGAAGAATTGACCGAACCATTCAGAAATAAATAAAGTAGTAAATAAAAACATACACATAATCTCATGGAATATAGCCGGAGCAAAAAGATTGTTGGAGGACGGTCTTGCCCCGGACGAATGGGACAACGCCGACATAATTGCTCTCCAAGAGACCTGGCTCCAGGAAGACATTGCATTGGCTGGATTTATTCACTATACGGTACCTGCGAAAAAAGGTAAAACCTTTGGCCGAGCAATTGGTGGACTTTCAGTTTACGTGTCTACTACTCTAAAAATCAATTCAGAACATCTTAAATCTCCAGATCCAAGCATTCAGCTTGTAAAACTATCTGGCAAAAACGCACACGGCCATAAAACGACAATTTTGATCAATTATTACATTCAACCAAATCATCAAGCAAAAAAGATAAAAAATTAATATGCTATGTAAGGAAATACTAAATCTACGAAGTACAGAGCCAACCTGGAACATTATATTAACAGGAGATTTTAAATCCAACCTGATATATACTCCTGAGGAAGACGAGATACTAACTGAAGAGAACACGCATTGGAATGTCCCTCAGCAGCTAAATGAAGCAAAAAAGAGCCGAAAGGATACCCTAGCCAAACATCTGGTAACGGAACTGGAGTACCTAGGCATGCGAGTTTTGAATGGAAGGACAGACGATGATAGACCTCCGAAAAAAACATATTATGGGACACACACCCAATCAACATTGGACTTTACCATCGTTAGCCTTCAATTGTTCCCCCAATTACTTATCTTCTATATAGAATATACACCTATGAGTGATCACGGGATGCAACATCTTAAACTCAACTCCGTTGCAGAAAGACTTCAACCTGTCTGTTTTCTACAGGGCCAATTAGGTACACTAAACCTAAAGCGTATATATTGGAACAGCTTGAATGAAGAGAACTGGATCGCAATAATAGAGGTCATACTGAAAAAGTTGGAAAGTGTAACAATGGATAAAATTCAAATCTGGTCACTTTTTTTAGAGAAATTACAGACAAAAATGAAACCACTTAAAATAGGGGCTAAAAGAGAGAACCCAAGAAAGAACTTGCCGCTGGAGCTACAAGAACTAAGAAGGGTTTTGCGAAGAAGTCAAAAAAACCTGCAACTAAACATTAACAACCAGAGCTATTTGGAAACCTTTTTTGCTCAAAGAAAGTTATATAAAAAAAGATTTGGGAGCATAAAAAAGAGGCGAATGACGAATTCTGGATTAACTTGTTGGCCAGCACTAAGCTCCAGGACTCAAATAAATTTGGGAAAATCATAAACCAGCTGATAAGACCGCGAAATGTATTAACATCAAACATCCAAGAAACTGAATGGGTAACTTTTTTGTCGTTAAAATTTAAAGAAAACCCAACGAAGTCTCTTGGGCAGCAACTTGTTTCGAGGGATCCTGATATGAATAATAGTAAAAATCAATGCTGTACTTATCCAACGACAACGGTCCCAAGGAATTCAGTACACTTCGCGACCACAGTTGGCTCTTACTCATTCGAGGAGATAATCACCATTATTAGAAAGGGTAAAAATAACGGGGCACCAGGACCAAACGGTATCCCGCAAATTGCCTTTAAACAATCACCAGAATTTTGGGCTCCAACGCTAGAAAAACTTTTTTCAGATGTTCAAAACTGTAATCGCATTCCTGAAAGTTGGAAAGGCTCTATCATCACGCCCATATATAAAGGAGGAGACAGAGCTAATCCTCTAAATTATCGTCTAATAACTCTCCAGGACATAGAAGCTAAATATTTCGCATCATTCCTTCTAAAAGATCTGGTAAATTGGGCAGAAGACAAACCAATGATCCCAATTAACCAGACTGGATTTAGAGCGGGAATTGGAACTATGTCAAACATACTGTCAATAACCATGATAGCAGAAAAATGCCAGTACGCTAAACAGGACCTTAACCTCTGTTTTATTGACCTTCAGGCGGCATTTGACAGTGTTGATCGTAAACTACTATGGGCGAAGTTAAGAAGATGGGCCATACCGGAAGCGATACTTAGGGGCCTACTCTTGTTCTACTCTGAGACCTGGACACAAATCAAGCTAGGGGACGGGTCACATCTATCAAGAAAGGTTTATACATCGATCGGATTAAAACAGGGTTGCGTCCTAGCACCACAACTATTTAACTTATTCATCTCTGACCTTTCAGATAAATTAAACAACTGTAATGCTCATGCACCGAAACTTGGCAACCTCCAACTTACTCATATGGCTTACGCCGATGACATTGTGCTTCTGAGCCTAACCAAAGTAGGCCTGTCTAGATTACTAGCAGTAATATCGGAATTCCTGGAGGCAAATAATTTAGCTCTTGATCTGTCCAAGACAAAAACAATGTTAATAACCAACCGCAGATCTGCGCATCTGAATATCATGCTTGAAGGAAAACTCCTGGAAAGAGTATCAAATTACAAATACTTAGGTTATTACATCGACGACAAACTGAACTTAAACGCTCAAAAAAAATACATGACCCAAAGAGCAGGTGCCTTAATATTTGCTTTAAGTACTCTTGCAAAAAAGCTGGAAGGTCCTTCGTTTACACCCTTATTGACAGTGATGGCCACCAAAGTTCTTCTTACCCTAGCGTATGCTAGTATAGCAATGCATGGCAAGGACGCTGTTATTTTAAACAACCTCAGCACAAAAATCTATAAGAAGGTCTTAAAACTACCAAGCTCAGCTTCACCTGCTCAGGTGCGTCTAGAATTTGGCGTAATGAATGAGTCACTGGGACGACTTTACACAAGTATTAGAGTATGGTATAGAATTAAAATGAATTCCACAAATAATACTATGAACCGATTTCTGTGGCAGGAATTAGAAAGCCAACAGAATTCAGCTGCTAATAAATATTTGACTTGTGCTTTGGAACAAACATGCACCGCCAAACTTTGGGACAAAGATCTGCCATATATCTCCTTTAAACAGGCACTAAATAAGGGGGCTAAATTTCACTCATTCATTACAGATAAAGCCATCTTTTCTGACCGCTCCCATTCTTGGTCTGTGTGTAATAGTTATAAAAAACTTACCCCAGCTGCCTATCTGGAAACAACATATTCGGTCTTCATCAAAAAGAAGCTGATGGCCCTGAGACTCGCTAAATTACCAACCCTGGCAGACGAACCGGTCTGGAAACGACCAGACTCAGATGTCTGTCGTCTATGCGGCACTACAAAAGAAAACTTAATCCATATTGTATGCCACTGTAAGACTCTGATGCAAAAACAACAATTGATGGACAGAATGCAGAACAATGTCATACATTCACCCCAGTACAGAGATCTCGGCCTAAATCCATTGTTTTTTTGCTCACCATGCCATTCCAGTTTGAACCCAGCCATATGCAAATCAGTCTTGACCCTGTGCCCCATGGGAACAGTCCAGCCCGAACTGCCAAGCCAGGTCCTCCCTGGACTGGAAACAAGCCTCCTAGGACCGGTTTCGGGCTTTCAGCCCTCGTCAGCCAGGATAGCTTGATTCCAGTGGCATGGAGAGCACGGGACTCACGTCTGAGCATAACAATGTCATACATTCACCCCAGTACAGAGATTTGGGCCTAAATCCATCGTTTTTTTGCTCACCATGCCATTCCAGTTTGAAACCAGCCATATGCAAATCAGTCTTGACCCTGTGCCCCATGGAAACAGTCCAGCTCGAACTGCAAAGCTAGGTCCTCCCTTGACTGGAAACAAGCATCCTAGGACCGGTTTTGGGCTTTCAGCCCTCGTCAGCCAGGATAGCTTGATTCCAGTGGCATGGAGAGCACGGGACTCACGTCTGAGCATACCCTTCCCACTCGGGGTGACAAATGCAAAAACAACAATTGATGGACAGAATGCAGAACAATGTCATACATTCACCCCAGTACAGAGATCTGGGCCTAAATCCATCGTTTTTTTGCTCACCATGCCACTCAAGTTTGAACCCAGCCATATGCAAATCAGTCTTGACCCTGTGCCCCATGGGAACAGTCCAGCCCGAACTGCCAAGCCAGGTCCTGCCTGGACTGGAAACAAGCATCCTAGGACCGGTTTCGGGCTTTCAGCCCTCGTCAGCCAGGATAGCTTGATTCCAGTGGCATGGAGAGCACGGGACTCACGTCTGAGCATACCCTTCCCACTCGGGGTGACAAATGCAAAAACAGCAATTGATGGACAGAATGAAGAACAATGTCATACATTCACCCCAGTACAGAGATCTGGGCCTAAATCCATCGTTTTTTTGCACACCATGCCATTCCAGTTTGAACCCAGCCATAAGCAAATCAGTCTTGACCCTGTGCCCCATGGGAACAGTCCAGCCCGACCTGCCAAGCCAGGTCCTCCCTGGACTGGAAACAAGCATCCTAGGACCGGTTTCAGGCTTTCAGCCCTCGTCAGCCAGGATAGCTTGATTCCAGTGGCATGGAGAGCACGGGACTCACGTCTGAGCATACCCTTCCCACTCGGGGTGACAAATGCAAAAGCAACAATTGATGGACAGAATGCAGAACAATGTCATACATTCACCCCAGTACAGAGATCTGGGCCTAAATCCATCGTTTTTTTGCTCACCATGCCATTCCAGTTTGAACCCAGCCATATGCAAATCAGTCTTGACCCTGTGCCCCATGGGAACAGTCCAGCCCGAACTGCCAAGCCAGGTCCTCCCTGGCCTGGAAACAAGCATCCTAGGACCGGTTTCGGGCTTTCAGCCCTCGTCAGCCAGGATAGCTTGATTCCAGTGGCATGGAGAGCACGGGACTCACGTCTGAGCATACCCTTCCCACTCAGGGTGACAAATGCAAAAACAACAATTGATGGACAGAATGCAGAACAATGTCATACATTCACCCCAGTACAGAGATCTGGGCCTAAATCCATCGTTTTTTTGCTCACCATGCCATTCCAGTTTGAGGCACAGGGTCAAGACTGATTTGCATATGGCCATGTCTAAACTGGGGTGGTGTAGTGGGCAAAAGAACGATGGATTTAACCCAGATCTCTTGACTGGGGGAGAATGTATGCAATGTCAGCATTCCGTCCATCAATTGTTTGTTGTAACGCTTTTTCGCCCTAAGTGGGATGGGTATTCCCAGACGTGGGACCCGTGCTCACTACGCCACTGGAGTCAACCTATCCTGGCTGATGACGGCTGATAGCCAGAAACCGGTCCTAGGATGCTTGATTCCGGTCCAGGGAAGCCATGGCTTGGCAGTTCGGGCTGGACTGTTCCCATGAGGCACAGGGTCAAGACTGATTTGCATATGGCCATGTCTAAACTGGGGTGGTGTAGTGGGCAAAAGAGCGATGGATTTAACCCAGATCTCTTGACTGGGGGAGAATGTATGCAATGTCAGCATTCCGTCCATCATTTGTTTGTTGTAACGCTTTTCGCCCTAAGTGGGATGGGTATTCCCAGACGTGGGACCCGTGCTCACTACGCCACTGGAGTCAAGCTATCCTGGCTGATGACGGCTGATAGCCAGAAACCGGTCCTAGGATGCTTGATTCCGGTCCAGGTAAGACATGGCTTGGCAGTTCGGGCTGGACTGTTCCCATGAGGCACAGGGTCAAGACTGATTTGCATATGGCCATGTCTAAACTGGGGTGGTGTAGTGGGCAAAAGAACGATGGATTTAACCCAGATCTCTTGACTGGGGGAGAATGTATGCAATGTCAGCATTCCATCCATCATTTGTTTGTTGTAACGCTTTTCGCCCTAAGTGGGATGGGTATTCCCAGACGTGGGACCCGTGCTCACTACGCCACTGGAGTCAAGCTATCCTGGCTGATGACGGCTGATAGCCAGAAACCGGTCCTAGGATGCTTGATTCCGGTCCAGGGAAGACATGGCTTGGGTTCGGGCTGGACTAATCCCATGAGGCACAGGGTCAAGACTGATTTGCATATGGCCATGTCTAAACTGGGGTGGTGTAGTGGGCAAAAGAACGATGGATTTAACCCAGATCTCTTGACTGGGGGAGAATGTATGCAATGTCAGCATTCCGTCCATCATTTGTTTGTTGTAACGCTTTTCGCCCTAAGTGGGATGGGTATTCCCAGACGTGGGACCCATGCTCACTACGCCACTGGAGTCAAGCTATCCTGGCTGATGACGGCTGATAGCCAGAAACCGGTCCTAGGATGCTTGATTCCGGTCCAGGGAAGACATGGCTTGGCAGTTCGGGCTGGACTGTTCCCATGAGGCACAGGGTCAAGACTGATTTGCATATGGCCATGTCTAAACTGGGGTGGTGTTGTGGGCAAAAGAACGATGGATTTAACCCAGATCTCTTGACTGGGGGAGAATGTATGCAATGTCAGCATTCCGTCCATCATTTGTTTGTTGTAACGCTTTTCACCCTAAGTCGGATGGGTATTCCCAGATGTGGGACCCGTGCTCACTACGCCACTGGAGTCAAGCTATCCTGGCTGATGACGGCTGATAGCCAGAAACCGGTCCTAGGATGCTTGATTCCGGCCCAGGGAAGACATGGCTTGGCAGTTCGGGCTGGACTGTACCCATGAGGCACAGGGTCAAGACTGATTTGCATATGGCCATGTCTAAACTGGGGTGGTGTAGTGGGCAAAAGAACGATGGATTTAACCCAGATCTCTTGACTGGGGGAGAATGTATGCAATGTCAGCATTCCGTCCATCATTTGTTTGTTGTAACGCTTTTCGCCCTAAGTCGGATGGGTATTCCCAGACGTGGGACCCGTGCTCACTACGCCACTGGAGTCAACCTATCCTGGCTGATGACGGCTGATAGCCAGAAACCGGTCCTAGGATGCTTGATTCCGGTCCAGGGAAGCCATGGCTTGGCAGTTCGGGCTGGACTGTTCCCATGAGGCACAGGGTCAAGACTGATTTGCATATGGCCATGTCTAAACTGGGGTGGTGTAGTGGGCAAAAGAGCGATGGATTTAACCCAGATCTCTTGACTGGGGGAGAATGTATGCAATGTCAGCATTCCGTCCATCATTTGTTTGTTGTAACGCTTTTCGCCCTAAGTGGGATGGGTATTCCCAGACGTGGGACCCGTGCTCACTACGCCACTGGAGTCAAGCTATCCTGGCTGATGACGGCTGATAGCCAGAAACCGGTCCTAGGATGCTTGATTCCGGTCCAGGTAAGACATGGCTTGGCAGTTCGGGCTGGACTGTTCCCATGAGGCACAGGGTCAAGACTGATTTGCATATGGCCATGTCTAAACTGGGGTGGTGTAGTGGGCAAAAGAACGATGGATTTAACCCAGATCTCTTGACTGGGGGAGAATGTATGCAATGTCAGCATTCCATCCATCATTTGTTTGTTGTAACGCTTTTCGCCCTAAGTGGGATGGGTATTCCCAGACGTGGGACCCGTGCTCACTACGCCACTGGAGTCAAGCTATCCTGGCTGATGACGGCTGATAGCCAGAAACCGGTCCTAGGATGCTTGATTCCGGTCCAGGGAAGACATGGCTTGGGTTCGGGCTGGACTAATCCCATGAGGCACAGGGTCAAGACTGATTTGCATATGGCCATGTCTAAACTGGGGTGGTGTAGTGGGCAAAAGAACGATGGATTTAACCCAGATCTCTTGACTGGGGGAGAATGTATGCAATGTCAGCATTCCGTCCATCATTTGTTTGTTGTAACGCTTTTCGCCCTAAGTGGGATGGGTATTCCCAGACGTGGGACCCATGCTCACTACGCCACTGGAGTCAAGCTATCCTGGCTGATGACGGCTGATAGCCAGAAACCGGTCCTAGGATGCTTGATTCCGGTCCAGGGAAGACATGGCTTGGCAGTTCGGGCTGGACTGTTCCCATGAGGCACAGGGTCAAGACTGATTTGCATATGGCCATGTCTAAACTGGGGTGGTGTTGTGGGCAAAAGAACGATGGATTTAACCCAGATCTCTTGACTGGGGGAGAATGTATGCAATGTCAGCATTCCGTCCATCATTTGTTTGTTGTAACGCTTTTCACCCTAAGTCGGATGGGTATTCCCAGATGTGGGACCCGTGCTCACTACGCCACTGGAGTCAAGCTATCCTGGCTGATGACGGCTGATAGCCAGAAACCGGTCCTAGGAT
Source organism: Triturus cristatus (assembly GCF_964204655.1). NCBI lineage: Eukaryota > Metazoa > Chordata > Amphibia > Caudata > Salamandridae > Triturus > Triturus cristatus. The sequence goes on from NC_140588.1 coordinate 688,226,605, forward strand.
GCTTGATTCCGGCCCAGGGAAGACATGGCTTGGCAGTTCGGGCTGGACTGTACCCATGAGGCACAGGGTCAAGACTGATTTGCATATGGCCATGTCTAAACTGGGGTGGTGTAGTGGGCAAAAGAACGATGGATTTAACCCAGATCTCTTGACTGGGGGAGAATGTATGCAATGTCAGCATTCCGTCCATCATTTGTTTGTTGTAACGCTTTTCGCCCTAAGTCGGATGGGTATTCCCAGACGTGGGACCCGTGCTCACTACGCCACTGGAGTCAAGCTATCCTGGCTGATGACGGCTGATAGCCAAAAACCGGTACTAGGATACTTGATTCCGGTCCAGGGAAGACATGGCTTGGCAGTTCGGGCTGGACTGTTCCCATGAGGCACAGGGTCAAGACTGATTTGCATATGGCCATGTCTAAACTGGGGTGGTGTAGTGGGCAAAAGAACGATGGATTTAACCCAGATCCCTTGACTGGGGGGGAATGTATGCAATGTCAGCATTCCGTCCATCATTTGTTTGTTGTAACGCTTTTCGCCCTAAGTCGGATGGGTATTCCCAGACGTGGGACCCGTGCTCACTACGCCACTGGAGTCAAGCTATCCTGGCTGATGACGGCTGATAGCCAGAAACTGGTCCTAGGATGCTTAATTCCGGTCCAGGGAAGACATGGCTTGGCAGTTCGGGCTGGACTGTTCCCATGAGGCACAGGGTCAAGACTGATTTGCATATGGCCATGTCTAAACTGGGGTGGTGTAGTGGGCAAAAGAACGATGGATTTAACCCAGATCTTTTGACTGGGGGGGAATGTATGCAATGTCAGCATTCCGTCCATCATTTGTTTGTTGTAACACTGTAAGACTCTGAACCAGGAGCGTATGTACTTTTTAAAACACATTTTTAGGGTCAAGAGACTACGTACCTGCAGGTCTGTCATTATTGGTGCTTTGGACTCAACATCCCCCATAATTAACTGCAAGCTGATAAAGTTCCTGATAGATTTTGAAAAGCGTTTGAAAGCAATATGAAATATTAAAACAAAAAGGCCTTTTATATTAATGATTGTTTTACTGACGTAATTTTTTTATGTAAAGGACAATTTTTCTTTTAATTGTTTGTTACGGTTTTAATTAACTAAACAGTAAACGTTTATCATTATCATTTATCATTGGACTCCCTTTGACAGTCAGCACCATCTTCAAAAGTCCCTGCATAATTTATAATTTATAAAGCCATGACAAATGGCACTCCAGCTTATCTTGCAGACAAGCTCACTATATCTGATAGTTCTTGACACTCCCACATCCGGGATACCATCAGGAAGCAGACTAAGAGGTGTAAAAAAGAAAATTACAGACCACGGGCATTTTCCATCTAATCACCCAGGAAGCAACATCCCCATATTTATCAGCACCAAGCCAACACTGCTGTTTAGGCAAGAGCTGTAGACTCACCACTTTAAACAACACTACATCACAATGCATTAACTGTCCACAACTCAGCTTCCTTTCCTATTACACACTGATGTTACCCATGCCTTTGAAAATGTACATTTCTTCGCTGTTGTTTGGCTTGGTTCGATTATAGAAGTACTATAAACATACATTCCTATACATTTCACACATTGTGTGTGTGCTGTACTGTGCACAGAATGCTGTAAGCACTTAATTCTGGCTACCTCAGTCTTCTCATCAAAAATGATGAGTGCTTGCTTGCCCTATTCCACCCACATCACACCAACCTAATGCCTCATTGAAGTGGCATAAAGCTGCCAAATGGCTACTTGCTCTGAGAAATCTTTGAGGCACAAAAAACCTTTGACTATGGAGAGTAAATATCCTAACCAGAGTTTCCACTACTTTGCGCGACTTGCCCCAGGGCAAACTTTTAGTCAATCGGACTCTGTGTGTCAAAGTCTTCTTCATTTTCTCAGAAATTGGATTTGTTCCATGGTTGAAACAACAATTTCATTTTTATTAACCGCTTATTAAATTCTGGAATTATTTGACATCCTCTGTTCAGTGATCAAAGATCGAGCCAGCAGCAGACAGAAAAACGCAGTTCTCACTGCCTGTGCGCTACGCCCCCCTCACTCTCTTAGTTGGGATTTCAACAATATTGACTCAATTAGTAGCTGATTTAGGGGTTATTCCATATATCAGACGGGAATACAAGCTAGTAACATAAACTGGCGACAAGAAATAGGTACCCCTTACCAATGTTCTAAGTTATAAATCCTTACTATTAATTTCATCAACCAACTGACCTAGCTGGTCTTATTATATATGCGAGATCCTCTACAGATGGTGCATTCAACATACATTTCTAGATAACTTGTATGTGGGAAGCACCATTCGAGGAACACATATCTGCATACGACTTTCTCAGATGTTGCCCTCTGCTTCATGTACTGTCAACATATGATGACAAGTGATTCTATTAAATCACATTTTACCGAAAACCAAGGTCATAACATCATCTTTGTCTACTTTCAATGTCAGTTAGTCCATTATGGCACATCAATTAGATGGGAATGCTAAACAAACTTAATTCCCTCCACGGATTCATCAAGAAATGTGTCCCATTTGTTTATTTCCATGATAACTCGCAGACATCATGGAGTAGACACTCATTCCTGCCATTATTCCCCATTGCACAGGGGTAAGCTGGGAATCATGTGATCATTCTTTGCCCTGGAATAACCATACCTAGAAGTGTCGGTCCTGGAGGCGGGAGTATTAGCAACGCAATGTCAACAGACACCCTATAATACAGCATTATAGCCTGGTGCCATGGGCTGTACTGTTACCAAACCTACCCAGGTTACAGTCCAGAACTGCAGGTAACGAGGGAGAGGGCCTTAACCACTGACGTCTGTAGATCACAATATTTGCCACAGCAAAGCAGGACTGACTTGACTGGCGTGCTGTGAGTAGCTGAGGCATCTGGGTGGGGATGTTGAGCCACCTAGCAATTGTGACTGAATGGCGCTGCTTAGATGTTGGTTGTTAAAAAAAAAGCGTGAATTAAGGACAGTCTTCGGTGGATAAAGACATCATCACTGGGTAACGCCTTTCATCAGTCACCACTAGTGTTAATTAGGTTAAGATACGCATTTAATGAACTTCCGAGGGTTGAAAGATGGGACTGGAAGACGAGTTCATACATCTATCACAAACCACGGGAAAGGAAGCCAGCCTAGAGCAGAAAGAGATGGAAATAAATGTACATGGTTTGCATAAATACACGAAAACACCCGGCTGCACTATGCAAAATCTGCTGATATTTATAGATGAGGGAGCAGCGGAAGGGAGGCAGGTATCTAACATCCTGGGAGGGCCTGAAACTTCAGGGACACAGACCTTTGAATACATATATTGTGCAAATTTCGCTTAATAATTTCCGATTTGTAAGCACTACTTAGTCACCTTTCAACGTTCCTGCACGCACCCCGGTGCCTTGTGTCCTCATAGAAGACAGGTGTGCTTCCCTTCTACTTTACTGTATGGATCAACCACAGTTCCTCCCCAGACTACCCCACAGAACGCATGTGCGAGGTACTTAAGCAAATGTTTTCCACATTATAGGCCCAGTTCAAAACGAAAGGTAGAAATCTGTATCCACTGCTTTGTTGAATAATATGGGCACAGATCTACGTATTTCTGTAATTCATAAACCTTTTAAGTACCACACACCAGAAAGTCTTAGTATTGCAGGCGTACACCCGAGAAAACCCGTGAGTTGCTGTTTTCATTTGTATAGAGCCATATCCACATCTGTAAGTCTACATTATTTTTCCATGGCCAAAATAGTTTTCCCAGTGGAGAAATAACTTTCTCCGCCAATTTTTGGACTGTCTCATTGCCTTTCGGGTCCTGGGAAGCTACTAACTTCTGCTCTTGGCAAGGTTAAAGATCTCATCATTTCTAGGGTGGGAAGGGACGGGAGGGGATATGAAAATAGCGTTCCAACTGCACCCTTCCAGGGGAAATTACCCACAGTCAACATCACAACAGCATGTGGAAGTGTTTGCTTGTAAATGGATGGATTTATAGATGCTAAATTATCTTTTCTGAATATATATATGAAGCAAGAATAGTCAGAATCCACAAGCTATGACGAGCCTGCATAACAAAGTCATAAAGTGCAGAAGAGGGAATGGTGAGGCCAAAGGATTGTAAGAGCTTCAAGTCGTTCTTGGATGGTTTGTCTCAGAGATGTTCTCGTTAGTTCTCAGTTGTCTCTGAGTAGGGAGGGGAGAACACTACCTCTAAGAGCTCCATACACAAGGCAGCACGGGCCCCGCACCACGCTGCTCCTTGCAACTAAAGACACTCTCAGATGCCGCCACATGCACCGGTGGGAAGATGGATTCTGTGAATCACGAAACCCTTAACATTGTAGACACTCTTTTTGTACTTTATTGGCTCGCCCTTGCCTCAAGATTAAAAACTAATCAATGTGCAGGATATAATGGACTCCTTTATACTTGTGTGTGTCCCCAAAGGGGCTCTGTACTCTTTTAACAACGGTACGTGTTTCTGTGCCTTATAAAACACTTCAGGGCATATTGTTCTAGGCCTATGTCCAATCGTAGTACCTTACTAATATATGATCTCGAATGGCACTTTACGAGAAAATCAATTATGTTTCCACACTTTCTACCAAAGTGCCCACAGAGTATAAAAAGCAGATTAAGATATATGATAGAGAAACTTTTCAACAAAAAACTAATGTAACTGTAACTTCAGTATGATCGAAGAAATGTTAGACATAGGAACACGAAATGGTAGATTTACTGAAATAAATACTTGCACAATGTAGCGCAGTAACTAGTGTAGCTGCGCTGGGTTGCTTGAGAGGAAGAGAGCAGGGCATTGCCTTATCTATTAGATAGGTCCCTATCCTACTTTTTCCCTAGAGCAGGCGCACAATTAGGCTTTTAGCGCCATGCACACACTTTTGCACTATTGTGCAAAGATTTTTGTGTGGTATTTAGCAAATATTTTATGCTAGCAGACCATCCTTCCAGTACAAAATACCCTGCCTAGACACACTTTCAAACTTTTCCCACGTTGGATGTGTGCTTTACTGTGCAGCAAACATTCAAAGTGAGAAATGTTTACTGAAATAAAGCATTTTTCCTTTTAACACCTGCCTCAATGAGGCAATATATTTTGGTGCAAAACCCTGTGTACTATTGTTAGCAGATACAGTTTGGTATCAAAAACCATGGATGGCTGCATGGGAATGTTCATGCACCATCAATGGAACTCTCCCGTGATGCTAAATCATGCAAAGTAGCACAACTTTTCAACACAAAATTTAGCACTGGTGCAAAATGTTAGTAATTCTGGCCCTTCATGTGACCAAGGAGTTAAAACACCCCTAGGCCAACACTTTTGCGGCATCCATACTTACCATGTTTAACATGTACAGGAGCAGATTGGTCTACCAGGCACTGGGTGTTTCAGTGGGCTAGTAGGGTTGGTGCCTGATTCACTGCTAGTGGGGGCCGGTTTTGTTGCTGGGGAGCTGCGCCATGTTCTTACTAGCAGCACTTCTAATAAATGATCCTAAAACAAGTGGTTTATAGTACACTTTAACCCGTAAATTGCAGGTGTTGGCCATTGGCCGACACTGAGGATGCACCTAAAGGCCCCTCTGCTGCTCAGCAACAGAGGGAGTCCTTATTTCTTTTTATATGGCTGCTTGGAAAGAGCTTCCCGATTTATTTTTACTACAATGACGATCAGTGTCCAAGGCATGCTGACGTAAACTGCAGTAAAAGTAAGAGGAAAACGAGCAAATGAACTTGTTTTACTTTCACTGAATCAGTGCTCGCGGGCTATCTCAGCCCCTCAAGCACTGATTCTAATGGAAAAGGTATCATTGGTAAGGGGAGAATCTATTCTTTTCAAAGGTACCACTACCCAGTGGATCCCTCCTTGGGGATTGCCACAGGAGAGCAATCCCAAAGCAGGGATCCACCCACTAAACCCCAGGGATGGGGTATAGGCCCATTGGGCAAGGGATTGTGCTTTCCCTTGATTTTTCTTTAGTTAAGTCTTTCTGCTCCATTCCCCCACCCCGAGAGGCAGATGGAGGCAATAATCCCCTACCTTCCCACCCAGGGGTCAGAAAGCCTACTAGACACAGGAAATGTATAATTTTATAGGTATTCTGGGGTGGGGCCTGCTATGTGGACAAAACGTTATGGAGGCCTCAGCACAAATTACCCCAAGTTGCCCGAAAAAGGCTCAGCAAAGGGGGGGAAGCAGTTAAGGGGTTAACCACGCTTTAAAAACATATGTTTCAGCATTGTTTAGTTTCAAGCGCTGCATGTAGGAACATGTCCTGCAGGTCCTCAGCAACAAGACCAGCCCCTATTTGCAGTGAAACAGGATCCTACCCTGCCAGCTCACCAAAATGCCCGGTAGCCAGTCCAGCCCGGAAAAAGCAGCCACAAAGTGAGTCACAAACACACCAAAGTGCATGCGAATTGACCCAGTACACAAGCACCATTTTGAAAATCATAAACTATTGCCTATGTTTGTCTACAAAGGGAGTCTGTATTACTAATAATTACAAAAAAAGCCAAAAAAGCTAGTGGGCAATAAAGTCCTGAAATGCAGAATTCAGGGAAGTGAAATGAGGTTCAAAGAGGACCAATGAGAGATTCTGGAGGACAACATTAATCTGGAATATGTTCAAATAGATTAACCGTAGCCACAGCAAAGTTTGGGAGCAGCTCTCAGACCAACGTGGAGGCCAACACCTCTCTAACCAGTAGAACCACCCACTATAAATGCTATGCCTTCCACCAATAAAGCATCTCTACCTCTTCCACTGCCGAACCTATCTCAAGGAGGCAGTTGAGGGCCTGCATAGGAAGTACTGAAATCTGTGTCATGGGTGCGCGAGCTGCCACAGGCCCAAAAGCAAACCAGTAAAGAAGGTCATCAAAGCTCAGAAATGAACTCTCACTTAAGATAAGGCTGATATTGTCCAGATCTCAGTTAAGGAGTCAGGTCAAAACCTGGCTTATCCCTCCCCAACAGTGATCAAGCCCCTCCTGACTTCTCCACCGTCCTGCTATCCCCAGCGCCAAGATGCCTCGGCATTCATGCGCTTTATAAGCTCTTAGTTACTGAGGTCTCAATCCATACAATCAGCCATTATCCTCAACACGTTCACCCCTGCCACAGGAGGCAAAAGCAGTACCAGAAAGTTTGCTAAAAATGAAGAACCATAGATCCCCATTAAAACATATTTCTTTACCATCTGTTACCTAATCATGCTGACCCCTCTGCATTTCGAAACCACATTCCACCAATGCTCCATATGTTGGCTCTGTTCAATTCAACCCCCCCCCCCCCCTATATTGAGGACCAGTACACACACACCAGCACATTCATTCACAGCCCTAGAACATGCAAACATCTCAACCTGTAAGCAAATACATCTTGGATCATGAAAAAAACAGACATGAAATTGACAATGAAAAATCTTCTGAAGTTATGCATTGTCACACATAGAGGGTGAGAAATGAGAAAAGAATGGAAAAAGACCAAATTTAAACTATACATCAGCATCACTGTCAAAAGAGATGTATTCTCAAAAGTTCATCTGTAAGGAACCACACCTGGAGGCAAGGAAAGCAAGAAGGAAGATATGAAATGCTGTTGAGCATTGCAGAGTGTTAGCACTGGCTGGATTGAGGCTGCACGCCATGGGAAAGTATTCCAACAATGAACGAATGAACTACAGCTCCCAATAGACGATATACTCTTGAATAGTCTGGAGAGACGTTGGATCTCTTGAATATCACAGTATGCCACAGCGACTTTGCCAAGTCATTGTGATAAAATGTTTTCAAAAATGCTTTATTAATAGGTGAAGATAGGCACATACAGCTAATAATAACACCACAATCACAAATAAGGTCTAGTCAAGTCTCAATAAGTGAATCTTTGCTCAACCCTTGGTAGCTTAGCAGACGAGCAGTCATGATTTATATAGGAAACAGGTGTGTAAAGCATTTAATGTCACCAAACAGTAAAACAGTAAAAGACACAAAACAATACAATTCTAACATTAACTTATACGAATTGGTAATATTTTTATCTTTAAAATGACAACTCAATGACAAAAATCCAATGTAGAGAACCAGAGTTATGAACTTTTAAAGTTTAAATAAAATGTGCTTTCTAGTGCATAAAAGTGTAAAGCCCCAACTGCGCCTATCTGGTTGCGCTGACTCTGACAAAGTCAACGTTTCAGGCTGACCATGATGGAGGATGGGTCAAATATGTTGAATGGGTGGGCACGGTCAAGTTTTTACCTCCTGACTTTGTCATTTTATGGAGCTTTTTTTCTCCACATAGAGCAATCGGGTCCTGTAATCTGGATTTCTATTCGACGACACAGGCCTGCTGCAGCGCAGTGCCTCGGTAAATATTGGAGGTCTTTGTCTTCACCATTGATGGCCAGGGTGCTCCAGAGCTTTCAGTGGGGCAAACCTTTGCAGTGAGGCCAAGTCGTCGATGCTGGTCTTCTTCTGGAGCATTTTCACAAGTTTGCAAAAAATTCCCAAATTTTCAGATCTTCTTCTGAAAAGTTATTTAAGGGTCAGAAAGGGTCTACAGCACCAGTCAAGCGTTTCTCTCTTTGGAGTCTGGGACTCCAAATCCCACAATGCACCTAGTCAAACCAGGAAAATCCAGATGAAGCTGGTCTCCTCTTAGTGGATGTTGCAGGGGACTTCTTCCCGCACTTCTTTGTCTGTTGCTGCTCAGGTAGCACACTCCTTATCCTTGAAGACAGGCAAAGTCCTTCTGGTGTGGAGCTTTTAAAGTGCAGCAGGTACATTTCCTCTAAGTGCAGACCTCTGTTGTGCAGTCCAAGGATCCAGCAGGACAGCTCCTTTGTCTTCAGATGTTTCAGGCATGGATCTGAGGTGCTCTTGCAGCTGTCATATATGTATACCCTACTCTGGGCTGGCAAGAGGGGGCACACTCCAACTAATGGGGTTCAAGTTGCCACCCTCTGCAATGACAACTTCCTGGGAAGTGTGGCATACTTTTGTCCCAGAATGCACATCTCTTCAAAAATCAAAACAGAGAAAATCTATCCTTGGATTTCAGGTCTGGCTAACCCAACTCATAGGTGTGGCTGACCTTTCTCTACACTTCATATATGGTGTTTCTCCTAATCTAATTAGATAAACTCCCATCTGTCTGAGGATAAAAGAAGTGGGGGCTGACCTGGGTCCTGTGACACCTGTGCTTCTATCTTTAAAGTTCAGTGTATCTCTCCAGCCCCCATCTTCCCCCTGACTTCTCCTGGAAACAAATCTCCTCCCACCAATGGGCTGTATTGTTTTAGCCCTGGCCTCTTTACACCTAATCAGGAAGCAGCTTGGCTCAGGTAGTCAGAGGCTGGCCAAGCAGAAGAGGCTGCTACAGGGCTGATTTAGGGAACTGCAGGGAATTAAGTTCTAAAATTCCTTTACTGCAATAGTTCTAATAGATTTAACCTTGTCAATTTGTTGGATTTATTGTAACTATTATTGTGATACTTTGAATTATGTTGCTGTCGGAAGTTAATCTTCACTAAAGTTTAATCAAGCCTTCCCATGTTAGCCTATGAAGCTAGCAGCACTACAATGGGGACAAATGACATTAGCTGTTTTCCCCTCACCAGGGGCTCTAAAACATATTTTATAATGTCTCTTGCTTTTTATATCAAGGCACCCTATCCTTGGGGCACCAAAGGCAGACCTTACGGATGACTTATATGTAAAAGAAGGTCGTTTTAGGCTTACTTTTAATTCCAAAGTCGAATTTGGGCACATTTTTATTTGAAAACAAGCCTGCAAGGCAGGTCTGGCTTTAAAATTACAACAGACACCGTAGCAGTGCACACTTAAGTGCATTAAGTCCACTGCGGTCTCTAAACCTAAATGTCCTAAAAATTACTAGAGATTTATGGGTAGGTTGTGTGAGGCAATTGTAATTACACCAATTGCCATATACCTTTTAAGGATAGAGCATTGGTCCTGGGTCTGGTTAGGACACTTTCAGCCTCAGTAACCACCAGTATCAGTCAAGAAATGGGGATGATCAGGACAAAAGGAAGGACTTTTCAGCACAATGTTCCTGCAGCTAGGTTCTCCTGATCCAGATCTCGAATTTCCTTTGGCAAGATCCATTTGATTTCCTATGAAATTGTATAAAAGGTAATTTAGAATGCAGAGAACTATTTCATAAAGTTGTGTTGTTGGTAAAAAACTATTTTGAACTACTTTTTGATCATTTATATGAGCTTCTCTAAGACTGGAAATTGTTACATTTACCAAGGGTTAAGATCTGGAATGATTCTTAGCCTAGGTTTCATTGCTAATGGTATGTATGAATGTCACAGTATAAGGTATTAGAGTTCTAATAAGTACCTACAGATTTTTATGATATTTTTAGTTCTAATATGCACCTACAGATTTTTAAGACTAATGAACAGTAGAATACCAACATTTTTGGTTATATTGCATTTCTACAAATGTCAAGTAGAAACTATTACTCATCTTCCACAAAGAGTGCTTAGCAATGGACTGTGTGTTAGTATTCCAGTCATAGAACGTAGAATTAGTAAACATATATTTGAAGAACTCTTTCTTTGTATGTTTAGTTTTCAGTAATACAAGTTCCTTATGAAAGAATACAGAGTTGCTTACACAGAGATCTTAAAAGCATATTTCCTTTCAATATTAGTGAAGCAGAGCATCTCGTACGGAAGTTATAGAAGATATCTCTTTGACTTTTAGATATTCACCACATCCTCCAGACATGATCAACAGAAGCGAAGAGTCAGAGTGGTAGAATCTAGCGACTCAGTTTTTTTGTCTTATCCCATTCCCAATCCCTTTTTCTCGTTTCTACCACTGGTCCTCATTTTCCAATATGAGTTAACATTGTGGAGCCATAAAGAAATGGAAGAATGCATTACTCTTACTGAATTCTGAGAACAGGGTTAGTGCATTTTGGCATCATCCTCTACACCAGTTGTGTAGGAACCATGTCTGCAGGACAGCTGGAAGCAGAGCAAGATAAAGATAGAAAACAAAGAGCTGCTGACCAAAAGAGAAGTGCAACCCCTCAAAATGCTTCAAATTGTTACCAGTTCATACAAAATGTTTATGCATGTGCACCACTAGTCTGCTTGCAAGCAGCAGTGATTTACAACAGCAGCACTTCCATCCCACAAAGAGAGTTCCTTTGTGTAACTTCCAGCCATGGACAATCACTACTTGATGCTGCATAATACTTTGAAAAGGAAAAGGATGTGCCACCACCAGTACCCAGATCTGACAAGCACAGCCAGGGTGCATCCAGGTGCTCTTAATGCTAAATTAGCTAAAAGCTGGTGCTGCAGCATGCCACTCATGACAATCTATACCACCTGCCATGGGTCCAGGGGTTGTAGATCCGGAATATGGAGGATGGAGTATTGAACGGGCAAAATATCAAGACCAAAATATCGAGGACCAAAATATCGACAGGTGGGTATGTAGAGATTTTCTCTACCTGACTCCACATATATGTACCTTGATGATGATCATTATATATATATAGTGGAGTCCAACATACACCGGACAGGTGTAAAGTAAGTACTTAAATAAATAAAACAATTTAGTTTGTGCGCGCTGCATCGCCAACTCGACGATGCAGCACGCACAAGGTAAATTGTTTTATTTATTTATTTTTCTTACCTTACTCCTGTCCATTGTATGTCGGATTCCACTACCCCCCCCTCGCCCTGCCCCTCCCCCGCCCGGCTGCCCTGCAGCACTCCCTTGGCGAGCTGCCACTGTTTACAAGCCATTCCGAATCGCAATAGAGAGGGGTCTTGAAAGAAAAAAATGTTTCCCATTTGAGAATGCAAATTCTAGGATAGCGGTCTGCTGTTCCTTGTAGGCTACCATCCTTATATTTGTAGCTAATCTCAGGTAGTCACAAATAGAGACCTGTGAAGTTTATGTTCAGTAGGCAGGTTGTTCTGTGACCCCCTGTGAGATTTTGGGGCGTAACCTATTAGTGTATAGGTCGCACGGCAAAATTAGACAGAATACAAAATGGCAGTGGGCAATTTGTAATTCGGGCAATTTGTACATCAGGCCGTTACTTTTCAATCATAGTAAAAATATCCGATAGATATAGTTTTAAGATTTATGTTCATGTGTGGTTTCCAATTGTACCCCACGAAATTCCATTGATTCTATGATAGTGTGTGGAAACGAAGTTAGTACATTCAACATTGCTCACAGCAATGCGGTTAATTTACAGAATTGTTTGCTAGTTTCTGAATAATTGCCCATTTCTGCTGTGCGCCTCATGATTAAGCTCCTTAAAAGGATTTAACAGGTTACCTGTGAGACAGGCAAATCTTATGCTTCATTTATGACCTTTTCTTTAAGGATTTGTACGTCCTTTTCATGTCATATTATGAGTCTGAATAAGGCTTACCATTGAAAATGGCAGTCTGAATCATACCCTGTGATTTATGAAATCCTGGAGCAAAATGTAGTCATTTTAAGTATGAGTGCAGCTACCATAATGTTCTCAAAGAGTACACATTTCTACGTACAATTGCACACAATTAAAGGCTGATGCATGAACAAATTTGACCCAGATCCGTATGAAAGAAGCTGCCCCATTCTTCATATAAGGGGGCCGATTCCAATCCTGGAAAAAGGCTGTACGAATCATTGTACGGAGCATTTTCTCTGTACGACTCGTACCCGGTAAACTTTCCGTACAACCTACGAAGTACGAATCGTACAGAAAACCTATTTCCGTATGTTTCGTACAAAAGCCCGTACAGGTAAAAAAAAAAAAAAATCTGATCCGGAACAGCTTGTACGCGACGTCCGGATGCATTCAAGCAGCGGTTTCCGGCCCAGCAAGTACGAATCGTCCCTACGTCATTCCGTACGCCTCTTTTTTTACGGGAGCCAAACACAACCGGAAAAGCAGAGTCCGACGCGAACCGCTACGCAACGGAGCCCCGGTACGCGACGTACACGCCATGAACCCCATCGTACATGCATCCCGGTCCTCCTAGCCTACGACCTGGTGCACCGGACCCGATGCACACGCCGCAGAAGGTGAGAACAACACCCAGGGGCCAGGGGGGGTGAGGGGTAGGAAACATACCCCATACCCAAAGCCAAACCTATAATATGGAGCCCATACATTACCACCAGGGTCTGGTTACTTTGGGGGGCGTGGCCAGCAACCCCTGCATACCGCAACAACGGAAGTGGACGTGTATGGTGCATTGCACACTTACCCCTACGGCACAAGTACAATAGTGATACGGACCGTACACACGCAATTAATGCGTGGGTACAGTGCGTTGCACATGTACTCCTAAGGCACCAGTAGAACAGTGATACGGACCGTACACATGCAATGAATGTGTGGGTATGGTGCGTTGAACACGTACTCCTACGGCACCAGTAAAACAGTGATACGGACCATACACTCGCAATGAATGCGTGGGTACGGTGCGTTGCACACGTACTCCTACTGCACCAGTAGAACAGTGATACGGACCGTACACACGCAATGACTGCGTGGGTACGGTGCGTTGTACACGTTCTCCTACGGCACCAGTAGAACAGTGATACGGACCGTACACACGCAATGAATGCGTGGGTACGGTGCATTGCACACGTACTCCTACGGCACCAGTAGAACAGTGATATGGACCGTACACACGCAATGAATGTGTGGGTACGGTGCATTGCATGCGCACTCCTACGGCACCAGTAGAAAAGTGATACGGACCGTACACACGCAATGAATGCGTGGGTACGGTGCGTTGCACACGTACTCCTACGGCACCAGTAGAACAGTGATACGGACCGTACACACGCAATGAATGCGTGGGTACTGTGCGTTGCACACGTACTCCTACGGCACCAGTAGAACAGTGATACGGACCGTACACACGCAATGAATGCGTGGGTATGGTGCGTTGCACATGTACTCCTACGGCACCAGTACATTTGGGATACGAGGCCTACACACACCAGGAATGTGGGCTTACGGACTGGCCCTGCATGTTACCTTCATATTGGTGTGTGTGTAGGTCCAGGCCAGCAGTGTACTGCTCCAAGGGGGTGGGTGGTTGGGGGGTCGCAGAGAATTCCCAGCAGTGTGGCCAGCCATATGGGGGTGGCTGCAGATCAATACCAGCAGTGGCCACACATAGAGGGGTGGGTGCAGATGAATACCAGCAGTGGACAGAGATATGGGGGTGGGTGCGGAGGACTCCCAGCAGTGGACAGAGACAGGGGGGTGGGTGCAGAGGACTCCCAGCAGTGGACATAGACATGGGGGTGGGTGCAGACGACTCCCAGCAGTGGCCTGCAATATGAGGGGTGTGTGCAGATGAATACCATCAGTGTCCAGACATATGGGGGTGGGTGCAGAGGACTCCAAGCAGTGGACAGAGACATGGGGGTGGGTGCAGAGGACTCCCAGCAGTGGACGGAGACATGGGGGTGGGTGCAGATGAATACCAGCAGTGTCCAGACATATGGGGGTGGGTGCAGATGACTCCCAGCAGTGGACAGAGACATGGGGGTGGGTGCAGAGGACTCCCAGCAGTGGACAGAGACATGGGGGTGGGTGCAGAGGTCTCCCAGCAGTGAACAGAGACATGGAGGTGGGTGCAGAGGACTCCCAGCAGTGGCCTGCAATATGAGGGGTGTGTGCAGATGAATACCAGCAGTGTCCAGACATATGGGGGTGGGTGCAGAGGACTCCAAGCAGTGGACAGAGGCAAGGGGGTGGGTGCAGAGGACTCCCAGCAGTGGACAGAGATATGCGGGTAGGTGCAGAGGACTCCCAGCAGTGGACAGAGACATGTGGGTGGGTGCAGAGGACTCCCAGCAGTGGCCTGCAATATGAGGGGTGGGTGCAGAGGACTCCCAGCAGTGGACAGACGACAGGGGGGTGGGTGCAGAGGACTCCCAGCAGTGTCCTGCAATATGAGGGATGTGTGCAAATGAATACCAGTAGTGTCCAGACATATGGGGGTGGGTGCAGAGGACTCCCAGAAGTGGACAGAGACATGGGGGTGGGTGCAGAGGACTCTCAGCAGTGGACAGAGACATGGGGTGGGTGCAGAGGACTCCCAGCAGTGGACAGAGATATGGGGGGTGTAAATCATTATCAGATGACCACACCTACATGGTGGTATGGACGCATCCCTAACTTTGGACTATGATGATAGTGCTATAACAACACATCACTGACAGCAGTGTCCCACTCCCAGGAGGATGGATGTATTTCACACACTGCATGACACACCACATGTGGGTGTGAGGACAGATAGCACATGCATACCCACCCATGGCGGATGCAGCACAATACACACCCTGGTATCATGCCACAAGACTGTATAGTCATGTAACTGCCTACAAAACTAAGATAGCCAAAGGGAACACACACTGTCACGCACATCCCAGGACTGATAGGAATGTCAAGGTGCTGGTCCAGCCACGATGATGTTGTCTCTCATGGAAGGAATAGGGTGGAAGTCCCCTAGATACAATGCCCACAATTGTCAGCCAGGTGCCCAAATACCCTGCATAACAAGTACCATTTGTGTGGTAGGTCGTGATTACACACATGCATAGTGCTGAAAAGGGGGAATTTGTCCATGAAGGCATACCTACATACTCAAAACACAAGTACAGTGACTAGCAAGGATGGCACAGATGATTCCGCCAGAGACATCGGTGAGCAGGCATGGCCATTGTTGAAGGGATCCGTCACCAACAAAGGAAATGTTGACACAGGTCAGCACAATAATTGTGCAACTGTTTGCAGGGAAGATGTCAGGTGCCACAGAGGAAGGAACACTCCTTGGGACAATGTCTCAAAACCAAATGAACACACACTACCAATGATTCTTTGCAGAGACATTGTGATGGCACACAGATACAATGGTCCACCTCATGACTATCATACAAAAACATTTCTCAGAACCCTAACACATTACCAGAACACCAACTCCAGGAGCCTCAGCACCAACATCAAGTACCTGAAATGCAATAGTGTTGAAAGTAAAACAAAAGGCTTTATTCAGCTGCAAAAAAAGACAAGGAAAATTAGACTATGTACAGAGGCCAATGGCCAGTCCATATTTCAAGTCCAAGGGGGATGTAGGGGACCGCGTCTACCCCTAGCTTGCCTGCACAAAGGAACCTCAAGGTTTGTCGACCGGGAGGAGGCATCATCTGTGGCAGTACCAGGCACCGCAGGGACAGGAGGGGGAAGGGTAGGTGTGGCGGGTGCAGGGGTGGATGTCTCCACCACAGGGGGTGGGGCAGCGCCGAAGGTGGAGGCGAGCTCGGCGCTGCACACTGCTGCTAGGACGTCCAGCCTAACCCCTGCACCAGAGGATTCCCCAGGGTCAACGGAGGGTGTGGTGGGTGAGGGATGGGGTGCCGCGCTCTTGGGGGAGGGGGTCGAGATGGTGGGGGACTCAACTCCCGTGCCCGGGGACTTCCTCGCCCGCTTGTGGGGTGGTCGCTCAGTGGGGGCGAGGTCCAGCTCACCCATAAAGATCTTCTTGGGTGAGCGTTTGGCAGGGGAGCCAAGGGGAGTGGTTTTGGAGGGACAGGGTTGTGAGGACTGCAGACTGCGACTGTGGCTGCGTGTATGTCGTCTGTCCCCAGACCCTGTGGGTGTGCCTACATCCCCCTGAGTGTGTGTGCCAGGAGGTGTGTGCTTTGCCTTACTTGGGGGTGTGCTGGCTGTGTCTGGTGGGGTGCGTGCCCGTGACTGTCTGGGTGTGCGTTGGACAGGCATGGGCGAGGGAAGTGTGGATGGGTCTGGGGTAGGGGGGGCGGAGCACTGCAGGAGAGTAACTGCTACCGTCAGGGAAGAGTCCATGGACCGCAGAATCCTGCGTTGGTCAGACATCGTTGCTGACATGCCCTCCATGAACGACACCATCTGTGTGAGCAGTTTAGTGTGTCCATGGAGGACATTCAGCACCGATGCCTGCCCAACCTGCAACTGCCGCAGTATGTCCACAGACTCTTCACTGAGGGCAGCAGGGGTGACAGGGGCAGGGAGTGCGGTGCCTGGTCCGAAGGACACATGTTGGGCCTCTGCACGGAGGGAGGGACGGGAGCAACTGGGAGGGCGGAGATGGTAATGGAGGAGGCGGGGACAGATGTGGGGATGCTGCCAGGTGGTGTTGCAGCCTCCGCCTCCTCGAGGAGGTCAGCGTCGGACCCGTCGGCGTCGTAGCTGGTATCGTGTCCAGACAGGTCCTCTGACTGACTCCCCTCGCCCTCCGTGCCACTGGCTCCCCCTGACTCTACAGCACTGGTGGCACTGTCGCTGGGTCCCTCCTCCAGGTCCGTGCAGGTGTCTCCCTCTGTTGCGGATGAAGATGCTGTGGGCAAGGAGAAGAAACCGAAATGCATCAGTCACCTGTATACATCTGACACATGAGCACAAAAACAATTGGTCACAGTGCATATCAGGCAATGTATCATGAGTAACAGCTAGATTACTCCACACATATGTAAGCCCTGTACTGCCCAGTTGGTAGACCTACTATGTCACTTGGACACAAGGAAAAAAAGAACACACCAGGCCACAACTTGAATGAGAAATACACTGAGAAGCGGTGAGCACAGCAATACAATGAAGTCATGCCACCTCTTGTTTACCCTGAAAGAAACAGTAGTGGTGCACCCAACGTAAACTAACACACCTCCATACTCAAGGTGTCACCACACTCAGAGACCTGTAAGTACTTTGGAACACAAAACGAAAAAATGTTGGTACCTTTGGACTCACAATACTTTACATAATCGACATGTTTTGAATGTGCAAATTCGCCATTTCGTGAAAAGAACACTCATGTGCCTGCATTAAATATATCTCACAAGGCAGTGCACACAAAACTACATTTACACTGTCATTGAAGAAGCTGGCACCTTTTCTAAGAAGCCACTGTTAGAAATGAATGGTGTTGCAGAAAGTACATATACATGGGCCCACGAAGGTCTTGATGTCTTGAGACTTGTTAGTTTGTATCACCAACAACAAAGGAGTCTCACAAAATAAAGACCACTGTGGGAACATGTATATGGAGAATCTGCAACACCATTTAATTCTAACAGTGGCTTCTTTGCAAAGGTGCCAGCGTGTTCCATGAAAGTGGAAATGTAGTTTGGTGTGCACTTCCTTGGGAGACATCTTACATGCAGGCACATCAGTGTTCTTAACACAAATCATCAAATTACCACATTTAAAACATGAAGAACTGTTGACAAGTGCTGTGAGTGCCAAGGTACAATTTGTTTAGAGTAACAACTTGAATTATGGCAGTTGTCACATGGCCATCCGTCACCTGATTACACAGTTGGCTACACATATGACCTACTGCCTGTCATCTGGAGTGCCACCAATGTCCACACCCAGGACAATGCATAAGCTACTGGCCCTGCAATTGGGTTGTAAAAAAGCATAGCTGTACTGTGGAGACACCCTCATGGCAAGCCAGAATGTGCACACAGATGTCAGCACACAAAGTCAAAACTGCGTTGCATCTGAATCACACGCAGGTGCCAAAAATGTATGAGCAGGAATCATGTTTTGAAAAAAATGACACAGGCTGCAAAGCACAAACATTAAGCACTGGCCAGCATCACAGGGGCACTGCACGGTGATTCTTTGTACAGCCAATTCTCACACACAGGTCAGACCTGGCAAGGAAAAATCTGGGTTGCCCATGTAGGCCTCTCCCGCACAACCACCCATACCTGAGTCAATGTGATTGATACAGATCAAGAAGTGACGCCTCTTATTCAGGGTTACAAAAACTGTGCAGCAAAAATTGTTAGATTTACACAACATCACCTCCTGGGACTGGCAACACATATTTGTGACAAACAACCATCAACAGATTGTTGTGAATAGCCACACAGGCACTGCCCAGTGTAAGTATGCACAAGCATAATGGTGTATCCCTGTCCAGTGGACACATGTAGCACACATTTGAAAAATACAAACTAGGCCAGGGAACAATGCCACAGAGGCAGACCTATGCTGAACCCACAGAGAAAGTGCACAGTGTTGGATGACACACATGATTAGGAGGCCAGGGTGTCTCAGGGGACTGTAGTGGGCACACTGCTCCGTGTTCCTGGAATGAGCTGACTGTACCATGAGCAACCGTCATGGCACTATGCATACCTCCCACTCATGCACATCATGTCTGAGGCCACAACATTGGTCATGCATGGTGCAAGGGTGTTCAGTTGAAACCTCACACTCCTATGTTGAGACTCATCATCAGTGCCAACAAATATGGACCCCCAACATAGTGAACAGGTCATGGCACAGGCAAGGTACCAGCACAAGTCACAGACCACCCTCCCACATGATGCAGAAAGCAATGTGCACTTAGATTTACTGGAACCCTAGAGGGCCATGTGCAAATGTGATTACACACAGACCAGGGGACACATGTCAAGGAGGGGAAGGGATGAAAAAGAGCACCAGGTGACATTGGGGAACAGAAAATGCACTGCACATATAAACTCTGGGAGTGTATCCAGGCTACAGAGCACTTCCAAAAGCTGGTGACACATAACACAACAAACAGCCATGTACCTACCCCCTTGTTGCTGCAGTCTCTCCTGTAACTGCCTATCGAGGTCAGGGAAGACCACCGCCAGGACAAGGCTCATGTGGGGGGTCAGGCGTCGGTGGCAGCCGTGGCGGCGAGGAGTGTTGATCCCCAGCTGGACCCGGGCGATCTGCCGGGTCCAGCACCGGATGTCCTGCCACCTTTTGCGGACCTGTGGCAGCGCCCGACTACGATCCCCCACAGATCTCACGGCCCTGATGATGTCCCGCCATATCTCCCCCTTCTCGTAGGCAGTTACTTGTCAGGATGACAAAGTGACACAACATCAATACACCTGCTCCATGTCCCAGAGACACACATTTGAACATCTTTGAAATGTTGAACAGCGCATAGGATGCTGACAGGAATTGCAATAAGAAATTGGCCTGTGTGCAAGCCCCAATGCACTACATGACATTGAAAGTCAACAGGTGGCATGAGGGGTGCGACACACTCACTGATCATGGTACACACTGTGCAGCACATGCAACAGCAGGCTGATGGCCAGCACGTGTCAAGCAGTCACATGTCCCACTCCACTGACGCACCCTCCGCAGACTAGACAGACACACCCAGGCACAGATCACTCGCCTGTCATTGACAACAGCGGATACAACCCTCACTCTGCACATGTGCCACTTGCCAGTGGGGTGTCACAGGTGTCGTGCTAGCTCTGCAAGTCAGACACACAGCACGGCTTACTTGTCACATCAGATGGGTAGATCTGTAGCCTCCTCCATGCAGCTGTGGTGCAATACTTCACATAGACACTCACCCACATGACAAGGAACATTCACATACATCAATGTCCATGAGGTCGTGCACATCATCTGGACACTCTCACCACAGGTCCACTCAACTCATACACATCTGTGGGTACAGTCACCTGTCACACTGGGGGAACCACTGATTCACCTCAGGACAATAGGAAAAAAAGCCACCAAGGATTTGCCAGGCTGAATGTGTCATGCACTATGCAGTGAAAGTCACAGTAAGCACAATGCAAGTGAGGAGTGCACACAGGAACTACATCATGCTCTGCATGAGAGACATCAGCATGTCCCCCCCCCGGGACCCACTCTAAACAACATTGCATGTCTGTCCCACCTGGACACAATATTGACAGTCACACAACAGGTGCATAGGCAAAGGTAGTGGAGTCAGCACTCACCTGCTCCCTTAGTCTCCCATACAGCTTGGTTTACTGTGGGAGGAGGCAGGCCAGCAACGCCTCATTCTCCTCCAGGGTGAATGGCTGGGCCCTCTCCACAGTATGTGACATGGTCCAGAGAAAGCAGAGACAGCAGCAGTGTGGTCGACTGGAAAGTTGTGCAGGCAAGTGACCTCTCATGGGTTCTGGCTGCCTTATATCTGTCTTGCTGAGGGGCATTCATTTTGAGGAGTACATAGTGATTGGTCAGACACATTTGCATCGTACGTTTACTCCAATCCCTTTAAACATACACCAATGACACGCATTCGCATCGTTCAAATTTTGAGCATCATGTCAAGTCAACAACCACTTTGCAACATTGTATTTTGTGGCCAACTGACTGTTCCAGGACACCTGATGGACACATTTCAACTGAAAACTCTGTATCCATGACAACCAGCATGCATTTAGGGCCTAATACTTGTCCCTTATGTGTCCCCAATGTAATTTTGAAATCCACACACAGGTACGGTGCGTTTCACACATACCCCTACGGCACAAGTACAATAGTGAAACGAAGCATACACACGCAATGATTGCGGGTGTACGGTGCATTTCACACGTACCCCTACGGCACAAGTACAATAGTGAAACGAAGCGTACACACGCAATGATAGCGGGTGTACGGTGCGTTTCACACATACCCTCACGGCACAAATACAATAGTGAAACGAAGCGTACACACGCAATGATTGCGGGTGCATGGTGCGTTTCACACGTACCCCTACGGCACAAGTACAATAGTGAAACGAAGCGTACACACGCAATGATTGCGGGTGTACGGTGCATTTCACACGTACCCCTACAGCACAAGTACAATAGTGAAATGAAGCGTACACACGCAATGGTAGCGGGTGTACGGTGCGTTTCACACGTACCCCTACGGCACAAGTACAATAGTGAAACAAAGCGTACACATGCAATGATTGTGGGTGTACGGTGCCTTTCACACGTATCCCTATGGCACAAGTGCAATAGAAGCGTACACACGCTATGATAGCCGGTGTATGGTGCATTTCACATGTACCCCTACAGCACAAGTGCAATAGTGAAACAAAGCGTACACACGCAATGATTGCGGGTATACGGTGTGTTTCACACGTACCGCTACGGCACAAGTACAATAGTGAAACAAAGCGTACACACGCAATGATTGCGGGTGTACGGTGCGTTTCACACGCTAACAATGGTAATACAGGCGTACACATGCCAGGAATGGAGGGCTACGCGTCGCACAAGGATGTCCATCAAGTACTTGTCATTGCATACTTTCATGTGCAGGCCCTAGTTGTGTCAGCCAGTGATGTTGCACAAGTCATCTCATCTAGTTGCACAATTGATGTGTGATGACCTGTGGACACATGTCATGTGTGATGGGGCACTATGTGGCACACATCACCTTGCCACTTGCCACATGTGTGTCTGTAGTCCAACTGTGTCATGCACAGCAGCAGTGGGATGGCACTGTCATCACCACCCGCACCTGTCTCCTGATGCCAGGGACAGGGACACTCTATCAACTGACATGTCACGATCAGCGTGCCCCTATGTGACTATGTCAGGTGTGTGTCATGTGTTCCCATCAGCTTGCTGTTAGTGTTCATTCAACTGCATCTGCTGTTGGTGCATCCAACATGGGTCTGTGTGGAGATGGGCATGACACACATCTACGCACACCATGCCACATGTGGATTCCCACGGCTGTAGGGTCTGTGTGCATTGGACATCATATTTTCCCAGGCATACCTGTCTGCGTCATCTCAATGGCTGTGTTTAATTGTTGTCACGTGTACCCCTTCATCGCAATGTGTGTCATATGTACATTTGACATTCCATGTGACCTGTGCGTGTGCCTTGCAGTCAACTAACTGGATGAGATGACATCCTTCCAATGCAGCTATGTGGATGTGTGTCACTCCGGTGATATCTCTGGCTGTTCACTCAGACTTGCCCCCAGCTCATTTCAGGGAATGTCATGTAGACTTGACAATCAACAGGTGTATCTGGCTTTTCGTAGGAGTGCCAGCAAGTTGGCATATGTGCCCTGGATGTATTGCACACACCAGACTCCATAGTTACCTGATGTTTAGTAGCAGTTTAGCATGTGCTATGTTCATTGACATTGATGTGGGCAGACTCTCAATCTTCATTATTCCTAACAATGTCTTGCAGGGCACCGCCTATCCCAAGACCAATGTCAGACTTGGCTGCCATGAGGGAACGTGCCTGCATCCGACGTTACAGATTCACTCAACAGTTGATTGAGGATTTGACCGACAAGCTGGCACCACACCTCCAGCCGCGACACAGGTATCCTACTGCGCTGACACCCAAGATGAAGGTGATGGCAGCCCTACAATTTTTTTGCCACAGGTACGTCTCAATTGACCATAGCTGATGTTGGTGGGATGTCACAGACAATGTTCAGCCGTGTCCTGCGTGATGTTTTGGCAGCCATGTTGGAGCACCTTGATGAATTCATCAAATGTCCAACTCCTGAGGAGTTGACAGATGTCAAGGGTGATTTCTATGCCCTGGGAGGGATTCCCCATGTCATTGGGTCCATTGATGGGACACATGTGGCTTTGGTACCACCACAGGTACAGGAGAAAGCCTATCGCAATAGAAAACATTACCACTCAATAAATGCCCTTGTGGTGTGTCTTGCTAACATGCTGATTTCCCATGTCTGTGCACGTTTTCCAGGATCAGCACACGATGCCTACATCATGAGGCGTAGCAGGGTGCCACAAATGATGCTGCGGCTGCACAACGAACGAGCATGTCTTGTTGGTGGGTATACTCTGTTAGTCCTGTGTGTTGCGGTATCTTTGGCTCTTACGGCATCTCCTAACCCACTTATTTACATGATGTTTCCATGTAGGGGACTCTGGATATCCCAACATGCCATGGCTAATGACACCTCTCCGCAACCCGAGAACAGCTGCAGATCACCGGTACAACAATGCACACGGGCAGACCAGGCGAGTGATTGAGAGGACGTTTGGACTCCTTAAGAGCCGATTCCGGTGCCTTGACAAGACAGGTGGGTCCCTCCCATATGCACCGGAGAAGGTGCGCAAAATCTTCATTGTGTGCTGCATGCGGCACAACATGGCCGTTGAGAAGGCAGTGCCACTCCTCCTTGATCCTGATGAGCAGGAACATCCACCCGTGGAGGATCCAGGGCTTGGTCACGAGGCAAGTGATGAGGAGGAGGAGGACGATATCCGGAGTCAGCTCATACGCAACTTCTTCTCATAATGGTAAGTCACTGGGTATGAGTGTGCAAGCTTGTAGCATTGAGTGGCATGTGTTGCAATGTGTGTGTCCAGCTGACTGAATGCAAAGTGACTTTGATGTGTGTACTGATGTGTCACACGAGTGATGATGTCATGCCACACAGTTTTGCGGAGAGACTTTCTTTGAAATTTGCATGTGTCCAACATTGTTCATGTTTCGTAACTGACCATGTGTGTGGCGAGATTTGTTTTAGGTGACTTCTTGTGTGCCTGTCATTCCCAGGTTTTTGCGCCCTTTGTCTGCTCGTGTCATCTTTGTCCTCCTGCTATTCCTCATGAGGATTGCAACGTGTGCTGAATCAGCGTTCCATGAACAGACATGTGGAAATGTCAGTTTGGGTAAGGATTGCAGCAAGGCTTTTTGGTGGTGGTATGGGTTGGGAAGGTGTGGGGACTGCTCTGTGCATTTTGTGGTACCATGCATACATGTCTTCTCACCATGGAGCATATAACATGTAGCATCACTCCCATGATATGATAGTCACCCTTCTTGACAGTCATCTGTAGTGGAGTGTGGAGTCTGATGAAGGCATCAATGTGCGTAAACCTTGCCTCTGAAACATTGCTGATGCTACGGGTGGACATAGTTTGGGACATCACAACAACAGGCTCTATGGTGATTTGCAGCCTCTCCGTGTGCAGCAGGATGTGTTTGGCTCATCCCCTTAACTTGTGTACCAGTTCATTGAGATTTACAACATGCGTGTTGTGAAGGGGGGTCTAGCGTATGTCCCACATGTTCTGTCAACTGACCTGTGAGTCTGTTCGTATGGATGCATTACCACTATGAGAGGGACGTTTTTTGTTTCCTTATTTAGGTTATCATATTTCAGGTTCATTCACCTGTTTCCCCTACAGCTGTTCTCTAGTGGCCGTATCAATTCTTCTTCGGCCCCTACTTTTAAACGGTCCCCAGATGGAGTGGCACCTACCCCCGTCCTCCATCTTGAACTGACTTCTCTTATGGACTTATTGTATAAGATAAAATCGCTGAGGTTTTGTCAAGTATATGTAATAAATATCTCTTTCTCTCTCCCAATATGTCGGCCGCCATTGATGACTATATGGCTTGCTATTAGAACAGGGAGTATACCAGTGGAAGGCATTCCCCGTTTTCGCACTTAGTCCTATTTTAGTGGCCATCATTACATGAAGACTTCCGGACTTTCCTCGTCATGTACTCAGTCCTATTTCAATGCTTATGACTAGGCGATCATTTCCGGAATCTCCGTATAAGGGAAACGCCAAGGGTCACACATTCACCTCGGTAAGGGCGAACCATGGAATACATTACAAATCGTGTCAGAACTAACTGGTAAGAGCTATACGCTACACCTTATGCTTTTATGCGATTGTTTATATTTCTAGTCTAGCATTGGATCTCTAAATTAAACCCAATTTTGTTGTAGACCATCTTTACGAGAGCAGACATAAAGAAAAGCATTAAAGCCCAATTTCTAAGAAACGCTATCGCAAGCCCCGGGAAAACCGGATAAGACTACCGCCAGGCTCCATTAATTCTGAGCTAACACGAATATCTTGGAATCGTTGACAAGCGACAGGTCTACTGTTTGGTAAGAAGCGCAACGTACCATTTCCAGCCTCCATGGCGCTTAAAGAAACGTCAATAATATAGTTATTTGAATACCAAATGCAATCCCTTTTGTAATCTCATTTTAGACTGCCCTACAAAGTACTAAAGCGCACCCGGTTTACTGGATTCATACCCGAGAGTTTCCCGTCCTCATTAGGATTGATAGATTGAGACGGACAGGTAATTTGTTTGCTTCTCTTTACATCCCTTGCACTTACTATGAATGTACACAACCCCCCCAGACTCCATTGATTTTATCATACAGACTTTAAAAACCCACGTATGCATAATTATTTTGAATTCAATTCAATTCATTAGACTGATATATTTTACTATTATACTTTTGTCCTTGTAGGCACATATAAGGTTTCTATACTTAATTCCCGACATGCCTATAACACACCATCCATGCTCGGTTCATTATCTTTAGTCCACTGTATAGCGAGAGACATAAATGAGTATTCTGTCCTTAGTGTTAGTTAGTCTGACTGGCAACCTATGGGAATATTACTTAAACCAAGGCTGATCACTTGATCTTTATGGCTTCATGCCCTTGGTCTTTATGTATACTCGTCTTTATAACATTTAATTAGGCCATCAACGGAAGTTTAATGCTAAATAATGCAGTTGGACAATAATAGATATCTTCCAGCCTCCTACCTAAACTTAATAGACCATTAGCGGTACTACCCATCTAATAATTTAAAGTTATCTATCATAAAAGATGACATTGGCATCCTCAGAACCAATAAACCTTACCATTTTTGGTAAGAGGCAGAGCAGATAAAGATCCTTTACTCGATGGTGTATAGGTATTTGCCTAAATCGCAACATAAAAGAAAAAGAATTTCCTTCGCAGTTGACCTACTGT
Source organism: Triturus cristatus (assembly GCF_964204655.1). Taxonomy (NCBI): domain Eukaryota; kingdom Metazoa; phylum Chordata; class Amphibia; order Caudata; family Salamandridae; genus Triturus; species Triturus cristatus. The sequence continues at coordinate 688,253,311 of NC_140588.1, forward strand.
TCAGTGCAGACGTTTGAGTTTCCCATTATGTCGTTACAGCGATTGTTTCTTTCTCATTGTAGTGTATCAAATTATCAACACCTAAGATAGAGGAAAGTTCGTCTTTGTTTTCCTCGTGTGTAAGAATCTGCCATTGGCAAGTATGTTGTCAATATATCTTTTTATTTTCTCCTAATCTTTCCAATCTCCTCTTTTTCTTTGAGATTTTTCTACTTCTTTGAACCTGGGAGGTTTGGCTACTATAAAGACATTCTTTACACAAATTTTTATATTTCGGTGTTTTGCTTCTATCACGGATTGACATCGAGATCCTCTCTCTTCTACTTATTCCATAGCTCCTGCTCATTTCTTATGTTTTAAATAAAGTCAAAGGAAGTTAAATAATACTCCTAATCACTTATTGTGATCTCTTTATACCCACAGACCTACGGTTGTCAAAAGCTATTGTTTAATTCTAAATATAGAAGTGTTGTGCATCTGGCGTTGGTCCTATGTATAAACCTTACAACCAATGATTTTAACTGTCTACACATTGTTACTGTTTTGAGTTGCAGATTTATTGTTGTCAATTGTGTGTCATATATGTTGTTCATATGATTTTCTATTTTTGACCTGGTTGTATAATTAATCATAGATTGTGCTTCAACAGTTTGATGTGAACCATATTATATGTATTACAATGAAAATTGCTCAAAAAAAATGATGACAAATTTATATAAAAAAAACGACAAAAGCCATTAATAAATGAAATATTATAGTTTTATACACCGTCGACTGTGGGTATTATTTTATTATATGGACATATTGCCTTTAACTTAAATCATACAGTGTAGGAAGTTTTGTTTCTCATTGTGTTTGGCTCATCCCCTTAACTTGTGTACCAGTTCATTGAGATTTACAACATCCGTGTTGTGAAGGGGGGTCTAGCGTATGTCCCACATGTTCTGTCAACTGACCTGTGAGTCTGTTCGTATGGATGCATTTCCCTTTGTGTGAGTTTGTGCAATAAAGGTGTTCAGCACAATCCAAAGTGCCTCATCTCTGTCACTGCAGATCTCTTGCCAGTTTGCATGCGTCATCTATGGCATAATTGTCAAAGATTGAGCATATGAGTGTATGTGTACTTCGGCAACATGCATGCATTTCTTCATGGCTAATAATCTCTATTGTGCATGAAGTACCTGGTTGTGTATGTATTTGTGCAGGTTGCTCCCCACAACGGGCCGTCAACGCCTGCTGACGGTGTGTCTCCTGTGTGCAGCTGCGCATTTTGTTGCCTGATCCTGTGGCCGTCATTTTTGTTGATTCTTCATACATTTTCTCGGAGTGACCCATGAGTAACCTGACACTCCTTCCTTTGCATATACCTGTTGCACTGTGCCTTTCTGACCTCCTTGTCTTTGTGTGCTACTTTTTGCCTAGTTTCTCACCCCTTCCGCCTGCTGCTGCCTCACCTGTGGCACCGCCCCACCGAGTGCCCTGATTCTGCAACCCACATGCCTCCCAAATGCTCCTCCCTTCCCCCCTCCACCCATTCTTAATGCAGCCAGCAGCTTATCTGTGCCACTGTTGCCCCAACGCCATGCCTAAGGCAGGACCGTCTGCGCCTGCAACGTGCACAACCCTCTGGTCCTTGCATGACCCACGTCACACAACAGGCTCATGCTGCAGCAATCCCTCCAAGCAATGTCCACCAGACAAGCAACCGCCTGCTATCAGGCAACCCCTAAGCGCACACACAACACCTTTGCATGCTGAGTGTGCAACTCCAAATGCCTACACAGTGCTGCCCCGCTTACCAGACCCTGTCAGAACAACAAGGTCATGTGCCTCCTACTCCACACCCACTCCATCCACCAGCACGCCATTGGACTCTGTTACCACCTCAACACAACAGCCCCACACATCACCTTCATGACAGTAACATGGATAAAAGCACCCGCAGCACACAACTTCTTCATTGCCATCTCTGACAGATACAAGATCACCCGCAGGGACGGCACCAACAATCCTGGCGGATGACCTGCAATTTATTCACAAGTACACCCTCAGAGTCACAAATCCGGTTTTGCACAAACCCCCTGGCAACCCTCAGAGTAACTCTCATCTACAGATCTCCAGGCCTACATCCACAAATCCCCAAAGCCATCAACACGTACATCTGCACGCACGCCCTCACCTCCACAGGCTACATGTGGCTGGGGGCCAGTAACTTCTTGCTGGAGGAGAACCACACCACCATCCATCATTGGTCCATCAACATTTGCATCCACATCTCCGACAAGCAACACACTGCCCCACACCCCGCTGCCGATCCCCCAAAGATGCTTGATGTAAGTCACCACAGACAAGGTGTGTGGGACACTTAAAGCAACACCCCCGCCACACCCTGCAACCTCACACACTGGATCAGCAACTGATCCATCAATCTTGCCACATTGACCGACTTTCCTGTGAAGCACAACAACAGTTAAGCCACCTGGGACAAGGCAGACCTACTGGATTCAGACAGATCTAGCCGGACTCTTGTGCAAACCTTGCAACACAAAGAACCATCAGTTACCTTACAGCCCTGGAAAAGGCCACACACAGCCATCACCATATCATCAGCAAAGACAAGTGGAGATCCTTCAGATGGGCCGAGGCACCACAACACATGACATAAAGGAGCTCATCAGCATTGTGAGTGGACTGACAGCAGCTCTCCATCCAAAAGACACCCCACCCTTGCAAGGCAGATCAAATCCTACCACTGCAAGCTCATGCACATACACGACAGCCTTGGCACACAGAGGCAGACAGCACTATTATCGGCGGCACAAACCCCCCTCAGGTTCTGGACCCCCGTCAGCAGCAAATACACCACCTGGCTCATGTGCACCATCCACTCTGGCTCTCCATCAGGCCGCTTCCCACACAACATCTCAACCACATCATTCCCCATCCTTGAAGCCCACGTCCAGCATGTCATGAATGTCTCCTTTGAGTTTGCAACATTCCATGGGAGCTGGAGGCATGCAGAGACCCAGGCCCTTCTTAAACAACGGACTGCAGTACCGCCGGAACTCCTGGAACATCACCCTGCTTCCCTACCCAGCAAATGTCATTAGGAAGACACTCAACGAGCAACTGACAAACTTCCTCCTCGCAAACAGCTCCAGGCAACTGGCACCAGACCATCTTCCACAGTAATCACACCACTGCAACCGTCATAATTGCCACCACCAACGGCCACTTTGCCCTGCTCGACAATGGTGAGACCACCCCCCTTGACCTCTCAACGGCATTGTACACCATGTGCTACCACACTGTCAGCTCACACATCTCCAACACTGGTATCCAGAGGAGGGCCCAGGATTAAATCAACAAGTAGCTCACCAGCAAGGCCCAGGGAGTCTGCCTCCACCCTTCCGCATGTGGTATACTGGGGTCATCTGGTCCATGCCCCAGGGCTCATCTTTTAGTGTGACAATCTTCAATGTCTCCATGACCCCCCTCTCCACCATCACATGCGCACCCGTCCTCATCATCATCTCGTATGCCATTGACACCCAGCTGCTCCTCACCCTCACCAAAGACCCAGCCATTGCCAGATCCAACCTTCAAGAAGGCATGAGATCCATTGATGAATGGCTGATCATCAGCCACCTGAGGCTGGGCTTCGATAGGACTGAGGTCATCATGTGAGGATTGTCACCTTACAGCTGTGTCAACTCCTTGTGTCCCACCAGCCTGGTCACCGCACCAGCACCCAGTGGCCACTCAAGCAAGCTGGTGTTCATCATGGACTCATCGCTCACAATTACCATGCAACTCAACACCATCTGTATATCATGCTGCAACACCCTCCGCATGAAGCAAATGATCCACAGATAGATCCACTCCAAGGCAAGACAAACCGTCCCCCAGGTCCACGACACCAGCCGGGTCAACTACAGCAACGCCCTGTACGGAGGGACAACAGCAAAACTGCAGGAGAACTTGTCCACATCCAGGGTGCATCCGCACACCTCATCTTCAACATCCCCCGCCCCAGCCACATCACCGACCTTGGACGTCTGTCTTCCAACACCCCGTTGGCCCAACGCCGTGCAGCCCACCTTGCCCTGGCCACCATTCATCACATCCACAGAACAACTGCATGCAGGAGATAGTTCTCCCACCTCGCTAAACAGACCTGGGACTCCCTCCCCGGGCACCTCAACATGACCCATGACCTCTACACCTTCATGATACTCTGCCAAATTGGTCTGTCTGAGCAGTATTGCAAGCCCCCCCCCTCAGCAGCTTGAGGCCCTCACGGGTGAGTATTGGGCTCCATGTCTGTCTTTGGTGATACATTGTGACCCATGTGTGTCCTCGTCCGGACTCATATCCAAGTGTATGGATGAAAGGAGTTATTTCCACACTCAGGCATACTTTGACATATCCCCACACGTATGTTGTGGACTCATGCAAAATGACTGCAACATAAAATTACAATTATAATTTTTTTTATTATAGGTCTGGGGCATGATTTGTGCACAGAAAAAGGTGCAATACAGGGACCATAGAATCCAAAGTTCACAGGGGGAGATGGGATCCTTGGCATTTGAAGTCATCAGAGTCCAGGCCACAGTGTTTGGCATCATTGGTCAGAGTGTGACCAGCAAGGCCATGTGGCAGATGATGTCAGTCAATAAGGTGATGCTGTCGCACATGGCGGCCAGGTGCCAGGCCAGGTGACCTTGGAGATGTGGATAGTCCGCTGCCTCTCACGGTCTTTTCCGTGGACGACCCACCTTCCTCCGGGGACCCTCAGATGCAGGCCTTGACGATGCTTGGGACGCTCCATCGGATGAATCCTCCTCCTCCTCCCTCCCTGTGGCTGGTGGTGGTCTTCACCTGGTGGCACAGGGAGGGTTGCCCATGTTGTCGGCGATCCGACGGGATGAATGGCTTATGTCCCTTTGCACCGCCAGGAGCTCAACCAGTCTTGCCTCCATCCGTCCTTGGTGTTCTTGTTGACTGGCGTGTTGCTCGGCCTGCTGGTTCTTCATCTCTGTGAGGGTCACCACTACCTGGCTGAACTTCCTGGTGTCACGCCGGTATGCGTCCATGATGTTGTCTATGTGTGACATACCGGTCCCTTCAGCTGGCTGGTCAGGTTCTCGCCTGCCTCCACTCCCACAACCCCTGCCCACACGAGCCTGGGCTGCCGTTGTGGGCACATCGGGTCTACGGGACCCCTGAGGGATGGCAGTGGCGGTGTTGTCTGCCTCCTCCGGGGTGCCCGGCACGTTGTCCCTCCTGGTCAGACTGGCTCAGTTGTTCACTGCGTGCAGGGCTCCTCAGTGTCTCCTGGGATGTGGCAGGAATGGGGGTAGTGGTTGGCACAGATGTTCCTGAACCAGATGCTGCAGGGGCTTGGACACCAGAGGGTCCAGGTCGGTCAGGGTCATCTGCGGAGTGTTGAGAGGCATCGCTGCCCATGGGATCAGGTTCCTCCCGAGCCTAGGACTGTGATTCTTCACCCCCATTGTTGGGGGGAGATTCATCACGTTGCCCTGTGTGTGAGAGACAGACAATATTAATGCTGTTTCATGCAACATCCATGTTCCATACACATTCAAGTTGGCACTGTTCCTCCAGGTAGTTGTATGTGCCTAGCATTCTCCTCAATGTTCACTTGTGGATGGGTATGTTGCGGGGGACAGATTGAAATGTTCTCCAGAGTCTTTGACATGTAGATTTTTGGCTTGGATGCTTCTTCAGCTATGTATTGGTGTTGTTGTGCTACATGTTCATTGTGACAGTGGGTAAATCCATTGCCTGTCCCGGGGGTGTCTGCTTGTGTAAGGGGTGTGTGTGACAGGGCCTGCTGGTGGGTGTAGTGTGAATTTGCACTGGGGCTTCCAGGTGATGTAGCTGTCCCCCCATGGAGCATGCTGCCATGACAGTGAGTGTGAGTTCCTGTCCTAACTATCTGACCTTGTTGTCTTGGTGTTTGTGTTTGCACTGGTCACAGGAGGGCCTTGTGCTGCCTACACCCGGGCCAAGTGTCAGCTATCTTGTCAGTACTTTCCCAATCCCTGTGCATTGCGCATGGTGCATGGGTATGTACCTGTGTCATATGGGATGGGGGCAATTGTGTCTGATTTGAAGTTCAAAAACAAGTTTTGTGACACCCACCCTCCCAGCATACCGGACATCCATTCTTGGGTTGTTGCTTCGTGTAGCATGGGACATAGCATGGCCTTGCTTTCTCAATGGGGCATACACATGTTATTGGCATTAGCGTTGTTTTTTACTGTGGTTCTGGCCGGTGAGGGCTTGGGGGTAGTTGCGTGCATTTTGTGTAGTTGGGGTGTGGATGCCATTACCCCCACGTTACGAAAGTTGTTTGTGTACTCACCAGGCTCTGGAAGTCCTTGAAGTCCATGTACTCCCACCGGCGGAAGCAGGGCCATCACCTTCTCCTCCCAGGGATGGAAATGTACTGGTCTACGGGGCCCACCACCTCCAGTGATGTTGCTCTGGGCGTAGTCGTCATTCATTTTTCACTTGACCACCCTCCGCAGATCGTACCACCTGGCTTGGCATTCAGTCCTGGTCCTTCTGATGGGTGCAACAGCATTCACCCTCTCGACGATCCTCTGCCACAGGTGTGATTTTTCGGCTATACTGGTCTGTCTGACCAATGTTCCAAACAGCTGTGGCTCGACTCTGATGACTTCATTGACAAGGATCTCCAGCTCCTCCCTAGTGAACTTTGGATTCTTGTCTGTGGGCATGGTGTGGGGTGAGGGTGTGGATGGTTGTGGGTGTGTGGGTCTGAATGTGAAGTTGTGTGCCTGAATGTGAAGAGGGGGTATGTGTGAAGGAGGTTGTGTGAAGGTGTATATGTTAAGGTGGATTGGTGCAGCTGTTGGTCGAGTCGCATAGACCCTCCTTGTGCTGTTTTACATTGCCTATGTACGGTGCGTACATACGCGATGTTGTTGGGAGGTGCGTACATATGCGATGTTGGGGTACGCACCGTACATATGCGTACATACACGATGATGTTGTTGTTAGGTGTCTACATACGTGATGATGTTATGGGGTGCGTACATACGCGATGTTGTGGTACGCACCATACATACGTGATGATGTTGTTGTAAGGTGTGTACATACGGGATGTTGTTGTGAGGTGCGTACATATGCGATGTTGGGGTACGCACCGTACATACGCGATGACGTTGTTGTGAGGTGCCTACATATGCGATGTTGGGGTACGCACCGTACATACGCGATGACGTTGTTGTGAGGTGCCTACATACACGATGTTGGGGTACGCACCGTACATGCGCGATGATGTTGTTGTGAGGTGCGCACATACGCGATGTTGGGGTACGCACCGTACATACGCGATGATGTTGTGAGGTGACTACATACGCGATGTTGGGGTACGCACCGTATATACGCGATGATGTTGTTGTGGGGTGCGTACATACGCGATGTTGGGGTACGCACCATACATACGCGATGATGATGTTGTGAGGTGACTACATACGCGATGTTGGGGTACGCACCGTACATACGCGATGATGTTGTTGTAAGGTGTGTACATACCCCATGTTGTTGAGAGGTGCGTACATATGCATGGGGGGGCCTGTACGACTCGTACCCCTGTATGACTCGCACCCCGGAAACAATAGACTACAGCAGAGGGACCCTGAATATATCAATGAGTGGGGAAGGAATCAGGGAAAGAAACTATTCAGAAGACAAAACTTCCTACACTAGTCTATTTAAGTGAAAGGCAATATGTCCATAAGATAAAGTAGAACCCACAGTCAACGGTGTATAAAACTATGTTATTTCATTTATTGACTCATTTTTTCATTATTTATCATTTTTTTCAAAAAGCATACACATATATATTTTTCAGACTGTATGATGATGCATGAAATACAGTTGGCATCGAAATATTGAAACACAATTGTAACTTATCATAACCACTGTACAACCATAACATAAATGAGAAACATATATGCAACATATATTACAAACAATTAAAGACAATGAACCTGAAAACTCAAAAAGACACCAATATATTGACAATTAAAATCATAGGTTGTGGAGTTTGAACATAGGACCAACGCCAACGCGCGTTTCGGAGCTCAAAAATGCTTTTTGCAGGCTCCTTCTTCAGGGCATATTAAAGTGGTCTTTCAGAAAAACAAGGCTTCAGGGCCTAGTTTGATGTCCAACCTCATAAGATACAGTTAAACATTGAATATTGACAGCCGTTGGTCTGTGGGTATAAAAAAGCTACAATAAATAATTGTGAATACTATTTTAGTTTTTCAGTTTATTTTAAAAAAGGGGAGCAGGAGCTATGGGAAGAGAAAGGGAGTAAAGAGCTCTTATACACCCGTGATACAGCAACCACCCAAGAAACAGAATTGTTTGTGAGAAAATACCAATATAGGTCCAATCACCTGAGTACGGAAGATGAGAAATGTCGAGAGAAAAGTTTTAGTATAAACATACTTGTCAAGAAAAACTCTTATGCAAGAGGATACCCGTGGGGCAGCAACTTCAATCTTTAATATTAACTATAAAAACCTACAATGAAGAGAAAAAAGAACAGAACACACAATGACCCTTGTAAGATCTGTGAACATGAATGGACAACTATATGGAAATGGGCAAAACTCTCGGGACTAAACTGAAGTGCTAGCAAGCAAGAAATGGAGTTTTTTTCTTATATGCGAAAGGGAATCCCAAATTATATCCGTTCCAAAGGAGGTAAAGGGGATTTATATCAGCGGAGCGTCCTTCCTGACTAGAAGACGCACAATTTTCATTTTAGAAGTCAGTCTGGTGCTGGAAATTTGCATCTCGATTAGACTATTACAGTGTATTCAGTCGAACGAGGATTATAAAAAATGGCTTAGAGTTTTGGAAAGACTTAAAGATAAAGGATTATACCCAACTACTTACTAAAATATCACTGGGCGTGAAGACAGTGTCAAAGCCGATGGTATGCCCTCAGAGACTATTCAGTATAAATAGACGGGCATGTAGTGAAATCCCGAGAAATCAGTAAGGATAATCACGCAGTTAAGATTAGCCTGAAAGTGTACAAAAGACAGGCTATGTTAAAGTAACTAGGTGTATTTTGCAGGACTTAATGTATATCAAGCCAGTCCTACTTACTTACCCAGCTGCGACAACACGGAGCGTGCTAGTAGTATCCGGGCCGAAAATTTGGGGGCCAGTCAGGAAGTTATCTTAATATGGTGTGCAGACCCGTGATGGTATAGTTGTAAAAACAGGGTTTAGATAAAACCTAAAAATATACAAGTTATAGACTTTGTCAGAATTTAGAGGGGGGGATTGAGGGGAAATATATGTGCAAATGCTAACCTCAAGTTTTATGACAAATAGCATATTGTTGTCCTGTTCCAGTTTCTATTCAGTCATTAGAAAGGCTGGTGTCTTTGGGAAGTAAGTCAGGTACTCAGCGTGGGTGATAACAATCATTAAAGTAATCTACAGGGAAGATACGCATGGTTTAAAATTACTGCTCAAAGGATGACAACGTGGGCGAGTTTTTAAAGGAGAAAAGAGGCTGTAACTGGCGTAAATACAGTCCTTACCAGGCATTTCAACAGATGCGTGTCACGGGTTCCATGGCTATCGCTCTCTGCGTAGGGCGATATGGAGACTGGCGTTTTCCTTTTAAGGAAAACCAGGAAGTAATGGGAGCTAATCATGAACACTGAGATGGGACTAAAAAATCAACAGGGAAGCAAGCTTGAGGTGAGGTCCTGATTCCGATACACGCTTTTAGAATCAAAGTGGAAGCGGACATCTTGGTAAGAGAGTAGAACTCTCTAAAGTGAATTTATAAGATTTACCGAAGGAAACGCTAGACAGTCACACAAAATGAATAAAAATTCACGAGCGACTAAATGCAAAATAATGAAGCGAAACTTAATAGTGGTCCGGGAAATACTGTATGTAACGCAAGTATAAGAGTGTGTATATTGTAAACTATTTAAAGTATAGTGAACATCGCGACCCAGGTCCCGATAGAATGTTTGAAATGTTGGGCAGAATAGTCAGTTCTCAGTATATGGTTCTGTTATCAGGATAAAGAGAAGGAATATATTTTCTTCATGAAATTTACACAGGGTTGGACCAGAAGTACATCTATGTAATCGCGTTTTCCCAAGGGAGATGTTCATTAAGGCCTTTTTCCTGTGTCTGAAGGACATATATCCAAAAGACTTCCCTTTTACGTCTAATGGCATCCACATTGAGATTATTGGGTGGATGTATATGTTCCAAGATTAGCCACCTGAGGTCAGAAATACTGTGATGCTTCTCAGTCCAATGGGCCACCAGGGGGGCCCCTTCGCGTTTGTTGAGTATGGCTGACTTGTGTTCGCTGAAACGTACACGAAATTCTCTGCTGGTTTCTCCAACATATCCTTTGTCACACGAGCAAAGGATAAGGTAAACAACATGTCGAGTACGGCAATTGGTCATGTCCTTGAATGTGAATGTCCGTTTGTCCCAAATCAATTCGTTGGTGACAATGGCAAACTGGCTTGCGTGGCAGCAACCGCATTTGTGTGTACCACTAATGGGTTTGGTGCCAGTAATAGATTTCTGGACAAAAGGATTGGCAATAGGTACTCTGGATTTAACCAAAGAGTTCCTTAAATTTTTGTTGCGTCTAAATGCAAAGATGGGCTTGGGGAGACTCTTTCTAGACTGATCAGTATTTAAAATGTGGCAATCTTTGTTGATGATTTGTCTAATTTTATGGTCAATATTGGAATGGGTGGTAACACCGACCAATTTCTCATCAGTTTTAATTTCTTTGGGTTGCAGTGGTATTGTTCTATCGTAATATTTTGCTCTTTTGTAGGCATGTTTAATCAGTTTAGGGGGATACCCTCTATTGGCAAATTTATGTTTGAGTTCTTCTGCATGTATATCATAATTTGATATAGTGGTACAGTTCCTACGCAACCGTAAAAATTGGCTAAAAGGGATGTTGTCCTTTTGGCTTCGAGGGTGGAAGCTGGAATACTGGAGAAGGGTATTTTTGGCTGTAGGCTTGGTATACAGACTGACCTCAATTTTTGCATCAACAATTTGTATCCAGATATCTAGAAATTCAATTTTGAACTTACTTATATTAGGACTAAATTTAAGATGGACATCACAGAGGTTGATCCACGCCATAAATTCATGAAGTTGTTCTTCCGGGCCTCTCCAAATAAAAAAGATGTCGTCAATAAATCGATACCAGCTTTTGATGTTTTCACTGAATGGAGCTATTTCATTAAAAATAAACTTATTTTCGAATTCTCCCATGTAGATGTTGGCTACATTTGGTGCACATGCTGCGCCCATGCTAACTCCGAGTATCTGTTTAAAGATTTGTCCGTTGAATTCAAAGTAATTTTCTTTTAGTACAATTGCTAGACATTCCAGCAGGAATAGCCGGTCAACAGCGTTATTACTATTCGCGAGGGTATGTTTAACTGCTTCCAATGCCCCTAGTTGTGGAATGTTGGTATACAAAGCTTCGATGTCCATGGACACTAAGAAGTCTGTATAGGTGTTAAACTGAATGCCTTCGATTTCACTAATGAGGTGTCCCGTGTCTTTTATGTATCCTCGGAGGTTAGATGCCAACGGTTGAAGAAAAATATCCACATATTTGGACAGGGGCTCAGTTAGTGACCCAACAGTGGAGACTATGGGTCTAAATGGAGGGCAGGAAGGGTTCTTGTGTATTTTAGGTACTCCATATAAAATGGGTATTCGATGGAATTCTACATTAAGGTAGTTAAATTCTTGTATGCACAATGAACCTCTATCAAGTGCTCTTTGAGTGATCTCCAGAATGTCTGCTTTAATTCTTTGTTCTGGATATGTCCTGGATCTAGCATAGTGTTCGGGGATGTTAAGCATAGCCTCAATTTGCTGTATATAGGCGGAACTATCCATTACCACAATCCCTCCACCCTTGTCAGCAGGTTTAATGGTCACCTCAGAGTTATTGGTCAGTTGTAGTTCAAATTATAATCCGGTTTAGGGACAAAAGAGAGAAGTTTTTGGACTTTAGCACTAACCACCTTTTCGAAAACACCCACTTCCGCACCTACTTGATCTAAGGTAGGTAAAAAAATAGATTTAGGTCTAAGTCCTGTGGAATTGTCGTTGGTCTGAAATGGACTATCTTCAAAGAATCTTTTGAGACGGATCTTGCGAAAAGAAGATTGAATGTCAGTCATCATTTTGAACCGATCAAGGTAAGTGGTAGGGATAAACGTGAGCCCTCGAGATAGAAGTTTGATGGCAGACGTGTCAAGGTTCATTTTGGAGAGATTAAATACCGGTATGGTTTGAATGTCCCTAGAGGTTTTATTCTCAAGGACAGTTTCTGTCCCTATAGGTAGATATTCTTTAGAGGTGCTGGGAGATGGAGCTAGATTGTAGTTAGAAGATACATCGGCTCGTCCTCAAACTGCCACGCAAATCTTCTATTTCGGCTGCCCTCAAATCCTTACATTGGCTCCCCTTGCACAAGAGAATACTCTTCAAAATTCTCATTGTTGCCTTCCGAGCCTTCAACAATTCCGGCCCAGCCTACCTGTCGAGACGCTTCCCTCACTATTCCCCGGGTCGCACTCTCAGATCCTCGCAAGAAAATCTCATGACTCCCCCCAAATTCAACCTGAAGACTAAGGGTGGTAAAACACTCAGTTTCCTTGCCATCAGAGCCTGGAACAGTATGCCAAGGCATCTTAGACTTCAGACGCAGGAGAAGCCTTTCAGGAAGCTCCTCAAAACGTGGATTTTCAACCTCTCCGATGACTGGACTAAAGCAGCGATCTAGTCCTCCAACTCCCCCCCGGTGATCTGGTCCTAGGTTTTACAGCGCCAAGATGCTCCCTTGGGAGCGAACGTTAGCGCTCTATAAATACCTATCCAATATCCAATATCCAATATCAAAATTGGTATTGCTATCAAAGGTAGTGTCTATTCTCTCCAATATTGGTTCCTTCGGGTCTGGAGGAATTGTGGGGTGTTCTCTGATTGTTGATAGGACCCTCTTTCTGAGTTTCGATAGCGTGTTCTCATTTGGCCTCGTCTGTTGCCTAAAAAATGGGCATTTCTTCTGGGGCCTTGATAATTAGCCCTTCTTTGTCCATAGTTATCAAAAGAGTTGGATCCACTATCAGTGTCTGATCCTGAAGTGTCTGAGAATCTAGTTACTCTTTTATTGGACCAATGTTGTCGATCATTGGAGTAAGGTTGATCCATTTGGTTTCTATAGTATCCAGGGGCCAAATAAGGATAAACTCTTTCCTCGCTGAAATATCTAATGTCTTTTTTAAGTTTCTCCGTTTTTTTCTTTATTAGATATTCACAAAAAGAGTTCATCTCACCATTAATTTCTTCTAATTTCTTTTTGGCCTCTTCTACAGGGTTGTTTTTCTTTAGATTTTCCTCCATTTCAGCTATTTCTTTGAGTAAATTTTCGACTACCTCTCTTGCCGTTTCAATGATGAGTATCATATGGTCTCTTGAGCATCTCTTGGCTATAAGAGACCATTTTTCTAGAAATTTTTAATGAAATAGCTCCATTCAGTGAAAACATCAAAAGCTGGTATCGATTTATTGACGACATCTTTTTTATTTGGAGAGGCCCGGAAGAACAACTTCATGAATTTATGGCGTGGATCAACCTCTGTGATGTCCATCTTAAATTTAGTCCTAATATAAGTAAGTTCAAAATTGAATTTCTAGATATCTGGATACAAATTGTTGATGCAAAAATTGAGGTCAGTCTGTATACCAAGCCTACAGCCAAAAATACCCTACTCCAGTATTCCAGCTTCCACCCTCGAAGCCAAAAGGACAACATCCCTTTTAGCCAATTTTTACGGTTGCGTAGGAACTGTACCACTATATCAAATTATGATATACATGCAGAAGAACTCAAACATAAATTTGCCAATAGAGGGTATCCCCCTAAACTGATTAAAGATGCCTACAAAAGAGCAAAATATTACGATAGAACAATACTACTGCAACCCAAAGAAATTAAAACTGATGAGAAATTGGTCTGTGTTACCACCCATTCCAATATTGACCATAAAATTAGACAAATCATCAAAAAAGATTGGCACATTTTAAATACTGATCAGTCTAGAAAGAGTCTCCCCAAGCCCATCTTTGCATTTAGACGCAACAAAAATTTAAGGAACTCTTTGGTTAAATCCAGAGTACCTATTGCCAATCCTTTTGTCCAGAAATCTATTACTGGCACCAAACCCATTAGTGGTACACACAAATGCGGTTGCTGCCACGCATGCCAGTTTGCCATTGTCACCAACGAATTGATTTGGGACAAACGGACATTCACATTCAAGGACATGACCAATTGCCGTACTCGACATGTTGTTTACCTTATCCTTTGCCCGTGTGACAAAGGATATGTTGGAGAAACCAGCAGAGAATTTCGTGTACGTTTCAGCGAACACAAGTCAGCCAAACTCAACAAACGCGAAGGGGCCCCCCTGGTGGCCCATTGGACTGAGAAGCATCACAGTATTTCTGACCTCAGGTGGCTAATCTTGGAACATATACATCCACCCAATAATCTCAATGTGGATGCCATTAGACGTAAAAGGGAAGTCTTTTGGATATATGTCCTTCAGACACAGGAAAAAGGCCTTAATGAACATCTCCCTTTGGAAAACGCGATTACATAGATGTACTTCTGGTCCAACCCTGTGTAAATTTCATGAAGAAAATATATTCCTTCTCTTTATCCTGATAACAGAACCATATACTGAGAACTGACTATTCTGCCCAACATTTCAAACATTCTATCGGGACCTGGGTCGCGATGTTCACTATACTTTAAATAGTTTACAATATACACACTCTTATACTTGCGTTACATACAGTATTTCCCGGACCACTATTAAGTTTCGCTTCATAATTTTGCATTTAGTCGCTCGTGAATTTTTATTAATTTTGTGTGACTGTCTAGCGTTTCCTTATAAATTCACTTTAGAGAGTTCTACTCTCTTACCAAGATGTCCGCTTCCACTTTGATTCTAAAAGCGTGTATCGGAATCAGGACCTCACCTCAAGCTTGCTTCCCTGTTGATTTTTTAGTCCCATCTCAGTGTTCATGATTAGCTCCCATTACTTCCTGGTTTTCCTTAAAAGGAAAACGCCAGTCTCCATATCGCCCTACGCAGAGAGCGATAGCCATGGAACCCGTGACACGCATCTGTTGAAATGCCTGGTAAGGACTGTATTTACGCCAGTTACAGCCTCTTTTCTCCTTTAAAAACTCGCCCACGTTGTCATCCTTTGAGCAGTAATTTTAAACCATGCGTATCTTCCCTGTAGATTACTTTAATGATTGTTATCACCCACGCTGAGTACCCGACTTACTTCCCAAAGACACCAGCCTTTCTAATGACTGAATAGAAACTGGAACAGGTAAACAATATGCTATTTGTCATAAAACTTGAGGTTAGCATTTGCACATATATTTCCCCTTAATCCCCCCCTCTAAATTCTGACAAAGTCTATAACTTGTATATTTTTAGGTTTTATCTAAACCCTGTGTTTACAACTATACCATCACTGGTCTGCACACCATATTAAGATAACTTCCTGACTGGCCCCCAAATTTTCGGCCCGGATACTACTAGCACGCTCCGTGTTGTCGCAGCTGGGTAAGTAAGTAGGACTGGCTTGATATACATTAAGTCCTGCAAAATACACCTAGTTACTTTAACATAGCCTGTCTTTTGTACACTTTCAGGCTAATCGTAACTGCGTGATTATCCTTACTGATTTCTCGGGATTTCACTACATGCCCGTCTATTTATACTGAATAGTCTCTGAGGGCATACCATCGGCTTTGACACTGTCTTCACGCCCAGTGATATTTTAGTAAGTAGTTGGGTATAATCCTTTATCTTTAAGTCTTTCCAAAACTCTAAGCCATTTTTTATAATCCTCGTTCTACTGAATACACTGTAATAGTGTAATCGAGATGCATATTTCCAGCACCAGACTGACTTCTAAAATGAAAATTGTGCGTCTTCTAGTCAGGAAGGACGCTCCGCTGATATAAATCCCCTTTACCTCCTTTGGAACGGATATAATTTGGGATTCCCTTTCGCATATAAGAAAAAAACTCCATTTCTTGCTTGCTAGCACTTCAGTTTAGTCCCGAGAGTTTTGCCCATTTCCATATAGTTGTCCATTCATGTTCACAGATCTTACAAGGGTCATTGTGTGTTCTGTTCTTTTTTCTCTTCATTGTAGGTTTTTATAGTTAATATTAAAGATTGAAGTTGCTGCCCCACGGGTATCCTCTTGCATAAGAGTTCTTCTTGACAAGTATGTTTATACTAAAACTTTTCTCTCGACATTTCTCATCTTCCGTACTCAGGTGATTGGACCTATATTGGTATTTTCTCACAAACAATTCTGTTTCTTGGGTGGTTGCTGTATCACGGGTGTATAAGAGCTCTTTACTCCCTTTCTCTTCCCATAGCTCCTGCTCCCCTTTTTTAAAATAAACTGAAAAACTAAAATAGTATTCACAATTATTTATTGTAGCTTTTTTATACCCACAGACCAACGGCTGTCAATATTCAATGTTTAACTGTATCTTATGAGGTTGGACATCAAACTAGGCCCTGAAGCCTTGTTTTTCTGAAAGACCACTTTAATATGCCCTGAAGAAGGAGCCTGCAAAAAGCATTTTTGAGCTCCGAAACGCGCGTCGGCGTTGGTCCTATGTTCAAACTCCACAACCTATGATTTTAATTGTCAATATATTGTTGTCTTTTTGAGTTTTCAGGTTCATTGTCTTTAATTGTTTGTAATATATGTTGCATATATGTTTCTCATTTATGTTATGGTTGTACAGTGGTTATGATAAGTTACAATTGTGTTTCAATATTTCGATGCCAACTGTATTTCATGCATCATCATACAGTCTGAAAAATATATATGTGTATGCTTTTTGAAAAAAATGATAAATAATGAAAAAATTAGTCAATAAATGAAATAACATAGTTTTATACACCGTTGACTGTGGGTTCTACTTTATCTTATGGACATATTGCCTTTCACTTAAATAGACTAGTGTAGGAAGTTTTGTCTTCTGAATAATCGCACCACGGAAACTACATTTCCCGGGATACGAGTCATACAATGTTTGCTTTGTAGCGGGTGAAGTCATTCCCCGTGTACGGGACGTTTTCCGTACGAATCCTAAATCGGAAAGCCAGTCCGGATCGTACTTGTACGGTCGGACTGTATTTTTAGGCTTCGTACAGAAAAGTGTCCAGGTCCATCTCGTACAACTTTTCCCGATCAAATTCGTACGGATCGGGCCGATCCGTATGTATTTTTCATGTACGAATCGTACTTCACGGGTGGGACGGGACTTGTACGTTTCGTACGGGAAAAATTACGGATACGAGTCGTATGGAACACAAAATTGCAGGATCGGAATCATCCCCAAGATGTGGAAAAGGCATAACACTACTATTACAATATGATAAGCTGAAGCCGAAGCAATTTATAGTAAACATACTGTACATCTCATTATTCAATCTAACTTAATTGAATTCACTTTATCATTATGACCTCAGCTGCTAGTTTACAGAATGGTGCAATCCCTAACTAGTAGAGCTGCACCAAATGGTTTTGAGGAGTGATGCAAATCCAGCTCCACCTTCTCAACTGCAATTTCCTCTGATTAAGGTATCATACAGAGAATGATAAGGGTAAGACAGGAGAAGCTGGGAAGAAATACTGGAGGTTGAAATCTTCTTGGGTGTGTGGTGCAGTCCTAATGCAAATCAGAGGAGCAACCTTTAAGTAAGGGTCCTATTGATCTGGGAGAGATACTTTATTGGTTTTTAAGTAGAACACCATAATCTGTAAATAACCCGACCTTTCTACTCTCTTGAGTCTGCCTCTTTCATATGGGGCTTACACAAGTCCGGATAGCCCTCTGTACGATGATTGGATATGGCCACAAGAGAGTCGAATGCAGCAAGAGGACATACAGAGCAAGGTAGGAGAGGTGCACGGCAGTCGCTAAAGTTCAGGACTTGAGTTTCAGACAGTACAGCAGTGAGCAGGGTTTGTCTGTTTCAGAGCTGTGCTGTCTACAATAATGCACTAACTCAGAGAAATATTAGGTACATTAAATTCACTTTTCACACTGTAGGTGCATAAAATAGACAGCTAGTTCTGCGGTGAGGTAGCAAAGCCCATCATGATAGGATCCCCGATTCTAAGACACTGCACTATCTTAAAGCTCGTATTTTTGAAAAGCTCCAAGCTAGTGCATGAGCTGCTAAAAGCAACTCTCGGAAAGAGGGAAGAGTGATATTTCAACACTATGTAAACTGAGATAATCAATTTTTTGCATAAGCTCTCATTGTTGCACGTACTGGCTCATGCGTTAGCAAAGGAACAAATGTTCTTGAGTCAGAGATATATCTGGGTACATGAAATCACTTTATGGATGCAGCAGCCCTGCCGAGTTTCCCAGCCAGGTTCATGCCAGATGTGCGGCTCCACTCCAGGTTTTTTCATTTAATTATGGGGTGTGGCGTCGTGTTTATTCCATTCTAAAAACAGGACTAAAAAAAAGAACAACACACGAGTAGTACATCAGGCGTGGACCTGTAAAACTTGGCAGCTATTCAGGCGCCGCATAAAACAGACCGTGGACTCTTCACTGAGAGGCCAGCAAAGCCCAGGATGCCACGGTCCCCGTTGCACAGCTCTGCACCAGTGCACTCATTCATGGTAGCCTCCAGTGATGAGGCATACATTACGGAAACTCAGCTAGACCCGCGTCAATCGAGCTGCGAACGCAGTTTTGCAGAGGCGCAGTGTTCATGATGGCCGCGTTAATTTTCTGCACCGAGGTTTTCATCGCTGGATAAACAGCAATTAATTATTAATATTGTGTGTTCCCAAGGCTGATCCCAAATACAAGTGTTTGAAGTGAGCGTGTGGCAATGCCGCGACCTGGTTACGCTCACACTATCTGTCAGATAAAATGTTGGAAAGAAATTTCAGCTTCATGACGATATATATTTTTCTTATGCACCAAGATTCTCATACTCGTTTGAGTAGGTAAAGTGTTTATACCAGAATCCACAAAAAATCCTGCTGTTAAGAATATCAAGTGCAGATAGCTTCAAACCACAAGCCCCATCAATCTCTTTAGACAGGCAGCACAAACCAAAGCGAGTGACACCCCGTCAACACACTCTGCTGACCTCTGACCCAGAGAAAAGGAATGTTCTTGGGATCTGCCTTCACATTTGCAGTTATGTTTCTTTCGGCCCTCCACAATCCGTCTGATTTAAATGCAATATAGAATGTGTGGGATTGTTGAAAATATATTCTGCATTCTAAATTTATTCATAAACAGCAGTCAATTTGCACTTGTAGAATTGAAAATGTCAGCCGATGAATGACTGTGTGTATAATGACATGGTGCAGCAGATAGAAGGAAAACAGACACCAGGGGAATAATTTAGTATGAAAATTGGCCTTTTTCTTTTGTGTGGATTTCATATTCGCTATGGAAAATAAAAGGTACACTGTCTTCATTTCTACTTGGGCAAATTCAGCACTGTATCTTTCAGGCAAGAGTACATTTTCAAGCTTAAATTCAGAATCTAGGCTTTTGATATGTTGCTTTAATATGAATGATACCTTAAATAAATGAAAAGGCAAGACGTGTTTGACAAAACAGAAATAAGTTGGTTTAATTAAACGCTGGACTGAGTACCCCAAAACTCTCAATGTACAAAGTTTTGACCTGCAATTTATACAGTTCATGGGGTACAATAAAATGATCTCTACATTTCTAAAGAGCATCTTAGTCGTAAATCAATCAAATGTGTGTGTGCATGTGATCACTACATGTGGTGTGTATATCGTGTCCAGATTGGTTGGGTGTACCCATTTACATGTGGTATCTAGCTTTGAGGTATTTCTGGAGAACAAGAACCTTTGACCAAATGTGTTTTATTGGGGCAATTACCTCAGACTTGTTTGAGGTGCAGCTATCTACCTGTAGAATCAATCAGCATTTTCCCTGGGTGCGTGTTTGTTGTAAGTTTATGGGGGACCCCACCTGTGACCTGTTACTCGATAGGCGTGGGCGCAGGTCGCAGGACCTGCTTGATCATGTATCTTTGACCCGAGGTTGATGGGGAGGTCACCTTGGGTGAATCTGACGGCAATGATGTGATTTCATTGGAACTTCTAAGAATAATATGGCAGCCACTGGTATCATTTTTATCGGCATTGCGCATACAGTTGTCATCTTGTACATTGGCATCTCTCTTACTGATAGTAACAGAGTTATGTTTGCTTTAGGCTGAACATACATTGGCATTGTTCTTATTGGCAACAACAATATTATCACACAAACATGGATTATGACATACATTGATATCATTATTGCTGAAGTCATAGCTGATGTATGGACACAAGTTACGGTATACATTTACATTGCATTGATGGGCATTGAGGAGGTTATATGGGCACAGGTTATGGCATATGTTTACCCATTTCAGCATTCACCCTCTAGCTGAGTCATCTCCTCCTCTAGCCTCCTTGGAATTCATGACAGTTAAGTTATTTGAAAGTGTGTGGGTGTATGTAGTGGCGGTTGCTTTTTCCCTAGCTAAGTGCATACTACCAGCAAGAAACTCCAACTTGTAGGAAATCATATAAAAGAAGTACAGCAAGGAGAATAGGCATCACAGATGTCAGTAACTTAGACACCTGCAAGGGGACCCACTAAAAAAATACTATACAACCAGTCCTTCTTCGGGTTACCTCTCTACTTCTTCATATGCATTTGTTGATTATGCAGATCTGGAGGGCATGGGCTAATGTCCCATTGTTCATGTCATTTCTGGGGATAAACATCAGGAAGCATCACTCTTGGCACACACCCACCCTTCATCGCGGTCATTAAATCAACACCTACCGACGCTACAGCACGATAATGCGGATGGCTCGCAGTTCTGCCTTGATATCGTGTAGCCCGAGGTCTCTGTTAGTAATCATTCACATCAGCTACCATCTGGTTATTAGTAACAAGTGGAGACGCATCGCAGGATTTCCAGGACTCTAAGCACCAGAGTGCAGTGGGGCGCGAAGCAGATTGGCTGACTGGCGGCCCCTCCTACTCCCACCTGCTACTTCAACCACTCGCGCCTCCCGCTTCGCGGGAGACGCATCGCGGGATTTCCAGGACTCAAAGCACCAGAGTGCAGTGGGGCGCGAAGCAGATTGGCTGAATGGCGGCCCCTCCTACTCCCACTTGCTACTGCAACCACTCATGCCTCCAGCGACGCGGGACGTGCGCGGGCGGACTCCGGACGAAGCCCGGGCAAAGGGCGGGCCCGTCAACGGCCGTCCACACCCGGACAAGACCGGACCGGGCCCTCGCTCTTACATCTGGCCGCCGGAATGGGTAAGCGCAAGGATCTTTGCTCTGCTGTTCCTATGAAGTCTAAGGCCAAAATTCCTCGCAACTGTGCTTCCATTATGACATATTTTACTACCGCTGTTGGGGCAATAACAAACAAAATTCAAGACGTGGAGGCCCAGTTGGGGATGGGGTCTGATATAATATCTGTTTCCGCCATTGAGGAGGGCTTACGCTCACCTACCGACCAAAGCCTAAATCAAGCAGTGCCCATTAACAATTCTGAACCTGCTCCTTCAATTGGTGCCAGCAGGGGAATGGAGCATACGGGAGGTATGATGTTGCAAAGTGAGGGGGCTGTAGTTCCTGTTAAGGTTGGGAGGAAAAAACTTTTCAAAACCGGCACAGTTACCAAAAGATCTCTCCAGCGGAAGACACGTGCGGATCAACGTCCTATGGACAGACCTCCTCCCATTAACTTATCTGATATAGACTTGGACTCAGTCCTCACACATATTGACAATCTTGTTGATTCGCTAAAAAATGATGTTTACTAAATGTGTTAAATCCGGCTTGGACCGTGTTATGGCAAGGTTAAGCAAAATTGAGTCTAAACTAGAAGTCCTTAGTACGAGTGGGAGTTTGGTTTATAATACTAATGTAGGGGGTTCAAATATGGCAGAGGCTGCGGAAGCTAGGAGTGATCCTATTACATGTAGTATGAGTACTGGGACAGATACTAAAATGAAACCAACACTAAGGGAGCCTATTATTAGCTCTATTGATCACAGTACTCAACCAGGTACCATTCTCAAAGGAACTAGTAGCCTTAGGGCAGCGAAGTCCGTAATATCATCCCCCACTGGGCCTCCTTTATTAACTCCAAGAGCTTTTACTACGCATACAGTTTTGGATTTGCCACCCGAGGCTTCCCCCTTGGTAGCGGTACTAGTAGGGGTACCTCCTCTTAAATGTAACAGCATAGAGTCAACTGATGAGCTTATTCGGAAAGTGAGGTTTTGGTGTAGCAGAGCTTCTGAGGGAGGTTTAGGCGCATCAACACATGTTATTATGGCAAGACGGGTGGCTTGGGTGGGCAGTGGTCCAAAGACTGAGGATGGCGATTGTATTGTGGTTAATATAAATCGACCAGGGGTGGCGGGCTGGGTTATTCAGGGGAGCTATGATAGGCTTGGAGGAGGGATTAAAGCCTTACCTCTGGGTTTCTTTTATCCACCTGATATGGGCATTAGGTTAGGAGCCAGCACGTGGGCACCGGGACCTAGAGTTGGTAGTGGTGCCTTTGGTCTTGCTCCTCGCCCCTTGCTTAAAGATTTTCGGTCTTTTAGATCGAATTTAAGGGCTCCAACTCAAGGCTATCCAGAGGATACTACCGTTCACCACGGTACTCTGGAGAGCAGATTTGCAAACCCGAACAGGTTTGCCCCACTTAATCAGCTGGATAGTAACGACTGACTATCCCCATGCTCTGTAGGCGATGTAGGGGATGGAGGGGGCTGTATGAACAGTCGAGGTAAATTTATGCAGGGGACCCCAAGTTACCCGGGTTCATGTACCAAAATCCTAAGTTGGAACATAGCAGGTCTTAAAAATAAATCCAACGATGCAAGGTGGACTGATTTTTTACGTGGATTTTGTATTATAGGTCTACAAGAAACCTGGGATACTGATAATATTTCTGGTTGGATGGCTACTCTATTTACACGGAATTAGCTAAACCTACCGCCAAAGGTAGGGCGAAGGGTGGACTCATGACCTTGATTTCCCTAGAAGTGGCAGGTAGCCATTGCAAACTGGATTCAGGCTCCCCAAATTGCTTAGTGGTACAGATTAGTTTCCCTAACGTCTTAAATTTGCTTATTGTTAACTTTTATAATTCATTTGAAAAAGTTACTATCAATGAACATTTGGTCAGTCTGAGCATTTTTTTTTACTCCTATAGCAAGAAACAATTTACCCCCTATTCGGTTTTTGTTTTAGGTGATTTTAACATACATTGTTATCGCCAAATTGTTATGTTTTGGATGGTCTAAGTCCTGTAGATCATTCAGAAATCCCTTTTGAACATACTCCCCAGGGCGGTTATTTGGATAGCCTCTTGGCAGACCACGACTTACTTTATCCCAATACTAGCCGAGAGGCCGAGGACATACCCTCTTTCAAAGGTAGGGGTGTACATACCACTATTGATTATATTTTCATTAGTGTTGCTCTGAACCCTTGGGTTAAGGATTACACCACTGTGTGGTCTGTGTATAGCTACCACAATCCCATTAGTCTGACTTTGGCGGGAGGTTTTAAAAAAAACTCAGGAACCGAATAGTTCGGTTCGTATTCTGGATCTCAAACCTTCTGACCAAGCTCGTAGACTTAAATGGTGTACGATAATACCGGGAGATTTTCAGGCTAATTTGTTATAGACAGTTGTTAATGAGATGAATCTCTGTTTAGATGCCACATCAACGGACCGGGATGTCCTTATAGCATACTCCAATATCTGCACCCAGGTGGCCTCTGATCTTAAACGCCCGGTTAGGGAACGCATATTTAAAGGTGAGAGATGGTTCGATCACGACTGTTCAATTGCCCATCGAAAGCTGCTAGTGGCTTTAAAATCTAAACCAGTAGATAGGCTTGCCACAGCAGCGTTAAGAAAAATATACAAACTGGCAATTGATAAGCGTAAAAATGAGATCAAACAAGAGGCACGGAATGACTTATTATCCATTGATGTCATTAAAAACAGCGTCAGATTTTGGGACATTGTTAATAAACCAATTTTTCAAGAGCCCATCGTCTCCCCTTTGGCCTGTAATATACAGGAGCAGGATTGGTTTAATCACTTTAAATCCATATATGGTGCATATGGTTCACTGGCCTCTACCTCCGAAGTTCAAACTTATTCTCTGTTGTTTACGGAGGGAGAAGTCGCCAAGGCTATAGCTCTAATGACTGGCAACAAAGCTCCGGGACCAGATGGTGTCCCGGTTGACCTTTTTAAGTTTGATATAACGCTTTGGTCGAAAATATTGACCCAAGTTTTTAATTCCGCTTGGAAAAAAGAACTACGAAAGTCATGGTCAGAATCAGTAATTGTCCCTATCTTCAAAAAGGGAGATAGAGGGGACGCAAGCTGTTATAGACCAATTTCACTCATTGACTCTACAGTCAAGATCTTTGGAAGGGTGAAACTTGGCAGACTGACCACATGGTTAGCTGAATCTAACACGCTTTCGACCCTGCAATATGGTTTTAGAAAAAGAAGAGGCACGATTGATCAATGCCTTAATTTGCATTTGTTAATTGGGAAGTATACAATCGCCAGGAAGGGAACACTCTACCTGGCGTTTATGGATCTTTCATCTGCATTTGACCGAGTAAATAGGTCAAAACTCTGGTCAATGCTCCTTGACTTAGGCATTGATAAAAACATTGTCTATTTTCTTGCTGACCTACACAGAGACCTGACTGCCACAGTAAGGTATGACCAAAAGGGAAACCGCACTCAGAGTATTTGTATCGTAAATGGTGTGAGGCAGGGGTGCATTTTGGCCCCTTTGCTTTTTTCCCTATACATCAACAACCTTGAACAAGTTTTAGGGCTAGCCTATAAAGACATTCCGCGAGTGGATGCACGATTGATCCCGGCTCTCCTCTATGCGGATGACGCTGCCTTATTATCCAGAACTGCGGTTGGCCTACAACTTCTTTTAAATTCTTTTGCCACCTTCATAAAATCCCTAGACCTGAGTGTAAATTTCACCAAATCACACACAATGATAACTGGCATTAAGCCCAAAAAGGTCAAAACACTTCATTGTGAGGGGAACGTGATCAGTAGGGTTACTACCTTTCCCTATTTGGGTGTTTTATTTGATGAACGCGGCACCTGGTTACCGCAACTACACGCTAAGAGGAATGTTCTGGCTAGATCTACATCTGCAGTACTTGCCTTTGCACGCAAATTAGGGGCAAAACCTATACAAGCCCTCTTAAAAATATATGGTGCAAAATGCATCTCCATTGCGACTTATGGCTCGGATATCTGGGGCTTTTGCAAGGCAAGCGAAATCCAAGTTGTGGAGAACACATTTTTAAGGAACCTGCTAGCGGTGCCACACTCTTCACCTATTTACATGATCCATCAAGAGCTAGGAATTGGTTTCGTTGAGGACCAAATTGCTTTAGCACCTCTCCTGAAATGGATTACAATCTGGTTAAACCCTGAACTAGACTTAAACCGGTAGATACTAAATGACTGTTTGGCTTTAGACCATGCTAGCCATATCCCCTGGTTGTGTCATGTTAAAGGTTTGTTGATGAAGCTGGGTAGGCCAGAGTTATTTAACTCACCAGCCACAATAGTTAAGGGTGATTTGCAGTGGGTTAAACGCTCCTATTTTTGTATGGTCTCTATGGAGAGAGAAGAAAGGGAGCTGATAAAAGTAACTGTCCGTGACCATCAATTATTAAAAACGTCCCCGGCAGTGGAACCATATTTGACAGTGGTATCTAATCCTAACCACCGTTTCCTCCTAACAAGATTTAAGTTTAACCAGTTACATTTTCTTTTTATTAAACCCCCGGGATGGAGAAAGGTGGAGGATTTAGGTGTATGTTCCTGTGATTATTTTTCTGTGCCGGACACAATACATTTTTTATTCTTCTGTGAACATCTGTTGCACATTCGGAAGCGCTATATTCTTCCAATTTTAAAAGATAAAGGTTTTTTACAGGTTAGACCGGCACTCATGCATTTACAGCTGTTGTCTAATGTTGTGGAGATGTTTAGCATAGCTAGTTTTCTTATTGCTGCAATAAGGATCATGAAGAATAAATGATTATAACTGTCTAGATTATGAACTTGAGGGATAATAATGTGATAGATTGCATGTTTCATCTTAAACTATTTGGTTTTTATGATTGTAGGGGCTGCTCTATGTATTATATCTTGGATTGTAGATCTGTGATGACCCTACCTTGCTGCTAATTGATTCTTTTAACTTTTTATTTTCCTTTTTAATTCCATGTATAGCATGCTTTTATGGTTTTTATTAACCGAATAAAGTATTTTGACTGACTGACTGACTAGTAACAAGTGGGTGTTTGCTTTTGTTTGCATGGTAAAGAAGGGTATTGACCCACAGATGTTTACTTGAGCTTCTGTGAATAGTCTGAATTCTTCTGGAATGTCCTTGTACTGAGCCCAGCCAAAATAATCAGCAGTTATTTTCCTTTGAGCCTGATGCAACAGAGTTGCTTTTAACTGTAACGGATATTAAGCCAACTCGGGCAGATCTTCCCCAGGGATGACCAGGGTTGGGGTGTTTATGGTGATGAGGGCCCAGAGGCCCCGCCATCCAGGGACGAGCTGGGTTTAGGCAAGGTCACCTCAATGCCAGTAGAAATCCATCAGCGTGGAGGTGCCCCATTGCAGGTCCGGTACGTGCAGTATCGTGCCACAATTATCATTGCTGCCCAACTGTATGGTTCCTTTGCCTCTGAAACATAAAGAGAACAGCACACGTTTCTGTACAATTAGGGGTTGACCCATCCCCTCCAGCAATGTGTACCTATTGATATCACTATCCCAGATTTCCTGACATGGGGTGCCTATGCTGATGCTGGACCCACTCCTATGGGACTCATTTCCTCCTGCGTTATTGAGATGAGTGGCCCTGCTCTATGGTCCATTGATCATTTTTTTTGTGGTATAATTCTTTATTAGTCTTTTGCAAAATAAGTTACAAATACTGGAGAATAAACCATACAATTATGATGGATGGATAGACAAGTACATTAAAACTGATATAGTACTATACTTTTTATATGATTAATAAATAACAAATTCATTTCAATATATATTAAATGTATCGGCAGAAATAAAATGTGTAAAATATTTACTATTAAATATTAAATTGCAGTTTTACATAAATCAAATCAGATGTAGCCTGAAATTCAGATATGGCTAGTTATAAACGTGATGGGGAAAATCTCCCTAACTCATTCATGCATATATATATAGATTACATTTATTAGACATAACTAACAGAATTATAAGAAAAGATTATAATAATGTACATATATATGTATTTCTTGAGGATTGACTTGGAACTACAGTATACAATTTGAAATCATTGAACCAGTATTATTGTATTATTGCCTTTACTACAAATTCATATCTTAAAAGAGATAAAAAGGTATGAAAAATGTGCATGTAGAAAAGAAAGAAAAGAAGAGAAAAGAAAAGAAAAGAAAAGAAAAGGGGGGAGAGCGAAAAAGAAGTGTGTAGGAATGTAAATAATATGGTGGTATATCATTGAGAGCAGAATATGCTTTAAAATATAAACTTGTCAACAAATTAAAATATCAGAATAGGGATTGGAG
The DNA here is from genome assembly GCF_964204655.1 of Triturus cristatus. Taxonomy (NCBI): domain Eukaryota; kingdom Metazoa; phylum Chordata; class Amphibia; order Caudata; family Salamandridae; genus Triturus; species Triturus cristatus. The sequence goes on from NC_140588.1 coordinate 688,281,239, forward strand.
CTGCATCTGGTACAAAAATAATCATATGAGGAACAAATAAAGGAGAGAGCAGTTCCCAGATCTCTATATAACTATGTAAATATGTGTGAGAGTTTAATGATGATGAGAGATGATCTTAACAGTAGAAAATCTCCATTTACAGTCTTACCTGCATTGGTTGCTTTCTACATGCAAGACAGGATCCCAGACTTGTAAAAATAAATCCGTCTGGTCCTGAATATTATAAATAACTCGTTCATGGGAGGCAGTATGTATAATGGCTACCAACCAGGCCTCTTGTGATGGAGGATTTGGTGACTTCCATTGTCGTAATATAGATATTTTAGCTGTGGCTAGTGCTGTGTGCATAAGACAACATTGTGATTTGGAGAAGCTCGGGTAGTCCCAGAAATCATGCAAGAGAATGATGGTGGGTGTGAGTGGGAGATGTATAGGTAGTGTGTTTTGTAAACTTTGGTCTACATAAGACCAGTAGGATTGAACCATAGGACAATTATATATAATGTGAGTCGTGTCGCAACCAGCTGCAGCGCACCTCCAGCAGTTGGTATTTGGAACCAACCCTGCACTGTGTAATTTTACCGGTGACCAATGCCAGTCGTGAAGAATTGTAAATAAACTAAATTTCATTCTAGGCTCACGGGCATCCCTGTTTAAATTTTACAATATCTCCATCCATTCTCCATCTTCGGAAGAAACCGATAAGCGGGTTTGCCATCTGATACGAAGGTCTCTAGATAAAGGCTGTGAAAACAGATGCGATGTAAACGTCTTGTATAAGCCAGATGTAACTCCTTTATGCTTCCCCCAAGTGTGTAGATATGATACTGCTGGTGAAGATTGTAGTAAACAAGGCTCTGGTCTTTAACTCTTTTTTAAGCAATTATGAAGTTGTGTGTAATTTTCAGCTTGTTGCACCGGAAGGTCAAATTCTTCTGTTAGTTGTTCAAAAGATTTGAGGCGGCCATCATGTAGAAGCTGGTCTAATGTGAAAATACCTGCTGCTTTCCACTGGGGCCAGGATAGTAATTTTCCTTTGAGGCGAATACCTGTATTATACCACACAGGGGCTTTCTTGTGTAGACGTGGTTAGAGCCCAGCAGACTATGTGCCCTTTGCCAAGTTTTCGCACTGCAGACAGTAACGGATTAGTAGGGTCAAGGTGACTTTTTCCTGTCCCATACAAGGCTGAAAGGCCCACTTCTGTGGATAGGAGGTGTTGCTCTATTTGTACCCATTCTGGTGTATCAGAGATGTCGGCTAACATGTACACCACTTGAGATAACTGCAATGCAAGAGTGAAATGTTCTATCGATGGGAGAGACAAACCTCCATGAGAGTGATGTGCTTTCAGCTTTGCCACCGCTAAACGGGGTTTTGTTGATCCCCATGCAAAAGATTTAATCTTAGAGTCTATAGTACGGAATGTGGACAAAGGAATCTGAAGGGGAAGCATTCTAAGGGTATAAATAAAATGTGGAAGGGTAACTATTCCTACAGTTTGTACCCGACCCCACATGGATAATCCCAGTATCTTCAATTTTTCAAAGTTGTGTTGCAACTGGGTTAGTAGAGGGCTTAAATTGTCTGCAACCATTCCTTCTGTTCCTTTGTTCACCAAAATACATAATTATTTGAGCCGTGAAGATTGCCAGTGAAAGGGGTAACCTTGTATAGCTGCTTTTGTGGTGCCAAATCATATGGGCAAAGCTTCACTTTTGTCCCAATGTATTTTGTATCCAGAGAAGGAGGAGAAATCATCTATGATTTGGAGCAGTGATGGTAGCGTGTGGGACAAGCAGTGATAGTGAGCAGAATATCGTCAGCGTATAAATAAAGTTTAGATTCTCCGACCGGAAGAGGAATACCCACAATGTTGGTCGATTGATGAATTGTGGCAGCTACGGGTTCTATAGCCATGAGAAATAAAAGAGGGGAGAGGGGACACCCCTGACGAGTTCCTCTGTGTATTGGAAATAGGTCTGAAATAAATCCTCCACAATTAACCCGTGCAGTGGGATTCTCATATAGCAGTCGCACTTTGGCTAGAAATTAATCTCCCAAGCCGAATTGCTCTAAAACTTTAAAAAGATATTCCCATTCAACGCGATCAAACGCCTTTTCTGCATCAAGCGATAATACCAGTGCATGATCCTGAAGAGATTTGGCAGACCAAAGTTCATGAGCCCTGGTACAAATCCCACTTGTGCAAGATGGAGTAAAGAGGGTAAGACTTTGCGAAGTCGAGAGGCTAGGATGCTAGCTAGCATTTTGATATCACAATTTAGGAGTGAGATGGGACGATAACTGCTGCAAAGCAAGGGATTCTTTCCGGGCTTAGGTAAAACTGCTATTACTGTATTATTAGAAAGACATCCTATGGAAGCTTCACTATTCCCTCACCTCACCAGTGATAAAATTCAGCTGGAAAGCTGTCTTCACCCGGTGCTTTGTGGTGTGGAAGTTTTGTTCTTGCTTGCCTAATCTCTTCTTTGCTGATCTCACCCTCCAGGAATACTCTTCCCTCATCTGAGAGATGAGGCAGTTGCACTCTGGCTAGAAAAGAGGTCATCTCATCCTGATCTATTTAAGTCCCCGGGGTATACAGGGATGTATAGTAAGGAGCAAATTCATTAACAATATCCTGGGGTCGGGTCAACATGACTCCTCCAGCAGATTCAAGGGCTGGTATGGCCATGCAGCCTGTCTCTGGCGTAACTGTGCCACCAATAGTATTCCTGCCTTTTCCCCCTGTTCATAGTGTCTCCCCTTCATTTTTTGTAAAGCGTATTCAGCCTTAGATTTAAAAAGACTGTTTAGTGCCATACAGGCTTGCTCTAAAGACTTACGATGTTGTATAGTTGGTCTTATGGTGTATAGACGGGTGTATGACTCAATTTCCTATTCTAGCTCTTTCTGTTGGGCAGCATTATGTCTTTTGGCCTGTGCTGCATCTTTCATAAGTTGGCCCCGTATGGTAGCCTTAGCTGCCGCCCAGAGAATCCTATTTGAGCCCGCAGACCCCTGGTTGATGGAGAGATAATTCTGAAGATGCTCCTGTAACTGGGATTTACCCTTAGGAGTTTTATGGCATTGAATATTAATGCGCCATGGTTTATGTCCTGGCTTGGTCATTCCTATTTGCAGAGATAACAGGACCAGGAAAAGATCAGAGACTGACACTTCTAGAATACGAGAGTCCTGAACTAATTGGACCACACCTTGGGAAACTAACAAGTAATCCAGTCTAGAGAGGGTTCCATGAGTAGGGGAAGAAAATGTATACTAAACATCTGTCGGATGAGAAAGACGCCAATGGTCTATCAGGCCATTATCTTCAAGTATATCACCCATCAAGGCTCTATCTGCGGCATTATTCTTGTCAAAGGGACCGGTTCGGTCCAGAACTGGATCTTTTGCTACATTACAGTCCCCACCTACAAGGTATTGCATGGCATTTATTTCTGTTAGTAAACAATTCAGTGGGAGAAAAAATGATTTTTTCGCACCTGTCGGCGCATAAACTGATCCCACACATATATGGGTTTCACCTATTTGTAACTTGACAAATATATATCTTCCATTTGCTTCTGCCCATGTTTTTGACACCATAACTGGAAGAGATTTACGAATAAGAATCGCTACACCACATTTAAGGATAGGGTTTGTGTCTGGTGATCCCCCCCTCTGTATACTACTGTGGAACACTTTTACTAACCATTCTCTGCACAGCTTTTCGGATTCCAGTGAGTCAAGATGCATCTCTTGAAGCAGAGCTACATCTACCTTTTTTATTGTAAATAAGAAAGCACTTTTTTCCTTTTGATGTAATGTGTCTGCCCATGAACATTCCATGTAATTGCATGTAATGGGTGTAAGTTAGTCAAGCCTATGAAAACCCAAGTAGTGTATGTATCTAGCTAACTCCCAAAAAAGTGTTTAAGGGCTTTCAGTGAAGTTGGTAAACCTTTTATTGGCTTTTGGTGTACGGGCGAGTCAGGAAATGGATACGTGTGACAATGAGAAAAAATAGGTCTGATATCAATTGACTTTAGATCTTATAAACCTGTAAGGCAATAACACTGATTGACCTAAAGGGCCCAATTAATGTGTCAAGGATGACAATAAGATTTTTCAGGTGAAGTATCCAAAAAGGAAAGAACAACAGTGATAAAAGAGATGAATATGATAAATAATAGAGGAAAAAGTGTGATTTGATGTGTCAGCACACTAATGAAGTACTTTTAACCACCACGGGTCTGGGCTCACTAGAGCACCGCCACAGGAAGGGACCCCGTCTGGAGAATATAACAAGAGCCAGGGCTGTGCAGGAGAATAGTTAAGGTCCGAGGGGGAACAGCCATTACAACGCGGTTTTTACCACGCAGTGCAGTTACATCGCATGCGTTACAACGCATGCGATGTTACAACGCTATGCCATTACAACGCAAGTCTGTACATCGACTTGCGCTAGATGGCGTGCTAACATTACAAATAGTGTAGTTTACTATCCCAACACCTTCTCTACTGTTAAGTGGACTGGAGTTGGAATAGTAAATTACACTTTTTTAATGTTAGCACGCCATCTAGCGCAAGTCGATGTAAAGACTTGCGTTGGAATGGCATAGCGTTATAACATCGCATGCGTTGTAACGCATGCGATGTAACTGCACGCGTGGTAAAAACCCGCGTTGTAATGTCATACATCCAGGTCCGAGGATTCTTGTGTGTATACAAATAACTGCTGGGAAAGGAGATGTGTGAAATGTGAAATGATAAAATAGAAAGAAGTGTGGAATAGAACATTAATGATTTCTGAGAGCACAGAGAACGTTGATCTGAATACTACATGCAAATGTAGACAATGTAACATCTTCAATTTACTATTATAGTTACCTCAATTATAATAGAACAAATATGACTTAAGGTTATATGAGCCACTGCAGTGAATAACATATAATGGATATATCCGTGTTAAGATTTTAAACACAATAAGCATTATGAATCTATATGATATTTCATGTGAATATACGTAGATTTTCAGTTATAAGTGTAATTATGACAACAGAAGTGAGGAGAACAATAATGATAATGGAAGGAATCAATACTTATCTGCCCCATGTGTAAATATGACTTTCCTTCAAAGCGTAATAATTAGATATCACTCAGTCTCTGATGTGAGTATCTGGAAAAGAATCATGGTGAGGATACTGGCTATAGTAGCATCTTCGATCATAACTATACACTGTTAGGACTTATTCCTCGTCCGAAGTAGATTTTAAGGGGGAGCGAGATTCACCTCTATACAGTTCCTTTGTAAATGTAGATACTATTTGTAAGGCCAAGGCTTTGTCTTCACATGTGCGATTGATTCGTTCAAGATCTCTGCCTTGACGATGAATGTCACTAGTATTCCGACGTCTGCTGTTTGGTACTTGCTGATAGGGTCTAGAACCTTGATGAGTCTGATCTGTAAGGATATGCTGAATGTACAGGCCTTGTGGGTTCATGTTGTCCAAAAGGTTCTGTAGATCTTCAGCATTATAAAAGTCTTTTGAATCTCCATTTTTGGTGATGCGGAGGTGAACAGGTCCAAATAGACCATATTTAATGTCCATTTGTCGCAGCTGAGGTCTCATTTAAAGATATGCTTTCCGTCTCTCATTGGTTTCTGTGGAGAAGTCTGCTGCCATGAGAATTTCATGACCATCATATATAAATGAGCTTTGCGTACGAGCTGCCGATAATATTTGTTGCGTTTGGTCATGTCTTAAGAAGCATGCAATGAGGGGTCTTCGGCGAATATTCATGTCTTTTCTTGGAGGACCAATACGATGTGCGCGTTGAATTTCAAGCAATGGGTCAAAGGTAACACCAATTAGATTGGAAGGATATCACATAAAAATACTCTAGCATTCTGACCTTCAATTTTTTCTGGAAATCCCCCAAAACTAATATTGTCTCTCCGGCTACGATCTTCCAGATCAACGAGCTTGCTGTGTAGAAGCAACAGCTCTTGATCTCTGTTTTGGACTGTGTCTAGTCGGCTCTCTACTGCTGTTAGTCGTTGGTCCAATCTCCCAAGCCGAATTGCTCTAAAACTTTAAAAAGATATTCCCATTCAACGCGATCAAACGCCTTTTCTGCATCAAGCGATAATACCAGTGCATCATCCTGAAGAGATTTGGCAGACCAAAGTTCATGAGCCCTGGTACAAATCCCACTTGTGCAAGATGGAGTAAAGAGGGTAAGACTTTGCGAAGTCGAGAGGCTAGGATGCTAGCTAGCATTTTGATATCACAATTTAGGAGTGAGATGGGACGATAACTGCTGCAAAGCAAGGGATTCTTTCCGGGCTTAGGTAAAACTGCTATTACTGTATTATTAGAAAGACATCCTATGGAAGCTTCACTATTCCCTCACCTCACCAGTGATAAAATTCAGCTGGAAAGCTGTCTTCACCCGGTGCTTTGTGGTGTGGAAGTTTTGTTCTTGCTTGCCTAATCTCTTCTTTGCTGATCTCACCCTCCAGGAATACTCTTCCCTCATCTGAGAGATGAGGCAGTTGCACTCTGGCTAGAAAAGAGGTCATCTCATCCTGATCTATTTAAGTCCCCGGGGTATACAGGGATGTATAGTAAGGAGCAAATTCATTAACAATATCCTGGGGTCGGGTCAACATGACTCCTCCAGCAGATTCAAGGGCTGGTATGGCCATGCAGCCTGTCTCTGGCGTAACTGTGCCACCAATAGTATTCCTGCCTTTTCCCCCTGTTCATAGTGTCTCCCCTTCATTTTTTGTAAAGCGTATTCAGCCTTAGATTTAAAAAGACTGTTTAGTGCCATACAGGCTTGCTCTAAAGACTTACGATGTTGTATAGTTGGTCTTATGGTGTATAGACGGGTGTATGACTCAATTTCCTATTCTAGCTCTTTCTGTTGGGCAGCATTATGTCTTTTGGCCTGTGCTGCATCTTTCATAAGTTGGCCCCGTATGGTAGCCTTAGCTGCCGCCCAGAGAATCCTATTTGAGCCCGCAGACCCCTGGTTGATGGAGAGATAATTCTGAAGATGCTCCTGTAACTGGGATTTACCCTTAGGAGTTTTATGGCATTGAATATTAATGCGCCATGGTTTATGTCCTGGCTTGGTCATTCCTATTTGCAGAGATAACAGGACCAGGAAAAGATCAGAGACTGACACTTCTAGAATACGAGAGTCCTGAACTAATTGGACCACACCTTGGGAAACTAACAAGTAATCCAGTCTAGAGAGGGTTCCATGAGTAGGGGAAGAAAATGTATACTAAACATCTGTCGGATGAGAAAGACGCCAATGGTCTATCAGGCCATTATCTTCAAGTATATCACCCATCAAGGCTCTATCTGCGGCATTATTCTTGTCAAAGGGACCGGTTCGGTCCAGAACTGGATCTTTTGCTACATTACAGTCCCCACCTACAAGGTATTGCATGGCATTTATTTCTGTTAGTAAACAATTCAGTGGGAGAAAAAATGATTTTTTCGCACCTGTCGGCGCATAAACTGATCCCACACATATATGGGTTTCACCTATTTGTAACTTGACAAATATATATCTTCCATTTGCTTCTGCCCATGTTTTTGACACCATAACTGGAAGAGATTTACGAATAAGAATCGCTACACCACATTTAAGGATAGGGTTTGTGTCTGGTGATCCCCCCCTCTGTATACTACTGTGGAACACTTTTACTAACCATTCTCTGCACAGCTTTTCGGATTCCAGTGAGTCAAGATGCATCTCTTGAAGCAGAGCTACATCTACCTTTTTTATTGTAAATAAGAAAGCACTTTTTTCCTTTTGATGTAATGTGTCTGCCCATGAACATTCCATGTAATTGCATGTAATGGGTGTAAGTTAGTCAAGCCTATGAAAACCCAAGTAGTGTATGTATCTAGCTAACTCCAAAAAAAGTGTTTAAGGGCTTTCAGTGAAGTTGGTAAACCTTTTATTGGCTTTTGGTGTACGGGCGAGTCAGGAAATGGATACGTGTGACAATGAGAAAAAATAGGTCTGATATCAATTGACTTTAGATCTTATAAACCTGTAAGGCAATAACACTGATTGACCTAAAGGGCCCAATTAATGTGTCAAGGATGACAATAAGATTTTTCAGGTGAAGTATCCAAAAAGGAAAGAACAACAGTGATAAAAGAGATGAATATGATAAATAATAGAGGAAAAAGTGTGATTTGATGTGTCAGCACACTAATGAAGTACTTTTAACCACCACGGGTCTGGGCTCACTAGAGCACCGCCACAGGAAGGGACCCCATCTGGAGAATATAACAAGAGCCAGGGCTGTGCAGGAGAATAGTTAAGGTCCGAGGGGGAACAGCCATTACAACGCGGTTTTTACCACGCAGTGCAGTTACATCGCATGCGTTACAACGCATGCGATGTTACAACGCTATGCCATTACAACGCAAGTCTGTACATCGACTTGCGCTAGATGGCGTGCTAACATTACAAATAGTGTAGTTTACTATCCCAACACCTTCTCTACTGTTAAGTGGACTGGAGTTGGAATAGTAAATTACACTTTTTTAATGTTAGCACGCCATCTAGCGCAAGTCGATGTAAAGACTTGCGTTGGAATGGCATAGCGTTGTAACATCGCATGCGTTGTAACGCATGCGATGTAACTGCACGCGTGGTAAAAACCCGCGTTGTAATGTCATACATCCAGGTCCGAGGATTCTTGTGTGTATACAAATAACTGCTGGGAAAGGAGATGTGTGAAATGTGAAATGATAAAATAGAAAGAAGTGTGGAATAGAACATTAATGATTTCTGAGAGCACAGAGAACGTTGATCTGAATACTACATGCAAATGTAGACAATGTAACATCTTCAATTTACTATTATAGTTACCTCAATTATAATAGAACAAATATGACTTAAGGTTATATGAGCCACTGCAGTGAATAACATATAATGGATATATCCGTGTTAAGATTTTGAACACAATAAGCATTATGAATCTATATGATATTTCATGTGAATATACGTAGATTTTCAGTTATAAGTGTAATTATGACAACAGAAGTGAGGAGAACAATAATGATAATGGAAGGAATCAATACTTATCTGCCCCATGTGTAAATATGACTTTCCTTCAAAGCGTAATAATTAGATATCACTCAGTCTCTGATGTGAGTATCTGGAAAAGAATCATGGTGAGGATACTGGCTATAGTAGCATCTTCGATCATAACTATACACTGTTAGGACTTATTCCTCGTCCGAAGTAGATTTTAAGGGGGAGCGAGATTCACCTCTATACAGTTCCTTTGTAAATGTAGATACTATTTGTAAGGCCAAGGCTTTGTCTTCACATGTGCGATTGATTCGTTCAAGATCTCTGCCTTGACGATGAATGTCACTAGTATTCCGACGTCTGCTGTTTGGTACTTGCTGATAGGGTCTAGAACCTTGATGAGTCTGATCTGTAAGGATATGCTGAATGTACAGGCCTTGTGGGTTCATGTTGTCCAAAAGGTTCTGTAGATCTTCAGCATTATAAAAGTCTTTTGAATCTCCATTTTTGGTGATGCGGAGGTGAACAGGTCCAAATAGACCATATTTAATGTCCATTTGTTGCAGCTGAGGTCTCATTTAAAGATATGCTTTCCGTCTCTCATTGGTTTCTGTGGAGAAGTCTGCTGCCATGAGAATTTCATGACCATCATATATAAATGAGCTTTGCGTACGAGCTGCCGATAATATTTGTTGCGTTTGGTCATGTCTTAAGAAGCATGCAATGAGGGGTCTTCGGCGAATATTCATGTCTTTTCTTGGAGGACCAATACGATGTGCGCGTTGAATTTCAAGCAATGGGTCAAAGGTAACACCAATTAGATTGGAAGGATATCACATAAAAATACTCTAGCATTCTGACCTTCAATTTTTTCTGGAAATCCCCCAAAACTAATATTGTCTCTCCGGCTACGATCTTCCAGATCAACGAGCTTGCTGTGTAGAAGCAACAGCTCTTGATCTCTGTTTTGGACTGTGTCTAGTCGGCTCTCTACTGCTGTTAGTCGTTGGTCCAATCCTTCTGCCCTGTTATGAAATCCTACAATATCTGCTCTAATGGACTTAGCCTCCGCTGTGAGAGAGGATATATTAGTGTCCATATCTTCCAAGCAACGATTAATTGTCGAAATTTCTTGTAGAATGCTGTCCATAGTCTCTCCTTGTGCTGGGGTTGAGGTAACTTGCGACAAACTACATGCAGGAAGAAGAGGACCTTTCGTGGGCATGTTGTGCAATTGCTTTAGTACTTCTGCAAAGAGGAGCGGTTTAGAAGATTTGTTTCCGTGTTTATTGTTAAACATTAGTTGAAAATCTGAGTGACTGAGACGCAATATTAGTATCAGTGACCTAGGTCTCAGATTTGCATTGTATTATTGAGGACCTTGTACCTTTGTTGTTCCTTCGATACACCTGCAAATAGATCCATTTTCCCGTTTGTCCGCCCCGTTAGATAAGCTATCAATATAATTTAGGGCGGCAAATATCTGTCACAAAAATTACTACAGGATCACCACCTTCACAGGAAAGAGCAGTATTTGTATAGTAAACCCAACAGCTGCTCTCTTTAGATACTAAGAGAATAACATCACACTATCTTTATCTTGAATGGACTATAGTGGTGTCTCGTTTAACTTGAAGGGCGGGAATCCTAAATCATGTAGCGGACTGCACCTCAAGTGCTTCTGTTCACATTAGCGCTTTAGCAAATACCGGTCATCTTGTATCAGAACGTGTTGACTTGAGACTTCATCCAAAACAACCTCATTCTATCAATATCCAGGAATTTCAATTGACAGATTTTGTCACATTCAAGTGCAATATTAACAGTAATGATGTATTTAGTGTTGATCCATTTTGCCACAGTTGAGTGATTAATGGCTTACCAAAGTGCGCAGAATAAGATTTCAGTCACCTTCGGAGGTTGTAAGGTCCATTGATCATTAAAGAATGTGGTCCCAAAGATGTTAAGGTGCAGACGTATTTTTGCACAGGTGTGGGGGTCGTGCTGCCGCAGAGAACCGTTTTTCCTTCAAAGTTGTGGGGCCAAACAGTGTCCTCCCCTATGGTACCTTTTCTGACCATCTTGTCTACCTCAAACTGAATGTCACTCGGCTCTGTGAAGGGATATAATGTAGTTGGGTTAGTCTCATGTCAGGTGATGTTTGCTGGTGTCCTACTGGATTCTGGTCTAATGGGTTGGATATTGCCCTAATCCTACATAGGAACAGATGGACGAGTCATTTTGCTTTTTCAGGGGCTATCTCCTGCGCCAAATAAAGTCTGTCTGCACCTATCAAATGAGGTATCAACATACAGATGTAAAATTATTTGTTTGTAGTTTGTGTGCCTAACTTAGACATATGTTGGTACCAGGTGTTGTGTAGGAGTGTGGTGTGTAGTGTGTGAGGGATACTAATGTTTGGTTCAGTGTAGGTGTATGTGAGGTGAGAAAGGTCTCTGCACATGTATCACAAGAATGTAGAAATAGTGCTTACAAAATCCTGTACATTTTTGGTTCCAGAGGAGCTTCAAAATACTCCAGCTAAGGAGAGCATAAGCAAAAATATAAGGGTACATAACTTGGAAAGCATTTGTAGAATGTAGGATCGTCTTCGGGAGAGATGTCACGGCCTGTCTTTTGTTGTTTGTAGTCTGTAGTCCGGTGTCAGGTGGCTTTTGTCTGTTGTTCGGTGTCTGGTGGCTGTTGTCTGTGCTTCGGTGTGTGGTTGCTTTTGTCTGGGCACCCAGGATTGTTTCCATCTTTGATGCAGTGCAGAAAGAGTGAACTCTGAAGTACTTGAAAAACTGTTTTTTGAAAGTCTTTTGATAGTCCTGATTAAAGGAACGGCAGGCTGCAGCAACATTGGTGCCCTTGCAGTTTGATCGCTGACCTATAGTGTAAGAGCTGTGGGTCATAGATTAACTTGGAAAAACACATTTGTTAGGCAATTTATTGGAACATTCCTGTTTCATCTGTAAACAATCCTGTTAGATGGTTTTACGGGGACCTTTATGGTTTTACTGGGGAGTAACTTTTCTTATCAGTATTGGACAGAGGCGATAGACCTTTTATGGCATTGGTGAGGTTTTTAGGCAAATTTCAGTGAGAATTAGAATTTTGGGGATGACCGGGGATTTGTTTAAAACTAATTTTAATGCAATTCATATGGGCTTTTCCCCCCTTTCCTTGCTTTTTACCTGTAGCCTAGTCTGTTCAGAGTACCATGTTTTAACAGGTGCCGAGGTGTCCTTTTGACCTATCTGGGCTGCATGTGATTGTGAGGAGAGGCAAATGTTGGGAAAGTTGTCAGAGAGATGTGTCTTGGTTTAATGCTTGGATTGTACGTCAGAGAGGTGGACCCAGGACTTTCTCCCTTCTACCTTGATAGCTGTTGGTGGTGAAAATATTGCTCAGTGGGGTCCCTCAAACTTGGCATCTTTCTACTTTGACACAAAGTTGCAGATGTAGACTACTTGCCCTGCCTGAGGTGTTTGATACAGTACCTTGGTGCTAGGCTCCTGAGTGCTTCGGTGATGGATCTGTTTTGCCAAAAAACTTGTCAGACTTTGCCAGCTCTGAGAAGTACATGTGCAGTTCATCCATAAATGCTTAGGAGCTGGTTTTAGCAATGAATTTGGCCTGGGTCTTTGGGATGGTGTTCTCTATTAGTCTGCCTGTCACAATCTGATGAGGTGTGAGGTGATGGTTGTTTCTGGGAGTGTTTCTTACTGCAAAGAGGGCTAAGGGGAAGCAGTGGACCCATATGAGGCTGACATGTATTTTGATGATCATGTTCTTGAGAAGACCGTTAAGTCTCTCAATAATTGCAGTTGCTTTGCAGGTTATATACAGAGACCAGTTTATGCGTGATACCTAAGAGGGAGCAGATATAATCAAACATGGAGTGGGCAAAGTGCCTCCCATTATCCGATCAGATGACTTCAAGCAATCTCCACCTCGGTATCACTTCCCTGACAAGGAACAGTTCCACTGCCTTGGTGTTGCAGTGAATTCAAGGGTAAACCTCAATCCACCTAAAGTAGGGGCAGACTACGACTATCAAATACAGATAGTTGGGGCATCAGTCTACCATGTCAACAAAATTGATATGAAGGGCTTTGAATGGCCAGATGGGTCAAGGGATGGTTGACGCCATGACCTTCAGTGTGGGTTTGGGAGAGCATACAGAGTATAGTACAGAGCAGTCGTTGAGGTACATAGTTATTAACTTGATCATGCTGGGGATAAACCAGTCACTTTGGAGCTCAGCTGTCAAGTTTTCTTTTGCCATGTGTGTGGATAAGTGCAGGTGGGGTAAGGCTATGTCAACTAAGCTGTGGGGCATGACCGGTTTCCCAGAGGTTGTGTGTCGGTATATGTAGTTGTGTGCAGTTTGTATTCAGCCCCTGTCCAGCCACTGGTTCGCCTCTTCAGTTGGGGCCATCCTTTGTAGTTCCCACAGGTACAAATTTGTGTGTTGTGAGAGTTTCGTCTCCTCACTGTTAAGTTTTTGCCCAGGAGGTTAGTGGGTGAGGAGTGGAGATACGAAGCAGCCCCCTCGCTCAGCTCCCCCCACCTCTAACTCTTAGGGTTAGTGAAGTGAACCCTTACGACCGATCCCGAGAATCCCTGTGTGTCCATGCAGTGTCTGGACAGGGGCACGGGCCCTTCCTTAAGACATGACTTTGTTGCCCGGGTGTCAATCAGAAAACTGATTGTCACGGTGGATTCCTTGTTGGATCACCATGTCATGGACAGCACGGGGCAAGTGAGGGTGGGGGTTATCATCTTTGCCCATTTGGAGCAGGATCGGCCATTTGCTGTGGATGGCGGGAGTGAGGGAGGAGATAGTTTGATCCCCGCTTTGGGGGTTTCTGCACAACTTCCTTGAGCCTTGTGACTACATGCTGTGTGCTTCTTGAACCTCTGCGACGGTGCCTTCCTTGGTGTTTCCTCCTTCTGTACCGTAATGGCTACCACTATTCTGATCCATGTTGCCTTTACTCCAGGCAGGGATCTATTGGAAACCAAGACTCATTTTGTTCCCTCTCTACTTACTCTTGTCTTGTTCCTTCTCTCTAACTGCTTCTTTTCCCATATCATGAGGCATTGCTGCATATAGGGGAAAGCCCAGTCAGGGTTTCCTTTCCTGCGTCTGATGCAATCCTTCACTACTGTCATATCCTCTGTCTCAAAGGATCACCCCATAGGCCAGGACCGGTTAAACCAGCTCCAATTTCGATCCATATTGCTAGAAGGTCAAAAAAAGGGCAGACAAACCTTCCCCCATCATCCCTGGGTATGATTTCTCTAGGAGTGAGCTTGCATTGTTTGCAGTCCAGGGGGCCGAAAAAGTGGCTTGCTGGTTTGCCTGTGTTTGCCCGGGGCACATGGTCTGGCTGTGTCATGTAGTGTCAGTATCAAATGCAACCCCCCTCTGGCCAGGGGAATGAGTGTGTCTTGGTATGGGCATGCCACTCACAGCAGTGATTCTCAAGTTTCCTAGCCTGGGTGGGAAACCTTGCTTTCATGTGGTCTAATGGAGTCTCCATGACGAATAGGGAATTGTTTTTTGTTTTACAGGTTTGCAAACTTGTAGTTATCTCGAGATGTTCGTAAAATTAGTTACCAATTCTACTATTATTTGGGGGAACTGTGTACATGGGTGTGGTGCCAAAAACTCAATTTACTGGTTATCAGCTCAAAAACAATCTGATGCATCAATATAAATTGGTTAACATAAATATAGACAATAATGCTATGATACAATAACAACCTGTAACATAAGTGCAATTATTAGTTTAGAGCAGCGTTGATTGTTTTGCAGCAGAAAACTTCTAATTTGGAAAAGATGGTTATTATCACCTAAAAGCATAGACTTATTGACATGACATAACATTTAAATATACAGCATGATTTGCTGAATTTCAAATGCACCACAACATCAATAAATGCTTAGAAATAGAAAAATCTAATAGAGACTAAAAAGGTTGAAAAATGATTATTTTGTCCAAAAAAATGAGCCCTCTCCTAGTACCTATAGCCCAAGGAGAGGAGGTTCTCTGTGCAGTACACAGAGCCAGATAGTCTGTTACTATCGGCTCAGCAGACAAAAATTAGCAATTATTTAAGCGGAGGAAAATGAATAGCCTGTGTGGCCTGACACAAGCTACACCTGATTCTTCAAGGTCCGATTTTTTCTCTAATATCCAAATTGCATCCTATGTGACACCAAAGGGTTGTGCGTATCACTGCCTAATGCCCAGTGATGCAAGCGGAGAAAAAAAGGGGAACACCTCTTGCTTCTTTCAGGTGCTACCAGTTTTGGAATCGATAGCTTTAAGAACCTTTGTAACAAAAAAATCAAGTTTGAGATGTTGGCTCTATATCACACCTAGAGCCTATGTAAACTGACTTGCCACAAAGCCCAGTGGTCCAAGCTTTCCCTTGCTAACACCCTACTCCAATCCGAAGGACAGGCTATTCCTTGCAAACACCCAGGGATGAGCCGAACCCTGCTTCAAGCCCAAGCTACCCCTTTCTAACACCGGGGTATGAGGCGAACCCTGTGCCCTACGCTCAAGGTGAGGGAGCTATCTTTGTCTATTTCTAGCTTGCTAACTAGGGGGAAAACAAAAGTGGTCTACACTCTTGTCCTAGTTTGCTATACACCAAAGGTTGGGAATAAGGATCAGATGTAGTCTCTGACCCTATGACAGCTGTCTCCATGCAGACCTCCTCCCCGTGGATTCAGCAGAACTTCTAATCAGTTATGGGGTCTGCTTAATTTTCTATATTGCACAGATGAATCCGTTCGGGCCGAGGTCCTTCCTTCGGCAGCAGTCGGGCTTGATGAACTAATCTCTCCTGGTTGGCTTTCCAAAATGCTGCTCGGATGCAAATTTACCTTAATTAAATGAAAAGAAAAGAGGCATTTGGCAAAGCTGGAACAAGTTGCTTTAATTATACGCTGCAGCCGGGAGAGCCTGGGCAGAGTTCATCTGCTCAAAATCTCTTGGTGTACAAAGCTTTGGCTGGCAATTTATACAGTTCATGAGGTACAATAAGATGATCTCCACATTCCTAAAGAGCATCTTAGTTGTAAATCAATTGAATGTGTGCATCTGACAAGGACACAGATGGCTCTCAAACTCAGAGAGAGCTAATATGGGCCAGTGTGTATATGTCCAGATGTCCGTCTTGAGGCACGTGTGATCACTGTGTGTGGTGTGCATGTCGTATCCTGATTGGTTGAGTGTACCTACCCGCATGTGGTATCTAGCTTTGTGGTATTTCTGGAGAACATGAGCCTTTGGCCAAACATGTTTTATTTGGACCAATTACTTTGGACGTCTTTGTGGTGCAACTATCAATCTGTGGAATCAATCCGGGTTTTCCCTGGGTGTGTGTTTGCCTTTAGTTTATGGGGGACCCTGTCTGTTACCCTTTTACTCTACAGGTGTGGGCGCAGTTTGCAGGACCTTCCTGACCACGTATCTTTGACTCAAGGTTGATGGGAAGCTCACATTGGGTGAATCCACCAACAATGATGTGAGTTCATTGGAACTCCTAAGAATGATATGGCAGCCTCTGGTATCATTTTTATCAACATTATAAACATTGCGCATAAAGTTGTCATCTTGTACATTGGCACATTGGCATTGTTCTTACTGGTAGTGACAAAGTTATGTTTGCTTTGGTCTGAACGTACAATGACATTGTTCTTATTGGCAACAATAACATGATCGTACAAGCATGTATTAGGACATACATTGGTATCATAATTGCTGATGTCGGTGTTGCTGTGTGGGCAAAAGTTATGGTGTACATTGACATTGCATTGACGGACATTGTTGTGGTTATGTGGGCACAGGTTATGGCATACTATCATATTGCATTTACTGATATTGGCCTTGTTGGGCCAGCAGATACCATGACATTCATTGACATCGTATTCACCCATTTCAACATATACCAAGCTATTTGTAACTGCTTGCTGAGAAGCAAATAGAACAATATCGTGTGCATCTATGTTGTGCTACTGATCATGGCCTTTTTGTTGTTTTCATCATAGAATGTCTTGATTAGCTGAGTTTAGAAGAATATAGAGAAAAATCGATAGCCATATGGTATAATGACATTTTTAAAGCTCTCTGGTTTAATGGTAAGACACTTTACTGCTGGTCATATCAGCATATCATTGATAACACAAAAAGGTAATAATGATTTAGGACATACATTTCGAATTGGTGATTAGAGTGCAGTCTGTGGATGGAATTACCTCTACCACCCTGATGGTTTATCATCTACCGATTGTACAGATGACCACCGGCCCAGTGGTGACAGGAACATCTGTCATGGATATTTTTAATCTTGTTGCTTTTCATAAGCCAACTCGCAAACCGGGAGATTAAATGGAAAAGCAAAAAACATTGACCCACACACCCTGAAACCCCCAAACCGGTCCTAGGATGCTTGTTTCCAGTCCAGGAATGACCTGGCCTGTCAGTTCGGGCTGGACTGTTCCCATTGGGCACCAGGTCAAGACTGATTTGCATATGGCTGGGTCCAAACTGGAATGGCATGGTGAGCAAAAAAAAGATGGATTTAGGCCCAGATCTCTGCACTGGGGTGAATGTATGACATTGTTCTGCATTCTGTCCATCAATAGTTGTTTTTGCATTTGTCACCCCGAGTGGGACGGGTATGCTCAGACGTGAGTCCCGTGCTCTCCATGCCACTGGAATCAAGCTATCCTGGCTGAAGAGGGGTGAAACCCCGAATATGTCCTAGGATGCTTGTTTCCAGTCCAGGGATGACCTGGCCTGGCAGTTCAGGCTGGACTGTTCCCATTGGGCACAGGGTCAAGACTGATTTGCATATGGCTGGGTCCAAACTGGACTGCATGGTGAGCAAAAAAAAGATGGATTTAGGCCCAGATCTCTGTTCTGGGGTAAATGTATGACATTGTTCTGCATTCTGTCCATCAATAGTTCTTTTTGCATTTGTCACCCCGAGTGGGATGGGTATGCTCAGACGTGAGTCCCGTGCTCTCCATGCCACTGGAATCAAGCTATCCTGGCTAAAGAGGGGTACAACCCCGAATATGTCCTAGGATGCTTGTTTCCAGTCCAGGGAGGACCTGGCCTGGCAGTTCAGGCTAGACTGTTTCCGTTGGGCACAGGGTCAAGACTGATTTGCATATGGCTCGGTCCAAACTGGACTGCATGGGTGAGCAAAAGAAGATGGATTTAGGCCCAGATCTCTGTTCGGGGGTGAATGTACGACATTGTTCTGCATTTTGTCCATCAATAGTTCTTTTTGCATTTGTCACCCCGAGTGGGACAGGTATGCTCAGACGTGAGTCCCGTGCTCTCCATGCCACTGGAATCAAGCTCTCCTGGCTAAAGAGGGGTGCAACCCCGAAACCGGTCCGAGGATGCTTGTTTCCAGTCCAGGGAGGACCTGGCCTGGCAGTTCGGGCTGGACTGTTCCCATTGGGCACAGGGTGAAGACTGATTTGCATATGTCTGGGTCTAAACTGGAATGGCATGGTGAGCAAAAAAACAATGGATTTAGGCCCAGATCATTTGGGGTGAATGTATGACATAGTTCTTTTTGCATTTGCCAAGGTGTGAATGTCATTATTTGTTTTTATCTGCCACTCATCATCAGGTTTTTAATGGTAGTTACAGACAGAAAAAAGCAGTTCACTGTCCACGGGTGTCATAATTTCCTTCTTCTGACTGCTCATAATCTGAGGAATTATTCTGTTGATGGAGCCAATGGGATATTCATTAATTGAATACTTACTCACTTCTGTGTATCACTTTTACCACACTTTTGAGTGTTTAAAAACACTGTGCAAGATGCGCTGTTACTATTACCCAATGTAACTATTAGATAATTTAGTGTTCCTTAATTTATTAATTTACAAACCTTGATTTCGACCTGAACAAAAGCCATACCAAAAAAAAAAAACATTTTACTCACTCAACCACCTTCCCAGATAGCCAAAACTGCGCTTAGGAGGTCAGTGCAGTGAGATGAAAAATCCCAGCCCTATTTCAGCATACTGGCCTCCATATTCTTCTTTAGAGGGAAGACACTAAATCTGTTTACATACAATATGGGGCAGATTTATGAGCCCCTTGCGCCACTTTTGCGTCACTTTTAACATGGGAAAAGTGACACAAAAGTGGCGCAAGGGGCTCATAAATCTGCCCCTATGTATGTATGTGAATTTGGAGAAAACAACTAGTTCCAATGTGAGACATAAGAAATAAGTAGATGTAAAAAGTAAATAAAGTGCCTTGCTTGTAATTTTGCATCTTCTGCTTCAAATGTGTAATTTAAAATAAAGGCTACAGACTGCCTTTAGAGGAGGAAGGATCAGACTTTTCAACTTTTTAACATGAGTTACAATATGTTCAGGTCTGGTGCAGCAAACACATTTTATTTTGAATAATACATTGTGAGTGGGCTATATATCAGCATATTTCAGTCATTGGTCTTCCTCGAAGTGTTTTCGAATTTTGAATGAGTCAACAATTGTATATTGCAGTTTTACTTGGAAAACGATCATGGCTGGCCTTCGTTCTTTGCCGCTAGCAGAATGTTATGACCCTCTCTAGCACTGGTTTACTCACTGTGGACACCATCCTTCCGAGATCTCTTGCGGGGCATTGAACCTCTAAGGCAGACTTCAACACTGACACAAGGGTCCCCAAGTGCTCCCTCATCACTGAGTTTCAGTGGCAGGTAGATCAGCAGCAGTGATATTGTTCAGGAGAAGGACAGCATCTTCGGTGCTCCGCAGTACCGATTACGCACATCCAATACTCAGGATGTAGGTTTACAGGGTCAAGAGGTGATGGAATACCGGTCATCACGCATATTGAACAAAGTATCTGTGCCTCTCACAGGCTACAAACCCAAGTCCAAGACCTGCACAAGACTGTGCTATGGATTGACAACTGTGTGAAATGGTGCACCATATGTCATTCCAAGAAGGAGAAAGGAATTGGCAATTGAGCACCATTCAACCATGGTGATGTACCGTACTGACCCCAGACCCCCTTCACGTCCCTGGCAATCTTGTCACTGCTGCTCTGTGTGTCACACCTGCCTCGATCCGTATACCGAATGCAGCAGGGGCAGAGCACACAGGGATAAAGCAGGTGTGGGTAGACAGGAAGCTGCTTGGCATTCTAGTGTGTGGTTTTGTGCCTGCAGCTTCCTACCATTGTGTCACTCACCTCTGCTTCCGGGTTTCTTACACGTATCTGCGGCATTCTCTGCAGCTCTCATCGGGATCCTCTTGCAGTCCTCTTGTGTCATGTTCGAATCACTGACAACAATATCGAGGTACAAAAATATCGTGACAAAAAAATCGAAGTCAAGAATATCGACATCCTATCTTCATCATGGTAAGTACTAAAATATTGAGAAAAAAATATCGATGTCAAAAATATAGTTGTAAAAAATATTGTTTTTTTATGTTAAAAAAATAACGTAAAATAAAGTAAATAATACATATAATTAAAAGAAACATAAATAAAAATATTAAAAAATGTTTAAAAATAATAACTAATACATATAGGAGCCAATTCCGATCCTGCATTTTTTTTTCCCGTACGACTCGCATCCGTAATTTTCCCCGTACAAATCGTACAAGTCCCGTCCCACCCGTGAAGTACAATTCGTACGGGAAAAATAAATACGGATCGGCCCGATCCATATGAATTCGATCGGGAAAAGTTGTACGAGACGGACCCGGACACTTTTCCGTACGAAGCCTAAAAATACAGTCCGACTGTCCAAGTAGGATCCGGACCGGCTTTCCGATTTAGGATTCGTATGGAAAACGTCCAGTACACGGGGAATGACTTTACCCGCTACAAAGCAAACTTTGTACGACTCGTATCACGGGAAAAGTAGTTCCCGGGGTGCGAGTCGTACAGGGGTATGAGTCGTACAGGTCCCCCCATGCATATGTACGCACCTTACAACAACATCATCGCATATGTACGGTGCGTACACCAACATCACGTATGTACGCACCTCACAACAACATCATCGCGTATGTACGGTGCGTACCCCAACATCGCGTATGTACACACCTTACAACATCATCGCGTATGTACGGTGCGTACCCCAACATCACAACATCATCGCGTATGTACGGTGCATACCCCAACATTGGGTATGTACGTACCTCACAACAACATCATCGTGTATGTACAGTGCATACCCCAATATCGCGTATGTACGCACCCCACAACAACATCCTCACGTATGTACGCACCTCACAACAACATCATCGCGTATGTACGGTGCGTATCCCAACATCGCATATGTACGCACCCCACAACAACATCATCACGTATGTACGCACCTCACAACAACATCATCGCGTATGTACGGTGCGTACCCCAACATCGAGTATGTACGCACCCCACAACAACATCATCATGTATGTACGCACCTCACAACAACATCATCGCGTATTTACGGTGCGTACCCCAACATCGCGTGTACGCACCCCACAACAACATCCTCACGTATGTATGCACCTCACAACAACATCATTGCGTATGTACGGTGCGTACCCCAACATCACGTATGTACGCACCCCACAACAACATCCTCACGTATGTACGCACCTCACAACAACATCATCGCATATGTACGGTGCGTACCCCAACACCGCGTATGTACGCACCCCACAACAACATCATCACGTATGTACGCACCTCACAACAACATCATTGCGTGTGTACGGTGCGTACCCCAACATCGCGCATGTACGCACCTCACAACAACATCGCGTATGTACGCACCGTACATAGGCAATGTAAAACAGCACAAGGAGGGTCTATTCGACTCGCACAACACCACAAACACGTCTATAGTGCACAAAACATGGAAATGACTGACCTGGCCACATCCAAAGAGGCAAACAGAGGGGCAAACTCACAACCACCCCTTATAACACACCCACCAAAAATTCAAACTGAGGCCCACCAACAAATGGACCAATAAAAAGGGCCCATACACACAAACCATGAGCCTTTGCAACAGACTCACTGCAGCTAGAGAGCACACACCAACAGCTGCACCCATCCACCTTAACATATACACCTTCACACAACCTCCTTCACACATACCCCCTCTTCACATTCAGACCCACAACTTCACATTCACACCCACACACCCACAACCATCCACACCCTCACCCCACACCATGCCCACAGACAAGAATCCAAAGTTCACAAGGGAGGAGCTGGAGATCCTTGTCAATGAAGTCATCAGAGTCGAGCCACAGCTGTTTGGAACATTGGTCAGACAGACCAGCATAGCTGAAAAATCACGCCTGTGGCAGAGGATCATCGATAGGGTGAATGCTGTTGCACCCATCAGAAGGACCAGGACTGAATGCCAAGCCAGGTGGTACGATCTGTGGAGGGCTGTCAAGTGAAAAATGAATGACGACTATGCCCAGAGCAACATCACTGGAGGGGGTGGGCCCCGCAGACCAGTACATTTCTATCCCTGGGAGGAGAAGGTGATGGCCCTGCTTCCGCCGGTGGGAGTACATGGACTTCAAGGACTTCCAGAGCCTGGTGAGTACACAAACAACTTTCGTAACATGGGGGTAATGGCGTCCACACCCCAACTACACAAAATGCAAAGTGACCAGTGACCAGTGCAAACACAAACACCAAAACAACAAGGTCAGATATCTAGGACAGGAACTCACACTCACTGTCATAGCAGCATGCTCCATGGGGGGACAGCTACATCACCTGGGAGCCCCACTGCCAAATCACACTACACCCACCAGCAGGCCCTGTCACACACACCCCTTACACAAGCAGACACCCCCGGGACAGGCAATGGATTTACCCACTGTCACAATGGACATGTAACACAACAACACCAATATATAGCCGAAGAAGCATCCAAGCCAAAAATCTACATCTAGACTCAGGAGAACATATCAATCTGTCCCCTGCAACATACCCATCCACAAGTGAACATTTAGGAGAATGCTAGGCACATACAACTACCTGGAGGAACAGTGCCAACTTGAATGTGTATGAAACATGGATGTTGCATGAAACAGCATTAAGATTGTCTGTCTCTCACACACAGGGCAACGTGATGATTCTCCCCCCAACAATGGGGTGAACAATCACAGTCCCAGGCTCGGGAGGAACCTGATCCCACCGGCAGCGATGCCTCTCAACACTCCGCAGATGACCCCGACCGACCTGGACCCTCTGGTGTCCAAGCCCCTGCAGCACCTGGTTCAGGAACATCTGCGCCAACCACCACCCCCATTCCTGCCACATCCCAGGAGACACCAAGAAGCCCTGCCCGCAGTGAACACCTGAGCCAGTCTGACCAGGAGGGACAAGGTGCGCCGGGCACCCAGGAGGAGGCAGACAACACTGCCACTGCCATCCCTCAGGGGTCCCGTAGACCCGATTTGCCCACAACGGCAGCCCAGGCTCATGTGGGCTGGGGTGGTGGGAGTGGAGGCAGGCGGAGGCGAGAATCTGACCAGCCAGCTGAAGGGACCGGTATGTCACACATAGACAACATCATGGGCGCATACCGGCGTGACACTAGGGAGTTCAGCCAGGTAGTGGTGACCCTCACAGAGATTAAGAACCAGCAGGCCGAACAACACACCAGTCAACAAGAACACCAAGGACGGATGGAGGCAGGACTGGCTGAGCTCCTGGCGGTGCAAAGGGACATAAGCCATTCACTCCGTCGAATCGCCGACAACATGGGCAACCCTCCCTGTGCAACGAGGCGAAGACCACCACCAGCCACAGGGAGGGAGGAGGAGGAGGATTCGTCCAACGGAGCGTCCCAAGCATCGTCAAGGCCTGCATCTGAGGGTTCCCGGAGGAAGGTGGGTCGTCCACGGAAAAGTCCGGGAGAGGCAGCGGACCATCCACATCTCCCAGGTCACCTGGCGAGGCACCTGACCTCCATGTGCGACAGCATCACCTCATTGACTGACATCATCTGCCACATGGACTTGCTGATCACAGTCTGACCAATTATGCCAAACACTGTGGCCTGGACTCTGATGACTTCAAATGCCAAGGATCCCATCTCCCCCTGTGAACTTTGGATTCTATGGTCCCTGTATTGCACCTTTTTCTGTGCACAAGTCACACCCCAGACCTATAATAAAAACATTTATAATTGTAATTTTATGTTGCAGTCATTTAGCGTGAGTCCACAACATACGTGTGGGGATATGTCAAAGTATGCCTGAGTGTGGAACTAACTCCAGCCATCCGTGCACTTGGATCTGAGTCCGGTCGAGGACAGCATGGGTCACAATGTATCACCAAATACAGACATGGAGCCCAATACTCACCCATGATGGCCTTAAGCTGCTGAGAGGGGGCTTGCAATACTGCTCAGACAGACCAATTTGCCAGAGTATCATGAAGGTGTAGAGGTCATGGGTCATGTTGAGGTGCCCGGGGAGGGATTCCCAGGTCTGTTTTGCGAGGTGGGAGAACTATCTCCTGCATGCAGTTGTTCTGTGGATGTGATGAATGGGGGCCAGGGCAAGGTGGGCTGCACGAAGTTGGGCCAACGGGGTGTTGGAAGACAGACGTCCAAGGTCGGTTTTGGGTCTGGGGTTGTGGACTGCCTCCTGAGCATGGTTCAGGAGTCTGAAGGTGATCCTGCAGCAGACAGTGAACCATTCTAGCTATCTCAGGTGGACAGTGATGTGGCTGGGGCGGAGGGTGTTGAAGATGAGGTGTGCGGATGCACCCTGGATGTGGACAACTTCTCCTGCAGTTTTGCTGTTGTTCCTCCATAGAGGGCGTTGCTGTAGTTGACCCGGCTGGTGTCGTGGACCTGGGGGATGGTCTGTCTTGCCTTGGAGTGGATCTATCTGTGGATCATTTGCAGCATGCGGAGGGTGTTGCAGCATGAGGTACAGATGGTGTTGAGTAGCATGGTAAGTGTGAGCGATGAGTCCATGATGAACACCAGCTTGCGTGCGTGGCCACTGGGTGCTGGTGCGGTGCCCAGGCCGTTGGGACACAAGGAGTTGACCCAGCCGTAAGGGGACAATCCTCAGATGATGACCTCAGTCCTGTCCAAGTCCAGCCTCAGGTGGCTGATGGTCAGCCATTCGTCAATGGATCTCATGCCTTCTTGAAGGTTGGATCTGGCAATGGTTGGGTCTTTGGTGAGGTTGAGGAGCAGCTGGGTGTCAATGGCATACGAGATGATGATGAGGTCGTGTGTGCATGTGATGGTGAAGAGGGGGGTCATGGAGACATTGAAGATTGTCACACTGAGTGATTAGACCTGGGGCATGGGCCACATGACCCCAGTGTACTACATACTGCAGGGTGGAGGCCGACTCCCAGAGCCTTGCTGGTGATTTAATCCTGGGCCCTCCTCTGGATACCAGTGTTGGAGATGTGTGAGCTGACAGTGTGGTAGCACATGGTGTACAATGCCGTTGAGAGGTCAAGGAGGGTGGTCTCACCATTGTTGAATAGGGCTAAGTTGTCGTTGGTGGTGGCAATGATGACGGTTGCAGTGGTGTGATTACTGTGGAAGATGTTCTGTTGCCGGTTGCCTGGAGCTGTTTGCGTGGAGGAAGTTTGTCAGTCGCTTGTTGAGTGTCTTCCTGATGACATTTGCTGAGTAGGGAAGCAGGGTGATGTTCCAGGAGATCTTGCAGTACTGTCATCCGTGGTTGAAGAAGGGCCTGGGTCTCGGAATGCCTCCAGCTCCCATGGAATGTGGCAAACTCAAATGAGACATTCAGGACACCCTTGACGTAAGCTTCAAGGATGGGGAATGATGTGGTTGAGATGTTGTGTGGGAAGGGGCCTGATGGAGAGACAGAGTGGATGGTGCACATGAGCCAGGTGGTGTATTTGTTGCTGACGGGAGTCCAGAACCTGAGGTGGGTTTGTCACGCGGATAATAGTGCTGTCTGCCTCTGTGCGCCAAGGCAGTCGTGTATGGCCATGAGCTTGCAGTGGTAGAAAGTTGCAAGGGATGTGATCTGCCTTGCAAGGGTGGGGTGTCTTTTGGATGGAGATCTGCTGTCAGTTCACTCACAATGCTGATGAGCTCCTTGATGTCGTGTGTTTTGGTGCCTCGGCCCTATCTGAAGGATCTCCACTTGTCCATGCTGATGATATGGTGATGGCTGTGTGTGGCGTTTTCCAGGGCTGTAAGGTAAATGAAGGTACTTTGTGTTGCAAGGTTTGCACAAGAGTCCGGCTCGATCTGTATGAGTCCAGGAGGTCTGCCTTGTCCCGGTTGGCTTAACTGTTGTTGTGGTTCACAGGAAAGTCCGTCAATGTGGCAAGATTGTTGGATCAGTAGCTGATCCAGTGTGTGAGGTTGCAGGGTGTGGCGGTGGTGTTGGTTCGAGTGTCCCACACAGCTTGTCTGTGGTGACTTACATCAAGCATCTTTGGGGTATTGGTAGCAGGGTGTGGGCCAGTGTGTTACTTGTCGGAGACGTGGATGCAAATGTTGATGGACCAATGTTGGATGGTGGTGTGGTTCTCCTCCAGCAAGAAGTTACTGGCCCCCAGCCACATGTAGCCTGTGGAGGTGAGGGCGTGCGTGCAGATGTACGTGTTGATGGCTTTGCGGAATTGTGGATGTAGGCCTGGAGATCTGTAGATGAGTGTTACTCTGAGGGTTGCCAGGTGGTTGAAGCAAAACCAGATTTGTGACTCAGAGGGTGTACTTGGGAATAAATTGCAATTCATCCTCCGGGATTGTTGTTGCCGTGCCTGCAGGTGATCTTGTATCCCTCTGAGATGGCAGTGAAGAAGTTGTGTGCTGAGGATGCTTTTGACCAGGTTACTGTCATGAAGGTGATGTGTGGGGCCATTGTGTTGAGGAGGTAACAGAGTCCAATGGCGTGCTTGTGGACGGAGCAGGTGTGGAGTAGGAGGCACATGACCTGGTTGTTCTGACAGGGTCTGGTATGCGGGGCAGCGCTGTGTAGGCAGTTGGAGTTGCACACTCAGCATGCAAAGGAGTCGTGTGTGCGCTTAGGGGTTGCCTGATAGCAGGCGGTTGATTGTCTGGAGGACATTGCTTGGAGGGTGGCTGCAGCATGAGCCTGTTGTGTGACGTGGGTCATGCAAGGACCAGAGGGTCGTGCAATGTGCACGTTGCAGGCGCAAACGGCCCTGCCTTTGGCACGGCGTTGGTGCAACAGTGGCACAGACAAGCTGCTGGCTGCATTTATAATGGGTGGAGGGGGAAGGGAGGAGCATTTTGTAGGCGTGTGGGTTGCCGAATCAGGGCACTCGGTGGGGCGGTGCCGTAGGTGAGGCAGCAGCAGGCGGAAGGGGTGAGAAACTAGGCAAACAGTAGCACACAAAGACAAGGAGGTCAGAAAGGCACTGTGCAACAGGTGTATGTAAAGGAAGGAGTGTCAGGTTACTCATGGGTCACTCCGAGAAAATGTATGAAGAATCAACAAAAATCACGGCCACAGGATCAGGCAACAAAATGCGGAGCTGCACACAGGAGACACACCGTCAGCAGGCGTTGACCTCCCGTCGTGGGGAGCAACCTGCACAAATACATACACAACCAGGTACTTCATGCACAATGGAGATTATTAGCCATGAAGAAATGCATGCATGTTGCCGAAGTACACATACACTCATATGCTCAATCTTTGACAATTATGCCATAGATGACGCATGCAAACTGGCAAGAGATATGCAGTGACAGAGATGAGGCACTTTGGATTGTGCAGAACACCTTTATTGCACAAACTCACACAAAGGGAAATGCATCCATACGAACAGACTCACAGGTCAGTTGACAGAACATGTGGGACATACGCTGGACCCCCCTTCACAACACGGATGTTGTAAATCCCAATGAACTGGCACACAAGTCAAGGGGATGAGCCAAACACATCCTGCTGCACATGGAGATGCTGCAAATCACTATAGAGCCAGTTGTTGTGATGTCCCACACTATGTCCACCCGTAGCATCAGCAATGTTTCAGAGGCAAGGTTTACGCACATTGAGGCCTTCATCAGACTCCACACTCCACTACAGATGACTGTCATGTCATGGGAGTGATGCTACATGTTATATGCTCCATGGTGAGAAGACATGTATGCATGGTACCACAACATGCACAGAAGCAGTTCCCACACATACCCAACCTGTACCACCACCAAAAAGCCTTGCTGCAATCCTTACCCAAACTGACATTTCCAAATGTCCGTGCATGGAACGCTGATTCAGCACACGTTGCAATCCTCATGAGGACTAGCAGGAGGACAAAGATGACACGAGCAGACAACAGGCGCAAAAACCTGGGAATGACAGACACACAAGAAGTCACCTAAAACAAATCTCGCCGCACACATGGTCAGTTACGAAATATGAACAATGTTGGACACATGCAAATTTCAAAGTCTCTCCGCAAAACTGTGTGGCATGACATCATCACTCGAGTGACACATCAGTACACACATCAAAGTCACTTTGCATTCAGTCAGCTGGACACACACATTGCAACACATGCCACTCAATGCTACAAGCTAGCACACTCATACCCAGTGACTCACCATTAGGAGAAGAAGTTGCGTATGAGCTGACTCCGGATATCATCCTCCTCCTCCTCATCACTTGCCTCGTGACCAAGCACTGGATCCTCCACGGGTGGGTGTTCCTGATCATCCTGCTCCAGGATGAGTGGCACTGCCTTCTCCACTGCCATGTTATGCAGCATGCAGCACACAATGAAGATTTTGCACACCTTCTCCGGTGCATATGGGAGGGACCCGCCTGTCTTGTCAAGGCACCGGAATCGGCTCTTCAGGATGCCAAACGTCCTCTGAATCACTCGCCTGGTCTGCCCGTGTGCATTGTTGTACCTGTGATCTGCAGCTGTTCTTGGGTTGCGGAGAGGTGTCATTAGCCATGGCATGTTTGGACATCCAGAGTCCCCTACATGGAAACATCATGTAAATAAATGGGTCAGGAGATGCCGTAAGAGCCAAAGATACAGCAACACACAGGACCAACAAAGTATACCCACCAACAAGACATGCTCGTTCGTTGTGCAGCCACAGCATCATTTGTGGCACCCTGCTACGCCTCATGATGTAGGCATCGTGTGATGATCCTGGAAAACGCGCACAGACATGGAAAATCAGCATGTTAGCAAGGCACACCACAAGGGCATTTATTGAGTGGTAATGTTTACGGTTGCGATAGGCTTGCTCCTGTTCCTTTGGTGGTACCAACGCCACATGTGTCCCATCAATGGACCCAATGACATGGGGCATCCCTCCCAGGGCATAGAAATCACCCTTGACATTTGTCAACTCCCCAGGAGTAGGAAATTTGATGAATTCATCAAGGTGTATCAACATGGCTGCCAAAACATCACGCAGGACACGGCTGAACATTGTCTGTGACATCCCACCAACATCAGCTATGGTCAATTGAAATGTACCTGTGGCAAAAAAATGTAGGGCTACCATCACCTTAATCTTTGGGGTCAGCGCAGTAGGATACCTGTGTCGCGGTTGGAGGTGTGGTGCCAGCCTGTCGGTGAAGTCCTCAATTAACTGTTGAGTGAATCTGTAACGTCGGATGCAGGCACGTTCCCTCATGGCAGCCAAGTCTGGCATTGTTTTTGGGACAGGCGGTGCCCTGCAAGACATTGTTAGGAATCATGAAGATTAGGAGTCTGCCAACATCAATGTCAATGAACATAGCACATGCTAAACTGCTACTACACATCAGGTAACTATGGAGTCTGGTGTGTGCAATACATCCAGGACACATATGCCACCTTGCTGGCACTCCTACGAAAAGCCAGATACACCTGTTGATTGTCAAGTCTACATGACAGGCAGTGAAATGAGCTGGGGCAAGTCTGAGTGAACAGCCAGAGATATCACTGGAGTGACACACATCCACATAGCTGCATTGGAAGGATGTCATCTCATCCAGACAGTTGACTGCAAGGCACACGCACAGGTCATATGGAATGTCAAATGTACATATGACGCACATTACGATGAAGGGGTACACGTGACAACAATTAAACACAGCCATTGAGATGACACAGACATGTATGCCTGGGAAAATATGATGTCTGATGCACACAGACCCTACAGCCGTGGGAATCCACATGTGGCATGGTGTGCGTAGATGTGTGCCATGCCCATCTCCACACAGACCCATGTTGGATGCACCAACAGCAGATGCAGTTGACGGAACACTCACAGCAAGCTCAGGGGAACACATGACACACACCTGTCATAGTCACATAGGGGCACGCTGATCGTGACATGTCAGTTGAGAGAGTGTCCCTGTCCCTGGCATCAGGAGACAGGTGCGGGTGGTGATGACTGTGCCATCCCACTGCTGCTGTGCATGACACAGTTGGACTACAGACACACATGTGGCAAGTGTCAAGGTGATGTGTGCCACATAGTGCCTCATCACACATGACATGTGTACACAGGTCATCACACATCAATTGTGCAACTAGATGAGATGACATGTGCAATATCTCTGGCTGACACACCTAGAGCCTGCACATGACAGTATGCAATGACAAGTACTTGATGGACATCCTTGTGCGACTCGTAGCCCTCCATTCCTGGCATGGGTACACCTGTATTACCATTGTAAGCGTGTGAAATGCACCGTACACCCGCAATCATCGCGTGTGTACGCTTCCTTTCACCATTGTACTTGTGCCGTAGCGGTACGTGTGAAACCCACCGTACACCCGCAATCATCGCGTGTGTACGCTTCGTTTCACTATTGTACTTGTGCCGTAGGGGTACGTGTGAAACGCACCGTACACCCGCAATCATCGCTTGTGTACGCTTCGTTTCACCATTGTACTTGTGCCGTAGGGGTACGTGTGAAACACACCGTACACCCGCAATCATCGTGTGTGTACGCTTCGATTCACCATTGCACTTGTGCCGTAGGGGTACGTGTGAAATGCACCGTACACCCGCAATCATCGCGTGTGTACGCTTCGTTTCACCATTGTACTTGTGCCGTAGGGGTATGTGTGAAACGCACCATACACCCGCAATCATCGTGTGTGTACGCTTCGTTTCACCATTGTACTTGTGCCGTAGGGGACGTGTGAAACGCACCGTACCTGTGTGTGGATTTCAAAATTACATAGGGGACACATAAGGGACAAGTATTAGGCCCTAAATGCATGCTGGTTGTCAAGGATTCTGAGTTTTCAGTTGAAATGTGTCCATCAGGTGTCCTGGAACATTCAGTTGGCCAAAAAATACAATGTTGCAAATTGGTTGTTGATTTGACAAGATACTCAAAATTTGAACGATGCAAATGTGTGTCATAGGTGTATGTTTAAAGGGATTGGAGTAAACATACGATGCAAATGTGTCTGACCAATCACTATGTACTCCTCACAATGAATGCCCCTCAGCAAGACAGATATAAGGCAGCCAGAACCCATGAGAGGGCACTTGCCTGCACAACTTTCCAGTCGACCACACTGCTGCTGTCTCTGCTTCCTCTTGACCATGTCACGTACTGTGGAGAGGGCCCAGCCATTCACCCTGGAGGAGAATGGGGCGTTGCTGGACGTCCTCCTCCCACAGTACCCCAAGCTGGATGGGAGACCAGGGGAGCAGGTGAGTGCTGACTCCACTACCTTTCCCTATGCACCTGTTGTGTGACTGTCACTTCTGGCATTGTGTCCAGGTGTGACAGACATGCAATGTTGTTGAGAGTAGGTCCCAGGGGGGGGACATGCTCATGTCTCTCATGCAGAGCATGAGGTAGTTCCTGTGTGCACTCCTCACTTGCATTGTGCTTACTGTGACATTCACTGCATAGTGCACGACACATTCAGCCTGGCAAATCCTTGGTGGCTTTTTTTCCTATTGTCCTGAGGTGATTCAGTGGCCCCCCCGGTGTGACAGGTGACTGTACCCAGAGATGTGTATGAGTTTAGTGGACCTGTGGTGAAAGTGTCCAAATGATGTGTACGACCTCATCGACATTGATGTGTGTGAATGTTCCTTGTCATGTGGGTGAGTGTCTATGTGAAGTGTTGCACCACAGCTGCATGGAGGAGGCAACAGATCTACCCATCTGATGTGACAAGCAAGCCGTGCTGTGTGTCTGACTTGCAGAGCTGGCACGACGCCTGTGACACCCCAATGGCAAGTGGCACTTGTGCAGAGTGAGGGTTGTATCCGCTGTTGTGACTGAGAGGCGAGTGATCTGTGCCAGGGTGTGTCTGTCCAGTCTGCTGAGGGTGCGTCAGTGGAGTGGGACATGTGACTGCTTGACAAATGCTGGCCATCAGCCTGCTGTTGCATGTGCTGCACAGTGTGTACCATGATTAGTGAGTGTGTCGCACCCCTCATGCCACCTGTTGACTTTCAATGCCATGTAGTGCATTGGGGCTTGCACACAGGCCAATTTCCTATTGTGAATGATGCAATCCCTGTCAGCATCCTATGCCCTGTTCAACATTTTAAAGATGTTCAAATGTGTGTCTCTGGGACATGGAGCATGTGTATTGATGTTGTGTCACTTTGTCATCCTGACAGGTAACTGCCTACGAGAAGGGGGTGATCTGGAGGGACATCGTCAGGGCCGTGAGATCTGCGGGGCAGCGTAGTCGGAGTCTGCCCCAGGTCCGCAAAAGGTGGCAGGACATCCGGTGCTGGACCCGGCGGATCGCCCGGGTCCAGCTAGGGATCGACTCTTCTCGCCCCCATGGCGGGCGCCGACGCCTGACCCCCCACATGACCCGTGTTCTGGCAGTGGTATTCCCTGACCTCGATAGGCAGTTACAGGAGAGACTGCAGCAATGAGGGGGTAGGTACATGGCTGTTTGTTGTGTTATGTGTCACCAGCTTTTGGAAGTGCTTTGTAGCCTGGATACACTCCCAGAGTTTATATGTGCAGTGCATTTTCTGTTCCCCAATGTCACCTGGTGCTGTTTTTCATCCCTTCCCCTCCTTGACATGTGTCCCCTGGTCTGTGTGTAATCACATTTGCACATGGTCATCTAAGATTCCAGTAAATCTAAGTGCACATTGCTTTCTGCATCATGTGGGAGGGTGGTCTGTGACTTGTGTTGGTACCTTGCCTGTGCCATGACCTGTTCACTATGTTGGGGGTCCATATTTGTTGGCACTGATGATGATTCTCAACATAGGAGTGTGAGGTTTCAACTGAACACCCTTGCAGCATGCCTGACCAATGTGGTGGCCTCAGACATGATGTGCATGAGTGTGAGATATGCATAGTGCCATGACGGTTGCTCATGGTACAGTCAGCTCATTCCAGGAACACGGAGCAGTGTGCCCACTACAGTCCCCTGAGACACCCTGGCCTCCTAATCATGTGTGTCATCCAACACTGTGCACATTTTCTGTGGGTTCAGCATAGGTCTGCCTCTGTGACATTGGTCCCTGTCCTAGTTTGTATTTTCCTAATGTGTGCTACATGTGTCCTCTGGTCTGTGTGTAATCACATTTGCACATGGTCATCTAAGATTCCAGTAAATCTAAGTGCACATTGCTTTCTGCATCATGTGGGAGGGTGGTCTGTGACTTGTGTTGGTACCTTGCCTGTGCCATGACCTGTTCACTATGTTGGGGGTCCATATTTGTTGCCACTGATGATGATTCTCAACATAGGAGTGTGAGGTTTCAACTGAACACCCTTGCAGCATGCCTGACCAATGTGGTGGCCTCAGACATGATGTGCATGAGTGTGAGATATGCATAGTGCCATGACGGTTGCTCATGGTACAGTCAGCTCATTCCAGGAACACGGAGCAGTGTGCCCACTTCAGTCCCCTGAGACACCCTGGCCTCCTAATCATGTGTGTCATCCAACACTGTGCACATTCTCTGTGGGTTCAGCATAGGTCTGCCTCTGTGACATTGGTCCCTGGCCTAGTTTGTATTTTTCTAATGTGTGCTACATGTGTCCACTGGACAGGGATACACAATGTTGCTTGTGCATACTCACACTGGGCAGTGCCTGTGTGGCTATACACAAAAATCTTTTGCTGGTTGTTTGTCACAAATATGTGTTGCCAGCCCCAGGAGGTGATGTTGTGTAAATCTAGCAATTTTTGCTTCACAGTTTTTGTTACTCTGAATAAGAGGTGTCAGTTCTTGATCTGTATCAATCACATTAACTCAGGTATGGGTGGTTGTGCGGGAGAGGCCTACATGGGCACCCCTGATTTCTCCTTGCCAGGTCTGGCCTGTGTGTGAGAATTGGCTGTACACAGGATTACCGTGCAGTGCCCCTGTGATGCTGGCCAGTGCTTAATGTTCGTGCATTGCAGCCTGTGTCATTTTTTCTAAAACATGATTCCTGCTCATACATTTTTGGCACCTGTGTGTGGTTCAAATGCAACGCATTTTGGACTTTGTGTGCTGACATCTGTGTGGACATTCTGGCTTGCCATGAGGGTGTCTCCACAGTACAGCTATGCTTTTTAACAACCCAATTGCAGGCCCAGTAGCTTATGCATTGTCCTGGGTGTGGACATTGGTGCCACTCCAGATGACAGGCAGTACGTCATATGTGTAGCCAACTGTGTAATCAGGTTACAGATGGCCATGTGACAACTGACATATTTCAAGTTGTTACTCTAAAAAAATAGTACCTTGGCACTCACAGCACTTGTCAACAGTTCTTCATGTTTTAAATGTGGCAATTTGATGATTTGTGTTGAGAACACTGATGTGCCTGCATGAAAGATGTCTCCCAAGGAAGTGCACACCAAACGACATTTCCACTTTCATGGAACACGCTGGCACCTTTGCAAAGAAGCCACTGT
Source organism: Triturus cristatus (assembly GCF_964204655.1). NCBI lineage: Eukaryota > Metazoa > Chordata > Amphibia > Caudata > Salamandridae > Triturus > Triturus cristatus. Next base: position 688,316,212 of record NC_140588.1, read on the forward strand.
TAGAATTAAATGGTGTTGCAGATACTACATATACAGGTTCCCACAGTGGTCTGGATTTTGTGAGACTCCTTTGTTGTTGGTGATACAAACTAACAAGTCTCAAAACATCCAGACCTCCGTGGGCCCATGTATATGTACCTTCTGCAGCACTATTCATTTCGAACAGTGGCTTCTTAGAAAAGGTGCCAGCTTCTTCAATGACAGTGTAAATGTAGTTTTGAGTGCACTGCCATGTGAGACATATTTCTTGCAGGCACATGAGTGTTCTTTTTGCGAAATGGCGAATTGGCACATTCAAAACATGTCAATTGTGTAAAGTATTGTGAGTCCCAAGGTACCAAACTTTTTTTGTTTTGTCTTCCAAAGTACTTACAGGTCTCTGAGTGTGGTGACACCTTGAGTATTGAGGTGTGTCAGTTTACGTTGGGTGCACCACTACTGTTTCTTTCAGGTTAAACAAGTGGTGGCATGACTTCTTTGTATTGCTGTGCTCACCGGTTCACAGACACTAGCTTGTCAGTGTATTTCTCATTCAAGTAGTGGCCTGGTGTGTTCTTTTTTTCCTTGTGTCCAAGTGGCATAGTGGGTCTGCCAACTGGGCAGTACCGGGCTTACATATGTGCGGAGTAATCTAGCTGTTACTCATGATGCATTGCCTGATATGCACTGTGACCAATTGCTTTTTTTGCTCATGTGTCAGATGTATACAGGTGACTGATGCATTTCGGTTTCTTCTCCTTGCCCACAGCATCATCATCTGCAACGGAGGGAGACACCTGCACGGACCTGGAGGAGGGACCCAGCGACAGTGCCACCAGTGCTGTGGAGTCAGGAGGAGCCAGTGGCACGGAGGGCGAGGGGAGTCAGTCAGAGGACCTGTCTGGACACGATACCAGCTACGACGCAGACCTGTCCGACGCTGACCTCATAGTGGAGGCTGCAACTCCACCTGGCAGCATCCCCACATCTGTCCCCGCCTCCTCCGTTACCATCTCCGCCCTCCCAGTTGCTCCCGTCCCTTCTGTCCGTGCAGAGGCCCACCATGTCTCCTTCGGCCCAGGCACCACACCCCCTGCCCCTGTCACCCCTGCTGCCCTCAGTGAATAGTCTGTGGACATACTGCAGCAGTTGCAGGTTGGGTAGGCATCGGTGCTGAATATCCTTCATGGACACACTCAACTGCTCACACAGATGGTGTCGTTCATGGAGGGCATGTCAGCAACGATGTCTGACCAACGCAGGATTCTGCGGTCGATGGACTCTTCCCTGACGGCAGCAGTTAGTCTCCTGCAGCGCTCCGTCCCCCCTTACCCCAGACCCATCCACACTTCCCTCTCCCATGCCTGTCCAACGCACACCCAGACAGTCACGGGCACGCACCCCACCAGACATAGCCAGCACACCCTCAAATAAGGCAAAGCGTACACCTCCTGGCATGCACACTCAGGGGGATGTAGGCACGACCACAGGGTCTGGAGACAGACGACATACACGCAGTCCACAGTCCTCACAACCCTGTTACTCCAAAACCACTCCCCTTGGCTCCCCTGCCAAACTCTCACCCAAGGAGATCTTTATGTGTGAGCTGGACCTCGCCCCCACTGAGCGACCACCCCACAAGCAGGTGAGGAAGTCCCCGGGCTCGGGAGTTGAGTCCCCCACCAGGTCGACCCCCTCCCCCAAGAGCGCTGCACCCCATCCCTCACCCACCACACCCTCTGTTGACCCTGGGGAATCCTCAGGTGCAGGGGTTCGGATGGAGGCACTGGCAGTGGTGTGCAGCACCGAGCTCGCCTCCACATTCGGCGCTGCCCCACCCCCTGTGGTGGAGACATCCCCCCTGCACCCGCAACACCTACCCTTCCCCCTCCTGTCCCTGCGGTGCCTGGTACTGCCACAGATGATGCCCCCCCCCGGTCGACAAACCTTGAGGTTCCTTTGTGCATGCAAGCTAGGGGTAGACGCGGTCCCCTACGTCCCCCCTTGGACTTGAAATATGGACTGGCCATTGGCCTCTGTAAATAGTCTATTTTTGCTAATCTTTTTTTGTGCTGAATAAAGCCTTTATTTTTACTTTCAACACTATTGCATTTCAGGTACTTGATGTTGGTGCTGAGGCTCCTGGAGTTGGTGTTCTGGTAATGTGTTAGGGTTCTGAGAAATGTTTTTGTATGATGGCCATGAGGTGGACCATGGTATCTGTGAGCCATCATAATGTCTCTGCAAAGAATCATTGGTAGTGTGTGTTAATTTTGTTTAGAGACATTCTCCCATGGTGTGTTCATTCCTCTGTGGCACCTGACATCTTCCCTGCAAACAGTTACACCATTGTTGTGCTGACCTCTGTCAACATTTCCTTTGTTGGTGACGCATCCCTTCATCAATGGCCATGCCTGCTCACCGATGTCTCCTGCTGAATCGTCTGTGCCATCCTTGCTAGTCACTGTACTTGTGTTTTGAGTATGTCGAAATGCCTTCATGGACAAATTCCCCCTTTTCAGCACTATGCATGTGTGTAATCACGAGCTACCACACAAGTGGTACTTGTTATGCAAGGTATTTGGGCACCCATCTGACAATTGTGGGCATTGTATCCAGGGAACTTCCACCCTATTCCTTCCATGAGAGACAACATCTTGGTGGCTGGACCAGCACCTGGACATTCCTATCAGTCCTGGGATGTGCGTGACAGTGTGTGTTCCCTTTGGCTATCTTAGTTTTGTAAGCAGTTACATGACTATACAGTCTTGTGGCATGATACCAGGTTGTGTATTGTGCGGCATCTGCCATGGGTAGATATGCATGTGTTATATGTCCTCACACCCATATGTGGTGTGTCATGCAGTGTGTGAAAGACATCCATCCTCCTGGGATTGGGACACTGCTGTCAGTGATGTGTTGTCATAGCACTATCATCATAGTCCAAAGTTAGGGATGCGTCCATACCACCATGTAGGTGTGGTCATCTGATAATGATGTACACCCCCCCATATCTCTGTCCACTGCTGGGAGTCGTCTGCACCCATCCCCATGTCTCTGTCCACTGCTGGGAGTCCTGTGCACCCACCCCCATATGTCTGGACACTGGTGCTATTCATCTGCACACACCCCTCATATTGCAGGCCACTGCTGGGAGTCCTGTGCACCCACCCCCATATGTCTGGACACTGCTGGTATTCATCTGCACCCACCCCATGTCTCTGTCCACTGCTGGGAGTCCTCTGCACCCACCCCCATGTCTCTGTCCACTACTGGGAGTCCTGTGCACCCACCCCCATATGTCTGGACACTGCTGGTATTCATCTGCACCCACCCCCATGTCTCTGTCCACTGCTGGGAGTCCTGTGCACCCACCCCCATATGTCTGGACACTGCTGGTATTCATCTGCACACACCTCTTAAATTGCAGGCCACTGCTGGGAGTCCTGTGCACCCACCCCCATATGTCTGGACACTGCTGGTATTCATCTGAACATACCCCCATGTCTCTGTCCACTGCTGAGAGTCCTCTGCACACACCCCTCATATTGCAGGCCACTGCTGGGAGTACTGTGCACCCACCCCCATATGTCTGGACACTGCTGGTATTCATCTGCACCCACCCCCATGTCTCTGTCCACTGCTGGGAGTCCTGTGCACCCACCCCCATGTCTCTGTCCATGGCTGGGAGTCCTCTGCACCCACCCCCATATGTCTGGACACTGCTGGTGTTCATCTGTACCCACCCCTATTTGTTTGTCCACTGCTGGTATTCATCTGCAGCCACCCCCTTATGGCTTGACACTGCAGGTATTCATCTACAGCCACCCCTATATGGCTGACCACTGCTGGGAGTCCTCTGCGCCCACCCCCATGTCTCTGTCCACTGCTGGGAGTCCTCTGCACCCACCCCCATGTCTCTGTCCACTGCTGGGAGTCCTGTGCACCCACCCCCATGTCTCTGTCCATGGCTGGGAGTCCTCTGCACCCACCCCCATATGTCTGGACACTGCTGGTGTTCATCTGTACCCACCCCTATATGTTTGTCCACTGCTGGTATTCATCTGCAGCCACCCCCATATGGCTTGACACTGCAGGTATTCATCCACAGCCACCCCTATATGGCTGACCACTGCTGGGAGTCCTCTGCGCCCACCCCTATGTCTCTGTCCACTGCTGGGAGTCCTCTGCACCCACCCCCATGTCTCTGTCCACTGCTGGGAGTCCTCTGCACCCACCCCTCAAATTGAAGGCCACTGCTGGTAGACCTCTGCACCCACCCCCATGTCTCTGTCCACTGCTGGGAGTCCTGTGCACCCACGCCCATATGTCTGGACACTGCTGGCATTCATCTGCACCCACCCCCATGTCTCTGTCCACTGCTGGGAGTCCTCTGCACCCACCCCCATGTCACTGTCCACTGCTGGGAGTCCTGTGCACCCACCCCCATATGTCTGGACACTGCTGGTATTCATCTGCACACACCCCTCATATTGCAGGCGACTGCTGGGAGTCCTGTGCACCCACCCACATATGTCTGGGCACTGCTGGTATTCATCTGCACCCACCCCCATGTCTCTGTCCACTGCTGGGAGTCCTCTGAACCCACCCCCATGTCTCTGTCCACTGCGGGGAGTCCTGTGCACCCACCACCATATGTCTGGACACTTGCTGGCATTCATCTGCACCCACTCCCATGTCTTTGTCCACTGCTGGGAGTCCTCTGCACCCACCCCCATGTCTCTGTCCACTGCTGGGAGTCCTGTGCACCCACCCCCATATGTCTGGACACTGCTGGGATTCATCTGCACACACCCCTCATATTGCAGGCCACTGCTGGGAGTCCTGTGCACCCACCCCCATATGTCTGGACACTGCTGGGATTCATCTGCACACACCCCCATGTCTCTGTCCACTGCTGGGAGTCCTCTGCACCCACCCCTCATATTGCAGGCCACTGCTGGGAGAACTGTGCACCCACCCCCATATGTCTGGACACTGCTGGTATTCATTTGCACCCACCCCCATGTCTCTGTCCACTGCTGGGAGTCTTCTGCACCCACCCCCATGTCTCTGTCCACTGAAGGGAGTCCTGTGCACCCACCCCCATGTCTCTGTCCACTGCTGGGAGTCCTCTGCACCCACCCCCATATGTCTGGACACTGCTGGTATTCATCTGCACCCACCCCTATATGTTTGTCCACTGCTGGTATTCATCTGCAGCCACCCCAATATGGCTGGACACTGCAGGTATTCATCTACAGCCACCCCTATATGGCTGACCACTACTGGGAGTCCTCTGCACCCACCCCCATGTCTCTGTCCACTGCTGGGAGTCCTCTGCACCCACCCCCATGTCTCTGTCCACTGCTGGGAGTCCTCTGCACCCACCCCTCATATTGCAGGTCACTGCTGGTAGTCCTCTGCACCCACCCCCATGTCTCTGTCCACTGCTGGGAGTCCTGTGCACCCACCCCCATATGTCTGGACACTGCTGGTATTCATATGCACCCACCCCCATGTCTCTGTCCACTGCTGGGAGTCCTCTGCACACACCCCCATGTTTCTGTCCACTGCTGGGAGTCCTGTGCACCCACCCCATATGTCTGGACACTGCTGGTATTCATCTGCACCCACCCCCATGTCTCTGTCCACTGCTGGGAGTCCTGTGCACCCAACCCCATATGTCTGGACACTGCTGGTATTTATCTGCACCCACCCCTATATGTGTGGCCACTGCTGGGAATCCTCTGCACCTACCCACCCACACCCTTGGAGCAGTACACTGCAGGCCTGGACCGACACACACACCAATATGAAGGTAACATGCAGGGCCAGTCCGTAAGCCCACATTCCTGGCGTGTGTACGCCTCGTATCCCAAATGTACTGGTGTCGTAGGAGTACGTGTGGAACGCATCGTACCCATGCGTTCATTGTGTGTGTACGGTCCGTATCACTATTGTACTGGTGTCGTAGGGGTACGTGTGAAACGCACCGTACCCACGCATTCATTGCGTGTGTACGGTCCGTATCACTGTTCTACTGGTGCCGTAGGTGTACGTGTGGAACGCACCATATCCACGCATTCATTGCGTGTGTACAGTCCGTATGACTGTTCTACTGGTGCCGTAGGGGTACGTGTGAAACGCACCGTACCCACGCATTCATTGCGTGTGTACGGTCCGTATCACTGTTCTACTGGTGCCGTAGGTGTACGTGTGGAACGCACAGTACCCACTCATTCATTGCGTGTGTATGGTCCGTATCACCGTTCTACTGGTGCCGTAGAGGTACGTGTGGAACGCACCATACCCACGCATTCATTGCGTGTGTACGATCCGTATGACTGTTCTACTGGTGCCGTAGGGGTACGTGTGCCACGCACTGTACCCACGCATTCATTGCGTGTGTACGGTCCATATGACTGTTCTACTGGTGCCGTAGGGGTACGTGTGGAACGCACCGTACCCACACATTCATTGCGTGTGTACGGTCCGTATGACTGTTTTACTGGTGCCGTAGGGGTACGTGTGGAACGCACCGTACCCACGCATTCATTGCGTGTGTACGGTCCGTATGACTGTTCTACTGGTGCTAGGGGTACGTGTGCAATGCACCGTATACGTCCACTTCTGTTGCTGCGGTACGCAGAGGTTGCTGGCCACGCCCCCCCAAGTTACCAGACCCTGGTGGTAATGTATGAGCTCCATATTATAGGTTTTGCTTTGGGTATGGGGTATGTTTCCTGCCCCTCACCCCCCCTGGGTGTTGTTCTCACCTTCTGCGGCGTGTGCGTTGGGTCCGATGCACCAGGTCATAGGCTAGGAAGACCGGGATGACACGTACGATGGGGTTCATGGCTTGTACGTCGCGTACCTGGGCTCCGTTGCGTGCGTGTCAGACTCTGCTTTTCCGGCTGTGTTTGGCTCCCATAAAAAAAGAGCCGTACGGAGTGACGTAGGGACGATTCGTACTTGCTGGGCCGGAAAACGCTGCTTGAATGCGTCCGGACGTCCCGTACAAGCTGTTCCGGATCAGAATCATTGTTTTTTTTTACCCGTACGGTCTTTTGTAAGAAACGTACGGAATTAGGCTTTCTGTACGAATTGTACTTCCTAGATTGTACGGACAGTTTACCGGGTACGAGTCGTACGAAGAAAACGCTCCGTACAACGATTCGTACAGCCTTTTCCCAGGATTGGAATCGGCCCCATAATGTTAAAATAAATTAAACATATAACATATAATATATATACTTACTTAATAATATTCAGAAATAATTATTTTAATAACTTATAAATTGTTAAACACATTTTATAAATTAGAGATACATATATACACATACAAAAATAATATAAATACAAATATAAAAAATATATATAACAAAATAAAAAACTACAATATTTTTAATGTTTTTAAAATAAATTAGTATAAACAACGAAAGAGTGAATTAGAAAAGGTTAATGTAAAACAACAGCGGGCCGAGCAGGACTAAGACAGTTCCAACGCGGGAGTGTGCGAGCATGGAAATACTATAGCTCACTACCCCCCTCTCGGACCCATGATGTTTGTCGTACAATGCATACGAAATTTAGTAGCCCAGGAATAACGAGGAGGCAAAGCGGTAGAACCGTAAGTTTTACCACTACCAAAATTCCATAGGTTAGGGTGCGCCTTAGCGTGCGCATACCGCCGTGGATTTTCATCTGGTCCTGAAGAATGCTTAGCTAAATTGGCATTACAAGCAGAAACATGTCGACCATTTCTTTGCACTGACCTTAACCGGACAACCTGTGGTTATCCTAACCAACCAATTCTTGTCCGTCTCAATTGATTTTTAACGGTCTTTGATTTACCTTGAATAAAAATTGTTATCGGTTAAAACCATCTACCTTTTAAATTCACGTCCATCATCACCTATCCATCAAAAACCAGCTCCGCTGTAACTCAGGCGTCGCAGCACACCAGGGAGGCACTCGGCCTCCTTGGTGGGAACCCGATGATGAAGCATGTCACCAACTAGGTTGGTGAGTGAGGGTTCTTCTATAAAATCCTTTTGGTTTTTCCCACCCTGTTGTTTTACATTAGCCTTTTCTTAGTCCTAATTCACTCTTTCGTTGTTTATACAAGTATACTAGGGGGTACAAGAGTGATTCTCTCCCTCTCCCTCTCTTTGTTGTTGTGGTGTTTAAAATAAATTATACACAACATTAACTAAAACAATACAGAAAAATATTGGATAGCAGAGGGAAAAAAAATACTAATCCCACTCCAAAGAGTGCAACAGTAGTGAAAGTGTTGGATAGCGTAGGGGTAAAAATTACAATTCCAACTCCAGCGAGTGCAACAGTAGGGAAATTGTTGGATTGCATGGGGTAAAAACTTGCTATTCCCACTCCAGAGAGTGCAACAGTAGGGAAAATGTTGGATAGCGTAGGGGTAAAAATTATCATTCCCACTCCAGCGAGTGCAACAGTAGGGAAAGTGTTGGATAGCGAAAGGGTTAAAATTACTATTCCCACTGCAGTGAGTGCAACAGCAGGGAAAGTGTTGGATAGCGTAGGGTTAACAATTACTATTCCCACTCCAGAGAGTGCAACAGTAGGGAAAGTGTTGGATAGCAAAAGTGTTAAAATTACTATTCCTACTCCAGTGAGTGCAACAGTAGGGAAAGTGTTGGATAGAGTAGGGTTAAAAATTACTATTCCAACTCCAGAGAGTCCAACAGTAGGGAAAGTGTTGGATAGCATAGGGTTAAAAATTACTATTCCAACTCCAAAGAGTTCAACAGTAGGGAAAGTGTTGGATAGCGTAGGGGTTATACTTGCTATTCCAACTCCAGAGAGGGCAACAGTAGGGAAAGTGTTGGATAGCGTAGGGGTAAAAATTACTATTCCCACTCCAGAGAGTGCAACAGTAGGGAAAGTGTTGGATAGCGTAGGGGTTCAAAATAACATACTTATCAATTAAATATTTTAATTAAAAAATGATTTATTATTAAATTAACAATAAATTAATTATAAATACCAATAGATTTAAATTAATAATTACTTTAATAAAATTAAATTACTTCCCACCCTATTCCCAAATAAACACACAACCCACTCCACATAACATTTAATACAATTAATATAATGATCAATTAATCAATTAATAAAAATTAATTACCAATTAATAAATAATTAACAATAAATTAATTAGGAATACCAATAAATAATAATTCATAACAAAATAATTACCAAATACTAATTAGTTAACAATCAATTAATTACCAATTCCAATAAATATTAATAAATATTTACTTAATTAGAATAAATTACTTCCCACCCTATTCCCCTATGAACCCGCTCCTAAACTTAATTAACACAATTAATATATTTATCAATTAATTAATACAAATTAATTACCAATTAAGAATTAATAAACAGTAAATTAATTATCAATACCAAAAATAAAAATTATTAATTAATTTATTATAATCAATTTACTTGCCACCCTATTCCCCTATAAACCCCAAACCTGCTCCAATAAAAAATGAATACAGACAATATGATGCTCAATTAAAAAAAATGAATTACCAATTATTAATTAATTATCAATACCAATAATTAAAAATGATTAATTACTTAATTAAAATTAAATTACTTTCCACCCTATTCTCCTATAAACCCACAACCCACTACAGAACTAAAATGCAGAATTTAATTCAAAATAATTAATACTTTATAAAAATTATGAATTAATTTACCATAATTAAATTACTTCCCACCCTATTCCCCTATAAACCCACAACCCGCTACGGCACTAAAACGCTAAATTTACTTTTAAAAAATGTACTAATTTTTAAAGAATTAATACATATATTTAAAGAAAAGCAAAACATAACAAAACATGTGGAACACATACATATAAAATACATAGTAAAATACATATCACTAACATAAACATCGATATTATTAACATCGATATGTTTGCTATTGATATTACTAACTTCGATATTTAAAAAAACAATATTTCTTACCTTGATGTCGATATTCTGTCCCTACGATATTTAAAACTCAATATTAATGTAGGTCGAAATAAAAAACTCAATATTTTGTCTGTGCCTCGTCATGTTGACCATGCCGGAACTGGTCTCAGTGGCTCCTGCTTCATACCGAATTTCTGCTTGTTGGATTTTTGGGATACCCGAAAATACAAAGAATATAATTCTTTAAGGAATGAGTGTTCTGAATGCTTGGGTAACACGCTCTAGCACTTTCAAGTATAACTTTTGAACAATGACACAATTCTTATCTTGCATCTTATAACTTTATATATAAACCACTTTCTTGTTATGGTCATACCTATGGACAAAGAAGAAAAAGACAATGGGGCCGATTCTGATTCCGGCCGCAAAACGAACCGACCGACACAGACCCGGAACGGAGACCGACCGACACGGACCAGTGCCGTACGACCCGTGCAGTACGATGCAACACGTGTGAATTACAACCGACACGTACGGAATACAAGCCGTACGACCGAGCCGTAGTAAAAATAGTGATCCGGTCGGAAAACCGACGCAAGTTTCACCAACCGACACGAACCTGGAATGAACCCGACCGACACGTACCCGCGATGTCCGACCCACGCAGTATGATGCAATGCATGTAAAACCAGACTGACTTGCACGGAGCCCAAGCTGTATGACCGACTCGCACAGAAAACCGGACCCACAAGTAATAGAGATCTCCGCGACCGACACGTATGAAACACAGAAGATAGGCAGCAAGAACGAGGCGGAGAATCCCGCACGAGCCAACATCAGCATCCGTCTCGGTCAGAAGAGCGTCTCATTTATGCCTAGAAAACACAAAGGAAAAAAGACAAAAAAAGGACCAAACAAGCAATGACAAAGCCAATAAATATTTAAAAAAAACCTGGGACAAAGACACACACACAACTTCACCGGTATAAAGGACATCAATCACTACCATGATCCTTTGCAAATAGGAGACACAGCCAGCAGCAAACACTATCACACAGCAACCACAGACACACTCACAACTCACCCATCACACAACTCACACACCATCAGCACCTCACCAAAAGCACTCACACATACAGCTAGCTAAACCAACACTAACCCACCCTCACTTGCAACCTCACACACACATCACTCACCACCACCACCCATCACCATGCCCCCAAAGAAGAATCCAAAGTTCACAGATAGTGAGTTAGAAGTGCTGGTAGACGAGATCATCAGAGTAGAGCCACGTTCGTTTGGTACATTGGTCCAAAGGACCCCCATGTCACTGAAAACCAAGATGTGGGCGAGGATTGTGGACAAGGTGAACGCACAAGCATCAATGTTGCGCACCAAGGACGATATCCAGAACAAGTGGTATGACGTGTGCAGGAGGGTCAAGAAACTCATCGAGAAAGATCTTGCCTTGAGTCAGCGCACCAACGGTTGCCCTCCTGCCAAACCAGTCTACTTCAGGACCTGGGAGGAGAAGGTGCGGAACATCCTACCACCAGAGAGCGTTGACGGTCTAACAGACATACCAGAGCCTGGTGAGTACTCAAACAACATACTCAATATTGTGTGGCAAGGGGACAGTGAAACCATGCACCGTTAGCAAAGCCACAGTAAACAATAGATAATCATCCCAAGATGTGTATGCTAGTTAGACAAACACAATACCTGCCATCTCATAGTGACTTGGAACTGTGTCATGACATGTACCAACCTACAAACAAATAGAGCAAGGCAGTGGCACAAAGCCAAATAAACACTGCCAGACAGTTTACCACCACAAACACACTACCAGCTGACTGACAGGAAGGAATAGTGGGGATGCAGGTGAAGTGAGTGTATCCAGAAGCATGATGGGGTTTGTAGACACAGATAATGCTCCCCCTCAAAATTGGCCCAACAAGACCCCTCTGAACCATGCCCACATCACAGGGAGTGGAAAATGACTGACAAGATGGCTGACACTGGGTCCTGCTGTGGGGAGCACAAGGCCCTGGTAGGGGTTGTGTGCAAATCAGAAGCAGGACACCACTGACTGACATCCTGAAAGACAACTTGCACGCCCTCCAATGGAAGCACGTTTCACGGTGGGATGTCTGGCCGGGTGGGAAGGAGGACTGACAGCTCTGAATATACTTACCAGCATGTTGAGACACCCCACCCTCAACACAAACTCCACACAACTCACCGGGTAGAATGCATTGACCCACACCTCAGTGAAATATCAGCAAAAAATACACCGTACTGGGTGCTGCTGTGTGAAGCACAGGGGCTCTCTTTGGACTTGTAGCCAAACACCAGGATTTCACAGTCAGCCATCTTGCCATTGCTGTCACATCCCCTCACAGGGAAGCTGAGTCAAGAGGGAGGAAGTATGGGCATGCTGGGAAGGGGGGCATAGCCAAGAGCATGATGGGAGTTGTAGTCACAGACAATCCCCACCCACCCACATGGCCCAGCAAGCTCACACTGAAATATGCTTGCCCCACAGGGAGTGGGAAGGGACTTTCAAGATGTCTGACACTGGGCTCTGTTGTGGGGAGCACAAAGGTCATGCTGGGAACTGGGCACCAACAAACACCAGGACTTCACAGTCAGCCATTTTGCCATTGCTGTCACAACCCCTCACAGGGAAGCAGAGTCAAGAGGGAGGAAGTATGGGAATGCTGGGAAGGGGGGTGTTACCAAGAGCATGATGGGAGTTGCAGTTACAGACAATCCCCACCCACCCACATGGCCCAGCAAGCTCACACTGAAACATGCTCGTCCCACAGGGAGTGGGAAGGGACTGTCAAGATGTCTGACACTGGGCTCTGCTGTGGGGAGCACAAGGCCATGCTGGGAACTGGACAACAACAAACACCAGGACTTCACAGTCAGCCATCTTGCCATTGCTGTCACACCCCCTCACATGGAAGCCGAGTCAAGAGGGAGGAAGTATGGGCATGCTGGGTAGGGGGGTGTAGCCAAGAGCATGATGGGAGTTGCAGTCACAGACAATCCCCACCCACCCAAATGGCCTAGCAAGCTCACACTGAAACATGCTCGCCCCACACGGAGTGGGAAGGGACTGACAAGATGTCTGACACTGGGCCTGAGAAATGATGTGGCTGACAATCACACATATGCACTGACCAAACAAAACCCGGTCGCACACACAGCCATTGCAACCATATGTTCAAAATCATTGTCTGGGGATGCAGTGTCCAGGGGTGCCCCCTGGCCAGGCAGGGGAGGAGTGTCTTGCAGATGACAAATGTGGAGAGCCATATATATGGTACATTCTACAAAACACACAGGAACTCACATACACATTATTGACAGGGGACATCTGACAGTGAATGGAATGGACACACCAATATAGCAGACACCATAGCATGGTCTCATTCACACTCGGTGCTGTTGTGAGCTGCATTCCACCCCTACATCGTGCTCAAACATAGGCATCCTTGACACAACACACCACTCACTGACATAGACACTGTAGACACAAGGTCAAACCTGGACTGCATTGGAGGAGACATGCTACTCACAGCAGCCAAACTGCAACACACACACCAAAAACCCTCACTGTCAGGAACATTGAAAAGCCAGAATGCTACCTTGCCCCATCCATGTCAACATGGGGACCATTGACAAGTCAAAACACATATGCACGTACAAAACTCAGCACCAGACTCATTAACAATGGTGACATCATCACTTGTATGAAATGGGATGGGAACTAGGAACACTGGAAGAAAACACTTCCTCCAAAGAGATCACAGGCATACCGAACTGTGACCAGGTAGTACCAATACACCAATGTGGCACACAAACACTAGCAAAAACTCTGCTACCACACATGCCCCAATAGTACAACATATCCCAAGTGAAATAGCACGTATGTCTTTGTTAAAGCTCACACGTGTACAGGGATGACACACCTGTGTCAGCAATGTGATGTTCCTTGAGTAATAATGGTCATGTACAGACATATCTATCCATGAGCTGGACATGCACACACTTCGACATGCACATTGAAATGTTTCTTTACGGCTGGGCAATGTGAAACAACAATATCAATCTCTGGCCGTGACAAGCCAGAAAAAAAGCAGTGTACAGGCAGGCATCCGTTCGTACAGTAGAATATGTCATGTTTCTGAACCATTGATGCCTGTAGAAACATAACTTACATTGTGTGTCTCTTTCAAACACAGGTGGTGCTGGGGACACAGCACCAAATGAAGAGGATTCCCAGTCCCAGACTCTGGTGGACACTCAGCTCTCTGGTTTGACTCTGTCTCTGTCCTCTTCGGATGATGACGAACAACCTGGCACCTCCGGTGTGAGTCATCATGCAGCACCAGCAGCATCAACATCTGCACCCCATGTACCCACGCCTCCAGCATCTGGAAACAGACAGAGCACCCCCGCCAACACAGACAGACCAAGACCACTGAACACCCACAGCATAGGGACACAGGACCCCCTGGAAGCTACAGGCAACACCATCAGCAACACCACCCAAGGGGTCCCAGTGTCACCTGGTCCTGCCCCTGTGGATAGGGGTGCTGTGAGGGGTGGGAGGCAGAGGGCACACCTTGCAGAGGGATCTAGACTGCATGATGACCCCCAACTGGAACGCATCATAGATGTGTACTGGGATAGCACCGGAGGATTTGGCCAGGTAGTTGGGATCCTCAAGGACATACAAAAGGAGCAGGCTGCCCACCATGCCCGCATGGAGGCACAGTGTGATGCCCTTACTGCAGTGCATTGGGACATACTCCAATGCCTCCGCCGGATCACCACAAACATGTCCACACCTCCCTGTGTGGCCACTACATCTGTTGCCACACCATCTGCCAGTGCCACAGGGAGGGAGGAGGACTCTGGCGGAGAGTCCCCTGCACTGCAGAGGCCTGCACCTGAGGATCCCCCCCAAGAAGAAGAGGGGTCGTCCAAAGAAGGACATGTGAGAGGCAGATGTCCCAGCACATCCCCCAGGGCCTCTCAACCTGTTCTGGACAATGTTCTTTGTGCACATCCCGTTCACCTTGTCCAATCGCACACAACTCGCCCACATGACATGGAGGGTTCATGTTGGTCCAATGTAGCAGATGACTGTGGACTTTACTTTGGACATTTCATCTACCAACACTTCCAACTCTACTGTGAACTTTGGATTAAAAAACCAATGTACAGCACCCACCACCCTGTGCACTTTCCCCACATATGTTCAAAAATAAACTCACCAGTACACCATACTTGCCTCTGTTGTGTTTCCAACTTGTCATGTGTCATGGAGATGTCGATCCACTAAACCACACAATGCATGCCAAATACTACAACAATGTGACCACCGTCAGGTGAGTCATGGTGATGTGACACATGTGAGGGAGACACACCACTATGGCAACACAACACATACTCACCATGGCCATGTTACTCATCCCACACAATGATGTTGACCTGAAACACATAGGTATGCACAGACACAACACCTATCCACAGTCAGTGCTAACAAGTCCACAGGTGAGATAAGCAAATGTCATTCAGATGTGGGAAGACCGACAACGCACCTAACAAAGCATAGCACAGGTTCATTACACATCAGCAACATGTTTATTCAAAAATAGTTGCAAGGCAATTGTACATTACAGTGGACACACGGTCACAGAGTGTCTGAGAATTGAAGTCCAGGGGTGTGTGGCACATCACTTGATGGCAATTGACTACTCCCACACTGGTGTTGGATTCTGGCTGTTGGGGGTCAGTGTTGACCAAACAACAGGCAAAGTACTCTGGGAAGGACAGACACAAGACACAGTCAAAAGCACAGCACAACAGGAGAGAAATGCAATACACATGCACAAAACATGTCACAAGAAACCAACACAGAAACAAGTTAGCAGTACTACACTATTGTGGAGTACTCACCACCTGAATGGACACATCACTGCACGCATCGAGTCAAGTGGCACATAGACATACACAGACAGCAACAGAGCAGCCACAACACATTCCAGGCTAACTTCATACATTGACATAACAACCCTGTAAACTCACATTCAGGTGAATTAGTTATTGATGAGCTGTGAGCGGACGTCACCGTCATCTTCATCATCACTGGCATCGTGGCCCAGGCCGGGATCCTCCACAGGTGGCGGAGGTCAGTCATCGTCATCCTGGATGAGGGGCACCTTCTTCCGCACTGCCATGTGTTGTAGCATGCAGCATGCAAGGATAATTTTGCACACCTTTGCAGGGTCATCTGGGAGGGCCCCTCCGGTCTTGTCCAGGCAGCGAAAGCAGCTTTTCAGGAGGCCAAATGTCCGCTCAATCACCCTCCTGCTCCGACCATGTGCATCATTGTAGCGCATCTCGGCTGGTGTCACAGGGTTCCTGAGGGGTGTCAACAACCACGGCATGTTGGGGTATCCGGAGCCACCTACACACAAAAAAAGAACAATTAGCTGAGTTTTGTAGGAGTGCGGAATACAACATTGCCAAACACACACAATGGCAAACAGTCAGTACACACCGACAAGCCAGGCACGCTGATCTGGCATCTGTGACATCAGCGTTGCAATGCGACTACTCCTCATTATGTATGCATCGTGCGCAGAACCAGGGAACTGTGCACACACGTGTGATACACATGTCTGCAAGACATACCACCAGAGCATTGATCGAGTGGAAATGTTTCCTGTTCCAGTATGCCTGCTCATGTGCCTGTCGTCGTATCAGGGCCACATGTGTACCATCAATAGATTCAATGACGTTCGGCATCCTCCCTAGTGTATAAAAGGCATCCTTTATTTCAGGGAGTTCAGCTGGGCTAGGGAACTTGATGTACAGGTCAAGGAAATGCAACATCCCCTCCAAGACATTGCATAGTACAGGACTAAACATAGTTTGCGAC
The DNA here is from genome assembly GCF_964204655.1 of Triturus cristatus. NCBI lineage: Eukaryota > Metazoa > Chordata > Amphibia > Caudata > Salamandridae > Triturus > Triturus cristatus. Next base: position 688,333,123 of record NC_140588.1, read on the forward strand.
ATCTGCTGTAGCCACAGTGTACTGGAAGGTACCAGTAGCAAAGAAGTGCAGAGCTGCCATCACCTTCACCTCTGGGGTCAGTGCTGTAGGGTATGTCCGGCCTGGTAGCAGATGTGGCGCCAACTGCTCCGCCAACTCCTCAATCAGTGGCCTGGTGAAGCAGTACCGTCGGATGCAGTCGTGTTCCTGCATGGTACCAAGGTCTGGGAACAGTCGATGGACAGCTGGTGCCCTGCAGAACAGAGATGCACAAAGGAAGATTGTCGGTTCATCCACCCATGTGGCCATGACCAGGCTCAATATTACATGATACATCATGATATTACACAATGTACTGAGGTGTGTGCTGTGGGGCATGGACACATATGTCACCTACATGACCATCACCTCACATCTCAATTCCACATGTCCACATAAGTCCCATGTAGTGCAATGGACAATCATTGGGCTGTGTCACCCTACCTATGTACTGCTGTGATGTTACAAACACACACCACAGTGACAAGTGAGGCCTGATGTCTCCCAGGCATCACAGATCTTTGCCATGCAGATACCCAGGGCCCCTGTATTGCCACATCAACACTGGCATGGCATGGCGTATCACGTAGACGCCACAAGGCAAGCGTGAGGCCCACAGGTAGTGGCCACTGTTGTCTCTGCAGGCCCTACAGTACATCTCTTAGACACACATACACACCATCAAGGTTGCTGCACATACCACAAGGATGTGGAGACTGTCTCCCATTGGGCACATTTGATCATCCACATCTGAGACACAACATGCACACAGACTGTGGGTGCACATCAGAATTGTGGCTACAGGTCTCACTGTGACGTACATGCCATCACCCCCAGGACTCAGGGTGTATGTGACATGTCCTAAACATATCCAACCTGCAACTGTGTCCATGACTCATGCCCATTACTGTACAGTTGCACATCACAGTGGTAATGTGCACAACAAACAAAGAATTATGCCCCCATGAACACGTGCACAGCCTGGGAGTGGCTGAGCAAAAGTGCCACACAACAAACCAAATGTTGCCTCTCCCCTCAACACACAGGGAATGCAGCCTTACATGCCATGGGACACTGTGTGGCCAATGCTGTAGTGTGGTAGGTGTGCACGTGTGTCCCTGGCAAGTAATTATGTGTTGAAGCCGTCAAAAAGTCACACCAATGAGGTCCAACACGGGTGACAATGCTTACGCATTGCATGGTTCATGACCGAGACGTGCGTACACTTTGCCATTGACTGCAATGAGGTCTGACACGGGTGACTATCATGCATGCGCGTCAGGCAGGCATGTTCCGAGACAGTTGTACGCCTTGGCCATTGGATCGTATGGAGACGGGTGCATGTGTATTTTCAAAATACGCATTGTACAGTCAGGTGACCGATCCGAGTGCACCCATTGGCTCTGGACTGTCATGGAGACGGATGCGGATTCAAAACTTGTATGAGTTGTGCGCTGGAAATTCAGTTTGATGCCTACAACAATGTTGCAATTCCTAGGGTTTCATGAAGGTGAAGATTTGAACGATGCGGAAGACGTGTATGAGTCGTACATTTCCATGGATTGGCCAGATTCATAGAATGCAACCGTGTTGGACCTATCACTGGGGACACATGGCACAGAGTCTGCCTCTGTAGCACAGATATAAGGCTGGCTGGCCCCAAGGGAGCTCACTTGCCTTCACTACATGCTACTGGACCACATCCCTGCTACCACTGCAGCTGTCTCTGCATCCTCTGGCTCCTGCTATGGCACGTACTCTGAAAAGGGCCCTAGCCTTCACTGAAGAGGAGAACCAGGCCCTGCTGGATGGGCTCCTTCCACAGGACAGCAAGCTGTATGGGAAACCAGGGGAGCAGGTGAGTGTGCAGTCCACTGCCTTCCTAATTATGCATGTTGCCTGACTAGTAGTACTAGCAGTGTGTACACCAGTGGCAAACATTCTCACTGAGTACTTTCATCCCCCAAAGTGTGTATGTACATGTAATGAACAGGTGTTCTGCTGCTAAAGTGCATTTGTGCTAGCTTAAACTTCCCAGGCATTGTTAACATGTCAGACATGCAGGGCATTTGTCCTGTTCTATGGGTGCACTACCTGTGTCACTCATCTCCCTTTGTGATGACTACATGTATATCCAACTGTGTGCAGCACAAATATGGGGCTTGTGTGTTAATGGACTTTTAACTTTGTCATCCTCACAGGTTGATGCCCACCAGAAGCAGGAGATATGGCTGACCATCGCCCGGGCAGTTCGTTCGGTGGGGATCTACAAGTGCCAGATCCACGCCTGCCAGAAGAGGTGGCAGGACCTTCGGGCTGGACCCGGAGGATCGCAAGAGTCCATCTGAAGCTGTCACCTCCTCGCAGGAGGGGCGGACACCAGACCCTGACCCCACACATGCGCAGGATCCTGGCGGTTGTCTTCCCAGACCTGGATAGGCAGCTGAAGGCCAGACAGCAGCAAAGAGGGGGTAAGTCCATGCCTAATCTGTGTACTATGTCTGACATGCTAATTGCAGTCTTTTGGCCTGGTCACACTTCCACATTACGTAGGTCTTGTAGTCCAATACTCATGTCCCTCAATAGTGTGAGGCACCCTCCACATCTGTTCCACAGGTGTGGTCCCTACAGTCTGTTGCTTGTGTCACTAGGGCACTGTGTCCCTGTAGTCAGCTATGCTTCAGCTTCCAGACAGCATCTGTTACCGTGACTCTGGTGTGTGTTTCATGGGTGGGTCAATTGTTTACCCACTGCCTGGGATCTGACATGTGATCTGTGTGTGCTCTTGATATGTGTTCCAATTGCTGGTCTGACTCACCCAATGTGGCTGGGGTATTTCAAACAAACCCATGCAGCAGTGAACTCCAATTTGTGGGCCTCAGGAGTATGTATATCAAGTATGTCACACTTGCTTAGCCACCTGACTACTGTCCAGGGCCAAACACTGTTTCACGCAGACCTGGGCAGTCATGCCTACTCAAGGGCATTTAGAAACACTCTGTTATCCAACTCCTGTGTATCAACTTACAGGTTGTGCTTAGTGACATGTGCTTTCAGGTGTCTGCCTCTGTGTCATTATGGTGTGGCTTCCTGTTACGTACAACTGGGGTGTTAATGATTTTGAGGGTCAGCAGGACATCTGAGATGTGACTGTGAGAGACGAGATCTGTGTGACATATAGGTGTGTGATCATTTGACATCGCACAATGGTGTATGCAACTGTGCACTTCAGGCAGCCGGGTTACATGCACCTCAGACTGTTATGTGCTAATGTACAGGGAGTTGTATTCGCAGAGACTCATATGTCTGGTTTGTATGATGTGGGGTCTTCTGGGTCCCGGATATGTTGTTTGCAGGGGATGGGCAAGTGCACTTGTCATCAGCAGAGTTTGCTTTACCCCTGAGCTATGATTGTGACACAGTGCATACTGTTATTGTCTGGATGCCCTGCCCCTGTGACAGGAGACAGTGTTGACTGACTTTCCAGGCATGCCAGTGCCATGGCATTTACCTTGCTATGAGTGATCCTGCATTGTGTTCAAGTGTGCTCCATGCACCCTAGTGTGGCATTGACTATCAGGACATGTGAATATCATAGTGTGTGTTGCTGGCATGCATCACAAGCATGTGAAATGAGTCTCTGCCCATCCCTTCATCTGGGCACCTATACTTTCTCATTGGCAAGAGATGTGCTGTGTGTATAGTGACGTACTCCTACATGTTCACTTGCATGTCCAACAAATGTGTGGTTGGTGCATGTCAGCACATTGGGGTATTAGCATCCAACATGCAACAGACATATGGGTGCAAGTCCAGGAGGGATATGTGTGCCATGGTTGATGGTGAGAATGACAATTGGCTTATTCTAAACAGTGTTGGCACTTTGAGCAGTGTTCAGCTGATGATGCCAGGCCTTGCCCTGTGATGTGATGTACTCACTGTGGTGTGTGCAGTCAGTGCAGGTGACTGATGTTGTTCTCTTTCTTCCTATTTCTATCCAGATACATCCACGGCCACAGGAGGGGATAGCTCCAGAGACCAGGAGGAGCTACAGAGCCTGACTAGGACAGAAGGAGAGGAGTCGGGGGGACCCAGTGGCACGGAGGGCGAGTGGAACCACACCGAGGAGTCCTCAGCACCATCCACCCCAGCTGAGGGCCACAGCAGCTCTGAGGATAACTCCCTTGTGGAGGTGGGTATCAGCAGCCACCAAACCCAAGCTAGTGAGGCTGTCCCCGCCACCGCCCCCACCACCACCATCACCATCACCACCCTCCCATCGGCTCCCATCCCAGAGGTCTGTGGAGGCTCCGGTGTTTGGGAGCATGTCTCCTTTGTGCCAGGCACCTCACCCCCTGTCCCTGTGTCCCCTGCTGCCCTGAGTGAGGAGTCTGTGGACTTACTTAGACAGATCCATGTAAGGCAGACATCAATGCTGAGTGTCCTCCATGCACACACCAGTCTGTTGACCCAACTGGTGTCGTTCACTCAGGGCATTTCATCTGGCATGTCTGCCCTACAGAGGACCAATCTGTTCGTGGCCTCCTCCCTGATGGCAGCAGTGTCCCTCCTCCAACAGTCCCACACCCCTCCTACCCCTGCACCACCCACGATTCCTGGCACCCTACCTGTCCCAAGCACACACACACCTGCACATTCTCACAAAGCCACAGACACGGGCAGCACACAAACACTCAAACCAAGGTCTAGACATACACACAAGCAAGCGCAGGGGACTGATACCACACTCACAGGGGATGGTTTGCAGACACACACACAGTCATCCACAACCACTCAGCAGTCCTCCGAAACCTTTCCCTCCCAGACCCCTTCCCTTGCCTCACCTGCAACCCCATCTCCACAGAAGCTCTTCCTCTGTGACCTTGGCCTCTTCCCCACCGACCCAGCAGATCCAGATTACAAATCCCCACACAGAGAGGGGAGTGTCCCTCACACCCGGACACCCTCCCCAGGCGCAGTCAGACTGAGGCCCCCACATGCAAGTCCCCCAGGACCCACCCTGCAGTGGAGCCCTGAACCCCTGTTGGCAGTATGTTGCAGCTGCCTTGGTGTAACTGGATGGTAGGGATCAAAAACTGTAAGCATGAGACCCCCGAGCATTACTCTGTAACTTGTAGATTGTGTCAAACCAGCACCTGCCTCATTAACTAGGCTCATTGATTCTGCACATGTTAATAGTAGAGAAACAGTAGATTGACTCCAAGGGCACATTCACAGTCACCCTTTCATAAAACAGCATGATTTAAACCAGGCCCTGACAGAGTTCGTGTAGCCGCGATTTGGGGAACTCCATGAAGTTGTAAAGACACTAAGCCGGCTACACAGAGTTCCGCTATCAGGCAGAGTTCCCATGTCCCGACCATTCACGTGACATTTACGCCGTACGTCAATGTGAAGTGCGTTCTCGGGTGGAAATCTCGTGCAACCTGCACCACGCAGTGCACATGGGTGCGCCCATCTTGTTTCTCACTCTTTTTATGGTGCTGGGGTCTACTTTTTCATACATTCTCAATCTATTTAATCATTGTCTTCTAAAACTTTTTTCCCTCTCAGTTTTATTTATTATCTTACCTTTTGTTTTTCTGGGTATGTATTTTAAACTTTTTCTACTTTTTTTTTTAGTTTTGTACTTTTTTGTTTTCTCGATATACTTCCTTATTTTTTTACCTGTGCCTTGTTTTCAGAGGTGGATGTGGCAGCTTTGTTTTTTAAATCCAGATCCACCTCCCCTCTACCCTGGCAGCTGGTGGGAGGCCTGTGTCTGGGTACGGACTAATGGAGAAGCGGCAGCGTTGGACGAGGATGCGCTGGGAAGTGTACCACTGCTATCTGGTCCAGTGCACCAAGCAGCAGCTGATGCACTGCTGGTCTGACATCTTGGATCGAGCTAGGAGTAGAGGTCGCAGGGCTCGGTGAGTAATTATTATTAATATTATTATTACTTGTGTTCTATGCTACCGCTAATATTTTTTCCCAAATAGCAAGCATGCGGCTCACACGCAGGTAAGTTAAGTTTACAAATGTGTTGTGATAGTTACTCTAGACAGGTGCTCAGCAGTTCCTTATCGTACTTGTTGGTGCTCTTGTGCTGAATATGTAAGAAGTAATGCAGAGACTCATTTTTCCCATCACTAAGATAGTGGTAGTTACTATTAGTAAATCTAGTTTGCAAAATTTTGAATAGAGCTAGGTAGGCTTAGGAAATTTGGAAGAGGATAGGACGGTCCCGATACTGCCAGTCAATCTGATTTAGTTAAGTTCAATGTTATTATGATTGCCCTTTCCTGCTCAAAAATATTTTTGAGAGATTATTTATTTACCACCTATCTTTTTTTGTCTTTATGTCTTACATCAGCATCCAGGGGCGAGAACAGGGCTGAGGTGGGTGAGGGACCTGGAGGTGCCTCCCAGTCCCAAAAGTTCCTGGGCCGATGGCTCTGCTGTCCCCAGTAAGTCCTCCTGTTGTTAACATTAATATTTATTTCACTAACTTTTACCGCTCCTAATTTTGAATTATTTTATTATTTCGAACCTTTCCCTTTTTTTTTCCAAATCCTCTTCAATCTATCCATTTCTAAATTATTGTTATCCCTGCATTATCCTATTTACTAATTGTCTATATTTCAAGTTTCTGTACTTTACCTTGAACATGTCTCTGTTGAAGTCTGTCTGTAGCTTCATTTCTTCTGCTTTCTCAGTCACCATTCCCTCTCCCCTTATATATTTTGTAGACTCACAGAACACGTTGGTCACACACTACTACTCTGCCATGAAGATTGCATGCCCAAGTAAGGTATTCTATGCATGTTTGTTGAGATGAGAAGGCTTTCTTTTACTTGCACATGCTCAATCAGTAAAACGAGAGAGTGGCCATGGTCACGTTTCACACCCAAAAGTTGTGTCTTAGCTAAGCCTAGTATTATTTGCAGCAGATGGTGAACCCATGACCGTGCACCATGACTGTAAGGAAGTATGAGGAGGACCCCCCCCCATTGCATTTGCCAACCAAGACCACATGCCCAGTTGTCCACTCTTTTATTTCTTTTCAAAAACTCTGTTTCGTCAATAGCTCTGCCACTCCATTACAGTTTGTCTTGAGGTTTTTAAAAAATTGCCAACAACAAAATGCCCAAGCTGACATTTTTGTAGAGGATACCGTAACTGAATTGTAGTGATGTGTGTGGTTGTATTTTGCTATAAAATAAATTAATAGGGGGAGGCGTATCTGGCTTCTAAAAAATATGTAATGTTTTTCTAGCTGCCCCAACCACCAGTGCTGAGGCCAGCAGTGACGGCGCCAGTCAGTCTGCTGATGTGGAAGCGGTAGGGGGTGAGCCGTTGGCAGTGGCGGGTGGTGGCAAGTGATATTGCTTGCTTATTGACAATTAATGATATACTCACTGAAAGGGTCTACTATTGACTTGTGAACAGCTGAACACACCCTCATTAGCATATACAGAGAACGTTGAGTAATGGCCTCTTCTATCTCTAAATCAGCAGACAAAGTTTGATAAAGACTTTTTACTTTGATGGGTTATTTCATGCACCCATGATGAGCACTGGGCCCACTTGTTGGAAGGCCCATTGGCAGACTAAGCCACACAGTGAATTAAATCAATATTGGACATTTATTTTAAAAAATTGAGAAAATGTAGTGAACTGTGCATCATTTTTCCTTTATAAAAGAAGAAAAATTACTTACAAAGAAATAACTAGGCCGCTACTGAACCTGCAGGCCACCCTCCACAATAAATTGTACACATTGATTAAAAGTACAAATAAATCCATGTGCATGGCCCCAATCAAACTAACAACACAGGTTTTTCAACGTACTTGTGAAATTTCAAATACAAAGTCCTTAAATACAATGGTATATGCAGCAGACACAAAGAGTGATCCTTCCAGCTCCAAATCCAAATGAAAAGTGACCAGGAGATGGACAAAGCATTGGGAGAAGCCTGCAGAACAGGAATAGGAAGCTGGAAACCACTAAAATATAAAAATTAAAAAGGCCGTCTCGCACCAAAAAATCAATGACAAATGTCCATTTGAGGAGGTTTTTAACTCCATATCATCATATCAGGAAGATTTTGATGCTTCTCGAGCAGAGAATCTTCCCCATATTGCAACCGCAGTAGATTTAGACGTTCGGCAGAAAAAAATATCCGCGAGAAGTCAATGGCGCGCACGAATGACATATTGGTGATTATAAAATCTTGCGGGAGCATGCAGCCGGCTAGCAAATCACATGGCGCCTGCGAACATCTCTGAAAATTTCGTGGGCAATCGAGAGTGCCCATCAAGTCGCTCCTGCGAAAAAATATTTAGAGTGCTAACACAAAAAACTTCCACTCCATTGCATAGTGCGGAGTCTATCAGTAACTCTGCGTTCTCTGCGAAACATGGAGTTGCCGAATTCCACAACCTCTGCGAGTGGAGCAGAATTCTACGCCCAAACCTAATTTAAACTGTCACTATCACAAAATCATGAACAATGTTTTGTGCAAATTTTAATAGGTATGTGTTTAATAAGCTAACACATACTAACATAGACTTACACAAGTATTCCCCATGATACCTCATGCTTGGAGAATACAAAACAGGGCACCGGTATCAGAGGCATAGAAAGAAGTAGGTTGCCTGGTGTGTAAAAGGTATTTTTAAAGTCAAAAATATCTGAAGAACATTTCTGCCTGTTTACAAGACATCAAAGAAGCCTGTGTACATGACATTAAAAGCTTCATCTTAAAAAGGGTTGGCCTTCTGGCTTCTCCTGAGCTGCTAACGAACCTGCCATCAAGAAGACCAGCCTCCGATGATCTTATACTGAAGAGAGAGATGCAAAGGGTGGGTTGACAGAAACGCCAACAATTTTGGGAAACTTTCCTATTGCCACCCATCACTCAAAAAATAACCAAAAATGGAGAATCCAACACAAATGTTGTTTAAGTGCTTGTTTCGAAAGAGGAGCATACGCAGTTCATGTATTGTTGTTTTATACTTATAAAAATAAAAAGCAACTTTGGCAAAAACAAAAGTCTAAAATACAAATTAAATGCTGAAAGCCAAAATGACTACACATCCTCATCTGGGTTCCTGGATCCAAAGGTTTGCTACTGCAAATCTATCTATCTATCTATCTATCTATCTATCTATCTATCTATCTATCTATCTATCTATCTATCTATCTATCTATCTATCTATCTATCTATCTATCTATCTATCTATATTTTCCCTAAAAACCCAATTGTTCAAGGGGCTTTAAAGTTAGGCTCAGATTTTACACACACAAAGAACCATAGAAATTTAGCAGTTATAGTTACAGTTATCTCAAGTAACTGTAACTTGTGCCCTAAGGCAACTATAAATCATGCCCCAGCCATGCACAGTTTTCTCATTAATATTTTTGCAACAAATGTTTCTGTGATATTATCAATGATGTCATAGAAGAAGTCATGAGTGATGAAATACATAGGGTTATTAGCAGTGCAAGGCAGGGGCGTGTGTTACCGTAAGGCACAATGCATAGTTACATGAGATGACTGTAATTATAACTGCTGTGTGTAAAAATTCTGAACCTATCTATAAAGTCCATGTAACCTTTGGTTTTATCAGTGAATTTTGACATTTTTAATGCTATTTCCTAACAGTAATGTCCCTGTAATATTTATTTACCATACATTAATCCATCCCATGAAGCCTGGCCAAAGGTAATAGAGGGGAAGAGGGGCACACAGCCCCCCCAGGCCTATATCAGCCCCAGAACCCCCATCCCCCGTGGCCTGGCCAATGAGTAAAGGGGGTTAGGTGCCCCGTGGTCCCCCTCCCTGAGACAATTTTAGCCCTGGGAATCCCATCCCCGGGGTCCAGCGAATAAATGAAGTGGGCATGTAGCCCCCTCCCGAGGTCGATATCGGCCAAGGGAACCCAATCCCACAGGGTCCAGACAATATTTAAAGGGCGATTTTGGCCTTGGGAACAGCATGTCCAGGGTCTCAGCCAACTATGGATGGGTGCCCTGGTGCCCACTGAGGGCACATACCATCTCCTCATTGGGAGTCATTGGGGAGCCCCAAGGCCCATGCAGCCCCAGATGGCTCCCCACATACAGCAGGAGGTGGTATTGCTCCCACCCACAGGGAGCAGCTAAAAATGCTGCTCCCCATGAGCAGGAACAATATTCAGATCTGTTTCCCTGCTTGCCTCACTAGGGGAAGGGAAACAAATCTGAAGTCCACTCCCATCTGGTGGGAGCATTTTGAAAGCTCCCACCAGCTGGGAGCGGACTTCGTGTAATTGCTATTAAATTGAGAATAAACATAGTTTCCCTGCCAGCGCCATTGCTGTCAGGGAAACCGCTATGTCCTGGGGGTGGGCACCTTGGGACATAGCAGGAGCTGGCCAGGGCTAGTAATGGCTCCAAGTAGGGGGCCGCACCGTCCCCCTCCCTTTTGTATTTGCATCCGAGCCCTGGGGAACGGGGTCCCTAGGGCCGAAATCGGCCTTAGAGGTGGAGTTGCGTGCCTCCTCCCCCTCTTAAAACTACAGCCAGGTCCCAGGGCAAAGGTCCCTGGGTCCAAAATTGACCTGTGAGGGGGGCAGCGTGCCCCCATCCCAATGTCATTAAAAATTAAAGGTCCGGGTGTTGAGGTATGCCGACCAGGGCAAAAATCAGCCCAGGGAGGGGGACCAATCTTACCCCTCTTCTCCATATAAATAAATATATCCCCCCAGGACCTCGCCCAGCAAAAGGCCAGGAAGAAAAAAAAGCAGCGAGATACTTTTTTAAAAATAATTTTACCTTGGATTTGTGGCAAAATAATAAGAAAAAAATGTGGGGCCCACCACCAGGTCTAGGCTTTCAGGGTATTTTTTTGCATTTTCGGGGTGACTCGGGCTGACTTCCGAGTCCAAGATACCTGCCACCACTTCCTAGTTGAAGTGGTGGCAACTAATCACATCTCAGCATGACTCGGTCTGTCTGACATGAAAAGGCTGTCGGAAACTGACTTTGGAGGCCCTAGAAGGCCCTGCTTCATCCTGAGACCTATGGTTAGGGGTCAAGGGGATATCAAATGGACCCCCCCTGTGAAACAAACATTACCAAAAAAAACTAACTCTGGTGCCAGCTCTCTTCTCTAAAGAAAGTGAGACAAGTTCTTCCAGAAAGTAGCTTTAGATGTGCTGTTCAAGTACTTCTACTCTCTCATCTGGATTGTAATAACACCCTGCTCCATGGCCTCCCACACTCCAAATTGGCATCCTTTAAGGCCCTCCTGCACACCCAAGCACGTCTCATCCACGGTCAGAAGAAATATCTTCATATTAGCCCTATTCTGATGGACCTCCATCGGCCTCCCTTGCCAGCCTGCAACATCTTCAAAACCAGCTGCATCAATTAAAAAGCCATCACTGCCAGCTTCTGCCCTTGTCTTTCAGACAAACTCATCATCTTTGATGGTTTTCTGCACACCTACAACCAGGATACTATGAAACTGCTGACTAAGAAGTGTATAAAAGAAAAAGCAAGAAAACAGGTATTTTTCATCTTTGAATCCAGGATCTGGCAAAACAACCTGTATCCATCAAAGCCAGCTGAGCTCTGCACCAGTTTAGGAAAGAGTTGAAGACACACCTTTTTAAAGAACATTACATTGCAATTCATTATCTGATCACAAACCACCAAGCACTCCTATCACTCATGACTTTACGCTGGTCTTCAACACTGTACAGCGCTACACTGCCTTTTGGGCTAGGGTTGCTCTGTTAAAATACCACATACATACATTTCCCTTCTGTGAGCATACACATTAAAGAGTGATTGTTCACTTGTGCACATTTTAATAGATTAGGGAACTTCTAATCCACTGATATTAAGATACACAGGCTGTTACAGAGTGCACTTCTATTTTAAATTGTTCGCATCAACACCAACTGGGGAACTTCCCACACAGATCTTCAGTTATTCGCTATGTTGCAGACTCAAAGAGTTCCCATCTTTTCTAAGTTGTAACAATCCGAGAGACATCCAACTCTGGACGTTCATTAGTGCATATTATGTATCACACTCGAAATATAAGTAGGGAAATGCTCTTAACTCTAAAGGGTTTGCTTTCTGCCTTCCACACCTAAAAACATGGAAAGTGTGCAGTGTTATCATTCTTCACTCTGTTTGTTCCCCTCTTAAACAGAGTCTATGGGCCCAATTCACAAAGCTAAAGTTAGATCAAAAGTCTACCTTAGACCAAAAGTCTAACTTAACTACTTTTCAGTATTCACAACGGTAAGTTATTACTCATAACCTTACTACTAGTAAGTTTACTAATAGTACCTTTACCAGTAGTAGGTTTACTAGCAGTACAGTTATTATTAGTAACTTACCTTGGTGAGTGCCAAGTAGTAAACTGGCTTAAGTAGCAAACTAAGACTTAAGTCTAAGTTTACTACATTTTGCATTCACCAAGGTAAGTTACTGTCTTTTCCTGTGTTCCTTTTTTTAAGAAAGTGGGTTATTAGTTAAGGGGAGGTGACTAACGACTGTAAGTAATAAGCACAATCCACATTGGGGTAAACAGCTAAAATCGCAGAATCAACCTGAGCTCAACACCCTTGTAGCTTTGGTACAGAGCACACAGGCTTAACTTAAAGGAAATGTACAAAGTATTTATGGAGTACCAAACAATAATAAAGTCAAAACACAGACAATAAAAAAAATATTCAATAAATACAATCACACCATAATGTCAAATATTCAATAAGGGAACTGGAGAAATGAATTTTTAAACTTTAAATTAATAATACCACCGAAAAGAATTAAGCGCAAACTGTGGTCACCTAGTCGTGGTAAGAGCAGGACTTATGCAGGATTTGAGTCCAACCGTAATGGAGCATGGGCCAGATACAGATACCAGGTTTTACTTATTTGGAGGTTTTACCTTGGAACTTAGTTGCATAAATGGAAGACAAACATTTTCAGCAGGGCAAGGCAACAGGCTGTAGCTGAAGAGGTTGCGATGAGGCCAGAAAGCCATTGAATGAGGTCCCAGTGAAGCCACTGGTTTCAGCAGGAAAGCCAGAGCTAGAGGAATTAAAATTCTGCTCCCAGGAAAGACCCCCCGCTGGCTGGATACTTTTGGCGCCTTTGACCGGTCATGATCTCTTCATTTGCACTCAGTCTCGGGTTTTTTGGAGCACAGGTTCCTCCACCGGGGCAAGGCTGCAGACTGTAGCTGAAGTGTACTCGCTGGTTACAGTCTCAATGCTGAGGCTATGGTGTCACAAAAAACCTCCAGTCTGGTATGAGAAATTGGGTTACTGGTTGACTTGCTCAAGCAGCAACAAAAATCGGTGGCGTAGGGAAACCCCAATTTGGTAGGCAAACGAGTATAGTAAAAGAGAATACAGAAAGAATAAGCATAAAATGATTAAATTGGTGGCAACACAGAGAGAGGGACAAATAGAAAATATGAACATGAGGGAGAAAGTAAAGAAGGAAAAACGGGCAGGAAAGACAAAATAGGGTAGACAGAAAGAGGAAAGAAAGAGTGGGGTGGTGAAAGGAAAAAAGGAAAATAAGTGCAACAAGTAGGATGTAAAGGTGAAAGACTGAAAGGATACAAGGATGAAAAAATGCATAGATGGAAGGATGAGCGAAAGGGTAAATGGATCAATATGTTAAAGGGTGAATGAATTAGAAGATGGGTGGTTGTGTGAAAGGATGAATGTATATATGAAAGGATGGTTGGGTGGATGGAAATGTAAAGGGAATAAAAGCTGAATAGTTGAACAGACACAAGGGGGACAGGATTGATAGAACGTTGGATGGAAGGAAATTGCAAGCATTACGGGAACTCTACTAAGCACTATGGGGTTTGCTCACCTCATTAATTAAAGATCTGGTTCAAGAAGGGGGCCATTTAAATTTATTTTAACTCCCTTGACCACCTGCAAACTCTAAATTAACCTGTGCTCAACCTCCTTGTAGCTTGGCACAGAGCAGTCAGACTTAACGTAGAGAAAATGTGGAAAGTATTTGTGCAACTCATCAAACAGTAAACCTGTGAAAAAACACACTAAAGGATCCCACACCATGTTAAATAGAGCTGAATTTAACAATTAAAACAGGACTAAAATGACAAAAATTAAATTACTAGAACTGGAGTTATGAAATGAAATAGAGATTTGCAGAGCGCTCTAAAACCCAAATGCGTCTAAGCACTGAGATTCTGGCCGGAGTGAGGAAGAGGCCTAACAGATAGTCCTGATAAAGAAAAAATTGGACTTATGTCTCATGTGGATAAGTACATTGTAACAGACTTGCAACACCTATTTGTTGATGTCTTTAGAGCGTTGTGAACATCCAGGAGGTTGGTTTTTTTTTCAGCCCCTCTGGCATAGAGTTCCAAAGTTTGCCCATTCCCACTATGACATTTTTACCGCCCCAGGTTCCTTTATTGACCTTGGGAAAAACCAGATTGTCTGAGGATGCAGACCTCAAAGATATTGATGGCACATACCACTAAACGTATTGCCTCACATATTCAGGGCTGTCGTGGTGCAGTGCCTTTAATGCAATGCATTGAGATTTTAACTCCACCAGTTTTTTAACCTGGAGCCAGTGGAGTGCAGGGAGAGTATGGGAGACCAATTAATATTTGGGGATCTCAAGAAGTAGCCTAGCTACCACATTTTGTAACAAGTGTAGTATATGTAGGGATTTATTTTGCACATTAAGGAGTAGCTCACTACAATAGTCAATTTTGGAAAAGATAAGTACAGTGATCACTTATTTACGCAAGTCCAAAGGAATAAAAGGAAAGATTTTTCTGAGAGTTTCAAACATCAGAAAGCAAGTGGAGGTGATGTAATTTACGTGTCCTACAAAAGAGAGCTTATTGTCAAATTGGACTCCTAGATTTTTAACTTTGGTGACAGGGGTCGGAAGTCTTCCAAGTTCCTGAAACCACCATTTGGGCGACCTGAACAATGTTTGTCTGCCAAATGGCAGAACCTCGGTTTTATCCGAGTTCAGTTCCAAACAATTGTTTTTTATCCGCCTACCTGTCTGTTGCATATAGTCATGAAAACAAAAAGCTATCTTGTCAGGATTTTCTGTTATCAACACCAAAATTTGGGTGTTGTCGGCATATGAAACTTCTGTGAAACCGCAGCTTTAAAAAAGATTAGCCAAGGGGGTAACGTACAAATTAAAGAGTGTAGGACACAGAGCTGACCCCTGGGGGACAACGCACAACACCTAGAAGCATAAAGCGTCAACAGAGGCTATCAGGTAGTTCTGTACCGAGTCAAAGCCAAAAGTTCAGATCGACCACGATGGAGCATGGGTTACTATTAATCCGCTGAAGGTTTACCTTCTCAAGCTTTGTGCCAAGAGTCCCGTTGTTGAAGGAGAGTGTTGCGAGGAGCAAGGAGGCCATCATGGGAGACTGTAGGCATGGCGCGAAGAGCAGGCCAGGCATCGCAGATAGACTGGCTGGTGCTTCATTTTGGGGCTCCCCCGTGAGCAGTTGATGTTGCAGTGGGAAGAGGTGGTGGTTCACAATGATTTTCGGTGCGAGCGGTGCAATCCAGTGTGAACTGGATGGTTTGTGGTTATGAAGAGCCCAAAAGCTTGATTTAAGAGCCTGTGAGCCACACCATGGGTCCAGAACCTGAGAGGCACCATTTAGCACTTAGGAACTGTGTCCAGAAGCCGTTTGTGGAGCCTTTTATGTCTCTGAGTCTTAGACCAGGAGGCCAGCAGACTAACCCTTGAGACTGCTCTGGGTCCTGGGTTAAGATGAAGTTGCAGGTCCCGTTCTTATTCCCCCAGGCAAGAGGACAGCAGGCAACAAGTCAGCACAACAGGGCAGCAGTTCCTTCAGAGCATCAGGCCAGCAGAGTGGCAGTGCTTCTAGCAGCAAAACAGTCCTTCTTCCTGGCTGACTATCCACAGGTCCAGAAGTAACCTGAAGAGTTGGTGTCTAAGGTCCAGCTTTATAGAAGTTGGGCCTTTGAAGTAAATCTGGAGCAACCTTTAAAGGCAGGACTTTGAAGTGCACATATGCCCTGCCTTCCCTGTCCTGGCTCCAGACTAAGAAAAAGAGGACAGCCTTATGACCATTGGAGTCCACATCTTTGTTCTGGGTACAAGAGAGAGCAGACCCAGTCCTTCAAGGCTCATCTCAGATTACAGGTAGGAGGTTCAGTTCTCTTCTGATATTTCTCAACTCTATTAGTGTTCTGAGGAGGGTAATGGGTATGCAACTTTTATGCTCAGCACCACCTTGTGAATTTTGCCTTTGTTCTCTTTTTGCAAGGGTCTCTGAGCCCAGTCTAAACCAGTTCTGCCATCACTGGTGCACTATGACCACAGGGGGTGGAGACAGCATTGTGCAAGGGAGACAGGCCATATTCAGGTGCAAGGAAAACTCCTCCAACTGCTCTAAATGCAGCCAGTTAAGCCTCATCCAGCTCAGCACTGATTTATCCAGGAAGAGCCAGGCACACCTCAACCCCCCAATCCCCCAGTGACTGTCTACAGTGAATGCACATCCCCAGCCCCTGTCACTTCAAAACCAGACAGTCAAACCACAAACTGGCAGAGGCACACAGAATTGTTAAACAAGAACCTGCTTACCTTCTAAAAGTGGAACTTTCAAACACACACTTTAAAAACCCTCTTTACTGACAGATGTGTTATTAAATTCTGAGTTCAGAGAGTCTAAACTTTATTCCTCCATCTTGTCCCACTGGGAAGTTATACCTGTAAGATGTTACAAATTATCTCCCTTTCTATCCTATGGGACAGATAGCCTTTTAATAGTGAAATACTAAATCGGCAGTATTTCACTATCAGGACATGTCACGCCTTTCACATACACTGAACGCTGCCCAGGGCGCATAGCTTGGCCCTATCATAGGGGTGCCTTACATGTGAAAAAGGGGAAGGTTAGGGCCTGGCAAGTCGGTGCACTCGTCAGGTCAACGTGGCAGTTCACAACTGCGTACAGACACTGCAGTGGCAAGTTTGATATACCTTTTCAGGGCTACTCATGTGAGAGGCACAATCAGTTCTGCTGGCCCACTAGTAGCATTTGATTTACAGGCCCTGGCACACTCAGAACAATTTACTAGGGACTTACCAAAAAATAAAATATGCCAAGCAGGGAGAGCCATTTGTAATAAGAATTTACACAGGGAGCACTTGCACTTTGACACTGATCAGCAGTCTATATGACTTGGCCTTGCTGCCATCGAGTCAAAACCCAAGTTTGTTTTGCTAACTGATCAGCAGTGGCAAAGTGCCCAAAGCATCTAAGCCGCCAGCAAAAACAAAATCCAGCACACCATCAAAAATACAGGAGGCAGAGGCAAAAAGTCAGGGGAAACCATGCCAAGGATGCCAAGTCTAACACGGTGTATCCAGGGCTTTAAGTGGGCCGGGTACTGCTCAGTACTGGCAGTTCTAATAATCAGTTGCTCAGTCGGGTCCCTGACAGACCCTCCATTTTTGTCCTCAGGGTGAAAAAACAATCTTAGCTCTGCAACAGTACCATCCTTCACTGCTTTTGATGTAACATCAAAGAGATTCGTTATAGTTCTTTCACAGTCTCATAGTGTCAGAACTGAAGCATTTTCAATGTTATATACAATGAAGCGAAAGATGTTGTTTATTTAGCTTATGCAACTAACTACCATTGGCAAAGCCAATAGTCCTGGCTTGTTTTAGGTGGAATGTTAAGTGTATTATTTATCTAGCTGCAATGACAAATGCAGCAAATTTACCAGTCAGGTGGCACACTATGCTAAGCACAAATTTTTTAGCTTACGTGTTTTTAAGCCATTTCCTTTATTACATCCGTCGCACCCCTTTGAGAGAACCCCCATTGTTTCCATACCACATATAACCCTGTGTGTATCTTAGAAAGGTATGGGTATAATTGCATATTATTTAAATTGTAGATTTAGCCCTATGACTTGTGTGGAAAAATTTGCAGTTGGCCACTAAATTAGACACTTTGCAACTATGGATTAATTACAGGATTTCAGATATAGGGTGCCCAGTGCATCATAGTCTATAATGAGGATTCAGACGTTCACTCGTTGACAGAACAAACCACTTCAAATTAACTTAGAATAATCAAATGGAGAAGCCAACAGAATACATATATTGTGCATCACGATGACCTGCTGAATTGTCCCGCTCATTGATTACACATGTATTTTCTTAATGACAACAACATTTTATTTAAGTACCAGAGTCTAAGGATTCCTCTTTGCTGCAGCCCTGAGTGTCGAACAAAACAATCTCATTGTTTTTTGTGAACAAACTAAAAATATGTAATGATTTGCAGTCCACGCTGTGCTCCATGGCATTACCTTGCACCTCTTTACACATGTTAATTTTACAATTAAAACACTCTGCTGTCTCAACAGGCAGCCAGAAAATCTGCTACACGCAATGTACTGCAAAGTATTAAGGGGATTAGGAAATAAATCTATTATTAATGCTGCTGGAGGTGGCTCTGCTCCCTGGGAGGAATGACCTTTCCCTCCGGCGCTTATCTTGTCTTCACTGGTGAGCGGTCTGAGAGTGTACCTCCCCCCACCGGGGATCTGCAACACACACAGAAAGAAACAGAGATTACTGTATCATGAAGTTAATCTTGCATAGACAATGCCAAGGTAAAAGCAAACTAGGTCCAACACATTTACCAGAGATTAATGACCAACCGGGATTCTGGATAACCCGAGGCAAAACCCTGAGACGTTACCTGCTCATTAATTCCTGCACACATTCTGCGGCAGAGGTCGTCGGGGCTATTAGAAATATATTGAAAATATAAAGATGCATTTTTTTCATAAAAAGAATGTCTTGTTGAAAAATAATCCACAGGTCTGACCCTGATAAAAGGCTGGATTGAACTTTTGATTTATGTAATGTTTCCAGTTTCTTACCTGCCATGCTCCAGGCTTTCTTATTTCAGTCAAAGTGCATTTTTCACAGTCACCTTTTATGCATTATTTTGATTCCTTGGAGTGTGCTATACATTTCACTGGACGGCCAAAAAAACACTTCAATATTACTATTATTAATAATGAGCATATGGTGACCTAGTTATAATATTTTTGCATTGAAATTATTGAATGTCAGTGCATAAGTTTCCAATCAAATGCCCCTCACATCTCATCCACTGGACTGCATCATTGGCATGTGCTCCGAAAATAAGCATTGGCAAACCCGATAGGTCTCGCTTTATTGTGCTAATGCAGGTATCCACAAATGCTGTTTGCATCCGTTGAATGCACACATGTTTTGTAGCACATTAAAGAGAGACTTATGGGCATTTTTATGAGAGCTTTAAGTCATGCTTGCACCACCCAACGTGGTAAATGTGTAATGCAAACCGCTAAGTCATATTTTTGAAACCACTCAAAGCCACTTTGCATGGCTTCTAAAACATGAAGTAATGCAATGCAGCTCAAATCAATGCGTGGCATTACTCTGCACAAAGAGGCCTTCCATGGGAGTCGCAGTGGGTGTTCCCACACACCTCCCATGGTTTATGAGGCATTGCCAGATTTGCCAAACCTGATAAACCTGGGAATGCGCCAAAAAGATACGCCTCCCAGGAGTGGTTTAACAAGGAGTAATATTAATATTTCTCCTCGTTACTTCCTCTTTCTCTGTGTGCTGCATTTTGCAGCACACATAGAAAGAGGAAAATGTCTCTAAGGATTGTTTTTGTGCAGGAAGGTGCTCCTGATCCGGATCGTCAGTGGCATTGAGAATAGAGGAGATGCTTTCACGTTTCAATTCTCAGTGAACTATTAAGGACAACAGCATTTAAGGTTATCTGAAAGGGTCACCATAAAATATATTTTATGCAAATATCGTGAAATTAGATCGAAAAGCTGCCATCTCCAATGACAGACTATCAGACAAGATATAACACAAGTCTAGAATTTATTTAGAAATATGTACATTGCTAAAGCAATGTTTTTTTATTAGAATCAGTGGACTCATTTTCCTATGAACACATTTTTAAGCATTTTTAGTGCTCTTTGGGAGCGAAGGAAATAGGTGCTTCGTGGTTTTTGATTCTCAAATAATAGAGAGGCTCCGATGTAGAAGTGTCAAGGTACTCTGGGGACTTCTTACTGGATTGCACCGTACTGGCAATTGCCGGAGAGTTATGTCCTAGGTACACTATCCGTAAGAATTTAGTTTACTGGATAAAGGCGTGAAACTCTGCAGACACCACAATCCTTGTCAGGGTGAAGTCACAAGCCCCAAATTAACCTGAGCTCAGCCCTCTGTTAGCTTGGCACAGAGCAGTCATGCTTAACTTAGAGACAATGTGTAAAGTATTTATGCAGCACTTCAAACAGTAAAAGTGAAACCATAACGCAAGAAAATTCTCACACCAATTTAGAGAAATAGAGTAAATTCTAATAAATAAAACAAGACCAATATGACAAAAATCCAATCAGTAGAAGCGGGGATATGCCGTTTTAAAGACTTAAGAGAAAATAGTACAAAAAAGCACAAAACGCCGACTGTGGATATCTAGTCGCACTAGACCTGGACAAAGTAACAAGTCCAGGTTGATCGCGTTAGAGAGCAGGCCAGTTTCAGGGACCCAGTTAGGCCTGCTGAATAAAGCTACCTTAAGTCCTGATTGAAATGAAATGAAATAGGGTATTTATAAAGCACGCGGATACTCACGAAGAGTGTCCCGGCGCTAATCTAAAAAAAACTGAAGCAGAAAAAGGCCCTCCCCACAACCAGGTGTTATTGTTGCAACAGCAACGTTTTAAGTTGTTTCCTAAAAGACAGCAGGTCCTGCGCCAGTCTAGGGTATAGGGGTAATTCATTACACAGACGGGCAGTTAGTACCTGAAATGACATTCCTCCAATCCAAGATCTTGTGATTTTGGGAATCACCATGAGGGATTGTTTAGAGGATCTAAGGACCCGTTGAGGCTGCTAAAGTTAGATCCTATTCCTCAGGTACACCGCACCCGTATCATGGAAGGCCCTATAAGCGAGCACTAAAATTGGACCCTCTTTCTCACCGGGAGCCAGTGCAGCGCCTTCAGGTGAGGTGACATGCGTGTTCTGGGGTTTACCATAAGGATAGCTCTTTGCGAAGAGTAGCAAAGTCATGCATCAACGATGCATTGAGCAGCCGAGGTGATGGAAGGTCTGTGTCGGAGATGCATCACGTAGCATTAGTTCCGAGGAGTTTAGAGGCTGTGATATGAGGATCTGCGTCATTGTTGAGAAAGCCATCAAAGAGGGGGCAGGCAATGCTAAGTTCTGCCTTGAGGATGTGTCACATTCTGGTTTGTTTCAAGGAAGCTGCAGGGCCTGCGATGCAGTCTTGCACTGTCGTTGAGGCTGCCATCAACAAGGAGCTTGCGATGTGTGAGCCTGCATCGGGAATGTCGTGCACATTGACTGTTCTGATGAGGCTGTGGGATGTGAAGACAATGTAAAGTCCTTCCACCAACAAAGTCCATGCAGCAGAGGCGATTCGTCGGTATTGCTGGGGGTTGGTCATCTCGACAGAGGGTATGTGTTGACTAGCCTGGGTCCACAGGTGGGCTGGCAGAGCACCCTCAGGTCCACATCCAAAAATTCAGGACAGGGGTGGCACCACTTGGTAGGGTAGCACTCACAGATGGCTGACTCCAGGTGCTGAATTCAAGGATGCTGGTGCCTCCTATTCTTGAGGCTGTTCGCAGGAAGCCAACCAACCAGTCCTTGCAGTCACCCCTGTGGTCCTGGGTTCAACAGATGCAGGTCCAGTCCATCTCACCCAGGCAAGAGGGTAGCAGACAGCAGGTGAACACAGCAAGGCAGCAGTCCTTCAGAGCATCAGTCCAGCAGAGTGGCAGTACTTTAAGCAGCACCGCATGTCGGGCCTGCGGACCACTTATGCCCATGGAGCAATGACCACACAGAATCTACCCCCACCTAGCATTGTAAAGAGTCAGGGGAGGGCAATCTTGTCTAGTACAGCAACATCGTTTTGAGAAGATTGTCCCATTGGTACAAAGTAGTGAGAAAACCATTGTTTTTATGGGGATGCAAGTTTCATCACACTAGCATCCATTTACTGTCTACAAACTCTCATCTCAGAAAGTCGCATGAGAGTTCCAGCGTGTTCAGTCGGGTGCGGCTGCTATTTAATGCCACGCCTATTCCTGAAACCTCGCTTGCTGTCTGGAATCTCACCAGAGCACAGCATGTCTTGCTTCAGGCTCATCCACGTCAATGAAATTCCAACTTCACCCTTATGGTACCTACAGGAAGAAGAACAACAGAGAGCAATTAGACTTTGAACATGGACAAAAGAGGTGTAACACATTGTGTTATATGCACGCTTGGTTAGACGTTAAGCAAAGATGTTGTAGATTTGCTAACAATGTCATATTGAACTATCTGATTGTTCTGCAGATTTGCATACTTACCTGATTATTCTGCAGATCCCATGCACTTACCTGATTGTTCTGCAGACTCCAAGTATTTGCCTGATTATTCTGCAGATTTTCTTCTCTGAAAAAAACAAAAAATGCATTTAATATTCATTGTTATTCTGTTGCTACTCTAGTCTATAAAATTCTATGCTAACGTTGCATTCAGGAATTTGATACTAATGTTGAATTCTGTAATTCTAACTAAAGTGCAATATGTTAAACATGGGTGAAGCCTTAACCTGTGACCATAGTAGTACTTGCTTGCTATGCATGCATCTCGTGTTTGATGATCATAACCTGAATCTTATTGTGTGCTTATTTAACACTATAAGTGATGTATGTGTCAAGCCCCATCGACTAATGGATCTGGATGTACACAGAAGAGGTGCAACAAGAACATTATAATAAGGGACTAATCACTATCACACTTCTAAGTGCGATTCTTTGTGAGGGATGATAGGGGGATGTTTAAATCCATTACCATCCCTTTTCTTTTGGTTCACACTAGGAATGTTTAAGGACTCCACTTACTGAGGGAAGACAGATCACCAAAAACGGGAAAGGAAATCATTGCAGGTACAGAGGGGTGGAATGCTACACACCTAGGGAAAGGGGAGTTAAGCACACACTGTAAGCATTGTGGGGAGATAACTTCAGTTGTTCTTATTGCAGCAGAGTGTGACCAGTTTGTTAAAGCTATCCCATTGAATTATGCAGGACCAATGCCAATCAACATCTCTTTTTCTCACCATCCAATACCCTTTCATAGATTTCGTAGGCGGGGCTTCTGTGTCCAGGCGGAGTTGGGACTTAGCAGCTTGAACTTCCAGTGTGTCTCTGCGGGATTAACAGGTTAATTATTAGAACAGCAAGCCCACATTTAAAATCCCACCAGGACGCAATGGTTGAGAGACATCTCTTTGGCTGATGTGGCCAATATGATAGGGAACTTGCAGTGTGAGACGCAGGTGTTAGTACAAATGTTGGGTGACCTTCATGCTACACGGCCCACTCCTCCTCCAAACCCATCATGGAATGGAATGGAATGATATTTATAAAGCGCGATGGCTAGCCGTAGGCCTCCCAGCGCTGCGGACAAAAAAGGAAAGAACAGAAGCAAAGGAGAAGGCTAAAACATCCAGGTTTTCAGGAGCCTGCGAAAAGATAGAAGATTGGATTCTTTCCGTAATTGAAGTGGAAGGGCATTCCAACCAGTGGCACCATTATACGCGAAGGAATGGCCCCCACATCTGCCCCTCCTTATTCTGGGTTGAAGGGCAAGAAAAGATACAGATGACCGAAGGTCTCTCTTCGGGTGATAGGAGGTAATCAGAGACTGAAGAATGGGAGGGCCATTCTTCCAGAAGGCTTTATGGAACAAGCACATAGCTCTAAACTGGATCCTTTCCCTGATTGGCAGCCAATGCAAGCTCTTTAATGCTTGCTTGGCAGAATGCCAACAGGGAATCTGAAGAAGTCTACGAGCAGCGGAATTCTGAATAACTTTGAGCTTATTAATGGTGTACTGCGGAGCTCCCAGGTATAATGCATTTCCATAGTCCAGGCGAGAAAGGATCAGGGCTTGTACCATGATCCTTCTAGCGTGGAAAGGAAGAAGGGGCAGAATCTTATGAAGCATCCTTAGTAGCCCGTAGCAAGTTGCAGAGAGTTTCGCTGCCTGGTGACTAAACGTAAGGGAGTGATCAATCCAGATGCCCAGGCTTTTGATTTGATCTTTAGGAGCCGGGGCCGGGCCTAGGCAATCTGGCCAGAGAGATGCCGGATCGAAGACAGGGGAGTTGCCCAGGAGCATAAGCTCCGTTTTGTCTCCATTAAGTTTAAGGCACGAGCTTTCCATCCATTTGGCAACCTCCTCTAGACAACAGCTTAGATTGCTAGATGACCCTTCGGAGTGGTTAAGTGCCACCACGAGCTGGGTATCATCTGCATAGGAGACAATTTTTATGCCAAATGGATGGACGATCTCTGCCGGGGATCTCAGGTATATATTGAATAGTGTGGGGCTAAGGGCCGAGCCTTGAGGGACCCCGCAATTAAGGGGAAACTGGTTAAAAACCACATCTCCCTCAAAGACCCTAAAAGAGTGGTCACTGAGAAAGAATTGAAGCCACTGTACTGCCATACCGGACACTCCCAAATTCTTAAGTCTAAGGAGCAGGGTAGTATGATTAACAGTATCGAATGCGGTGAAGAGGTCAAAAAGGATAATGGCCGCAGTGCCCCCCTGATCCAAGATCCTTCTAGTTTCCTCTGTCACCGCAAGGAGGGCTTTCTCCGTACCCAATTGGGGACGAAACCCAGTCTGGGAAAGGTGGAGTAAATTAATACTTTCCAGAAAGGCTACCATAGTATTGTTTACATACCCCTCTAGAATCTTACTCACCCATGGCAGAAGGGAAATAGGGCGATAATTGGCAAGATTGTTTTTTTTTTACAAGGGCTTTAACCATAGCACATTTCCATGCTAACGGGACTGAACCTGAGGAAATAGAAGAATTCACCAGGTCCAAAATTATAGGTAAATTGTATCAGCTACTAAGGTGAGAGCCTGTGCGGGGGCAGGGTCTGTGGGAGAGCCCGATTTTATGTGTGCCATGATTAGACCCAGCATGGCAGAGTCGAGGAGAGGAAATTGTGCTAAAAGGGTATGAGGCCCAACAGTCAGCTCAGCAGGGGCAGTCGTGGAGCTGGTAGCTTGAGAGGGCGAAAAAAGCCTGATAAATAGTTTGAATTTTCTTTTGAAAGAACTCTGCCAAAATGTTGCAGTGCGCCAAAGCGTCATGCAACCTAGGAGGTTTCTGAGGGTTCTAGCAATTTTAAAAATTTATTTGGGAGAATTAGCAGCTAATTCAATTTTCTGTCCGTATAATGTGGCTTGGGTAGTTTTAATTTCCGATTTGTAGCATCTAATGGATTCCCTATATTCCATTTTACTGAGATCAGAATAGTCCAACCTCCATTTCCTTTCAAGCCGTCAGCAGCGCTGTTTAAGTTCCCTCAAATTATGAGTAAACCACGGCGCAGTTTTCATAAGCAGGTTTCTTAGGAAGTACTATATCTAAGGAACCTTGGATCCTGGAGTTAAATCTCTTATTAGCTTTCCCCAGATTAGAATTTCCCTCACAGGATGGTCTGTTAATTTCCAGGACCGATTTCCACTGGTCAATAGGGAGTTTAGACCAGTTTGCTCACACACCGGAATTATATTGGGGGAGCGAACGGGTCCGGGGATTTCCCACATTAGCGGGATCAGGAAATGATCAGTCCAGGGAAGGGGGATGGGAAGTTCGCTAGTAAATTCACTGCAATTACTAAAGACTGGGTCCAAAAGATTACCTTTGAAGTGAGTGGGTTTCGACAGTTTCTCCATAAGCTGGAGAGCTGACAAATTCTCAATCAGCTCCATAGCCATTTTATCAGATTAATTATCTAGGTGTACATTAAGGTCACCTAGTATGGTAAAATTAGCTGGTCCCAGGGCAAGGTCTGTCACGACGGGAGGTAGTGCATTGACAAATTGTCTAGCATTACCTGGTGGGTGATAAACTAAGATGCCAGAGAAAGTGCTAGTATGAGAGATCTCTAGGGAGAAGGCCAAACTCCCGCAGTCTAATAAAGGATCTGCGGTGATACGACAAAGAAAGGTATTTTGTAGATAATGGCTATACCCCCTCCTCTACCAATCTTCCAATCAATCCGATTTATAGCATAATCAGGGGGAATGGCTTGCACAAGAGTGGGATCTGACTCATTATGGAGACATGTCTCAGTTAAAAAGAGGACATCAGATTTTAGATCTTCCAACAGCATTGCAAGTTCCGGGGAATGTTTAGAGAAGGATCTACAGTTAAATAAGAACATTTTTAAACAAAGAGGGGTATCAGGGCATTCGGACATTTTAATACGAGGCGAGAAAGCAAAATCACAATAAGGGCATTGCGCATCTCCGTTCAGTGCATTCATAGAGTGCAAACAGGTTTCTGTGACGACTGTGCAAAGCGCATGGAGAAAGTGAGGGCTATAGGAAATAGGTCCGAACCCAGAACAGACAGGGGTTGTGGCCCCTGGACCCGTTCGGGCGCGGACGGGCGCAGACGTGCTTGCCTTTGGCGCGCCGCCAGCGCACCCGCTGCGCACATCCGCTGCGCGTATGCCAGGGCATCCGGTTAAATGGAGAGGGAAGCGCGAAAACTAGAGCGCTAACCCCCCAAGTCCGGAAGTTGCCTTTTCCTCCCTCCACGCAATCGGGACAGCACCTGTGGTGGACCGGGGAGGGGCAACGAAGCAGCAACAGAGATCGGTATTCCCCCAAGTGCAAATAGCAGGTAGTGCAAATATCACATTTAAAAAGAAACAAATTAAAAAGATTCAGAAGTTTTTGTTTTTCAATACAGGGTCTAATGAGCAGCAACAAAGATCGGTATCCCCCTAAGTGCAAATAGCAGGTAGTGAAAATATCACATTTGAAAAAGAAATGAATTACAAAGATTTAAAAGTTTTGTTTTCCATTACAGGGTCTAATGTAGCAAGCGTAATCAAGCAAAATAACAGAGCTTCTGCCTTGCCTTAGGACACTTATCCTAAGTTTAAGCCTAAAACCACTGTGAAATCACCCAGTTTCATCTATCTACTTACATCCCTTCAAGAGATTGAGGATCTAACCAGATTATTCAAGTGACAACACCACCTGGTGTCCACTTCGCCTCTCCAGAAAATGTTTCGGGTAATCTTGCTAATTTTTCAGTCTTCTTAAATGAGTGCCAGCTTCATTTTTGATGGAGGACAGCCTTTTTCCAGATAAACAATCTAAGGTGGCATTTGTACTATCCTATATGGTTGGGACAGCAGCCTCTTGGTCTATTTCCTCTGTGAAAAGGGATGATCCCCTCCTCTATGAATACAATGCATTTAAAACTGAAATTAAGAAGCTTTTCGATAGACATACCTTCATGCAGTCTGTTGATTCAGAACTGGTAAATTTGCGACAAGGCAATACAGATCTCCTTATATACATCATCAATTTTAACTGGCTTGTGGCTGAATTTGAGGGACCTGTTGAAAAGAGAGTGTCTTTGTTAATGGGTCCTGAAGGATGAATTAAAAGACTTATTAACACAGGTGGTGAATAATCCTGACACTTATGAGAAGTTAGCTGATTTGGTTGTGAAGCTCAATCATCGCAAATCCGAGAGCATTCAGAAACTAAGGTACTAGTTCTCTGGGAAAGACAACAGGACAATAGCAAAGACTTCAGAAGAAGTAGAGCCCATGGAAACAGGTAGCATTAGGGGTCACCTTTTGCAGGAGAGTAGGAGCTGCTTCTAATAGTTACCCCCACTTTTTGCTGATGTGACACTGTTTTCGACTTAGTCTGACTAGGATCCTGCTATCCAGGACCCCAGTCTAGCTGCTTTCTCCTCTAAATTGATTACATGTACTTTAGGTACACTGCAGATTGGATTCTTAGGTATCCCTATAAGTACCTAGTATATGGTATACTATGTACTCGGGCATAGGCACCCCAGAGGCCTCCTAGGAGCTGCAGCATGTATTGTGCTACCCCTGAGAGACCATTCAAAATGACACCCCAGGTGCTACAGCAGCCTGTGTAAGGTGTTGCATGCACCCCTTACTTAGATATAGGTTCACTATATCTATCCTATATCACTGCACATGTTTACCATATAAACCTATCACTCACCCCTATGGCAGGCCTTATCAATCCTGAAGGCAGGGTGCTGGGTTTATGTGAGAGGGTGCACCTGCATAAGAAGAGCCCCTCTGCAGCCTTTAGAACCTATTTTCCGGGGTTGTTTGTGATGTAGCCAACCATATATACTTGAGTGCATTATAACCTCACGGTAAATGCTAACTTTAAAACGGCTGCATGGAAACATGTTGTGTTTGGTTTCAAACACCTTGGAATCATACCTCCCCGCCAGTAACTGGCGGGGGCGGTATGATTCCACCCTCCTAGAGAGGCAAATGTGACATACCGGGCTACCCGGTACCAGCTTTCTCGACCCTGGCATCACAAAATGGATTCTGCCAGCCACAGACACGAGTCTGCCCTCCTGCTGCTTAGCCAAGCTCGAGCAGGGGAAGGCTTGACAATAGGCCTTCTGTCACAGGGAGGTGTGACCACCTCCCAGACAGGGTTTAGTGTATTGGGGCTGGGTGGGTGCACTCTGAGAGTGCTTTGATGTCTGCACTGGCGGTACATTTTGGGTCCCTGTGCATAGTTCAGCTCAAACCGGTCATGCTCTGGCATGAAACTGGACAAAGGACATGGGTGTAGCCACCCCTCTGTCCTGGCCCTCCCATAGGTGGGTCCCCAGAGTTATTCCCACTCCTTCCTTGGGTATAAAGTAGGAACCCCTGACTACAGGACTTTAAATTTTACCTGGACTAAACTCTGCTACAGAAACCAAATACTTCAACGATCTGCACAAAGCTGGATGACTGAAGAATCTCCCTTGGAGTAAAGGAGTTACTCTCCTGCAAGGCAAGCACCTGAAACGCATCTGACCGATTTGTATCTCCCCAAGCTCCTGAGGACTCCGAAGATTTCTGCAACACAGGAGGTGGGTTCCCAAAGTCTCTGAGGTTGATCTGCGCTCTCAGCATTTCTGACGCCCGTATCCCTTGTGGGGACTGTGCAACCCAAACCCATGTGCCCTGCGTACATTTGCAGCAGCATATGCTTTTTGGAAATCCCTGAGGCTGTGCTTTGGTCTACTTGTTGTTCTGAACCCGAGCAGTAATTCCACTGAAGATTTCCGGCCTACACTCCACAAGTGTTCCGTGGGCTGGTATTTTGTGATTCAGCTCGAGGTCCCTTTGCGATCCCTGGTCTGTTGGCCTGTGGGTCCCTGTGAAGGTAACTTTGACTTTCCGTGGGCTTTCCTGGTTGCTCCAGACGTGCCCTGACTCTCCATAGCTTGGAGAGTCCCCAGGACCTTGCTGGTACTCACTGAAGCATCTTTCCTCTGACCGCATGGGTTGCAGTTGCCAAGGCTTGTTGGTGTTCAATCCGGACATTGACCCCCGCAGCACTCGACATCCTTTGTGGGACAGCGCACCTCTGGACTTTGGTTGTCGTTGACATCTCCTGGTCCCCGTGGCTGCAGAGTCAAGCTTCACCTTTTCTCTCCTGAAACACCTGACATTGGTGGGCATTCATCTATCGTGCCCCTGGTCACTGTGAAGTGACCCAGACTTTGTCCCCTCTGCTTTCAGGTTCTTCTCAGCTCTGATCCAGGCTTGGATCCCACCGGACACTTTTCATCTTCCCTACAGCAGCACTTTTCAGCATCACGCCATTAAAAACAACGAAGGTTTCCGACATCACTTGACCCCTATGCGACCAGCTCCTCTGGGTTAGGTAACATGGGTATCTCGGTACTCTCAAGGGTGCTGGACTTAGAACCTTCTATGTTTAACTGGGTTTGCTTGAAGTCCTCTTCGAAGTGTCCTTAATCTTTTAAAATTCCACCCGCGAGTTTCCCATAGATTTGTACGGAACTCGCGTCTGTGTTCTCACACTGCACCCGTCCTCCGTGGGTACCCTGTGTCACTACCTTGGGTGATTCCTTGGGGTCCAAGCGATTCTACGTGCTCTAGGCACTGTGTCTAGTCAAGTCGTGGTTGTTATACCACTTTCTTAGTATTTGGTTTGGTCTCCCCCTGGAGTCCACTATGTATTGTGCTATTTACTGTCATTCTAGTGATTAAATATTGTGTGCTTTGTTCTCTAATCTCATAAAGAGGTTAGTAGAGAGTGTTTAGTAATAAATACATATATTTTATATATTCCTTGTGTGGTTCTCCTTTCATTTGATCATTCAGGAGGTTATAAACTGGTACAACAAGCTGCTTTACATTCCTTTGAGACTTAGCATGAAGGCTGCTCTCCATAGCTACCACTAGGATAGCTTTCAATAAAAGTTGTCTTTAACCTAATCATTAATAAGGGTTGTTTGGACTGGTACAAGGTGCCCACTTTAATTAGTGGTCAGCATATACCAGGCCAACTTCTCACACCTTTCTAAGAAAGAAAGACAGTGGAGACAGGATCAAAAATCGTGCTTATACTGTGGAAAAAGGCAATTTCCCGAAAGACAGTACAGTCAAACCCAAAAGGAAAGATGTTGAAGGGGAGAAAACAGGAATGGCACTGGGGCGACTGGGACGATATTGGGAAATTAAAATACCCGACAATGGTGGAGACTAGTTGCTCGGGTGCAGAGGTTCAGGAAGTCTCCCACTCCTTGGCCCAAACCAGTTCCACAAGTAACTACAGGCATCCATACATCTCAGCACAGTTGGGATGTGAGCAAGGGGAAAATCGTATCCCAATCCAATTACTCCTTGGTTCTGGAACCTCTGAAATTTCTCAGATATCTCCTATGCACAAGACCAGGGAATACCACTCAACACGAAAAAATATCCAGAGTTGGTGAAAACTATTGATGATAGTGAATTGTCCTCTGGGCCCATTACTCATACCACATGCAAAATGACGATAGTTATTCAGACGTCCCATCAAGAGAAAGAGAAATTTGAATTAATTTATGCTCCCCTATTCAAAGCCGTCTTGGGAATCCTGTGACTCCAAACTCAAAACACCCAAATCGACTGGCTAATGCAGCAAGTCAAATTACACTCTCAATTTAGTTTAGAACATTGTTGCAAAGTCACCCACCTGAACTCCGGTTGTTCCTTCTTTGATGTTGCCTGTCCCAGAATCTCCCTGAAGCCAGCCGGTACCGCAAGGAGTTATAATTCTTGCGATCCCGTCTGACCCCCGGGGGAAGGGGAGAAATAGGAAGAGAGAGAGAAAAAGATAACACTGGAATCTCAGTGGTTGTATCTCTCTGACAATGGTAAGGGTGAACTTCTGTTTCCTGTGTTCAAGGGTTTGGGAGCACCTGTCCTAAGAAACATAGAAAGACAACTTATAACAATCTGTATAATTATCCTTACACTTCTCTATTTAAACATGTGCTTCTTTTCCTGAACATACCACAGGAAAGAATCTGGACGGTGAAACCACCATCTGGATTTTGTAAACGAATTTTGGGTATTCAGTGTTTATCTCCCTATAAACAAATAAACAAACAACTTCAGCAATATAATGTGCACTGCAACTTTTCAAGATGTTTCTCTTATTAGGTATCTTGATTATTAACATATACCTGGTAGTCTTTTTCCTATTGACCTAAATGGGATTCTGGAATGGTTCAAAAAATAAATTAAAAAAAAGAAGCTTTCAATAATATATAAAATAAATAAAGTATTGCCAACAATGAAGATCTTTCTTCTTTTTAAAGCACCAAAGTTCTTTTTAAAACACCGGAGTTCTTTCACCACTATAGTTTGTAAGCTTCTAAACCTCAAAGCCAGCTGCCGAATCTGTCTGGGGAAGTTTTCTTTTGTGTTGTCTCAAAACATTCCTGACTTTTCAAATATGCAAAATAACTCCTTCGTGTCCTTTTGTTTGTGAAGGATTAATCGGGTTTGTTTAACGTTGAGTCTTTGCGTTGAAATAGTACTTAAACAAGAGCTCTTACCCCGTATGTTGATTTGTTCAGAGCGTTACCTTCATTTCCTCGAAGGGTTGCTAGGCAACTGATTTGTTGACCTTTCTTTTGTGTGCAGGAAGTTCGGTGATGACCTCCAGGAAGCGGAAGACGTGACCACCAGAATCCTGAAGCTGAAAGTCTCAGGAATGTCAAGATGTCGGGACTGGGTCCTGGATTCAAGGCGGGGAGTCCAGAGCCAAAAGGGAACGGAGTCAGATGAGTGGAGCTCACGAGAAGCGAAGCGCTGAATCAAGGCAGGTGGGGTTTAAATAGGGCTGAGCGCGCATGGTTCTGGAAACAGTTAAAATGTGTCCTAAGGATAATTTACATAACTCGTGTACCGGCAAGGCGGTTTACAAACGTGTTAAAAGCAATTAGCAATGTGCATTAGTACAGTCTCGTGGAATGGTTGTTTTTGCGGATCCAAATACAATACGAACAAGCATTGGCAAATGTAACACAATATTCTGGTTTCTAGATACTAATAAGAGTAACACAATGACTCTTTGGGTTTCGTAATCACCAGAACGATTTTTGGAAAGCACATCCTTGACATAATATGACAGATTTTAGTGGCTACACATGAAACCCAGAACCAAATATATTTCAGAAGCACTACAATAAGGGCGAGTTCTAGGTTTTCGTAACAAACATTGCTGGAAGCAACCTGCACCTAGACAAGTAGAAACTTGTGCTGTTGGATAACCAGTAGCGAAAGGTGATGAATATCATGACTATGCAGATCTATTTGATAAGGGAAGAGCAACCATTTATCCACTACATTGCCCGCTTGATTACATAATTGGTTCACAACCAGGTTCAGAAATTTCATGCCTTGAGCAAAAGAAAAAAACTCACTTGTGTCAATAGCTTGACGAAATGCTGGGCATTGGGTTTCTACGACCAACACGTTCACCAGCATCCTCCCCATTGTTCTTTGTACGAAAGAAGGGAGGGAACCGCAGGATCTGTATAGATAACAGGGCCTTAACTAAGATCACAGTCAAAAACAGGTCCCCTCACCCCTATTTTCCACCTTGTTTGACCAGGTAAAGATAGCACAGATTTACACAAAATTGGATCAGCGTAGTGCCAACCATCTTGTAAGAGTCCGAGAGGGTGATGAGTGGAAGACGGCCTTCCATACCAAATGTGGCCTGTATGAGTACCTCGTCATGCCTTCTGGACTCTCCAAAGCACCTTCAGACTTCCAGTACTTCATCAATAAAGTACTGCGAGAATTCATAGATAGTTGTGCAGTTGTTTACATAGACAACATCTTGATTTATTACAACTCTTACGAAGAACATGTCAGGCATGTCGAGGCCATTTTGCAGACCTTACAACAACATAGTCCCTTTCCAAATCATAAAAATGCAGTTTCCACGTCCAAGAAGTAGAATTTCATATTGACACCAGAAAGAATCTGAATAGGTCCTAAAAATGTAGAAGCCATAATCCAATGGAAATCTTCACAAAATGTGAGGGAAATAGACAGTTTTATAGGGTGCTCTGATTTTTATAGGCGATTCATTGACCACTTCTCTATGATCACCTTCCCAATCACCAAACTGTTATGAAAAGGAGTGAAATTTCAATGGGGAGAAGAAGCTGAAAAGGCTTTTTGTCAACCGAAAGACAGGTCTGAGCAGGCCCCTACACCACCCAGATCCTACAGAGCCATTTATAGTGGAGGTTGATGCTTCTCAAGTGGCAGTGGGGTGGTCAAGTCACAACGAGACAAAGACATAGGAGAGTTACATCTGTTGGCATATTTCTCCCACAAGTTGAACCCTGCAGAAACCAATTACTCAGTGGTAGATATTTAACCTTAAGCCATTAAACACTGTAACATTCCTAACAGATCATAGGAATTTGCAATTACAGAAATCGGCACAAGTTTTGTCAACATGACAGCTGCAGTGGTCCCAATTTTTCAATAACAATGACTTCATAATCCAATTCCAGCCTGGGCAGAAGAATGGAAAGATGCGCTTTCCAGATATGGATATAAGATTATTGACTCTGTGACAGAAGCCCCTTTGATCTTATCCCATAGAAACTATTGGGAACCATTGTAATTGACTGACTTTTTACAGGAGTTTTGTCAAGGACAAAACAAAACAGAAGCATTAGACACTTTACAACACCATTCCACTGACATGATAGTTCTAGATAAGGTTAGCTACATAAAGCAAAGACTACACCTTCCAAGTTCAACGCTTATAAATGAAGCTCTAGGATGGTGTCATACTGGTATCCATGCTGGTCATCCATGGGAAAAGAAAACCATAGATCTTGTCCAGCGTCATTTCTGGTGGCCATCCATATCTAATAATGTGAAGATTTTCCTAACAAACTGTGTTGTATGCACACAAGGTAAGGGTTCCCACCAGTCCCCTGCTGGGCAATTTTTGCCATTATCAGTTCCACCCTCACCACGGCACACTATGTCATTAGACTTTGTATTTGAATTACCCAGATAACAGGCCGGGTTTATCATCATCCAAATGGTAGTGGATAATTTCACCAAACTGTCACATTCTATTAAGGGTGGGCGTAGTTCGCGAAGTAGCACTTCGCGAAGCTACGCAAAGTGAAGTTCGCACTACGCGAGCTACGCGTAGCACTTCGCGAACTGCGAAGTAACATGTTCGCACTGTGCAAGATGTTGTTTTCAATGATTGCACAGTGCGGACAAGCAACCGGCACTGTGCAATCATTGAAAATGGCATCTTGCACAGTGCGAGCTGTAGATTTCTGCTGCTCGAGTAGATTTTTACTCGAGCTGCAGCTTTCTCAACGCGAACTGGTAGTTTCTCATCGCGAGCGGTCGCGAGCATACGCGACCCCTCGCAATGAAAAACCTGACCTTCTCGCGTTGGGAATCTCGCCGGGAGGTTTATTTTCCATGCTCGCGATCGCGAACAAGGAAAAAGTCTCGCCAGGATGTCATTTTGCTTGCTCGCGGTCGCCAACTTGACGTTGAGGACCGCGAGCAAGCAAAAAATGACCGCAGCACTACGCAACACTACGCTACGCGTGTTCGCACTGTGCTACGTGCAGTTCGCGTAGCGCGAAGTAGCGCGAACTTCGCAAACTACGCGAGCGTAGCGTAGTGCTTCGCCCAG
Organism: Triturus cristatus; assembly: GCF_964204655.1. NCBI lineage: Eukaryota > Metazoa > Chordata > Amphibia > Caudata > Salamandridae > Triturus > Triturus cristatus. The sequence continues at coordinate 688,368,386 of NC_140588.1, forward strand.
GCCTACATTCTATCCCACTCAAGGGTCTCCCCACTGAGTTGCAACTGGTGAAAATATTTTTTGCAGTCTGTAGTACTTCTTCATGGTCTCCCATCATTCCCGATTCCAATCATGGACCACAGTTCTATCTAAATTTTGGAAATCCCTTTGCAGTCAGTTGGATATGAATGTCTGTCTATCATCATGTCACCATCTGCAAACTGATTGTCAGATGGAAAGGGTGAACCAGTGCATGGAGCAGTATCCATGTTGCAATTTATTAAACTTAGATGTGGACTGGGCAGACTGTTTGTGGTCTGCAGAGTTTGCATACAATAACATCACTCATGCATCTTTTGATTTTTTGCCATTCTTCTGTACTTATGGGTTCCACCCACAGATGTACTGCACCTGATTCATCTATGCCAGCTGTCTAAGAGTTTGTAATTAAACTGACAGACATTCAAAATCATGCACAAGAAAATGTAAAGGTAGCCAAACAATATTTGTCACTGTATGCTGACACAAATGTGAGTCCAGGGCTTGCATATCAAGAAGGACAATTGGTATGGTTGTGGTTAGATCTGGGGGTCTGTAGTTGGCAGAGGTAAGTACCTTTGTCCAAATAGGGACCCTTACTTCTAGTCAGGGTAAGGGGGATACACACTGTTGATTACCCCTGCTCAACCCCTTGGTAGCTTGGCACGAGCAGACAGGCTTATCCCCAAGGCAATGTGCAAAGTATTTGTACCAACACTCACAGTAACACAGTGAAACACCACAAATGCAAGCCACATGAGTTATTTATAAAAATATAAATCACTTTGTCTTGATTAGGCCGAGTCAAAACGACATAAATTCAACATACAAAAATAGACTCTCTTCCAGTAATGGTTCTTTGGTAAAAGGTTCACTGTAGCAATGTTCTTTTGTAAAAAGTTCACTTTAGCACTGTTCTCACAAAAACGTACTTGTAAAAGTAGAGGCACTTGTAGATTCAGTATGGCTGTGAAACCCTTGTTTCCAGCATGTGGAAAGTCACCTCAAAAAATGGTGCCCTTATCAATAAATGCCCCCGCTGTAATCGTAGCACGGAAAGTGCTACCTTTGTATGCTCGGTTTCACATTTAGGAATCACCCCCTCTCACGGCGTGAGAGCGCGCCAGTCAACACCGGGTTTAAGAAGCCCTGAGGTGGCCCGCCGGCAGCAAGTTGAAACACAACCCGCCTGAGCGCACGCTCCGGTCCCAGATCAGAGCCGGTTACCTTAGAGTTACCTAGAGTTACCTTAGAACTCTGCCCTCGATGACGAGCGTGAGGAAGCCTCGATTCCTAGGGGATGCATCGCGCTGCACAGGACTCAACCCAGCCCGGCCTGGACGAACCTCCTCATTGTTGGGAAACCCTCGATGCTGGGACCAATCCCAGCGCGGCTCGGCTGTGACTTTTCATGGACTCTGGGCCAGCCGTGGTGAATGTTGGCAGGGTGTTCTCACGGCTCCTCTCCTCAGCGAAACCGGCCTCGGGCACACAGCTCGAGGTGTGTCGGTGATTACCAAGGACACAAACAGCAATTCTGGCAATCGGGAGCAGGTGGTGAAGAGATACCGCCCCTCAGTGCTTTGTCTTGATCACGGGACAGCGGCGGTGATGCAGGCAGCGCTCTCGGTACTCGTGGAGAGAAGACAAGCATGCCAGCAAGCCAGGCTTCATAGCAACACCAACAACGGCCTGGGGGCACACAAATAACCCCAGGGACAGCAGGGACAGCGGAGCACGATGTTGGGCGAGTTGTAGAAGTCCATGGCAAACATTTGTATCCCTAAGTTTCAACAGGAGGCCAGCTCTTCCCAGGCCCTTGGAGACAGATATACTTCAGAGGGGAGCAAAGCACACAGCACAGTTCTTCTTCAAGCAAGGGGGACACAGCACACAGCAGAAAGTCCCTTAGTCCCATTCCTCAGCAATAACAGCAACTGCAGGTCAGCTCCCAGACACTCAGCAATGGCAGCACTTTTCCTCAGTCTTCCTGGCTGTTCTTCTTTGGCAGGAATTCCTTCTTGATCACAAAGTGTTTCCTAATCTAAAGTTTAGGGGTTTCAGCTCAGATATTTATTCCCCAAAAGTCTTTGTTCTTCATGTGTGAAAGGTCCTAGACCCAGTCCAAACCAGTTCTGGGTGTACTCTGCCAGTGCACATCTTCTTCCTTTGTGAGTGTGGGCCAGGGCAATTAGATGCACCGCATGAGGTGGAGCCAGCATTGTGGAAGGCAGGCACAGCCCTATTCAGACCCAGGTGCTACTCCTCCCACCACTCTGCATACAGATAGGTTTATTCAGCCTAGTGCTGACTCGCACAGCCTCCTGGAGCCACCCCAGCTCCTGTCACTCACAAACCAGACAGTCAGTCCACAAATAGCCACTTTCTAAAAGTGTTATTTTCAAACACTGAATTTAAAAACCATCCACCCTAAAATATGCGTTAAGTTCTGAGTTCAGGGATACCAGAGTCCAAATTTCTATCTTGCTGCTATGAGAAGATATGCAGGTAAACATGTTACACAGCATTCCCCATTCTATCCTATGGGCAAGATAGCCTTTCAATAGTGAAAAACGAAATTGGCAGTATTTCACTATCAGGACATGTTACCTACACTAGAATATGTCCTACCTTTCACATACACTGAACCCTGCCCAGGGGGGTACCTTGGGCCTACCATAGGGGTGTCCAATGTGTAAGAAAAGGGGAGGGTCAGGCCTGGCAAGTGTGTACACTGGCCAGGACAACATGGCAATTAACAAACTGCACACAGGCACTGCAGTGGCAGGCCTGAGACACCATTTTAGGGCTACTCATGTGGGTGGCACAATCAGTGCTGCAGGCCCCCTAGTAGCATTTGAATCACCGGCCCTGGCACACTCAGTGCACTTTACTAGGGACCTACTGGTAAAACAAATATGCCAATCATGGATAGCCAATCACAATAATAATTTAACCAGGGAGCACTTGCACTTTGGCACTGATCAGCAGTGGCAAAGCGCCCAAAGCATCTAAACCAGCAAAAACGAAATCTAACAGCGTGACCATACATGAGTTCAAAGGGACTGAACCCTAAGGACTTCTGAGGCACCTCCCTGTAGGCAAACAACAGGCATGGTAAGAAGATGTCCCACTTCCGTCTCATGGGCTCTGCAAGACCCATTGTCATGTCTTTCAGGGTTCGGTTGAATCTCTCAACCAACCCATTCCCATGAGGATGGTAAGAAGTGGTAAACTTGTAAGTAACACTCCTCCCACAAAGACTTCATGTACTTCGAGATGAAGGTGGTACCCCGGTCGGATAACACTTCTCTGAGGAACCCCACATGGGAAAAGATCCCCATCAATGGATAGCCCACCACAGGGGCTGTGAATGTCTGGAGAGGGACAGCTTCCAGGTACCTGGTGGCATGGTCCACCAAGACCAAGATAAACTTGTTGCCTAAGGCTGTCTTAGGTTCAAGAGGCCCCACAATGTTGAAGCCCACCCGCTCGAAAGGGGTGCTCACCACGGGAAAGGGTTGGAGGGGAGCCTTACACTTTCCTCCACTCTTGCCACTTGCCTGGCAAGTCTGGCAAGTCCTACAATGTGTACTGACGTGTGTCTTCATCTGGGGTTAGTAAAAGTGGGTGACAAGCCTTTTGTAGGTCTTGTCATGCCCCAGATGACCTGCAAGAGGCACGTCATGAGCCAGACCCAGTAGGAAGGTCCTGAAGCGCTCGGGTACCACCAGCACAAGGGCTGCACCGGGCTGAGGGACCTTAGGCTCCCTATAGAGTAACCCATCCTCCCAGTAAATGAGATGATTCTTGGACTTGCCACCTGCTGCCTGGTCTGTGGCCTGTTTCCACATACCAATGAGAGAAGGGAATTCTCTCTGCACCTTGCAGAACTCCTCCCTGGAGGGACCTCCTTCTTGCTGCCAATGGGTCAGCTCAGGCAGTTCTCCCAGTTTAGCTATCTGTTCCCCTGTAGGTTCCAGGGCATCCCCCTCAGGTTCTGCCTCCTCCTGGACTGTGGGAATTGTGGGGGCTGGTTTCCCACGCCCCCTGCCCTTCCTCTTCCTGGCAGGTATCTGGGCCACTGTTCCAGGCTCCAGGTCCGCTTGGTTACCCCTACTGGCTTCCATGGACCGAGTGGTCACACAAACCCACTCCTCAGGCAGACCCAACATCTGCAAATGAGCCTGGTGTTCCACCTCCCTCCCTGGGGAACTCTCCAGGTCATTTCCCAGGAGACAGTCTATAGGCATGGATGGACTAACAACGACCTTTAAGGAACCTGAGACCCCCCCCACTCTAAGGGAACTTGCGCCACTTTGCAGAGGCGCACGCAGTTGTCTCCTGCAACTACAGGTTGAAGTGCATTGGGAATGACCTGCTCCTCAGACACCCACTGACACCTCACGGATGTCACAATGGCTCCTGTGTCTCTCAGAGCCTCCACTCTCCTCCCATTGATGGTAACCCACTGCCTGTACTTTTTAGAGTTCTCAGGCAGGTATTTCACTATCAGGACATGTTACCCACACTAGAACATGTCCTACCTTTCACATACACTGCACCCTGCCCAGGGGGGTACCTTGGGCCTACCATAGGGGTGTCCAATGTGTAGGAAAAGGGAAGGGTCAGGCCTACCAAGTGTTTACACTTGCCAGAACAACACGGCAGTTAACAAACTGCACACAGGCACTACAGTGGCAGGCCTGAGACATCATTTTAGAGCTACTCATGTGGGAGGCACAATCAGTGCTGCAGGCCCACTAGTAGCATTTGAATCACCAGCCCTGGCACACTCAGTGCACTTTACTAGGGATCTACAGGTAAAACAAATGTGCCAATCATGGATAGCCAATCACAATAATAATTTAACCAGGGAGCACTTGCACTTTGGCACTGATCAGCAGTGGCAAAGTGCCCAAAGCATCTAAACCCACAAAAACGAAATCCAGCACAGTGTCAAAAATACAGGAGGCAGAGGCAAAAAGTCAAGGTAAACCACACCAAGGATGCCAGGTCTAACAGTTGTCAACAAAACACATTATTCTCGGATGAACACGAAAAGTTCACCCCTGTTTCATTGGGCCTTTCATGATCATCAAAAAGAAAAATGAAGTAGCAATAAAACTAGACCTACCAACTACTTTATCCATTCACCCAGTGTTTTATATTTTATTTTAAAGCCAGCGCCATACTACAGGCAATTCCCGATAGGGCCACCTCCTTTGCTGTTTGACAACTGCCCGGAGTGTGAGGTAAAAGCTGTACTACACTCCAAAAGAATACGCAACAAACTGTGTTATTTATTGGACTGGAAAGAAAATGGCCATGAGAAACAATCTTGTGAACCAGTGGGGCACATTCATGCTCCAGGTTTGGTTAATCAATTCCATCAACAACAATCGGATAAACCAAAACCTGTTGGGGGAACCTTGAGAGGGGTGTACTCTTGAGTCTGCGGGCCAGCTATTCGCATGGAGCAATGATTACACAGCATGTGCCCCCACCTAGCAATGTACAGAGTCGGGGCAGGGCAAACTTGCATTGTACAGAGCCATTGTTTTAAGTAGAAGGTCCCATTGGTACAAACATCGCCTCAGTAATGATCAAACTAGTGTTTTTATGGGGATGCAAGTGCCAGCAGAGCCATTGCACTAGTATCCACGTACTATCTACAAAAACTCATCTTGCGAAGTCTCGTGAGAGCTCCAGCAGGTGGGGTCTGGCTTGGCTTTTATTTAAAGCCACGCCCATTCCTGAAACTTCGTTTGCTGTATAGACTCTCACGGGAGCACAGCGAGTCTTGCTTCAGGCTTCTCAATGTCAGTGAAATTCCATCTTCATCCTGGGGCCACCTGACGGAAGAAGATCAACAGAGAGCAATTAGACATTGAGAATCGACAAAAGAGGCAGTATTGTGCTACGTTATACGAGCACTTGGCTAGACTTTAAGCAAAGATGTTGTAGATTTATTAACAATGTTGTATTGAACTATATGATTGTTCTGCAGATTTGCAGCACCTACCTGATTATTCTGCAGATCTTGTACAGTTACATGAGTGTTCTGCAGACTCCGTATATTTTTGCCTGATTATTCTACAAATTCCATACACTTAACTGATTGTTCTGCAGACTCTGAGTATTTGCCTGAATATTCTGCAGATTTCCTTCTCTGAAAAAATCAAAGAAAGCTTTTTTTGATCATTGTTATTTTGCTGCTACTCTAGTCTACAAAATTCAATACTAATATGGCATGCTGTGATTTGATGCTAATGTTGAATATTGTGATCCTAACTAAGGTACTATATGTTAGGCATGGGTGAAGCCTTAATCTGTGATCATAGTAGTACTTGTTATACATGCTTCTCATGTTTGTTGATCATAACCTGAATTCTATTGTGTGTTTCTTAATCCTTATGGACTAACAGATCTTGATGTAAACAGAAGACGTGAAACAAGAACATTCTAATAAGGGGCTAATTACAATCACACTGCTAGGTGCAATTCTTTCGGAGGGATGATGAGGGTACACTGTTTAATACCACTAATACCCTTTTCTTTTAGTTCACACTAGAAATGTCTTACTGAGGGAAGAGAGATCATCAAAAATGGGAAAGGGGATCATCGCCGGTACATAGGGGTAGAATGCTACACACCTAGGGAAAGGGTAGCTAATCACACACTGTAAGCATTGCGGAGAGATAACTTCAGTTGCTCTTATTGCAGCAGAGTTCAATCATTAATTCTATCCTGCTGAATCATCCACCCCTTTTCCCCAGGAAGCCGCTACGGTATTTACATAGTGTTCATGGGTAGGGCTTGGGTGTCCAAGTTGGGACCTAGCAGCTTGAATGTCCAGTGTGTCTCTGTGGGATAAACAGAGCAGGGCTTGTCACCTCAGTCCTTCTTCCTGGCAGAGTCCACAGGTCCAGAAGTGTACTGAAGAGCTGAGTCTAACAGTCCAACATTTTTACCTGTTTCCCACTTTGAAGTGGAGGAAGCCACTAGAGGTTTTAACCCCCTGAGGTGTCAGGCATCCCCTTCCTCCCTGTTCTGGTCCCAGCTTATCTAAGATCACAAAATACTCGTCCTTTGTGAGAATTCTCAGGCAAAGCCTTCTTCGTGTTGTGCAAGTGTTTTAGGTGACAGCTCCTCTCCCTCAATAACTCAGAGTGGCTCACCCTGCCAAAACCTATCTTCCCTTTGTCTCACTGTCTGGGAGCAATACACAAAGACCAACTGCCAGCTACACCTAGTCATGCGACCCAGGATCAGGCTACAGGGACCAAATGGTTAGGACAAGAAAATATCAACTTTTTAAAAGTGCCATTGTTAGAATTGTGACTAAAAATCCAACTTTACCAATAAAGTGGACTTTTAATTACAATTCGTTAGACACCAAACTCGGCCTGTCTTCCTGCTCCCAATTGGAAGTTGTCATTTATTAAATGTGTTAGACCTGTCAGTGTTAGGTTAGTCTTTCCCCAAACATTTTGCCTTCCTCCTCCATTTTTTGCTCATCTCTTTTTTGCTGGTCTTAGGAATCTACACACTTTACCACTGCTAGCAAGTGCTAAGGTGCATGTACTTACTACTTAAAACATGATAACATTAGCTTATCCCCAATTGGCATATGTAACTTACTTATAAGGCCCTAGCACCCAGGGTCTGTAAATTAAATGCTACAAGTGGACCTGCAGCATTTATTATGCTGCCCAAATGAGTAGCCCTTGAAACATGTCTCAGACCTGTTATTGCAGCCAGTGTGTGCAGTTTTTAACTGTCAAAATGAACCTTTGTCCAGGTCCAAACCTTCATTTTTAATAATATACGTCAACCCTAGGGTAGGCCCTGAGCAGCCCAAAGGGCAGGTTACAATGTATTTTAAAAGTAGGACATATTATTGTAAGTTATACATGGCCTTGTAGTGAAAAGCTATTACATTCATGTTTCACTACTGCAGTTCCTGCCTCTCCCATAGACTAACACCGGAGTTACCTTATTATATTTAATAAAATTCAAATTCCAAATGGGAGCAGGTAACCAGTTCATGTTTCTTTGGAATTGTACTGAAAAATCCTAACTCGAGGTGAAGTCAGATTTCAAATTGCAATTTTGAAAATGCCACTTTAAAAGGTTAGCATTTTCTTGTCTTAGCCATTTAGTGACTGTAGCCTGCACCTTGGTCACATGACTGAGTGTAGCTGACAGTTGAGCTTTATTTATTCCTGCTAGACAGCCACACACAATAGGGAGCTTAGGTGTGTCTGGATTTGCCATCATTGGCAGGAGGGGAGGGAGGTGCTAGAAACACCCCCACTGACACTTGAATAGATGTTGTCCTTCCTCCAAACAAAGGGCTGCGACCCCTTGTAGTTAGTCGGGTGCCAGGGCAGGAAAGGCAGGATGCCTGAGGACATCAAACGGAAACTTCTAAACTTCTCCCTCCACTACCAAAGCAAAACTGGGTATATTTACTAGACCTCAGATGCCAAATCTTTAATACACTTCTGCCCTATAGATACTCTGCCAGGAACAAGGACTGATGTGCTGCTGAAGGACTGCCTGCCACTAAGTTGGAATGCTACCCTCTGGACTATTGACTTGCTGGACTGCTGCCTTTATGTGTTGACCTGCTGCCCTCTTGCCTGGGTGAGAAGGACTGGGCTTGCATCTCTTGAACCCAGATCCCCGTAGTGACTCCATGAGCTAGTTGACTGGCCTTCTGACATGTGCTTCAGTGACAGAAGGCTCCAACAACCTTGCACCTAGTCTCTGCACCCTGTAAGTTTACCCTGCCAAGTGGTGCCGCCCAGTCCTGGCCCCTTGGAAGTTCACCTAAGATGCTCAGCCAGCCTCTGTGGATCCAGCGGAACCAACCCATAATTTTTGCTGTGTGGTACAACCCTGAGCAGAAGCGATGTATTGCCGCTGCTGCATGGATCGGAAGAGCCCCAAAGACTTGCATTGCAGCCCGCCACCACATCGTAAGATTTGGTGCAAGCCCTCGCGTCCTTCGTAAATGGCAGCCTTGACACAGACACTGGACACCTAATCGCAGCATGCAGCTCCTCAGAACTGACTCATCGCCCCAAAGGTGAGGCATCCTCGACTCTGGACATCACATCGCAAGTCCTCAGCGACAGGATCTTTTATGTCAACACATCATTACCACCAGCCGCGGTCCGTGCAGGTACAGCGGTGGTGCCGGGTAAGGGGGGATTTTGAGGGACGATGAAGAGGGAAAATTAAATAAATAATTCATATTCCCTATGCATCGTCCCTAGAAATCCCCCACTGCCCCAGCGCTATTACCTGCACGGACCGTGGCTGATTACCACGCACCGCAGCCTCGGTGTATTTTAGAACAGATGCATTGCTTCAGCAGCGCAATGCATCTTGGACTCAGATCCTAGTAAAGCTCTGCAAACCAGGTTTTAAGGTACTCTAATCAGCCAGCCTATCTGGGTTCCTGTTGCTGGCCAGTGCTCTATTGTGGATGGCCTGAACTTGTGACTTTGTCCCAGTCTGGTGCCCAAATATCCACAGTTGGTGTTTCACGCCTTTTGGCACTATTTTCACTAGAATCTTTCAAATTGAATATCCCCGGTTCTACTAATTGGATTTTTGTTGTTTTGGTCTTGTGCTATTTATTAAAAAATCACTCTAGTTTTCTAAATCTTTAGTTGGCTCCTTTCTTGGTGTTTTTTAACGGTGTAACTGCTTGAAGTGTTGCACAAATAGTTTACACATTGACTCTGAGTTAAGTCTGACTGCTCTGTGCCAAGCTACCCGAGAGTTGAGCACAGGTTAATTTAGGTTTGCTTGTGGCTTCCCCCTGAGAAGAATTGTGGATGCTGCTTGAGAGGGGTTTGACCCACCTCAACGAGTAACCCAATTTCTTACAAAATGTTATAAGGTAACCCAATGGTATCCTATGGGAGAGGTAGGCGTTGTTGCAGTAAAAAACAAACATAGGATTTATTCGCTACCAGTACATGTAAAACTTAAAAGTACATGTCTAACTTTTTTAATGCACTGCAACCTGGCCTCTGGGCTGTGTAGGGCCTCCCATAGGCGTGACATATATATATTGAAAAGGAAAGTTTGGGCCTGGCAAAAGGTTATTTTACCATTTCAAAATCACATTTTAAAATTGCACACACATACTGCAATGGCAGTCCTGAGAAATGTTTAAAGGCTACTTAAGTCGGTGGCACAATAAGTGCTGCATGCCCACACGTAGCATTCAATTTGCAGGCTGTGAGAACAAGCAGTAACACTTTACTAGGGACTTACAATTAAATTAGACAGCATATTTGAGTGTAAGCGAATTCTGCCATGTTTAAAGGAGAGAGCAAAAGCACTTTAGCACTGGTTAGCAGTGGCAAAGTGTGCTACGCCCTAAAAGCCATCACACTCAGATTCCAAAAACAGGAGGGTGAAGGCAAACATTTTGGGGATGACCTTACAGAGAGAGTCAAGTTCAATACTAACCAAAAACTCTTCTACTGTACACTAGGATATTGATGCACCTATTACTGATCACAAAAATCTAGTAGCAATATGCAACCTGTATTTTTGCAACTAGTAAAGAATTCAGTGAACCACACTATGTAATAATAGGTCGGTTCCCTAAATTCCAATTTACAATCTAACCTACTTCATGAATGAAGGAACCTACTTCATGAGGAAGGTTGTAAATTGCAACTCACTCCGATTGGTGGCCTTCACTGGCTGGGGACCTGCTAGTGTCCGGAGAATGTCTGTTATTGCCTTCCAATACAATAAACGGTTTTTTTTTTTTTGTAAAGGTTTGTTTGAGAATTTCTAGTAGTCACCTTGTTCATTACCTACTCCCCAACAAACCTTTTTTTACATTCAAAAAGGCATTACCACCCCAACTCTAGAGTCTGTAATTTTTCAATGTTTGCAACTGGAATTCATTGCAAAATATTCATACATTCCATACCAATTCATTATTTGGAAGGGACGCCTACAGGACACTCCTTCCAAATACTGATTCAGAGTTAGCCACAGCAAAAATTTGTTGCTAAAGGTACTAATCCCATTTTAGGACTAGGTAAACTTTACCGATTTGTAAAATGGTGTCGCAATCCCATTTTAGGTTTCAGTATAAAAATAATTTTTGCAGTCACAAGCTCCACTTGTAGTGTTTGGATAGTACAAATGGCCCTAAATCTCTAACTCACCCCAGGGTTTGGTATTCTAGAAAACCAGCCCTCCGTGACCCACTGCATTCTACTGACTCTAGCACAGCGCACTCCATCCTCCTATAAACACGAGTTGAATTCCACACTACTTTAGAGACAGTAGTACAGCACTGTGATCTACAATGAGCGGGCTAATGCCATCGACGTCATCCTCAGAACCCTTACCCAGCAACAATGTAATGCAATACCAGCACACATCATTTTACTACTTTATAGTAACATTACACTGCACTTCGGATGCTTAATAAGCATATTTCACTGCGTCCTAGTAAATGTCACCTCAACCATACTGCACTGTATTCTACTGATACAAATGCATTAAATTGCGTCATAGGAAACCAACCTGACTCTGTGCGGCACCCCAGGGACATTGACGTGCCACATTGCACAATCTGGCTATTAATTGACCGCAGAGCACCTTTGGGAGGATGCTGCACCACACTGAGCTAAACCTTAATGACCCTCACCCAACGCACTTCACTCCATCCGATTAACATTACCCAACCATACTGCATCGCAGTGGCACTCACCGACACTCGGGAGGTGCTCGTCCTCCACAATACACTGCATCTTAGTTTTCCTGATTCACCACAATGCACACTGAGGACCGTGGCACACTCCACTCACCCACTAGTGTATCATACATACAATTACCAACCATGCTGCTCTGCCTTCTGGAGACATCACTGAGCTACTTTATACTGTGTCCTAATGCCACTAACCTACCATACACTTTATTAGGTCCTATGGAAAGTAACCAGCAGCACGCAGCTACCTTAGTGACACTAACATGTCACATTGCATTATTTTCTAAGAGCACTAATCCATCACAAACCAGTGAATCTTAAAAACATGAACTAATTACAATTCACTGCAACCTATAGAAACGAATGCACCACACATCATCCTATGGATATTAAACATGACATTTCACTTCATCCAGGCACCCTCTTCAATCACACTCCAATGTCTGAAACCTAGCTGGCCACTCTTCACTTTTTTCCTATGTACAATACATTACCGCACTGTACTTTATCTTATGGACACTAATACACCTTCTTGCACCCTCTCCAATGGATCATATCCCACCTCCTTACATCCTGCCCTCAGCACTTCATTGTAGTCACAACAACCCACAACACTGTAATGTATCGTGAGGATAATAATGCTTTCCACAGCACTAGGCCTAGGGGTATTAATTCAACAAGCTGTACTAAATCAAAGGGAAACTAAATGCCATACTGTTGCATCATAGAGACACTGAAGCACCCAATACCATGGATTCTGTATAAGGAAACTTACTTCACTGAACTGCATCCTAAGATCCTAAACCACTTCAAGGAATCCGAGGGACCTTTACACAAAGAAATGTACCCTAGAACTACTTATGCTCTGCACTACATACCATCAAACTCAAACCACCACACCGGCCTATCTCGTAGTAGAGTAAAGGCACAATATGCACTGCATTCTCGGAACAATAACCAGGAACTCTGCACTACATTCGGGGGCACCACCCATGGCACTGCAATGCATAGCAGGGGCACTCATTAAAGATCCTGTATCATAGGAACCCTGGACCACCAAACCGATCTCCAGCAGTGCTGCCATGACCCAGTGCTAATCTTTCAGAGGAAGTGGCGACTGTTGCACAATATGTAAACTTTTAACAGACCATAATATAACCTGATATTAGATGACACATATAAGACATCCTACAATGGGACGGACTCCAAACTATCAGACTCCTTTATTTCTTTGCACATAAAACCACCATACTCAAATACATTCAGCGCGACCGATTCTCACAACATCTTAGGGAACTTTAACAACCAATCTCCAGAACACCATAGGGACACTAAACCACCAAACTCAAGTACACCTTAGGGATACTCAATCCCCATACTCCAGTACATCTGTTCGAGACTAAACTTCCAACCACCAGTACATATTAGGGACAATAACATATGACACTGAGGGACATATTTACAAGAACTGACACTTCAGCATCAATATGTCAGATTTCTTGCGCCTGTAGCGAATGCCCTAATGACATCATGGATGCGCCGTATTTACAATACAGAGATCCATGGCGCAAGGATTCATGGATCCATCAGACATTATGACAATGGCATAACAAAACTAGAGGGGACCCCCTGCAAAGTACATGCAGGGGTCCCCCCAAGCTCTGGACAGAGTTTGGAGCTCTCAAGCCAGGGACTTGCTGATGACATGGGGCCCCCAGAGCTCGGGCCCCACGCAGTACCTGTGGTGCTTTTGTTACACCACTGAGTTCTTACGCATCTGTTGTCACTAAAGTGATGCATTGCTGGAGTTGATCATAAGAATGCAGCAATGCCATCAATGCATCAGATAACAGAGACGACTCCCACGTTAAAGCCTTGCATCAATCCCTATGCCTAGTTTGAGAAGGCGAAGGGATTTTGACACTGTCAAGTCAATAGACTGAAGCAGTGACAAGTTGTAAATTTCACTGTGTCAGACCCTTGTTGCTGTTAACGTAGGAATGCCTACCCTGCATACAGTATACCTGGTGCAGGAATATTGTTAGAAATGGGGTCTCTAGTTGCCAGTGGTTTGCACCCTATCCAAGTAGGGATCCTTATTCTAGTCAGGGTAAGGGTATTGCACAGCTAAGATAAACCCTGCTCACCCCCTTGGTAGATTGGCAAGAGCAGTCAGGCTTATCTCATAGGCAATGTGTAACGCATTTGTAGAAACACACACAGTAATTCAGTAACAACACTGCAAAATAACACCACACCAGTTCAGAACGATACCCAATATTTATCTGAGTAAAACAAGACCAAAACTTGTAAAATTCAACATATACAAGCAAATATAGCACTTTTAAAAGGTTCAAAAGTCCATTAGAAACTATAGATATGTCACTTTCATCACAAAGTACCTGTAATGCATCAAAATAAAAGATGAAAACAGGCACAGAGGAGGTGAGGCGCCAGAAAAGCAAAGTGATGCATCGGTTCCCTACTCTCAGGGCAGGTGATGCTTCGGTTCCTTACTGCCAGGGGAGGTGACGCGTCGGTATCTTACTGCAGTGCAGGTGAGGTGATGCATTGGTTCCTAACTGTCAGGAGAGATATATGCTGGTTCCTTACTGTGAGGGGAGGTGATGCGTCGGTTTCCGGGCACGTGGCCTTGGTTCCTTACTTCTGGGCAATGTCAATGAAGAACTTGGCGCACAGGTGCAATGCATCTAAAACGCAGATGTGCTGGGTCGATGTGGCAGCAAAGCAGGCGCTGCCTCAATTTTCAAGCCGCAAGCAGGCAATGCATTGAGTTCTTGGGCCGTACAGCAGCGCCTGTGTTTTAGTCAGAGTGGGTGCCTCGGATGTCGGTGACACAGTGCTCGAGACTCAGTCTGCGGTGATCTTTCAGCTGCATGGCAGGGGCTGAGTCGATTATTCGGCTGCACCACAGTGATGCCTTGGTTTTTCAACCTCATGGGGGTTCTGCATCAGGAAAAATAGGCGCTGGAGGTCAATGCGTGTATTTTCTTCGGTCCTCTGCAGCAAAACCACCTCCAAAGGCCTAGAACAGGAATTGGCACCACTTGGCAGGTCAGAACTCCCAGCAGTGGTGTTCAGGGGCTGCAGTTGATGTCTTTGAAGGCCCTGAGACTTCTTAACAGGAGGCAAGCACACACAAGCCCTTGGAGAACCTTGGCAAGCAGTATACAGAAAGCAAAGTCAAGTTATTTCATTGCCCAAGACAAAAGCAGCAAGCAGTAGGCCAGGACTAGGGGTGGGCGGAATTTGTGAAATCCACTTTCGCAAATTATTGCGAAAATGTTAAAAATTATCGCAAACACGCGGAAATATCGCGAAGATGCGAAAGTTTTTTTCCTGCATGTTCGCGAGATTTTCTGCATGGTTGCGGCTC
This sequence comes from Triturus cristatus, assembly GCF_964204655.1. Taxonomy (NCBI): domain Eukaryota; kingdom Metazoa; phylum Chordata; class Amphibia; order Caudata; family Salamandridae; genus Triturus; species Triturus cristatus. The sequence goes on from NC_140588.1 coordinate 688,383,562, forward strand.
GCCAACTTACCCATGTGGTTGCTCGTGGGCGCGGCCATCTTGTTTTCAGTTGTCTCGCGGTGCATGATCGCGAGAAGAAAGACGTGATCGCGCGACGCATGACGTCACTGCGGGCGCGAACTGTTGCGAGACAGCGCAAATGGCTAAAGACAATACAACATCTCATGGAGAACGCGACCGGATCAAGAAAACTTGTCGGCGAACGCAGGGATTCAGGTAAGGCGAGCGCGCGCAAGAATGTATTATTTTACACCGCGAGCAAGAAACAAATTATCGCCAAGCTGCGGAATGCAGAGATTTTGACATTTTCGCGCTTTCCGCAGAACGCGAAAATGTCAAATTATCGCAATTTCCGCCAACGGAACAAAATTTCAGCCCAGGCCTAGCCAGGACAACACAGCAGCAAGCAGTAGTGGCAGTTCCCCTACTACAGCTTCTCAAGCTTTTCATCTTGGCAGAATTTCCTCCCAGTCAAAAACTGTTCTGAAGCTATGGTGTCACAACTCCAGTATATCAGTTTCTGCCCTTGAAGTAGGCAAACTTCAAAGGAAAGTCTTTGTATTGCACAGGACCCTACCTTCCCTTGACCTAGCTCAAGACACACTACAAGGGGGTGTAGACAGCTTTGTGTGAAGACAAGTACAGCCCTATTCAGGTGTCAGCGACAACAACGCCCACCACTCTAGCTCAGGAAGACCAATCAGCCTGGTGATGAGCCATCAGGATATGCGGGCACACCTCAGCTCCTTGTCAGTGAATGCACAAACAGCCCAATTGTCAGCCTAAACCAGAAGTGGATTCCACAGGCAGGCAGAGGTGCGGAATGGTAAAGCAAGAAAAGGACCACTTTCTAAAAGTGGCATTTTCAAACACACAATTTAAAAACCAACTTCACTATAAAGATGTATTTTTAAATTGTGAGTTCAGGGACCCCAAACTTCAAATCTCTATCTCTTCCCAATTGGAAGTAACACTTGTAAGAGGTTACAAGACAGCTCCAATGATAACCTAAGGGAGAGATAGTCCTTGCAATAGTGAAAACCTAAATTGTCAGTATTTCACTACCAGGACATGTAAAACACAGCAGTAAATGTCCTACCTTTCACATACACTGCACCCTACCCAGGGGGCTATATTGAGGGTGCCTTACATGTAAAAAAGAGAAGGTTTGGGCCTGGCAAGTGGGTGCACTTGCCAGGTTAAAATGGCAGTTTAAAACTGCCCACGCAGACACTGCAGTAGTAGGTCTGGGGCATGGTTGCATGGCTATTCGTTGGTGGCACAATCAGTGCTGCAGGCTCACTGGCATCATTTGAATTACAGGCCCTGAGAACACACGGTGCACGTTTCTAGGGACTTACCAGTAAATCAAATATGCCAAAAATGGATGACCAATCATAATCAAAACTTACACAGGGAGCACTTGCACTTTAGCACTAATCAGCAGGGGTAAAGTGCCCAGAATTCTAAGAAAAGCAAAAATAAAATGCAGAACAAAATCAATAACAGGAGGTCAGAAGCAAAAAAGACAGGGGAAAAGCATGTCAAAGATGCCAGGTCTAACAGATACCCTCGGCAAAATGCTTCTGCTGTCACTCTGTAGGTAAATTTGGCATAGAGTACCCATGAAAAAATGCCAGCTCCGGACTTCTGAAGAACATTCTTGGCATAGTTGGTATTTGTGGCAAATTGCTGGTTATGGCACACTGGAGGATATTCTTGGCATTTGGGAAGGCGGCTGTCGCAAAGTCATGAGGGCCATCCCTGACAAATGTGGTCCTTGACATATTAGACATAACCTTTGATGCAAGGGACCTCTATAGTGCAAGAGAAGCAGTATTATGAAATTTCTGGCACTGGCATATTGTATGTAATGTTTGGGCAAAAGAGGCCACCGTGGAAAAATTGAGGTAATTTTTTACATAATTGGGCACCCATTGGACATTTCAAAAACATAATTGAGTGAACTCTATGAAATGACTTGAATATTTAGTGAGGGTTTTTTGAGGGCTTAAGGCTTTTTATCAAATTTATGTGAAATGTGTGCATTAAAATGCACTAGTAAGGCCCATTTGTTTCAAACTTTTCTCAGGGAAGAGAAACCCCCACCCTTCGTTCTACTCTAGATGGATATCTAATAGTAATTAAGCGATTATGTAATTTCAGCAGTGTGAATTATTGTGATGTTATCAGGATTAAAATTCTGCGACATCACTTCTTGGGATGATGCAGGGTCAAAAGTCACATCATGTCCTTTCCTGTGATGTGATTAAGGTCAAAGGATATATGTTGTCCAAGCATACTGATTGAATAAACTGCACTGTAGACAAACACTTTTAAACTGAGAGAGACATACTCACCACAATGCCCACCTAACCACATAGCACCCTTGTAACATTAACCCCCTAAACTGCACCACATCATAAAGACCTCCCAGAAAGAGCTTAATTGACAATGTGGCCTAGCACTACATGTATAAAGGAATTCAAAGTGCTTCACTATACTTGCATCTGAAAACCCGACTTTAACTTCTGCTCTCTTCTTAAAGCAGTGGTAATTGAAACAGGAAATCTGGGCAGATGTGTACAGACAGTAAATAACTAGATGTATCAAGACTCAACTAGATATATCAAAAGGGTCTAAGGGAAAAATATTTAATGATCACAAGGTTTCTAGTCCCTTAATTTCCAATACATTGTAACAACAACAAGGAAACCTAGGGTCAAAGCAAAAGATAAAGATCAAGCAAGTGGAGCACTATCTCAGTAAATATAAATCGCATCAGCCACCAAAGTAGCAACCAACATCATTTGGGATTCGATAGCCCTTGCTGAGCCCTCCAACAAATCAGGGCTACAGGCTGAGTGGGCAACAGAGACCTCTCTATTCATTTAAGATGTGTTATCTGCCATAGTTCTTTATAATGCGGTTATCTTGTATATTAATGGTGGTGAGGGAAGCAGTGCAAGAAAATATGTGAAAAAGTGAAATAATAAAATCATCTACCGGGACAGATAAATTGCTTTATTGGTTTCTGTCCGAGTGATGAAATTAATACCAGTGCAGGAGCAGTTTAGAAAAAATAACTACTCGAGTCCAGCAAGGGAGGGTCTACATGTTTCAGCCTAAAGATTAAATGGTAATCAGGGTTTCGTCAGGACCTTAGAGAACTTATGCTACTGCTGTATATTTGTGTGTGATTCAAAAAGTAAAGCACACCTGTGAAGGAAGTTATACGACCTCGTTAAAGTGAGGATTATTCAAACACTCTCATTGAATTTCTCAGGAGCATTCATCCAAATCCTAGAAAAAGAGAAAGATAGTCAATGCCAATAATTGTGTACAGAGACCTGCTTTATCATTACTATCTATTTATAGTGAAAAGTCTTACAATTCTAAAAGACTTTCTAATGCTCAACTTCAGGCATAATATTGCATGTCATAAGTGAGTCTATTTCCATCAAGGAAAAAAGAAAAACGCTTACCCGTCAATGTACGGGAGTTCTCCTCACCTCACCTGGCATCCGCTCAGAGAAATGAGGCCCTGCTCTATAGGAATACAAATTGGTATGAGACAAATCTCAAAATCCAGACCCTAAGTCTTTAAATTAAAAACCAAACAACCAAACATTTTTCTTTCCAGACGTCATACTGAGGTAACTGGCTGTGAGTTATCCTTCCATTCATCAATGCCCATTTTACGATAAAAAGATATTCATATGAAACGTATCTATAAAGTCAAAAACCATAAACAAATCGCTCAGCTTCACATGTCTGTCTCTATAGTCACCAACTCGTGAATGGTGAAACCCAAAATATTTGTCTGATTTTTGCAAAAAGAAGAAATAAAACATGTTTGACGAACATAACAGATCGTAATCATTCAAAATGTCTTGTTTGTATACATTCTCTAATCATCCCATGACTTCCGATAGTGAAGCTATCTGAGACAACTCGTCATCTGTGATGTGCTTAAAAGTCTAAAGCTTGAGACATGACCGTTTCTTCGAGAGAGTGACCATCTCAATAACCGGACCACCCTCCTATATACTTAGCGGTGGTGCAGAAGGCAAACACCTCTCACTCAACAAGTGATTGTGACCAAGATCTGTTAACATTAATCCCAATATAGATCAAGAACTCAACGGTTCACTAGCGCTATCCATTAATCCTATTAGTATTTGGACGTGCAGAGTTGACTAACCTGTCCGTCGGTACCCCGATCGTGTGCAGAGCAGGATGGGGAGGCGACGGCGTGCGCGTTTCAAGGGTTTAAATACACCAAATCTCATACACAAGATTACTCTAACATCATTAGTATGCGCCGAGGCATCATGAGAATTGTAGTATCACCTACTGGGAAAGTCAACGTAAACTCACAGTAAGGCGTGCCTACACATACGTATTATATTTCAAGTATCAATAGTATCGACACTTTATTGCTGTTTATATTTCTAGATATCGCGCTCCTCGAGATATAATTTGGAGCGTTTTATACGGCCATTCAACAGTGTCTTGTTATCAATTTTGACCATAATCAGTGTCTGCCTTGTCCACTAGCACTGTCTAAAAACTCGAAAACTCGCCTAGGATTTATGGGGCAGACCCTAAGTGTTGTGCAATCATCCAAAATGTCCGCAGTCGTGCCTCCGACAATTGTCTGCCCAAGTTTCATTAATCAACTAATCAGAAAATATTTCCAATCCGTACGGAGCTGGATTAAAGACGCCCTCTACTGGCTAGCTGGAAAGGGCTCAATATTAATGTAGGGTCTTAGAACCACTTATTTTTCTCAATTGAAGAAATTAGCTATGACTCCAAAGACTGCATGTCTATCAGATTATTACGAAGCCACATGACCACTACACTTGTGTATATTAACCATATACGAGTATCATAATCCAGTCGCTCCTAAATACTTAGTCCAGCCATAAAATGTAAGATCAAGAGATATCCGTCTGGCTGGGTTCTGAGTATATACAGAGATCTCAGTATCTTGCATGAACCTCTGGTCTCGAAACCACCCTTGACCAGACTAACTTTTATTTACAAATCAGGCACAAAAAAGTATACTCAAACATTGGCGTATTTTGAACATAGGATCAGAAACTTTGCTATCTCCACTCTTTTCTTATGAGAGAGGTAACAATATATGAGACAGTTTGGTTTATTTTGTATAAATGCACCACTGAATTGATTTAAAACTACGTATTGCTGTGATCTCTTTTTTTACGACAGGTTTGCAAAATGTAAATGTTCATAGGAAATAAAATAAATAAGAAGGAAAGCATGAAGAGGCTAATATCCCATGTCTTCATGTGAGTGACAGTCTCTCTCATCTTGTTATTGTGATGTAATCCTCAGAATCTTTATGAAATTATCAATTTACGAGAGACTGAGGCAATTATGTGCAGGCCTGAGGAAACAAAGCTCTACTTCGTGCTGGCATCATAATGCACGTACAGTAAAGAGCGCTCTGCTTTTTTGCATACTGATTTGTAATAGGCAGTTTTTCAAGGGGTTCAGATTACTGCCTTTATGTCTTTAACAAAACATCGAGGCTTAAATATTGTCTGAAAAAAATATAAAGTCGTAAATTTAATTTATAAAAACATTTTCCTATTGGACTTAACACAATACATCTACACCAAAAGGAGCAATTTAGCAATGTAGGCTGCAATAATGTTGTTTTTTTATACTGAAAAACAAACATGACCGCTTTGAATATGTATCAGTCGCACAAGATTGAAAGAATGACAATACGGAGTCGGGATTGCAGGGTTAATTCGTGCATAGATATATTTTCCGTTGGTATTTCCCATTGCCTTGCATTTGTTATTGGTGACAGGTGTAGTCAAAAAATGGAAAGTGTGTATTGAGGCTGTTATGTGTCTCTTGCAAAAATTAGTATTCTGTGAGTCACAGAGCAAACTGGCAAAGGGACCCCTTTTTCATTTCCACTCGAGATAAACTGTGCAAGAAGCATAGCGCCCGTCTCGGAGATGGACTCATGCACTGAGCAGCGATAGCATCACCAGAAAAACATGGCAGAGTGGGTTACTGTAATGAAGCCTCAGATTTTAACGTTCCCGTTCTTGCACCATTTGATTGCACAAATCTCTTCATCATGAAACAACTCCACGTTTGGTAAATGAAACACATCCTGCTGTTCACCATCTTCTCACATTTCTAAAGTAATCATAATATTCATCATCATTGTCATCATTAGCCACTTACCCAGCCTCTGGTAAGTGATTAGCAATGGGGTATAACTATAAACATTAGAACTCCAGCAATGATCAAAACAACCCTCAACATTTTCATCCCTCTATCACCTACCACGAGACACAGTGTACAATCCAGGCTATGTAAGTCTTTGACAATTTCATATATGCCATTAATTTGTTTGTAAATATCTAAAGAGATTTCAGGAAGATATGTACAGCATTTCATCCCAATAATGATGTGGTGACCTGGGGCAGGGCACTAGGACCCTGCAAGGGACAGTAAGGACACAGAGGGAACCGGACACCACATTCGGTCAAGGTTGTGGGAGGGGGCATTAGAGATCGAGAGGAGAGCGTGGGCAGATGTGCGTGGGCATAACTCAGCAGAGTGTATGACAATAAAGTAAAGAAGATCCTTACCTGTCTCCTGCTTCTTTGTGTCAACCAAAGACACAACAACTGGTGAACGAAGGCGGGATCTGAAGAGCAGAGGTGGATCAAATCGCTGTTTTTCCGAGGAAAGCGCGACGGAACCAGGAGCCCACCCTGGTCCGCTGGATGACCGGAGAAACATCGTGGTGAGCAGCACGACTGGAGAAAAGAGGAAATGAAGCCAGGAGCCCACCCTGGTCCAAGTACAGCAACAAAGGAAGCAGCGACGCGGGAGCCCACCCCGGCCGTGGAGAAGCGGTAAGAGCGCTGAGGCTGGAGGCTGTGAGGAGAAATTGAAATTAAGCGTCCGCCCGCGAGGCGAAGGAAAGCGTCTGCACCGGAGAGTGTATGAAGAAGATTGAGAGAGGAAAACGCGCGTAGTTCAAACGAACTATCGCGAGAGCAGCGGCCATCTTAAGACCAGGCAAATAGGACCAATCAGGAGCCAGAAGGAAGCGGCGGCCATTTTAAGAGGTAAGGCAAACAGGGAGAGGATAGAAACCTCGTGAGACTACTGCGGCCATCTTTGAGTCAGGCAACTGAGCCAATCAGAAGCAAGAAGTAGGCGGCGCCATTTTGAAGTCAGGCGGCCGTTGAAATAGATAGGGAAACACACAAAAAGGGGAAAAAAGGGAAATAAAGCACAATAAAGTGGAAACAAAGGAACAATTAAAGAAAAAAAAAAGAAATAGAAGAAGAAGATGAGTAGAAAGTGCCAAGGAAGAAAATCAGAGACAATGGTGAGGAACAGAGCACGCAAGCAATCTTCCGCAGGCCTCTACCATTCAGCCTATCGGAGCCGCTAGCGGGTATCCGGTTGGAAAGATGGATCAGGAAATTTGAGAGCTACATGAGCACCACGGACGTCCCGAATAGGAAGCAACTGCACCTGCTTCTGAATCTCGCAGGGGATGAAATAGAGGATCTATTGTTAACATTCCCCGCCGGTCACACGGCGGACTACAAGGGAGTGATAAAGTGTCTCACTCAGAAATTTGACCCCCAACGAAACATTGACTTTGAGAGACACACATTTAACACTACATGCCAGCAAGGAGAAGAGAGCCTAGATGACTTTGCAACAAGACTGAGAAAACTGGTCACATACTGCGAGTTTGACAAATTTGACAATGAGCAAGCAATAAGACTGTGCATCATCGAAGGTTGTCAATCGGTGGAGTTCAGGGCACGCATTCTGAAGGAACCAACGACGCTGGAAAAGATTTTGACGATGGCTTGCACGGAAGCAAGGGCCACAGAGCACGCCAAGCAGATGGAGTTGGGAAAAGAGAAGAGAGTGGCGCTAGCACATCGCGTCACTGGTAATTTCAAAAAGAAAGAATTCCAGATGCCGATCATACCAAAAAGGGGCGAACAAACATGCTACCGCTGTGGTCTTGAATTCCCACACGTCGGTGCCTGCCCAGCAATGGGTCAGAAATACAGGAAGTGCAACACGGACAACCATTTTTCAAGCATGTGCATGACCATACAATTCAGAAGTGAAAGAGGCAGAACAATGAGATCAAGGATGACCAGTAACAGGTACGCACGACATATGGAAACGGCCAATCGCAGCTCCTCCGACGAAGCAGAAGAAACTGCAACACTTGTGTCGGAAGCGAGACTATATCTAATGTCAGACACACCAAGATAAGCAAAAGAGACAGGGCACGTTCATCTCGTGGAAAAACAACAAATAAAGAAGACAGCGACTGTGGACATCGGCGTAGGGAGCCAAGAGCTAAGTTTGTGCTTGACAGTGGAGCAACATGCAACATCATGTGCATGTCAGAATACCAGAAAATGAGAGTGAAACCACAGCTATCACCGTCGACCATGGATGTGTTCACGTGGGGTTCCAAAAGGCTAGTAGAAAATATGGGATAATTCACGTAGAATTTAACATACAAAGGCAGATCCTACCAAGAAGAAATACATGTGCTCAAAGGGGACATCCCAGCACCATGCCTGCTAAGCAACGTGATGGCACAGGTGATGGGGCTATTAGCAATGACATACCACATGTCGGAAACGGAAAACATCCTACAAGAATACCCTGCTATACTGATAGTTCTTGGTAAGCTGAAAGGAAAACAAATAACGTTACACATTAATGAAGCAATCAAGCCGGTGACTCAGCATCATAGACGAGTACCAATCCATCTCCAACCACAAGTTGAAGAGGAAATAACTAGCTTGCTGGCACAAGACATATTTGAACCTGCTGAAGGACCAACGCCTTGGGTGTCCCTGATTGTGGCAGTTCCTAAGAAGAACACCTCAAAGATCCGCATCTGCGTGGAAATGAGGATCCCAAATACAGCAATCGCAAGGGAACGTCAACCGAGGCTGCACCTAAATGACATGATCAGCTGCCTCACTGGAGTCTGACGATTTTTGAAGCTGGACTTGTGCAAAGGGTACCATCAGCTAGAACTGGATCACCAGTCCAGATACATCACAACATTCTCCACACACCTGCGTCTGTTCAGACACAAGCGACTAAGCTTCGGAATCTCGTCGGCAGCGGAGATATTCCAGGAAACAATACGGCAAGTGATAAGGCCGGTACGGAACAGCCTAAACTACAGTGATGACATTTTGGTATTTGAAAAAACAGACAAAGAGCATGACGCAGCGTTGCGTCAATTGTGTACACAACTGGATCAAGCAGGCCTAACATTAAATGGAGAGAAATGCGAGCTGGGGAGAGGGGAACTAGTGTTCTTCTGGCACATTTTCTCCAAACAAGGGATGAGGCCAGATCCCAGCAAAGTTGAAACACTGAAGAACGCAAATCCCCTGACGGATGTTGCAGAAGTAAGATCATTCCTGGGCCTTGCTAGCTACTGTGCGCAGTACATACAGGACTTCGCCATAGTGAGCACACCACTAAGAGAACTGACCAAACAAGGGCAGAAGTTCATCTGGTCTCAGGAATGCAACAAGGCATTCGAGAAACTAAGACAAGCAGTGGTGACTGTGGAACATCTGGCCTACTTTGACCCCTCACTCTGCACTGAACTGACTGTCGATACCAGCCCAGTAGGACTAGGAGCAATTCTAGCGCAGCATCTGCCAGGGAGAGATTCACAAAGAAAAATTGTTGCGTATGCAAGCAAAAGCTTAACAGACATTGAAAAGGCATATTCGCAACCAGAAAAGGAGAGCCTAGCAGTGGTGTGGGCTTGTGAACACTACCACATGTTTATCTACGGGAAGTCATTCACCATCATAACTGACCACCAGGCACTAGTGACGATCTATGGCAGCCCGTCATCCAAAATGCCACCCAGGATTGAACGCTGGGGCATAAGGCTGATGGACTATGACTTCACGATTGTGCACAAGCCAGGGAAAGAACACAATCCGGCAGACTACATGTCGAGACACCCATTACCGCAGGTCCACGAGATGACATAGATGGCAGAAGAATACCTCAATTTCGTACTGAAACAATCGACATCAGCAACAGCAACACCACCGATATTGGATGACATATTTGAAGCATGGGGTTCACCAGAGATGCTAAAAACAGACAATGGTCCTCCATTCTCAGCAGAAGACTTACGCAGAATCATGGACTATTTAGGGATAAACCACAGGAAGATAACACCGCTGTGGCGTCAAGGGAATGTAATGGTGGAGAGGTTCATGGGGAACATCAAAAAGGCGGTCCAAAGGGCCAAGCTAGCGCAGATATCACTTAGCCAAGCTCTGTGCCAAGTATTACGTGACTACAGAAACACACCTCACAATTCCACAGGAAGATGCCCAGCAGAGCTAGTACTGGGAAGAACAAGTAGAACAAGGCTACCACAAATAGAAGTAACTATGGCGCCAGATCACAGCAACATTGCAGCAAAAGACAGAGAGGCAAAAGAAAAGATGAAAAGATACGCAGACACCAAGCGACACGCCAGCTCATCAGACATAAAGGAAGGAGACACGGTGGTAGTGCGTCAGCGACAACAAAGAAAATCTGACAGCATGTTCTCCAAAGACCCGCTCATAGTAACAAAAGTGAAGGGCCCAATGATCACGGCAGAGTCAGAACATCAGAGGATAACCCGGAACAGCTCACATTTCAAGGAACTAAAAGAGAAAAAGGGGGAAGACCAAGATAAGGACACAGCAGGACAAGAAGAGCAGGAGCATAACAGGAAGGAAAAAGACAATGGTGAGGAACTAGCAGAAAAGCAACAGACGGAGGCCGGCCCAAGAAGAGCATGCAGACGGCCAAAAAGACTAATAGAAGAAATGTAATGATGGGAGGCACACCGACCGGTCTTTGTGACAAAGGGGTCGAGATGTAGTGACCTGGGGCAGGGCACTAGTACCCTGCAAGGGACAGTAAGGACACAGAAGGAACCGGACACCACATCCTGTCAAGGGTGTGGGAGGGGGCATTATAGATTGAGAGGAGAGCGTGGGCAGATGTGCGTGGGCACAGCTCAGCAGAGTGTATGACAATAAAGTAAAGAAGATCCTTACCTGTCTCCTGCTTCTTTGTGTCAACCAAAGACACGACAACTGATAGGTTAGGCCATAAGGCTAGAGGGCCAGCCAAGGCCTTGAGCTTTTGGAGGGCCGTTGCCACTCTGAGGTTTTGGCAGAGACTACCAAGGGAAGGCGCCAGTAAAATATCGCAACTCTGCAAAATCGAAATAGTGAATTGAAATTGGCGTTTCAGGTCAGATATATGGTAAACGAACTCTGCACTAGGCTGGTAATAAAGCCAGATCAGTGGAAGCAAGGACTGCAGATCTCCAAAAAGGAGGTACGCACTCTTGCATCTAACTGTACCAGAGAAGAGGATTTGCGGTATATGAGGGGAAAATCATACACTTAATTTTTGTTTAATAGTTGGAGCTTTCCCTATATCGAAGCCCCACCTAACCCCTCGCTCAGGGATGTAGTTTGAAAATTTAGAGTTGGGTTCAACTCATGTTAAGTAGATAGGAAGACAATAACAGTAATGAGTGACGAGCAGTGTATGTGCGTGTGTGGGTTGCAGATAAAATGTAATGGGCTGTACATTTTATTGGATTGTTTATGCTTTTTAGATAAGTGGAAAGCATTTTTAAAACCACTATTTATTAAATATAAAGTTACAAATTGGGACCAAGTCCCCAGATTGTAACATTAATATGAAATCTGCCAGTCGGGCTCTAATAGGTCGACTCTAGCGGCAGATACTGGGGGTGTTTTGACAACCCCCCCACCTTTGTGAAGGCCAACTAGAGGCTGCCTGGGTCAACTCACTGCCCACCTCAGGATCAAGCCAGACTATGCCTCACCCAAAATGGCGACTCCCAGACACTGGACTCGCTCCATACTAGCAGCCGGAGGCACCTGTGGACGTGAGACAGTGCTCCTAATTGGAGCAGTTTTGCCTGATTGGGGGCCTCACTGGACAACCAGAGCCCCCAATGCCACACAGACTCCTGCCTTATCCTGGCATGGCAGCCCCCTGGGTTGTGTGAGATGCTCTGCTTAGTGAGATGCTCCCAACACCTGCAAGTAGGGGCAAAACAAAGTGGGGGCATCTTTGACTAGCCTCATGTGCTGTCTGGGGGATTTCAGCAAGTGGCTTATAACCCCTACAGCGCTACCATGAACCCACTGCCTGACCCCAACATGGAGGAATATCCATAAGATGATCAGCACTGGTCCTAACTGCTGCTCGCTACCCTGGGACAGGTGTGGATGTTCTAGCTTCTGGAAGGAATAACAGGCTGGCACTTGATGTTTCTACCAACATGACTGCAGTCCAGATAAGTCTCTATACAGCACACATCAACTCTCTTAAATGCTGGGCAGACCTCTGCATTACACCCTGTCTTACAAAATGGCCAACATTTAAACCAAAGGGGATAGAAAGAGGACTTTCAACAGCTTGAATACACACAAGTGAGGGCGTCTTTGAGTGGTGTTCATTGGCTTGGCCCTAACAACCTTGCATCCATCCCGCCTTACTGAAGCTTGTAGCAAGCTTCATTTGGGTTGCTGCAACGTGTTCACAGTTCTGGTAAGAGAACGCAAGCAAAACTAGTCTAACCTACCTCAGATCATATCAAGGAATCCTAGATCCCAGTCCTAGTTCCATCTTCCTCTCTTCCTAAGACTATTAATTGAGGTCCCCTTTCAACCCAGAAAACACAGTGGACTTCAAAATACTGTGGACATCCTTGTGACGAAAATCTTCACCTTAGTAATGAATTGCCTTGATCATACCTATAACCTTCTAACTGGTATCAACCTCCAATATGACGTTTACACCTGTTGCTACCAGCTCCGTCCCCTTCTGATCTGGCACCAATGCTTTCAAGATCAAATACTCCCTGTATCTGTACAAACACTCAATGAAAAATTTGAAACACAGGACCTTGAGAGACTTACCAGAAATCCTCTACACAGACCAATACCATTGCCAATGCACAGTCTCCTTAAAAACGGACCTCCTTTTCTTCATGCACGACACAGACTGCTAGATCAGGTCCCTAATCAATACTCTCCATTCCTCATTTCTCTCTAACATCCCCTTTGGACACAAACGGAAATGCTTTTCCCCCTTTGGTCTCTTGGGAAACCTTTCTATATCCATTTAGAACAATGGGAAAATCATGTTCCAAGCCAACGACAAAATCCTGAACACAGTTGACTTAAGATCTTACTCTCAGGCACTCCGACAAGCCTCCAGGCTCCCCTCTCCATCCATTCATTACACCCCTCACCCACTCTACTCCCCTGCTGGTCCACCCAAAAAGCACCCTCACCCCAGAGTCTCTTACCATCTATGAGGCCTCAAACAACTCATAGCTCACAGCCATTACCAGAACTTGAACATGCCCTCAGCCCATTCTGAAACCATTCCCCTCCAACCTCTCACAAATCATTATCTCCCACTCTGGCTGCCATCCTTTTTTCATCCCTCAATTGGCTCATATGTCTTGCCCTTCCTCCCTATCTTCTTTGCCTCCTGCAGAAATATCTCCCAACACCAGATACCTACAACCAGTGCCTCCCCCTACCTGCACGGTTGCCACCAGGTCCCACTTTCGCCCCTTTTCAGATATGGTGCCAATGCCTTCCAATCAAATACCCCCCAATTTTTTCCAAACATTCAAAGAAAAACCTAATGCACAGTACCTTGAGGGATTTCCCAGAAATCCTCAATGCAGACCAACACCATTACCAACGCCAACGCTCCCTCAAAACTGACCTCTTCCTATTCACACACAACACGGACTGATGGATCAGGTCCCTACTCAATACTGTCCTCACCTCTCTAGATCCCCTTTGGACAGAGCTGAAATGCTTTTTCCCATTTGGCCTCTTGGGCAACCTTTCTATATGAATTTAGAATGGGAAAATCATGTTCCAACCCAACGACAAAAACCTGGACACAATCAGTTTAATTTATCTCACCCTCAGGCACTCCGACAACCTTCCATGCTCCTCCTCTTCTCTATTAATTACACCCCTCACCCACTTTCCTTCCCTGCCATTTGACGCAAAGAGCACCCCTCACCCCAAATTCTCCAACAAACCGTGAGGCCTCCCGTGATACCAAAACTTGAACATCCCCCAGGCCATCCCCGCACCATTCCCCTACAACCTCCTACAAATCATTATCTCTCAACCAGGCTGCCATCCTTTTTTATCCCCTCCATCAGCCCATATGTCTTGGTCTCCCTCCTTACCTTCTTTGCCCCCTGCCCTAACATCTCCTGACACCAGATACCTATAACCAGTGCCTCCCCTTCTAAGCACTGTTGCCACCAGGTCCCCTGTTTGCACCTTTCCAGATATGATGCCAAATCAAATACTCACCAAATCTTTTAAAACACGCAAAGAAAAACCTCAAGTATAGTACCTTGAGGGATTTCCCGGAAACCCTCTTTGCAGACCAATACCATTGCCAAGGCAAAGGCTCCCTCGAAACTGACCTCCTCCTCTCCACACACAAAACTGACCTATGGATCAGGTCCTTATGCAATATTCTTTCTTCCTCATCTCTCTCTAACATCCCCTTTGGACGCAAACTCAAACGCTTCCCCTCTTTGGCCTCACAGGCGACCTTTCTATATTCTTTTACAATGGGAAGATCATGTTACAAGCCAACAACACAATCCTGGCTGCTGCCAACTAAATTTATCTCACCCTCATGCTCTCCGAGAACTCTCTATGCCCCTACTCTCCTTTTGTCCATAACACCCTTCCCATTCGAGTGGTCTGATCGCATTCAGATTCCATTCTCCCTAACCGGCTTGCATACCAAAACAGACAGACAAACCAAGATAGAGGAAAAATGGTTCAGGGACACATCCAACCTCGACACAGAAGTCATGGCCATCATGGCCCTTCCCACCCTAACTTCGATTACACCTCACCTGAACATTAACAAGGCCACTGAAAAATACAACTCCTGCATAGAATCCCTTATTGACAAATGTACACCCTTGAAGTGCAAAGTATCCAGACCAAAACCCCCCAGGCCATGATTCTCTAATGAGCTTTATGAGGAAAGAAACCTTCTCAGAAAATGTGAGAAAGAATGGAGACAAGCACCATCTCACCTGAGTCTGACTAAGTTTCATAAAGACCGAATCTTCAGAGCCAAATTCTCCCACATTGGAGCCATCATGATTTCTGCAAAGAATAGATCACTGCACTTGTTGGAGGCCTTTGCACAGACTACTAACCCCTCCACCACTTCAGCTCCTAAGTCATTCATGGCCCTTTGCAATGACTTTGAGGATTGTTTTGATAAAAAAGTTAGAGGCATCCATATCTCGCTGCCCATCAATGACTCACTTGATACAGTTTAGACTACCATGCAAGGCACTAAAATCATGGTCCTCCATCTCTCAAATTTCCAAACAGGACCTTCAGCAAACAATCCACAATGTAAAACCCTCCAACCACCATCAGGACGCCATTGCAGGTTCTATCAGCAAATCCCTTGCCACACACCTTCTCCCCATATGGATCACCATGGTGAACTCCTCTCTTAAACAGGGTCTCTTCCCAGAACGACTAAAGTGGGTCAAGACACCCCTCTCTTGAAAAATCAGCCTCTCCATTTAGAGAACTTGAACAACTACCACTCAGTCTCCATACTACCTTTCCTAGGCAAAGTCACTGAAAGTTGCATAGCATCCCAATTAGCCTCACAAATTAGAACAAGCAACTTCCTAGACTCTCTCCAATCAGGTTTCGGCCAGGGTCACAGAACAGAAACTGCGACCTCCAAATAGTCGATGACTCCCTCAGAATCCTCGACCCAGGCAACTCCTGCCTCCTGGTCCTCATGGATTTATCCACTGCATTTGATGCTGTCAACCATATGGACCTCCTTCATACTCTTGAACTGTGCATGGGATATGGAAGGACTGTCCTCAACTAGTTTTCCTCATACCTATCCAACCGCTCCCAAATTTTGAGATTGGGCAACTCACTCCAGAGACTATTCAGAATTCTCCATGGGACCCCTCAATGCTCAATCCTCTCCTCAACCCTCTTTATCCTCTACATTGAACCTCTTTGTGTGAGTCTCTTAGTAACTCTTAGATCCTCATCCACTTCTACACAAACATCACCCAAATATACATGAAAATCTCATCCCCGGAAGACGTTGCCCTGCTTTCAAAAACATTCTTAAAGATTCAAAACTGGATGTCCAACCACCATTTAATTCTACAAAAAAAGGGGGTAGTAAGAGGACGTAGGCTGGGGCCACCCTTCAAAGCCAGAATTTTTTTATGAAATAAAGGATCCAACCTTACTTTTGTGAGTAATGTCTTATTCCTTTACCTGGGAAAAACCTTACATTTTTCATTAAATCCTCACCCACCAGGGTTACCTGTTGGTGGCATGCTTCATCATAGGTCATTCTGCTACGGAACGGGGCGTGATGTGACCAAACGGATTACGCAGGAGCACTGATTTAATACTATAGGAGGCAGATGTGTGTTTTATGTGGTGATAATAGCTACGAATTACTTTACAGTCCACAAATAGGTATTCACGCGATGTATTGACAAGGAGTACAACGGATATGTCATGTGTGTTTCTTTTAATTTAGTAACCACCTACTTTTCACTAGAAGTGCCATGGGCAATCACAAACGAATGAGCAGAAAAGTCACTAATGGAATCTTATTTTCTTTCACCTCGGAGGTGCACACATGGTTGAAGGGCTTAATGGTTTAGCCTTTCCTAGTACGGCAGAGCTGACATGGTGATAAATAATCATTGTTCTTTTACCTTCTTCTTCATTTTCTTTCCTTCCAAAAATGAACAATGCAAGGACCAGGTGGTATTATTAATTGAACACCTGAGTGTGCATGTGTGATTGATTCACTTTTTTTGTGATACTACCCACTACTTGATCATATGAAGGTACGCAGAAAAGGCAAAATTCTTACACAGGCCAACCCTCAGGCAAACCTAGTTCAGACTAATCAATCCCCTTGATGGGTTTCTCTTCTCAGGTGATCAAACGTGGATGATTCACCGCTCCTGCAGTGGCACTTGCCTGGTCTACGTCACTCGTAACCTACTTGTACCCCTCTCTGTCACCATCTTTCCTGGCCACTAATACTGTTCATGGAGAACACTTTTTCTCACCTGCAGATGCCACTTGTGAGGTGAATAACCCTAAATTGCTAACCGGTGCATCCTAGCAGGCAGACAGTACCACCATTGCCAATAAGATGATGTGACCCATTCTATCCCCTAAGTTGCATTCCTGTCCTGAACCCAGGGCAAGATGTGGCCAATAGGCTAACAACTATCAGAGGCCAATTACAGCAGTGACTTTCAGAGACCAGGCCCCTGACCATACCTTGCCAAGTGGAAATTCTAATCTGGGTCTTTGGGTGGGCCTCACTTAGCAAAAAGGGGCTAGCAAAAAGTCTCCCACTTGCTTCTGAGGTCCCTTTGGCATCTTAGGCTTTTCAGAGTCGGGCGCTAGAACCTCAGGTTTCAAACACTCTTCTTCCACTCTAACTTCCACCATCTCCAAGATTTCACTCTAAGACTAGCTTTTTAAGTCAGGGTCTGTACTACGGGTGTGTGGAATGTTCTGTTCCGCTCACAGAATTAATGGACTTTTGGTCACTCAGTGTTACTCCTGTAAGACTCCAGAATATGCAAGCTAGTTTTGGCATCCCCTAGTGTGATTTTATAATTAGGGAAGCTGCTGGCATTCATGAGCAGTCATTGTCAGAGGGCTGTAGTTCGAGTAGATTTACTGCAGCTCGAGTAGATTTCCTACTCGAGCGGCAGCAAAATCAACTCAAACGGTTGTGCACTCTTGTGCAACACATGGTGCCATTCATGCTGAAATTTGCATTGTTTGCGCTAGCAAGCTACATTGCAATGCAAGCTGTATGTTTCTGCCAATTGGTAGAATTCTGTGGAATCTCGTTGAGTTTTTCTGTATCTCAATAGAATACCGCAGAGTAAAACTCTGCGAGTTCCACTCACCCCATCTCTGTACCCTGAGAATGAACAGAAGCCTGGAAGTCCAGGACTTTGTGGGGGACACCCCATCCCTCTCAAGGATGAAACACTTGGTCTGTGTCATGTAGGGGCCTTCCTGGTGTAGGTCTCCTGTTCTCTGTTTCTGTGACAGCATAAGCAGTACCTCCAGGTCTTAAGTGGCCTTGCCAGGGTCAGTCTTAGGGTGATCTTTCCTCACCCAAGGAAGTTCACTGACAAGGATGCAGTCTATGGGCATCTGGGGCCAGACAATAACCTTCTTAGCACATTCCCTATCACATAAAGAGGAAAACATTTTGCCCAGGTTTCTGCTGTACCATACAGACCTGTCCTGGCATATACTGTTTGAGGATACCAGCCTTGCTAGCACCATAGTCTGGCTGGTACAGGTATCCCTCAGAGAAGTGACAGGAAACCCATTCACTGTAACTTCCTGAAAGTGATGGCTCCCGCCCCTAGCGATTACCAACTTTCTTTCTCGGGCCACATACCAACTAAGATCCCCAGGGCATGCTCTAACTTTTTCTCATGGGAATAGCCTCGCCCAAGTCTAAATTGGCCACCCCTGTGGAGGGCACGTCTGCTGGTGGCTCATAATACCGGGGTGAGAGAAAGGATGCCCAAGGCTTTTTCCCATCAGAACATCCCCTAGTGCGCTGAAGAGTAATGGGGAGCCTTTGCCTCAAATTTCTTTTGGGGAGCTTTTGGAAATGTCTCTGTTTTCTGACCTTCCCTTCTCCCGCAGAGGGAGTCAGAACCACCTTCCAGGCACCTTCTTGGACACTCTGGTGTTAATCCAGAGGTCAACTTTCTTCCCAAGCTCTCTGTACAAAGTGAGCTTAGTGTCTGTCAGGTGATGGTGGAACTCTGAAAAGCAAATCCTTAAAATATGCTACTTCATAACCAACGTGTGCAGCCCATTACAATCTTTTACTTTTCTGTCCTTTTCCTAATCATCCAAAGACTTGCAATTAGAATACACAGAATCCACCCATGACTGGTGTGATTGCTTTTGGCTATCCCTGAACTTCAGGCAATACCTCTCAGGGGTTAAACCAAACTTACCGATAAGAGCTTCTTTCACTGGGTATACTTCATCTGGTCAGCTATTTCTATGGCCAACAAGTTATCGCTCCCAGAAATGGCCATGTGCTTCTAGAGACTAACCCCCAGTCCTCCTCTGGGACTCTACTCCTATGCAGGGTCACCTCATATACTGCAAATCATTTATCTATGTCACCTCACCATGTAGCTAGGCACCAGGTCTTTGGAGGTGTTAGACCTGACATCCTTACCATGGTTTCCCACTAACGTTTTGCCTTCAAATCTTATGTTTTTGCTGACTTTGCTTCTCTTGCTCTTAGGACTCTTCACACTTAACCACTGCTAACCAGTGCTAAAGTGCTTGTGCTCTCGTATCAAAATATGGTAACATTGACCTATACCCAATTGGCATATGCGATTTTACACATAAGTCCCTAGTAAAGTGCACTGCATGTGCCTAGGGCCTGTATATTAAATGCTTCTAGGGAGTCTGCAGCACTGATTGTACCACCCACTTCCGTAACCCTTTAAACATATCTCAGGCCTGCCACTGCTGAGCCTGTGTATGCAGTTTTAAACTGTCATTTCTACCTGGCAAAATAAAACTTTTGACAGGCATGAACCTTCCTTTTTAATAGAAATTAGTCACCCCTAAGGTAGGCCCTGGACAGCATCAAGGGAGGGTTGCAGTGTATTTAATAAGTTGGGCATGTTCTGAGATAATTGGTACAACCTTGGTGTCTCTGGAATTTTAATTGAAAATCCTAACTTATGGCAAAGTCTAATTCTAAGTTACAATTCAGCAAATGACACATTTTAGAAAATCGGCTTTATCTTACCTTAGTCATTTGGCACCAGCAGCCTGTCTCGGGTCACATCACTATGTGTAGTTGGTAGTTGGGCTTTGTGTATTCCTCCTAGACAGCAGCACATAATGGAACTTAGGTGTGACTGGATGGGCCATCAATGGCAGAATGAGAGGGAGGAGCTGGGCCCATGCTCATTTAAACCTGATTAGACTGTGTCCTGTCTCCAGACAAAGGGCTGCATACCCCCTGTATTTAGTCTGGAGCCAGGGAAAACAGGGCATTTGTGCAATTCCACGGCCTGCCTCTAGGAGTGTTTCCCCACTTCAAGGACACAACTGTGTATAAAAGAAGGACCTCAGACACCAACTCTTCAGTACACTTCTGGACCTGTGGATACTCTGCCAGGGAGAAGGACTGCTGTGCTGCTACAAGTACTGAATCCTAAAAAGGGTTCAAGATATCACTACGTACAACAAACATAATTGCAAATCACAAAATTTACCAACTGAAAACGTCAGTGAAAAGGGAAAAGAGAAAAGGAGGAGAGAAAGGAATAAAGGGCAGAAAACCATGAACAAATAATTATAAGATTTTGACAAATGTTTTCAATTCATTAAATACTAAAACATATAAGACAGTGGCACTCAAAACAGTACACTGGTAACAAAGAATAAATGAACAATACAGAGTGTAACCGGACAGGTGGCTGACGGAAGGAATTATACAAACAGAGGGAATTCAGGACAAAACTGAAACCACACAGAGCAAAACAATGCGTCCTTCTTCAATTGCAGCCACATATGTGTGTAAACGACTTTTGGACCATTGTGAAAATACACGGTCATCATTAGGACAAAGTAATAGTTAATTGAGCGTCCAAGAAATTTGTATAAAACATCAACTCCTGGAGGGAATACAGCCTGACACGAATTCACAATTGTGAGGGATGCAGAGAGAATTTTGGAGTGGAATAGAAATAATTAAAAATTGGCATAGAAATTGCAGCACGTAATCATCAAAGTAATTGATCAACTATCCTTGACTGTGTATACTTAATATATTGATCATGGCCGAAAGCTTATGAGATTAACATTCAATATGCTTCACTAGTACATGCCGGGCCCGTCTTGCACCGTTCGTCTCGCCTATAAGGACTGCCACTCTGATGGACTGCTTCTCTGAAGAACTGCTTCCCTGCTGCCAGTGCCCTCTTGCCTGAGTGAGAAGGACTGGACCTGCATCACTTTAACCCAGAACCAAGACTGACTAAAAGGGCTAGTTGGCTGGCCTCCTGATCTGTAGCCTCAGAGACATACCAGGCTTACAAAAACCTAGCATCTGAACCAGCCTAGTCCTGGACCCTTGGAAGCAGGGTTAAGGATCTTTGACAGCCTCTGTGGATCCAGCAGAATCGTTGCAAAACCTCTGCTGCACAGCATAACCCTGAGCAGAACCAACGCACCTCTGCTGCTAAGTAGATTGGACCAGTCGTAAAGACTGGCATTGCTGCCATAGCCCACATCACCTTCAGAACCGCAACTGTGTGGCGTATCCTCGTGCAGGCCCTCGGATCTCTTGTCAACGGCAGCCTCAACTACAATGGCTGACTCCGCATCGCAGCCTGGCAGCTTCTCGGAACCGATGCACCTCCCTGACTGCATGGAAGTATCCCCGACCCCGGACTTTGCATCCCAAGCCACATCAATGGGATTGTCAGTATCGATGCAACAGAACCTCGCACCACATAATTGCCTCATCTCAGAACTGATACATCACCTCAGCACACAGATCCATGCAATGCTCCGTACACCAGGATTTAAGGTACTCTGTTCAGCAGGCCTAACTGAGTCTCTTTAGCCAGGCCACGTTCCATTGGTGTTGGCCGGACCTTGTGACTTTGTCCTGGTCTGGTTCGACCAGATATCCACAGTTGTCACTTTATTATTATTATTGGTGCTATTTTCTCTAAAACGTTTCAAATTCCATAACTCCGGTTCTACTGATTAGATTTTTGTCATTTCGGTCTTGTTTTACTTTCTAAATTAAGCTCTATGTTTCTAATCTGGTGTGGTGTTTTCACTGTTTTACTGTTTGAAGTGTTGCACACAAACTTTACACACTGCCAATCAACAAGGATGTTAAGTACGGGTTAATTTAGGATTTCTTTGTGCCAAACCCTGATTAGGACTGTGTTTGCTGCTTTACCAGAGCTCACACCCCAGTCAACCCATAGCCCAATTTGTACCGGAATGTGGATAATTTTACAGCGCGTGTGCTTGTGTGCGGTGGGTTTCGTAAAGGAGAAAAGGATGCAGTGGTGGTCGGTCCAGAGCATTTCCATGGTGTGGCTGAAGAGAAAGTTGTTTCCTCCGGTAAAGATGAGGTTGAGTGTCTGTCCTGCTGTGTGAGTGGGGGTGGGGGCAAGTTGTTTCAGTCCTATGTTGGTGAGGTTCTCCAGGTGGGCAGCGGTGCTAGGGTCACTGTGGTTGTCTAGGTGGAAGTTCAGGTCTCCGAGGAGTATGTCGTTTGTAGAGCCTAAGGCGTGGGGTGCCATGTAGTCAGCGATGATGTTGGTGATGGGGAGTGAGGCCCAAGAGGTCTGTAGGCGAGTATTCCGCAGAGCGTCGTTCTGGGTCTGGGCTGAATCTGGAAGTGGATGTTTTCCATAGGGGGGCGAGGCATCATCTGAGTTGGTGGTTGTCAATCAGAGGGAGCTTTTGTGGATGATGGCCAGACCTCCTCCTGAGCGGTTGGGCAGTCTTTCCTCAGGATCTCGTATCCGCCGGGGTGGCGGTTGTGATGTCGGATGCAGAACTGGTGTTGGTCTAGGTCTCTGTTAGTAGGGCGACATTGGGCGTGTGAGTGTTGAGGAGGTCCCAGATTTCTATGGCGTATCTGTGCAGGGACCGTACATTGAGGAGGATGCAGCTCAGGGGTATATTCACAAGAACGTGCGATAAGTACCGCAAGAGTAGCGTAATGCAACTTTCAATATCACAGCCCATCGCGGAAAAATAACCACATGACAACATGGGATTCACAACAAGGCGGTAGCATATGATAGTCACCAGATAACGTGCCAAATGTCCGCGTCAAACTCAATGTCACGCCGCATAAATGCGATACACAAATTGTAAAAAACATGCGATGAGGCCAACCGCAGTACAAAAAGGAGCGAAAACCAGCCACAGGCCTGCAAATCCCCCACGTCTGGCGGAACAATGCACTATAAAAACCACAGAAAAAATACACCAAAAACAATCCAACCTGCGTAGCAACATGGATGCACCCTGACAAAGCCCAGGGGCCAACCTGAACCCCACAACCCCCACAGACTAGCAGCAAGGAACAACTCAGCCGGGGAAGGCCAAGGAGAAGAGGGAGAGGAAGACGGGATGCAGACCTCAGGAAAACATGACCAGCGTCCCGGAGGTGACAAAACACAACCAGCAACTGACCCACAAGCAGCCCACCTGGATTGCAGGCAGAATGCCGAGGAGGCCAATCCAGGAGGCAAATGGGCGCCGGCATTACGTGACTACCTAAACCAGGCACAAACCCGCTGCCAACAGGAACGCAGCAACGGAGACAGGAGGTGGCAGTCCAGTGCCAGCTGAGGAGCTGAAGGAAACCCAGGCCGCAGTCATCAGTGTGGAGATGGTGCAAGGAGTAAGGAGTACGGACACAGCTCGAGAGGACCTGACACAACATCAACAGGGAGTGCAACAAACATGGTTTGGGGGGACGGGGGGAGTGGGCACAATGACACACATGCACAACGAGGTGTACCACACTGAACACCCACAATCACCCAGGTCCATGGCCCAGATCCCCTTGGCACACTGCAGCACACACACATAGCATGAACATCACACCACATTGACAACAACGAGGAACAACGCGCATAGCTGACACTGCAGAACAGAGGACACAACTGGCTCTGCACATGCACAGAAACATGTCTACTACATCTGACGGAGCCGGAAGCTGTGAAATGGAAATGTACGCGTACGACCTCACATCCGTCATGTAGACCAAATGTACACTGTCCCGCAGAAGAATCCTGCACCCCCCAAACAGTCACAATGTACATTGCCATACAGTCTGCATGCAACCTAGGCCTGGGCGAAAATTTCGTTCCGTTCGCGGGAATTGCGATAATTTGACATTTTCACATTCCGCAGCTTAGCGATAATTTGGTTCTTGCTCGCGCTGTAAAATAATACGTTCGCCGACAAGTTTTCTTGATCCGGTCGCGTTCTCCATGAGATGTTGTATTGTTTTTAGCCATTTGCGCTGTCTCGCGACAGTTCGCGCCCGCAGTGACGTCATGCGTCGCGCGATCACGTCTTTCTTCTTGCGATCAAGCACCGCGAGACAACTGAAAACAAGATGGCCGCTAATTTGCGAAAGTGGATTTCGCGAATTCCGCCCACCCCTAATGCAAACCTGCACAATGCGCCAACATATATGTCAACACAAAGTCAATACGCACCTCCCCTTCACATCGCAGAGGGTCACACAACACATACAGCAGAGCACAGAATACAACACATCAGTGATGTCGTAGAGGACAACCACACCATCGACACCGTCACCCTACAACAGCACATGGATATCCCATGCAAACCCCCACCAGGACCTGGACAGCCAAGCAGCCTGCAACAGACCACAAAGCAGGAAGCACCCGCAAGTACAGCTGGCTTACGACACTTCACCCACCCACACATCGCACCCCAATGCCATGTCCCTCCATGCCAGAAAGGAGGTGACCCAACAGCTGTGTGCCGAACCCATGGAATGCGAACCAGGACACATACGTAGGTGTCCATCACCCTTCTGAGGCCACCAACACCCCACTAAGGAGACCCACACTGCCATACAGACACATGCAGATGCACATTCACAGTACAGAGGCAGGGGCGCTGAAATAGAAGTCACACACCCATGTTGGCTCTGCGTACGACAGCCCTGGACATTCCTCTTACGAATTGAGTGGGTGACGACAAAGCTACATGTCCAAGCTACAACCAGCTGCCTGCGGTGACACGTCTGCATCTGATGTATACAGCACAATGTAATGTTGCAGGGCCCTCATGCATACAACAAGACCACAGGGACACACACCAATGTCATGTCGAACTGGCTACGGGCACATGCGCCCGGCCCCTTTATTGGCAGGGCCACATGTGCAGTGAATACTGTGCTGGATGTGTGTGGGGTGAGTGTAAGCCAGACCGCACAGATTGCTTGGTGCTGGCATCAACTTGAACATTGGACACTAGTGCAACGGAAACAGAAAACACATGCATAACAGAGTCAACTGCACAGCAACATGGTGGGAGCCGGAGTAAGGACAGAGGTCACCCAATATTCAGTCAGGAGGTTCCGTGAGTTGCAGGGCACTGAGGTAGGGGCACTAGAGATGAGCGTGTTCATGTGAAGGTAATGCTAGGATTGTGTCCCTTTGTGTTAGTCCTGATGCAGATGCAGTGGGGTGTGTTACACCTGCATCAACTTCCTCATCAACGTCCTAGGTATCCCACACTGCCTGAGGTGACAGTTGCGTGCGCAGTCCACAGCGAAATACCCAGTAATTGTTCCGGATGTGTGGCTCGACTACCACCTCCAGTCTGCATTCCTGCCTTGGGGATGTTGCCTCCTGCCCTCCCATTGTCTGTGCCATCTTCCGTCCGCACACTTGACACATCTTCCTCATCATAGTCCCAGCACTTCCCCACTGTATGAGGTGACATTACTGCGCAACATCTCCACGGCACAAATGTCAATCAGTAACGGACAATGGCTTGCGGTACAAAAGGGGGTGGTGATGGACGGAGCATCAGAACCAATCAAACACTCACACCCAGTCAACAGATCCGGGTTTGATCCATCACCGTTCTTTAGCCCACTCTGCCACTCCAGTTCAGACATGGCCATATGCAAATCAGTCTGACCCTGTGCCTCATGGGAACAGTCCAGCCCGAACTGCCAAACCATGCCTTCCCTGGACCGGAAACAAGCTTCCTAGGACCGGTTTCTGGCATTTCAGCCGTCTTCAGCCAGGCTTGCTTGAATCCAGTGGCAAAGTGAACAAGGGACTCACGTCTGAGCATACCCTGCCAACTTATGGCGAACAAAGCGGTACAAAAGGGGGTGGTGATGGACGGAGTATCAGAACCAATCAAACACTCACACCCAGTCAACAGATCCGGGTTTGATCCATCACCGTTCTTTAGCCCACTCTGCCACCCCAGTTCAGACATGGCCATATGCAAATCAGTCTGACCCTGTGCCTCATGGGAACAGTCCAGCCCGAACTGCCAAACCATGCCTTCCCTGGACCAGAAACAAGCTTCCTAGGACCGGTATCTGGCATTTCAGCCGTCTTCAGCCAGGCTTGCTTGAATCCAGTGGCAAAGTGAACAAGGGACTCACGTCTGAGCATACCCTGCCAACTTATGGCGAACAAAGCGTTACAAAAGGGGGTGGTGATGGACGGAGCATCAGAACCAATCAAACACTCACACCCAGTCAACAGATCCAGGTTTGATCCATCACCGTTCTTTAGCCCACTCTGCCACCCCAGTTCAGACATGGCCATATGCAAATCAGTCTGACCCTGTGCACTGAGTCACTGGCACCTGGAGTGCTGAGCAGGGTATCAGGCCGATGATGGCATCCACAACAGGTGTGAGCAACTCCGTAAGTCTGTAAGGATCACCGTGTCGACTGTGGCAGATGGCTGTTGGAGGTGGTCCTTGCGGTGGTGGTGTGTGCCTCCTGCGGTGACGTCACGTCTGGGCCGGTCAGGACTTGATTTGGTGTGTGAGCCCTGCTAGGAAGTTCTTGGGACTGGAGGCTGCGTACAGCACAGGGCCACAGAGAAATGGCGTTGATGAACCCAAGGCCAACACTTCAGGGGCCATCCAATTTCTCAGAAGAAGGTGTCCCGGACCTGACTAGTACAGAGTTAGTGGCCCCGGATGCACAGCGGCCGGCACAGGCACCCAGCCACGGGACGGTGACTTGCGGTGCAGTCAGATGGGCCATGTGACCTGAGCGGGTCACCATCAATGTCTGAGGTGTATGTTGCGGAGGGTATCGGGGGACAGTGGAAGGTGTCCTCCAGGCCATGACACCGAAAGGTTTGATTTTATCCAGAAGCAGCAAATGGAGAAGTGGAATGCGACAGTCTCGTTGCCACCACCAATTAGGTATCAGCTACATGAGGATGCAAACTGCCCCCTAGGCCATAGACTTAGACACCACCAAAGTTCACCCAGAGAGTGTCCATGATTATCGGGGAACAGACTTAGTAGCACCGGGACTGAGTTGGGATGCTGTCTGTGCTGATGACGGTATGCTGATATGAACTCAGCCATTGCAAAATGAAGAGTCTGTGACCTACTGGACCGCAGTCTAGGCTGGAGGCAGCGGTCAGCAGTGGCCCACAGTCGTGTGTGATTGGCTGGCGAGGCACAGAGTTAGTGACACAAGGGCATTTGTCACTAGTGTTCGATCACCTCCGTAACAATGATCTTGTTCCCTCTGGACTGCAACGCGTCATCCTCTTACGCCTCTCCGTGTGTGCGATGACATGTATTCTGCCATCTGAATAACTGATGTTCAGTTCCAAATCTGTGACCTACCTGACCGTTGTGTAGACCTGAGGCAGCGGTCAGCACGGCCCATTCACCGAGTGTTGCCGGCATAGGTTGGATAGTCCCACCGGCCTGCGTAGTTCAGGTTCAGTGGCACCACATGTTGAGACACCTCTGTGTATGTGACGCGGGTTTCACCAGGACTGAGCCGCATCTTCCTCTTACTCCTCTCCGAGTGACCACTGGTGTGGACTCTGTCATTCGTGCTTTGCGCCTAGGTGCAGGATGTGGGACCTACTGGTCCACAGGGTAGTACTGGTCCCTCATCCATGTGTCGCAGGCTGGCGTTGAACAGGGTTAGTGGCACCACGTGTCACAGGCTGGCGTTGAACAGGGTTAGTGGCACCACTTGTCGCAGGCTGGCATTGAACAGGGTTGGTGGCACCACGTGTCACAAATAGTCCATATGGAACTATGCCTCACTGATCTGG
Source organism: Triturus cristatus (assembly GCF_964204655.1). Classification (NCBI taxonomy): domain Eukaryota; kingdom Metazoa; phylum Chordata; class Amphibia; order Caudata; family Salamandridae; genus Triturus; species Triturus cristatus. The sequence goes on from NC_140588.1 coordinate 688,411,682, forward strand.
TGCTGTGGCCGCTGGCCTGGAATTGGGATCATGAATCCGGACACGTTTTCGCACATGTGACCAACTGGGCTGAAGAGTAGTCTGAAGGTGGCAGTAGAGTACGTCAACGAGAAAGGACTCAAGCGGGCCTGTGTCGTGGAGGCCGGGATGGAGTGAGGAGGCTGCCAAGGTCACGGCCCTCGGGCTTGAGATTGCGACGGCACATGGTGAGCCCTCCTTGACACACGCCGGTGTTGGCAGGTGATCAGTGTGGCCTGTCTGCGGAGGGGCGGGCTGGACGTGTTCGGGGTCCAGCAGGTGGGCGGCATTGCAGGCAACTCCGCTTACGGGGACGGCCTCAGCCTCGTGGCGGGGTGAGAGGCACCACCCTGGCAGAGATGCTGTGCTTTCTGGAAGAGGACCACGCCCAGGGCTACATGCTTTTTATTCACACCCCTACGCTGGCATGGCGTACGCCGGGACATCCCACTTGGTCATGCTTGGGGGGGCGTAGCAGGCAACATTTCCGCAAGCTCCCCCACTGGCTGGGGTGAAATGGTTGTTTCCACTGTCCACTAGACTCCATACACCAGAGGTGTGTGTCGCCATGTACATGGGTGTGTTCTGCAAACTGCGGTCTGTCCTGCACATCTCCGGCCCTCTTGGCATTGTGTACTTTCCCAATCATGGTTTTACTGCATCCTTCACAAATGCCTGGTTCCCACCTCTCCCCACATTCGGCTGTTGTGTGGCTGAGTTGCCATGCCATTGATGGCTCATGTTTACGGCTTGGCCAGGTAACCATTGTGAGTTGTTCTGTCATGTCTGGTGGGTGGTCATGTTGTTGTTCATGTTGGTAGTGATTTTGTGACGTGTGCATTGCCAGAGTTGTGAGTTGCATGGTGGTGGAATTGAGGTGAGTAGGGTGTCCATTTGAAACTTGCCATGGGACTGTGCATTTCCATTGTTGCCATCCTGGGTAGGCTGGTTGCTGATGGACTGTCAGAGGGTGAAGGAATCGTGCACAGAGACTGGGTATTTGGAGGCAACATTGTTGGAGGTTCCATGGTGTTCTGTTGTTGCCTGCACATTGATGTGAGACGTGTGCTTCCTGTTGTGGTGATTGCGTGCTGTGTCACCAGGGGGCACAGGTGTGACATGTGTGCTGTGGATTGCCCCCAACACGTGCGTGCATCCTGCTATGGCGTATGATCCTTGCTTGGTCTCCAGTGGATCCTGCGCATTGTGTTGGACGTATGTGGACTGGGGTACCAGAGTGATGGTGATGGCCAGGACAGGTGTGGGGGACTTGGATGTGGCTGGCTGTGAGACCCCTCCAACTCTGGCGGGTGTTGTTTGTGAGTTGTCAGGGGCCAACAGGTGCAGCCAATCCAGCAGCTTGGTGTGGGGTGGGATGTTGGTTGTCCGTTATGCTGGTGCCGTGGGTCTGTTAGGCGATGATGGTAAGAATGCGTAGGATGGTTGTCCCTTTCAGCCTGTAGTGGACGGTGACATTATCAGATGTTGGGTCTGTGAGGCTGGTGCGTTTCCTGTGGGTCCCCTGTCTTTGTCTGTGCTGCCTCTGTGGGGTCCTGGGGTGGTGTCGGTGGGTGTTGTGGTCCTCTTGTGTGACCGGGCCGCATGATGAGTGGCTCCTTGACATCTGTTGCACTACCGATGTGGCCCTGGGCTGGTCTCCCTTTTGTGGTGCTGGCTGCCGTCCGACTTAACACCAGGTCAGAGCAGGTGTAGATTTCCTGGTGCTAACTCGCCTTATCGCCTGTTTTTTTTTTATCGCCAATATGTCGTTGAAAATGTTGAGGAGTGGTGTGGTTGCGGCTTTTGTCACGGGAACGCCCACTCTGCATCTCATTAGCGATAGTTGCGGGGATCCTCTGTGGTGATGTTTTTTGCAGCTGCTATCGCGGGTAAACTGGTGCTGTGGGCTGTTAGCACCAGCTTGTGAATGGGGAGGTAAATTTATCTCGACTTTGGCTGCGATAAAGTGGCATTAATTCGGCGATAGCTCCTTGTGAATATGCCCCTCAGTGTTTTGTGTGCGGCGGCTTCTGGTGGGTTGGGGGTGGGTTGGTGCCGGCGTCTGGAGGTGGATGAAGGCGTGGCTGCAGTGTCCGCAGGAGTTCAGGCCTTGGGTGTTACTTGGCGTCGAGAGCTGGCAGTTGTTGTTGCATCCAGGGCTGAGTGTGAGGAGAGTGCTGAGGTCGTAGCAGTGGGGGGTCGAGAGGCAGCGTCCCAGGTGCTGGTCGGGGTCCGGTCATGGACGGGCATAGTTGGGGTCGGGGAGGGCGATCAGCTGGGAGGTGGGAACGGGAGTGACACCCGGGGCGAGGGGCAGTGGGGGCAGCAGCGGCGGTGAGCACCGGAAAAGGGAGCGGGGGAGGCGAGGAGAGAGAGATGCAAGAAGACAGTAGAAGAGCAAACAAAAAAGGCAAATAGAAGATAGGAAGAAGAAATTAAAAAGAAGCAAAATAGAAGGAAAATAAAAGGCAAAGAGACAAAAGATAGAAAGGCAATGAGACAAAAGTTAAAAGGAAAATAAGAGGCAAAGAGACAAAAGATAGAAAGGCAAGAAGGCAAAAGACACAGAACAGAGCAGAATTGCAGTAGAGCAGGGTGCTCTTCGACTACGCCACCAGGGATGAGGCCCAGGCAGGAGTCTGAGGGTGGAGGAGGGCCTCGAACACCTACCTGCCAAGGAGTTCAAGTGGTGCTATGGGCAGAGCCTGAACGGTGGAGCTGCGCTGAGGGGAAAGCATTGATTCTGACCAGGAGGTCAGAGGGCTTGCATGACAATATACTACAACAAATATTTTACTGTCCTTGTCGTGTCAAAATTCATCCAGATTTCTAAGAAAGCTGCCTGACTATTCCATTCTCTGGGCCTTGCTCATGTACAGTGTGGAGATTCTAAAGGGTGGGCATGAGGAGTTCAGAGGTTTGAGATACAAATGAGTATTAAACTCTGGATAAATCATATTGGGTGAGTGTGTGAGTAGCAAAATCTACCTCACTTATGGGTAGAAAAGCACCATGCTGCTGTATCTATTCTTAACAGAGGTACCTGAAGAAATAAAAACACCCTTTTTGTTAGAAATTGGGTTTCCGATTGGCAGAGGCATACACGCTACCCAAGCAGCAACCACAATCCTAGTCAGGGTAAGTCAGTAACTCACTCTAAATGAACCTGTACTCACCCTCTGGTAGCTTGGCACAGAGCAGTCAGACCGAACTAAGAGGTAATGTGTAAAGTATTTTTGCCCACAAAGCACAGTAACACAGTAAACACACCACAAAATGACTCCACACCACTTTATAAAAATTGGGAATAATTGTATAAATAAAACAAACCCAAGATGGCAGTAGAAGTCGAGATATGGATTTTTAAAGATTAAGTGCAAAAATAGTTCTTAGAAGCATATATTGCTCAAAGAGTTAATTGGACTTGCTGGACCAGGAAAAAGTCAAGAGTTCAAGTTGCCCACGATGGAGCACAGGACGGCTACAGGACCCACGTGGGGCCAGCTGAGCAAAGGTACCTTAATCTTTGTCACAGCACGAGATGCGTCGAGGATTGCCATGCAGTTGGTGTGCTTCAATGGATTACTCCACACAACTGCAGCAATGTGTAGATTCTGTTGAGTGAAGTGCTGGTTCCAGGAGCGGCGGTTCAGAATTCCATGCACTGGATTAATCCAAGCTGGAGGGGCAATGAGTTGATCTTCTCCATGGTTATACTAAAACAAATGTATGCCATGGTGGATATAATGGTCCACGCTGGCTCTATATACAAGTGTTGGTCAACATGTTTCTTACCATGAATATGTCAAAAAAGATAGAGGCAATTCGTCATGACCGTGAAAAATGAAACCCTGAACTACTCATGGGGAGGACTGTCAGAAGTACATGTGTTACCTAAAGCCATATCGACCCGATGTATTAGAGTATATAGTTTACCTTGGTGCAATCTATAGGAAAACCGACCACAAATAATGTTGGACTAAAGCTCCTTGAGCAATGGTGGAGTCGCGCTACAAAAGCATTGTGCAGCGGTTGAGGGTTGCCGTGGGAAGCATGCGACCTACCCCTGGCTTGGCTACTGCTCGTCGGCACAGCAGCAAAATGCTTTTGTAGTACAACTCCGCCATTGCTCATGGAGCTTTAGCCCAACATTATTTGTGGTCGGTTTACCTATCGATTGCACCAAGGTATACTATGTACTCTAATATATAGGGGTTGATATGGCTTTAGGTAACACATGTACTTCTGACCACCCACTCCATGAGTAGTTTAGTTTTAGTTTTTCACTTTTCATGGTCCTGAGGACTTGCCTTCATCTTTTTTAACATATTCATGGCAAAAAACATGTTGACCAACACTTGTATCTAGAGGCAACGTGGACCATTATATCCACCCTGGCCTACATCTGTTTTTAGTAAAACTGAGGGTTCCATGCATTACACATTTGCCTTTAAAACACCGCAAGTCATTTTTAATCCACCATCCTACTCACTTACAACACTTTACCATAGCACCTCACACTTCACTATGGCATCTCAAAAGAACTCCGGCAAAGAGCCCACATGGGGCCCGTTCGGCATTGCAGCGCTGGCCCAACGAGGAGCTGCCCTATGATGAAGCATGACACTACTTGGGATGTGTGAGGGCTCTTGCTCCTGAAGGATCAGATCCCCCGACTTGATCCTTCAGGCTTTTCCGACCTCTTCCATTATAGGAACCACACACCTCTGTGTATACTTACTTTCCTGAGGGCTTAAGTGCTGGAACCTGAACGACCCTCTGTCCCTCCTTTCGATTATTGAAGGGGGCTGCAACCCAAAAGGCATAATCCGCAACTGGAAGTGCCCTTTTGGTGTTGAGAATGCTGACCTCTCTTTGGCCCCCTCGGTCAAGGCAATCTGCTAGTACCCAGATGTTAAGTCAAATGTACTGAGGAACTTGGCAGCTCCAAGCCAATCTATGAGCTCATCAGCTCTGGAGATGGGATGTGTGTCAGTCTTGGTGACTTCATTGAGCCATTGCAGTCCACAAAGAACCGGATTTCAAGAGTGACACCTAGTAGGGCAGCCTTGCGGACCAACTTTACTGGGCTGGACCAAGGCTGTTTGAGGGCTCAAGAACCCCTAACAACAGCATCTTAAGGACCTCATCTTTGATGCTGGCTCTGACCTTGTCAGATAACCTATAAATGTTGTTCTTCACAGGCAAGCTGTCTACAGTGTCAATGTCATTGGTGCACCATGTAGTGGCTCCTGGGGTAAGTGATAACAGAGATGTAAACTGTCCCAGCAACTGGTGGCAGTCTCTCTGTTGATTTAGGGTCAAGGCAGGGGAGAGGCTCACACCCACCACTGACCCATTGAGCTCCTTGTGCGAAAGGAGGTCCAGGAGATGTTCGTTCTCATCTTCCGTCCCATTATCAGCGGCCAAGAGCATGGTAAGCTCAGGTCTCTCAAAGTGGGGCTTGAGGCGATTGACATGAAGGAACCTTAAAGGGTTCCTGGGAGTCTTGAGGTCCACCAAGTAGGTGACACCACTCTTACACTCCTTCATCTCATAAGGCCCAGGCCAACAGTCTAGCAGCGCTCGGTGCTCCATGGGCTCCAGAACCCTTGTGGTTAGAGGTTCCCATAAGTGCCCTGGCCACACTGAGGCCAGTCACAATCCTCATAGGGATCGCTTCCTATTACCAGGTGACATGGTCAACCAAGACCAGTACAAATCTGCTGCCCACTCCTGTCTTGGGATCTAGAGGCCCAACAGTGTTGATGCCAACCTGCTCAAAAGGGGTGATAATGACTGGGAAAAGTTGCAGGAGGGCCTTGCACTACACCCCTGACTTGCCACGTGCCTTGCAGGTAGGACAGGACCTACAAAACGCATCTGAGGCCTTCCTCATTTGTGGCCAATAGAAGTGGGTGACAAGCCTGCCAAAGGTCTTATCTTGCACCAAACGACCTACCAGTGGCACATCATAAGCCAGTCCCAGTGGGAAGGCCCTGAGCCACTGGGGTACCACCAACAAGAGAGTTGCACCAGGCTCAGGAGCCTTAAGCTCACTATGCAGAAGACCACTCTCACAGAAAATCATGTGTTTGTCAGAGGCGTCACTAGCTGCCTGAGTCTCATCCTGCTGCTGAAGATTAACAAGAGTAGGACACTCCTTTAGAGCCTTGCAGAACTCCTCCCTGGTGGGACCTCCTTCCTGCTACCAGTTGGACAGCTCAGGCAGGTTGCCCAGTTCGGCCACATCCTCTACTGAAGATACTGAGACATCCCCCTCAGGGTCAGCATCTTCCAGAACCGCTGGAATTTCAAGAGCAGGTTTTCCACACCCCTTCTGGGCAGGCACCTGGGCCATTATTCCAGGCTCCAGGTCCTCTTCACCACCCTCATGGGCTGCCATGTACTGTGTGTTCAGGCACACCCACTCAGACAACCCCCAACATCTCCTTGCGTGACCGGAGCTCCACCTCTTTCCAGGCGGTATGCTCCAGATCATTACCAAGATGAAAATCCTCAGGCATGGATAGACTCACAGCTATCTTCAGTTAACCTGAGACCCCCCACACACACTCAAAGGAAAACATAGCTCCCAGTTAGTGGTTCTCACGGATGTCAGCAGCACCAACTTGGTGGAACACATTAGGGACTACCTGCTCTAAAGACACCAAATGATAACAGATGGTGGTCATGCTAGCACCTGTGTCTTTCACAGCCTCCACCCTATGTCCGTTGATGGTGACAAACTGACTGTAATTCCTATTTTAGTCAGGAACGTAGATTCTTTGCACTATCTCGCCATCATCCAGGGACACTAGGGTTACCTCAGCACTGTTCCAACACTAGCAGTGACAAACTCCTCCCCAAGCGCTACACTAGCCAACCACAGTGACTGCGTACCAGTGTCCTTCCTGATAACACTCATAATATTTAGGGGGGCCTTCCTTGCAGACTTAATGTTAGGGAACCACTTATTTTTTTTCTCAAAGAGGAATGGGATTCCTGACACATGGAACTAGTTTGTGGCATTTTAGCGAACTCCTTACTTTTGTTTTTGTCCCCCACTCCTTCTGGTGATGACCCTGCCCACCCTTGTGGTGATCCCCCTGATACCTTATTATGGACCCTAGTGCTGACCCAGTGATCTGCCTCTTTAGTAAGTTACCTGGGGTCAGAGAGCTTACTGTGAATAAAATGCTGGTGCAGATCTGTAAAAGAGAATCTAAACATGCACTGTTTTGAAATCAAGTTACATAGCCCCTGATAATCCATCATATCACTGCCCTTTACCCAACCATCCAGTGCCTTGCGTAAAAAATCAACACAATCCACCCAGGTCTGTAGGGATAGATTCACACAGTCCCTAAACTTCTGACTGTACTTCTCTGGGGTCAAACCATGTCTCCTGGTTAGGGCTTACATCTAGGATACCTCATCCTGTCACTCCCCTCCAGGGCCTGTAGGGTATCCTCCATTTACTATAGATATGCTTTCACAGACTAGCCCCCAGTCTGTCTCTGGAGTATTGTGCATCTGAAAAGCAATCTCATATGCCTCAAACCATCTGTCTATGTCATCTCCCACTCCATAATCAGGCCCCTGGCACTTGGGTATGTGTACTCTTTTCTTAGGGGGAAACTGAAGATATGCTGCCACCATTTGTGCTGGACTCAGCACCCCCTAACCTGTAAGCCTAGTTCTCTCAAGAATTCTTGCTGAGCCAATGTCTTCTCCTCCAACTTAAGCTTAGCAAGCTTCCATTTTAATTTACTCTCTTCTCCTATCCTCCAACTCCTCTGGGGATAGGCTTTTGGATGATACGCTGCTGCCTGCCCTGGGAGGAACCATCTCTTCATGCAGGATGTAGGCTCCCTGCCCCACGGGCAATCCCAGATTCTTTAATGAATCTTGGCTCAGATCATCATCCTCTTCAATCTCAAATTCATCCTCTTCTGGGCTCACAGACCCTGCTAGGTGAGCTCAGGCCCTCAGAGCCTTTTGCAACTCCACTTTCCCAGTGAAGCCTCTTGTAGAAAGCTCAACCTCCTCACAAAAAACATTGAGCTGGGCCACAGTATAGATTTCCAACTTTCCCAGCTCAAATGCCATTCTTGCAGATGTAGCAGCTGTTTCTCCAGACAGAGAAATTATTTAAAAATTGAGAAAAAAAAAGAATTAGTCTGAGATAAGGGGATTCATCTACACCAGTCACTTTATGTATCCTATCCTCATCGCTCATCACCAATGTTAGAAATTGAGGTTCGGGTTGGAGACATATGCACCCTGCCCAAGCAAGAATCACAATTCTACTCAGGATTGGTCAGTAACACCCTCTAAATTAACCTGCACTCACCCTCTGATAGCTTTGCACAGAGTAGTCAGGCTTAACTAAGAGGCAATATGCAAAGTATTTTTAGGCACAACACACCGTAACACAGTGAAAAGACCACAAAAAGACTCCACACCAGAAAAATGTAGAATAATTTTATAAATAAAAGTAGACCAAAATGACAAAAATCCAAGCAGTCGAAGTAGATACATTAATTTGTAAAGATTAAATGAAAAAATAGCTCTTAGAAGCAGATAGCACTAAAAGAGTTAATTTGTCACGCTTGACCTGAACAAAGTCAAGAATTCAGGCCGCCTGCAATGGAGTGCAGGCTGGCTACAGGACCATCACCGGCCACCCAGAGGAAAAGTACCTTAATCGTGTTGTTGCACGTGATTTGTCGATGATCTCCACACAGTTGGGGTTTTGCGTTGATTTCTCCACCCGACTGCAGTGATGCGTCAGTGCCATTGAGTGAAGCACCGGTTCAGAGTGCGGCGGGTCCACATTCAAAGCACTGGATTAATTCAAGAGCTGAAGGGGCAATTAGTCAATCTTCTCCATGGCAGTGGCGGCGATGCATTACTTTCAAAGCATTGGTTTTGACTCTGATGCACCGGTCTGGTTCCTGCAACAGTGATGATGCGGCTATCCCAATCTCGCAACAGGCGATGCATCAGTTCCAATTAACGCAATTTCACCCATGGGCAAGTTCTGGCAGATGCAGCACTTTAAAATTACTTTCAAGGACCTTGGACTGGATTGGCAAAAATTGGAAAAGCCAGACTTACTGCAAGTTAAGTCCAGGTGCTGAAATGAAAGTGAAGTCTTTGATATCCCCGAGACTCCAGAAGTAGGAGGTACGCCAACAAGTCCATGGGGAGTACTTAGGTTCTGAGATCTAGAGAAACAAGTCCAGTTCTTCTCACTACCAGACAAGAAGGAGCAGGGAGCAGGCCAACACAGCAAATCAGTTCAGCATATTGGCAGTCCCTCCTGACATCACTGCAGTCCTTCTTCTTGGTATACATTTCCTCAGATTCAGAAGTGTTCTGAATTGGTGGTGCCAGAGGCCCAGTAATAATACCCAGTAGGGCATTTGAAGTAGTGAGACTTTAAAGACATGCTTTGAAGTGCACAATACCGTGCCTTTCCTGCTCTGGCTCCAGACTCAATCCAGGAGGGTATTCAATCCTTTGTGTGATACAGAACACAACCATTTTAGGTGTAGAGTGTCAGCTCCTCCCTCCAATTTTGGATAGGAGGACCCATCAACATGCAGATGGCTACTCAGTCACACCTACCCTTCCATTGTGTGTGGCAGTCTAGAGGAAATGCCAGAAGCCTGCTGTCAACCACCCCAGATGGAAATTACACTTGTGAAAGGTAGTAAGGCAATCCAAATGTTAACTTATGGAAGACCTAGGTCTTGCATTGAAAAACAAATGTAAGTGTATTTCACTACCAGGACATGTACAACTTACACATACATTTCTTACTTTTTAAATACACTGCGCCCTGCCCATAGGCTGTCCAGGGCCTACCCTAGGGGTAACATATATGTAACAAAAGGTAAGGTTTGGGCCTGGCAAGTAGGTTAACTTGCCAGGTCGAAATGACAGTTGAAAACTGCACACACAGGATCTGCAGTGGCTGGCCTGAGACATGTTTAATGGGCTAATTAAGTGGGTGGCACAATCAGTGCTGCATACCCACTCGTATGCTTGCTTTTAACATGTTGCACTTGCTGTCCTGATAATTATTATACTTTTTTTCTCTCTCCTACCTGCTGCTTCTTCGTCTGTATCTAGCACGGCTCCAGCCATAGTCTGCCGCGGCTTCATTGCCATTTGTGCGGAGGGCAGAGAATGCTGAAGCTTCACTCACTTCCTGTGTTGCACTCTCCTCCAGTGTTGGAGCAGTCTAGCCGCTCCAAGGAACACCCTTTAAATAGATAGCTAAGCGGATGCGCTGGCGGATAGATGCTGATACTCTGATCCATTTCCAGCTTTGTATTGTTTTGCATAAGGCCTATTTTTTTAAACGTTGTAAGCTCGTCGTATGCTTGCTTTTAATGTTTTGTACCTACTGCTCTGACAATTATTTAACTTTTACTCTTTCTCCTACCTGCTGCATCTTCATCTCTCTCTTCCGATGTCGGGCTCACTCCCGATGTTGGAGCGGTCTAGCCGCTCTGAGGAACACCCTTTAAACAGATGGCTGAGCGCATGCACAGCAAATAGATGCTGATATGCTGCTTAGCTTTGAATTGTTTTGCATTAGGCCTATTCATTTTTAATGTTGTAACTCATCGTAAGCTTGCTTTTAACTTGTTGCACTTGCTGCTCTGACAATTATTTTGCTTCTACTGTCTCTGCTGCCTGCTGCTCCTTTGTCTGTATCTAGCATGCCTCTGGCCCTGGTCCATTGCGGCATTAGTGTCATTTGTGCGGAGGACATAGGAGCCTGAAGCTTTACCCACTTCCGGTGTCACACTCACTTCCGGTGTTGGAGCAGTCTAGCCGCTCCGATGAACACCCTTTAAACAGATGGCCAATCAGACTTGCCCATCTGCACCTGTCGATGTCTGGCTCAGGCCAGGGGCCAGAAACCCTGGTCCTTTGCAGCCAAGGTAAGATCATATACCTCCATTGTTCTGCATGAATTAAGCCCAAAGCTTCAAACGAATTGTCAGGTTTTCAACCCGCATATTTTGTCGCATTCGTGTGAATCCTGTAACTTTGCCGCTCACTAATCACCTATCCTAGGGATGTTTAGTCGGCTACTCCTCTGACTGACATGCAGGCAACAGCCATTGAGCAGGAGCTCACTTCGGTTTACATGGCTGAGCACTCCTCATCACAGTACTTTTTCTGTTTCAGCTTGAACTGCCACTTTCTCTCTAAACACCAGTTGCATTTATTTAACTGTCTTTGCCGCGTTAATCCTGATGTATTATTCCTTATGGAAACCTGGCTGCATGAAGGCTCCCCAACCTCTCTCTAATGGGATTTAACAGACCAAATAGAACTGGTGGAGGAATTGCCATCATTTAAAAAAAAAAAAAACGATTTTAAATGTAAGATTGAGGAACTCCTGAGCCCTAATTGTGAACCTTTGTTTTTGCTCTCTTTTTCACTCCAAGATTTGTGCTCTCTGGGGCGTTGATCTATCGTCCTCCTGGGTACCCCAGTAAGTGGTGCACTGCTCTCCCTGACTTGCTGGCCCCCCACATCCGGCTCACTGTCAACTTCACTCTGCTTTGAGACATTAATCTCCATCTTGAAGATGAGGACAATAACCTAGCCTTAGTGAGGTTCTGTAATTCTCGAGTCTGACTCCATTTTGTTCTGTGCCACCATTTTGTGTTGCCTTCACGTAGGCCTGTGAAGGTAGCCTGGCGAATAAAGTGGCCTGGCCTTCTTAGTTCATGTATACATTAACTAGGTTTCTTTTTGACTCTGAAATGAACTGTAAGAAACTGACGTCTGCACCTGAAACTGACCCCGCAAAGCCAATTTCCCTGATCGATCTTTGCCTGAGATTGCCAATCAATGTTCAGGACATCGTTAACTTTTAGTTTCCTTGCGTAAATCTTATCTTGTTCAGCATCTGTTACCGTTTCTTTTTTTATGTTTCTTCATTACATGGGTTATGCTTTCAATTATAGGTTTGTCCGGCTTGTGGAGATTGAATTTGGGACATTCCTAATAATTAACTTTTGGGTTGGGATACAGTAAATTGAGTTTTTGTTATGTGACACTTTGTTTGAAAATTTACTTTATTGGCTAGAATTTTGTGCAGTGGGTGTACATTTATAATGTGAATATTGGGTATAAAAGGAGATGTCTCGCCTTAGTAAAATGAGCAGTCTCCTGAGAATTTACACCGTGATGTATTTCTAAGATCACTGTTACTAGCTGCAGCTAATAAACTTGGTCTCTGATGCCATCCAGAAGTATTCCGTGTCTCTGTATACCAAGACAGGTGAACTCGAAGATCTTAGGCGTGCCCCTGACGCCGCTGGGTTAAACCCCGGTTCTTCAACTGGCGCCCAACGTGGGGCGACTTCAGCGGTACTGGTCCAAGCCCGAAGATTGTGAGGAGCCCCGTGAGGAAATTCTGGAGGACGGCCGCCACTTCATCAACCCCTGCATGTCGACGTGGACCGAAGGTTTTTTTCTGCGAGGTTTCCCCTTTCCGACGGCTGAGAAGGACTGCTGCCCTGACTGTCGCCCTGTCTTGGACCCTCTTGTGATGATTTGTAAGGCGAGACGTTAGACGGTCTTCTGGTGGCGTGACAGACATTTTGGTTAAGTATAAGTGGGTCACTTCCACGACTTTGTTTTGTTTCTTGGTTTTGATTCGGCCATTGCAATAGTCGAAGCCGGGGGTTCGTATATTTGCAAGTGTATCATTTTTGATAACCCCTTGAAGTTTGAAGCAAGACTAGTGAGCTAAAAGATGCCTGGTTTTAGCAAATTTAGCAAATGGTTTTGTTGTAGTTGTAATAGGGATTCCCGATTGGAGGACTCGTGTCCGATACCTCCAGTTGGAACTCCAACTTATGAGCTCTATTCAAAGCATGGTGTAGGTCCCATTACCTTTAATGAAGTATGGGTCCGTTATACAAGGAAAGATGGTGTTTTACGATGGCCCCAACATGGTAGTTTTGAATCAGATGTTTTAGATAACCTAGAAGTTGCGCTATTTAAGAAGAAAGCCCGGCCGGCGATGTTTGACTCTTTCCGCCTTTGGCGTAAGGAAGCCAAACAGCGTGAAATTAAGCAAGCTAAGAGAGATAGGAAGGAAAGGAATATATTGGTAATGCAAGCTGCTAGGCAGTTTAAGGAAGATGAAGAAGATCGTGCAATCGAAGTGTCAGATAGACAACATTGCATGGCCATTGACAAATGTTACCCGGCTTTGCCACCTCCCCTTTCAAATGTGACTGTAGACCCTGAAAAGGATCCTTTGATGTCACATTTACTGAGATTACCACCCCCTTATGTGCAGGGTGCTACTGCATCTCCGTTACCTCCAGTTGTTGCACCCCTTGTTGTCGTTCAACCCCTTGTTGTTCTTCAGCCACCCGTTGCTTCACAGGTGGTTCTTCCTCCCCCGGCGCAGCCCCCTCCAGGTCCGCCAGCCTTGCCACCAGCCTTGCCTCAAACTCCTTTGCCTTACACTCCTTTATCTTCGACTTCTCTTATTTCTGTCCCTACGTCTCTGTCACCTCAAAACACTTTGTCTCCTGTCCTCATGTCAACTTCTTCTCCTTCTGCTCGGCAACGAATGACTGAGACTGTCACTAGTCTTTTGTCTCCTTTCTTTGGGTCACTGAATATGACCCCTGTTTCTGAAAGTAAGCAGAGTCGTAGTCAGCTCCCTGGTCCCGAAGAGCGGGCAGTGTTAGATCTCCTTGCTCGTAGATGGGTTTCGAATACCTCCAAGTACAGTCCACAAGTGGTTATGGATATCTTCCTACAGAGGGAGGCACCAAAACAAAGGTATGTTTTTGATGTGGAGAAGTGTAGCTCAATGGTTAGTGCGGCAGACCTCGATGCAGAGCACTGGTCCGGGTCCAGGGTTCGATTCCCGTCTCGGGCTATACATTCCGCGGACTGGATATTCTCGCCTCAGTGCCTATTCTAATCATGGGTCCAACGCTGCAACTCTGGGCAATAGCTTGCTTAATGTCCACAACGGCCCCAACAGCGCTGGGATGCCTGGCCTTCACCATGGGGGTGCCCAGGAGTGGACACCTCACATGGAAAGCCAGGAAGGGTTCCTTCAGCGGTATGAATACAGCGCTGAGATACCCGTAGTGGTGATCGGCACTATATAAAAAACCATACATTTACATTTACATGTCATGTGTACCTTCCTTCGTCAGGAGTGGGAAGATAATGAGTTGGCTTCAATTCCACTGGAATTGCTTAATGTTCAGTCTGAATTTGCTAAAGGGACTATAGTGGGCTCCGATGTTGAGGAAGCGGTAGAGACACTACTCACTTTTAGGTCTAGACTTCCACCTCAGTTATTGTTCGAACCTGACCCTTCTATTAGGAGAAAAGTGAAGCAGTATCCTATGAGAGAGGTTCCCCCTGTATGGAGACAGGCAGTTGTGGCTGATGCCGCTCATGGTATTGCGGCTGCACCGGCTCATTTTCAGCGATTGTTGGGTGCATGTCCCTTGGAAGAGAGCTGAGGTCCTGGCTCTTAAGCAGACTTTGCCTGACCCCCGTAAAAATCCTGCTGGTTATTATAAGGAGTTGTCTCAGACAGTTGATGCATGTGTTATGAATTTAGCTGACATAGATATGTTGATGGGTAATGTAGTTCCTCAACCCTTGTGGGCGAAGATCCGTCACGAGGATCACGCGCCAGAGTTAGGAGATACGTAGGTTTATTATTACTGCTGCAGATGGTCGGCAGGTAGGAGGTGCCAAACCTGAACCCTTAGTTGGTAGGATTATTAATTTAATGAAAACTATGATGCCTCCTCTGCTGGTGAATTGGGATAAGTTAGCAGCATGCAAACGAAAGAAAGACGAGAGTGTGTCTGATTTCTTCACTAGGTTTGATCATAGTGGTCAGGATATGAGTACAGAAGGTGGTCAGAGGTTGTTTGTAGATAAGTTTGTTTTTAATTTACTTCCTGAACTTTCTAATAAGATAAAGGACTCTGAGAGTTCATGGGCTGTTTCTTCTTCGGCTCAGAAATTGGATACTGCACAATACTATGAGAATAGAGATAAAGATGAGAAGGATAAAGTAGAGAAGAAGACTAGAGAATTAAAAACGAAAGTTCTTCTGCAGCAGGCTTATCCGCCTCGCCCTTATCAGCGTCAGTTTCAGCAACCTTCCCAGTTTCAGCAACCCCCACAGTTTCAGAAACTGTTGCAGAAGCCTGAGTCTTTTGCTTCGCGACTCCCGCTAGGCCCTAATCAGTGTGCTTATTGTAAAGAAGAAGGTCACTTCAAGAATAGTTGCCCGATCTTGCTACAGCGTGCAAATGGTATGTCTGGTCTGAGAGGTCGTGGTGGTTTCCAACAAGTACCTAAGGGTAGGGGGCGTGGTACGTTTCCCCAGAATGAACGTTCCTTTTCCCCTCAGAATTCTATGAATTATTATGACCAACAGAATGTTCCGACCGTCCAGTCCGCTCAGTACTACACTGATGATTATTATGTTGGAAGTGAGAGTGCTGGTTTTAATGATAGTTAGGACAGCCATGGACAAAGGGAGGGAGTAGTGTCAGTTCCAGTAGACCAGAGTGGACCTTATGTTGAAGTGATTATATCAGGTGTGGTAGAACCTTTTCTTTTGGATATTGGTGCAGCAAAGAGTTCTATCATGCACTCTAAACTCCCCGGCGCACCTTTGTCTGGCTTGACCAATGTTTCAGTAGGATTTTCTGGCGCCCCAGTTCGTAATCCGGTTTCCTGTCCTTTGCCCCTTTCTATTGGTCCCTGTGAATTGGAGGCTCCCCTTATTCTAACGACGGGCTGTGGCGAGAATCTGTTGGGTTTGGACTTGTTGAAAAGATTGCATGCGACATTATATTGTTCTCCTTCGGGCGTACATCTTACGGTGGGTAAGAAAGTGATTTCCCCGATGTATCTGTCTAAGGATCGCCTTCCACTGGAACTGCGTTCTCTCAATCAATCAATCAATCATTCGCATTTATAAAGCGCGCTACTCACCCATAAAGGGTCTCAAGGCGCTGGGGGGGGGGGGGTCAGTGCTCGAAGAGCCAGGTCTTGAGATGCCTTCTGAAGGAGAGGTGGTCAGGTATGGCGCGGAGGTGGCTGGGCAGCGAGTTCCAGGTCTTCGCTGCCAAGAAGGAGAAGGATCTTCCTCCGGCGGTGGCTTTGCGGATGCGGGGTACAGCTGCCAGGGCCTGACCGGCGGAACGTAGAGTGCGCGGAGGGGTGTAGAAGGAGACGCGGCTGTTGATCAGTTTTGGTCCGAGGTTGTGGAGGGCTTTGAGTGCGTGGGTCAGGAGTCGGAAGGTAATCCTCTTGTTGATGGGGAGCCAGTGGAGTTTTCTCAGGTGTCCGGAGATGTGGTGGTGGCGAGGGATGTCCAGGATGAGTCTCGCGGCGGCGTTCTGGATTCGTTGGAGTTTTCTCATCAGCTTGTTGGTGATGCCGGCGTACAGGGTGTTCCCGTAGTCCAGGCGACTGGTTACGAGGGCGTGGGTGACGGTCTTCCTGGTGTCGGTGGGGATCCAGCGGAAGATCTTGCGGAGCATGCGGAGGGTGTTGAAGCATGCCGAGTTCACCGCGTTCACCTGCCTGGTCATGGAGAGTGATGAGTCCAAGATGAAGCCGAGGTTGCGTGCGTGGTCGGTGGGTTGGGGAGTGCTGCCTAGGGCGGGGGGCCACCAGGAGTCGTCCCATGCGGTGGGAGTGGGGCCGAGGATGAGGACCTCCGTCTTGTCTGCGTTCAGTTTCAGACGGCTGTCTGTCATCCAGTTCGCCACTTCCTTCATTCCTTCGTGAAGTTTGGTTCGGGCTGCGGTGGGATTGTTAGTGAGGGAAAGGATGAGCTGGGTGTCGTCGGCGTATGATATTAGGTCGAGTCCGTGGTTGCGTGCGATGTTTGCCAGGGGGGTCATGTAGACGTTGAAGAGAGTGGGGCTGAGGGAAGATCCTTGGGGTATGCCGCAGATGATTTCCGTGGCTGTCGATCTGAAGGGGGGGAGGCGGACTCTCTGGGTCCTGCCGGAGAGGAAGGAGATGATCCATTCGAGGGCCTTGCCTCTGATGCCGGCGTTGCTGAGGCGTCGTATCAGGGTGCGGTGGCAGACCGTGTCGAAGGCTGCAGAGAGGTCCAGTAGTATGAGGGCCACGGTCTCACCCTTGTCGGTCAGGGCTCTGATGTCGTCCGTGGCTGCGATGAGGGCGGTTTCGGTGCTGTGGTTGGCTCTGAAACCGAACTGTGTGGGGTCGAGGGAGTCGTGGGTTTCCAGGGCGTTGGTGAGTTGAGAGTTGACAATTTTCTCAATCACTTTGGCGGGGAACGGCAGGAGAGAGATGGGTCTGAAGTTTTTGAGATCGGTGGGGTCTGCTGTGGGCTTCTTCAGGAGGGCATTGAGCTCTGCGTGCTTCCAGCTCTCCGGGAAGGTGGCGGTGGTGAGGGAGGCGTTGATGACGTCTCGAAGGTGTGGTGCTATGATGTCGTCGGCCCTGTTGTAGATGTGGTGCAGGCAGGGATCCGATGGGGAGCCGGAGTGGATCGAATTCATGGCGCGGGTGGTCTCCTCATACACTTTGGGCTACAGGTCCTAATGATGTTGGTCTCTTGCAGATTAAACCCTACATTGTTACCCTTAAGTTAAATGCTAAATTACCTCGCATTCCCCAGTACAAAATTTCCAGTGAATGCGAAAGAGCTCTTTTAGCGATTATCTATGATTTGGTTGAGAAAGGTGTGGTTGAAGAAACGAGAGGTAATGTGTGTAACAGTCCTGTTCTGCCTGTCCTTAAGCATACTGAATCTTCTCAGCCACCTGTGTATCGGTTTGTGATCGACCTTCGAGAGGTCAATAAGATCGTTGTGCCACAGTTTCCTGTTGTCCCGGACATTACTGCTTTATTGACTATGATCCCTGCCTCAGCTGCTTGGTTTTCTGTTATTGATCTGAAGAACGCTTTCTTCAGTATTCCGATTGCTGAGGAAAGTAGGGATATTTTTGGCTTCTATTTAGGAGGCCGCAGTTTCCAGTTTAACCCCTTCGCTGCCAGGCCTTTTCCCCCTCCTGTGCAAAGCCTTTTTTTTTATATTTGGGGTAGTGGGCGCTTAGGCCCCTGTAACTTTTTGACCACATTAGGTATCCACGCCAAATTTGCGTCCTTTTCTTCCAACATCATGGGGATTCTAAAGGTACTCAGGGTTTGTGGATTTCCCTGAAGGGGTCACAGAAATGAGCCAAAATACAGCAACATTTTGTTTTTTTTCAGAAAAATTGGAAAAACGGGCTGCAAATGAAAGCATCTGGGTTTTTCCCTGCAAATGTTATCAAAAAAGGGTTTGTGGGGTTGAAATCACCATTTTCCCAGCTTTTCGGGGATACCAGACTTTTGTCAGAAACCCAACATTTTTTACACAGTTTTGGCATTTTTCTGGGACATAGCCTATTTTTGCTATTTTTTGTGCTTTTGACCTCCTTCCTTCCAGTTAATGGCAGAAATGGGTACAAAAGCAATAATGGATCCTGGAAAGCTATACAGTTTCGAGAGGAAGACAAAATTCTGAATTCAGCAAGGGGTCAATTGTGTAGATCCATCAAGGTTTTTTTATAGAAACAAACAGTTAAATATAGGATAAATTGAAAATTTGTTAAAAAAACCAGCCTTTTGTGTCAATGTTTTCACCTGTAACTTCTTCTAATTATGACAGCTCTTTGAAAGAAATATACCGTTGCATCCGCTGGACAATACTGGTTGTGGGGATATATAGGACTTGTAGGTTCACCAAGAACCCGACGAGCCCAGAGCCAAAAACTGAGCAGCAACTTACAATGGTTTTTTATTATGTACCGGGTATATAGTAATTATTCTGTAAAAATGTGTACATGGAAAAATCGGTATGAAAGACACCTATGTATTTCTGAAATGGGAACAAAATATAGAGTTTAGAAACAGTAGATATTTGCACATTATGAAATTGGGAATACTCATACTAGCATGAGAATTATCAGTCATTTTTTAGAATGACTTATTTTTTACACAATGTCTTTCATTTGGAAGGCAGAAATGCATCGAAAGTCAATAGATAATAACAGTTCCTTTACAAATCTGAATTACCCTAAGTCTCCCGATAAAGATGGGACCTCACTTGTGTGGGTAGGCATAGTGCCCGCGACAGGAAACGGCGCAAAACGCAACGTGGTCACAACTCAATATCGCAGTGAAAATGTACCCTTTTTTGGCAAAGTGCCTAGCTCTAGTTTTTTAACCGTAGCTCTGCGGGCACCTTGGGAAACCTAGCAAACCTATACATTTTTGAAGACTAGACACCCAGGGGAATCCAGGATGGGGTGACTTGACTGCCTCCCACCAGGGTCTGTTACCCAGAATCCCTTGCAAACCTAAAAAATTGTCCAAAAAAACACATTTTCCCCACATTTCTGTCGTGGAAAGTTCCGGAATCTGCATGGATCAACAAATTTCCACCGACCCCGCATTCCCCAAAGTCATACAAGAAAAACGGTACCTCACTTGTGTGGGTCGGCCTAGTGCCCGCGACAGGAAACGGCGCAAAACGCAACATGGTCACATCTCAATTTCGCAGTGAAAAATGACCCTTTTTTGGCAAAATGACTAGCTGTAGTTTTTGAACCCTAGCTCTGCAGCCACCTTGGGAAAGCTAGCAAACCTATACATTTTTGAAAACTAGACACCCAGGGGAATCCAGGATGGGGTGAATTGACTGCCTTTCACCAGGGTCTGTTACCCAGAATCCCTTGCAAACCTAAAAAATTGTCCAAAAAACACATTTTCCCCACATTTCTGTGGTGGAAAGTTCCGGAATCTGCGTGGATCCACAAATTTCCACCCACCCCGCATTTCCCAAAGTCTTACGAGAAAAACGGTACCTCACTTGTGTGGTTCGGCCTAGTGCCTGCGACAGGAAACGTCGCAAAACGCATCGTGGTCACACCTCAATTTCGCAGTGAAAAATGACCCTTTTTTGGCAAAATGACTAGCTGTAGTTTTTGACCCCTAGCTCTGCGGGCACCTTGGGAAACCTAGCAAACCTATACATTTTTGAAAACTAGACACCCAGGGGAATCCAGGATGGGGTGACTTGACTGCCTCCCACCAGGGTCTGTTACCCGGAATCCCTTGCAAACCTAAAAAATTATCAAAAAAACACATTTTCCCCACATTTCTGTGGTGGAAAGTTCCGGAATCTGCGTGGATCCACAAATTTCCACCCACCCCAAGTTTCCCAAAGTCTTATGAGAAAAACGGTACCTCACTTGTGTGGGTCGGCCTAGTGCCCGCAACAGGAAACGTCGCAAAACGCATCGTGGTCACACCTCAATTTCGCAGTGAAAAATGACCCTTTTTTGGCAAAATGGCTAGCTGTAGTTTTTGAACCCTAGCTCTGCGGGCACCCTGGGAAACCTAGCAAACCTATACATTTTTGAAAACTAGACACCCAGGGGAATCCAGGATGGGGTTACTTGACTGCCTCCCACCAGGGTCTGTTACCCAGAATCTCTTGCAAACCTAACAAATTGTCAAAAAAAACACATTTTCCCCAAATTTCTGTGGTGGAAAGTTCCGGAATCTGTGTGGATCCACAAATTTCCACCCACCCCGCGTTCCCCAAAGTCTTACGAGAAAAACGGTACCTCACTTGTGTGGGTCGGCCTAGTGCCCACGACAGGAAACGGCGCAAAACGTAGTGAGGTAATATCAAAATTGCCTATCTCAAAACCACCTGCTTTGCAGGGGGGGTCACTTGGGTTTTTGGCCCGGTGCTCGGCGGCCATCTAGGGAAACCTACCAAACCCATACATTTCTGAAAACTAGACACCCGGAGGCTTCCAGGGAGGTATGGCTTGCGTGGATCCTCCAACGTTTCCTTACCCAGAATCCTCTGCAAACCTCAATTTTAGCTGACAAAATCACTTTTTTCACACATTATTGTGTGGGAAAGTTGAGGCATCACCGGGCTCACTCAAATTTCCCACCACCCAGCATTCCCCTGGGTCTCCCGGTAAAAATGTTGCCTCACTTGTGTGCGAGGCCCAAGTACCCGCGACAGGCAAGGGCCCAAAACGTAGTGAGGTGACATCAAAATTGCCTATCTCAAAACCACCTGGTTTTGCAAGGGGGGTCACCTGGGTTTTTGGCCCGTTGCTCGACGGCCATCTAGGGAAACCTACCAAACCCATACATTTCTGAAAACTAGACACCCGGAGGCTTCCAGGGAGGTATAGCTTGCGCGGATCCCCCAACGTTTCCTTACCCAGAATCCCCTGCAAACCTCAATTTTAGCTGAAAAAATCACTTTTTTCACACATTTTTGTGTGGGAAAGTTGTGGCATCACCGGGCTCACTCAAATTTCCCACCACCCAGCATTCCACTGGGTCTCCCTGTAAAAATGGTGCCTCACTTGTGTGGGAGGCCCAAGTACCCGTGACAGGCAAGAGACCAAAACGTAGTGAGGTGACATCAAAATTGCCTATCTCAAAACCACCTGGTTTTACAAGGGGGGTCACCTGGGTTTTTGGCCCGATGCTCGGCGGCCATCTAGGGAAACCTACCAAACTCATACATTTCTGAAGACTAGACACCCGGGGGCTTCCAGGGAGGTATGGCTTGTGTGGATCCCCCAACGTTTCCTTACCCAGAATCCCCTGCAAACCTCAATTTTAGCTGAAAAAAATCACTTTTTTCACACATTTTTGTGAGGGAAAGTTGTGGCCCAAGTACACGCGACAGGCAAGGGCCGAAACCGTAGTGATGCGACATCAAAATTGCCTATCCAAAAAAATGTTTGGGCCCTTGCCTGTCGCGGGAACTTGGGCCTCCCACACAAGTGAGGCACCATTTTTACCGGGAGACCCAGGGGAATGCCGGGAGGTGGGAAATTTGAGTGAGCCCGGTGTTTCCCACACAAAAATGTGTGAAAAAAGTGATTTTTTCAGCTAAAATTGAGGTTTGCAGGGGATTCTGGGTAAGGAAACATTGGGGGATCCACACAAGCCATACCTCCCTGGAAGCCCCCGGGTGTCTAGTTTTCAGAAATGTATGGGTTTGGTAGGTTTCCCTAGATGGCCGCAGAGCACCGGGCCAAAAACCCAGGTGACCCCCCTTTCAAAACCAGGTGGTTTTGAGATAGGCAAATTTGAAGTCACCTCACTAAGTTTTCTGCCCTTGCCTGTCGCGGGAACTTGGGCCTCCCACACAAGTGAGGCACCATTTTTACCGGGAGACCCAAGGGAATGCATGGAGGTGGGACATTTGAGTGAGCCCGGTGATGCCACAACTTTCCCACACAAAAATGTGTGAAAAAAGTGATTTTTTCAGCTAAAATTGAGGTTTGCAGGGGATTACTGCTTTATTGACTATGATCCCTGTCTCAGCTGCTTGGTTTTCTGTTATTCATCTGAAGAACGCATTCTTCAGTATTCCGAATGCTGAGGAAAGTAGGGATATTTTTGGCTTCTCTTTAGGAGGCCACAGTTTCCAGTTTAACCCCTTCGCTGCCAGGCCTTTTCGCCCTCCTGTGCAAAGCCTTTTTTTGGCTATTTGGGGTAGTGGGCGCTTAGGCCCCTGTAACCTTTTGACCACATTAGGTATCCACGCCAAATTTGCGTCCTTTTCTTCCAACATCATGGGGATTCTAAAGGTACTCAGGGTTTGTGGATTTCCCTGAAGGGGTCACAGAAATGAGCCAAAATACAGCAAAATTTTGTTTTTTTTCAGAAAAATTGGAAAAACGGGCTGCAAATGAAAGCATCTGGGGTTTTCCATGCAAATTTTATCAAAAAAGGGTTTGTGGGGTTGAAATCACCATTCTCCCAGCTTTTCGGGGATACCAGACTTTTGTCAAAAACCCAACATTTTTTACACAGTTTTGGCATTTTTCTGGGACATAGCCTATTTTTGCTATTTTTTGTGCTTTTGACCTCCTTCCTTCCAGTTAATGGCAGAAATGGGTACAAAATCAATAATGGATCCTGGAAAGCTATACATTTTCGAGAGGAAGACAAAATTCTGAATTCAGCAAGGGGTCATTTGTGTAGATCCATCAAGGTTTTTTTATAGAAGCAAACAGTTAAATATAGGATAAATTGAAAATTAGTTAACAAAAACAGCCTTTTGTGTCAATGTTTTCACCTGTAACTTCTGCTAATTATGACAGCTCTTTGAAAGCAATATACCATTGCATCCGCTGGACAATACTGGTTGTGGGGATATATAGGACTTGTAGGTTCACCAAGAACCCGACGAGCCCAGAGCCAAAAACTGAGCAGCAACTTGCAATGGTTTTTTATTATGTACCGGGTATATCGTAATTATTCTGTAAAAATGTGTACATGGAAAAATCGGTATGAAAGACACCTATGTATTTCTGAAATGGGAACAAAATATAGAGTTTAGAAACAGTAGATATTTGCACATTTTGAAATTGGGAATACTCATACTAGCATGAGAATTATCAGTCATTTTTTAGAATGACTTATTTTTTACACAATGTCTTTCATTTGGAAGGCAGAAATGCATCGAAAGTCAATAGATAATAACAGTTCCTTTACAAATCTGAATTACCCTAAGTCTCCCGATAAAAATGGGACCTCACTTGTGTGGGTCGGCCTAGTGCCCTCGACAGGAAACGGCGCAAAACGCAACGTGGTCAGAACTCAATATCGCAGTGAAAAATGACCCTTTTTTGGCAAAATGCCTAGCTGTAGTTTTTGAACCCTAGCTCTGCGGGCACCTTGGGAAACCTAGCAAACCTATACATTTTTGAAAACTAGACAACCAGGGGAATCCAGGATGGGGTGAATTGACTGCCTCCCACCAGGGTCTGTTACCCAGAATCCCTTGCAAACCACCTAAAGTTTTTTCAAAAAAACACATTTTCCCCTCATTTCTGTGTTGGAAAGTTCCGGAATCTGCGTGGATCCACAAATTTCCACCCACCCCGCATTTCCCAAAGTCTTACGAGAAAAACGGTACCTCACTTGTGTTGTTCGGCCTAGTGCCCGCGACAGGAAACGTCGCAAAATGCATCGTGGTCACACCTCAATTTCGCAGTGAAAAATGACCCTTTTTTGGCAAAAAGACTAGCTGTAGTTTTTGAACACTAGCTCTGCGAGCACCTTGGGAAACCTAGCAAACCTATACATTTTTGAAAACTAGACACCCAGGGGAATCCAGGATGGGGTGACTTGACTGCCTCCTACCAGGGTCTGTTACCCAGAATCCCTTGCAAACCTAAAAAATTGTCAAAAAAAACACATTTTCCCCACATTTCTGTGGTGGAAAGTTCCGGAATCTGCGTGGATCCACAAATTTCCACCCATCCCATGTTCCCCAAAGTCGTACGAGAAAAACGGTATCTCACTTGTGTGGTTAGGCCTAGTGCCCGTGACAGGAAACGTCGCACAACGCATCGTGGTCACGCCTCAATTTAGCAGTGAAAAATTACCCTTTTTTGGCAAAATGACTAGCTGTACTTTTTGAACCCTAGCTCTGCGGGCACCTTGGGAAACCAAGCAAACCTATACATTTTTAAAAACTAGACACCCAGGGGAATCCAGGATGGGGTGACTTGACTGCCTCCCACCAGGGTCTGTTACCCTGAATCCCTTGCAAACCTAAAATATTGTCAAAAAAAACACATTTTCCCCACATTTCTGTGGTGGAAAGCTCCGGAATCTGCGTGGATCCACAAATTTCCACCCACCCCACGTTTCCCAAAGTCTTATGAGAAAAACGGTGTCTCACTTGTGTTGTTCGGCTTAGTGCCCGCGTCAGGAAACGTCGCAAAACGCATCGTGGACACACCTCAATTTCGCAGTGAAAAATTACCCTTTTTTGGCAAAATGACTAGCTGTAGTTTTTGAACCCTAGCTCTGCGGGCACCTTGGGAAACCTAGCAAACCTATACATTTTTGAAAACTAGACACCCAGGGGAATCCAGGATGGGGTGACTTGACTGCCTCCCACCAGGGTCTTTTACCCAGAATCCCTTGCAAACCTAAAAAATAGTCAAAAAAAGCCAATTTTCCCCACATTTCTGTGGTGGAAAGTTCCGTAATCTGCGTGGATCCACAAATTTCCACCAACCCCGCGTTCCCCAAAGTCTTACGAGAAAAACAGTACCTCACTTGTGTGGGTCGGCCTAGTGCCCGCAACAGGAAACGTCGCAAAACGCATCATGGTCACACCTCAATTTCGCAGTGAAAAATGACCCTTTTTAGGCAAAACGGCTAGCTGTAGTTTTTAAACCCTAGCTCTGCGGGCACCCTGGGAAACCTAGCAAACCTATACATTTTTGAAAACTAGACACCCAGGGGAATCCAGGATGGGGTGACTTGACTGCTTCCCACCAGGGTATGTTACCCAGAATCTCTTGCAAACCTAAAAGATTGTCAAAAAAACCACATTTTTCCCACATTTCTGTGGTGGAAAGTTCCGGAATCTGCGTGGATCCACAAATTTCCACCCACCCCGCGTTCCCCAAAATCTTACAAGAAAAACGGTACCTCACTTGTGTGGGTCGACCTAGTGCCCGTGACAGGAAACGGCGCAAAACGTAGTGAGGTAACATCAAAATTGCCTATCTCAAAACCACCTGGTTTTGCAAGGGGGGTCACTTGGGTTTTTGGCCCGGTGCTCGGCGGCCATATAGGGAAACCTACCAAACCCATACATTTCTGAAAACTAGACACCCGGAGGCTTCCAGGGAAGTATGGCTTGCGCAGATCCCCCAACGTTTCCTTACCCAGAATCCCCTGCAAACCTCAATTTTAGCTGAAAAAATCACTTTTTTCACACATTTTTGTGTGGGAAAGTTGTGGCATCACCGGGCTCACTCAAATTTCCCACCACCCAACGTTCCCGTGGGTCTCCCTGTAAAAATGGTGCCTCACTTGTGTGGGAGGCCCAAGTACCCGCAACAGGCAAGGGACCAAAACGTAGTGAGGTGACATCAAAATTGCCTATCTCAAAACCACCTGGTTTTACAAGGGGGGTCGCCTTGGTTTTGGGCCCGGTGCTCGGCGGCCATCTAGGGAAACCTACCAAACCCATACATTTCTGAAAACTAGACACCCGGGGGCTTCCAGGGAGGTATGGCTTGCGTGGATCCCCCAACGTTTCCTTACCCAGAATCCCCTGCAAACCTCAATTTTAGCTGAAAAAAATCACTTTGTTCACAAATTTTTGTGTGAGAAAGTTGTGGCATCACCGGGCTCACTGAAATTTCCCACCTCCCAGCATTCCCCTGGGTCTCCCGATAAAAATGGTGCCTCACTTGTGTGGGAGGCCCAAGTACCCGCGACAGGCAAGGGACCAAAACGTAGTGATGCGACATCAAAATTGCCTAACCAAAAAAATGTTTGGGCCCTTGCCTGTCGCGGGAACTTGGGCCTCCCACACAAGTGAGGCACCATTTTTACCGGGAGACCCAGGGGAATGCTGGGAGGTGAGAAATTTGAGTGAGCCCGGTGTTTCCCACACAAAAATGTGTGAAAAAAGTGATTTTTTCAGCTAAAATGGAAGTTTGCAGGGGATTCTGGGTAAAGAAACGTTGGGGGATCCACACAAGCCATACCTCCCTGGAAGCCCCCGGGTGTCTAGTTTTCAGAAATGTATGGGTTTGGTAGGTTTCCCTAGATGGCCGCAGAGCACCGGGCCAAAAACCCAGGTGACCCCCTTGCAAAACCAGGTGGTTTTGAGATAGGCAAATTTGAAGTCACCTCACTAAGTTTTGTGCCCTTGCCTGTCGCGGGAACTTGGGCCTCCCACACAAGTGAGACACCATTTTTACCGGGAGACCCAAAGGAACGCATGGAGGTGGGACATTTGAGTGAGCCCGGTGATGCCACAACTTTCCCACACAAAAATGTGTGAAAAAAGTGATTTTTTCAGCTAAAATTGAGGTTTGCAGGGGATTACTGCTTTATTGACTATGATCCCTGTCTCAGCTGCTTGGTTTTCTGTTATTCATCTGAAGAACGCTTTCTTCAGTATTCCGATTGCTGAGGAAAGTAGGGATATTTTTGGCTTCTCTTTAGGAGGCCGCAGTTTCCAGTTTAACCCCTTCGCTGCCAGGCCTTTTCGCCCTCCTGTGCAAAGCCTTTTTTTTGGCTATTTGGGGTAGTGCACGCTTAGGCCCCTGTAACTTTTTGACCACATTAGGTATCCACGCCAAATTTGCGTCCTTTTCTTCCAACATCATGGGGATTCTAAAGGTACTCAGGGTTTGTGGATTTCCCTGAAGGGGTCACAGAAATGAGCCAAAATACAGCAACATTTTGTTTTTTTTCAGAAAATTTGGAAAAACAGGCTGCAAATGAAAGCATCTGGGGTTTTCCTGCAAATGTTATCAAAAAAGGGTTTGTGGGGTTGAAATCACCATTTTCCCAGCTTTTCGGGGATACCAGACTTTTGTCAGAAACCCAACATGTTTTACACAGTTTTGGCATTTTTCTGGGAAATAGCCTATTTTTGCTATTTTTTGTGCTTTTGACCTCCTTCCTTCCAGTTAATGGCAGAAATGGGTACAAAATCAATAATGGATCCTGGAAAGCTATACATTTTCGAGAGGAAGACAAAATTCTGAATTCAGCAAGGGGTCATTTGTGTAGATCCATCAAGGTTTTTTTTATAGAAACAAACAGTTAAATATAGGATAAATTGAAAATTAGTTAACAAAAACAGCCTTTTGTGTCAATGTTTTCACCTGTAACTTCTTCTAATTATGACAGCTCTTTGAAAGCAATATACCGTTGCATCCGCTGGACAATACTGGTTGTGGGGATATATAGGACTTGTAGGTTCACCAAGAACCCGATGAGCCCAGAGCCAAAAACTGAGCAGCAACTTGCAATGGTTTTTTATTATGTACCGGGTATATAGTAATTATTCTGTAAAAATGTGTACATGGAAAAATCGGTATGAAAGACACCTATGTATTTCTGAAATGGGAACAAAATATAGAGTTTAGAAACAGTAGATATTTGCACATTTTGAAATTGGGAATACTCATACTAGCATGAGAATTATCAGTCATTTTTTAGAATGACTTATTTTTTACACAATGTCTTTCATTTGGAAGGCAGAAATGCATCGAAAGTCAATAGATAATAACAGTTCCTTTACTAATCTGGATTACCCTAAGTCTCCCGATAAAAATGGGACCTCACTTGTGTGGGTAGGCATAGTGCCCTCGACAGGAAATGGCGCAAAACGCAACGTGGTCACAACTCAATATAGCAGTGAAAATTTACCCTTTTTTGGCAAAGTGCCTAGCTCTAGTTTTTTAACCCTAGCTCTGCGGGCACCTTGGGAAACCTAGCAAACCTATACATTTTTAAAAACTAGACACCCAGGGGAATCCAGGATGGGGTGACTTTACTGCCTCCCACCAGGGTCTGTTACCCAGAATCCCTTGCAAACCTAAACAATTGTCCGAAAAAACACATTTTCCCCACATTTCTGTCGTGGAAAGTTCCGGAATCTGCATGGATCAACAAATTTCCACCGACCCCGCATTCCCCAAAGTCATACAAGAAAAACAGTACCTCACTTGTGTGGGTCGGCCTAGTTCCCGCGACAGGAAACGGCGCAAAACGCAACGTGGTCACATCTCAATTTCGCAGTGAAAAATGACCCTTTTTTGGCAAAATGACTAGCTGTAGTTTTTGAACCCTAGCTCTGCAGGCACCTTGGGAAAGCTAGCTAACCTATACATTTTTGAAAACTAGACAACCAGGGGAATCCAGGATGGGGTGAATTGACTGCCTCCCACCAGGGTCTGTTACCCAGAATCCCTTGCAAACCACCTAAAAAATTGTCAAAAAAACACTTTTTCCCCTCATTTCTGTGGTGGAAAGTTCCGGAATCTGCGTGGATCCACAAATTTCCACCCACCCCGCATTTCCCAAAGTCTTACGAGAAAAACGGTACCTCACTTGTGTGGTTCGGCCTAGTGCCCGCGACAGGAAACGTCGCAAAACGCATCGTGGTCACACCTCAATTTCGCAGTGAAAAATGACCCTTTTTTGGCAAAATGACTAGCTGTAGTTTTTGAACACTAGCTCTGCGAGCACCTTGGGAAACCTAGCAAACCTATACATTTTTGAAAACTAGACACACAGGGGAATCCAGGATGGGGTGACTTGACTGCCTCCTACCAGGGTCTGTTACCCAGAATCCCTTGCAAACCTAAAAAATTGTCCAAAAAAACACATTTTCCCCACATTTCTGTGGTGGAAAGTTCCGGAATCTGCGTGGATCCACAAATTTCCACCCACCCCATGTTCCCCAAAGTCGTACGAGAAAAACGGTATCTCATTTGTGTGGTTAGGCCTAGTGCCCGTGACAGGAAACGTCGCACAACGAATCGTGGTCACGCCTCAATTTCGCAGTGAAAAATGACCCTTTTTTGGCAAAATGACTAGCTGTAGTTTTTGAACCCTAGCTCTGCGGGCACTTTGGGAAACCTAGCAAACCTATACATTTTTAAAAACTAGACACCCAGGGGAATCCAGGATGGGGTGACTTGACTGCCTCTCACCAGGGTCTGTTACCCTGAATCCCTTGCAAACCTAAAAAATTGTCAAAAAAAACACATTTTCCCCACATTTCTGTGGTGGAAAGCTCCGGAATCTGCGTGGATCCACAAATTTCCACCCACCCCACATTTCCCAAAGTCTTATGAGAAAAACGGTGTCTCACTTGTGTGGTTCGGCCTAGTGCCCGCGTCAGGAAACGTCGCAACACGCATCGTGGTCACACCTCAATTTCGCAGTGAAAAGTTACCCTTTTTTGGCAAAACGGCTAGCTGTAGTTTTTGAACCCTAGCTCTGCAGGCACCCTGGGAAACCTAGCAAACCTATACATTTTTGAAAACTAGACACCCAGGGGAAACGCTGGGTGGTGGGAAATTTGAGTGAGCCCGGTGATGCCACAACTTTCCCACACAAAAATGTGTGAAAAAAGTGATTTTTTCAGCCAAAATTGAGGTTTGCAGGGGATTACTGCTTTATTGACTATGATCCCTGTCTCAGCTGCTTGGTTTTCTGTTATTGATCTGAAGAACGCTTTCTTCAGTATTCCGATTGCTGAGGAAAGTAGGGATATTTTTGGCTTCTCTTTAGGAGGCCGCAGTTTCCAGTTTAACCCCTTCGCTGCCAGGCCTTTCCCCCCTCCTGTGCAAAGCCTTTTTTTGGCTATTTGGGGTAGTGCGCGCTTAGGCCCCTGTACCTTTTTGACCACATTAGGTATCCACGCCAAATTTGTGACTTTCTTCCAACATCATGGGGAATCTAAAGGTACTCAGGGTTTGTGGATTTCCCTGAAGGGGTCACAGAAATGAGCCAAAATACAGCAAAATTTTGTTTTTTTTCTGAAAAATTGGAAAAAGGGCTGCAAATGAAAGCATCTGGGTTTTACCCTGCAAATGTTATCAAAAAAGGGTTTGTGGGGTTGAAATCACCATTTTCCCAGCTTTTCGGGGATACCAGACTTTTGTCAGAAACCCAACATTTTTTACACAGTTTTGGCATTTTTCTGGGACATAGCCTATTTTTGCTATCTTTTTTGTGCTTTTGACCTCCTTCCTTCCAGTTAATGGCAGAAATGGGTACAAAAGAAATAATGGATCCTGGAAAGCTATACATTTTCGAGAGGAAGACAAAATTCTGAATTCAGCAAGGGGTCATTTGTGTAGATCCATCAAGGTTTTTTTATAGAAACAAACAGTTAAATATAGGATAAATTGAAAATTAGTTAAAAAAAACAGCCTTTTGTGTCAATGTTTTCACCTGTAACTTCTTCTAATTATGACAGCTCTTTGAAAGCAATATACCTTTGCATCCGCTGGACAATACTGGTTGTGGGGATATATAGGACTTGTAGGTTCACCAAGAACCCGACGAGCCCAGAGCCAAAAACTGAGCAGCAACTTGCAATGGTTTTTTATTATGTACCGGGTATATAGTAATTATTCTGTAAAAATGTGTACATGGAAAAATCGGTATGAAAGACACCTATGTATTTCTGAAATGGGAACAAAATATAGAGTTTAGAAACAGTAGATATTTGCACATTTTGAAATTGGGAATACTCATACTAGCATGAGAATTATCAGTCATTTTTTAGAATGACTTATTTTTTACACAATGTCTTTCATTTGGAAGGCAGAAATGCATCGAAAGTCAATAGATAATAAGAGTTCCTTTACAAATCTGAATTACCCTAAGTCTCCCGATAAAAATGGGACCTCACTTGTGTGGGTAGGCATAGTGCCCGCGACAGGAAACGGAGCAAAACGCAACGTGGTCACAACTCAATATCGCAGTGAAAATTTACCCTTTTTTGGCAAAGTGCCTAGCTCTAGTTTTTTAACCCTAGCTCTGCGGGCACCTTGGGAAACCTAGCAAACCTATACATTTTTGAAAACTAGACACCCAGGGGAATCCAGGATGGGGTGACTTGACTGCCTCCCACCAGGGTCTGTTACCCAGAATCCCTTGCAAACCTAAAAAATTGTCCAAAAAAACACATTTTCCCCACATTTCTGTCGTGGAAAGTTCCGGAATCTGCATGGATCAACAAATTTCCACCGAGCCCGTATTCCCCAAAGTCATACAAGAAAAACGGTACCTCACTTGTGTGGGTCGGCCTAGTGCCCGCGACAGGAAACGGCGCAAAACGCAACGTGGTCACATCTCAATTTCGCAGTGAAAAATGACCCTTTTTTGGCAAAATGACTAGCTGTAGTTTTTGAACCCTAGCTCTGCAGGCACCTTGGGAAAGCTAGCAAACCTATACATTTTTGAAAACTAGACACCCAGGGGAATCCAGGATGGGGTGAATTGACTGCCTCCCACCAGGGTCTGTTACCCAGAATCCCTTGCAAACCTAAAAAATGGTCAAAAAAACACATTTGCCCCACATTTCTGTGGTGGAAAGTTCCGGAATCTGCGTGGATCCACAAATTTCCACCCACCCCGCATTTCCCAAAGTCTTACGAGAAAAACGGTACCTCACTTGTGTGGTTCGGCCTAGTGCCCGCGACAGGAAACGTCGCAAAACGCATCGTGGTCACACCTCAATTTCGCAGTGAAAAATGACCCTTTTTTGGCAAAATGACTAGCTGTAGTTTTTGAACACTAGCTCTGCGAGCACCTTGGGAAACCTAGCAAACCTATACATTTTTGAAAACTAGACACCCAGGGAAATCCAGGATGGGGTGACTTGACTGCCTCCCACCAGGGTCTGTTACCCAGAATCCCTTGCAAACCTAAAAAATTGTCAAAAAAAACACATTTTCCACACATTTCTGTGGTGGAAAGTTCCGGAATCTGCGTGGATCCACAAATTTCCACCCACCCCACGTTCCACAAAGTCATACGAGAAAAACGGTATCTCACTTGTGTGGTTAGGCCTAGTGCCCGTGACAGGAAACGTCACAAAACTCATCGTGGTCACGCCTCAATTTCGCAGTGAAAAATTACCCTTTTTTGGCAAAATGACTAGCTGTAGTTTTTGAACCCTAGCTCTGCGGGCACCTTGGGAAACCTAGCAAACCTATACATTTTTTAAAACTAGACACCCAGGGGAATCCAGGATGGGGTGACTTGACTGCCTCCCACCAGGGTCTGTTACCCAGAATCTCTTGCAAACCTAAAAAATTGTCCCAAAAAACACATTTTCCCCACATTTCTGTGGTGGAAAGTTCCGGAATCTGCGTGGATCCACAAATTTCCACTCACCCCACGTTTCCCAAAGTCTTATGAGAAAAACGGTGTCTCAC
Source organism: Triturus cristatus (assembly GCF_964204655.1). Taxonomy (NCBI): domain Eukaryota; kingdom Metazoa; phylum Chordata; class Amphibia; order Caudata; family Salamandridae; genus Triturus; species Triturus cristatus. The sequence goes on from NC_140588.1 coordinate 688,444,558, forward strand.
TTGTGTGGTTCGGCCTAGTGCCCACGTCAGGAAACGTCGCAAAACGCATCGTGGTCACACCTCAATTTCGCAGTGAAAAATTACCCTTTTTTGGCAAAATGACTAGCTGTAGTTTTTGAACCCTAGCTCTGCGGGCACCTTGGGAAACCTAGCAAACCTATACATTTTTGAAAACTAGACACCCAGGGGAATCCAGGATGGGGTGACTTGACTGCCTCCCACCAGGGTCTTTTACCCAGAATCCCTTGCAAACCTAAATAATTGTCAAAAAAAGCCCATTTTCCCCACATTTCTGTGGTGGAAAGTTCCGGAATCTGCATGGATCCACAAATTTCCACCAACCCCGCGTCCCCCAAAGTCTTACGAGAAAAACGGTACCTCACTTGTGTGGGTCGGCCTAGTGCCCGCAACAGGAAACGTCACAAAACGCATCGTGGTCACACCTCAATTTCGCAGTGAAAAATGACCCTTTTTTGGCAAAACGGCTAGCTGTAGTTTTTGAACCCTAGCTCTGCGGGCACCCTGGGAAACCTAGCAAACCTATAAATTTTTGAAAACTATACACCCAGGGGAATCCAGGATGGGGTGACTTGACTGCCTCCCACCAGGGTCTGTTACCCAGAATCTCTTGCAAACCTAAAAAATTGTCCAAAAAAACACATTTTCCCCACATTTCTGTGGTGGAAAGTCCCGGAATCTGCGTGGATCCACAAATTTCCACCCACCCCGCGTTCCCCAAAGCCTTAGGAGAAAAACGGTACCTCACTTGTGTGGGTCGGCCTAGTGCCCGCAACAGGAAACGGCGCAAAACGTAGCGAGGTAACATCAAAATTGCCTAACTCAAAACCACCTGGTTTTGCAAGGGGGTCACTTGGGTTTTTGGCCCGGTGCTCGGCGGCCATCTAGGGAAACCTACCAAACCCATACATTTCTGAAAACTAGACACCCGGAGGCTTCCAGGGAGGTATGGCTTGCATGGATCCTCCAACATTTCCTTACCCAGAATCCCCTGCAAACCTCAACTTTGGCTGAAAAAATCACTTTTTTCACACATTTTTGTGTGGGAAAGTTGAGGCATCACCGGGCTCACTCAAATTTCCCACCACCCAGCGTTCCCCTGGGTCTCTCGGTAAAAATGGTGCCTCACTTGTGTGGGAGGCCCAAGTACCCGCGACAGGCAAGGGCCCAAAACGTAGTGAGGTGACATCAAAATTGCCTATCTCAAAACCACCTGGTTTTGCAAGGGAGGTCACCTGGGTTTTTGGGCCGTTGCTCGGCGGCCATCTAGGGAAACCTACCAAACCCATACATTTCTGAAAACTAGACACCCGGAGGCTTCCAGGGAGGTATAGCTTGCGCGGATCCCCCAACGTTTCCTTACCCAGAATCCCCTGCAAACGTCAATTTTAGCTGAAAAAATCACTTTTTTCACACATTTTTGTGTGGGAAAGTTGAGGCATCACCGGGCTCACTCAAATTTCCTACCACCCAGCGTTCCCCTGGGTCTCCCGGTAAAAATGGTGCCTCACTTGTGTGGGAGGCCCAAGTACCCGCGACAGGCAAGGGCCCAAAACGTAGTGAGGTGACATCAAAATTGCCTATCTCAAAACCACCTGGTTTTGCAAGGGGGGTCACCTGGGTTTTTGGCCCGTTGCTCGGCGGCCATCTAGGGAAACCTACCAAACCCATAAATTTCTGAAAACTAGACACCCGGAGGCTTCCAGGGAGGTATAGCTTGCGTGGATCCCCCAACGTTTCCTTACCCAGAATCCCCTGCAAACCTCAATTTTAGCTGAAAAAATCACTTTTTTCACACATTTTTGTGTGGGAAAGTTGTGGCATCACCGGGCTCACTCAAATTTCCCACCACCCAGCGTTCCCCTGGGTCTCCCTGTAAAAATGGTGCCTCACTTGTGTGGGAGGCCCAAGTACCCGCGACAGGCAAGGGACCAAAACGTAGTGAGGTGACATCAAAATTGCCTATCTCAAAACCACCTGGTTTTACAAGTGGGGTCACCTGGGTTTTTGGCCCGGTGCTCGGCGGCCATCTAGGGAAACCTACCAAATCCATACATTTCTGAAAACTAGACACCCAGGGGCTTCCAGGGAGGTATGGCTTGCGTGGATCCCCCAACGTTTTCTTACCCAGAAAATGTAAGCAGAAACAACATGGTTACCTAAACGATCTCTCACTAACTATTCAGAAATCAGCGAGTGGTTTCACCTGAAAAGTTATGGACATGACTAGAAGGCCCTGAAGGGAACCGTTTCACTGTCCATTGCTTACATCCCTACAAAACGTAAGCAGTATGGTATAAAAATACCACATCCATAAACACAGAGCCATGGTACACATTGTGTTTTTTCCAATCCACCCATCAACCAGGCATTGCAGTACCTCCAGGAATGGTACACTCTCCCAACCTGGAAACAACAATGCTCTTCAAAGAAAGACGAGAAAATGAAAGTAGCACTTCACTGGCAAACTCTGTAAAGTGATGCTGGTGTATTTGGATGTAAAAAAAAACAATCTGGCCACTTTGCAACCCCTCTGTCTTGCTATTAGTTAGGTATTTAATTCTCATATAAGAAATTCTATTTCTCTACATGCTGCTGCACTTTGGATTTAAAAAATTAAAAAGAAGGGCATTTCTCTGCATTTTTGGATCCATATCACAGGGAAGCAACAACAGGCACACACGAACGAAGCCGAGCCTCGTGGCATGCCTGGGCATACCAAAGTGCCCCCACCCTAACCCAAACCCACCGATGCAAAAATCATGCTGCTGCACTTTGGATTTGAAAAATTAAAAAGAAGGGCATTTCTCGGCATTTTTGGATCCATTTCACAGGGAAGCAACTAGAAAGACGAGCGTTTTTCAAATTTGAATCCATTTCACAGGGAAGAAACAACAGGCACACACGAACGAAGCCGAGCCTCTGGCATGCCTGGGCCTTCCATAGTGCCCCCACCCTAACACAAACCCACCGATGCAAAAATCCCCCCTCCCCAGCCCCAAGACTCACCTTTACTCTCTGACGCGCAGGAAGCAAATGGCTTCCTGCACCTCGGAGAGCTAAGGGGAAACCTCCAATGACGTCAACGCGGCTTGCGCGCTGACGTCATTGATGATGCGGGGGCGGGGGGAGGCAGGGGAAGGTCTTCCCCTGCCTTCCCAGTAAAAAAAAAAAAAGATCGACCACTCACGGGGGGAGCGCCAGCGCTTCCCCCGTGGGTGGGTGCCATGATGAGCTGGACTCGTCATGGGCACAGCGCGACTGTGCTACATGACGAGTCTAGCTCGTCATGGGCACAGAAGGGGTTAAGCGCGCTCCTCAAGGTTATTGTGAGAGTCCCTCCATTTACAGTCAGGCTTTGAAAACTCAGCTTGATACTCTTGCATTGCCTTCTGGTGTTACTCTTATCCAGTATGTTGATGATATGTTGGTTGCTGCTGATGATGAAGAGATTTGTAAAGAAGTTACTCTTTCTTTGTTGCGACACCTGTCTGACCTTCATCATAAAGTGTCACCTTCGAAGTTGCAGTATTGCCGCAAAGAAGTGATCTACTTAGGTCATCTCTTGTCGAAGAAGGGAAGGCGATTGACCCCAGAGTGTATTCAAGTGATTGCCCAAATGACTGTGCCATGCACACAGAGAGAGGTGTGTGCCTTCTTAGGTATCACCTCGTATTGTAGACAGTGGATTCCGAATTTTTCTTTGCTAGCGAAACCTTTGTTGGCACTTACTCTTAAGGACACACCACACCCTCTTCCTTGGTCTGACGAATGTCAGAAGAGTTTTTCTGAATTGCGTGATGCATTGTGTTCTGCTCCGGTGTTGGGTACCCCCGACTACAGTAAACCTTTTACACTTTATGTACACGAGAGAGAAGGTTGTGCGTTGTCAGTGTTGACGCAACAATTTGGAGACAAGCAGCGCCCATGTGCGTATTTTTCAGCTACTTTAGATCCGGTAGCTAGGGCGTTGCCTAGTTGTCTAAGAGCTACAGTGGCAGCGGCTGTTTCTATCCGACAGTCTGCTGGTTTGGTATTGGATAATACATTGATTGTGATGGTCCCACATGCAGTGGATACCCTATTGAATAGAACGAAGACTCAACATCTTACCAGTGCGCGTTTGTCAGGTTATGAGTTGACGCTTTTGGCTAGCCATGTGCACATCAAGCGGTGCAACACATTGAATCCAGCTACATTGTTGCCGATTTTTGTAGAGACAGATGACTGTTTTCTCCGGACAGAGGAGGAAACGAAGGGTAGAGTTGATCTGAAGGATACTCCTCTTTCGAATCCTGATTGTACCCTATGGTTAGATGGTTCGTGCTTTAAGCTTCCGAATGGAGAGACGACTACAGCATATGCTGTCACAACTTTGCACACGATTGTTGAAACAGCACGTATTGCACAGAATTCAGCGCAAGCAGCGGAGTTGATAGCATTGACTAGAGCGTGTGTGTTGTCACAAGGAAAGAGACTGAATGTTTATACTGATAGCCAATACGCATTTGGCGTGGCTCACAGTTTTAATCGCTTGTGGAAAGAGAGAGGATTTCTTACTTCCCATGGTATGAAAATTCAGCATGGACAATTAGTGAGTGAACTTCTTGAATCACTTACTTTGCCGACCCAAATTGCGATAGTGAAGTGTAGTGCACATAAGAAGGTTACGCATGATGTGGGTCAAGGGAATGCGTTTGCAGATGAAGTAGCGAGAGAAACGGCGAAAGATGTGACGAGTCAGATGTATGTTGCAGGTCCTGCCAGATGGGTTGTGGAAGGAGGAATGTGTGAAGATACAACAGAAAGTGTGAAGATGATTCAGGCAGAAGCTACTGAGAAAGAATTGAATATGTGGAGAGAGAGTACGGGAATGTTGGATTCAACAGGCTGTTGGGTTGAGTTGTCAGAGCACCAGCGATGATTGTTGCCGGATGCATATGTGCTTCCGGTGGTTACTATGGCTCATGGGTTGGCTCACATTAGTTCAAAAGGGATATGTAAGTTGTTGGCTCCGGTATGGCAGAATGGTGGAATTCCTAAGAGTGCTGAGAATTTGGTTAAACACTGCATGATTTGCTCGATGCATAATCCTGGAAAGGAAACCCCAACTCCAGCGGGTCATTTTGCTCCTCCAACGTATCCGTTCGAGGTGCTGCAGATAGACTATATTCATATGGAAAGATGCAATAACTTGAAGTATGTCCTTGTGGTTGTGCCTTTTCCAGATGGATAGAGGCCAACCCCCTAAAGGATAATACTGCCTTGTCTACAGCCAAGGTTTTGCTCAAAGAATTCTTTCCCAGATATGGCTTGCCGAGGATGGTATGGAGTGATAATGGAAGTGAATTCGTGGGTCAGATTATGTGCCGAGGCCTAAGAAGTACAGTGATATTGAGTACCCTATGTTGGTTGACTACTTACATGATTTGACTGCTAAATTGCGTGTTCTTCACCAACAGGTCTATGACACTTTGCCTTCAGTGTCTGTAGACGCAGGCCACACGATTCAACCTGGCGACTGGGTTCTAACCAAGAATTTCCAGAGGTCAAAGAACTTGGAACCAAGATGGACCGGTCCATACCAAGTCCTGTTATCAACTCGGACCGCTATTAAGGTGTTCGGCAAAAAAAACTGGGTACATGGTACCCATTGTAAGAAGATACCTTTGCCCTTACCGTACGATAAGTGGGTCCGGGAAGGTGTTGCCGATTCCGAGAGTGAAAGGGTTCCGAGATTTGTACCTTTTAGCAATGCACATCTGGAATGGACTCAGTCAGAACGTGTGGATGATAAAGTCTTGCAAGAAGCTGTGCCGCCGTGTTTGAGACTTGATACTACGCACCCAGAGTCACTCTTTCAGGATCAAACTGTGCCTGGTAAAGAACGCTACAACTTAAGGTCTAAAAAGGACAAATAAAATTTGAATTTTTTTGTGAATTACACTCTTTCAGACAAGAGACTATTTTTCTTTTTCTTTTTCGAACCACCATCCGGGTTCAGCTGCAGGGTCGCTGTATAAGAACTTAAGGGGTGGCCTGCGTATTGACAAAAGGTCTGCGGTTCTACAGACGTCTAGGACGCCTGGACGCACACTTGAGTGAAGAAGGAAAATTGCCGCGAGCAGCACGTTAGAGGATGGAGTCTGTTGTAACTGAAAGAATAGTTGAGAGAATAGATCTTAAGACAAGATTTTGTACATTGATACATAGCAAATGTTTTATAATATTGTGCTTTTTGATGTTTTTAAGTATCACATTAGCTTGTGTGGGTTGGACTGTCTATGCTACACAACAGACATCTGCACCCACCTCCCAACCTATGCTTTCTTTCACTACTGTTTCTTTGCACCAGTTTTATACGTTGCCTGAACATGAACAGACAAGGAGATCAGGATTTGTCAACAACTCGTTTATACAGTTGTTGCATCAGCATCAGTTAGTAGTAAATACCACTAATTGTTGGGTGTGTGGTCTTATGCCTCACACGACAGATAAAGGTAGGCCACATTTGGTTTTGCCTTTTTCTTTTAATGGGTCTGTGTGGGTTTTTCAGACCATGTTTATCTATGCAAATGAGGTACGCCCCTTACGTTCCCTTAAAGATAACTCGAGCAATAGTGCCTTAATAAGGGGAATAGTAGCTATGATCCGAGATATTGATGCATATAATGCTATCCCTAAGGATGAGGTGCAGGCTTACATTGGTTGGAACGTGACTGGATATAGTACCAGTTTGACAGAGAAGGAGAGACGAAAAAGGTCTCCCCCTATTTGGATTGTACCCCACCGCGGCCACTTTTGTTTTCAAGGTAATGGTCGGAATCCGAAAGCTCAGCTAGGTAAGGGTGTGTGTGCTCAAACCTATGTCTATTCATCTCGGACTTCTCCACCGTTTCTGCCAGCTAAAGGCACATATTTTGTTTGTCATGACAGAGCCTACACATGGTTGCCACCTGATTTTTCAGGAACGTGTTATGTGGCGTTTCTACTTCCCCCTACATACACTACTGCTTCAGACTATCGTAGAACAAGATATGGTAGAGGTGTCTTCAATAAGGAAGATACCGCAGTACACGAAGTAGGAGATTTCTTCAAGGGCTTCTTGCCTATGATCCTATGATCAATAGTAGGCATATTCGACAGCTTGTCCGCGTTGTTGAAGCTACCATTAATGAGACAGCAGGTGCTCTTAGTAATGTTACAGCTAAGCTTCAAGCGGACCGTCTTATGACTTTGCAGAACCGTATGGCATTAGACATCATACTTGCAGATCGAGGAGGAGTATGTAAATTGATTGGATCCAGTTGCTGTGTTTACATACCAGATAATGCCCCTACAGTGTACCAAGCCATCTCTAGGTTGTATAAAATCTCTGAGTCTATCCATGTAGACGAAGGAGACTGGTCATTGACGGGATGGTTTTGGGGACTGCTGTCCAAATGGGGATGGAAGAATTTGACATTCCTTGGTATGGTTTTAACCATCCTTTTCTCTTGTTGTCTTTGCATCCAGTGTGGTCCCACCATTTGTAGTCTTTGTGCTACTATGTGTGTTCGGAGACCTGTCCCGAGAGAGGTAGAGAATAATAAGATGATGCTACAGCAACACCTTGATGACCTAATGAATATCGACATAGACCTAGATTCAGATTAACATGAGTCTTGGGTTATTGCCTACGTAATGGAAAAAGGAGCGTCTGAGGTTCTGTAATTCTCGAGTCTGACTCCATTTTGTTCTGTGCCACCATTTTGTGTTGCCCTCACGTAGGCCTGTGAAGGTAGCCTGGAGAATAAAGTGGCCTGGCCTTCTTAGTTCATGTATACATTAACTAGGTTTCTTTTTGACTCTGAAATGAACTGTAAGAAACTGACCTCTGCACCTGAAACTGATCCCGCAAAGCCAATTTCCCTGATCGATCTTTGTCTGAGATTGCCAATCAATGTTCAGGACATCGTTAACTTTTAGTTTCCTTGCACATGCCTTATCTTGTTCAGCATCTGTTACCGTTTCTTTTTTTATGTTTCTTCATTACAAGGGTTATGCTTTCAATTATAGGTTTGTCCGGCTTGTGGAGATTGAATTTGGGACATTCCTAATAATTAACTTTGGGTTGGGATACTGTAAATTGAGTTTTTGTTATGTGACACTTTGTTTGAAAATTTACTTTATTGGCTAGAATTTTGTGCAGTGGGTGTACATTTATAATGTGAATATTGGGTATAAAAGGAGACGTCTCAGTCTCCTGAGAATTTACACCGTGATGTATTTCTAGGATCACTGTTACTAGCTGCAGCTAATAAACTTGGTCTCTGATGCCATCCAGAAGTATTCCGTGTCTCTGTATACCAAGACAGGTGAACTCGAAGATCTTAGGCGTGCCCCTGACGCCGCTGGGTTAAACCCCGGTTCTTCATTAGCTTTTATCAATGATCTAGGCATTTTCGATTTAGCACTCCTCAACTCTGCACCTACTCATATTGCTGGGCACCTTCTGTACCCTACCTTTTCTAATTTAAAGGACCTGACATTCGTCGCACCTATTCCACTATGCTGGTCAGATCATTTTGCTTTGCTTTTAAAATTAGGGTTCCCTCTGACTCCTTCTCACAGCCTGTTCTGAAATCTAAAATCAGGAACTGGTCTAAACTCAACATCTCATTGTTAAATCAGCAGCTTCTTAACATGAAGCCCATCCTTACATCTCAGCCAGACTGTAACCAAATTCTGTTAATCAATGGCTTCTGAGGCCATCTTGCCACCTACCTTAAAACGCATCGGCAAAACTCACCCTCCAGTTTCTGGTATTACTGACACCCTTAGATTAGAAAAGAAACAATGTAAAATTCTAGAAAGACAGTGGAGGAAACGTTATGAAGAGGAGGCTAAGTCTCAATATGTGGTGGCTTTGAAAAGATATAGAAAACAACAGGAGAGTGAGGAATAGGCAAAGGGGTACGTCCTCTTCCCCAATATAACAACAGAAACAATGTGGACGAACCCACAGGTAAGTGATTACACTTGTATTGACTCAATATGATGAAACAGAGTACAGACGTCCAATGGATTTGTAAAAAGAGCCCTCACCCACCAACCTAGTTGGTGGAATGCTTCATCACTGGGGTCCTAGCTGGGCTGCCGAATGCAACTCAGCTGTGCTTCGACGCCTGACTACAGTGGAGCGGGTTTTGTTGTTCAGTGTGGTGTGTGCTCAAAGGGTGGTGATGTTAAAAATGTCTCCAAGGAATGCCCAAACAAAAAACTTTCTTTTGTAGGGTCTTAGGAAATGATTAAAAACAATGGCATGGATATAATGAAGATAAAAATATTACTTCAATATCCCTTAGATGTAGGTCAACATGTTTCAGCCTTTTCCGGTAATCGTAAGGCTTTTTTCAGGACCAATGTATGCATGAAACGTAGTGAGATGGCTACAAAAGTGGAGGTAGCCAAGTGAGTGAAATATCAGCACACACACTAAGGTGTGCTGTGTGTGTAGTGGAAGAACCGTACTTACAGATCCACTAAATGGTTGAAATTTCAGCCAAATTAAAAAGGATCAGACGGATCCTTCAAGGGGCAGCCTCCTGTAGTCAAACATTCTTCAAGGATGGTCTCCCACCATTCTAACCTGTTCTGTTCTTGACAGGTTTTGAAAATATATCAAGCCCTCTGTAAATCGGCATGTGCCAAGTATTTTACTTGAAAGATTGCCAGTTCCCAGCACTCCCCGAAGACTATTTATGCTAGTAACATATTGCTTCCGCTCTCTCTTTCACAAAACCAGTGTAATGAGTTAGCCAGTTCTTTTCTTGAAAAAGTTGATAAGATTCACCTTCAATTAGCTGCATATTCTGTGAACTCTGATACCTACACTTACTTGAAAGCCCCTACTAAGCCCTCTCTTCCGGAAAATAAGTCGGAAAAGACCACCAAAATTAGAGCATGGTCTCTTTTCGATCTTGCATTATTAAAGCATACCCTGCACTCCATTAAGTCTTGATCTCTGCTGGATCCCCTCCCCCCAGACTTTTAGATGAATCCATCCCAACTGTTATTTTAAAGCTTCTTAATGTCTCTTTGAGGGATGGCAACATACCCCAGAATTAGAAGCATGCTTTGATTCTTCCCCTTCTAAAAAAACTAATTTGGACCCCTCTTGTTGGCCCAGCTTCTGCCCTATTTCTCTTCTTCCTGTCTTCTCCAAAACTCTGGAAAAGCATAATGATACGCAACTCTCAATATTGAGACCCATCGGCTCCTCTATCCTTCACAATCCGGCTTCAGAGCGGCGCATAGCACAGAGTCTGCTCTACTTGGTGTAAATGAATGTCTTAGACAACATCTAGACTCTGGAGGCATGGCCGCTCTCATTCTGCTTGACTTGAGCGCTATGTTTGATACAGTGTCTCATTCTATCCTGACTGGCAGACTTGAGTCCTTGGACATTGAAGGTGTGGCCTTGAAGCGGTTGATTTCTTTTTTAAAGTACCAAACCTTTCAGGTCTCCTCAGCTAATATGAGATCGAAGACATTAGCCCTAGCCTCTAATGTGTTCCACAGGGATCTATTCTGAGCCCCTTGCTTTTTTAAATCTATGTTCGTCCTGTCACTAGCAGATGTAATTGAGAAGTGTGGGCTCACCCTTTTTTCATACGCTGATGATACTCAGATCATTTTTTGTTATCAGCAGCCCAGCACAGTGATCCCTCTCTGCTTCACTTGGGCCTTAGGAATATTTCCTTATGGGTGAACAAAAATGCTTGAGACTTAATGGTGATAGAACGGAGGTCTTGGTTTTGGGTAACTACCCCGCTCTGTGGGGCCCTAGACACTGATCGGACTCCCTAGGGCCTTTACTCACCTGGTCTACCGAGGTCATGAATCGTGGTTTCATTATCGATGATAAACTTTCATGGAACCTCAGGTGTCCAAGGTTTTTCAGTCCTTGAATGGTTGAAAAAGATTCTTTGGTTAATTCCCTTAGCGGCTAGAGAACTGTCATTCAGGCTCTAGTCATATCCAGATTGGATTATGGCAATGTGCTGTACCTGGGAGCAGATAAGACCCTGATTAACATGAGTCTTGGGTTATTGCCTACGTAATGGAAAAAGGAGCGTCTGAGGTTCTGTAATTCTCGAGTCTGACTCCATTTTGTTCTGTGCCACCATTTTGTGTTGCCCTCACGTAGGCCTGTGAAGGTAGCCTGGAGAATAAAGTGGCCTGGCCTTCTTAGTTCATGTATACATTAACTAGGTTTCTTTTTGACTCTGAAATGAACTGTAAGAAACTGACCTCTGCACCTGAAACTGATCCCGCAAAGCCAATTTCCCTGATCGATCTTTGTCTGAGATTGCCAATCAATGTTCAGGACATCGTTAACTTTTAGTTTCCTTGCACATGCCTTATCTTGTTCAGCATCTGTTACCGTTTCTTTTTTTATGTTTCTTCATTACAAGGGTTATGCTTTCAATTATAGGTTTGTCCGGCTTGTGGAGATTGAATTTGGGACATTCCTAATAATTAACTTTGGGTTGGGATACTGTAAATTGAGTTTTTGTTATGTGACACTTTGTTTGAAAATTTACTTTATTGGCTAGAATTTTGTGCAGTGGGTGTACATTTATAATGTGAATATTGGGTATAAAAGGAGACGTCTCAGTCTCCTGAGAATTTACACCGTGATGTATTTCTAGGATCACTGTTACTAGCTGCAGCTAATAAACTTGGTCTCTGATGCCATCCAGAAGTATTCCGTGTCTCTGTATACCAAGACAGGTGAACTCGAAGATCTTAGGCGTGCCCCTGACGCCGCTGGGTTAAACCCCGGTTCTTCATTAGCTTTTATCAATGATCTAGGCATTTTCGATTTAGCACTCCTCAACTCTGCACCTACTCATATTGCTGGGCACCTTCTGTACCCTACCTTTTCTAATTTAAAGGACCTGACATTCGTCGCACCTATTCCACTATGCTGGTCAGATCATTTTGCTTTGCTTTTAAAATTAGGGTTCCCTCTGACTCCTTCTCACAGCCTGTTCTGAAATCTAAAATCAGGAACTGGTCTAAACTCAACATCTCATTGTTAAATCAGCAGCTTCTTAACATGAAGCCCATCCTTACATCTCAGCCAGACTGTAACCAAATTCTGTTAATCAATGGCTTCTGAGGCCATCTTGCCACCTACCTTAAAACGCATCGGCAAAACTCACCCTCCAGTTTCTGGTATTACTGACACCCTTAGATTAGAAAAGAAACAATGTAAAATTCTAGAAAGACAGTGGAGGAAACGTTATGAAGAGGAGGCTAAGTCTCAATATGTGGTGGCTTTGAAAAGATATAGAAAACAACAGGAGAGTGAGGAATAGGCAAAGGGGTACGTCCTCTTCCCCAATATAACAACAGAAACAATGTGGACGAACCCACAGGTAAGTGATTACACTTGTATTGACTCAATATGATGAAACAGAGTACAGACGTCCAATGGATTTGTAAAAAGAGCCCTCACCCACCAACCTAGTTGGTGGAATGCTTCATCACTGGGGTCCTAGCTGGGCTGCCGAATGCAACTCAGCTGTGCTTCGACGCCTGACTACAGTGGAGCGGGTTTTGTTGTTCAGTGTGGTGTGTGCTCAAAGGGTGGTGATGTTAAAAATGTCTCCAAGGAATGCCCAAACAAAAAACTTTCTTTTGTAGGGTCTTAGGAAATGATTAAAAACAATGGCATGGATATAATGAAGATAAAAATATTACTTCAATATCCCTTAGATGTAGGTCAACATGTTTCAGCCTTTTCCGGTAATCGTAAGGCTTTTTTCAGGACCAATGTATGCATGAAACGTAGTGAGATGGCTACAAAAGTGGAGGTAGCCAAGTGAGTGAAATATCAGCACACACACTAAGGTGTGCTGTGTGTGTAGTGGAAGAACCGTACTTACAGATCCACTAAATGGTTGAAATTTCAGCCAAATTAAAAAGGATCAGACGGATCCTTCAAGGGGCAGCCTCCTGTAGTCAAACATTCTTCAAGGATGGTCTCCCACCATTCTAACCTGTTCTGTTCTTGACAGGTTTTGAAAATATATCAAGCCCTCTGTAAATCGGCATGTGCCAAGTATTTTACTTGAAAGATTGCCAGTTCCCAGCACTCCCCGAAGACTATTTATGCTAGTAACATATTGCTTCCGCTCTCTCTTTCACAAAACCAGTGTAATGAGTTAGCCAGTTCTTTTCTTGAAAAAGTTGATAAGATTCACCTTCAATTAGCTGCATATTCTGTGAACTCTGATACCTACACTTACTTGAAAGCCCCTACTAAGCCCTCTCTTCCGGAAAATAAGTCGGAAAAGACCACCAAAATTAGAGCATGGTCTCTTTTCGATCTTGCATTATTAAAGCATACCCTGCACTCCATTAAGTCTTGATCTCTGCTGGATCCCCTCCCCCCAGACTTTTAGATGAATCCATCCCAACTGTTATTTTAAAGCTTCTTAATGTCTCTTTGAGGGATGGCAACATACCCCAGAATTAGAAGCATGCTTTGATTCTTCCCCTTCTAAAAAAACTAATTTGGACCCCTCTTGTTGGCCCAGCTTCTGCCCTATTTCTCTTCTTCCTGTCTTCTCCAAAACTCTGGAAAAGCATAATGATACGCAACTCTCAATATTGAGACCCATCGGCTCCTCTATCCTTCACAATCCGGCTTCAGAGCGGCGCATAGCACAGAGTCTGCTCTACTTGGTGTAAATGAATGTCTTAGACAACATCTAGACTCTGGAGGCATGGCCGCTCTCATTCTGCTTGACTTGAGCGCTATGTTTGATACAGTGTCTCATTCTATCCTGACTGGCAGACTTGAGTCCTTGGACATTGAAGGTGTGGCCTTGAAGCGGTTGATTTCTTTTTTAAAGTACCAAACCTTTCAGGTCTCCTCAGCTAATATGAGATCGAAGACATTAGCCCTAGCCTCTAATGTGTTCCACAGGGATCTATTCTGAGCCCCTTGCTTTTTTAAATCTATGTTCGTCCTGTCACTAGCAGATGTAATTGAGAAGTGTGGGCTCACCCTTTTTTCATACGCTGATGATACTCAGATCATTTTTTGTTATCAGCAGCCCAGCACAGTGATCCCTCTCTGCTTCACTTGGGCCTTAGGAATATTTCCTTATGGGTGAACAAAAATGCTTGAGACTTAATGGTGATAGAACGGAGGTCTTGGTTTTGGGTAACTACCCCGCTCTGTGGGGCCCTAGACACTGATCGGACTCCCTAGGGCCTTTACTCACCTGGTCTACCGAGGTCATGAATCGTGGTTTCATTATCGATGATAAACTTTCATGGAACCTCAGGTGTCCAAGGTTTTTCAGTCCTTGAATGGTTGAAAAAGATTCTTTGGTTAATTCCCTTAGCGGCTAGAGAACTGTCATTCAGGCTCTAGTCATATCCAGATTGGATTATGGCAATGTGCTGTACCTGGGAGCAGATAAGACCCTGATTCAAAGCTTACAGACTATTCAAAACGTGGCTGCCCTCTGCTTCAGGAACTGCACTGGCTTAAGGTTTCTAAACATAATGAATTTAAGGCACTGTATTATATATTCAAGGCCAAACATGACCTAGCGCCCTTATGCATTCAGGAACTGGTGACTCCTTATTTGCCTTCGCATCTGCTGAGATCCTCCAGCCTATCGCTGATTGCCATGCCTAGGTTCTGTTTAACCCGCATGAAAGGCCACTCCTTTGCTTACCTAGGTCCAAAAATGTGGAATTCTCTCCTAGCAATGCTTAGGAATTGTAATTCCTTACTTACCTGAAGGCTTGGCTATTCTAGCTGACTGTTAGGGTCGCCATTATCTGCCTCTATCCTGTGCCGGGAAACACCTTGGGGTAGCTACACGCATTATAAGTCTGTTAAATAAATAAATAGTAGCATTTGATTTACAGGCCCTAAGCACATGCGGTGCACTTTAATAGGGACTTGCAAGCAAATCAAATATGCCAATTGTGGGTAAAACCAATGTTGCCATGCTTACAACAAAGAGCACAAGCACTTTAGCACTGGTTATTAGTGGTAAAGTGCAAATATTCTTAAGGCCAGCAAAAACAAAGTCCGCAAAAACAGAAGGACAAAAGGCAAAAGGTCAACTGAAATCATGGAAGGATGACAGGTCTAACTCTTTTCCATTCACAGGTGTCGAAAATGATAAGCAACTCTCAAGACATGTTTTAAACAACTCAGGATGGTGACACATTTATGAGTAGCTAATATACCAGCATGTGTAATAACAATTAGTTCAGCAACTTGGACAGTAAACATCAACTACTTCAGGTGAAGTGCATAAAGCGTAACCTGCAACTAGCTTTCCATCATCATTTCTAAGGCAAGAAGCTTCTACATAATGTTCAATCACAATTTGGCAGAGGTGCATAAGGTGCATCAAGTGCCTCAGTGAGATCTATGCTATGATTATTTGTGAAAACAGTGTGAAGAGACAGCCATGTGGTTCTCCCATTTACAGATGCAGGGAACAATGAGGCTAGGTTTAGCATGTTCTCAAGGTTACTGGAGAGGCAGAAAACAAAAATAATTCATAGGTGTTATGTTTTAGTAGGCAGAAGCACAGCATTAGTTACAGCAATAGGGAGGCATGAACAAAAGACTCCTTATCTGCTTTCACCCAATAAATTACATTTCTCCAGTCAAGCAATCCCTTCAATGGCCACCTATTGCTAGAAAGCCAATGTTTGAGGCATACGGCATTCTCCACAGAGCTTCCCAAGGAAAAGGACCACAGGTTAAATTCAAGTAAGACACAGAAACAGGACACTGCCCTCCAGATTTGCACCTGAAATACTCATACCACCTTACCATAAGAAATGCATAGGAGTCACTGCTTTCTCAGCACAAGTCACCAAGTCCTGGAGCTCACTGTCAGCTAAGATCTGAAGTTTTCAGGAAGATATACACTTCAGAAGACGGTTTAAAACATGGCTATTTCCAAGATAACTACATCACCCCACAACTCTGAAATGTAACTTAAAATATAATTGCGCCTTTAAGTTTAGTCTGTAGTTTACAACCCACATATGGAACATCCCATTAGCACACTACTTTATATATCTAGGTAGACTAAGAAGAGCTGACTTATGGTTAGCCTAGGTACTATACATTAATGTCATTTCATGCACAACCCGTTTGGCCCGCACTGATAACATAATACACACAGGTTGGCAGCCAACTATATCTTAATCATTTTACACTCACATAAGACATATATGCTATAGGTCTTGCCCATCACTCAGTATGGTGCCACCCAATAAAACAGTCATCACCAACTGCAAATGAATGGAATAACTGAAGAGATCTGCCACATGCTGCTGGCCACTGGGAGGACTCTAATATAGTTCACAACTACAGGTCCCAACTAGCTACATACTGCAACTGCTTCTTCACATCTCACAAAGGCATTCAGATGTGGGATGTTAGTAACAAAGCCCGTCTCTGCTGGTCTCTTCACATTTCCTTCTCCAACCATTCCTGCTCTCCACCAAACCTTTAAACAAAATATCTGGTTAGACAACCCAGTGTAGTAACCAGCTAAGAAATCCCTTAAACTGACCCTCAGAGCTGCTCAAAGATGGCATCCAACTTAAAAACATAAAACTGCGTCTCTTTCTGTCACACCTCTTCATCGACCACACTGCCAAGCACTGCGTCCCATAACACGATAACTGCACCTCGGTGATCATCATGCATGACATGGAAAAAGCCTTTCCGACCACACTCCCGAGATAGTGTGGCTTGCTGCCCCTGTAGGCTTCAGTGATTCACACAGGGATAGTAAGCACTATATAAATACTGCAATACAATACGATACAACAACAATATTTTCAGACACTTCAACAAGATGGGTAGCTGCCACTATAGCATACAGACATGGAGTCATCACTGTCCCCATGTCAATAGGAAAAAAAGAAGAATGAGACATTTATTTTTGACACTATGATCAAGCGATAACACTTCAAGTTGGCAGGTTTCCATGTTGTGATAGTAGTGTGAAATGTTTTGCGCAATCTAGCTTCTGCTGCTTTGGACAAGGGCAAAGGTTTGAGCGAGCAATATTTCTACAACATCTTGAATGGTTTCACAATGTTAAGATAACCTGGAATAATACTTTGACATCAGTAACCTTCCATTTCTTAAAGGATTCATACTTGAGAAAAGAGACCGAATGGAAAACGCACTCTGACTTGGATGCAATCAACAGACAGGTGATTCTCTCCTGTGGATTGCTTATAACCTAGATATCGAACAGGAGGTAAACAGAACTGTAATTTTTCCTTGAAAGCTTTGTTCCCACAGTAAACAGATTGAGGAAGTCACATTTGTGCTGGTGTACAGAATCGTGTTCTACCAACAAGTCATCAACACATTGAAATGGACTAGAACCACAAGGGATGACTAAAGTAACTCCGTTTTTCTTAAGTGCTTGTGAACATATGGAAGGTGACTCTGTAGGCCTTTGCGGAAGTCCAGTCAACACCATTTGAGAGCTGCGAAATTAGAACATGAAAAGAAACTGTCTGTCAGGAATATATAGGACTGATAAGAAAGCAGTGTATGAATCAGTAGCAGTAAATGTAGGAAACTGTGAGTAGATTACAGGAGAGAATAGTAGCTGGGTATTGCACAATGGGAAACCTAGGCAACACAACAGCATTAGTGGTTTATAAATCTAGAATAGCATGTTTCTTTATCAGGATTTTGAAGAGTTGAATGGGAGGATTACAGATACTAACAGAGAAGATCAAAGCAATTTAACATAGAAGCAATACCTGGGCAGATTTCTGCTTCTGCATAAGGGCGAACGGGATATCGAGGTATGTGTGTGTTTCTTCATTGGGTTCTTCCAAATTTTAACTGGGTCAGCAGTTAGGAAACAGCGTACATCACTGACACTTGGATACCATAAACATTAAGAGGCTTTCACTAACACATAAGCCATAGTTTGAGAAGAAAAATTTACATCTGCAATGTTATTAGAACATTAGTTTTCATTTAATAAAGCCAGAAAAACATTTTAATTTTCCGTTTGAATATATAAAATGGCACCAATACACATTACAGTTCTGTTTGCATAAAAAATTATTGCTAACGGTTTTGGAATGGTGGTGGTACTCAAAAACAAGGCGTGTTTGTATGTAATCAGACCATAGCATATCTCTATACAGAGGTACTAATAGGATGAACAACAGGTGTGTTTGAAATGCCAGCTTTATCAATTATGTTGCCCAACATGGGTGAATGAGGGGAAGCAGTATCAAGAAGGCATAATGTAGTCTTTCTGTTGATTACATATTATTAACCCTGGGTGTAGGACTACGCTACGCTCGTGTAGTTTGCACGACTACACGCTACGCGAATTGCATGTAGCACAGTGCAAAAACACGTAGCGGGCATTTTTTGCTTGCTCACGGCCCTCATCGTCAAGTTGCCGACCACGAGCGAGCAAAATAACATCCCGATGAGACTTTTTCCTCGTTCTCGATCAGCAACATCAAGTTGCCGATCGTGAGCGTGGAAAATAAACCTCCCGGCAAGATTCTCAACGCGGTGAGGTCAGGTTTCTCATGGCGAGTGGTCACTTATGCTTGCGACCGCTCGCGATAAGAAACTACCAGTCCGTGTTGAGAAAGCTGCCACTCGAGTGCAAATCTACTCGAGCGGCAGAAAACGACCGCTTGCACTGTGCAAGATGCCGTTTGCAATGATTGCACAGTGCCGGATGCTTGTCCGCACTGTGCAATCAGCGCGAACAGCATTTTGCACAGTGCACCACGCAGTTCGCGTAGCTACGCGTAGCTTGCGTAGTGCGAAGTGCCCTTTGCATAGCTACGCGTAGCGCTACTACGCGAACTACACCCAGGGTTGCATATTATAAATAGAGTGATTTTTGGTCTACAGGGATCAAAGCATGTTCACAGTAGTCAGCTCCTCAGGGTCTGTCTTAGGATGGTAAGTACTTAATTGGAGGCAGAGGAGATAGATGAAAGTTGGGCTGTTCATGTAACTAACCTGGCAATCTCATTTCTAATAACCCAGCAGATTGTAATTGAAACAAGAGGTGTTATCAGGTAAAGAAAATTCTTCCTGCCCCGTCAATTCTGCCTTCTTTAACTTCCCCTTACTGTCTCCCTGATCGTTTGTTGAAACTACAGTATTTGTAAAAAATTATTCTCGACTCACTAGTTTCTGTTTTTTTCATGAACAGCAGCACAGAAAACAATTCAAATAACAACTCGTTTACAAACGCCACGCCTACTGCCGCTTGAGCAATTTGAATAGTGTTTTCAAACCAAGAACGATGGTCAAATATGTGCTGTACTTGGACGTGGTTACGACGCCGCGCAAGATGGCAGCCTGATTAGGAATCTCCGCTCCGCTGGATGCCACCGCGAGCATTTAGGTGCGTTTCCTCGCACCTCTGACACACGGTCCTTAGTGCTATCAACGGTGGAACACCTCCAGAACATGGTGAGACGTTTTTCGTTTTGAAGCGGGCCGTGCTTCTCATCAATTTTTGCCGATTTTCAGCGCGCCTCAGAGTGGCCGCCATTTTGTCTCTTCATGCCTCATAATCTCTCTCCTCAAAACTGCTGCTGACTATGCATTTTCTCAACGGTTGCTAATCTTTTAGGTTATTTTGGAACTTGGAAGAGCACCTGCCTGTGTGTTTATGCTCCAATAATACATCTCTTCATCATTTTAGCGGCTCCAATAATACATCTCTTCATCATTTTAGCGGCGCTCTCTTTCTGATATATCTAATGTGGGGATTTCTTTCATGAAGACTCCACATCACTTATAGTAATCTGTGCTGCTCCTCTCCTTAATTTACATCTTGGAACTATAGCTCCAGGGAATTTGCTTCTTGGAACATTGCTCCTACAGTTGGTTTTTCTCCTCTATTACAACGCACATTTTTTACTGGATTGACGTTTGTATATGGGCAGAATACGCAAACCTCAATTTATCTTTGTTCCTAAAGCTTCCTCCACAGTGACACCAAAGCCTCCTGTATCCTCCATATTTACTACTTCTTCATCCACTACAGATATGGCTGAAGTGACTTCTGCTCGCAATCAGTCGTCGCAATCAACTCCACATAAATCTTCCCCGCCTACCTTAACATCTGAAAGACTGAAACAAGAGCCTCCGTCTCCAGATAAGACATCTCCTACCATCTCCTTGGAGCTGCTATTGGATGAAATCCGTGCCATATGCCTGTTTGTGGAAGAGACGAACAGTAAAAGGCAGTTTCTGGAGGAAAAATGGTCTTCAATGGAAGGTAGGATCTCTATAGTGGAGCAACAACTTTCGGTTGTTCAAGGTGACACTCAAAGACTTTCCTCTCTGGAGAAAGAGGTTCGTAAACTCCAGCAACACACCGAAGATTTGGAAAATCGCAACAGGAGGAATACCTACGAATTTATGGATTACCTGAAGCTTTGGAAGGGGACGATCCTGTCACCTTTTTCACCTCCTTCCTACCGAAATTACTGAATATGCCTACATCAACATCTCTCAATCAGCCACATACTTGGCCCTCGTCCATCGCTTTCTTCTTCCTCGGTCATACCCCAGGGAGTCCTTATCCTCTTTTTAAAGTTTACTGACCTACTCTCAGTCTTTTCTGCAGCCAGAGCTAAATGACAAATTTCTTGGCTTGGTCAGAAAGTTTTTCTATCTCAAGATGTCCCCAATGTTACAGCAACCAGGCGCAAAGAGTTCCTCAGTCTTCGACCACCTCTTCGCTCATTGGGAGCCCGCTATGGCCTCTTTCATCCCTGCATTTTCAAAGTGACCTTCCAAAATCACACTCTTTCCTTTGAAGACCCTGCAGATCTTAGGAAGTTCATACGCTCTCATACTTCAACCAATATGGATACTGCTGGTCCTCCTAACGGTTGACATGTTATGTTCATTTTTGTATTCTGCTCACAGCTTTCATACTGTTAATGTATGATCTGAATATGTTTATCTCTACTCCTCTTCTTATCTTCCCTACCCTTTTTTGTATTTATTAATAAGGAGCATTTATTTATGTACTATTTCTCCGCCATAATATAGTTAATATAGTGAATATCACCATTTCTCATGGTTAATTGTTATGTTCTATTACTCATATTTGTTTTTATGTTTCTATTTTGTTAATTGGGTATCTTCAAACTTTTCCTTCTCTTTTTCTATGTTCTCTTAAATCCTCTTTATACTTCAGAGGTTTGTCCGTCTCTTTCATTTAAATTTTTTTTTCGGTCAGTCTACATATTTCTATTTTGTTCTGGTGTGGTCCGGACTTCCTGGTTTGGGTGTTTCATCTTCCATACGTCATTTGCCCCAGTCTTATCTCGTCCTTTTCCCCCTCAGGTAAGTCTTTTCAGTCATCCTTTTTGGATATGTACTGTCTCTCCTTATATTCTTCCTCTTCCTTCTGTTTTTCCCTCTTCCTTTCCTATCTCCTTTTTCCCTTTTCCATTGGTTTCTTCTTTCACTCTCCTATCACTGCATATTTCGTTCTACATAACTGTTTAATGTTTTTGCATTTAGAGATATTTCCTGGAATGTTAAAGGATTTATTAGTCCAATCAAAAGACAGAGAATCCTTTCCCATCTTGCCTCTTATAACCCTGATCTGGTTCTCCTACAAGAGACCCATCTCACAGAAATCGAGGCGTTAAAATAAAAAAAAAGCTGGGTGGGTACGGTTTTATTTTCTCCTTCTACTAAAAAAGAATGGTGTTGTAATTTTATGTCACAGATGGTACTTTTCAAGAAGCCACAATCTGCCTCATTCTTAAAGAAGGTCGAGACCCTAAATTTTGTAAGAATTATCGCCCGATATCCTTGGTTAATGTTGATTATTAATTATTTGCTAAATCGCTTGCTTTACGTTTAGATCCCCTCATGCCTCATCTTATCGGTAAGGAGCAATGTGGTTTTGTCAAGGTTAGATTTACCTCTGACAATTCCTGCCTTTTTCTTAATGTTTTAAATAAAATTCCTTCCCTTTCCATTTCTCTGGCAGCTATCTCTGTTGATGCAGAGAAAGCTTTTGACAGAGTAGATTGGTCCTTCCTATTTGCCTCACTGCAATGACACGGTTTCGGTCCTAAATTGATCTCTCTTAACTTCTTACTATACTCCGCTCCTAAAGCGTCGGTATTAGTCAATGGTCGAGTCTCATCTTAATTTCCTCTTCCGCGAGGCGTCCGTCAAGGATGCCCATTATCCCCTCTTCTTTTCGTTCTAGCTCTTGAACCCTTTCTGTCTTCTATTCGTAATATTCACTCCATCGTCGATTTTCCTTATGGTGATCAAGAACTGAAACTTTCTGCTTACGTAGACGATATTATTTTATTTATTTCTGACCCTGAATCCTCTTTCCCTCCTTTATTACTTGAATTTGACTCCTTTTCGCAGGTCTCTGGCTACAAAATTAATTCAGATAAAACAGAAATTCTCCCCCTCACAAATTTTTATCTTCCCCATGCCTTTTCCTGCACTGAGTTCGCTTGGAATAGTTCCAAAATTAAGTATCTCGGTATATGGTTTTCCAATTCCATTGCTTCTTCAGTTAAACTAAATATGTCCGCAGTTCTGTCCCGAATTGAAAAATTGCTCTCTTCTTGGAACCCCCTTTTTCTTTCTTGGTGGGGCCAGTTAGATTAAATCAAAATGATGATTGCTCCTATCTTAATTTATACACTCTCCATGCTCCCCATTCGTATTCCTGCCCTCTACTTTAAGCGTATTGATTCCTGCCTCTCTAAATTTCTTTGGAAGAATAAAAAGGCCAGAATCGCCTTGTCTTCTCTTCGCAAGCCAAAATCTAATGGTGGTGTAAACTTCCCAGACTTTCGTCTCTATCACAAATCTTATTCCCTCCGTCAGGCCTCGAAATGTGTCCTACCTGATCCTTCCCCTCTGACCCCCCTCTGGCTCTCCATTGAACACATTTTATTATTACCCTTTTCTTTCAAGGAAGTTATGGCTTTTTCTGCCAAAACCTCTCATACTTCCCTCCCTCTATTTAGACACCCTGGCTCCCTTTTGAAACCTTTGGTTCAACCTAACTCTATTTCTCGGGAATCCTTCTTAGATTCCTCTATTTGGCATAACTCTCTTATTCTCCTTAATAACAGACCTATTTTTTGGAAACCGTGGAGATTAAAAGGTATTATTTGGGTTAAACATCTTTTCAATGGCCTTTCTCCATGTTCCTTTCCCCAATTTCAAGCTTTATTTCATTGACCTTGTTCCTTTTTACAGAAATTTACTATTCTTATGGCGATTATTCTTGACGCTTATTACTCCCTTCCCGCTTCATCCTCTATTAACGCTCAAAACTCTCTTCTTAAAATACTTCTTTCTCTACCCAAAGCCTCACTTATATACAAATAGTTCTTAGCCCCTAATCCAGACCGAACAAAACCCAAATTGGAACTCTCTTGAGAATCTGATCTGGGATGCAAATGGTCTATCAACTCTGGGATAAACTTTGGTCTAGATCTTTAAAAATGTCTCGTTCTGCTTCCCTTACCCAATCTATGTTCTTTCTTTATCACAGACTTTATCTTACCCCTGCCTCTATAGCCCGTTTTTCCTCTTCTATTGATTCTAACTGCTGGACTTGTGGTTTTTCCAATGCTGATCTCATACATGTTCTTTTCCTCTGTCCTTCGGTTTCCAACTTATGGGGGAAGGTCTGGTCATATATCTCCTGCTTGTTTAAGATCTCCATCTCATATACTATACCCCTCCTCTTCGCTGGTAGCCTCTCTGATTCCTTAGATCTTCCCTCACACAGTCACGGTCTCCTTAATCTCATGCTTGCTCTAGCCTTCCAACGTATTTCTCTCAGTTGGAAAACCCACACAAAACTCTCAACACAACACTGGTGGAATAGCCTTTGTCATTTTCATAGACTTGACTTTGCCTTTGCCTCCTCCTGTAAACCAACGGTCAATAGGGATCTCTTCTGGCTACCCCTTACTACCTATTTAAACCAGATTGTTTTAAAAAATAACTCACCTCTATCCTCTGAAAATTTCAAACCCCCTTGAAAGATGTCATCTCTGTTCTCTACTCCTCTACCCATGCTGACTTAATATATGGATTTATTTGATCATTAACTCACTCACATTAATATGTAATATGCAATGTCCTTTTTTGATGCTATTGTGTTAAACTCCCTCTGCCCCCCTGTTCTTCTCCCCTTCCTACCTCATATAAAACTCCCAAAATTGCTTTTATTCTTCTCTTCATGTACTAGCTAATTTTTTTGTTCTTCCTCTACTTTTGCATTTTGATTCTGTATTGCTGGTATGTTGTATTTTCCTTACTGATTGTCAAATAAAGCTTTTCAAACAAAAAAAACAATATGCTGCACTTGAGCTAAGAAGTCAGTGGCAGGTTCTCTTTTATTTTGATTTGATTTTGAATTTGTTAGGCGCACAAATCATACCCAAGGAGATCTCTCGGCGCATGAGCAGTCAAAGCAGGTCACAATTCCATAAGATCATTAAAGATCAGCCACCCATGTTTTCAGGAATTTCCTTAAGACCATATGTCTGAGCAAGAACGTAGAAGAAAGGTTGTTAACAATTGTTTATTTTCATCCAGTAAGTTTTGGTGAGACAAAATCTCTTTAAATGCATTCAATAATCAATCTGTAGCAGTGATTAGTGCAATATTATCCAGAAATGCTTCTTGTGATCAGTTGGCCTTTTTAATCAGAATGTCTCGGTTCATTAATGATAATGACGTGCAATAATTGATTGCCATTACTTCAATCAGAATTGTAACATTTCAAAACAGTTTATAATTTCTCTCTAGAATTCTAGAGATAGTCACAGATTTTGGGAAACTATTGATATTCAAAGGTCAGACAGAGACCAAGGAGAATGTATTTTAATCCTGCCTCTCTCTCCTTGGCATAGATAATGTCTACACCGCTTGAGATGGTCTGGATGGATTCTGGAAAGGATACTGGCAAAATAAGTGTCATCATCACTGGAGAATGGGGTTCATTAACTCTATTGGGCTGACATTCTAGGTCTCTAGCCCTTCTTTCAGCAGTCAGTCTCACAGTATTCTGCAGAATAGTCAGACTATGCATGTGACCGTTTTGAATATATATATTTGAAAGGTGAAGCACTGACTAGGACTATGTTAAGTGTGGAAGTTGGGATGGTGGTGTGTCAGCCTCTTGTAGTGTCCTCCCACTTCACGACTTGCCGCTTGGTGTGCTGCCCCTTGCTGCGCTTGCTGCTGCTTGCACTCATGATGTCTGTATTGCACCTACCACCCTTTCTGAGAGTCCATTGGCTGGCCTTGCAAAGTCAACTGGCATTACTGATGATGTGTTCAAAGGGCCCTCAGTACAAACGAGGAGACTCAACAAATCTAGGAAATCTTCCTCTCTACCCTCTTGGACCCCATCAGTAATTTGGGCAAATAGATAGGGAGGAGACATCGAAGCGGGAGTAAGCTTGATTCTATCCTGATGTATCATTTGTTTTTCTTCTGCGTTAAAATCTCCATTGCATTTTATACATTTGTTTTATTTAGTCACATTTTTTACAAATATAAATGCATGTTGCATTTATCTTCATTTGATTTGCACAAATATGTTGTTTTATGTGTTTTTTAGTATGAGTTGATAGTTCATCAATTACTTGCTATGTGCAGCTGTGCTGGTGTTCACCAGTACTTCATATCGTTTGATGTTGATTCTTGCCACTGCTCATATCCCCATTTCAGCAGTCAACAATATGTCGCAAAGCCAGTAAGGAGGTGAAAGGTCATGTTGATTGTTGTTCTTTGAAACATTCAATAAGAGGAAACATGTTCTTATGTTTACTAACATTGACAGAAGAGCCCTGAAAGGTATATAAAGCCGACGCAAATAAAAGATAGGGAGAGAAGAACTTACAAAGGCTGAGAGATCAAGGTAGGGTGCAGAAGCTCCAAATATATTCTTCTTCGAAGACCAGGACACTGGCTGTCACCTTGAAAAAGCCAGACAGTCTTACTGGCTTTGAGAGAATGCCATTACCTTTAGGGGCAGGGGAAATGACTGAAGATACTACTATGCAGAATGTTATTTTCTCTATTTCATTAAGGTACACAGGTGAGAGCCTAGACCACCTAATAATTCTGACTGGCTCTGTTTTGGGCTGTAGCAGGTTAGCTGGAGACATAAAGGTAAACGTTGAAGGGCAAATGGTATTTTGGTAAAAAATACCCTGTGTCATCAACATGAAAGATTTAGGTACTCTGTCACCTACCGCTACAGCTCATCCTAATGGATGACTGAAGGAAGGTTTCAAAGTAAGAGGGAAATACTAAGAATGACAGCTTTTCACACCAGTTCAACCTAGGCGGGAGGAAAGAAATTGTACTCATACTTGTCAACTCTCTTCCTTATAATTATCATACCTTCTGTCACAAATCTTTGAGGCTTGCAGATCCTCCAGGGCTGGCTGAACCAGTCTACCTCTTTCAACAGCACTCATTCAATAGGATCTGTACTGGGAAACTAAGCAACCATTGTGCAGTAACTCATATGCATGCTAATCTATTTCATGGGATTATTATTCACACCTGTATCTTCCTGTTTTGCTGGACACTCCCATTTCCTACCTAACTAGTACTTCACCTTATCTCCAACTAAGACAATTTTTTCCAAAGTACTGAAAAAAGTACTTGATGTTTAATCAATAAACAAACATCAGACTCACATTTCAAAATTAGCATTGCATAGGATTCTGTCACCTGATTGGCAAGCGGAATCCATTGCTGCCCTCCCACCTAGTTCCCCCATGGTGAAATATCCATCTTAACTTTGGTCTCTGGGTTTGTACAGAGAAGGTCAGGTCCATCTGCTGTCACAATTTCCAGGTCCCGTTTTTTTGTCAGTGCTCCAAGATATGCTTAAGAAAACTATGTCTCATGTTTGGGTCAAGTATTTAAAATGTTTATTGAAAAAATATGTATCTCTGAGCTAACAAGTGTATGAACAACGGTATCCCACAACACCAACAAATGGAGACAAGTTCTTTTAGCAAATTCATAATGTAGGGGCATATTATCAAGACCGGCGATAAAATTATTGCCGCTTTAGCGGCAGAAAACTGCCGCTAACACGGCGATAATGGGCTTGATAATATGCTCTATGGAATTCCAATTGAAGCCTATGTTAGATGTGAAGGACTTCTAACCTGAGCTTCAATTGGACTCCCATAGACATTATTATTAAGCCCATTATCGCCGTTTTAGCGGCAGTTTTCTGCCGCTAAAGCGCCGATAATTTTATCGCCTGTCTTGATAATATGCCCCGTAGTACTGTATCACATGACAACATTTTCAATAAGAGTGCAAGAAATTGCATTACATTGCTCATGACCTAATAGATGACCATCAAAAGTAAATAAATTCAGTTAAACAAGCCGGTTTGTAAAATCTACTCTGTGGTGCTAAGGTGAGTCTTGTTTTATTTTGAAGATTGGCACAACCTGTGAGCAGAGATGGCATTGGCAGAAAAGCATGACATTTACGGGCTACTATAAGAAAATGGGCTATTGGAGAGGATTTGAGTTCTTTTCAAGAAATAAGTCCACAATTTAGGCAGGTCCAACATGCAAGTCAGTAATCCCGGGCTCCATCACTTATAATTATGGCATAGAACCGACAGGCTTAAACCAAGAAAATGTGTGCAAAGTATTTAGCTGTACCAAACAAATTAAAAAGTCAAAACATAACACATAAAAATCCCACAGCCGATCCAAAATCAAGAAACATGTAATAAGAAAATGAATTGCGTAAATTAAATGATTAAAATCCAATCAGGGCAGCAATCAATGGAAAAAGAGATATATTCTTGTTTTTAAAGTTGTAGGGCAAAAAGTGCCAAGAACAAATCAAGCATTAATCAGAAAGTCGATGGTCTTGGTTTACCTAGGTGCAATTTCAGACCAACTATGCTGGAGCTGAGGGCGGATAAACCAAGCGAGTCATCTTGGTCAAAGTTTTTAAATTCTGACTTAGAGCCTGATTTTGAGTTCGGTAGATGAGCTACGCCATCACAAATGTGACGGATATGCTGTACACCGTACTACAAGTGCAGTTGGATATGATGCACTTGTAATAAGGCTGTTGAGACATCAGTCACATATCTGAGAGAGTAATCCGTCTGGTGAACTCTAAATCAGGCCCTTAGTCTTATTTATGGAATTTGAAATCCTTAGTCAGGGCAAGGACATCTCGAAGCTGAATACCCATTGGCCAAGGTCCAGCTGAAGCCCTTGGTTTTGGCAGGAAAAGGTGCGAGTGGAAGAATAAAGATTTTGTCTACAGTGAAGTGTACCAATTGGCTGGACAATGGCCATCAAGATAGCTACATACAAACTTAGGCCGAGATAAACTAAATTCTCCTACAAGGCAGCACACCAGCCAAAAATGCTGTGCTACATTGCATGAGATGTAGAGAGCAGGAGAGTGCTGAATTTATAGAACAATAATAATACCAGCATTTGTAAAGAGCACAGCTGCCTCCAGAGTCACAAGGTGCTGTGCTAACCTGCCGCCAGCACCGGGGATCGAACCGTGAGCCCCCGTCTTCTGGAGCCAACCACCCTGGCCGTTGCACCACATATCAAGCAACCATGAGCCACACATACACACCTTTGCACCATAGTGCAAGGGTGTCAGCATGAGTCTAGCATAGGCTTAGACTAACTTTACAAATGTTCCCACTTTGTATGCCTTCTGTACAGTGCAGCACACATGCAAAGTCAGAGATATAGAGAGCAGGAGATGTAGAGAGCAGGACAGTGCTATATTTATAGAGATATGGCAGTCTCCTCCCTCTCCCTACCGCAATCAGGCAACCATGCAACACACACACACACTCACCTTTGCACCATAGTGCAAGGGTGTCAGCAGGGCTGGCTCTAGTGCGGTGCGATCGGTGACACAGCACCGGGCGTTAACTTGGGGTGGGGGCGTCATTTTTGAAAATGTATATTTTCATTTAGAAGCCCCAGCTGACGTGTTCCTGGCCTCCAGCAATTTTCAGACATCAATTAAAATGTCAAGCTAACTCTGGTGACTAATACTCTTTCTGGAAAGAGACCAGAGGTTTGTCTTGGGGAAGTCTGACTCATATTAAGCTAGCTCAGAGGGTTAAAATGCCTGCTGCTAAGAACTTGTATTATGCAGATAACAAAGCGCATATAATGTAAATAGGTCAGTGGGTTACTGCTTCTGTAAGAGAGCTCCTTTAGTAACTTGTCATTTATCAGTCAAAATCCTAATATAGAACATTGAGTTTTTAACTGTCATCAAAGAGCTGAATGCAAACTGCAAGGTATATGTTTGAGCTATATGTTTTTTGCCCAGTCTTTTTTCATCCTAATCTTGTGAAAAGGGTTCATTTGGGTTGGAAAACAATTCTTATTGTTAAACAGAAGCCCTAACAATGATGTTACGTTTTAAATTCAGAATTTGTGCTTTTCCAGAATAAGGACTCAAACTATATTGCATACCATGATAGATGACATGTCACTCCTACACTACACCTTGTAGTCCTGTTTGATGTAACATTTCCTATACACTGATTTACACATGTATGATTGTCTCTGTGCAATGTGTGTGGGATGTAAAGTGCTGCTACACTTTACACTGGTATGAGTGGCACTAAAGACTAAATGAATCTGAGAGACAGTGGTTATGGAGACTTGAGGGGCACTGTTACAGGGTGCTAGTAAGGGAATCCGTGGCAGAGGTGGTCATGGGGTGGGCGCCAACAGACATTGTCACAGAGGGCGCCACCAGCGCTAAAGCTGGCCCTGGGTGTCAGCATAAGTCTAGCATAGGATTAGACTAAGTTTACAACTTTTCCACCTCTATATGTCTGCTGTACAGTGCAGCACACATGCAAAGTCAGAAAAGAAAGGAGAAATAAAAGCATTTCTCTTTGGTATCACCTATTTGAAATTGGTGTTATGTTTGACTCAAAACCCTGTCAACTTTTTTTAGTAGGTAGGATTTTGCATCAAAAACCATGGGTGGTCTCATGGAAACAGCCATACACCACCCATGAAATTGCCCACTTGGTGCTAAGTAATGCTAAGCAACCCTATGCATTACTTTAAGGTGAATTTCCAGTGCAAAACAAGTTTTGTGCTCGAAAGTAAATCAGGAAAAAAATGATTTTGCCTTGATTTGCAACACTTTTGTGATAGAAACATAGTGCAAAATCTTAGTAAATACACCCCCAGTCTCTTATTTGGAGCCCTCTATGGGGACAAGACAGGAAGTTCTTGCAAGGGAGCTCGGAGCAAAACTGAATAGGTTAGCTTTGAGGGTTCACTGAATCCTTCCAGGTGGCAAAACCTCCAAGCAGGATCAACCTGATTTTCTTGAGTGCCAAGGTCATACCTTGGGTGGATAGACTTGGACGGTTGATCCCAGTACTCCAGAGGTCTAGAAGTTGGACAGGTTTCTGAATAAAACCTTTTCTAGTTTTCCAGAGTAGCTGTTTTTGGTGACTACGGAGGCTTCCAGGACTTCAGGGACACCACTCAGAGTCTAAGACCTATTCCAGCAGAGGCCACTAGCACAGGGCAGTCCAAGTCTAGTTGCAACAAGTTAACTGGTCACTCAAAAAAAAGGCTTCTTGCATCTTTTGATGTTCCTGTAGCAACACAGGAGGTCAGCCAACTGACCCTCAGGACCCACTACTTAGCCCAATGTACAGATGGGAGCAGTTGCAGTCCTTCTGATATCCACACAGGCCACGGATAGAAGGTTCAGTCCTCTTCAGGTCTGGAGAGCTGGGGGTAATGTGATACTTTTGCTAAGTTCACTAGCCAATCGGTGGTGATGACTTTGTACACTCCCTGGCCAAATGACGAAAAGTTCCCAAGGATAGCCCTTCTGTGTTTACGAGCACAACCTATTTGCTTTACTGTAAACTATCCCACTGTGTACCATTCACAAGGAAATCAAACATGGAAGAACGTTTCTGCTACTGAGGAGGCAGTAGCACATCTCTTTTTTTCAGTTTTTTTTTTATGTAGCTCAAGCTCAACCCAAAGATATTAGAGTGCTTTACATGAGCATTAGTTACATTACATAAGGACCCAATCATTTTTGAGTAGGAGGGGGTAAAGTAAGGGCCAGGACTTTTGCGCCACCAGAACGTCACTTTTTTTACATTTTGGTGGCGCAATGTGCCACAGCATATTTCTAAGGCCACAAAAAGTCACTTTACATGGCTTTTCGTGGCCTTATGAATATGTGCCCCTTTCACACAGAAAAATGCATGAAAGGAGCGTTCCATGGGTGTTGCTGTGGGAGTTCCCAAACAACACCCATGGAACCGGACACATTTCTATATTTACGAGAAATCGTAAACCTGGGAATGTGTCAGAACCTAACCCCACCTCAGGGGTGGCATTAGAGAGGCGCAACAAGAAGAAATGTTGTAATTTCTCCTTGTGTCTTCCTTTTTCTATGTGCGCTGCATTCTGCAGCACACTCAGAAAAAGGTGGATTGATTGATTTTGTGTAGGAGGTATCCCTTCTTGCACAAAATCAATCACACCTGCAATGCAGGCACCTTGCGTTGGCGCACGGCAGCCCATTGTGCGTCGGCGTTGGGGAAAAGGACAGGAATGCGCCTTATCACATAGATACAACACATTTCTGCCCTTTGGTTTTAATGTAGGGCAGTGCAGCAAGATTCCTTGTGGTCTGCCCTACGTCAAAACCTCATAAATGAGGACCCAATTGATTTTCCCAGAATCACAGAATGTTGAGCCTATGCCAAGACTCAAACCTGGTTCCCCAATTCCAAAGTTGGCAACTCTGACCGTTATACCACTTCCTTTCATCTAGGCCGATGTCTAGGGTAATGAGTAGTATCCTCCCCTCAAAAACTTGAAACTGGTTCTCAGGCCAGCTCCCTCCTCCACTGAAGCTGGATCAAGGTTAAAGGTATCCTGAGATCTCAATACCCTTTTTGTCTAGGTACCCTTATCACTAAACTATAAAGGTGCAGGTCTCCCCCTGTACCTTTCACCTTAGTGAAGCTTCTAGACCCACCTCAGCTGCCATTCTTGGATTGAGTTTTCTTACATTCCTCACCCAAACCATGTTGCCAGGCTCAAGACATTGTCTGTGCTCTGGGAGTAGTTTTCACACCTCAAAAAGGAGAGTCAGCAATGAAAGGGCTAGCTGCAGGCAGAGAGAAAAAATATAACTTTCTAAAAGTCCATGTATCTATATATTTATCAAAACTACATCTTCACAGCCTAATTGGATTTTTAATAAATATTTAAAAAGTGTTTCAATAAAATTTGTAGTGAGTTCTAGGCCAAAGATTAAATAAAATAGTTATTTAATTGTACTTTAACATTTCTTCTGGTCCAAGCCATAATTCTATAAAGTGAAAATAATATTGAGGAGTATTCACTGTAGGAACACGCCAACATTAAAATCTTACATATTTCACTTTTTAACATTAGCACCCTACCTTGCGATGCAAGGCATACTTAGAGGTGGCTTACTTAATGTTTAAAAATAGGGTTTCCTCCTGTAAAACATGATACCAGTTGGCTTGTGGACCGCCTCCATATCCCTTTCTTTTATTTAATTTCTAAATATACTTTTATCAGTCACATAAGGAAATTGTGATACTGTGTAAGAGAAATCACGCAGATCAATGTGTCCATGCTAGCCTGTCAGGTAAGTGTAGGTTAGTAGAAAATAGCATACTTTACCCAACAACTAACTCTTAGAGAAATTAGTTTGACAGTCTATGCAACTTTTTCTGATCATGTTATGGTTGTATTTAATTCCCACTAATACATTGTGTATTGTATCTTCTTTCATTTTCATGTTGACTTATTAAAAAATCTGAAAAATAATGAAGGTTACACTTGTTTTTGAAGTTGCTGTATCAAGGAACTTTTTGTCCATTCCAACTCAAGGAGCCAGGTTTAGAAGCTGGCCTCACAGGAGATACCCAAACCACAGAGATCTCTGGCTAAAGTTGGTGAGTTTGAGTTTGCATTTCACATGTTTGCTTATCACATCACTGCTAATTTCTAAGATGCCATGTGTTGGTTTTCACAAACCCCCATCAAATGTAACTTAAAACACAGGAGAAAATGTATTCCATTAATATATAGTGTTGTAGCATTTACATACTAGTATGTGATGTACTTCCTTAGTTGTAACCTTCTTCTTTCAGGTACAATGATTTGATTTGATTATAGGATTTATATAGCGCACAAATGTCCAAGGGCGTCTAGGTGCTATGCGGAGGGATATGCCAGGGTTTCAGTTGAAGATGGTGTAACTTAGTTTGAGAATAGCCATGTCTTTAAGCTTTCTGAATCAGAGCAACATCGGACAGCTTTTAATATCTATCGCGAGCGAGTTCCAGAGTTTCACTGGGCCCGATTCACAGAACTAACTTAAGAGAAGATCCTAAACTTACTACCATTTTGGTATTCACAGAAGGCACTTACTCATTTTGGTATTAACAGATGGCACTTACTCATTGATGAGTAATTTTGATTACTTACCAAAATAAGTAAGTGCCTGTTGTTGAGTACTACATGTAAACCAGTAAGTCTATTTGTGTTTCAATCCTTTATGTTGGAAGCAACATATTTACACGTAACCACATTGAATGCAACAAAGATTATGCAGAATAAATAACAGAGAGGAAATTGCATTTATATAAGTTTTAGTGTTTTCAAAAATAAATTCTATATCAACATAAGTAAAATAAATTGTCAGATGAATGGGAGAAATGAACACAAATAATGTCTTCAGGCAGAATGGGCAAGGGAACTTGGAGGTTGATGGACAACATAAAAACAACACATGACAAAGAGTCAAGAGAACTAGACTATATACAAAGGTTCGAACTAAATAATTCAAAGTCAAAACGTAGTACAATCATAAGAGTCCACAGTCAACTAAGATAATAATGAACATTCACCAAGGCATGTGTAGCTTTGTAACCAAAGTCTGGGTTTGGGAGACAAAGTCACTTCCCAGCCGCATTCTCTTATTTCACTATAATGTGAAAACCCTGCTCGGAAGTTGACACAGTTTTAGTTGGTGAAGAACCACACACCTCACGAGAAGAATCAAATCCAGAGCAGCAGGGAAAACAGTGAGGGTAGATAAAGTGGGAGACCAGACAACAGTATGTAGGGTGAGGTTGGCAGTCAATGAGACACGATTGCATCAGCCACTTTGGTGATGGTAGTAGTCAAGGAATCAAGTTGACCAGACAGGGTCTCTCAGTGCATCCGGACCTCTACCTTCAATTCCCAGATTTTCCAGGAGATCATTGTCTTAGCATCCTCAATTGCCACCATCACCCACAGGAGCAGACACACAATTGAGGGTTTGGGGCTCACAAGAGGTGTTTGTGGTGTTGGGACAGACGCCTGCCGTGACTTGTGGTCTCCTAGGTGGCACTGGGAGGAGGAGCAGTGGCAAGATTGCAGCTGGAGGCCTCAATGGAATGGGGCTTCAGGTGTAAGGGAGGGGGTCATGTGACCTGCTCTGGAGATGCCATTTCTGATATGTTTAGGGGCCAGGAGAAGACTTAACTTCTTCCTCCCACTACTGGTAGATTTCTGTTCCTCCTCTTCATTGATGGTGTTGAGTGTACATGCCCACTTGCAAGCCGAGGATCTTCTGTCCTCCTCTGGTCATGTTGTGATGTTCCTTGGCCAGCCCAGTCTACTGACAAGTGTAAATAAACAAATATATATGTCATTAACAAATTAAGCACAAAGAATAAAATAGAAATTGCTGACACTGCAGTACATGGATCTCCTGTGCAGTAAAAAACTATTAGCTGTGAATTAACTGAAATGTAATTCACTAAATAACAAAATATATAATTTGTCACACAGGTATTTTGTGACTATTCCAATAAAGGCTTTGTGGTACTTTGTGGTAATACATTTTTACATGGGTAAAGCCACTGTTTCCATTACAAAGATACGTTACTTGTGCAGCATACTGCAACTCAAATGTGCTTACTTGGTACTGCTATATATATTTTGAACAATATGTTACATGCTATTGTTCAGAAAGTGTGAGCATTTAATACACTTTGGATATGTATGTATGTATTTTATGAAGTAAAGTAAAGTTAAACAATGTCAGCCTTTACTATATTTTAAATAACAAATACCAGGTGTTTGGGAAGTGTTTGAAACACTGTTAAATATGTGAGTTTTGAATTAAGGTTTAGACTTATGACTAACATTCATGTTTGAACAAATTGTAAGGCAAAATACAGGACATATAAGTCATTATTATTTTTACTTTGAAAGTTGATATGTTGTTACAAATTAATAATTAATATTATTGTTGACACATGTTTAAATATCTAAGTGTTTTTTTTTTTTAATCTTTCAAAACTGTTTTTGGGGTGGGTGAAACCCATCTCAAAACCCCACTAAGACCCTCCCAATATATCTATTCTTTTCCCTTGGAATCCAAATTTGTTGGATGTTGTCATATGAGTACCGTGTGTCCCTCATTCACTGAGTACACCAATTTATAGTTACATGTGGCCACACTCTGCAATTTCCTAAATGAACTATACACATACACATACACTTATAGGACTGGTGGAGTCTTGAGACTCTGCAAATTATTTGTGAGTAGCATTTTTACTACTGTTGTAATACTACAAAATGTACTACATAATATAGTGTTTCATTCAGGAACTATCTGCAGAGCTTACACCTCTGGCTGTACTATCTTTTTCTATGCAAAGTGCCCCATCCCAAGTCCAGAGACTCTGCCCGAGTGCGTAGACTCCAGAGTCATAAAGATACAACTCGTGAATGCCTTAAATAAGCTATGTGAATCAGGGCCTTACATGTCCAGGTGACATGAAATATTGCAGCCCCATTTTCACTTTGATTTAGTAACCGGCCTTGAAAGGTTTGCAAAAAAACAAATTCACATGAACTGCATTATTACAAAAAACATGAAGACAGCTTCAGGATTTCAAGGCCAGAAATAACTTTATAAAACTTACTACTTTTATTTTAGATGTGTATTATCTAAATACAATATTTGGAAGATGTTTAGTTTCATAAATGTCACTTTTCCAATTCTGTAGCTCTCCAAAACAAAGACACATGTTGTTTCTCCAGTGAATAATTTGCAACAATGCACGTCTCCTAATAATATAACATAGAAGACAATCTAACAAGCAATAGACAATTAATCACAACAAAGGCAACAGATGGCAACATCTCGTGAACACATTTGTGGTAAGCTAAAAATGCTAAGTATTTGCATCAATTATAAACATTAGTTAGACATATTGTTAAGTTCTTCATAACCACACAGAATAATGTACCTTCTTTTCCATTTGTTAAAGCATTCTTTGAAAACATAAGCAATCACCTCAATGTATCATATGAGTTGTCCGTGAAAATGAGAAGTCAGAGATTAGGTGAGGAACAATTGGGGCTTTAGTTTCAAGTCTCCTAGAGCAGCAGTTTTGTCACTTATATATTTTTCAAGCACTATAAAAGTAATAATGTCTAACTAGAAGCCAGAAGTAAATATGTATGAATACAAATTCCTAAAGATAGCCTACTGTCTCATGTAAACATATCTCTCTGTGGGTGATTATAATCTAGATGAAAGAAATTGGTTATTGGTTGAGGGGGTTGAATGCCCCACTCAGGCAACAACCACAATGCTTGTCAGGGTGAACTACAAATGTCACTAAATTAACCTATGTTTAACCCTCTGGATGCTTGACACACACATAGTCAGGCTTAAATTAAAGGCAACGTGCAAGCAGTAAGAAAGTGAAAACACAGCACAAGAAAAATCCCAAAACAATTGAGAAACAAAGAGTAATATCAAATAAACAAAATTATACCAGAAAGACAAAGATCCAATCAATAGAATCCGAGAAATTAAGTTTTAAAGTTTTTTGAGTGAAAATAGTGCCAAAAAGGAAAAATGACAGCTGGTCTGTTGGTCAGTTGCAAAAAAACCTCTTAAGCTTTTGTGTATCTGTAGCTGACACAGAGGACAGGCAACTGACCATTGGAGTAACTCTGGGTGGCCTGGAAGCAAGACAAGCAAGGCCAGTCTTCCATCTTCAGACTACATGCAGTTCTTCAAGTAGCCGGGCAGTCCTCTAGCAGCAGGGCAGTCCTTCTTCTGAATCTTCCACAGGTCCAGGAATATTCTGACAAGGAGCTCTGGGGATCCAATATTTCTACTTGGCGCCAGCCTTTGTGTGGTGAATTCCCTGACCTACCCACAGCAGTGGTTTTGGAAAGTTCTTCTCCTTACCCTGATCAATGTCCCAAACTATTTGGGGTGACAAAAGACAGTGCAGGCCTAGTGCCAGGTTCCTTTGTGTGTGCTGTGGGTACAACCCTTTGAAGTGAAAGTTGGTGCTGGGAGCAAAATGCATTTCAAGAGGGTAAACACTGATAGTACCTTTTGCTCATAAGAGAAATATGCAATGAGTTTGATTTTCATTTCCAATTATTCCAATGATAAAATAGCAAATATCTTTTTAGGAGCCTTACTTGTACATTAACATATTTTCTAGCAATCTCATGGGACCTATAAATAAATGTCCAAGCAACGCAGAAGTTCTGGGCAGAAGGCCCAACTCCAGAAATGCTTATTTCTTAAGAAAACTCTCTTGGAGTCCCTCTTTACTAAGCCCAGGAGATTTGGAGTGCCCAATATGACAATGAATTGGGCCTCTTCTGGTCTTATGGATGCACACCACTTCTTCTGTATGGCCTGCAATTTAATGGCGCAAACAGAAGGAGATTATGGACGGAGCACTGAAACTTTTCAGACACTTAGCCCCAGTCACAGATCTAGATTGAATAAATCATCGTTCTTTAGCTCACTTCACCGACTCAGTTCAGACCCAGCTATATGCAAATCAGTCTTGACCCTGTGCCTCACGGGAACAGTCCACCCTGAACGGCCAAGCCAGGTCTTCCCTGAACCAGAAACAAACATCCTGAGACTGGTTGCCGGATAACACCCCTGATCAGCCAGGCTATCTTGAATCCAGTGGCAAAGTGAGCAAGGGACCCATGTCTGGGCATACCCTGCCATCTTAGGGCGAACAAAACAGGAACAAGGAGATGATGGGCCGATCTGGGTTGAATCCATCATTGTTCTTTAGCTCACTACACCACCTCAGTTCAGAACCAGCTATATGCAAATCAGACTTGATCCTGTGCCTCATGGGAACATGTAATGGTACATACTTTTACAGTGCCCCTGAACCCCTTGATGAGAGGTGAAACCCCGAAACTGGTCCATGGATGTTTGGTTCCAGTCCAGGGAGGATCTGGCCTGACAGTTCTGGCTAGAATGGGTGCAGGGTCAAGACTGGGTCAAGACTGATTTGCATATGGCTGGGTTAAAACTGGAATGGCATGGGTAGCAAAACAACGATGGATTTAGGCCATGATCTCTGTACTGGGGTGAATGTATGACATTGTTCTGCATTCTGTCCATCAACTGTTCTTTTTGCATTTGTCACCCTGCGTTGGACGGGTATGCCCAGACAGGGTCCCGTGCTCGCAATGCCACTGGAGTCAAGCTATCCTGGCTGATGAGGGGTGAAACCCCGAAACCCCTGCTAGGCTGCTCGTTTCCAGTCCATGGAGGACCTTGCTTGGCAGTTCGGGCTGGACTGTTCCCATTGGGCGCAGGGTCAAGACTGATCTGCAAATGACTGGCTTCAAACTGGAATGGCATGGGGAGCAAAGAAAAGATAGATTTAGGCTCAGATCTCTGTACTGGGGTGAATATATGACATTGTTCTGCTTTCTGTCCATCAATTGTTCTTTTTGCATTTGTCACCCTGAGTGGAACGGGTATGCCCAGAAATGGGTCCTGTGCTCTCCATGCCATTGGAGTCAAGCTATCATGGCTGATGAGGGATGAAACCCCAAAACCAGTCCTAGGATGCTTGTTTCCGGTTCAGGCAGGACCTGACCTGGCCCTTCGGACTGGAGTGTTCCCATCAGATGCAGGATCAAGACTGATTTGCATAAGGCTAGGTTCAAAGTGGAATGGCATGGGGAGCAAAAAAACAATGGATATAGGCCCAGATCTCTGTACTGGGGTGAATGTATGACATTGTTCAGCATTCTGTCCATCAATTTTTCTTTTTGCATTTGTCACCCTGAGTGGGACGTGTATGCCCAGACGTGGGTCCCGTGCTCTCCATGCCACTGGAGTCAAGCTATCCTGGCTGATGTGAGGTGAAACCCCAAAACCACTCCTAGGATGCTTGTTTCCAGTCCACGGAGCACCTGGCCTGGCAGTTCGGGCTGGACTGTTCACATTGGGTGCAGGGTCTAGACTGATTTGCATATGGCTGGGTTCAAACTGGACTGGCATGGGGAACAAAAAAACTATGGATATAGGCCCAGATAGCTGTACTGGGGTGAATATATGACATTATTCTGCATTCTGTCCATCAATTCTTTTTTTAATTGTCTCCCTAAGTGGGAGGTGTATGTCCAGACGTGGGTCCCATGCTCTCCATGCCACTGGAGTCAAGCTATCCTGGCTGATGAGGGGTGAAATCCCAAAACTGGCCCTAGGATGCTTGTTTCCAGTTCAGGGGGGGGGGGGGGGGAGGCTGGCCTGGCAGTTCGGGCTGGACTGTTTCCATTGCGTGCAGGGTCAAGACAGATTTGCACATGGCTTGATTCAAACTGGAATGGCATGGGGAGCAAAATAACAATGGATTTAGGCCAAGATCTCTGTACTGGGGTGAATGTATTACATTGTTCTGCGTTCTGTGTATCAATTGTTCTTTTTGAATTTGTCAACCTGAGTGGGACGGGTATGCCCAGACGTGGGTCCCGTGCTCTTCATGCCACTGGAGTCAAGCTATCCTGACTGATGAGGGGTGAAACCCTGTAACTGGTCCTAGGAAGCTTGTTTCCAGTCCAGGCTGGACAGTTCCCAGTGGGTGCAGGGTCAAGACTGATTTGTATATGGCTGGGTTCAAACTGGAATAGCATGGGGAGCAAACAAACGATGAATTTAGATCTCTGTACTGGGGTGAAGGTATGACATTGTTCTGCATTCTGTCCATCAATTGTTCTTTTTGCACTTATAATAAGGTTAGCACGGGAACTCATACTGGCGCCCCACTGGCTTGACAAATAGCCACTTTGTGATTAGCAACTTCTAAACTCCAGAGAATTTAGAGGCCCTTTGTTAGAAATGG
This sequence comes from Triturus cristatus, assembly GCF_964204655.1. Taxonomy (NCBI): domain Eukaryota; kingdom Metazoa; phylum Chordata; class Amphibia; order Caudata; family Salamandridae; genus Triturus; species Triturus cristatus. The sequence goes on from NC_140588.1 coordinate 688,484,943, forward strand.
GGGTCTCTAGTTGGCAGAGGTAGGTACCTTTGTCCAAATAGGGACCCTTGCCTCTAGTCAGGGTAAGGGGATACACTCCTAAGTTAACCCCTGCTCACCCCCTTGGTAGCTTGGCACGAGCAGACAGGCTTATCTCAGAGGAAGTGTGTAAAGCATTTGTGAACACATAGAGTAATACAGTGAAAACACTACAAATGGACACCACACCAGTTTAGAAAAATAAGTAATCTTTATCTAAACCAAAACTAGATCAAACGACAAAAGAAATCTGCAATACAGTATCCAAAATATCCTTAAAAATAGGTTATTCACTCAAATAAAGGTTCTAGCAACAAAAATAACTCTACCTTGAGTTATTACGACATCATGACAGATGAAAATCCCAAAGTACGTCACCGACCGTGAGGTGCGCAGCATTGGGCCCGGAGTCAAGCAGACCCACAAAGAACAGTACCTGGAATTGATGAAAGCAAAGACGGTGCACGGCATTGGGGAGGTGATGCTTCGTTGGCGCCTGCGGCGTCGGTTCCTTAAGACTCCAGAGGAGGTGATGCCTCTGTTCCTCACTGCAGGGGAGGTGAGACGTCAGTTCCTTACTGTGTCGGGGAGGTGACATCACGGATGGCGGCGAGGCGGCGGTTCCTTACGACGGTACGTTGTCGATGGATTCGGGAGTCACCCACATTGAGGATCGGCTCTGCGCTGATGAAGCACCGGTGTCGAAGGAGTCTAGGCTGTGGTGCAAGTCGGGACTGTGCATCGTGGACTTCACAAGTGATGTCCTCGGCTCCGGTGCAGGCAGCTGCCTCGATGCGGCACAGCATCAGCAGGTTTCGGGCCTACCGTGCAAGTCGAGGCAGGGCGTCGTGCTCTTCCCAAGCAGTTCCCTCGGCTTCGGTGCAGGTTAAGGCATCGCTCGCAGACGTCGGTGTTGCAATTTCCTTCTGTAGCAGCTGAAACAGCAGTTCCAGATGCAGAGAAACAGAAGGGATGAAGTCTTTGTGTCCCTGAGACTTCAGGTCAGGAGGCAAGCTCAGTTTCAAGCCCTTGGAGATCTTTTCTTCAAGCAGGTGACAAAGCAAACAGCAAAGTCCTTTTTCTCCTTTCCCTGGCAGCAAGCAGCCACTGCAGGACAACCCCAGACATCAAACAGCACTGGGGCAGTATTCCTCCTCCGCTTATCCGGCTCTTCTCCTTGACAAAGGTTTCTCTTGATTTCCCAGAAGTGATCTAAAAGTCTGGGGTCTGGGGTCCTCTTTATATACCCCAAAATCCTTTGTTCTCTGAAGGCAGAGAGTGTCTGTACCCATCCAAAACCAGTTCTGTGGGACACTTTGCAAGTGCACAGCAACCTCCATTGTCTGTGTGAGCCCTGGCTCGAGACACACCACAGGGTGGCAGAGCCATCATTGTGGAAGGCAGGCACAGCCCTATTCAGGTGAAGGTGCTACTCCCCCACCACTCCAAATGCAGACCAGGCCTATTCAGCTTAGCCCTGACTCATCAGACTTCTGGAGCCGCTGCCCCTCTCCAGCCCCTGTCATCCAAAAGCTGGACATGCAATACACAAACCTAGCAGAGGCATACTGGATTGTTAGGCAAGAAAATACCTACTTTCTAAAAGTGGTATTTTCAAACACAGAATGTAAAAATCACCCTTACTAAAAGATGCACTTTAACATTCTGAGTTAAGGCATACTAAACTTTAGCTTTCAATCTTGTTCCTAGGGTCAGTTATGTTTATGATATGTTATAAACAAACTTCCCATTCTGTCCCATGGGAACAGATAGCCTTGCAATAGTGAAAAAAACAAAAATGGCAGTAATTCACTATCAGGACCTGACACACACCTCAGGGCATGTCCTACCTTTCACATACAATGCACCCTGCCCACCGAGGTACCTTGGACCTTCCTTAGGGGTGCCTAATATATAGAAAAGGAAAGATTTAGGGACTGGCAAGTGTGTGTACTTGCCAAGTCAATATGGCAATCGCAGACTGCACATAGGCTCTGCAATGGTAGGTCTGAGTCACATTTTACAAGCTGCTTCAGTGGGTGGCACAATCAGTGCTGCAAGCGCATCAGCAGCATTTTATTTACATGCCCAGCACACACATAGTACACTGTTCTAGGGTCTGACAAGTAAATCAAATAGCCAATCATGGAAACACTAATCCATGACACAATTTAGAAAAGACAGCATATTCACTTTAGCACTGATCAGCAGTGATAAAGTGCCCAGAGTCAGAAAACCACCAACAACAGGTCAGAAAAAAATACAGGGGGAAGGCAAAACATTCTTGGATGACCCTACAAAAAGGGCCAAGTCCAACACCCTTCCACTAACTTTGTCTCCTTTTAGGTACCAACAGGTTAGAAACACTCATTCTTTCTCCTGCTCTGTTGGTTCTCACTAATGGTAGGAGGTTTGCCCATGTCTGGGACAATGAAAACAGTTGAGTGCACTATGCTCTTTTTTGGCTGATTCCTAGGGACACTGGCCCTCCATGGAGGTGTTTTATTCAGCACGACATTCTCTAAGTCTGTTGTTTGCCCTAGATACACTGACTCTACCCAGGAGGGAGTAATAATGAAGATGCTGGATTTGGGTTTTTCTTGCCACAGCACACATTTGGGACAGACTAATGCGATTTTCTGCAGTGCAAAGAGACAACTTAAATGGGGAAAGTGACTTGCTCCTACTGAATGCTACTGCAGCTGTCAGGAGTGTTTCCAGAGGTTCTCGTTGCCTCTAAAGTTTAGGGATCTTTCTTGAGATGAATTCAGACTATTCTTTCTCCATCAAAGAAGAGCCCCAGGGGCCTGGGGCTCCTGGTAGTCTTCTAATGAGTTGTCTTCCAAGAGCAGCGCCCCATAGTCCCTTTCCCAAGCCCAATCTCAAGCCTGTGTGTCTTGGTGGAGTCTGGTAACCCTTCCAATGGCATCCCCAGAAAGACCCAGTGGGAAAGCGAATGACACTGTTTATCCATTATAGTTTAAGGATACTGTAGTAAAGTAAGCTGGAGACTAGGTTCTGGAGGTAAGTAGTTTGGTTTATTATGGTTGGTGAGTTAATAGGAGCTGACTCCTCCCCAGCTGGTTAGGGAACAACTGACTGACTGAGGAACGTTCTGCTTTGAAACATAGCATGAAACTTTGACATACCAATGTTCCAATAAACTAGAAAGCATAATAAGTATAACACATCTTCCCCCTTTCCACCCACACAACAAAAAAGAAAAAGGTAGAGAAATGAAGGAAGAAATAAGAACTTAAAACATTTTCTCTGTACAAAGTCTTTCAAATACATAGATGGTTTGGGACTCCTTGTGCTTCTTAAAAAACGGAAACTTTCAGGACCAAGAAAAGAATATTCAGCACCAAGACACCACGTAACACCCAAGGTCTCTGAAGGAGGCAATGTTGAACCCTCACCTCCCACAGCACCCACCGCCTGGCTAACAGACACACCAAAATCATCAACCTCTTGCGCCAAAACATACCCACTACTGTGTGATACCTCCTCCCCAGAAACACCGCCACCCTTCTGGTAAAGCACCACATGACACAAATTCGATTTCTTATAATTATCCACCACAGAGTGCCCAAAAACATTTTTGAGCGTATAAGGCCCCTTGAATTTAGACAGACCTCTGCCAATTCTCCAACTCTTGATCTTCACCAAATCTGCCACTCTGGCACACTGGAGATGACCTACCACACTGATGTTTACTACCCCTTCCACCATGAGATACCCATTCTTTCATTCATGCAAGTACTAATTTGGAACCTGGAGACCTCCCACACATCAATTCAAAGGGAGATTTCCCACTAGTACCCTGTCTGGTGGTACGGTAAGCCCAAATCATCTCATTCACCATCTTTCGTACCACAAACCCGTTAGCACACACCATTTTTATAATTCCTTTGACTACTCTGTTGGCTCTCTCACAAAGACCATTCCACTGTGGGTTGTACAAGGAAGTGCAATGGTGGACAATACAACACCCTTTCAAAAATGTTTGCATGTCACATAAGACCAGGTGCGTCCCATTATCAGTGATAAGGATTAACAGAATGCCTTCATCTCTCAACAATTCCCCCAAACACTTGATAGTACTTTCTGTGGGAATCGCCTTCACAACCTTCATGTTTAACTACTTCGAAAACACGTCCACCACCACAATGGCAAGTCTGTTCCAATCCTCCATGGGACCAATAAGTCCAAACAAATGCTGTGCCATGCCTCGCCTGGATTATCAATGTGTCCCTGTTGGAAAGTGGGTTATTGGTAGGGGCAAATGTAAGTCTGCCACTGGCAATAAGGCCACTAACACATGATAGGACCCAGCATAGGTCTTAGAAAATTATTCCTGTGCGGAACCCTTGGTAACGTGGCTGCGAGCTGACAGGCTTAACTACAAAGACAGGTATGTAAAGCATTTAAAAACACCATTTCAGTAAATAATTACGACACAACATAAAATAAAAATCCAACACTAATTTATAAAAATAGGTAATATTTGTATCTTTTAAATGGCACCAAAACGAAACAAATCCACTGTAGGGAACCAGAGATATGAATTTTTAAAGATGAGTCATTTTCTAGGGCTTAGAAACCAACAGTGCCCCTTTTAGTCATTTTGTTTACTCTAACAGGGACACACCTTTAGAAACTGTTCTGGAGAATATCTCACCACTGTGTTGTGTTGCCTTCTCCAGCAGGCGGGTCCAGTTATAACTCCTTCCTGAAGTTCTGCTTGCGGGTCCCAAAGTATCCAACACACCAAGGTTCTGGAATCTCCAAGAGGGTTCTTGAAAGTGTGAAACTTCAATTCCGCAATCCACTTGAACAAAACCCTTACAAATCCACTGGTACTCCAGGCTGGGAATTCTTTCTGGGGCTGTCCAGTTGAGCTCTGTTAACCTGTAGCTTTCAGGGAGTTCCACTCTTGAATCCTTTGGCAGCAAGGTAATCCACAGGGCCGCAGTTTCACTTGGTGCAGTCTTCAGAGGTCATGCCTTAGAGTTCCTCGCACAGCAAAACCTTTTCAGCAGGGCACTTCTTGCTTCATTTAGTTTCAAGCAGCAGATCTGGAGGGCTCTGCCCCTCTCGGATACTTATTCAAAATTCTCTGGGTCAAGCACCAGGTCACTTCTGACCAATGAGAGCAGGGCAACTCCTCATAAGTATGACCACATTCTGTAGAGTGTGGCATTATTTTGTCCCGGAGTGCATCATTCTTCCAAATCCATAATGGCTGATTTTCCAGCAAGGAAGTAAGAGCTGGCTAAACACACCCCCTGGGATGGCTTATTTCCATGGACTCTCCCCCTACCATCTACACATACCTTCCTTAAGCCTAGCCCTGACTCTGGGTCAAGAGTGTCAGGGTGAAACGGAAACCCAGGCCTTTGAAGAGCACAGTTTACGACTCCACCTCCTGCCTGGCATTCCTATAGACCAGCATACTGCCCTCCCAGCAGAGTGGTTCTTTATCACCTTTTCAAAGCAGCCTGGCTAATCCACTTAACTCTGACCAATCAGGGCATACCACTGGAAGGCTGAATTTGGACTTACAAACAAGAAAGTCTTATAACTTCTTGTATGTACACTTTAGGAGAAATTCAACAATATAATATTGTTGGATTTACTACTACCATTCTGGGAAGTCTATGAATGGTCCGGCTAGTCCTCTCCTATCAATATGTTTTAATCAATAACTTCCTACCATGTTAACCTATGGGCCATAGGGTTTGCAATGGGGAAAATGACTTGGGCCAGTTTTCTAGCACCAGGGCATATAAAAACATATTTTATAAGTATTTCCCTAATCTCTACAGGACCCCCACCCCCTGTTCAACGAAGGAAGACTTTAGGGGTTCTGAATCTGCAGAAATATTGCAGATCCCCCTTACCCAGTTCTTCTAGCATCAAAGTCAAATTTGAGCAGCTCTTTAATACAATGTGGGGAGTGAAATGTAAAATTTCACTTTACCTAGGCATATAAAAACTCATTTTATAAGGGCGTACCTTATAGATAACTGACCCCCGAGCCCTGGGATACCGAAGGGTGACCCTGGGGGTCCCTAATATGCAAAAGCATTGTAGGCTTTTCATTTTTAAGTGCCCCTACCCCCAAATTCGAGTTTGGGCACAATTTAAGGTTTAAAAGTAGTCCTGGCAACCAGTGGTGCTTTTAAACTGACCTCAGGATTCAGCACTGCATACATGCTGGTGCAGAAAATCTGCTGGCCTCTAAACTGCCATGCCCCAGGATACTGGGGACTTCTAGGTAGTTTCAATCCCCTGCCCTATTATATATTAGAGTCTTATGGGGTAGGTCATGCCAATTATAGGGGTACCCCACCATATCATAGTGTACCCTAGTGTATGTTGGATGTCTTAACTGTATTCTAATGTGTTTCTTTTAGCTTGGCACTGGCCCTGGGCCTGGTTAATCAGAGCCCAGGGTCAGTGAGAGTCAGTTCCCACCAGTTCCAGTCAGCCAATGTTGGGGGGTGCCCAGGGCACAGGATGACTTTGCAACAGTCCCATTTCAGTTTTCGAACCTACTCTAAGTCTCTTCTCACCTTCTTTACATACAGTACACTTTTCCATCCAAGTTACCACCTGCTCGTCCAAATCAGGCCACTAAAAATGCGTTTTGAGGCGACGTTGGGTCAGGGTTTGTCCAAAAGGACATTTCACATGCTAGTGCCAGCAGCTTTCTTCTCAAACCAAATGGAGTTACAGACCTTTCATCTATTATTATAACATTGTCACCACAAATGGATAACTCATCCAGAACTTTAACATACAGGCATACTAAGACAGACACACAACTCTTTCTCCTGGAATCCTTATTCAACAAACGCATGATATCTTTCAGCACACCATTCAGCGCCATTTCTTGGCGCCAGTCCGCTATGGTGAATGCAACCTTGCCTACCATGACTACATCTCCACAGAGGAAACAGCAATGTCACTTTTGGAATCTAACACAGAAGGACCATCACCATCCTTCCAATCCACTGATAATCTGGACAAACTATCTGCTTGTGCATTCCTCCAACCATGTATGTGTTCAACTTCATACTGATACTCCTGAAGTTTTGCAGCTAACGTTGCTATTCTGACAGAACCCTTACCAGTATCCCTAGGAGAAAGAATCTTTCACTAAGGTTTTATGGTTTGTTCGAGGCAGAAATTTTATGCCCGAAACATTTGTGCAAAAATATTCCACACCACAAGCCGCTGCTAGTGCCTCTCTTTCAATGACAGAATAATTCTGTTCTGTAGAGGTAGGTGTTCTGGACACAAAAGCTACAGTACTTTCACTTCCTAAATTCTTTTGGGAATGTATGGCCCCAAACCTGTTGCACTGGCGTCTACTGTAAATATAGACTTTTGTTTCACATCAAATGGAGCAAAAACATTTGCCTCACAAATCTCCTTTTTTGTGTTGGTGAAACACTCCTGTTGCTGTTTGCCCCACGCAAAATGTACCCCTTTTTAAAGTGGAGCCATCAAACAAACAGTCTTGTCTGACAAATGCTTCACGAACTTGGCTTAATATTCAATCAAACCCATGAAGGATCTTAATTGATCTTTATCCCTTGGAGAGGGCGCTAAGTCAATGACACTGAGCAAGCTTTCTTATGTTTAATCCCTGTGGCACAGATGGTATAACCCAAGTACTCAATTTGTTCAACCATAAACAAAAAAATGTCCTTGCAGAGAGTGAAACCCGCAGCCACTAGTCTCCGCAAAAAACAATTTCAAGATCTTGTTGTGTTCTTCGACAGACTTTCCAAAAACTAAATTGTCATCTGGAAGTACACTGCATTGTTGATATCTTTAAAAACCCCAGCTACCATCCGCTGAAACACACTGGCAGCAGATGACAACCCAAATGGCAATCGTGTGAATAGAAATGTTTCTTCAGTGGTGATAAAAGCCGTGAGATGTTTAGAGTCCTCATATAGTCTTATCTGATGGTAGCCACTTTTAAGGTCCAGTTTTGAAAATAACTTTGCATCCTTTAACATAGAAAGTAACTCGCCGATGTTAGGCAGAGGGAAAGTTTCGGCAACCACACACCGATTTAGTGACCTCAGGTCCACGCAAAATCTGAGCTTCCCATCCGTTTTTTAGAGATTACTATGGAAGACACCCAACACGATGCCTCCGTGGTTTCAATCACTCCTGCTTCCAACATCTCCTTTATGAGCCCCTTAACTTCTTCTCATACCACAATGGGAACTCTCCTCAATTTATGTTAGACTGGTATGACATGCCTCTTAAAAACAATTTAGTGGACATACCTCTTGAGTTGTCCCAACTTCTTCCAAAAAACTACGTCCGCTCCCCTTCATCCTCAACTACCATGACTTACGAGGGTGCCATGGGGTTCACAATAATATGAAGGACATATTGATGAACCCAACCTAAGATTGGGGGCTCTTGTTCTGCTACATATACTTTACCACGGATAACTCTCTCGGAAAACTTAATGGCCACTTCAAAGTATCCAATAATGTTAATGGAGTCTACCTGATAACGACCTGGAGAAATATCTTTAGCTAACAATGTCCTGGCACCCAATTCACTCTCAAACATGCTCCTGGGAATTATGGTGTATTTTGTCTACCATTAGGCACATTTCGCAATCATCCACCACAAATGTGACTTTAGGTCTATTCTTCCTCCTATCCTCCCCTTTAGGCTCTTCCTCGTCGTCAACGCTCAGGATTCTGTCAACTGGTTCATTGTACCTGCCTTTAACAATCTGGATAGCTGCTACTTTGGCACAAGGCTTATTTTTGCACACTCTGGCATAATGTCCCAATCATCCACACTTCAAGCATTCTTTATTGATTGCAAACCAAAATTTGGAATTGGAAGAGTGACTATTACTATCACACCTACTGCATATCCTAAGGCTCGACTTGGGATGTACAATTCTTTTTGTAAATTTGCCTTTATTCTTAATTACTGCTACTCCCCCTACATTGTCATCCCCAAGATCACATTCCTCAAATACACAGTTATCAGACACTTCAAATACCTCATGGGTGTGATTTTAGTTTTTCTAATTCCTTCATACGGCATTCAGATTGCTCAACTACTTTCACTAACTCAATGGCAACTTTTAAACAAAGATTTTTTGCTGCCAAAGCCTTTCTTTTATTTTATTGTTACTGCACTGAACTATTAACTTATCTCTAATGAGCTTGATGCAGCGCGGAAACCTGGGTAATGGAGATCAGGACAAACCCCGTACCAAATATACTTCTTTTGTCACAGACCAAATATCACATTAACACATTCACTCATACAATCATTGGTGGGACCCATATCACCAACATTCACGCTTCACTTCTCACTGGTCTGCACTTATAGGAGAGATGAATGTTCCAAGCGCTGACATGAAAGGAATATCTTATAACCTATAGGAAGAAAAGTTATATTGCATTTCTATACACTAATATCTTTACCCTACAGATCTTAATCCTAAAGATCAAGATACTCCTCCCACGTAATCAATGGATCATTTAGTTGGATCAGTCTGGTGATTTAGGCCAGCTAAAACCACATTTAGGATTTGATATATCCTCCCTCAATAAACGACAAAACACATTTGCTCGTTAATCAATAGTTGTTTATCTAATTATTACAAGAATTTTGTTCCATCTAGTAAGTTTTAAATCTTTTGTAAATCACAGAACGCCATATTTACCTAATCTGGCTATCGGTCGTCCTCTAAGTCATCAAATTTAGTTGTCAATCAGTCGGAATTCGAAAGTTCTTCATGCAGCACGCTACAGTCCCAAGAATGGACAAGGACCAGAGACGTGCAAGCATATATCAGTGCCCATAAATTTTATAAAGTTTGCAGTTCATCAAGGAAATGGGCAGCATTCAGTCTGTCAAAGATTCAGGAACGCAGCAGTCAAGTAGCGTCACCGTCGTCTCCATCAGCAAAAAGGAAAGCACGTAGGTACGCTCTCTATTCTATCGTCATTTTATGATAAAAGTTAAGTCAAGATGTTACATTTTGCAAAATTTGGGCTTCTCTCATTGGTCGGTTGGAATCGTCCGGTGAGGTTTCACACAGTTCAAGAGGTTATGTCACTGTTCATGATCTTTCCGGTTCCTTGTATCTGTCCTTTGTTAGAGTACTTGGCGGGCTTCCCACCGTGACCTTGCTTGGGCACAGTACGACAAGGTTCAGGACGAGGCCACATGAACAAGTCGCTCTTCGCCCGAAACCTCATGGAATGGTGGCCATCACGTCGTGTTACGTTGGCGGCCATCTTTGCTTTTAGGCCCAATGGACAACTTAAGCGAAACAAACACATAAAAGAAATTAATACATAGAAATAATGAATAAAATGTTAACCCCTTACTAATCCCTCTATGTGCTTGCAATTATCTAGCATATAGCGACATTTAAAGCGTTCATATTCACCCATTTGATATCATCTGGTGCAACATTACGAAAACATCACAAAAGCCACACTTATCAAGCAGTATTCTATTTACTACGTATACTACTGTTAGTATGCGTACGTATTTTAGTAATAACAATTATTCAGCCATGCAAAATGCAAATCCCACGTATATTAATAAGGTTGATTAATTATCATGCAAACACATTAATAGTATTATAATTAATATATTATTCTAATTAGTATAGGCATGCAGAATAGGGGGGGTATACAAAATTACGTACTACCCACTCCATCAATCCCCCCTTTGGTGATTTCATCACCACACCATTAAAATTTTGTACTACTTTTCATGGAGTTCAAATTAGTTCTTGCTTTAATTTTACATCTCTGTCTCCACAATTTCTTCTCTTCTGGCTGTCTTATACATGTTTTCCTTTACTTCTTCTAATTCTATTTCTTCAAATTCCCTCTCTTGTCTCTTATCCTGTCTCCTTAAATTTTCTCTTTTTAGCTTTTTCAGAATTTTCTTCTTTTTATGACAGAGGCATCCTAATCTTAATATTAATACTAAGAAAATCACACATGTTAAAGGAAATAAGATTTTACCTAAAAAGGTACTACCTATATTTACTAAGAAATTTTTAATAGAAGATATTTTCTTACCAATCTTTTCCCAAACACTTTCAACCTCCAGTGGTGCAATTTCATCATGCAGCTCAGTTATATTTTTAATATACATTTTCAAATCTTTACTTTCGTCTGGAATGTAAGTACAACAATGTTGAACTTTCAGCATTCCACAGACTCCACCCTCTTTTGCCAATAAAATATCAAGGGCAAGTCGATTTTGCATTACCACGGCACACATGGCAACCATTTCAGTATTTACCAATAAAAATCCTCCAGCGGTGCTTGTTGACAAGCGATCCACTACTGTTGATAGCCTTCTAATTTTGTTTGCCTTCAGAGATATTCCCACTGCTGGTATCAATGCTCTAAAGATGTCACCTACAATTTCTGACCAAGATTCTCTTTTTCTACGTGCTAAATAACTACCTAACTTATGGACACCATCTTCTCCTGTTCCCATGTGAAAAATCTTTGGGAAAACCAGGCCTACATCACATGTGCCATACCAATGGTCTGGCAAACTATAATATGCTTTGCTCCCACAGATAAAATATAACCCAAGAAAAACTGGATCATTTCCTCCTTTAAGTCCCCATCCACCCATGATTTGGTATGTATCATGGCACTCACTGTTACTTACAAAATAATTATCATATGAAGTCTGATTCCTTCCAATACACAATTTTCCTTTCTGAGGCCAATATAAAGCCATAGTCGGAAAAGCTTCTCCCTTCAAGTGTTTTTCCATTTCTATATCCCAAACTGTCTTTTCCACTTTTCCCTCAGATGCCTTCCTTTGCATTTTAAATCTACTTTCTTCAACCATTCCAAAAACGTCTTATCTTCTTTCTTTAAACTGCAAGTCAAATTATTTCTAAATATATACTCTAATGTTAGTTCTTTAGTCTCTGAGAAAAATTCACCTAATGCCTTTGCAGGTTTTACCTTGTTTAGCTTGTTAATTGATGGTACTTGAGAAAATATGTTATCTACATCTGAGAAATAATATTCTAACTTCCCTGTTTGATAAAATAAACTAGCTATTACACTACATGTTATTCCATAAGTTATTGGAAGGTGGTGACAGGTCACTCCCTCCGATACAGATGCAGGTAACTGCATACAAACGTAGCAGTCCCTTACGTCCATTGTCTTTACATATTCATACAGTAATTTTGAAAATACATTGTTAGAAAAATCAGTTATAGACCTGTCTTTATGCAAATAATTTCTATCTATTTTGGTCGAAACTACCTTCTGAATCTTTTCTTCATTATTTTTGTTTTCACTATGTCCTTCTATTGTGTCAATAGTAACGTTAAATGAGATCATCAGAGCTAGTATACTCCCCAGAAGCATTAGTAATCCTGTACAACAACAACACATTTTACACCATCGCTTTAAGAATATACATCTGTCTTTTCTACTATCCGTGTTTGCCATTTTTGTAAAAATTAACAGTGTCTTTTGATGTAGCCTCTTCTACTTCACAACTAGTTTGTCTAACCCAAGGCTCTAAGCACCTACTTGGTTCTGCCAGTTGTTGTCTTTTTCACGTATTTTATTGTCTTTCCATTAGCAGCATTCTTGTCTTATTCAGTTTGGCATTTCATCGTCCTTCACTTTTTCTTCGTGATCTGAATACAGAATTTCCTGAACATCCGCTTCTTCTCCAATATCGGACAAGATAACTCTCAGGATTTCCGATTCCTCGTCTTCCTCAACCACTTCCGGTACAGTCACATCTGAGTTTCCTTGGCTATCCGCCTCTTCTTTTATTTCAGGCAGGACCACATACGTCCATTCTGGCGACTTATACTTCTGTTTAGGTTTCCTCATTCTTTTGCTTTCTCCAATTACAACTATTTCTTCGTCTTTTGATTTCTCTTGACTTGTTACTTCATTCACCTGTTCAGCTCTTGGTGAATTTACTTGTGTCAGTCGATATCTCAGCCTTTTTATTTTATTTGGCCAAACTTCATCTTTTGCTGATCTTTTCAGTTTACTTCCTTTATCATACTTTTCAGTTCTCCATGCTCTCTTTCTTAAGACTCTACCTTCTGGTACTTCGTCTTCGCTTTCCTCCGACTCTGTTTCAACTTGCTTTTTACTTTCAACAGCTTTTCTTTCCACCACTTCTTTCATTTTCCCTACTTTTGTCCCTCCTCGAGTCTCCTGCACGCAATCTTCCTGCTGACTACTTGTCCCTTCCTCTAACTGGATGTTGGAGTTCCCTACACCTCCTTGGGGGTCTTCCGCAATAATCTTTCCTTCTCTCTCTGTATCTGGCACCTGTCCATCTAATTTTGTTATCTCAGGTGGAATTTCTCGCAGTTTTTCATCTGGAACTTCTTTATCAACAATTTATTTAATTTTCTTTTCGCTGTCTTTTTCTTTTCTCGAATGTGGAGTTTCTTGTTCAGTCTATGAGTCTGAGCTGGTATCAGAAATCTGTAACCTTCTCCTCAGGGAAATACTTCTTGGGATAAAAGTTAAATCTGACTCTGATTCTCTCCTTTCAGGGTTTTCTTTTGTTCTTGTCTCTTCATCATCTGATTCAGTACTAGATTCCGATTCATCAAAATATTCTCTTTCTGTGCTATCTACTGTATTTGGAATTCTCAATGTGTGACTTGCATGAATCCAGTTCTTGATTCCAGCACACTTCACAGCTGTTGTTGTAGTCAACATCACTTGTCGTGGTTTTCCCCACCTTGGGACCAAACAGTTTCTTCTTCTGTGTACTTTGATTCTTACCCAGTCCCCTGGGCTCAGATCATGAGCTTGCTTCTTTTCAAGGGTGGTGGCATCCGCTCCAACCTGATGAAACACAGAATTAACTGCGTCAGCCAGGCTTTTACAGTAATCCAACACCATGTCATCAGTTATAGGCAACAGCTTGTTGACTGGTATGAACACATGTTTCATGGGGGCTCAACCCTGTAGTTCTGTCTGGAATTAATCTAATAGTCATGAGTACTAGAGGCAAGACATCAGGCCATTTCATACCTGTGGCTAAACACATTTTTCCTATCCTGTTTTTGATAGTACCATTCATCTGTTCCACCACACGCCTCTGGGCGTTAGGCACAATGTAGTTTTGGTCGTACATTCAATGCTTCACAAATTAATTTTATGATCTCATTATGGAAATGTCTTCCTCGGTCTGATTCAATTGTTACTGGGAACCCGAATCTGGGAATAAATTCCCTCAAAAGCAATTTTGCCACCGTGATTCCATCATTTCTTCTCGTTGGGTATGCTTCTACCCATCTAGAAAACAAACAGACCATAACTAGAACATACCTCAACATAAGGAGACATTTCAATGAAATCTACTTGCATTCTGGTAAAAGGCCCTTCTTCTCGACCTATTGTTCCTAGACTCACCACTGTCTTTCTTCCAGGGTTGTATTGCTGACATATAAGGCATCTCTGACAAAGACTTTCTGCTACAAGTCTAAATTTTGCATTGTACCAGGTCTGCTTAAATGACCTGTTCATAGCGTCTCTCCTTATGTGTCCCTGTCCATGATACATCCGTGCCATGGCAGACGTCATGCTGTCAGGCTTAACTGGTCTTCCATCCCGATAGACCCACACATGATCCTTCTCCCTTGGCGCACATCCTGCTTTTACCCACTGCTTCCTTTCCTCATCTCCTGCTTCGTCCTGCAACTGCCTTACTTCCTCCCAGGTACCCACAATGCTAGTATACATTAAGGTGCAAGAAGTCACTTCCTTCTCCTTTGCCCGATTAATGGAATTCTGATTTCGTGCACAGTATTGGGCCATATCATTGGCGTATTTGTTGCCGATGGCAATGTAATCGCCAGAGTGACTATGTGCAGCACACTTCACAACGGCTAATTGCTTAGGCAGCTGTATCGCATCGAGCAATTTTCCAACCACCTCAGCATTCTTAATGGGAGTTCCACTTGATGTCAAAAATCCTCTCTAGCCATATTTGGCCAAAATCATGCACCACACCAAAACCACACTGACTGTCAGTTATCACAATCACTCTCACACTCTTCCCAATCTTGCATGCTCTAGTCAAAGCAACACGTTCAGCTACTTGGGCTGATCTTACTCCTTTCAGATAGGATGCTTACATTACCGCTGCAACTGTACATACTGCATATGCTGAGGCGGAAGCCGGGAGAGGACGTAATATTTTAAAATTTGTATTTTGTGTCACTGATAAAAATTGCATTTTAACTGCGCACTCACCCTTCAGGCACCTCCTTTTGGGCTAGAAGTACGCCTAAACAGCGACCCCTTCGCTGCACCGATTCCGCCAAAACAAACAGTTCGCCGCCATTACCGGCGAGGAACAGAGGCCACGCCTACCTGCAGGCCACGCCCACCCTCCCCCTCTCCCACCTTTAAGGATGTGCATTCACCGGACGCGCAGCGGACGGGCGCAGCGGGCGCGCCGTTTGCGCGCCGAAGGCGCGCCTAAGGCAAGCCCGTCTTCGCCCGTCCTCGCCAAGTCCTCGCCTCTCGCCAGACCCCCTGCCCAAAAGTCATACGTATACGCCAGTCATACACTGTGGTCACTCAACCCTGGCCTGAGATGCGACAAGCTAGAGGGCTGCATTGGTCGTACCGCCCTCCACTGTAAAAGCTGTAACCTGGTCTTACCTGCACCACGCCATATCAGCCAGAAAGAGAACAAAAGGAAGGAAACGTCACTTACCATCATGCAGCTGAATGTTAGATCCCTGGTCAAACACCATGCGGAGGTAAGAACGCTATTAATGGATGAGAACCCAGACATAATGTTTCTGAGTGAAACCTGGCTTAAAGATGAACTAACCAGTATCCCCAATCTTGCTATACCGGATGGGTTTGCTATGACCTGTATTAACAGAGATTCAAGAGGAGGGGGCATCGCCGCCATCCACAGATCCTCCTTCACCTGCTCCTTTCTAAAGGAAAGCATTGCGGACTGTGAATGCGCACGCTTCAAAATTTCCACTAATCCAAATTGCACTTTTTCAGGCCTGTTTATCTACAGACCGCCGGGGCCTTCCACGAAATTCACGGAAGAGCTCATTGAGGTAACACACGCTATGATTACTGACTCGGCCAACTTCACAATCTTAGGAGATCTCAATCTCCATATAGACAATTCATCAGATGCTAAAAGCAGCAACTTGACAGCAGACCTAGCTGCTCTTCAGCTAATTCAGCTTGTCCGAACCCCAACACATGTTGCGGGCCATCTGCTGGACCCAGTGTTTACGAACATTCCTGAGGCCAGAGCGGATGATCCTATACCCATGGCCTGGACGGACCACTCACTAGTAACCTTCTCCATCCCTAATAACCACTCCACCATAAAAAAGTCTCCAACTTCCTGCCTAAAACGACCTTGGCACAAACTCCAACAATGTGACCTTGCAGCGAGTTTGGGGAGACCTAACCTGGAGGATATAGATGATATTGAGAAATCATATTTGTCCTTCCAGAACTGGATTACCAAGGGACTGGACGCCATTATACCAGCGAAGTGGACCAAAGGGCGTAGCACCCCTTCCAATCCCTGGTACAATGAGAACCTCAAAACAATGAGGAAAGTCTGTAAAAAAATGGAGCGACAATGGAGAAAGGAGTACAAGCAGGAGGACAAAGACGCATATTTGACCACTCTCAGAACGTATCACAAGGCAATCCGGGTAGCCCGTGCTGCCTTCTACGCCACTGAGATAAATGCTAGCCCTAACCCCACGAAAACGATCTTCCATATCGTGCAAAAACTACAAAACGGAAACAAGCCGGCTTCTCACATTACCTCCACGCAACAATGTGAAGACCTAGCTACCTTCTTCACGGATAAAGTGAAAAAAATTTACAACGCCTTCACCCAGGACAGTCCAGAGGACATCAACCCTCCCACTACCATCCTCGGAGACTCTAGTCTTACACGCATACCCGCCATCTCCGGTGAAGAACTCTCTAAACTTTGTAGGAAGGTGAAATCGGGCGCACCCACAGATCCGATGAGGCCTACTCATTTTCTGGAAGCCTTGGAATTCTTCCTCCCACCCTTGACCTCACTCCTTAATCTTTCATTTGCCACGGCTACGGTCCCCACCTGCTGGAAACAGGCCTGGGTAACACCGATCATAAAAAAACCCTCCCTAGACCCCGCTAAACCGGAAAACTACCGGCCCGTTTCTCTGCTCCCATGGGTCGCGAAACTGGCGGAAGCCCACGCTAACAAAATTCTAAGTGAGCACATGGCGAAAAACAACATCCTGGACCCCTCCCAGCACGGGTTCAGGCCGGGCCATAGCACGGAATCCGCGCTCCTAACTTCCACAGAAAGCTTACGGGAAATTATGTACTCCGGCAAAAGTGCCGCGCTGATATTACTCGATCTCAGCGCGGCCTTTGACACGGTCTCCCATGCCATCCTATTGAAACGCCTGGAAAACATAGGTATCGTAGACGCGGCACTCCAATGGTTTAGATCATTCCTAACCAACAGATCGTTTAGGGTATCTGCCCCCCCGTTTATCTCCCAACCTCAAAACATAGGACAAGGAGTTCCACAGGGCTCTGCCCTCAGTCCCTCCTTGTTTAACCTATACATGCAACCCCTGGCGGAGGTTGCCAAGAAATGGGGCCTCACAATGGTGTCGTACGCCGACGACACCCAGTTGGTCATCAGCCTCAACCATGCCCCCTCTCCCGATGCCACTAGATTCAGGGATGGTCTGACCGCCGTTGCTAAATGGATGACGGCTAATTGCCTTCAACTCAACGGCGGCAAAACAGAGGTGCTGATAATGGGGAAAAATAGTAACAACTGGAATGACCTCTGGTGGCCCCAATCACTGGGCCCAGCACCCCCCCCAAAGACTCTAGCTAAAAACCTGGGAGTGTGGCTGGACTCTGCTCTTAGCTTCCAGTCGCACACAAAAAAAGTTGCCGCAACCTGCATTGGCTTACTGAGAAGCCTCACCCCCATCTTAGGCTATTTTGACTCTAAAACTCGACAACTCATCGTACAATCTACCATTCTGTCCAGACGTGACTACGCGAGTGTCTTGATGTTAGGAGCTAATAAAACTGAAGTTAAGAGACTCCAACGGATACAAAATTCGGCGGCAAGGGCTATAGTAGGTCTCCCTAAAAGATGCTCGGCGAGAGCGACCATTCACAGATTACATTGGTTACCCATGGAAGCCCGCATCCAGTTCAAAGCCCTCATATTCGCCTTTAAAATCATGAAGAACGAAGGCCCGGAGCTACTCCGCTCGCTGTTGACCCCCTACACTCCCAAACGGAACCTCAGGTCCATGGGGCAACACCTAGCAATGGTACCCTACACTAAGTTTTGCCGCATCGGAGGGCGCTCCTTCAAACTACTGGGGGCCAAATTATGGAACTCCCTTCCCCTCAATATTCGATGCATGGACAACATCCTAGCTTTCCGCAGAGCTATTAAAACCTATCTCTTCCCCCCCTGTTAGCTCCCTCCCTTCCCCCTGTTTCAGCTGGTTGTGTTATGGTTCCAGCGCCGGGACGCCCCGTTGCGGGGGCAGCTGTTTGCGCTTTACAAAACTGATAACATAACATAACATAACACTCAACATTCCATCATCTGTTCTCAGGCAAGAACCCTCTACAAACATCACAAAATCACTTTCTGGCAATGGTACATCTTTTATATCCGGACGTGGTTTGGTACCGAAGTCGAGTACATCCAGACAATCATGATCCGCTTCATCTCTGACTTCCACATTCTCAGCATCAGGCAATAACGTTGAAGGATTCAAATTCAAGCATCTCTCAAGGCTCACATTCGTTGCACCTAATATGACTTTCTCATACTTAGTCAGCCGACTATGTGTCATGTACTGAGTGCGACTCCTTGTTAAAAGGTTTGCCACATCATGAGGTACAAACACTTTCACAGGATATCCCATCACAATTCCTTCACTCTGTTCCAAACTCCGACAGGTAGCAGCCACAGCTTTCAAGCACCCAGGTAAGGCTACAGCTACTGGGTCTAGCATTGATGAAAAGTATGCAATTGGTCTCCTCAGTTTTCCATGCTTCTGTATTAATACAGAAAGTGCACATCCATTCCTCTCACTGCAATACAACTCAAACTCTTTCTCGTAATCGGGCATTCCCAATCCTGTGCTTCACACAAACCATCTCTCAAACGTTTAAAAGCTGCCAATTCCTCTTTGTTCAAATCAATGGGATCTTTCACATCACTTCTTGTCAAACGTACCAAAGGCTTTGCAATCAGGGAGAAATTGCTTATCCACTGACGACAATATCCAACCATTCCAAGAAACATTCTCACCTCTCTTTGCGTCATGGGGGCTCTCATTCCTTTTATGATCCTGGTTCTGTCTATTGTTATTTTTCTCAGTCCCTTTTCGATATTATGGCCTAAATAATGTACTTCTTCTTTGCAAAATTGTAACTTTGATGGTGACACTTTAAGTCCTCCATCGGCCAGATGATTCAGCAAGGCTATAGTGTCCATTACACAAGCTTCGCGAGTCTTCGACGCCACTAAAAGGTCATCGATGTATTGCACAAACACTGAATTTTCAGGCATTTCTAGGCTTTCTAAGGACTTTTTCAATATCTAATTAAAAATTGAGGGGCTTTCTGTATACCCTTGTGGAATTCGGCACCAAGCCAAAATACGTTCGCCAAAACGAAACGCAAAAATCTGATGGCTGTCATGGTGCAATGGGATGGAAAAGAAAGCATGGCAAAAGTCAATTACAGTATACCATTCTGTATCATGGGAAATCTGATACAAAATCACAGATGGATTTGGTACAATGGGAAAACATGACACAAATATTTTGGTTATCTTTCTCAAATCTTGCACTATCCTGAACTTTCCATTAGGCTTTTTCAGTCCCATAATTGGAGAATTACATGGACAACTCATTATTTCTCTCAACATGCCTTGTTTTATCATTTTCTCAATTATAGGGGTAACTCCTTCAACTATCTCAGGTGTCAGTTTATATTGAGGGACATTTGGATAGCTTATTCCTTCCTTCACTGTTATTTTTACCGGGCCCACATTTCTCATTAGTCCCACATCTTCTCCCGTGAAATCCCAGACTCCTGTCTTTACAGTTTGTTTCAATTCTTTGGGTAATTCATCAGGGTTAAATACAGCATAGGCGTCAGTAACCTCAGTTTCCCTGCTTGCCATAGTCATCTTATATAGTACATCTTCATCAGGGGTCTCAAATGCTATACCATCAGGGGTACAGAAAATAGTGCAATTCATTTTGCACAGCAAATCCCTTCCTAACAAATTCACAGGACCTGTATTGCACACAACAAAGCTGTGCATTTCAGAACATTTTCCTATGCTAACTTTCACTGGTTCTGTTAGATAAGTTTTAATCTGTCTGTTGGATACACCAACTACTTGGATTGTTTCCTCCGAGAGAGGAAGATTCTTAACATCAGCTGACCTAACAGTTGATCGAGTAGCACCAGTATCTACTAGGAAAGGAATATTTTCATTATTTATCTTCCCATCCACAAATGGGCCTGTCTGGTCTACTTCTAGAGTTGCGCCAAGTACGCACTCTTCTTCCTCCCTTCGGCACCGTCAATAACCTTCTTCTGACTCGCTCTCATCGCGTTGTTGCCAATACTGCGGATCAGCGCTGGCGCGCGGTAGCTTAGTTACCTGTTCTTCGTTGTAGAATCCTGTCTCATTACTGTATTTCTGTGAATTTTTGCTTTGTGGAAAAGGCGGTTTTGGCACCTGATTCTGTTTTGTAACAACCTGCTGCTGTCGCTGCGGTTGACCACTCACCTCATTCTGCACCTGTGGATTCAATGATGCATTTTCATTATTAGTACTTGGGGGAAATTTACACTCGGATTTCCAATGCCCTACTCTACCGCAATTATGACATGGGAATTTCTTTTTAGCTTCTTCTATATTAAAATTTCCCTTACCTTTCCCAGGAGTGAATTTTGGTCTGGGTCCTGTATTATTCGCGTGTTCCGCTAACTAAGCTTCCTGTCTTTCCGCCACTTTTACTTGTGCCCACATAGCTTTCTCTTTTAATTTACGCTGGTTGGCTTCAATCTCATCACTAAAATATTTTGCATGTCTCAACACTTCATCTATTTTCTTGTTTTGCCAAACTACAGTATGTTGATTAATCATTTCACTAATTTCTGGACGTAAACCATATACAAATCTGTATACAAAATGCCTCAAATCCTTTTCACTCAGGTTTTCATCACCACTGAACTGTTTAAAGGCCAGGATCAATCTCTCATAATATGCATGTACTGACTCCTTACTTTCCTGATGAGTCCTGTCAATTTTTACCCATTCAGTTTCTTTGGGAGGTACTTTATTTTTCAGAAAGGCAATAACCTGTTTATATTTCTTCATAACTTCTGGGTCAGGGGCTCCTGTCTTTGGATCCCTAGGGTATTCTTGTGTGGGCCAATTTATCATCAACTTGCGCTCTGTCCATAAATCTGCTGGTACTATTATGTCAAACAGGCTGTTTAGGTCAATCCATAATACGTTGGATACTTTCACAAACCTGTCCACCTGCCTATACCACTCAACAGGCTGTTCGCGTAGTCGAGGGAAATCTTTGGTAAATGACAAAATATCTTGCCTAGTCCATGGAACATGTACATATCCTCCTCCTGGAATTTCTCTCATGGGGCATTCTGTTACTACCTTTTCTTTTTCTCTTACAGGGAAAGCTGCAAAAGTTTTATCTGAGGCATCATCTAGTTTCGATACCATCTGCTTCTCCATGTATCCACATCTCTCAATTTTCTCAACAGGATAATTATTTCCTTAATCTGACCTATTTGTCCTGTGGTATTCAAATTTTCAATATCTTTTTCAGTAAAATCTATTCGATATAGTTGTTGTAAAGCCTTTACCTTTTCAATATCTATACCCATTTCATTTGTTACTTCTTCTAATCTTTCATGCAGATTTTTTGCTCTCCATGTTACACTTTTACACAGAAACAGTAACTCCTCATCTTGATAAGTTTTTAACTTCTCTGTGGGGATAGTCCCTACTATTAATTCTTCCAGAACCATTCGTAGTTTGGCCACATCTATTGATTGGGATTCTTTGTCTTTTCTCTGCAAACTTCTCAACCATTCGCTCAATTCCTCTGAAGTTGGGCCTACTGGTTTCTCTACATTACTTCGTTCTAAGTCTTTTTGAGTCTCTAATACTGATTCCATTATCATTGTATGTCCTTCTGCTATATTTGGACCTAGAAATGGGTTATTCGAAACATTTGGCTCAATCGTACTCATTGTCTGTCTCCATGGATTTTCATTTAGGCTCTGCTTTGGCTTCTCAGTCTGTTTATTACTGTTATAAGGAACTGTTAAACAATGTTCACTATCTTTTTGTTTATCACAAATAGGCATCACAGGACCTATAGTCACTAGAACAGTTACAGCTTCTAAATTTTTGGTCAATTCTCTTATCTTTTCAGTTAATTCTAAAGTTGTTTTTGCTAATTCCACTGAATTCTCACCACTCATTTTATCATCTGATTTTCTCTCTATCTCTCTTATGGAATTATTTTTCCCTAATTCTTGGGGTACTGGTTCAATCTTAATGATTCGCAAAGTTTCTCTCATTGGAGTACTTGGTGTCAACATTTCAGATTCTGGTTGATACGGAGGTGGATTTTTATAAAACATGTAATCGAGACCATCATCCTCCGATTCATTTACTCCATACCCTCTTGATTCTATATTATGTCTCTTTTCCGTACATTTTTTACCTCCAATTTCTTCAACATTTCTTACAGGAAGCAACCCATCAGTCATACTTGCATTTCGCCACCTCCTCATTCTGTCATCATGATTTTCATGCCCATATCTACCAAACATGTATCTGTATCTTCTGCCACTCCTCTGTCTTTCTCTGTCATGCATCTCATCTTCCCATTCTGTCAGTACTTCAAACTGTGTTGGTCTAGGTCTTGGTTCTAGATTCATCATTTTATCTCTCAAATTTCTCAAAACCGCTGAATTAAATGAACCGTGCTCTGGAAATGCCATCATTTTTTGTGTATTTCACCGAATTATCTAACCAAATACAAGTATGATATCCGTATTTCGCACCATAAAGGATGCGGGGGTTTCAATGGGGGAAGCAATTGTCCCTCCCAAGTCAAAGTCGGTTTGTCCTTTTTAAACAATTTCTTGATTTTCCCAAACCAGGACTTTTTCTCCTTTTCAGGTGGATCGTAATGCAGCATTTTGTTTTTCGTGTATTGCTAGTCTTTTCCTTACGGCTGTTCTGTTATTTTAACCAATCGTAGTGCGACTCACACCAACGCACCAATCCGGGGTGTCTATGTCACCTCTTCAATTCTCCAATCCCAGCGCTTTCACACTTACGCACCAATCAGCAGCGTCTACGTCCCCTGTAATTCTCCACTCCTGGCACGGCATACACTAGTACATCAATCAGGGGCGTCTACGCTTCTTACTGACTAGCCAATCCCAGCATGGCTTTTCTGACGTCAGCTCTTTCTCACTGTCGCAGCTCCTGCTCCTACTGACCCCTCCTTTACAAAATTTTATCGGTAACTTTTCTTACGTTCTTTTTATTTACAAATCTGTTAGTAACGACATAAAAACGCCACCATTGTCCGCTTCGCTAACCAAAGAATAGTTATTGACCTTTCTCACAAGAATTCCGTCTTTCCCGAGAGCAGCGCTTACCTCTGCCCTACTACGGAATTGTTACTTCTGTTGATAAAGTAGCACATCCCTCTACCTTACCTTTCTAGCAAGCATTAGCTAACTGTTTCTCCAGAATTAAGACACCTAGTTGGAGACCCAATGCTCCTGAGAAATAAAACTAGAGTTTAGCAATTAACCCGAATGCCTTTTCATCCATGCACTTTCACACGGAAAAATGTAGTTAATTCACACAGAATTCTGTCTTTCCCGAGAACAGCGAACAGTCTGTCCTACTACAGAATTATGACACTCATTAACAAAGTAGCACTTCCCTCTACTTTATCCTTCTAGCAAGCTTAGGGAGCACCTATTACCTTTCCAGTGGTAAGCGTTATCAGAGCTCCTTCTGGACTCCTGGTACCTAAGACCAAAATTTCACAGATGACCTTCGCTACCATACACTTCTTTCATACAGGAGATATTTCTAATGGCAACACACGACGATGTCACCGAATCGAACCCAGACAATGCATTGTGCAACTTCAATCGTTCCACTTTTCCCCTGTGTACCTACAGGGGCAACAACAATTCCGTCTTTCCCAAGAGCAGCACTTACCTCTGCTCTACTATGGAACCGTTACAAACTTCCGACTTCCTACATCCCAGAGGACGTGCAAACAACATAGAACCCTGACGCGACTCAACATAGAGTGTTAATACACGAACCAATACTTTTCCACAATCAATAATCAATAAGCAATTTACAAGCAATATTCACCAAACCAAAACAATAAAAACCATAACTCTGCTACCAGAAAAACTGATGCAGAGCGGAAACCTGGGTAATGGAGATCAGGACAAACCCCGTACCAAATATCCTCCCTGCGTCACAGACCAAATATCACATTAACATATTCACTCATACAATCATTGGTGGGGCCCATATCACCAACATTCACGCTTCACTTCACTTCTCACTGGTCTGCACTTATAGGAGAGATGAATGTTCCAAGCGCTGACATGAAAGGAATATCTTATAACCTATAGGAAGAAAAGCTATATTACATTTCTATACACTAATATCCTTACCCTACAGATCTTAGTCCTAAACATCAAGATACTCCTCCCACGTGATCATTTAGTTGGATCAGTATGGTGATTTAGACCAGCTAAAACCACATTTAGGATTTGATCTATCCTCCCTCAATAAACGACAAAACACATTTGCTCATTAATCAATAGTTGTTTATCTAATTATTATCTAATTATTGTAAGAATTTTGTTCCATCTAGTAAGTTTTAAATCTTTTGTAAATCACAGAACACCATATTTACCTAATCTGGCTATCGGTCGTCCTCTAAGTCATCAAATTTAGTTGTCAGTCAGTCGGAATTCGAAAGTTCTTCATGCAGCACGCTACAGTCCCAAGAATGGACAAGGACCAGAGACGTGCAAGCATCTATCACTGCCCATAAATTTTATAAAGTTCACAGTTCGTCAAGGAAATGGGCAGCATTCAGTCTGTCAAAGATTCAGGAACGCAGCAGTCACGTAGCGTCACCGTCATCTCCGTCAGCAAAAAGGAAAGCACGTACGTACGCTCTCTATTCTATCGTCATTTTTATAATAAAAGTTAGGTCAAGATGTTACATTTTGCAAAATGTGGTCGGTTGGAATCGTCCGGTGAGGTTTCACACAGTTCAAGAGGTTATGTCACTGTTCATGACCTTTCCGGTTCCTTGTATCTGTCCTTTGTTAGAGTACTTGGCGGGGTTCCCACCGTGACCTTGCTTGGGCACAGTACGACAAGGGTCAGGACGAGGCCACAGGAACAAGTCGCTGCGCAGTCGCTCTTCGCCCCAACTTCGTGGAATGGTGGCCATCACGTCGTGTTACGTTGGCGGCCATCTTTGCTTTTAGGCCCAATGGACAACTTAAGCGAAACAAACACATAAAAGTAATTAATACATAGAAATAATGAATAAAATGTTAACCCCTTACTAATCCCTCTATGGGCTTGCAATTATCTAGCATATAGCGACATTTAAAGCGTTCATATTCACCCATTTACCCATGTCATCTGGTGCAACATTACGAAAACATCACAAAAGCCACACTTATCATGCAGTATTCTATTTACTACATATACTACTGTTAGTATACATACGTATTTTAGTAATAACAATTATTCAGCCATGCAAAATACAATTCCCAACTATATTTCGTATATTAATAAGGTTGATAAATTATCATGCAAACACATTAATAGTATTATAATTAATAGATTATTCTAATTAGTATAGGCATGCAGAATAGGGGGGGTATATTACATTTTGTACTACCCGCTCCATCAAGCTCATCGGTCATCAATCCAAACTTGCACTTAATAGACATTTCCCTAATTCTTGCTATGAGCTCATCTAATGACTCTTGCTAATCAATCAATCAATCAATCAAGCAAAAGTACTTCATTCAGTTCCATATAAAACCATAAAAGTATTCTAAAACCGTACATGGTGTAAAAAAGAACTGGTACAAAATATTTATACAAGCATCACAAGAAAAACAACTATTCTCTAAAAATCTCATACAATGCATACAATATATTATAAAGTACATGTACCATAATTAATTGGAAGTGAAATGAGCCCAAGGTCCTTATCTAGACTATATAAGTCGTCGGGGTGACTAGTGTAAAAATATGCCTTTAGAGCCACTAACAGTTAATCCCAACAGGCTCTAAGCTTCATTGCAGATTTCAAAAAGTTAAGAACAAATTAAATAGATTCTCCGTGCAGCAGTTGCAAATAAATAAGGGCTCCAACCTCCTTAAAATAGGGATAATACAAGTTTTGCGGGGCATCACAAAATGCTTACAAAATATTAAAAAATGAAGCATGTCCTCTGGAGACTCACCGTCACAGCCACACAGTTCTAAAATCTGGCTTCTGCTACACTCTCGTGGCTGTGCCTACAGGAGGTGAAAAAGATCCAAACAGAACCTGGACAATAAAAAGCATTCATAGGTATTAAAAGGCCCCAGGAGCTATGGCTCTATAGATTGCATTGTTTTCAAAATTAGAAATTTATTAACTGGGTTTCCTTAGTTCAAGCTCTTCCCTCTTTGATCTCCTCAAGTTAAAAAAAAGACTCCCTAACCCACCCCAGATCCTTCTTGGTCACTGATTCTGTATTTGTGAATAATTCAACTCTTCCAAATCTTTCAAACCTACTCTTTAGTTATCATAGCCATGGTATGTGGTGGGCGTAATCAAGAGCCATACACTCCTTCAGGATCAATCGGCTCAGGGATGATCCTTCGTTCACCCATATTTTCAGACAAAATGTTAAAGGGCAGAGGGCCAACAAGTCACAGAGATAGGAAACCCCCAGTTCTAAATGTACCATCATATTAGACATTGTCAAGACAAAACAATGGAATATGACACTTCCTTATAAATAACAGTGTCTGTAAGATCCATAGGTTATTGTTTCTTCCTTTATTTAATTGTGTTCAATTCTTAAAAAACCATCAGCCAACGTGTTTCGCCCACTTGGACTTCTTCAGGGCAGTTCAAACGTCAAACGCCTATGTCAATCCAAATGTTATGCAACAAAGTTCAGGGCGCAATTCCAAATCTGGTGCTGAAATGTGGCTACTGCTCAGAACTGTTTTAATTGGCAGTCCTACATGTGATGCATAAATGTAAACAAATTCTCAAACTACTTCATCACCGTTTGGGAATAAACAGCCAATAACGATTTTTTTGTGGTCACATCTGCAAAATGATTCCTGTGCCCAGACAGTAGTCTTCTTCACTCAGCCTGTATTTGTGTGCATGTGTGCATTTGAATATGAGTTTGGGTCTAACCAGCATTGAGCCTCTTACCAAAGCTGTGCAGCAGCAGGCCTTATTTTAAAAGGTGGGTAGTGGCAGTCATCACTCAAAACCATTTTAGCAGAAGCTTACAATGAGTCAGTCTCCATTTTAGTGTTTCACTCACAGAAGAGATTCAAAAACTATGTGGTTCAAGATTTAAAAAATCAGATTGAAGTGTGTGGGTCATAACCTACATCCTCAACAGGAATCACTGTTGAAATAAGATTGATGGTCCTGCACAGTATGTATAAACATTTTTGTGACAGGGAAGCAGTCCAGGTAGGCCTTTGTGTAAGAAATTGGATTATTGGTTGAGGGGGGTGAAAGCCTTACTCAGGCAACAACCACAATCCTTATGAGGATGAACCACAATAGTCACTAAATGAACATGTGTTTAACCCTCTGGTAGCTGTGCACAAAACCAGTCAGGCTTAACATAGACGCAATATGAAAAGTATGTATGCAGCACACAAACAGTAATAAAGTGAAAACCCAACCTAAGAAAAATCTTTTTAATACATTAAATGATACCATAATGACAAAAATCCAATCAGTAGAACCTGAGATATGCAACTACTAAGCTTCAGATAAAGATAGTGCCTAAACAGCACAAAGCCAACACTCACGGTCAACTGGGTGTGCTAGAATGAAGGCAAAATCAATCACAAGTGGAAGCTGGCTGATGGACCGCAGGTCAGATACAAGGACCAGGTTAGTCTGGTTTCAAAAGTTAACTTCTCAAAGTCAGGAAATAAGAGTTCCATTTCCGGTGGAGGAGTGAACAAGGAGCAGGTAGAGTGTTGCAGGTGGTCGTCGCTGTAGCACAAGAGGAGGCCATTCATCACAGGTTGTCATCACTGTAGCCAAAAGGGCTGGTCAGACATCCTGGACAGTCGTTGCTGGATCTTAGTGTTGGCAGGCATCGAATGCTGTCATTGCTGTAATACAGAGTGCAGATCTCATGTTGCTGGTTGTCGCTGGGGGTTGCTGTAGCGTGAAAAGCAGGTACCACTTGATCTTCGCATTGGCGCTCATCGCGGGCAGCAGAGTTGCAGGGCAAAAAGCCTGTTCACGGTTGCAAAGAGCCCAAACTTCATCACTTCACTTTATCTTCTTCCAAGGAGCTCAAACTGATGCCAACCAAGGGTCCAAGACCTGGGAGCACATCTTTGGGATCAGGAATTGATTCCAGCAAAGGCAAGCAGGGCTGCAGCAGGTCCAGTTGTAGTTCCAGGAAGATCCAGTGCAGGAGTTCAGCTGGACAGTTATCAGCCTCTGGAGCTTATTATATCCCTGTAGCTCACACAGGAGGTCAGCTAAATGAATCTTTGAGTTACTCAGCGTAGCCTAGGATAAGGGTAAGCAGGTCCAGTCTTCCTTCTGAGGTAGCAAGGCAGTACTAAGCAGCAGGGCAAGCTTCTGGCAGCAGAGCAGTCCTTCTTATGTAATGTCCACAGGCACAGGAGTGTTCTGAAAGCACAGTTGGTTGGGGCAAGACAATTCCAACTTTTGAATAGTAGCAGTTTAAAAAGTGTAATGATTATTTTGAGTGCAAACAGTATATCTCTATCTACTCCCAATCTACAGTTAGCACTTATTAAATGTAATAAGGTTAGTCAACAGGAGAGATATGACTTACAATAGTAAAAAATGACGTTAGGAGTTTTTCACTGCCAGGGCATGTGAAACCTAATTACACATGTCCTACTTTTTAAATACAATGCACCCTGCCCTATGAGACTTTTATGGCTTACCTTAGGGGTGACGTATTAGTGGTGGAAATGAAGGATTAGGCTTGGCAAAAGGTTTATTTTACAGGTCAAAATGGTAGTTTGAAACTGCCCTAAAGACCTGAGACATGTTTTATAAGGTTATATTAGTGGGTGGCACAATAAGTGCTGCAGGCCCCATAGTAAAATTTAAGTTAGAGGCTCAGGATATATGTAGTACCATTTACTAGGGACTTATAAGTAAATTAAATGTACCAATCAGGTAGATGCCAATTGTGCCATGTTTTAGGGAGGGTGGAAGCACTTTACTACTGGTTAGCAGGGGAAAAGTGCACAGAGTCTCAGTGATAACAAAAACAGTTTAGCAACATAAGGCAAAAACCTGGGGTGACCCTGCAAAAACGGTCAGGTCACACAATAATTATACCAAGTTGTGTCTATACAACCTGTGGGTGTGTCCTTCCTTTTAAAGGCAAACCATATCACATTTGATGAGGGTTTCCTAAAAGGAGCAGTGGCCTTTAAAACAAAGACTGAGGTTAGCACATCCTGCTTACTAGTACAAAGGTCACCGCTGGTTTTCCTGCAGCTCCACACAGTGGAGAATCCCCTTTACTTGTACTGAGGGACCCTGTTTTGGAATCCCTAAAACTCGAGGGAGGAGGGAGGGTTTCATCCAAAACAGGATTATGATGAGCTGTTTGAACCATTCTTTGAGCCCCCATCTGTCTCCTTCAGAAAAGTAGACTATGTAATTTGCTTCATACTCGTTACGGCACCGCATAATGTAGTAGATTGTTATAAATAGGGTCTCTAGTTTACAGAGGTAATCACCCTATCTAAATAGGGACCACAACTCTAGTCAGGGTAAGCTAGATGCACACTAAAAGATAACCTGTGCTCACCCTCTGGTAGTTTGGCACAGAGCAGTAAGGCTTATCTTATTATGAGGCAGGGCCTCATTTATGGGGATTTGGCATGGGTCAGCGCAGCAAGTCACCTTGCTGTGCTGCCCAAATTCAAAGTTAAAGGGCAAGGATGGCCGTATTTATACAGTGCATTCCTGTCCCTTCCCTCAGTGCTGGTGCCACTTCGGCAGCCTAGTGCCATCGCAGACACCCTTTCACCATGGTGCAAGGGTGCCTGTGTTGTTGTAAGGATTGTCTTTGTGCAGAAAGGGGTCCTTCCGGAACACAAACAATACTGTGAGGCTTTTTGCAGAATGCAGCACACATGGAAAGCTAAGAGAAATAAAGTTATGTCCCCTCCCCCCCAGGAGGTGTAAGGTTTTGGCACATGCCAAGGTGTGCATGGTTTTGTAAATCTGGGGAAGTGTCAAAATCCATGGGTATTGCATAGGAATACCTACCTCAATACCCATGCAATTCTTCCCTAGCGCAGAGAAAGGCAACACAGCGATTTGTGCTGCCTTGCCTTACTCCATATCTATGAGGCCATTTGAAGCCACGCAGAGCGGCATTGTGTGACCTCATAAATATGATTTTGTAGCTTGCACCACCGGAGCATCACAAAAAGTGATGCTACATAGGCTTAAGGGCTCATAAACATGCCCCGCAATGTGTAAAGTATTTGTGCAACACACAGTAACGCAGTAAAAACACCACAAAAAGACTTAACATTGGTTTAGAAAAATACAAAATATTTTTAATTGTTTAATTTTATTCACAAAAATCAATGTAAGTAGAAGCTGAGTTATCAATTTTCAAACAATAGAAAGAGTTCTGGTGCATAGAAGAAATAAGCTCCAAGAAGGAGGTTATGTGGTCTCGCTGGACTGGGGTAAAGTCAAAAGTTCAGGCCGAACACCAAAGAGCCCAGACCAGGGACAAGAACCACGTAGGCCCAGTGAATAGAGTACCTTGATCCTGGTTGCAACCGGGAGATGTGGGGTGCAGACAAACGATGCATCGTTGTCAAGCCCGCAGTAATGGTTGTGCGTCCACTTTCTCCACATAGGGGTGGCGATGGGTTGGTTCCGAAGATGAAGCACCGATCTGAGGTGCATTGGTTCTTTAGTGCAATGAGCCGGGTTTCTCCATGCAGTCGAGGGGATGCATCAATCTCTCCACACTGCTGTGGCGATGAAGCTGTATCTGGATCCACTTCCATTAGAACCGCCAGAGGAGCAGCGATAGAGACTTTGATAGCCTTGACTCTCAAGCAACTGCGTCACCATTATGACTGCTATGAGACAGGCATAAGGTTTTGATGCAGTGGTGTCCTAGAAGTGGTGCAGTAAAATTTGATAGATTTCACTGCACCACTCCTACGAGGCTTTGTTGAGTTGAAACTCTCCCCCTCCATACAGTATACCTGACGCAGGTATAATGTGGCACAGGGCTTTACATGGTGCTGCATCTGCCTAGATGAGTCCAACTTGTAAATACGTCACATAGTGGCGCATTATTTATGCTGCCAGTACATCAAGAAAATGACACACCGGCGGCGTAAAACTATCGCAAGGGACTCATGAAGAAGCCCCTGGGTATATTGGCCTACTTATTATCATGATTACGGTGGCCAGCTTAACAAAGAAGTGTTTGGTATCCAGCTTGGTGCTATCAGCCGTAGTATGCTCACATATTACAAAGCGTGTCAGCATCTATAATGTGCCCACATTAAATGTAATGCTTGGATAGAGTGTCATTGGGGTGTTTCTTTTTGGGATGCATCAAGAGGATAAAGTTTGTGCCATCATCTGTGACACACACACACACTCGCTTGCAGGAGTGTTTCGCATCGGGCTGCAGGTCAAGAAAATAAAGCTTTTGCCTCCATTTGTGACACGCACACACACACTTTGTTCAACTATTGTTCATTGCATTATGCATGAGGAGCACATTTGATATAATTCATATATTATGCCAGAGGAAGATGTCTTTATGATCACTGTTTGGGGCAGCGGGGAAAGAAGTGTTCGAACACCTGCCTGACTTTTCTGAGGAAGAGGTAAATGTGCCTAATGAGTACAAAATTTGTATGATGAAGCTTAATCTACACTATTTACTGAAGGTAAGCTCTGTTTTAGAACGGAATCATTTTGGAAAGAGAATGCAGCATGTTGGGAGTCTGTTGAAGCATACATTCCGCTCTTAGAAAATTGACTTCTATTTGTAGTTTTGGTGCTACAATGGATGAGAGCCTGCATGGCCAGTTCATATTAGGATGTGCTTTGGATAAAGCAATGGAGATTTTGTGGTTAAAGGAGAATCCCACACATATTGAAGTTTTGACCACTGTGAAGTCTTGTGAACATTCCCAGGCATGTGTGGAGATTATCCAGAGCCAAAAGCGTAGTGATGAAAAGAAGGATACTGTACGTGTTGTGAAATCCAAAGGATCTGGAGGTGCTATTGGCAAACAATTTGTGGGTAAACAAGATGTAAAGTCAACCAAGAAACTTTAGATTAAATGCTTTAGGTGTAGTAATGAGGTCATGTGGCAAATTTCAAGGAATGTCCTGACTGGAAGGCTTCATTCAAAATATGTGTAAGAAAAGGGCATTTTACATCTTGCTGCAGATCTGCTAAAAATACTAAGAATGTGAGTGAAGTACTTTATGATTCTAGTGATGAGTCTGAAGGATTTGTTTTGCAATAGAGAGTCAAAAGGAGATGGACATTCTTTAAGTGGTGAACATTATTTGCTCTCTTGTGTAAATGCCATTTGATTCAGGTGCTAAAATAACACTGATTCTTAGAAAGTTCTTTGAAGAAATGTTTTAAAGTTGTATCAAATTATTAAGACGAGCTATCAAACCTGAAGGGTATGGTGGGTAACCCATCAAATTGATAGGCTATTTTTGGGGCACTGTTAAATGGCATGATAGGGTTATTCCAGTGAAAATGTATGTTTCTGTTAAGGGTAATTCCTTAATCAGTTGGTTTCATCAAAAAGAATTGTCAGTGTTTCTTGATCCGAATGAAACTGCTTCAGTGAGATTGAAGGATGGATGGGTTGCCAAAGAAGAAGTGTGCAGAATAGCGGAGAAGATCAATTATGAGGAGCAGTTCCCTCGAGTCTTTAGGAAAAATCTTGGACATCTGAATAATTAATTTCATTGAATAAAACTTATTTCAGATGTGAGTCCCATGGTTGGCAAAGTGAGAAGTGTGCCATTGAGGATCAAGGAGGCACCAAAAAAGGAGTTGGAAAACGTTTTAGAGTGTGGTGTGATTTAGGAGATTGAATCATCAGATTGGTTTCACTACTGGTTATTGCTCGAAGGGTGAATGGGGAGGTTCGACTTTGCGTGGACTTGCGAGAATTGAACAAGGCTGTGGTGGAAGATCACTGTCGGTTACCGAGTATTACTGAAATGCTGTGTTATAATTGCATCCTCAGTCGCAGGAGTTGATGTCCTTTATTACGCCTCTTGGTATGTACAAATATGTGCGGATGCCGTTTGAATTAATTTCTGCTTCTGCTGTTTTCCAGAGAGCAATGGAACGCGTCTTGGAAGGGGTTAACGGTGTGAAATTATACCAGGCTGATGTGTTGGTGTATAGAAAAAATTTGCAAAAGCATGATTCTAGAGCGGGTGAAGTGTTAAGGAGACTAAGTGGAAGTGGATTTTCCCTTATGTTTTAAAAATACAGGTTTGAGGTATCGGAAATTGAACATTTAGGACATTTGATTTCCGCAGATGGAATTCATCTTAAAGGGAATTTGGTCTATACCCTAAATGATATACCAAGTCCCAGTTCCAAAGATGAATTGGTGAAATTCTTAGACACTGCAGATTTTTTTTGCATGTTCATTCCCAATTTAGCTGAACATTGCAATAGCATGAGAAAGCTACTAAAGAAAGGAATAATATGTGTGTGGTTACCAGAGTGTGAGGGAGAATTTGTGCAAGCAAAAAGAAATCTGTCTGAGGTGGCAAACCTAGGTAGTTTCAACCAGGAACAAAGACTATTCTGAGGACTGATCCTAGTGTAATGAGTATCGTTGCAGTGTTTGAACAGGTTATTGAAGGGAAGGTGAACACTATTTGGTTTATGTCCAGATCATTCCGTGTGATAAACGCAGTTATTCAGTCATTGAAAAAGAAGCTTTGGCTGTTTATTGGGCGACAAGAAGACTTAAAAAGTTCTTATGGCGTAGTAGTTTGAGATCAAAACAGATCAGAAGCCAATGGTTGAAGTCTTTTGGAAAAAGGGTATTGACGCCTTATCCAGAAGAATAAGAAGATGGGTTATGGCTTTTCAGGAATTTGACTTTGTTGTTTACTATGTGCCAGGGTCGATGAACATCATTGCTGATTGTTGTTATGATGGGGAAGGCAAGGAGGATTGTTTTGAAATGAAATATAGGTTTGAAGATGAAATAGTAGTCAAAGTTGCCTAGTTTTGGATGGCATTGTACAAGAAGAGGAATGGAAAGAAGCACTGGAAGGGTACTTACAGTTGAAAAACGTAGCTTGCACGGTAATGAATGGTTGGTCTATAAAGGATAAGGTGTGTGATGAATTCAAGGGTTTTGGCAGGTGAAGGACAAACTTTACTTTGAAGATCATTTGGTGATGAAAGGAGAAAGGTTAGTTCTGCCTGAGAGAGTAAGAATGCGTCTGATTAGATGGGCTCATGAAAGCCATCCTGGCATATCAAAGACCAAGGGGAGAGTAAGAGAAAATAACTGGTGGGCTGGGATGGACATTTTAATTGAAAGGGTTGTGTGTGATTGTATTGAGTGTGAGAAGTGTGACAAGATTTTGAAATGCAGGATGCAACCTATGGTCATTAGAGATTTAACAACTGATCCTTGGGTTGAGCTAGTACTTGACATTGTTGGTCCCATTAGGGTGTCGAGCAGCGATACATTTATAATTACATGCATAGACATGTTCTCTAGGTAGCCTGAAGTGAAGGTGTCGAACTGAGAAGAGATTTGTGATGTTATTCTCTTTTTGCAAGAGTTATTTGGGAGAGAAGGGTTTCCTGTTTAACTGTCAACTGATAATGAGGTTCAGTTGACTTCTAAGTTAATGGAAGAGTTTTTAGTAGAAAGGGGCATTAAGCACAAAAATACATTGGTATATCGTCCTGAGTGGTATGATTGAGCGCTTCAACAAAGTGGTCAAGGATTGTTTACAGCATGCATTGGCCAATGGTTTGAATTGGGTGGAAGAACATAAAAGGAAAGTTCATATGTATTGGCTAACCTCTCATTCATCTACAGGGCTTACACCTTTCTTGTTGTTTAAAGATCGATTTCTGAATGATATGGTGAGTCCAGCTTTGGTAAACAAGTTTAAAAGAAAAGGTGCTAAATGGAGAATCCAAGCACAAAAGGGTGAGAATGGAAAGTAATAAGTGCATGGAGAGGGAAAGTGGGATGTTGAGTAAAAGAAAGAGATGTTTTGATGAGCTAATGGTGGTGAAAAACACAGAAGTTAAGGTTGGGTGAAAGTAAGAAACCCAAGAAGTGCTGGTTTGCTGGATAAGTTCAGCCAAGCTATAAAAGTTACAACGTTATTTAACAGCTGCAAAAACCGAAGATCATCGTATTTGGAATTTGAATAGGGTCACGCTTTGGGAGAAGGATTCTTGTGGAGAGCTTATACAACAGTGGACATGGGTCAGAGAAAAGTACCAGGATTTTGTATGACAGGGTCGTTGTGGACAATGAGGAAATGTAATCTACAAAAAGAAAGAGCGTGTGTGTGAGTAAGATGCCAGCCCTTTTTAATGATTTTGTATGAGTTTATTTAGAGAGTTTTTATGGTATATAACTTTTAGTAATGTGTATTTTGTTTAGATTTAACTTTGTTCTTTTGCATTTCTTGTAGGCAAAACATGTGGGGGTTTAACCTGTTCCTTCACTATTGTGGGGGAGGTGTGTGGTGTGTACTGATGATTATACACTTAGAATGGAACTAAATGAAATGGAATTGCATGTGTTTACCACTCAATGTTAGAATGCGTTTACTCAAAGAGACAGCGGTTAAACTAGGTGCTGGAGTGTTCAGGCCTCTGATGGATGATGGTCTCTGTAGTGTAATCTACAATGAAGGATTTATCTACCAACTGCAATTGGTGTGATCTTGAAATTCACAGAGATTCACCTGTCGCTGCAAAGAAAGTCCAATACTTGAACATTATTATTAATAACGACCAAAATGGAGAGGCCCAAATGGTTTAGATGTTTAGCACATGCCTTGTAAAAATAAAAACAGTAAAAAGAGGGCTGACATTTATACAGCCACACCATCATATCCCCCTAAACAATTATAAGATTCAGCCTAGGCTCGACTACAGAAATCTATTACCTTGTTTTCCTTTCTAATTGCAGATAGTTTACCTGCTCACAGAGGGGCATATTATCAAGTCTGGCGCTAAAATAATCGCCGCTTTAGCGGCACAAAACTGCCGCTAAAACGGCGATAATGGGCTTGATAATATGCTCTATGGAATTCCAATTGAAGCCCATGTTAGATGTGAAGGACATCCAACATGGGCTTCAATTGGAAATCCATAGAGCATATTATCAAGCCCATTATCGCCGTTTTAGCAGCAGCTTACTGCCGCTAAAGCGGCGATAATTTTATCACCTGGCTTGATAATATGCCCCAGAGTTGGCTAGACACTACATTATAATTCCAGTGCTTTGACCTCTGCATTGAATCTCAATATGTAATAAAGTGTACCATTGAAGGCTATGACTGTTGTACACAGGCTGTCCACCAAGGGACCCCCCCCAATGACATAGCAACTAACCCCAAATTGCATAAACGAGAGTGGGCTCTTCTTTCAGCAAATGAGGCCTTTCCAAGTGCCTATGTGTTCTGCTCGATTTTCCCGGCCTTCTTGTGAGGAAAGGTGATTGAATGTGACTTCAGTCTCTTACCATTCAAGTCTAAGGGTTAGAGTAGTGAATGGAGCCTATTTACTAGGCACTTCGACATGATCCTGTGCTCTTCCCCATAGATCAGGGCTTGCACACATAGCCTAGGGGATAGATTCGTTAGTATTAGGGATAACCTGTCCTGTAGTGAGGGTATTTCATGGAGCCGTGCTGAATTCAGGCCTGGTAGGCCTCAAACGGGAGAGACTCCATCTTTCTTTCTGCTCCGGCAGCTTGGGATGCTTCTAGGTCAAATGTAATGTTTTAGTTATGAGGTGTTATTCGCTTGGAGAGAACCGGTTCAGGCCGGCCCTTATCGAAGGATTGTATTTTTCTTCATGCCGAAGACACTACATCAGGCCGGCCGGCTGGGAACGTGTCCTTGGTACGGGGAGGTACAAGAATTTGGTGGGCGGCAGGTTACGGGCCGGAATTTTCCATGAGGAAACGCACCTCTATATTAGTGAAAGTCTGAGGCAGTTACATGTTCAGTCCGTAGGCGGCATCTAGCCGTTAGCAGTAAAGCTACTACTTATTTCAGGGAAGACAGACGCCATCTTGAAGGCGGAGAAAAACCGAGAGACAGATACTCTCCTAGCAGAATAACCAGAGAGGAGAGAGTAGCCGATAAGGAAGAGGTCCCAGTGACTCGGAGAAGGGTGAAGGGAACAGCGCATAGTGGTGCAGACGTGTATCCGTGACTGCGGAGGTGTGACTTCCAGGCGAGCCGAGGCACAGACGAGAAGGGGACCTAGATGACCACTGAGTGCCGGCTACACACTACTAAGGTGATGTCGACCCTTTCTTATTAGAGTGCACAACTTAATCTTTCACTTTTCTTTGCAGGTTATGTGTTATATTGTAATGTTATGTGATTGCGTATATAATGAGTAATAAAGTACCCAGTTTGTAGTGAACCAACATGTGCTGCGTGTTCTTGTATGAGAGGGTAGCCTATTCCTCTAGTCAGCTGCGGCTACATGAACAGATGTTAACCCTGATCAGGTAAGTGGTAACTGAATAAGGGAGAGAGGAGCCCCTCGAACCGGAGAACAGGCTATGCTCGAACTGGCAGTCCTTGTGTGATCTGATGAATAGTGAGACTGATTCCCTTTTTGTATGTTATGGTGATCATAGGATGAACTGTCGTATGAACTGCCGTCTGGGTAGAGAGGTCTGGATTCGTATGGGATCGCGAGGCCGCCACTTGTGCTGAGACTGCCGTCTGGGTAGAGAGGTCTGGATTCGTATGGGATCGCGAGGCCGCCACTTGTGCTGATACTGCCGTCGGGGTAGAGAGGTCTGGATTCGTATGGGATCGCGAGGCCGCCACTTGTGCTGAGACTGCCGTCTGGGTAGAGAGGTCTGGATTCGTATGGGATCGCGAGGCCGCCACTTGTGCTGAGACTGCCGTCTGGGTAGAGAGGTCTGGATTCGTATGGGATCGCGAGGCCGCCACTTGTGCTGAGACTGCCGTCTGGGTAGAGAGGTCTGGATTCGTATGGGATCGCGAGGCCGCCACTTGTGCTGAGACTGCCGTCTGGGTAGAGAGGTCTGGATTCGTATGGGATCGCGAGGCCGCCACTTGTGCTGATACTGCCGTCTGGGTAGAGAGGTCTGGATCCGTATGTGATCACGAGGCCGCCGATTATAAGAGGTCTTGGTATGTATAGTAGGAATTCCCTGTCCTTAGGTGGTAGATATATGTGGTTACCCATTGTAAATAGGCCCTAGGGAGGGGGAGGGGGTAACGTTCTGGCTGGGTTAGTGAGGCTCTGATGAGCAGGTTCTATCTGATCCGAAAACCCAAGCAGAACATTTGGCGTCACGAACCGCTTACGAAACCTGTGTGCGTTGTGGTTGTATCGTGTTTGCTTTCGGCGCGTGCGTGGTTTCGTTTGTATATTATTTGTATATACTTGTGTGTATAGTTTTTTTTTCTCTTTCTTTTCCGAGATGTTTTCTAGAAAGTCGAAATCTACTTTTAAGTTGCCCGTTGATATTCCCGGCTGGGATTCAACGCCTTATGAAGCCTTAGCCCGTGAGTGGGCTGATTCTACTGGTTTGAGTGAGAATTGGAATTCTTTTTTGGAGCTGGCGGAGCCGGCTAATGTGATTACTTGTTTACAGAAGGCGCCGGTATCTAAGGGTGATGAGCTTCCCGTTTTGGGGCGCAGAGGTTGGATTGTTCTGTCTGCGTACAGGATTCTGCATGAGAGATTGTTGAAGTTACAGAAATTGCATAAGGATGTGGAAGCGAACTTTGTTGAGATTCAGAATGCTCATACTTTGTTGCGGTGTCAAAATAAGTTGCTTGCTGACAAACTTGAGACGTACCAAACTATTGCCGAGAGGGCGGCTGTGCGAATTGCTCGTTATAAATACAGGAATCGGCGTGGTCGGGTTTCGACGCGAAAGGTGCGTCTGGTCGTGGCGAAAGCCGGACTGGATTGGAATCCTGATGAATGGGATGGTAATATCTGGAACTCGAGTGATTCTCGTTCCTCGGGTGAGGAGTCTGCCAAGCGCGAGTCCTCTCGCTCCGGCAGTGATTGTAAGTCTGCTTCTTGCGCCTCTGATGGTGCACCCCGTGATTGCGCTCGTCCTTCGAGTGGGGTCGATGCTTCTTACACTGATTGTTCCTCTACGTGTACTGATCGAGCTCCTTGTGATGCTCGTCCGCGGTCTCGGTGCATCCAGTTTTTCGGCGGAAGTTGCAGCAGGCTCCCGGTGCTCCGAATGGTATTGCTTTAGACTCTTTGGAGGATTTTACTCAACAAGAAATTAGTGATATTTGCAGCGATTTCGGCAGCGAGCTGGTGAGACCTTACTCACATGGATGGTGCGCCTTTATGAATTGGGCGCTGCTGGCATTATGTTGGATGCTGGCGATTGTTTGAAGTTTTGTTCCTTGAGTTCGGATTCTACTATACAGGATCATTTTCGTAACTTTAATGGTGGTGGTCAAATTACTTTGCTTCAATTGGCGACTGAGGGTTGTAATCAAAAATATCCTACTGAGTCTGACTGGCCTGTGAATGACAAACCGTGGTATACTTTGCGCGATGCTACACAACGTCTCAAAGAGGAGGTGATGAAAACGGCAATTTTTCTGAATACCGCTGACAGGTTGCTTGATGGTTTGTTGACATCTTCTGTGCGGAATCGTATTATTCGTTCTTCCCCTGTTGCTTATAAGCAGGTCATGATGACTTTATTGATTAATCAGACTGGTAACATGTTATCTATGGTGCTGGAATCGGTACGCCAACTCGGTGAGTTGGGTGAGTGGTTTAAACCTGAACGGCAGTCCCGGCCTGACACTCGTACTCCTGGTGACAATAAACTTACTAGACGTGATATGTTTTTTGGTCTTGTGGCCGATGGTGTGCGGAAGGAGGACATTGACGGTGAGACTACTCCTCGTTTGTGGGAAATGTTTCGCAAACGTGGCTTGGATCGAAAGGAGGGTGCCCGGCGTGTTCGGACGACTGAGTGTGATCGTGGTTTTTCTGACGGTAGCGGTGATGACGACCGCCGTGGGCGCTCTGATCGTCGTGATGATCGACGTTATGTACGTGATTTGTCCCCCCGTCGTGAGAGAGACAGAGAGAGAGAGGGGGAAAGAGAAAGGGGGAGAGATGATTATGTTAACAGCAGACGTAGAGATGATAGGGATCAATCCACTGAGTTGAGAAGGAGAGAGGATCGACACAGATTGGCCGATCATAACCCGCAGTACAATGCAGAGGACAGGAATCCATTTCGTAATAGAGATGGATATGAACAGGAGGTATCGATACCTGAGAAACGTGAGAGTCTTTATCCTGATTTATCCTGGTACACAGAACGCAGTAAAAATGACTAGGAAATAGGTCAAGCTCCAGTACACAGATGGGCTCACAGAGATAATAGACCCTATGTAGATATTGATATTTATTGGAGACATCGTAATGTCCAAAGGGCCCGAGCATTGGTAGATACAGGAGCGGAGGCCACTCTTATTCATGGAAAATCAAAGAAGTTTAAAGGTCAGCCTTTTACAATTACCGGATTAGGTGGAAAGGAAACTCCCGCAGTTCAAACTTTACTTGAAATGAGAATAGGTAGAATTCCTAGAAAAGAATACTCTGTATTAGTGGTGCCACTCTTAGAATTCATAATTGGAATTGATATTTTGAAAGGAATGACTTTGCATTTAGATGATGGATGTTACCAATTTGGAACTAAACATTATATATCGTCCAGGCCTGTACGGGTTGGTCGTTTAAGAATGCCCCCCATAAAAGTTCCCCAGGCGACAAAAGTGGTTTGTCAGAAGCAGTATCGTATTCCAGGTGGTCATGAAGAGATTAGTACCACTATTCAGGAGTTGGTGGATGCAGGAGTTATAACCCCAGTTACTTCCGCTTGGAATAATCCTGTTTGGCCTGTACGTAAGAGTGATAATTCTTGGCGCATGACTGTTGATTATCGAGAATTGAATAGACACACACCCTCTTTGACTGTTGCAGTACCGGATGTTATTACCCTAATTGAAAGAATCCAAAAACATCCAGGTACATGGTATGCGTCCATTGATATTGCTAATGCTTTCTTTTCGATTCCGATTGCCCCTGAGTGTCAGGAACAATTCAGTTTTACGTGGAACGGGTGTCAGATGACGTTTAGAAGTCTTCCCCAGGGCTATGTGCATAGTCCTACGATATGTCACCGGCTGGTGGCAGAGCATTTGGCTGAGGTACCGGTTCATCCGCAAATTCAGATATGTCATTATATTGATGATATTTTGATCCAAGGTGAAACACAAGAGGAAGTTCAGACCCAATTGGACAGAGTCATTGAGTGCCTGCGTGAGAAAGGTTGGGAAATCAACCCGGATAAATTACAAGGTCCGTCCCAGGCTGTGAAATTTTGGGGTATTAATTGGCATGAGGGGCACCGAGAAGTGATCCCTCAGGTTAAACAGAAAATTCTTGATTTTGCAGTTCCGAGGAATAGGAAAGAAGCCCAAAGCTTCATTGGTTTGTTTGGTTTTTGGCGCCAGCATATTCCTCATTTGAGTCAAATATTGGCCCCTTTGTACCATGTCACTCGTAAAAAGAATGCATTTGAATGGGATAAACCACAGCAAGATGCGTTCAGTCTGGCAAAAGAAGCAATTCAGCATGCTCTGGATTTATGGCCTGTATGTGATGGTGATGTGGATTTGAATGTGTCTGTACAAGGCCTTTATGCGAATTGGAGTTTGTGGCAGAAACAAGGCAAGAGTAGAGTACCGTTAGGTTTCTGGACCAAAAAGTTACCTGATGCTGGTGAGCGTTATACACCTTTTGAGAAAC
Source organism: Triturus cristatus (assembly GCF_964204655.1). NCBI lineage: Eukaryota > Metazoa > Chordata > Amphibia > Caudata > Salamandridae > Triturus > Triturus cristatus. The sequence goes on from NC_140588.1 coordinate 688,527,566, forward strand.
AGTTACTTGCATGTTATTGGGCTCTGGTGGATACCGAGCAATTGACTTTGGGACATGATATAGTTTTGCGACCTGAAATTCCTATCATGCAGTGGGTTATGAGTTCGCCGAAAACTCACCGAATTGGACACGCTCAAGAGGTGAGTGTGATTAAATGGAAATGGTATATACAAGACAGGGCACGTGTGGGACAAAAAGGAGTTGCATCTTTGCATGAGCAGGTGGCGCGGGCGCCATCGACTGAGACTGAGAGTGAATGTTCCGTACCTTTAGTACAGGAGTCTCCTGTTAAGTGGGGTAGACCTTTTGATGATTTGTCCGCGGAGGACAGAAACCATGTCTGGTTTACGGATGGTTCAGCAAGGTTCATAGGGACGAAACGGCATTGGAAGGCGGTGTCCTATAATCCGATCACACAAAAATTGCTGAGTACAACTGGTGAGGGTAAGAGCAGTCAATTTGCTGAACTCTATGCTGTTTATCAAGTTCTGAAACAGGAGTTACCTGGCACATGTCATATTTTCACCGATTCTTGGTCTACTGCCAATGGACTGGCAGTTTGGTTACCGACTTGGCATTCCCATAGTTGGAAATTGCATTCAAAAGAACTGTGGGGAAAAGAATTATGGCAGGAGATTTGGGAAATGCTCCCACAGAGTACTGTTACAGTCTTCCATGTGGATGCTCATACCCCGATAGACTCTCTTGACAAATTCTTTCATAACATTGCAGATGAGAAATCTAAAATTGCTGAGGCAGTGGTGGACAGGCAAGATTCTGATATTGCGGGATTGGCGAAATGGGCCCACCAGAAAGAAGGACACTTTGGAGAGAAAGCCACTAGCAGGTGGGCTGCTGATCGAGGAATTTATATTCCCCTAGATTTAATCAAAAATGTTATTCTACATTGTCCCATTTGTCAGCATATCAGGCAGCGCAAAGTGCCCCAAATTGTTAAAGGTCATTTACATCGCGGGAAATTGCCCGCTCAAGATTGATTACATCGGTCCACTTCCTATGAGTAGGAATTGTCAATATGTTTGCACTATTGTTGATACATATAGTGGCCTGCTGGTGGCCCTTCCCTGTAAGCAAGCTACCCAATTGAATACTATTAAAACATTGGAATTGATTATGATGTATTATGGTGTGCCATTCCAAATTCAATCTGATAATGCATCCCATTTTCGTGGAAGATTGGTACAGGAATTCTGTGTGGAAAACAATATTGAATGGGTGTTTCATATACCATATTATCCACAGGCCTCGGGTCTTGTGGAGAGGTTGAATGGCCTGCTGAAAGATCAGTTACGTAAATTAACAGATGACAAGTATAAGAATTGGCGAGACTTTTTGCCTCAAGCGCTATTGATTTTGAATAACCGTCCTTTTCTAAATGCTGAATCCCCACTTATGCGTTTGTTTCCTCCGAATGTTGATGCTAAGCCCAATGAAATCAGAGAGACTGTGATGTACTGGGAAATTACTCCCGGAGCTTTGGCTCCATGTAGAGCGACCCCAGGGTCGGCAGGTTTAGACTTGCATGCCATGGATGACACCGTTATAGAAAGTAAGAATCGAGTCATCATTGAAACTGGTGTTGGTGTTCATATACCAACTGGGAATTTCGGATTAATCGCCCCTAGATCGGGGCTGGCTGTAAAAGGCGTTCAGGTGCTTGGAGGAATCATTGACAGTGATTATCAGGGAGAGATTAAGGTGCTCCTGCTGAATAGCAGTGAGGTTGACTTACTGATACATCAAACTGACCGAGTGGCTCAATTGCTAATAATGCCTGTTTTCAGTGGTGAGATCACAAAAGGCACTGCCCCAACGTTGCTAACTGTACGAGGCCAGAAAGGTTTTGGCTCCACAGATAATCCTGGGGCCAGAGTTTGGGTGCAGTCGCCTAAGAATCCCCCTGAACAAGCAGAGGTCATTGCAACCGGTCAAGACAACACCATTTTAGTTATGAGACCAGGGAAAGATAGCTGGGAAGCAGTCCCGGCTGACAAATGTTACTTACGAGAATGAATAATGCCTGTATTTGATTTCCTTTCAGATCATTCTTTGGACTGTTGCTGCAGGATGTGTCGGCGTTGGACTCCTTTTGGGCTGGTACGACGAGAGAGGAGGGATCCCATCAACCCGGGCTGAGTTGAAAACCCGAGTGTCGCGTTCCTTCGCTGCGTGGGATTCGTCGTCGAACTTTTGGACTACGTTAGCCAAACGAGTGACTAAAGCCCCTCATTTCTGCTTGACACCGATGAGATCAGTGACTGACATTCTAGCGACTTGTTTAGTTGCTGTCCCTGCTTCATTGGAGACTTTGACTCATATTTTCAATATATCGAATGCTCGCCCCAATGTTCTTCTGGGCGATTTTGCTACCCATGAGTATTGCCCCTTGTGTACTGTACTATCAGACCCGATACCCCCCATCCAGTCCCAAATAGTTACCTATAATATCACACAGGGTGATTTGTGTTTTTTCCTTACTTGTGATCCTAGTGCGATTTCTGAATGTATGCGTTTAAGATTGAAAGGTGCTACTTCATTCACCGCTCATGAACGAACTTTGTGCCTTCAAAGGACACCGAAAACATGTACTTCTGTTCAGAATAACATGACTTGCAAGAGTTTGGTAGTTACCCCCAGTCAATATCGCACGATGTTACTACCTGCCGGATGGCTTTTCTCATGTGGTAATACTTCCTGGCCATATATCCCCGCAAATATTTCTGGAGGCCCTTGTGCCATTACTAGACTGAGCTTGTTAATGTTTTCATCACATCCGAATGCCAACTCTCGTGTGATTCGAGATACAGTGAGGTTACAGGAGGATTGTGACTCATCTTTGCATTTATATTCCAAGTCTGAATATCTTAGCCTGGCTATTTCAATTGTTGGTGTTCCTGCTTTGGCAGTTTATAATGCCAAATCTATTGGGAAAATGGCCTGCTGGATGGTAAAATCCATTAATCATACTTCTACAGTCCTGTCTGACATGCTATTAGACGCCCAGGGTGAACGTAGAGCTATCTTGCAAAATCGAGCGGCCATTGATTATCTTTTGCTTAAACATGGACACGATTGTTCTGATTTTGAGGGTCTTTGTTGTTTTAACTTGTCTGATCATACAAAATCCATTCAAGCTCACATTGATAAACTACATGACTTGACAGAAGAAGTTAGAAAACACATTGACCAGGGCTGGTTTGACTGGCTCTTTAATTGGTTACCTGATTTGCATATGTTACGTCCGATATTAGGAGGTATTCTGGTTACTATCGGCATTTTGATTTCTATCTGTTGCTTTATTCAGTGTATTCCTTCACTACTTCAATTCTGCACACCTGGTACTAGACATAGATCAGTTAGTTTTGTTTCATATTATTCTTCCACAGATATTAGTTCTGTTTAATGAATGTATAATAGACTGAAGTCAAGGGTGAAATGTTCTGCTCGATTTTCCCGGCCTTCTTGTGAGGAAAGGTGATTGAATGTGACATCAGTCTCTTACCATTCAAGTCTAAGGGTTAGAGTAGTGAATGGAGCCTATTTACTAGGCACTTCGACATGATCCTGTGCTCTTCCCCATAGATCAGGGCTTGCACACATAGCCTAGGGGATAGATTCGTTAGTATTAGGGATAACCTGTCCTGTAGTGAGGGTATTTCATGGAGCCGTGCTGAATTCAGGCCTGGTAGGTCTCAAACGGGAGAGACTCCATCTTTCTTTCTGCTCCGGCAGCTTGGGATGCTTCTAGGTCAAATGTAATGTTTTAGTTATGAGGTGTTATTCGCTTGGAGAGAACCGGTTCAGGCCGGCCCTTATCGAAGGATTGTATTTTTCTTCATGCCGAAGACACTACATCAGGCCGGCCGGCTGGGAACGTGTCCTTGGTACGGGGAGGTACAAGAATTTGGTGGGCGGCAGGTTACGGGCCGGAATTTTCCATGAGGAAACGCACCTCTATATTAGTGAAAGTCTGAGGCAGTTACATGTTCAGTCCGTAGGCGGCATCTAGCCGTTAGCAGTAAAGCTACTACTTATTTCAGGGAAGACAGACGCCATCTTGAAGGCGGAGAAAAACCGAGAGACAGATACTCTCCTAGCAGAATAACCAGAGAGGAGAGAGTAGCCGATAAGGAAGAGGTCCCAGTGACTCGGAGAAGGGTGAAGGGAACAGCGCATAGTGGTGCAGACGTGTATCCGTGACTGCGGAGGTGTGACTTCCAGGCGAGCCGAGGCACAGACGAGAAGGGGACCTAGATGACCACTGAGTGCCGGCTACACACTACTAAGGTGATGTCGACCCTTTCTTATTAGAGTGCACAACTTAATCTTTCACTTTTCTTTGCAGGTTATGTGTTATATTGTAATGTTATGTGATTGCGTATATAATGAGTAATAAAGTACCCAGTTTGTAGTGAACCAACATGTGCTGCGTGTTCTTGTATGAGAGGGTAGCCTATTCCTCTAGTCAGCTGCGGCTACATGAACAGATGTTAACCCTGATCAGGTAAGTGGTAACTGAATAAGGGAGAGAGGAGCCCCTCGAACCGGAGAACAGGCTATGCTCGAACTGACAGTCCTTGTGTGATCTGATGAATAGTGAGACTGATTCCCTTTTTGTATGTTATGGTGATCATAGGATGAACTGACGTATGAACTGCCGTCTGGGTAGAGAGGTCTGGATTCGTATGGGATCGCGAGGCCGCCACTTGTGCTGAGACTGCCGTCTGGGTAGAGAGGTCTGGATTCGTATGGGATCGCGAGGCCGCCACTTGTGCTGATACTGCCGTCTGGGTAGAGAGGTCTGGATTCGTATGGGATCGCGAGGCCGCCACTTGTGCTGAGACTGCCGTCTGGGTAGAGAGGTCTGGATTCGTATGGGATCGCGAGGCCGCCACTTGTGCTGAGACTGCCGTCTGGGTAGAGAGGTCTGGATTCGTATGGGATCGCGAGGCCGCCACTTGTGCTGAGACTGCCGTCTGGGTAGAGAGGTCTGGATTCGTATGGGATCGCGAGGCCGCCACTTGTGCTGAGACTGCCGTCTGGGTAGAGAGGTCTGGATTCGTATGGGATCGCGAGGCCGCCACTTGTGCTGATACTGCCGTCTGGGTAGAGAGGTCTGGATCCGTATGGGATCACGAGGCCGCCGATTATAAGAGGTCTTGGTATGTATAGTAGGAATTCCCTGTCCTTAGGTGGTAGATATATGTGGTTACCTATTGTAAATAGGCCCTAGGGAGGGGGAGGGGGTAACGTTCTGGCTGGGTTAGTGAGGCTCTGATGAGCAGGTTCTATCTGATCCGAAAACCCAAGCAGAACACTATGGCTACGACATTTGCATATGGTGATATGGCCTCTGAGGAGGCACACAGGACGTAAATGCACTCTTCCTCATTCTCCACGTTCAGAACTCAAACTTTTGAAGTTCCATAAAGACATTAAACATGATTTAAAAGAAACAAACTTTCATTAAGCATTCTGTTTTCTTTTTATGTGCAGTAAGCCACAAGATTTGTTTTTAAGCCATTCAGGTTTTTTTTCCATTGTGTTTTGATTACCAGAGCAAATGTTTCATTCTATACATAGTATAAATAATATATAACATATAGCGTATGACCATATGGAACAACATAATGCTGAAGGCAAAAGATTATTGAAATCCCTTTGTTATGGAGAAAACAATTAACTATGAAGAGTATTAATATAAAGAGCATCAAGTGAAGGGATTGTAAGGTAAGAGGAGCGGAGGTGATGTAATTAAATTATTTGCTTTCTGTCAGCAGCTTAGGGACAGTACCCAAGGATTTCTTCATGGTAGCACTGGTTGTGAGCTTCAGCATTACTCATTATAAAGGAGTTCAAATAGTCAACCCTATATTATTCTACCAACTAGAAAACATTCTTCAGGTTAGCTTTCCTAAAGAGGGATTTTACCCCACAAACAGGTCTCATTTGCCATTCAGCATTTCTAGTTGGATTGTTGATTGGAGCCTGTAGATTTAGCCTCATATCTATGACGAAACCAAAAGAATTGCATGCAATCGATCATCAAAGAGTATCAATACAGAATAATTTTCAATTTGATCCAGGAGTGAACAGAACTCATACTCAAAGGTGGAGAACTCAGCAAATTCAGAAAGCAGTTTCAGGTGATAAAGAAATATCAAGTCTGGAAAGCCTCAAGAATCTTAGCCTGTAATGTTATGTCATCCAGTGAACAGACATTCAAGTAAATCTTTGCACCATCAGCACAGACGTAGATTTCTGAGCAGTTCAGTTTCTGGCTTACATGTTAAAAGTACATTCTGAACAAGATTGGTGACAAAATAGAACCTTAAGCTACCCCTTGAAGTGAAAGAAAGGACTTTAAATAGTCTTCATTTTTTGAACTCCTGTAAAACCAAGTATGATGTAAATACTTTGAAAATTGTTCTGTCCATACCCATACACACTTAAAGGATTTATAGTTTAGTGGTAATATAGATAGTGTCAAATGCTACTGAAATGTTTGTAAAAATCATGAGGCAGAACCCTCAGTTATTTTGTCTGCATAGTGCTTCTCTCACAATTTAAAGGATATAAATAACAGCAAAATAGTAGGGGGCAGATGTGCAACCCACTTTCGCCACTTTTGTGTCACATTTCCCATGTTAAAAATGATGCAAAAGTGATGCAAGGGGCTGGTAAATCTGACCCTAAGTCATTGTGGTACTAAAGGCCACCATTAAGACTTATTCCAGGAAGGGCAGGCCCCTCACTGGCCGGAAATTACTAAGCCCTATTGAATCAACTCAGTTTTATTTTTATTGGGAGATCACCTGACCAACTTTGAAACATGAATGACATCTCCTTCAGCAGAAGAGGCATTGATTAAGTTAGTCCAACAGGGAGGCGAGAAAGAAGTGACTATTTCAACCGTGTGCACCAGAATCAGGCCAGCAAAACAGAATGGACGTCTCATGCTAGCAATGGTATTAATTAGTTTGTATTGTGTAATCTAAATAAAACTCATCCAATAATTGAGGGATTGGCTATTTATCAAAAGTTGATCCTGACCCTCATTAGAGTCAGGTACAGTTCAATCTTTTTTATCTTTTCTTCAGACAATTGTGCATACTCCTCACGATTCAATAAACGGTTGCCAACAGAGGATTTGTTGACTGTTTGACAATCTCAACATATTTTGGGTTCTAATGAAAAATTATCTGGTATCAAATCAATGTTTCATGTTTAAGTGTAGTTTTTCTACCTCAAAATTTGAGGTGCATTTACACCAACTATTTTCCATATCCCTCAACAGTGTTTTCTTTGTTTAGCTTCTCTGAATACCACTAAGCAAATATTTCAGGTTTTAAACTTTTCAGTTTCAGAGGACCGAGATTGTCAAGATGTCAGCCTTGGTCTCATTGTATGGTGATGTACATGGGTTAAGCTAAGGGTCAAAATTGCTGGCTGGTCTGAAGAAACCACTGAAGCTAGCACTGTCACATTGATCTGTATGATTTCTCTTACCGATAATGCATTCTCTGTATGTGACCAATAAAATTAGTTTTAGAAATGATGTAGATAAAAGGTATCGAGAGTGATCTGACCAGTCAACTGGGTTCAGTATTCAAAAAATGAAATCCCTTATTTAGCAATGATCCTACCTAAAACCCATTGAGGGGGTTCTATATTGTTTTTTGTAGGAAAGAGGAGATCTGTAATGCTGCAGTGTTACTAGACACACCCCAAAGTAGGTTTAAGTTAACCACAACATGCTTTGGATGATGTAGGCAATTATTTTAATTAAATGCCCAACGAAGAGGTGATTGTCATCAGGTGGGTGGTTTAAAATATAAATTTTGGTATAAGAAGCCAGCTGACTCCGTTTCTAAAGGCAGGCATGAGAAAGACGTGTATTATTCTGTTTTTAAAGGTTACATTTCAAGGAATTCCTATTGATACCAGCTGCTCCACATCCTGTGCTACCAGTTTTAACTTCATGACTCAAACAAATAATTGAGCATTCAGGTCAAATTGGAAATTCTAGGCTACCTTGTGAGTCAACTTTTTTGTAATAAACAAAAGGTCAAGCTTGTTCTTGAGGCCAGTTCCTGGAATAAATAGAACATCAAGTTTTAGTGTAGAAAAGGTGTACTCTATCACTAAGTGATGTTTAGCCACAGATGTACAGTTATGTAGATTACACTTCACAGAGGATTGCTCTACTTTCATAATAGGAGTGGAGACAGTCATCATTTCAATAATATTTGTGTTGCCAGGTCTCTCTGTTGATGTTGCAAGTTATGTGTTTTCAAGCCTGATATCATAGGAGTGATTGATGGAATGAATAAATGAATGGAATAATAAATAAATAAATACATTAATTAATTAATGGACCATTTATACTGTGGCACATCTGCCCAAAGGTTATCCCAGCGCAAAATAGCATGAAAGTGAATGTTACAGACGGAATTCGTTGTAGCAGAACAACTATGTTTTTAGCTCTTTTTTGAAACACTGTTCTGTAGACCAGATGAGGATGGAATTAGGACATGTGATCCACTTTTTGGGGCCAAGAGATGACCAACCAGTTGAGCATGATGCAGTCCAGGAACTTGCCACACAAGTTCTTCTATTATGATCTTAAAGGAAGAGAAGGAGAAATTATTTCCCTCAAGCACTTGGGATCTATGTTGTGGTAGGCTCCAAACCTCAGCAGAAGAAATTTAAATATGAAAAGGATAGGGGTCGGAACCCAATGTAAATTCCTCAAATGGGAGGTGATAGTTTTCAATCTTGGAAGATTAAGAAGCAATCAAAACATTTTGAAACAGAGGCTCTGAGGTAAAGGAGTTATAGTTCGCAGATTGGCAATTTCTTTTAGTGAGAGTTATTGAAAGGTACTTGTGTTTACATTGTAAGTTTAACGGACCCCAGGTGATTCACTAATTCACTGGTAATTGTAATCCATTCAGACACATGCTACCATGCACAGTTAACTGTTGTGGTGATGCCATAAAGTTGTTTAACCACAGGGAAAAATATTTTCCCGTGTGGCGAAACCACTTCTCTACACCGTTTCCAGATTCAAATGTGATCCGTTCCCTTGTCCACCCTGACAGGGAATCCAGGGATGCTACTCCAACGTTTTACTGAAGTAAAATTTTGATTGTGTATATGGTGTAAAAAGGTTGCATCGGAGTTGCAAATGCCAACAAGTTTGAAAGGCAAACTACTCCCTGATCTGCTCACTCCCCACCCTTTGCATGAGGTTTGTTGCAGTAGAGTTTTCTTGGCAGAATGTGCCACACTAGTAATAGCATCTGACCTGAGAGGAGTAAAATTGACCGTCCTCAGCTGAAAATAAAATTGCTTTGAGAATCGGGTCCTGTACTTAGTTCCGATGTGGTCATGACAGTTAAGATTTTGACATGAATTCTATTTTTGCCTCACACTCCTAAAAAAATAGAAGCCTTGAGTGCTGTTTGTAGAAAATATCGAGCTTTTTATCTCGGGAGACAGAAATATTAGTAAAAAGATATCATGACACAAACATATTGTGATGCAGTAATTGTGTTGTCAAGATATCTATTTTTTGGTAACTAATATTGTTGTTAAGAATATTGTTGTTGTTAAAATTGTTTTTAATAATACAGTTGCAAAATATTGTTTATGAATTTTTTTAATGTGTTTTAGATTATATATTACTTTAATGTGTTATTATTGTTTTTTTAATATAGTTTGTAAATTTAAGTGATTTGGATTTTTAAATGTAATTGCAAATAGTATTTCATAGTGTTGCAGTGGGTTGTTGGGTTTGAAGGAGATTAGTGTGGGAAGTTTATTAAGTAATAATTAAATCTTTATTAATGAATAATTTTTAAGTATATGATTGATATTAAATGTGGTCATTATTTAATACTGATTAATTTTAGATTTATTTTAGGTGTGGGTTGCTAGGTTTGTATGGGTTTAGTGAATTTCTAAGGTTTTTAATTCTATTTGCTAACTAAAACGACACTGTAACCTTTGGATTTTGAAGTGAGATTCTAAGGTTTTTCAAAATCTAATTCCTAACTATAATGCCCCAGAAACCTTTGGTGAAATTCTATGGTTTTAGTTAAGTTGCATTTGCAGAGTGTTGGAGAAAGGGGCGGGGCCTCCGACCCATGTCCCTCTAATGTATTTCCCCTGTGTGCTGAAGTGTAAGATCTCTGTGTACTGCAGAGAAGAGAGGCTAACAAGCCCACCTGTTACCTCCAGTAAGTCCCACACAGCAGGATTGCTGGGAGGTCTTCGGAGGTCACACCCCCTTTCTCCACCACTCTGCAAACGCACCTTCTGGCAAACTGCTGGTTGGGGGATGAAGTCCCTTTCGATGCTGAGGGTCCTTGGGGGCCAACAAGCCCTCCACGTTACCTCCGATAAGCACTACAGAATACAATTGCTGAGAGGACTTTGGAGGCCATGTCTCCCTTCTCCACCACTCTGGAAACACACTTCCTGGTGCACTGCTGCTTACTGGATGAAGTCCCCTTGAATCTAGAGTGTCCTTGGGGGCCAACAAGCCCTTCTGTTACCTCCATTAAGTCCCACACAGTGGAATTGTTCAGAAGTCTTTGGAGGCCACTCGCCCTTTCTCCACCTCTCTGCAAACACCCTTCCTTGCGCACTGCTGGTTGGGGATGAAGTCCTTTTGAATGCTGACGGGTCTTGAAGGCCCAGAAGCCGTCCTGTTACCTCCAGTCAATCTGACACAGCAGGATTCCTGAGAGCTGGTCAGAGGCATTGTTCCCTGTAGCATGCGAGCAGGCATGCACACTGCCTTACCCAGTGCACACAGATTCTTCAAAAGCACGTACTCCACTGCTCCATGCAAGACCAAGAGATGGTTTGTGAGTGGCACAACAAAATGCTCACTTATTTGGAGCTGAACATCAGTGACAGTGAGTTTACAAGGCCGGGTGGAGGAGCAGAATGCATGTGAAAGGACTTGCAAAGTCTTTCTCTTATCTGCATGGGTTTTGCTACATTGGATGACAGAGCTCGGAGCAGGAAACTGTTAATATGTTGCTTTCATTATTATCATTGAGTGGGGGGCCTGCAAGGATTTAGCAGCAACAGGGGTGCTGGGAGCCTGATGCAAGAATGGATGGATGCATTGCTGGCAGTGGTGCTGATAACACTTAATATACGGTATCTGTTGTAAACCCTGGGATAAAACTGCTCAAAATAAAAGGTGGATTCTGCCTGTAACCAAAATCTGATCACATCCTTTAAGAATCAAGCCCAAAGCATTACCTTTGATGGCAGTAAGAGATACCAATCTAGTGACTGAAGTGCACAGCATGAAACTGGAAAACCTGGGATCACTTTCTGCTTGACCAAAATGTGTGATCCTAGGCAAATATATTATTTCACTGAGCAACCTATTTTTTCATTCGGGACGTGTGCTGTACAAAAAACTTGTCTTTTGTTTGAGTTAATAGCTTTTAAAGTTGCTCTATCTGAAAAAGGAATCTAGGTCACATATTCTGCATATGTACTTTGCAAATAAACAAATGTGCTATTGTGAAACGCTTCTGTCTGTTAAAAATACACTTTCATGAATCTTGAAGACAACTTATAGTCTAACGTAAAGTTTGTTGCATGTTTTAGATGTCAAATATTTTCAGGGCTCGGCTCTTACGTTGGCTGTTAGAGCCAGAGCCAATTCTTGGCTCAGCTCTCCCTGTTAATTTGTTGGCTTGCAAACCTGAATTCACTCCCCGCTCGTCATTGGACTGCAGACAGTTGTTCATTTGTTAAGTCTAATTGGTCGCACACTGCTCCACCTACCAAGCGTGTTACCCCAATGAAAAATGGTCCCTGAGGTCAGCGTCGACGAGTACGCCTATGCCCGTGTAATGCATGCAAGTATGAGTAGCGTTAGCCATCCCTGGACACGTGTTTCGAGGTAGTTGCCTCTCGTCAGCAGGGAGTAGGAAAATGTGTAGGGTTGCTGTGTAAGCTGCTAAAATCGTTATCAGGTAAAGTACCTCTCGTAGCGCGCAGGTGCGTAACCATGAGCCCGTCGGCTCCACCGGCTCAAGGGAGCCTGAAAATAAAGTTAAATCTAATTGGTCGCACACTGCTCCACCTACCAAGCGTGCTACCCCAATGAAAAATGGTCCCTGAGGTCAGCGTCGGCGAGTACGCCTATGCCCGTGTAATGCATGCAAGTATGAGTAGCGTTAGCCATCCCTGGACACGTGTTTTGAGGTAGTTGCCTCTCGTCAGCAGGGAGTAGGAAAATGTGTAGGGTTGCTGTGTAAGCTGCTAAAATCGTTATCAGGTAAAGTACCTCTCGTAGCGCGCAGGTGCGTAACCATGAGCCCGTCGGCTCCACCGGCTCAAGGGAGCCTGAAAATAAAGTTAAGTCTAATTGGTCGCACAGTGCTCCACCTACCAAGCGTGTTACCCCAATGAAAAATGGTCCCTGAGGTCAGCGTCGGCGAGTACGCCTATGCCCGTGTAATGCATGCAAGTATGAGTAGCGTTAGCCATCCCTGGACACGTGTTTCGAGGTAGTTGCCTCTCGTCAGCAGGGAGTAGGAAAATGTGTAGGGTTGCTGTGTAAGCTGCTAAAATCGTTATCAGGTAAAGTACCTCTCGTAGCGCGCAGGTGCGTAACCATGAGCCCGTCGGCTCCACCGGCTCAAGGGAGCCTGAAAATAAAGTTAAGTCTAATTGGTCGCACACTGCTCCACCTACCAAGCGTGTTACCCCAATGAAAAATGGTCCCTGAGGTCAGCGTCGGCGAGTACGCCTATACCCGTGTAATGCATGCAAGTATGAGTAGCGTTAGCCATCCCTGGACACGTGTTTCGAGGTAGTTGCCTCTCGTCAGCAGGGAGTAGGAAAATGTGTAGGGTTGCTGTGTAAGCTGCTAAAATCGTTATCAGGTAAAGTACCTCTCGTAGCGCGCAGGTGCGTAACCATGAGCCCGTCGGCTCCACCGGCTCAAGGGAGCCTGAAAATAAAGTTAAGTCTAATTGGTCGCACACTGCTTCACCTACCAAGCGTGTTACCCCAATGAAAAATCGTCCCTGAGGTCAGCGTCGACGAGTACGCCTATGCCCGTGTAATGCATGCAAGTATGAGTAGCGTTAGCCATCCCTGGACACGTGTTTCGAGGTAGTTGCCTCTCGTCAGCAGGGAGTAGGAAAATGTGTAGGGTTGCTGTGTAAGCTGCTAAAATCGTTATCAGGTAAAGTACCTCTCGTAGCGTGCAGGTGCATAACCATGAGCCCGTCGGCTCCACCGGCTCAAGGGAGCCTGAAAATAAAGTTAAGTCTAATTGGTCGCACACTGCTCCACCTACCAAGCGTGTTACCCCAATGAAAAATGGTCCCTGAGGTCAGCGTCGGCGAGTACGCCTATGCCCGTGTAATGCATGCAAGTATGAGTAGCGTTAGCCATCCCTGGACACGTGTTTCGAGGTAGTTGCCTCTCGTCAGCAGGGAGTAGGAAAATGTGTAGGGTTGCTGTGTAAGCTGCTAAAATCGTTATCAGGTAAAGTACCTCTCGTAGCGCGCAGGTGCGTAACCATGAGCCCGTCGGCTCCACCGGCTCAAGGGAGCCTGAAAATAAAGTTAGGTCTAATTGGTCGCACACTGCTCCACCTACCAAGCGGGTTACCCCAATGAAAAATGGTCCCTGAGGTCAGCGTCGGCGAGTACGCCTATGCCTGTGTAATGCATGCAAGTATGAGTAGCGTTAGCCATCCCTGGACACGTGTTTCGAGGTAGTTGCCTCTCATCAGCAGGGAGTAGGAAAATGTGTAGGGTTGCTGTGTAAGCTGCTAAAATCGTTATCAGGTAAAGTACCTCTTGTAGCGCGCAGGTGCGTAACCATGAGCCCGTCGGCTCCACCGGCTCAAGGGAGCCTGAAAATAAAGTTAAGTCTAATTGGTCGCACACTCCTCCACCTACCAAGCGTGTTACCCCAATGAAAAATGGTCCATGAGGTCAGCGTTGGCGAGTACGCCTGTGCCCGTGTAATGCATGCAAGTATGAGTAGCGTTAGCCATCCCTGGACACGTGTTTCGAGGTAGTTGCCTCTCGTCAGCAGGGAGTAGGAAAATGTGTAGGGTTGCTGTGTAAGCTGCTAAAATCGTTATCAGGTAAAGTACCTCTCGTAGCGCGCAGGTGCGTAACCATGAGCCCGTCGGCTCCACCGGCTCAAGGGAGCCTGAAAATAAAGTTACGTCTAATTGGTCGCACACTGCTCCACCTACCAAGCGTGCTACCCCAATGAAAAATGGTCCCTGAGGTCAGCGTCGGCGAGTACGCCTATGCCTGTGTAATGCATGCAAGTATGAGTAGCGTTAGCCATCCCTGGACACGTGTTTTGAGGTAGTTGCCTCTCGTCAGCAGGGAGTAGGAAAATGTGTAGGGTTGCTGTGTAAGCTGCTAAAATCGTTATCAGGTAAAGTACCTCTCGTAGCGTGCAGGTGCGTAACCATGAGTCCGTCGGCTCCACCGGCTCAAGGGAGCCTGAAAATAAAGTTAAGTCTAATTGGTCGCACACTGCTCCACCTACCAAGCGTGTTACCCCAATGAAAAATGGTCCCTGAGGTCAGCGTCGGCGAGTACGCCTATGCCCGTGTAATGCATGCAAGTATGAGTAGCGTTAGCCATCCCTGGACACGTGTTTCGAGGTAGTTGCCTCTCGTCAGCAGGGAGTAGGAAAATGTGTAGGGTTGCTGTGTAAGCTGCTAAAATCGTTATCAGGTAAAGTACCTCTCGTAGCGCGCAGGTGCGTAACCATGAACCCGTCGGCTCCACCGGCTCAAGGGAGCCTGAAAATAAAGTTAAGTCTAATTGGTCGCACACTGCTCCACCTACCAAGCGTGTTACCCCAATGAAAAATGGTCCCTGAGGTCAGCGTCGGCGAGTACGCCTATGCCCGTGTAATGCATGCAAGTATGAGTAGCGTTAGCCATCCCTGGACACGTGTTTCGAGGTAGTTGCCTCTCGTCAGCAGGGAGTAGGAAAATGTGTAGGGTTGCTGTGTAAGCTGCTAAAATCGTTATCAGGTAAAGTACCTCTCGTAGCGCGCAGGTGCGTAACCATGAGCCCGTCGGCTCCACCGGCTCAAGGGAGCCTGAAAATAAAGTTAAGTCTAATTGGTCGCACACTGCTCCACCTACCAAGCGTGTTACCCCAATGAAAAATCGTCCCTGAGGTCAGCGTCGACGAGTACGCCTATGCCCGTGTAATGCATGCAAGTATGAGTAGCGTTAGCCATCCCTGGACACGTGTTTCGAGGTAGTTGCCTCTCGTCAGCAGGGAGTAGGAAAATGTGTAGGGTTGCTGTGTAAGCTGCTAAAATCGTTATCAGGTAAAGTACCTCTCGTAGCGCGCAGGTGCGTAACCATGAGCCCGTCGGCTCCACCGGCTCAAGGGAGACGGAAAATAAAGTTAAGTCTAATTGGTCGCACACTGCTCCACCTACCAAGCGTGTTACCCCAATGAAAAATGGTCACTGAGGTCAGCGACGGCGAGTACGCCTATGCCCGAGTAATGCATGCAAGTATGAGTAGCGTTAGCCATCCCTGGACACGTGTTTCGAGGTAGTTGCCTCTCGTCAGCAGGGAGTAGGAAAATGTGTAGGGTTGCTGTGTAAGCTGCTAAAATCGTTATCAGGTAAAGTACCTCTCGTAGCGCGCAGGTGCGTAACCATGAGCCCGTCGGATCCACCGACTCAAGGGAGCCTGAAAATAAAGTTAAGTCTAATTGGTCGCACACTGCTCCACCTACCAAGCGTGTTACCCCAATGAAAAATGGTCCCTGAGGTCAGCGTCGGCGAGTACGCCTGTGCCCGTGTAATGCATGCAAGTATGAGTAGCGTTAGCCATCCCTGGACACGTGTTTCGAGGTAGTTGCCTCTCATCAGCAGGGAGTAGGAAAATGTGTAGGGTTGCTGTGTAAGCTGCTAAAATCGTTATCAGGTAAAGTACCTCTTGTAGCGCGCAGGTGCGTAACCATGAGCCCGTCGGCTCCACCGGCTCAAGGGAGCCTGAAAATAAAGTTAAGTCTAATTGGTCGCACACTGCTCCACCTACCAAGCGTGTTACCCCAATGAAAAATGGTCCCTGAGGTCAGCGTCGGCGAGTACGCCTATGCCCGTGTAATGCATGCAAGTATGAGTAGCGTTAGCCATCCCTGGACACGTGTTTCGAGGTAGTTGCCTCTCGTCAGCAGGGAGTAGGAAAATGTGTAGGGTTGCTGTGTAAGCTGCTAAAATCGTTATCAGGTAAAGTACCTCTCGTAGCGCGCAGGTGCGTAACCATGAGCCCGTCGGCTCCACCGGCTCAAGGGAGCCTGAAAATAAAGTTACGTCTAATTGGTCGCACACTGCTCCACCTACCAAGCGTGTTACCCCAATGAAAAATGGTCCCTGAGGTCAGCGTCGGCGAGTACGCCTATGCCCGTGTAATGCATGCAAGTATGAGTAGCGTTAGCCATCCCTGGACACGTGTTTCGAGGTAGTTGCCTCTCGTCAGCAGGGAGTAGGAAAATGTGTAGGGTTGCTGTGTAAGCTGCTAAAATCGTTATCAGGTAAAGTACCTCTCGTAGCGCGCAGGTGCGTAACCATGAGCCCGTCGGCTCCACCGGCTCAAGGGAGCCTGAAAATAAAGTTAAGTCTAATTGGTCGCACACTGCTCCACCTACCAAGCGTGTTACCCCAATGAAAAATCGTCCCTGAGGTCAGCGTCGACGAGTACGCCTATGCCCGTGTAATGCATGCAAGTATGAGTAGCGTTAGCCATCCCTGGACACGTGTTTCGAGGTAGTTGCCTCTCGTCAGCAGGGAGTAGGAAAATGTGTAGGGTTGCTGTGTAAGCTGCTAAAATCGTTATCAGGTAAAGTACTTCTCGTAGCGCGCAGGTGCATAACCATGAGCCCGTCGGCTCCACCGGCTCAAGGGAGCCTGAAAATAAAGTTACGTCTAATTGGTCGCACACTGCTCCACCTACCAAGCGTGTTACCCCAATGAAAAATGGTCCCTGAGGTCAGCGTCGGCGAGTACGCCTATGCCCGTGTAATGCATGCAAGTATGAGTAGCGTTAGCCATCCCTGGACACGTGTTTCGAGGTAGTTGCCTCTCGTCAGCAGGGAGTAGGAAAATGTGTAGGGTTGCTGTGTAAGCTGCTAAAATCGTTATCAGGTAAAGTACCTCTCGTAGCGCTCAGGTGCGTAACCATGAGCCCGTCGGCTCCACCGGCTCAAGGGAGCCTGAAAATAAAGTTAAGTCTAATTGGTCGCACACTGCTCCACCTACCAAGCGTGTTACCCCAATGAAAAATGGTCCCTGAGGTCAGCGTCGGCGAGTACGCCTATGCCTGTGTAATGCATGCAAGTATGAGTAGCGTTAGCCATCCCTGGACACGTGTTTCGAGGTAGTTGCCTCTCATCAGCAGGGAGTAGGAAAATGTGTAGGGTTGCTGTGTAAGCTGCTAAAATCGTTATCAGGTAAAGTACCTCTCGTAGCGCGCAGGTGCGTAACCATGAGCCCGTCGGCTCCACCGGCTCAAGGGAGCCTGAAAATAAAGTTAAGTCTAATTGGTCGCACACTGCTCCACCTACCAAGCGTGTTACCCCAATGAAAAATGGTCCCTGAGGTCAGCGTCGGCGAGTACGCCTGAGCCCGTGTAATGCATGCAAGTATGAGTAGCGTTAGCCATCCCTGGACACGTGTTTCGAGGTAGTTGCCTCTCGTCAGCAGGGAGTAGGAAAATGTGTAGGGTTGCTGTGTAAGCTGCTAAAATCGTTATCAGGTAAAGTACCTCTCGTAGCGCGCAGGTGCGTAACCATGAGCCCGTCGGCTCCACCGGCTCAAGGGAGCCTGAAAATAAAGTTAAGTCTAATTGGTCGCACACTGCTCCACCTACCAAGCGTGCTACCCCAATGAAAAATGGTCCCTGAGGTCAGCGTCGGCGAGTACGCCTATGCCCGTGTAATGCATGCAAGTATGAGTAGCGTTAGCCATCACTGGACACGTGTTTCGAGGTAGTTGCCTCTCGTCAGCAGGGAGTAGGAAAATGTGTAGGGTTGCTGTGTAAGCTGCTAAAATCGTTATCAGGTAAAGTACCTCTCGTAGCGCGCAGGTGCGTAACCATGAGCCCGTCTGCTCCACCGGCTCAAGGGAGACTGAAAATAAAGTTAAGTCTAATTGGTCGCACACTGCTCCACCTACCAAGCGTGTTACCCCAATGAAAAATGGTCCCTGAGGTCAGCGACGGCGAGTACGCCTATGCCCGTGTAATGCATGCAAGTATGAGTAGCGTTAGCCATCCCTGGACACGTGTTTCGAGGTAGTTGCCTCTCGTCAGCAGGGAGTAGGAAAATGTGTAGGGTTGCTGTGTAAGCTGCTAAAATCGTTATCAGGTAAAGTACCTCTCGTAGCGCGCAGGTGCGTAACCATGAGCCCGTCGGATCCACCGGCTCAAGGGAGCCTGAAAATAAAGTTACGTCTAATTGGTTGCAAACTGCTCCACCTACCAAGCGTGTTACCCCAATGAAAAATGGTCCCTGAGGTCAGCGTCGGCGAGTACGCCTATGCCCGTGTAATGCATGCAAGTATGAGTAGCGTTAGCCATCCCTGGACACGTGTTTCGAGGTAGTTGCCTCTCGTCAGCAGGGAGTAGGAAAATGTGTAGGGTTGCTGTGTAAGCTGCTAAAATCGTTATCAGGTAAAGTACCTCTCGTAGCGCGCAGGTGCGTAACCATGAGCCCGTCGGCTCCACCGGCTCAAGGGAGCCTGAAAATAAAGTTAAGTCTAATTGGTCGCACACTGCTCCACCTACCAAGCAAGTTACCCCAATGAAAAATGGTCCCTGAGGTCAGCGTCGGCGAGTACGCCTATGCCCGTGTAATGCATGCAAGTATGAGTAGCGTTAGCCATCCCTGGACACGTGTTTCGAGGTAGTTGCCTCTCGTCAGCAGGGAGTAGGAAAATGTGTAGGGTTGCTGTGTAAGCTGCTAAAATCGTTATCAGGTAAAGTACCTCTCGTAGCGCGCAGGTGCGGAACCATGAGCCCGTCGGCTCCACCGGCTCAAGGGAGCCTGAAAATAAAGTTAAGTCTAATTGGTCGCACACTGCTCCACCTACCAAGCGTGTTACCCCAATGAAAAATGGTCCCTGAGGTCAGCGTCGGCAAGTACGCCTATGCCCATGTAATGCATGCAAGTATGAGTAGCGTTAGCCATCCCTGGACACGTGTTTCGAGGTAGTTGCCTCTCGTCAGCAGGGAGTAGGAAAATGTGTAGGGTTGCTGTGTAAGCTGCTAAAATCGTTATCAGGTAAAGTACCTCTCGTAGCGCGCAGGTGCGTAACCATGAGCCCGTCGGCTCCACCGGCTCAAGGGAGCCTGAAAATAAAGTTAAGTCTAATTGGTCGCACACTGCTCCACCTACTAAGCGTGTTACCCCAATGAAAAATGGTCCCTGAGGTCAGCGTCGGCGAGTACGCCTATGCCCGTGTAATGCATGCAAGTATGAGTAGCGTTAGCCATCCCTGGACACGTGTTTCGAGGTAGTTGCCTCTCGTCAGCAGGGAGTAGGAAAATGTGTAGGGTTGCTGTGTAAGCTGCTAAAATCGTTATCAGGTAAAGTACCTCTCGTAGCGCGCAGGTGCGTAACCATGAGCCCGTCGGCTCCACCGGCTCAAGGGAGCCTGAAAATAAAGTTAAGTCTAATTGGTCGCACACTGCTCCACCTACCAAGCGTGTTACCCCAATGAAAAATGGTCCCTGAGGTCAGCGTCGGCGAGTACGCCTATGCCCGTGTAATGCATGCAAGTATGAGTAGCGTTAGCCATCCCTGGACACGTGTTTCGAGGTAGTTGCCTCTCGTCAGCAGGGAGTAGGAAAATGTGTAGGGTTGCTGTGTAAGCTGCTAAAATCGTTATCAGGTAAAGTACCTCTCGTAGCGCGCAGGTGTGTAACCATGAGCCCGTCGGCTCCACCGGCTCAAGGGAGCCTGAAAATAAAGTTAAGTCTAATTGGTCGCACACTGCTCCACCTACCAAGCGTGTTACCCCAATGAAAAATGGTCCCTGAGGTCAGCGTCGGCGAGTACGCCTATGCCTGTGTAATGCATGCAAGTATGAGTAGCGTTAGCCATCCCTGGACACGTGTTTCGAGGTAGTTGCCTCTCGTCAGCAGGGAGTAGGAAAATGTGTAGGGTTGCTGTATAAGCTGCTAAAATCGTTATCAGGTAAAGTACCTCTCGTAGCGCGCAGGTGCGTAACCATGAGCCCGTCGGCTCCACCGGCTCAAGGGAGCCTGAAAATAAAGTTAAGTCTAATTGGTCGCACACTGCTCCACCTACCAAGCGTGTTACCCCAATGAAAAATGGTCCCTGAGGTCAGCGTCGGCGAGTACGCCTATGCCCGTGTAATGCATGCAAGTATGAGTAGCGTTAGCCATCCCTGGACACGTGTTTTGAGGTAGTTGCCTCTCGTCAGCAGGGAGTAGGAAAATGTGTAGGGTTGCTGTGTAAGCTGCTAAAATCGTTATCAGGTAAAGTACCTCTCGTAGCGCGCAGGTGCGTAACCATGAGTCCGTCGGCTCCACCGGCTCAAGGGAGCCTGAAAATAAAGTTAAGTCTAATTGGTCGCACACTGCTCCACCTACCAAGCGTGTTACCCCAATGAAAAATGGTCCCTGAGGTCAGCGTCGGCGAGTACGCCTATGCCCGTGTAATGCATGCAAGTATGAGTAGCGTTAGCCATCCCTGGACACGTGTTTCGAGGTAGTTGCCTCTCGTCAGCAGGGAGTAGGAAAATGTGTAGGGTTGCTGTGTAAGCTGCTAAAATCGTTATCAGGTAAAGTACCTCTCGTAGCGCGCAGGTGCGTAACCATGAGCCCGTCGGCTCCACCGGCTCAAGGGAGCCTGAAAATAAAGTTAAGTCTAATTGGTCGCACACTGCTCCACCTACCAAGCGTGTTACCCCAATGAAAAATGGTCCCTGAGGTCAGCGTCGGCGAGTACGCCTATGCCCGTGTAATGCATGCAAGTAATAGTAGCGTTAGCCATCCCTGGACACGTGTTTCGAGGTAGTTGCCTCTCGTCAGCAGGGAGTAGGAAAATGTGTAGGGTTGCTGTGTAAGCTGCTAAAATCGTTATCAGGTAAAGTACCTCTCGTAGCGCGCAGGTGCGTAACCATGAGCCCGTCGGCTCCACCGGCTCAAGGGAGCCTGAAAATAAAGTTAAGTCTAATTGGTCGCACACTGCTCCACCTACCAAGCGTGTTACCCCAATGAAAAATCGTCCCTGAGGTCAGCGTCGACGAGTACGCCTATGCCCGTGTAATGCATGCAAGTATGAGTAGCGTTAGCCATCCCTGGACACGTGTTTCGAGGTAGTTGCCTCTCGTCAGCAGGGAGTAGGAAAATGTGTAGGGTTGCTGTGTAAGCTGCTAAAATCGTTATCAGGTAAAGTACCTCTCGTAGCGCGCAGGTGCGTAACCATGAGCCCGTCGGCTCCACCGGCTCAAGGGAGACGGAAAATAAAGTTAAGTCTAATTGGTCGCACACTGCTCCACCTACCAAGCGTGTTACCCCAATGAAAAATGGTAACTGAGGTCAGCGACGGCGAGTACGCCTATGCCCGAGTAATGCATGCAAGTATGAGTAGCGTTAGCCATCCCTGGACACGTGTTTCGAGGTAGTTGCCTCTCGTCAGCAGGGAGTAGGAAAATGTGTAGGGTTGCTGTGTAAGCTGCTAAAATCGTTATCAGGTAAAGTACCTCTCGTAGCGCGCAGGTGCGTAACCATGAGCCCGTCGGATCCACCGGCTCAAGGGAGCCTGAAAATAAAGTTAAGTCTAATTGGTCGCACACTGCTCCACCTACCAAGCGTGTTACCCCAATGAAAAATGGTCCCTGAGGTCAGCGTCGGCGAGTACGCCTGTGCCCGTGTAATGCATGCAAGTATGAGTAGCGTTAGCCATCCCTGGACACGTGTTTCGAGGTAGTTGCCTCTCGTCAGCAGGGAGTAGGAAAATGTGTAGGGTTGCTGTGTAAGCTGCTAAAATCGTTATTAGGTAAAGTACCTCTCGTAGCGCGCAGGTGCGTAACCATGAGCCCGTCGGCTCCACCGGCTCAAGGGAGCCTGAAAATAAAGTTAAGTCTAATTGGTCGCACACTGCTCCACCTACCAAGCGTGTTACCCCAATGAAAAATGGTCCCTGAGGTCAGCGTCGGCGAGTACGCCTATGCCCGTGTAATGCATGCAAGTATGAGTAGCGTTAGCCATCCCTGGACACGTGTTTCGAGGTAGTTGCCTCTCGTCAGCAGGGAGTAGGAAAATGTGTAGGGTTGCTGAGTAAGCTGCTAAAATAGTTATCAGGTAAAGTACCTCTCGTAGCGCGCAGGTGCGTAACCATGAGCCCGTCGGCTCCACCGGCTCAAGGGAGCCTGAAAATAAAGTTAAGTCTAATTGGTCGCACACTGCTCCACCTACCAAGCGTGTTACCCCAATGAAAAATGGTCCCTGAGGTCAGCGTCGGCGAGTACGCCTATGCCCGTGTAATGCATGCAAGTATGAGTAGCGTTAGCCATCCCTGGACACGTGTTTCGAGGTAGTTGCCTCTCGTCAGCAGGGAGTAGGAAAATGTGTAGGGTTGCTGTGTAAGCTGCTAAAATCGTTATCAGGTAAAGTAACTCTCGTAGCGCGCAGGTGCGTAACCATGAGCCCGTCGGCTCCACCGGCTCAAGGGAGCCTGAAAATAAAGTTAAGTCTAATTGGTCGCACACTGCTCCACCTACCAAGCGTGTTACCCCAATGAAAAATCGTCCCTGAGGTCAGCGTCGACGAGTACGCCTATGCCCGTGTAATGCATGCAAGTATGAGTAGCATTAGCCATCCCTGGACACGTGTTTCGAGGTAGTTGCCTCTCGTCAGCAGGGAGTAGGAAAATGTGTAGGGTTGCTGTGTAAGCTGCTAAAATCGTTATCAGGTAAAGTACTTCTCGTAGCGCGCAGGTGCATAACCATGAGCCCGTCGGCTCCACCGGCTCAAGGGAGCCTGAAAATAAAGTTAAGTCTAATTGGTCGCACACTGCTCCACCTACCAAGCGTGTTACCCCAATGAAAAATGGTCCCTGAGGTCAGCGTCGGCGAGTACGCCTATGCCCGTGTAATGCATGCAAGTATGAGTAGCGTTAGCCATCCCTGGACACGTGTTTCGAGGTAGTTGCCTCTCGTCAGCAGGGAGTAGGAAAATGTGTAGGGTTGCTGTGTAAGCTGCTAAAATCGTTATCAGGTAAAGTACCTCTCGTAGCGCTCAGGTGCGTAACCATGAGCCCGTCGGCTCCACCGGCTCAAGGGAGCCTGAAAATAAAGTTAAGTCTAATTGGTCGCACACTGCTCCACCTACCAAGCGTGTTACCCCAATGAAAAATGGTCCCTGAGGTCAGCGTCGGCGAGTACGCCTATGCCTGTGTAATGCATGCAAGTATGAGTAGCGTTAGCCATCCCTGGACACGTGTTTCGAGGTAGTTGCCTCTCATCAGCAGGGAGTAGGAAAATGTGTAGGGTTGCTGTGTAAGCTGCTAAAATCGTTATCAGGTAAAGTACCTCTCGTAGCGCGCAGGTGCGTAACCATGAGCCCGTCGGCTCCACCGGCTCAAGGGAGCCTGAAAATAAAGTTAAGTCTAATTGGTCGCACACTGCTCCACCTACCAAGCGTGTTACCCCAATGAAAAATGGTCCCTGAGGTCAGCGTCGGCGAGTACGCCTGTGCCCGTGTAATGCATGCAAGTATGAGTAGCGTTAGCCATCCCTGGACACGTGTTTCGAGGTAGTTGCCTCTCGTCAGCAGGGAGTAGGAAAATGTGTAGGGTTGCTGTGTAAGCTGCTAAAATCGTTATCAGGTAAAGTACCTCTCGTAGCGCGCAGGTGCGTAACCATGAGCCCGTCGGCTCCACCGGCTCAAGGGAGCCTGAAAATAAAGTTAAGTCTAATTGGTCGCACACTGCTCCACCTACCAAGCGTGTTACCCCAATGAAAAATGGTCCCTGAGGTCAGCGTCGGCGAGTACGCCTATGCCCGTGTAATGCATGCAAGTATGAGTAGCGTTAGCCATCACTGGACACGTGTTTCGAGGTAGTTGCCTCTCGTCAGCAGGGAGTAGGAAAATGTGTAGGGTTGCTGTGTAAGCTGCTAAAATCGTTATCAGGTAAAGTACCTCTCGTAGCGCGCAGGTGCGTAACCATGAGCCCGTCGGCTCCACCGGCTCAAGGGAGACTGAAAATAAAGTTAAGTCTAATTGGTCGCACACTGCTCCACCTACCAAGCGTGTTACCCCAATGAAAAATGGTCCCTGAGGTCAGCGACGGCGAGTACGCCTATGCCCGTGTAATGCATGCAGGTATGAGTAGCGTTAGCCATCCCTGGACACGTGTTTCGAGGTAGTTGCCTCTCGTCAGCAGGGAGTAGGAAAATGTGTAGGGTTGCTGTGTAAGCTGCTAAAATCGTTATCAGGTAAAGTACCTCTCGTAGCGCGCAGGTGCGTAACCATGAGCCCGTCGGATCCACCGGCTCAAGGGAGCCTGAAAATAAAGTTACGTCTAATTGGTTGCAAACTGCTCCACCTACCAAGCGTGTTACCCCAATGAAAAATGGTCCCTGAGGTCAGCGTCGGCGAGTACGCCTATGCCCGTGTAATGCATGCAAGTATGAGTAGCGTTAGCCATCCCTGGACACGTGTTTCAAGGTAGTTGCCTCTCGTCAGCAGGGAGTAGGAAAATGTGTAGGGTTGCTGTGTAAGCTGCTAAAATCGTTATCAGGTAAAGTACCTCTCGTAGCGCGCAGGTGCGTAACCATGAGCCCGTCGGCTCCACCGGCTCAAGGGAGCCTGAAAATAAAGTTAAGTCTAATTGGTCGCACACTGCTCCACCTACCAAGCGTGTTACCCCAATGAAAAATGGTCCCTGAGGTCAGCGTCGGCGAGTACGCCTATGCCTGTGTAATGCATGCAAGTATGAGTAGCGTTAGCCATCCCTGGACAAGTGTTTCGAGGTAGTTGCCTCTCATCAGCAGGGAGTAGGAAAATGTGTAGGGTTGCTGTGTAAGCTGCTAAAATCGTTATCAGGTAAAGTACCTCTCGTAGCGCGCAGGTGCGTAACCATGAGCCAGTCGGCTCCACCGGCTCAAGGGAGCCTGAAAATAAAGTTAAGTCTAATTGGTCGCACACTGCTCCACCTACCAATCGTGTTACCCCAATGAAAAATGGTCCCTGAGGTCAGCGTCGGCGAGTACGCCTGTGCCCGTGTAATGCATGCAAGTATGAGTAGCGTTAGCCATCCCTGGACACGTGTTTCGAGGTAGTTGCCTCTCGTCAGCAGGGAGTAGGAAAATGTGTAGGGTTGCTGTGTAAGCTGCTAAAATCGTTATTAGGTAAAGTACCTCTCGTAGCGCGCAGGTGCGTAACCATGAGCCCGTCGGCTCCACCGGCTCAAGGGAGCCTGAAAATAAAGTTAAGTCTAATTGGTCGCACACTGCTCCACCTACCAAGCATGTTACCCCAATGAAAAATGGTCCCTGAGGTCAGCGTCGGCGAGTACGCCTATGCCCGTGTAATGCATGCAAGTATGAGTAGCGTTAGCCATCCCTGGACACGTGTTTCGAGGTAGTTGCCTCTCGTCAGCAGGGAGTAGGAAAATGTGTAGGGTTGCTGTGTAAGCTGCTAAAATCGTTATCAGGTAAAGTACCTCTCGTAGCGCGCAGGTGCGTAACCATGAGCCCGTCGGCTCCACCGGCTCAAGGGAGACTGAAAATAAAGTTAAGTCTAATTGGTCGCACACTGCTCCACCTACCAAGCGTGTTACCCCAATGAAAAATGGTCCCTGAGGTCAGCGACGGCGAGTACGCCTATGCCCGTGTAATGCATGCAAGTATGAGTAGCGTTAGCCATCCCTGGACACGTGTTTCGAGGTAGTTGCCTCTCGTCAGCAGGGAGTAGGAAAATGTGTAGGGTTGCTGTGTAAGCTGCTAAAATCGTTATCAGGTAAAGTACCTCTCGTAGCGCGCAGGTGCGTAACCATGAGCCCGTCGGATCCACCGGCTCAAGGGAGCCTGAAAATAAAGTTACGTCTAATTGGTTGCAAACTGCTCCACCTACCAAGCGTGTTACCCCAATGAAAAATGGTCCCTGAGGTCAGCGTCGGCGAGTACGCCTATGCCCGTGTAATGCATGCAAGTATGAGTAGCGTTAGCCATCCCTGGACACGTGTTTCGAGGTAGTTGCCTCTCGTCAGCAGGGAGTAGGAAAATGTGTAGGGTTGCTGTGTAAGCTGCTAAAATCGTTATCAGGTAAAGTACCTCTCGTAGCGCGCAGGTGCGTAACCATGAGACCGTCGGCTCCACCGGCTCAAGGGAGCCTGAAAATAAAGTTAAGTCTAATTGGTCGCACACTGCTCCACCTACCAAGCAAGTTACCCCAATGAAAAATGGTCCCTGAGGTCAGCGTCGGCGAGTACGCCTATGCCCGTGTAATGCATGCAAGTATGAGTAGCGTTAGCCATCCCTGGACACGTGTTTCGAGGTAGTTGCCTCTCGTCAGCAGGGAGTAGGAAAATGTGTAGGGTTGCTGTGTAAGCTGCTAAAATCGTTATCAGGTAAAGTACCTCTCGTAGCGCGCAGGTGCGTAACCATGAGCCCGTCGGCTCCACCGGCTCAAGGGAGCCTGAAAATAAAGTTAAGTCTAATTGGTCGCACACTGCTCCACCTACCAAGCGTGTTACCCCAATGAAAAATGGTCCCTGAGGTCAGCGTCGGCAAGTACGCCTATGCCCATGTAATGCATGCAAGTATGAGTAGCGTTAGCCATCCCTGGACACGTGTTTCGAGGTAGTTGCCTCTCGTCAGCAGGGAGTAGGAAAATGTGTAGGGTTGCTGTGTAAGCTGCTAAAATCGTTATCAGGTAAAGTACCTCTCGTAGCGCGCAGGTGCGTAACCATGAGCCCGTCGGCTCCACCGGCTCAAGGGAGCCTGAAAATAAAGTTAAGTCTAATTGGTCGCACACTGCTCCACCTACTAAGCGTGTTACCCCAATGAAAAATGGTCCCTGAGGTCAGCGTCGGCGAGTACGCCTATGCCCGTGTAATGCATGTAAGTATGAGTAGCGTTAGCCATCCCTGGACACGTGTTTCGAGGTAGTTGCCTCTCGTCAGCAGGGAGTAGGAAAATGTGTAGGGTTGCTGTGTAAGCTGCTAAAATCGTTATCAGGTAAAGTACCTCTCGTAGCGCGCAGGTGCGTAACCATGAGCCCGTCGGCTCCACCGGCTCAAGGGAGCCTGAAAATAAAGTTAAGTCTAATTGGTCGCACACTGCTCCACCTACCAAGCGTGTTACCCCAATGAAAAATGGTCCCTGAGGTCAGCGTCGGCGAGTACGCCTATGCCCGTGTAATGCATGCAAGTATGAGTAGCGTTAGCCATCCCTGGACACGTGTTTCGAGGTAGTTGCCTCTCGTCAGCAGGGAGTAGGAAAATGTGTAGGGTTGCTGTGTAAGCTGCTAAAATCGTTATCAGGTAAAGTACCTCTCGTAGCGCGCAGGTGTGTAACCATGAGCCCGTCGGCTCCACCGGCTCAAGGGAGCCTGAAAATAAAGTTAAGTCTAATTGGTCGCACACTGCTCCACCTACCAAGCGTGTTACCCCAATGAAAAATGGTCCCTGAGGTCAGCGTCGGCGAGTACGCCTATGCCTGTGTAATGCATGCAAGTATGAGTAGCGTTAGCCATCCCTGGACACGTGTTTCGAGGTAGTTGCCTCTCGTCAGCAGGGAGTAGGAAAATGTGTAGGGTTGCTGTGTAAGCTGCTAAAATCGTTATCAGGTAAAGTACCTCTCGTAGCGCGCAGGTGCGTAACCATGAGCCCGTCGGCTCCACCGGCTCAAGGGAGCCTGAAAATAAAGTTAAGTCTAATTGGTCGCACACTGCTCCACCTACCAATCGTGTTACCCCAATGAAAAATGGTCCCTGAGGTCAGCGTCGGCGAGTACGCCTGTGCCCGTGTAATGCATGCAAGTATGAGTAGCGTTAGCCATCCCTGGACACGTGTTTCGAGGTAGTTGCCTCTCGTCAGCAGGGAGTAGGAAAATGTGTAGGGTGCTGTGTAAGCTGCTAAAATCGTTATCAGGTAAAGTACCTCTCGTAGCGCGCAGGTGCGTAACCATGAGCCCGTCGGCTCCACCGGCTCAAGGGAGACTGAAAATAAAGTTAAGTCTAATTGGTCGCACACTGCTCCACCTACCAAGCGTGTTACCCCAATGAAAAATGGTCCCTGAGGTCAGCGACGGCGAGTACGCCTATGCCCGTGTAATGCATGCAAGTATGAGTAGCGTTAGCCATCCCTGGACACGTGTTTCGAGGTAGTTGCCTCTCGTCAGCAGGGAGTAGGAAAATGTGTAGGGTTGCTGTGTAAGCTGCTAAAATCGTTATCAGGTAAAGTACCTCTCGTAGCGCGCAGGTGCGTAACCATGAGCCCGTCGGATCCACCGGCTCAAGGGAGCCTGAAAATAAAGTTACGTCTAATTGGTTGCAAACTGCTCCACCTACCAAGCGTGTTACCCCAATGAAAAATGGTCCCTGAGGTCAGCGTCGGCGAGTACGCCTATGCCCGTGTAATGCATGCAAGTATGAGTAGCGTTAGCCATCCCTGGACACGTGTTTCGAGGTAGTTGCCTCTCGTCAGCAGGGAGTAGGAAAATGTGTAGGGTTGCTGTGTAAGCTGCTAAAATCGTTATCAGGTAAAGTACCTCTCGTAGCGCGCAGGTGCGTAACCATAAGCCCGTCGGCTCCACCGGCTCAAGGGAGCCTGAAAATAAAGTTAAGTCTAATTGGTCGCACACTGCTCCACCTACCAAGCAAGTTACCCCAATGAAAAATGGTCCCTGAGGTCAGCGTCGGCGAGTACGCCTATGCCCGTGTAATGCATGCAAGTATGAGTAGCGTTAGCCATCCCTGGACACGTGTTTCGAGGTAGTTGCCTCTCGTCAGCAGGGAGTAGGAAAATGTGTAGGGTTGCTGTGTAAGCTGCTAAAATCGTTATCAGGTAAAGTACCTCTCGTAGCGCGCAGGTGCGTAACCATGAGCCCGTCGGCTCCACCGGCTCAAGGGAGCCTGAAAATAAAGTTAAGTCTAATTGGTCGCACACTGCTCCACCTACCAAGCGTGTTACCCCAATGAAAAATGGTCCCTGAGGTCAGCGTCGGCAAGTACGCCTATGCCCATGTAATGCATGCAAGTATGAGTAGCGTTAGCCATCCCTGGACACGTGTTTCGAGGTAGTTGCCTCTCGTCAGCAGGGAGTAGGAAAATGTGTAGGGTTGCTGTGTAAGCTGCTAAAATCGTTATCAGGTAAAGTACCTCTCGTAGCGCGCAGGTGCGTAACCATGAGCCCGTCGGCTCCACCGGCTCAAGGGAGCCTGAAAATAAAGTTAAGTCTAATTGGTCGCACACTGCTCCACCTACTAAGCGTGTTACCCCAATGAAAAATGGTCCCTGAGGTCAGCGTCGGCGAGTACGCCTATGCCCGTGTAATGCATGCAAGTATGAGTAGCGTTAGCCATCCCTGGACACGTGTTTTGAGGTAGTTGCCTCTCGTCAGCAGGGAGTAGGAAAATGTGTAGGGTTGCTGTGTAAGCTGCTAAAATCGTTATCAGGTAAAGTACCTCTCGTAGCGCGCAGGTGCGTAACCATGAGCCCGTCGGCTCCACCGGCTCAAGGGAGCCTGAAAATAAAGTTAAGTCTAATTGGTCGCACACTGCTCCACCTACCAAGCGTGTTACCCCAATGAAAAATGGTCCCTGAGGTCAGCGTCGGCGAGTACGCCTATGCCCGTGTAATGCATGCAAGTATGAGTAGCGTTAGCCATCCCTGGACACGTGTTTCGAGGTAGTTGCCTCTCGTCAGCAGGGAGTAGGAAAATGTGTAGGGTTGCTGTGTAAGCTGCTAAAATCGTTATCAGGTAAAGTACCTCTCGTAGCGCGCAGGTGTGTAACCATGAGCCCGTCGGCTCCACCGGCTCAAGGGAGCCTGAAAATAAAGTTAAGTCTAATTGGTCGCACACTGCTCCACCTACCAAGCGTGTTACCCCAATGAAAAATGGTCCCTGAGGTCAGCGTCGGCGAGTACGCCTATGCCTGTGTAATGCATGCAAGTATGAGTAGCGTTAGCCATCCCTGGACACGTGTTTCGAGGTAGTTGCCTCTCGTCAGCAGGGAGTAGGAAAATGTGTAGGGTTGCTGTGTAAGCTGCTAAAATCGTTATCAGGTAAAGTACCTCTCGTAGCGCGCAGGTGCGTAACCATGAGCCCGTCGGCTCCACCGGCTCAAGGGAGCCTGAAAATAAAGTTAAGTCTAATTGGTCGCACACTGCTCCACCTACCAAGCGTGTTACCCCAATGAAAAATGGTCCCTGAGGTCAGCGTCGGCGAGTACGCCTATGCCCGTGTAATGCATGCAAGTATGAGTAGCGTTAGCCATCCCTGGACACGTGTTTTGAGGTAGTTGCCTCTCGTCAGCAGGGAGTAGGAAAATGTGTAGGGTTGCTGTGTAAGCTGCTAAAATCGTTATCAGGTAAAGTACCTCTCGTAGCGCGCAGGTGCGTAACCATGAGTCCGTCGGCTCCACCGGCTCAAGGGAGCCTGAAAATAAAGTTAAGTCTAATTGGTCGCACACTGCTCCACCTACCAAGCGTGTTACCCCAATGAAAAATGGTCCCTGAGGTCAGCGTCGGCGAGTACGCCTATGCCCGTGTAATGCATGCAAGTATGAGTAGCGTTAGCCATCCCTGGACACGTGTTTCGAGGTAGTTGCCTCTCGTCAGCAGGGAGTAGGAAAATGTGTAGGGTTGCTGTGTAAGCTGCTAAAATCGTTATCAGGTAAAGTACCTCTCGTAGCGCGCAGGTGCGTAACCATGTGCCCGTCGGCTCCACCGGCTCAAGGGAGCCTGAAAATAAAGTTAAGTCTAATTGGTCGCACACTGCTCCACCTACCAAGCGTGTTACCCCAATGAAAAATGGTCCCTGAGGTCAGCGTCGGCGAGTACGCCTATGCCCGTGTAATGCATGCAAGTATGAGTAGCGTTAGCCATCCCTGGACACGTGTTTCGAGGTAGTTGCCTCTCGTCAGCAGGGAGTAGGAAAATGTGTAGGGTTGCTGTGTAAGCTGCTAAAATCGTTATCAGGTAAAGTACCTCTCGTAGCGCGCAGGTGCGTAACCATGAGCCCGTCGGCTCCACCGGCTCAAGGGAGCCTGAAAATAAAGTTAAGTCTAATTGGTCGCACACTGCTCCACCTACCAAGCGTGTTACCCCAATGAAAAATCGTCCCTGAGGTCAGCGTCGACGAGTACGCCTATGCCCGTGTAATGCATGCAAGTATGAGTAGCGTTAGCCATCCCTGGACACGTGTTTCGAGGTAGTTGCCTCTCGTCAGCAGGGAGTAGGAAAATGTGTAGGGTTGCTGTGTAAGCTGCTAAAATCGTTATCAGGTAAAGTACCTCTCGTAGCGCGCAGGTGCGTAACCATGAGCCCGTCGGCTCCACCGGCTCAAGGGAGACGGAAAATAAAGTTAAGTCTAATTGGTCGCACACTGCTCCACCTACCAAGCGTGTTACCCCAATGAAAAATGGTAACTGAGGTCAGCGACGGCGAGTACGCCTATGCCCGAGTAATGCATGCAAGTATGAGTAGCGTTAGCCATCCCTGGACACGTGTTTCGAGGTAGTTGCCTCTCGTCAGCAGGGAGTAGGAAAATGTGTAGGGTTGCTGTGTAAGCTGCTAAAATCGTTATCAGGTAAAGTACCTCTCGTAGCGCGCAGGTGCGTAACCATGAGCCCGTCGGATCCACCGGCTCAAGGGAGCCTGAAAATAAAGTTAAGTCTAATTGGTCGCACACTGCTCCACCTACCAAGCGTGTTACCCCAATGAAAAATGGTCCCTGAGGTCAGCGTCGGCGAGTACGCCTGTGCCCGTGTAATGCATGCAAGTATGAGTAGCGTTAGCCATCCCTGGACACGTGTTTCGAGGTAGTTGCCTCTCGTCAGCAGGGAGTAGGAAAATGTGTAGGGTTGCTGTGTAAGCTGCTAAAATCGTTATTAGGTAAAGTACCTCTCGTAGCGCGCAGGTGCGTAACCATGAGCCCGTCGGCTCCACCGGCTCAAGGGAGCCTGAAAATAAAGTTAAGTCTAATTGGTCGCACACTGCTCCACCTACCAAGCGTGTTACCCCAATGAAAAATGGTCCCTGAGGTCAGCGTCGGCGAGTACGCCTATGCCCGTGTAATGCATGCAAGTATGAGTAGCGTTAGCCATCCCTGGACACGTGTTTCGAGGTAGTTGCCTCTCGTCAGCAGGGAGTAGGAAAATGTGTAGGGTTGCTGTGTAAGCTGCTAAAATAGTTATCAGGTAAAGTACCTCTCGTAGCGCGCAGGTGCGTAACCATGAGCCCGTCGGCTCCACCGGCTCAAGGGAGCCTGAAAATAAAGTTAAGTCTAATTGGTCGCACACTGCTCCACCTACCAAGCGTGTTACCCCAATGAAAAATGGTCCCTGAGGTCAGCGTCGGCGAGTACGCCTATGCCCGTGTAATGCATGCAAGTATGAGTAGCGTTAGCCATCCCTGGACACGTGTTTCGAGGTAGTTGCCTCTCGTCAGCAGGGAGTAGGAAAATGTGTAGGGTTGCTGTGTAAGCTGCTAAAATCGTTATCAGGTAAAGTAACTCTCGTAGCGCGCAGGTGCGTAACCATGAGCCCGTCGGCTCCACCGGCTCAAGGGAGCCTGAAAATAAAGTTAAGTCTAATTGGTCGCACACTGCTCCACCTACCAAGCGTGTTACCCCAATGAAAAATCGTCCCTGAGGTCAGCGTCGACGAGTACGCCTATGCCCGTGTAATGCATGCAAGTATGAGTAGCGTTAGCCATCCCTGGACACGTGTTTCGAGGTAGTTGCCTCTCGTCAGCAGGGAGTAGGAAAATGTGTAGGGTTGCTGTGTAAGCTGCTAAAATCGTTACCAGGTAAAGTACTTCTCGTAGCGCGCAGGTGCATAACCATGAGCCCGTCGGCTCCACCGGCTCAAGGGAGCCTGAAAATAAAGTTAAGTCTAATTGGTCGCACACTGCTCCACCTACCAAGCGTGTTACCCCAATGAAAAATGGTCCCTGAGGTCAGCGTCGGCGAGTACGCCTATGCCCGTGTAATGCATGCAAGTATGAGTAGCGTTAGCCATCCCTGGACACGTGTTTCGAGGTAGTTGCCTCTCGTCAGCAGGGAGTAGGAAAATGTGTAGGGTTGCTGTGTAAGCTGCTAAAATAGTTATCAGGTAAAGTACCTCTCGTAGCGCTCAGGTGCGTAACCATGAGCCCGTCGGCTCCACCGGCTCAAGGGAGCCTGAAAATAAAGTTAAGTCTAATTGGTCGCACACTGCTCCACCTACCAAGCGTGTTACCCCAATGAAAAATGGTCCCTGAGGTCAGCGTCGGCGAGTACGCCTGTGCCCGTGTAATGCATGCAAGTATGAGTAGCGTTAGCCATCCCTGGACACGTGTTTCGAGGTAGTTGCCTCTCGTCAGCAGGGAGTAGGAAAATGTGTAGGGTTGCTGTGTAAGCTGCTAAAATCGTTATCAGGTAAAGTACCTCTCGTAGCGCGCAGGTGCGTAACCATGAGCCCGTCGGCTCCACCGGCTCAAGGGAGCCTGAAAATAAAGTTAAGTCTAATTGGTCGCACACTGCTCCACCTACCAAGCGTGTTACCCCAATGAAAAATGGTCCCTGAGGTCAGCGTCGGCGAGTACGCCTATGCCCGTGTAATGCATGCAAGTATGAGTAGCGTTAGCCATCACTGGACACGTGTTTTGAGGTAGTTGCCTCTCGTCAGCAGGGAGTAGGAAAATGTGTAGGGTTGCTGTGTAAGCTGCTAAAATCGTTATCAGGTAAAGTACCTCTCGTAGCGCGCAGGTGCGTAACCATGAGCCCGTCGGCTCCACCGGCTCAAGGGAGACTGAAAATAAAGTTAAGTCTAATTGGTCGCACACTGCTCCACCTACCAAGCGTGTTACCCCAATGAAAAATGGTCCCTGAGGTCAGCGACGGCGAGTACGCCTATGCCCGTGTAATGCATGCAGGTATGAGTAGCGTTAGCCATCCCTGGACACGTGTTTCGAGGTAGTTGCCTCTCGTCAGCAGGGAGTAGGAAAATGTGTAGGGTTGCTGTGTAAGCTGCTAAAATCGTTATCAGGTAAAGTACCTCTCGTAGCGCGCAGGTGCGTAACCATGAGCCCGTCGGATCCACCGGCTCAAGGGAGCCTGAAAATAAAGTTACGTCTAATTGGTTGCAAACTGCTCCACCTACCAAGCGTGTTACCCCAATGAAAAATGGTCCCTGAGGTCAGCGTCGGCGAGTACGCCTATGCCCGTGTAATGCATGCAAGTATGAGTAGCGTTAGCCATCCCTGGACACGTGTTTCAAGGTAGTTGCCTCTCGTCAGCAGGGAGTAGGAAAATGTGTAGGTTTGCTGTGTAAGCTGCTAAAATCGTTATCAGGTAAAGTACCTCTCGTAGCGCGCAGGTGCGTAACCATGAGCCCGTCGGCTCCACCGGCTCAAGGGAGCCTGAAAATAAAGTTAAGTCTAATTGGTCGCACACTGCTCCACCTACCAAGCGTGTTACCCCAATGAAAAATGGTCCCTGAGGTGAGCGTCGGCGAGTACGCCTATGCCTGTGTAATGCATGCAAGTATGAGTAGCGTTAGCCATCCCTGGACACGTGTTTCGAGGTAGTTGCCTCTCATCAGCAGGGAGTAGGAAAATGTGTAGGGTTGCTGTGTAAGCTGCTAAAATCGTTATCAGGTAAAGTACCTCTCGTAGCGCGCAGGTGCGTAACCATGAGCCCGTCGGCTCCACCGGCTCAAGGGAGCCTGAAAATAAAGTTAAGTCTAATTGGTCGCACACTGCTCCACCTACCAATCGTGTTACCCCAATGAAAAATGGTCCCTGAGTTCAGCGTCGGCGAGTACGCCTGTGCCCGTGTAATGCATGCAAGTATGAGTAGCGTTAGCCATCCCTGGACACGTGTTTCGAGGTAGTTGTCTCTCGTCAGCAGGGAGTAGGAAAATGTGTAGGGTTGCTGTGTAAGCTGCTAAAATCGTTATCAGGTAAAGTACCTCTCGTAGCGCGCAGGTGCGTAACCATGAGCCCGTCGGCTCCACCGGCTCAAGGGAGACTGAAAATAAAGTTAAGTCTAATTGGTCGCACACTGCTCCACCTACCAAGCGTGTTACCCCAATGAAAAATGGTCCCTGAGGTCAGCGACGGCGAGTACGCCTATGCCCGTGTAATGCATGCAAGTATGAGTAGCGTTAGCCATCCCTGGACACGTGTTTCGAGGTAGTTGCCTCTCGTCAGCAGGGAGTAGGAAAATGTGTAGGGTTGCTGTGTAAGCTGCTAAAATCGTTATCAGGTAAAGTACCTCTCGTAGCGCGCAGGTGCGTAACCATGAGCCCGTCGGATCCACCGGCTCAAGGGAGCCTGAAAATAAAGTTACTTCTAATTGGTCGCAAACTGCTCCACCTACCAAGCGTGTTACCCCAATGAAAAATGGTCCCTGAGGTCAGCGTCGGCGAGTACGCCTATGCCCGTGTAATGCATGCAAGTATGAGTAGCGTTAGCCATCCCTGGACACGTGTTTCGAGGTAGTTGCCTCTCGTCAGCAGGGAGTAGGAAAATGTGTAGGGTTGCTGTGTAAGCTGCTAAAATCGTTATCAGGTAAAGTACCTCTCGTAGCGCGCAGGTGCGTAACCATGAGCCCGTCGGCTCCACCGGCTCAAGGGAGCCTGAAAATAAAGTTAAGTCTAATTGGTCGCACACTGCTCCACCTACTAAGCGTGTTACCCCAATGAAAAATGGTCCCTGAGGTCAGCGTCGGCGAGTACGCCTATGCCCGTGTAATGCATGCAAGTATGAGTAGCGTTAGCCATCCCTGGACACGTGTTTTGAGGTAGTTGCCTCTCGTCAGCAGGGAGTAGGAAAATGTGTAGGGTTGCTGTGTAAGCTGCTAAAATCGTTATCAGGTAAAGTACCTCTCGTAGCGCGCAGGTGCGTAACCATGAGCCCGTCGGCTCCACCGGCTCAAGGGAGCCTGAAAATAAAGTTAAGTCTAATTGGTCGCACACTGCTCCACCTACCAAGCGTGTTACCCCAATGAAAAATGGTCCCTGAGGTCAGCGTCGGCGAGTACGCCTATGCCCGTGTAATGCATGCAAGTATGAGTAGCGTTAGCCATCCCTGGACACGTGTTTCGAGGTAGTTGCCTCTCGTCAGCAGGGAGTAGGAAAATGTGTAGGGTTGCTGTGTAAGCTGCTAAAATCGTTATCAGGTAAAGTACCTCTCGTAGCGCGCAGGTGTGTAACCATGAGCCCGTCGGCTCCACCGGCTCAAGGGAGCCTGAAAATAAAGTTAAGTCTAATTGGTCGCACACTGCTCCACCTACCAAGCGTGTTACCCCAATGAAAAATGGTCCCTGAGGTCAGCGTCGGCGAGTACGCCTATGCCTGTGTAATGCATGCAAGTATGAGTAGCGTTAGCCATCCCTGGACACGTGTTTCGAGGTAGTTGCCTCTCGTCAGCAGGGAGTAGGAAAATGTGTAGGGTTGCTGTGTAAGCTGCTAAAATCGTTATCAGGTAAAGTACCTCTCGTAGCGCGCAGGTGCGTAACCATGAGCCCGTCGGCTCCACCGGCTCAAGGGAGCCTGAAAATAAAGTTAAGTCTAATTGGTCGCACACTGCTCCACCTACCAAGCGTGTTACCCCAATGAAAAATGGTCCCTGAGGTCAGCGTCGGCGAGTACGCCTATGCCCGTGTAATGCATGCAAGTATGAGTAGCGTTAGCCATCCCTGGACACGTGTTTTGAGGTAGTTGCCTCTCGTCAGCAGGGAGTAGGAAAATGTGTAGGGTTGCTGTGTAAGCTGCTAAAATCGTTATCAGGTAAAGTACCTCTCGTAGCGCGCAGGTGCGTAACCATGAGTCCGTCGGCTCCACCGGCTCAAGGGAGCCTGAAAATAAAGTTAAGTCTAATTGGTCGCACACTGCTCCACCTACCAAGCGTGTTACCCCAATGAAAAATGGTCCCTGAGGTCAGCGTCGGCGAGTACGCCTATGCCCGTGTAATGCATGCAAGTATGAGTAGCGTTAGCCATCCCTGGACACGTGTTTCGAGGTAGTTGCCTCTCGTCAGCAGGGAGTAGGAAAATGTGTAGGGTTGCTGTGTAAGCTGCTAAAATCGTTATCAGGTAAAGTACCTCTCGTAGCGCGCAGGTGCGTAACCATGTGCCCGTCGGCTCCACCGGCTCAAGGGAGCCTGAAAATAAAGTTAAGTCTAATTGGTCGCACACTGCTCCACCTACCAAGCGTGTTACCCCAATGAAAAATGGTCCCTGAGGTCAGCGTCGGCGAGTACGCCTATGCCCGTGTAATGCATGCAAGTATGAGTAGCGTTAGCCATCCCTGGACACGTGTTTCGAGGTAGTTGCCTCTCGTCAGCAGGGAGTAGGAAAATGTGTAGGGTTGCTGTGTAAGCTGCTAAAATCGTTATCAGGTAAAGTACCTCTCGTAGCGCGCAGGTGCGTAACCATGAGCCCGTCGGCTCCACCGGCTCAAGGGAGCCTGAAAATAAAGTTAAGTCTAATTGGTCGCACACTGCTCCACCTACCAAGCGTGTTACCCCAATGAAAAATCGTCCCTGAGGTCAGCGTCGACGAGTACGCCTATGCCCGTGTAATGCATGCAAGTATGAGTAGCGTTAGCCATCCCTGGACACGTGTTTCGAGGTAGTTGCCTCTCGTCAGCAGGGAGTAGGAAAATGTGTAGGGTTGCTGTGTAAGCTGCTAAAATCGTTATCAGGTAAAGTACCTCTCGTAGCGCGCAGGTGCGTAACCATGAGCCCGTCGGCTCCACCGGCTCAAGGGAGACGGAAAATAAAGTTAAGTCTAATTGGTCGCACACTGCTCCACCTACCAAGCGTGTTACCCCAATGAAAAATGGTAACTGAGGTCAGCGACGGCGAGTACGCCTATGCCCGAGTAATGCATGCAAGTATGAGTAGCGTTAGCCATCCCTGGACACGTGTTTCGAGGTAGTTGCCTCTCGTCAGCAGGGAGTAGGAAAATGTGTAGGGTTGCTGTGTAAGCTGCTAAAATCGTTATCAGGTAAAGTACCTCTCGTAGCGCGCAGGTGCGTAACCATGAGCCCGTCGGATCCACCGGCTCAAGGGAGCCTGAAAATAAAGTTAAGTCTAATTGGTCGCACACTGCTCCACCTACCAAGCGTGTTACCCCAATGAAAAATGGTCCCTGAGGTCAGCGTCGGCGAGTACGCCTGTGCCCGTGTAATGCATGCAAGTATGAGTAGCGTTAGCCATCCCTGGACACGTGTTTCGAGGTAGTTGCCTCTCGTCAGCAGGGAGTAGGAAAATGTGTAGGGTTGCTGTGTAAGCTGCTAAAATCGTTATTAGGTAAAGTACCTCTCGTAGCGCGCAGGTGCGTAACCATGAGCCCGTCGGCTCCACCGGCTCAAGGGAGCCTGAAAATAAAGTTAAGTCTAATTGGTCGCACACTGCTCCACCTACCAAGCGTGTTACCCCAATGAAAAATGGTCCCTGAGGTCAGCGTCGGCGAGTACGCCTATGCCCGTGTAATGCATGCAAGTATGAGTAGCGTTAGCCATCCCTGGACACGTGTTTCGAGGTAGTTGCCTCTCGTCAGCAGGGAGTAGGAAAATGTGTAGGGTTGCTGTGTAAGCTGCTAAAATAGTTATCAGGTAAAGTACCTCTCGTAGCGCGCAGGTGCGTAACCATGAGCCCGTCGGCTCCACCGGCTCAAGGGAGCCTGAAAATAAAGTTAAGTCTAATTGGTCGCACACTGCTCCACCTACCAAGCGTGTTACCCCAATGAAAAATGGTCCCTGAGGTCAGCGTCGGCGAGTACGCCTATGCCCGTGTAATGCATGCAAGTATGAGTAGCGTTAGCCATCCCTGGACACGTGTTTCGAGGTAGTTGCCTCTCGTCAGCAGGGAGTAGGAAAATGTGTAGGGTTGCTGTGTAAGCTGCTAAAATCGTTATCAGGTAAAGTAACTCTCGTAGCGCGCAGGTGCGTAACCATGAGCCCGTCGGCTCCACCGGCTCAAGGGAGCCTGAAAATAAAGTTAAGTCTAATTGGTCGCACACTGCTCCACCTACCAAGCGTGTTACCCCAATGAAAAATCGTCCCTGAGGTCAGCGTCGACGAGTACGCCTATGCCCGTGTAATGCATGCAAGTATGAGTAGCGTTAGCCATCCCTGGACACGTGTTTCGAGGTAGTTGCCTCTCGTCAGCAGGGAGTAGGAAAATGTGTAGGGTTGCTGTGTAAGCTGCTAAAATCGTTACCAGGTAAAGTACTTCTCGTAGCGCGCAGGTGCATAACCATGAGCCCGTCGGCTCCACCGGCTCAAGGGAGCCTGAAAATAAAGTTAAGTCTAATTGGTCGCACACTGCTCCACCTACCAAGCGTGTTACCCCAATGAAAAATGGTCCCTGAGGTCAGCGTCGGCGAGTACGCCTATGCCCGTGTAATGCATGCAAGTATGAGTAGCGTTAGCCATCCCTGGACACGTGTTTCGAGGTAGTTGCCTCTCGTCAGCAGGGAGTAGGAAAATGTGTAGGGTTGCTGTGTAAGCTGCTAAAATAGTTATCAGGTAAAGTACCTCTCGTAGCGCTCAGGTGCGTAACCATGAGCCCGTCGGCTCCACCGGCTCAAGGGAGCCTGAAAATAAAGTTAAGTCTAATTGGTCGCACACTGCTCCACCTACCAAGCGTGTTACCCCAATGAAAAATGGTCCCTGAGGTCAGCGTCGGCGAGTACGCCTGTGCCCGTGTAATGCATGCAAGTATGAGTAGCGTTAGCCATCCCTGGACACGTGTTTCGAGGTAGTTGCCTCTCGTCAGCAGGGAGTAGGAAAATGTGTAGGGTTGCTGTGTAAGCTGCTAAAATCGTTATCAGGTAAAGTACCTCTCGTAGCGCGCAGGTGCGTAACCATGAGCCCGTCGGCTCCACCGGCTCAAGGGAGCCTGAAAATAAAGTTAAGTCTAATTGGTCGCACACTGCTCCACCTACCAAGCGTGTTACCCCAATGAAAAATGGTCCCTGAGGTCAGCGTCGGCGAGTACGCCTATGCCCGTGTAATGCATGCAAGTATGAGTAGCGTTAGCCATCACTGGACACGTGTTTTGAGGTAGTTGCCTCTCGTCAGCAGGGAGTAGGAAAATGTGTAGGGTTGCTGTGTAAGCTGCTAAAATCGTTATCAGGTAAAGTACCTCTCGTAGCGCGCAGGTGCGTAACCATGAGCCCGTCGGCTCCACCGGCTCAAGGGAGACTGAAAATAAAGTTAAGTCTAATTGGTCGCACACTGCTCCACCTACCAAGCGTGTTACCCCAATGAAAAATGGTCCCTGAGGTCAGCGACGGCGAGTACGCCTATGCCCGTGTAATGCATGCAGGTATGAGTAGCGTTAGCCATCCCTGGACACGTGTTTCGAGGTAGTTGCCTCTCGTCAGCAGGGAGTAGGAAAATGTGTAGGGTTGCTGTGTAAGCTGCTAAAATCGTTATCAGGTAAAGTACCTCTCGTAGCGCGCAGGTGCGTAACCATGAGCCCGTCGGATCCACCGGCTCAAGGGAGCCTGAAAATAAAGTTACGTCTAATTGGTTGCAAACTGCTCCACCTACCAAGCGTGTTACCCCAATGAAAAATGGTCCCTGAGGTCAGCGTCGGCGAGTACGCCTATGCCCGTGTAATGCATGCAAGTATGAGTAGCGTTAGCCATCCCTGGACACGTGTTTCAAGGTAGTTGCCTCTCGTCAGCAGGGAGTAGGAAAATGTGTAGGTTTGCTGTGTAAGCTGCTAAAATCGTTATCAGGTAAAGTACCTCTCGTAGCGCGCAGGTGCGTAACCATGAGCCCGTCGGCTCCACCGGCTCAAGGGAGCCTGAAAATAAAGTTAAGTCTAATTGGTCGCACACTGCTCCACCTACCAAGCGTGTTACCCCAATGAAAAATGGTCCCTGAGGTGAGCGTCGGCGAGTACGCCTATGCCTGTGTAATGCATGCAAGTATGAGTAGCGTTAGCCATCCCTGGACACGTGTTTCGAGGTAGTTGCCTCTCATCAGCAGGGAGTAGGAAAATGTGTAGGGTTGCTGTGTAAGCTGCTAAAATCGTTATCAGGTAAAGTACCTCTCGTAGCGCGCAGGTGCGTAACCATGAGCCCGTCGGCTCCACCGGCTCAAGGGAGCCTGAAAATAAAGTTAAGTCTAATTGGTCGCACACTGCTCCACCTACCAATCGTGTTACCCCAATGAAAAATGGTCCCTGAGGTCAGCGTCGGCGAGTACGCCTGTGCCCGTGTAATGCATGCAAGTATGAGTAGCGTTAGCCATCCCTGGACACGTGTTTCGAGGTAGTTGTCTCTCGTCAGCAGGGAGTAGGAAAATGTGTAGGGTTGCTGTGTAAGCTGCTAAAATCGTTATCAGGTAAAGTACCTCTCGTAGCGCGCAGGTGCGTAACCATGAGCCCGTCGGCTCCACCGGCTCAAGGGAGACTGAAAATAAAGTTAAGTCTAATTGGTCGCACACTGCTCCACCTACCAAGCGTGTTACCCCAATGAAAAATGGTCCCTGAGGTCAGCGACGGCGAGTACGCCTATGCCCGTGTAATGCATGCAAGTATGAGTAGCGTTAGCCATCCCTGGACACGTGTTTCGAGGTAGTTGCCTCTCGTCAGCAGGGAGTAGGAAAATGTGTAGGGTTGCTGTGTAAGCTGCTAAAATCGTTATCAGGTAAAGTACCTCTCGTAGCGCGCAGGTGCGTAACCATGAGCCCGTCGGATCCACCGGCTCAAGGGAGCCTGAAAATAAAGTTACTTCTAATTGGTCGCAAACTGCTCCACCTACCAAGCGTGTTACCCCAATGAAAAATGGTCCCTGAGGTCAGCGTCGGCGAGTACGCCTATGCCCGTGTAATGCATGCAAGTATGAGTAGCGTTAGCCATCCCTGGACACGTGTTTCGAGGTAGTTGCCTCTCGTCAGCAGGGAGTAGGAAAATGTGTAGGGTTGCTGTGTAAGCTGCTAAAATCGTTATCAGGTAAAGTACCTCTCGTAGCGCGCAGGTGCGTAACCATGAGCCCGTCGGCTCCACCGGCTCAAGGGAGCCTGAAAATAAAGTTAAGTCTAATTGGTCGCACACTGCTCCACCTACTAAGCGTGTTACCCCAATGAAAAATGGTCCCTGAGGTCAGCGTCGGCGAGTACGCCTATGCCCGTGTAATGCATGCAAGTATGAGTAGCGTTAGCCATCCCTGGACACGTGTTTCGAGGTAGTTGCCTCTCGTCAGCAGGGAGTAGGAAAATGTGTAGGGTTGCTGTGTAAGCTGCTAAAATCGTTATCAGGTAAAGTACCTCTCGTAGCGCGCAGGTGCGTAACCATGAGCCCGTCGGCTCCACCGGCTCAAGGGAGCCTGAAAATAAAGTTAAGTCTAATTGGTCGCACACTGCTCCACCTACCAAGCGTGTTACCCCAATGAAAAATGGTCCCTGAGGTCAGCGTCGGCGAGTACGCCTATGCCCGTGTAATGCATGCAAGTATGAGTAGCGTTAGCCATCCCTGGACACGTGTTTCGAGGTAGTTGCCTCTCGTCAGCAGGGAGTAGGAAAATGTGTAGGGTTGCTGTGTAAGCTGCTAAAATCGTTATCAGGTAAAGTACCTCTCGTAGCGCGCAGGTGTGTAACCATGAGCCCGTCGGCTCCACCGGCTCAAGGGAGCCTGAAAATAAAGTTAAGTCTAATTGGTCGCACACTGCTCCACCTACCAAGCGTGTTACCCCAATGAAAAATGGTCCCTGAGGTCAGCGTCGGCGAGTACGCCTATGCCTGTGTAATGCATGCAAGTATGAGTAGCGTTAGCCATCCCTGGACACGTGTTTCGAGGTAGTTGCCTCTCGTCAGCAGGGAGTAGGAAAATGTGTAGGGTTGCTGTGTAAGCTGCTAAAATCGTTATCAGGTAAAGTACCTCTCGTAGCGCGCAGGTGCGTAACCATGAGCCCGTCGGCTCCACCGGCTCAAGGGAGCCTGAAAATAAAGTTAAGTCTAATTGGTCGCACACTGCTTCACCTACCAAGCAAGTTACCCCAATGAAAAATGGTCCCTGAGGTCAGCGTCGGCGAGTACGCCTATGCCCGTGTAATGCATGCAAGTATGAGTAGCGTTAGCCATCCCTGGACACGTGTTTCGAGGTAGTTGCCTCTCGTCAGCAGGGAGTAGGAAAATGTGTAGGGTTGCTGTGTAAGCTGCTAAAATCGTTATCAGGTAAAGTACCTCTCGTAGCGCGCAGGTGCGTAACCATGAGCCCGTCGGCTCCACCGGCTCAAGGGAGCCTGAAAATAAAGTTAAGTCTAATTGGTCGCACACTGCTCCACCTACCAAGCGTGTTACCCCAATGAAAAATCGTCCCTGAGGTCAGCGTCGACGAGTACGCCTATGCCCGTGTAATGCATGCAAGTATGAGTAGCGTTAGCCATCCCTGGACACGTGTTTCGAGGTAGTTGCCTCTCGTCAGCAGGGAGTAGGAAAATGTGTAGGGTTGCTGTGTAAGCTGCTAAAATCGTTATCAGGTAAAGTACTTCTCGTAGCGCGCAGGTGCATAACCATGAGCCCGTCGGCTCCACCGGCTCAAGGGAGCCTGAAAATAAAGTTAAGTCTAATTGGTCGCACACTGCTCCACCTACCAAGCGTGTTACCCCAATGAAAAATGGTCCCTGAGGTCAGCGTCGGCGAGTACGCCTATGCCCGTGTAATGCATGCAAGTATGAGTAGCGTTAGCCATCCCTGGACACGTGTTTCGAGGTAGTTGCCTCTCGTCAGCAGGGAGTAGGAAAATGTGTAGGGTTGCTGTGTAAGCTGCTAAAATCGTTATCAGGTAAAGTACCTCTCGTAGCGCTCAGGTGCGTAACCATGAGCCCGTCGGCTCCACCGGCTCATGGGAGCCTGAAAATAAAGTTAAGTCTAATTGGTCGCACACTGCTCCACCTACCAAGCTTGTTACCCCAATGAAAAATGGTCCCTGAGGTCAGCGTCGGCGAGTACGCCTATGCCTGTGTAATGCATGCAAGTATGAGTAGCGTTAGCCATCCCTGGACACGTGTTTCGAGGTAGTTGCCTCTCATCAGCAGGGAGTAGGAAAATGTGTAGGGTTGCTGTGTAAGCTGCTAAAATCGTTATCAGGTAAAGTACCTCTAGTAGCGCGCAGGTGCGTAACCATGAGCCCGTCGGCTCCACCGGCTCAAGGGAGCCTGAAAATAAAGTTAAGTCTAATTGGTCGCACACTGCTCCACCTACCAAGCGTGTTACTCCAATGAAAAATGGTCCCTGAGGTCAGCGTCGGCGAGTACGCCTGTGCCCGTGTAATGCATGCAAGTATGAGTAGCGTTAGCCATCCCTGGACACGTGTTTCGAGGTAGTTGCCTCTCGTCAGCAGGGAGTAGGAAAATGTGTAGGGTTGCTGTGTAAGCTGCTAAAATCGTTATCAGGTAAAGTACCTCTCGTAGCGCGCAGGTGCGTAACCATGAGCCCGTCGGCTCCACCGGCTCAAGGGAGCCTGAAAATAAAGTTAAGTCTAATTGGTC
The DNA here is from genome assembly GCF_964204655.1 of Triturus cristatus. NCBI lineage: Eukaryota > Metazoa > Chordata > Amphibia > Caudata > Salamandridae > Triturus > Triturus cristatus. Next base: position 688,572,328 of record NC_140588.1, read on the forward strand.
GCACACTGCTCCACCTACCAAGCGTGTTACCCCAATGAAAAATGGTCCCTGAGGTCAGCGTCGGCGAGTACGCCTATGCCCGTGTAATGCATGCAAGTATGAGTAGCGTTAGCCATCACTGGACACGTGTTTCGAGGTAGTTGCCTCTCGTCAGCAGGGAGTAGGAAAATGTGTAGGGTTGCTGTGTAAGCTGCTAAAATCGTTATCAGGTAAAGTACCTCTCGTAGCGCGCAGGTGCGTAACCATGAGCCCGTCTGCTCCACCGGCTCAAGGGAGACTGAAAATAAAGTTAAGTCTAATTGGTCGCACACTGCTCCACCTACCAAGCGTGTTACCCCAATGAAAAATGGTCCCTGAGGTCAGCGACGGCGAGTACGCCTATGCCCGTGTAATGCATGCAAGTATGAGTAGCGTTAGCCATCCCTGGACACGTGTTTCGAGGTAGTTGCCTCTCGTCAGCAGGGAGTAGGAAAATGTGTAGGGTTGCTGTGTAAGCTGCTAAAATCGTTATCAGGTAAAGTACCTCTCGTAGCGCGCAGGTGCGTAACCATGAGCCCGTCGGATCCACCGGCTCAAGGGAGCCTGAAAATAAAGTTACGTCTAATTGGTTGCAAACTGCTCCACCTACCAAGCGTGTTACCCCAATGAAAAATGGTCCCTGAGGTCAGCGTCAGCGAGTACGCCTATGCCCGTGTAATGCATGCAAGTATGAGTAGCGTTAGCCATCCCTGGACACGTGTTTCAAGGTAGTTGCCTCTCGTCAGCAGGGAGTAGGAAAATGTGTAGGGTTGCTGTGTAAGCTTGAGGTTCCGTATGACACGGGACCGCAGTTTTTGAGTGGTGACGAATATGGATGAGTTTGGTATCTATGAACCGCAAATGACGAGTATAGTGGGTGTACGAAGTTTCGCTATGCAGCCACGTATGGTTCGCCTCATTTTTGGGTTCGTTCATCCGAGCCCTCGGGTTCCATTTTAGATACAGCGTCCATTTTGTTTCTTGCCCTCAGGTAGCCAGCGAACGGGCTTCTTGTCCGCTTCGTGACCCTGGAACTCTCAAGCTTACACGAAGGACACGTGTTCCTTTGAGGTGACTTTTATGATGAGGGAATAACGCGACTAAAGCAGATGGCCCCGCTCGAGGCTCATCTTGCCGCTCCGGCCTATTGTTTTAGCCACGCATACATTAGACACGAGGTCTTTGACCCCTCTATCGAGTTTCCTTTATTGCCCCCAACACTCTTTTCTAACCTGTTGTGCATCCTTGTCCTTTCCTTACATCTGTTTTCCGTCTTTCCTCTTAATGCGTTTATGGTTAGGATGGAATGTGTTTATCGTGGAGGGGATATGTTTTTACAGTTGGGAACCGGCAAGACTGTTGTAATTATGTTCCGGCCTCTTGAAACCTGAATGCGACCCTTTTGCAGTTTATTGTGGGAACTGAGTTGTAACCTTTGTTCACCATACTGTGCTATGGCCGAAACCTGTATAAAAGGAGCGATCCACTTCTACGAATTTGAAGCAGTCTCCGAGAACCTACACGTTGTGTACTTCTTGTGACCTCTGTATCCCTGCAGTAAATAAACGCTGATCTCTGACGTCGCTGGAAGTGTCCCGTGTCTCTGTGTTTAGTACGCCAGAACAGGTAACCCACGAAGGTTTCAGGTGTTGTTCCCTGGCACCGCTGGGTCTTTAGAATAACCCAGTCCTTCAGTTGGCGCCCAACGTCGGGCGACATCAACGGTACCGGTCCAAAGCCCGACGATCGTGAGGAACTTCGTGTGAAATCTCCGAGGGAAGGTGCACCCCGCTTCATCGATCCAGTTGTCGAAATAAGTGGCCCGACGTCTTTTCCCGCGAAGATCCCCGCCTCCTGACGGCTGCGACGGACCGATGCCCTGACTGTCGACCTGTTTTGGCGCCTGGTGTAGTCCTTTGAACGGCGAGACGATCAACGGGCCTTCCTGGTGACGCCATTGTTCTTTCAGTTAAGTATTTGTGGGTCGCTCCCAGTGTTGCTTTGTTGGTTGCATGGTTCCATAGCATTCGTGGTTCTTAGTTGTTGGGTTTTATTTGACGATTGCAATTGCCAAAAACCGAGGGTCTTGCATTTTTGCGAGGACATCGTAATCCGATAGCCCTTGAAGTTTGTATACTCGGTTAGTGTGCACGATGCCTGGCCGTAGTACTTTGTTTGGGTTTCTTAAATGCTGCAGCATGGATTCCCGGCTGGAGGATTCATGTCCGATACCTCCGGCTGGAACTCCGCTTTACGAGCTCTATAGTCGCCATGGCGTGGGTCCTATCGTATATAATGCATATTGGGTTCGTTACACTAAAAAGGATGGTGTCCTTAGTTGGCCACCTCATGGTAGTTTCGAGACTGCCATTTTAGATAACTTGGAAGCTAAATTATTTCAAAGGAAAGTTAGGCCGGCCATGTTTGATTCCTTCCGGTTATGGCGGAAAGAGGCCAAACAGAAAGAAATCATACAGAATAAGAAAAATAAACGAGAAGGTGTTATTACGGTGATGCGCAATGCAGAACAATATCAGTTAGATAAAGATGAGAAAGAGCAGGAAGTTAGTGCTCGGCTTCACCACATGGCAGTGGACAAATGTTATCCGGTGCTACCTTCTACGACCGATAAGACAGGAGAAGAATCGGTGGAAGATTCGCTTTTGTCTTATCTGATGAAATCGCCACCTCCCTATGCTCCTGATGTTATGGGTCCCGTTCGTCCACCTCTTCCTCAACCCGCTGGTTTGGCGGCTGCTGGTCAGCCCGCCGTTCCTCCCGTACTCCTGAATCCCCTTGGGCCACAGATCGTACATCCTCTTGTCCCGGCTTCTCTCCCTACTGCGCCTTTCCAAGTTCCTCCTCAGCCTGTCGTTCCCGCTACTCCTGCTGCTGCGTCTACTTCTACCGTTTCCACCCCTATGGCTGCTACGCCTGCATCTTCGTCTTCTTCTCCTTCTGTTCGTAGTCGTCTTTTGACTGCTGTTTCTTCTCTTTATTCTCCGCTTTTTGGGCCGATACTTGGCTCGACTCTTTCAGACATTGCTCAAAGACGCAGTCAGCTTCCTGATGGTAGGGAACGTGAATCGTTGGTGAAAACTGCACGTAGGTGGATTCGCAACCCTGTTAAATACACCCCACGTGTAGTGTTCGAAACGTTTTCTCAGTTTAATGTGCCCACGCAACGGTTTGTGTTCGAAGAATTGTGTAAATCATTGAAAGAGGAGTGGGACGATGATATAGCTAATGATATACCACCTGAGGTTTCCGAGCTACAGCTTCGGTTTGCCACGGGTGTCATTGTAGGTGACAAAGTTCGAGAGGCTCTGGAACGCTTGTTATCCTTTCGTTGTACAGTGCAACCGCGTGCGCTGTTTAAGGACGCGACCGCGGAATGGATGGCACAACCTGGCCAATATCCTATGCGGGAAGTTCCCCCGGTATGGATGCCAGGTGACGCTGCTGCTAACCCTCCTGTCCCAGGCCATTTCCAGAGGGTGTGGATACACCTCCCTTGGAAGCGATCGGAAGTTTTGCAAGTGAAGCAATCCCTACCTGATCCCCGTAAGAATCCTGCAGGGTACTATAAAGAACTGTCCCAATTGGTGGATGCTACTGTTATGAACCTAGCCGATGTTGATATGTTGTTTGGCAATGTGGTGCCTCAGCCGATTTGGGCGAAAATTCGTCACGAGAATCACGTAGCCGAGTTAGGCGGTGACTGGGCTGCCCTTACAGCGGCAGATGCCCGGCAGGTCGGTGGGGCTAAACCCGAACAGATTATTGTGGCTTTGCCCCAGAGGATAATTACCCTCATGAAAACGCTTATGCCTGCGATGCGCGTCAATTGGGACAAATTATCGGCGTGCAGGCAAAAGAGAGATGAAAGTGTTTCCGATTTCTTTACGAGATTTGAGGAAGCGTTCATTGACCATAGTGGTCAGGACATGGGTTCCGAGGGTGGTCAGCGGCTGTTCGTTGATAAGTTTGTATCGAATTTGTTGCCCGACCTTAGCAACAAGTTGAAGAATTCTGAGAGTGCGTGGGCTGTTTCTACCACTGCCCAAATATTGGCTACGGCCCAATATTATGAGAATAGAGAAAAGGAGGAAAGTGAGCGTGCAGAAAAGAAAACGAAGGATCTCAAAACTAAGGTCTTGTTGCAGCAAGCCTACCCACCGCGTCCGAATTTCAGTGATACACAGCAGCCAAACAGATCGCAATCACAGTTCTCTAGATCACAGCCGCGAAATGTGTCGCCTGCGCCTCGCCTTGTGCTGGGCTATAATCAATGTGCATATTGCCGTGGGGAGGGCCATTTGAAGTTTGACTGTCCGGTTCTCCGTGATAGGAACAATGGTGTGTCGGCTCGAGGAGGACGTAGTGGCCCTCAACAGGGTTCTCGTGGTAGAGGTCGCGGAGTTACCCAGAATCAGGCCGAACGCTTTGCGACGTCTTCGGATTCGCAAAATTGTTTCGATCGCCGCGACCTGCCGTCCGGCCGGTCTACACAGTATCATGTAGATGATTGTTATGTTGAGTGTGATGTTGATGCGGACGGTATCTACTAGGACAGCCATAGACAAAGGAAGGGAGAAGTATCAGTTCCGGTTGATCAGAGAGGGCCATATGTTGCAGTAGCCACTATGGGCGTTGTTGAGCCTTTTCTGTTGGACACTGGTGCGGCAAAAAGTTCCATTATGCATTCAAAACTCCCTGGCGCGCCTTTGTCTGGCTTAACGAATGTTTCCGTTGGATTTTCTGGCGCCCCCGTTAGTAATCCAGTTTCTAGCCCTTTGCCCCTTACCATTGGGTCTCATGAGCTGGAAGCTCCTTTGATTTTGACTACTGGTTGTGGTGAGAATCTTTTGGGTTTAGATTTGTTGAAAAGGTTACATGCGACTTTGTACTGTTCTCCTACGGGTGTGGAGCTCACGTTGGGTAAGAGCGTGATTTCCCCTATGTATTTATCGATCGACAAGCTCCCATCGGAATTGAGATCTCTTCCAGACTCCTTGTGGGCGACAGGTCCCAATGACGTGGGCCTGTTGGATATACCACCTTATGTTGTCCACCTAAAAGTTGGTGCGCGTTTGCCACGTATACCTCAGTATCGTATTTCCCTTGATGGTGAAAGGGCACTATTAGCGATCATTTATGATTTGATCGGCAAGGATGTTATTGAGGAGACACGAGGTAATGTGTGCAATAGTCCCGTGTTGCCTATTCTGAAACGAACGGATCCCTCCAAGCCTCCCGTGTATCGTCTAGTTATCGACTTACGGGAGGTGAATAAAGTAGTTGTTCCGCAATTTCCTGTGGTGCCAGATATTACAGCTTTACTGACTCTGATTCCAGCCACTGCATCATGGTTCTCGGTCATCGATCTGAAGAATGCGTTCTTTAGCATTCCAATTGCTGAGGAAAGCAGAGATTTGTTTGGTTTCTCATTAGGTGGTCGTAGCTTCAGATTCAAACGCGCTCCACAGGGCTACTGTGAGAGTCCATCAATCTACAGTCAAGCTCTTAAGAGTCAGCTTGATGCGTTTGTGTTACCGGCTGGTGCAGCCTTGATTCAGTACGTTGATGATCTGTTAGTTGCTGCTGACACTGAACAGCTCTGTAGAGCCATTACAGTGTCTTTGTTACAGCATCTCTGTGCTTTACATCATAAAGTGTCACCTTCCAAACTACAATATTGTTGTCAAGAAGTTACCTATCTCGGTCACTTATTGTCAAAGGCGGGAAGAAGGTTGACCCCTGAACGAATTGCAGCAATTGCTCGAATGCCTGTGCCAGCAACTCAGAGAGATGTGCGTGCCTTTTTAGGTATCACGTCATACTGCAGACAGTGGATCCCGAATTTTTCACTGTTAGCGAAGCCATTGGTAGCTCTCACGTGCAAGGACGTTTCAACCCCTTTGCCTTGGACGGAGGAATGTCAGAAAAGTTTTTCTGAACTACGTGATGCGCTGTGTTCGGCTCCTGTGTTAGGTACTCCTGATTACAGTAAGCCTTTCACATTATACGTCCATGAGAGGGACGGTTGTGCGTTGAGTGTTCTAACGCAACAATTTGGTGATAAGCAGCGTCCGTGTGCATATTTTTCCTCGACCTTAGACCCGGTGGCTAGAGCGTTGCCAAGTTGCTTGAGGGCGACAGCGGCAGCTGCGGCGTCTATTCGGCAGTCCGCAGGTCTGGTCATGGACAATATGCTCATAGTAATGGTTCCGCATGCAGTTGATACTCTCTTGAATCGGACAAAGACTCAACATCTGACGAGTGCAAGGTTGTCTGGGTACGAGCTGACCCTTTTGGCAAATCACGTACAGATCAAGCGTTGTAATGTACTGAATCCGGCGACATTGTTGCCGATTAATATGGAATCAGATGATGTGCTGCCACATGATTGTTATTTACGGACTGAGGAAGAAACAAAAGGTCGTGTGGACCTGAAAAACACTCCTTTGTCAGATCCTGATGGTACTTTGTATGTGGATGGCTCTTGCTTCAAGTTGCCGAATGGTGATGTGACGACTGCGTATGCTGTAGTGACGTTGAGTACGGTTGTGGAAACTGCAAGATTGAACCAGAATTCCGCGCAAGCGGCAGAGTTAATTGCATTGACAAGAGCGTGTGTTTTGTCGAAGGGAAAGCGATTGAATGTGTTTACCGACAGTCAGTATGCGTTTGGTGTTGCGCACAATTTTGGAAGATTGTGGAGAGAAAGAGGATTTATGACATCGCATGGTACGAAGATCCAACACGGGCATCTCGTGAATGATCTTTTGGATGCACTCACATTGCCTAAACAAGTGGCGATCGTCAAATGTAGTGCACATCGGAAAGTGACGGATGATGTTGGTCGTGGTAATGCATTTGCGGATGAGATTGCTAAAGAAACGGCTAAGAATCTTGCGACTCGAATGTATGTCACGAGTTTAGTGAGGTGGCCGGCGGAGACTGGTATGTGTGAAAATACTGTTGAAAGTGTGAAAGCAATTCAGAACGAAGCTACGGAAGCTGAAAAGACCAAGTGGAAAGAAAGTACAGGGAAATTGGATATGCATGGATGTTGGGTTGACCTGACGGAATGCCAGAGGTGGATGTTACCAGACGCATATGTATTAGCTGTTGTGACGATGGCTCATGGGTTGTCACATATTAGTGCGAAAGGAATATGTAAGTTCTTGTCTCCTGTATGGAGGAATGATGGTATCGCTAAGTGTGCCGAAAGAGTGGTTAAGAATTGTATGGTGTGTTTGATGCATAATCCCGGAAAAGGCACCCCCACTCCACCTGGTCATTTCGCTCCTCCTGTTTGTCCCTTTGAGGTTATCCAGCTGGACTTCATCCATATGGAGAGATGCAATAATCTGAAGTATGTATTGGTTGTGGTTTGCGCGTTCTCCAGATGGATTGAGGCCTATCCTCTTAAGGATAATACTGCCCTGTCCACAGCAAAAATCCTGCTGAAGGAATACTTTCCTCGGTACGGAATGCCCCGGATTGTATGGTCGGATAATGGGAGTGAGTTTGTGGGAAGTGTAATGCAGAGTGTGTGTAAGGGCCTTGGAATTCGTCAGAAATTCCACAGTGCTAATCATCCTCAGGCAGCGGGTTTGGTTGAAGGGTACAATGGTACCCTGAAGCTGAAACTTGCCAAGATTCAAGCTACGACTGGTCTGTCATGGCCTGATGCCTTGCCTCTGGCTCTCCTATCGACCAGAGCAACCGTACACTCTCGAGTAGGGCTTAGCCCATATGAGATTGTGTTCGGTCGCCCTGCGAATATTTGGGGAGTCCCGAGACCTAGGGCTTTTGATAGTCTTGAATATCCAATGTTGATCGATTACTTGCATGATTTGACCACTAAACTACGGTTAATTCACCAACAGGTCTTTGAAGCTCTACCAGCGCAGACAGAGGGTCCTGGACACCAGCTTCGGCCAGGAGATTGGGTGGTTACCCGAAACTTTGGTCGAAAGCGTAATTTGGAGCCAAGATTCGTCGGACCCCACCAAGTCTTGTTGACGACGAGGACAGCGGTTCGACTGACGGGCCGGAAAAATTGGGTTCATGCCAGCCACACAAAGAAGGTACCGATCCCCTTACCAACCGACTGTTGGGTGAGAACTGGGATTTCGGCCGCAGAAACTGAGACTCCTTTGCGCTTTGTGCCGTTTAGCGACGCTCACCCTGTGGAGGAGGATTCGTCATTGTCAGATCCACAGGTGGAGTCATTAGTAGCAGAAAACCCAAGGTCCGACTCGTCATCTGTTTCATTGAACACTGTTGCGCCATCTGAACAATTGTTCGTAGAGCAAACTCGACCTGGAAGAAGTCGATACTTTCTTCGTTCAAGGACTAATAAAAATTGACAGTATAGTGGTCTTTAACGTTACGAATATTATGAACAATTACATCCTTTCTTTCTGAGTTTTTTTGTGCTTTCCACTGCTAAGAGACTTGTAATAAATCGAGGAAACCTCGCCATCCGGGTCACCGTAGGGCCGTGCGGGTACTTCTTTCTGTTTAGCAGGTTTCTGACGTTAGGTTGGTTACTTTTGTCGATCTCTGGGAACTCCTGGGGATTGATAATCGCCACTCAGAACGAAGTGCGTCAAGTACGTCACGGACGGTTTGTAGAGGATGGCATTCTCTAAGCTAGTGGACGAAGAAAGGGTGTCAGCGCAGAGATCAGAGTTATGGAGGGTTGTACAAACAAGATGTTTTCTGTTTCAGGTGTTTCTATTGTTTCTAACTGTATCTATGTTATTGGTGGGTGGAGTGTATTTCGGAGTATCGTTGTTCTTGCCTTCTGCTTCACCTACCTCTGCTCTTAACCTAAGTTCCCTCACTACTGTTTCCCCACATTCCTTTCATCCTTTGCCTCAACATGAGCAGGTTAGACGTGCGGAATTTATGAATAATTCCTTTATTCAACTCCTACATCAGCATCAGTTGGTGGTGAATACTACCAATTGTTGGGTGTGTGGGTTAATGCCACACACTATGGATAGGGGTATTCCGTATTTGGTCCTTCCATACAGCTCCCAGGGTTCAGCTCGAGCATTCCAAACTATGTTTCGCAGTGCACTAGATTCCTACCCCAGTCGAGAGCCACGGTCTATGGTTTTGGGGCTTGATGTCAACCTGGGGTTGGAAGATTCTAATGATCGTAGGGGCTGTTGTAGCATTTCTGTTCACGTGTTGTCTTTGTGTGCAGTGTGGTCCTGCCTTATGTGGCCTATGTGCTACGACGTGTATAAGGCGGCCATCTGTTACCAAGGAGACATTGATGGATAGAATGATGTTCCAGCAGCAGCTGAACGAACTGATGAATATTGATATAGATTCCGATCTTGACTAGTGCTTGCCTACATGAGGGCAAAAGGAGCGTCTGAGGTTCCGTATGACACGGGACCGCAGTTTTTGAGTGGTGACGAATATGGATGAGTTTGGTATCTATGAACCGCAAATGACGAGTATAGTGGGTGTACGAAGTTTCGCTATGCAGCCACGTATGGTTCGCCTCATTTTTGGGTTCGTTCATCCGAGCCCTCGGGTTCCATTTTAGATACAGCGTCCATTTTGTTTCTTGCCCTCAGGTAGCCAGCGAACGGGCTTCTTGTCCGCTTCGTGACCCTGGAACTCTCAAGCTTACACGAAGGACACGTGTTCCTTTGAGGTGACTTTTATGATGAGGGAATAACGCGACTAAAGCAGATGGCCCCGCTCGAGGCTCATCTTGCCGCTCCGGCCTATTGTTTTAGCCACGCATACATTAGACACGAGGTCTTTGACCCCTCTATCGAGTTTCCTTTATTGCCCCCAACACTCTTTTCTAACCTGTTGTGCATCCTTGTCCTTTCCTTACATCTGTTTTCCGTCTTTCCTCTTAATGCGTTTATGGTTAGGATGGAATGTGTTTATCGTGGAGGGGATATGTTTTTACAGTTGGGAACCGGCAAGACTGTTGTAATTATGTTCCGGCCTCTTGAAACATGAATGCGACCCTTTTGCAGTTTATTGTGGGAACTGAGTTGTAACCTTTGTTCACCATACTGTGCTATGGCCGAAACCTGTATAAAAGGAGCGATCCACTTCTACGAATTTGAAGCAGTCTCCGAGAACCTACACGTTGTGTACTTCTTGTGACCTCTGTATCCCTGCAGTAAATAAACGCTGATCTCTGACGTCGCTGGAAGTGTCCCGTGTCTCTGTGTTTAGTACGCCAGAACAGGTAACCCACGAAGGTTTCAGGTGTTGTTCCCTGGCACCGCTGGGTCTTTAGAATAACCCAGTCCTTCAAGCTGCTAAAATCGTTATCAGGTAAAGTACCTCTCGTAGCGCGCAGGTGCGTAACCATGAGCCCGTCGGCTCCACCTGCTCAAGGGAGCCTGAAAATAAAGTTAAGTCTAATTGGTCGCACACTGCTCCACCTACCAAGCGTGTTACCCCAATGAAAAATGGTCCCTGAGGTCAGCGTCGGCGAGTACGCCTATGCCTGTGTAATGCATGCAAGTATGAGTAGCGTTAGCCATCCCTGGACACGTGTTTCGAGGTAGTTGCCTCTCATCAGCAGGGAGTAGGAAAATGTGTAGGGTTGCTGTGTAAGCTGCTAAAATCGTTATCAGGTAAAGTACCTCTCGTAGCGCGCAGGTGCGTAACCATGAGCCCGTCGGCTCCACCGGCTCAAGGGAGCCTGAAAATAAAGTTAAGTCTAATTGGTCGCACACTGCTCCACCTACCAATCGTGTTACCCCAATGAAAAATGGTCCCTGAGGTCAGCGTCGGCGAGTACGCCTGTGCCCGTGTAATGCATGCAAGTATGAGTAGCGTTAGCCATCCCTGGACACGTGTTTCGAGGTAGTTGCCTCTCGTCAGCAGGGAGTAGGAAAATGTGTAGGGTTGCTGTGTAAGCTGCTAAAATCGTTATTAGGTAAAGTACCTCTCGTAGCGCGCAGGTGCGTAACCATGAGCCCGTCGGCTCCACCGGCTCAAGGGAGCCTGAAAATAAAGTTAAGTCTAATTGGTCGCACACTGCTCCACCTACCAAGTGTGTTACCCCAATGAAAAATGGTCCCTGAGGTCAGCGTCGGCGAGTACGCCTATGCCCGTGTAATGCATGCAAGTATGAGTAGCGTTAGCCATCCCTGGACACGTGTTTCGAGGTAGTTGCCTCTCGTCAGCAGGGAGTAGGAAAATGTGTAGGGTGCTGTGTAAGCTGCTAAAATCGTTATCAGGTAAAGTACCTCTCGTAGCGCGCAGGTGCGTAACCATGAGCCCGTCGGCTCCACCGGCTCAAGGGAGACTGAAAATAAAGTTAAGTCTAATTGGTCGCACACTGCTCCACCTACCAAGCGTGTTACCCCAATGAAAAATGGTCCCTGAGGTCAGCGACGGCGAGTACGCCTATGCCCGTGTAATGCATGCAAGTATGAGTAGCGTTAGCCATCCCTGGACACGTGTTTCGAGGTAGTTGCCTCTCGTCAGCAGGGAGTAGGAAAATGTGTAGGGTTGCTGTGTAAGCTGCTAAAATCGTTATCAGGTAAAGTACCTCTCGTAGCGCGCAGGTGCGTAACCATGAGCCCGTCGGATCCACCGGCTCAAGGGAGCCTGAAAATAAAGTTACGTCTAATTGGTTGCAAACTGCTCCACCTACCAAGCGTGTTACCCCAATGAAAAATGGTCCCTGAGGTCAGCGTCGGCGAGTACGCCTATGCCCGTGTAATGCATGCAAGTATGAGTAGCGTTAGCCATCCCTGGACACGTGTTTCGAGGTAGTTGCCTCTCGTCAGCAGGGAGTAGGAAAATGTGTAGGGTTGCTGTGTAAGCTGCTAAAATCGTTATCAGGTAAAGTACCTCTCGTAGCGCGCAGGTGCGTAACCATGAGCCCGTCGGCTCCACCGGCTCAAGGGAGCCTGAAAATAAAGTTAAGTCTAATTGGTCGCACACTGCTCCACCTACCAAGCAAGTTACCCCAATGAAAAATGGTCCCTGAGGTCAGCGTCGGCGAGTACGCCTATGCCCGTGTAATGCATGCAAGTATGAGTAGCGTTAGCCATCCCTGGACACGTGTTTCGAGGTAGTTGCCTCTCGTCAGCAGGGAGTAGGAAAATGTGTAGGGTTGCTGTGTAAGCTGCTAAAATCGTTATCAGGTAAAGTACCTCTCGTAGCGCGCAGGTGCGTAACCATGAGCCCGTCTGCTCCACCGGCTCAAGGGAGCCTGAAAATAAAGTTAAGTCTAATTGGTCGCACACTGCTCCACCTACCAAGCGTGTTACCCCAATGAAAAATGGTCCCTGAGGTCAGCGTCGGCAAGTACGCCTATGCCCATGTAATGCATGCAAGTATGAGTAGCGTTAGCCATCCCTGGACACGTGTTTCGAGGTAGTTGCCTCTCGTCAGCAGGGAGTAGGAAAATGTGTAGGGTTGCTGTGTAAGCTGCTAAAATCGTTATCAGGTAAAGTACCTCTCGTAGCGCGCAGGTGCGTAACCATGAGCCCGTCGGCTCCACCGGCTCAAGGGAGCCTGAAAATAAAGTTAAGTCTAATTGGTCGCACACTGCTCCACCTACTAAGCGTGTTACCCCAATGAAAAATGGTCCCTGAGGTCAGCGTCGGCGAGTACGCCTATGCCCGTGTAATGCATGCAAGTATGAGTAGCGTTAGCCATCCCTGGACACGTGTTTCGAGGTAGTTGCCTCTCGTTAGCAGGGAGTAGGAAAATGTGTAGGGTTGCTGTGTAAGCTGCTAAAATCGTTATCAGGTAAAGTACCTCTCGTAGCGCGCAGGTGCGTAACCATGAGCCCGTCGGCTCCACCGGCTCAAGGGAGCCTGAAAATAAAGTTAAGTCTAATTGGTCGCACACTGCTCCACCTACCAAGCGTGTTACCCCAATGAAAAATGGTCCCTGAGGTCAGCGTCGGCGAGTACGCCTATGCCCGTGTAATGCATGCAAGTATGAGTAGCGTTAGCCATCCCTGGACACGTGTTTCGAGGTAGTTGCCTCTCGTCAACAGGGAGTAGGAAAATGTGTAGGGTTGCTGTGTAAGCTGCTAAAATCGTTATCAGGTAAAGTACCTCTCGTAGCGTGCAGGTGTGTAACCATGAGCCCGTCGGCTCCACCGGCTCAAGGGAGCCTGAAAATAAAGTTAAGTCTAATTGGTCGCACACTGCTCCACCTACCAAGCGTGTTACCCCAATGAAAAATGGTCCCTGAGGTCAGCGTCGGCGAGTACGCCTATGCCTGTGTAATGCATGCAAGTATGAGTAGCGTTAGCCATCCCTGGACACGTGTTTCGAGGTAGTTGTCTCTCGTCAGCAGGGAGTAGGAAAATGTGTAGGGTTGCTGTGTAAGCTGCTAAAATCGTTATCAGGTAAAGTACCTCTCGTAGCGCGCAGGTGCGTAACCATGAGCCCGTCGGCTCCACCGGCTCAAGGGAGCCTGAAAATAAAGTTAAGTCTAATTGGTCGCACACTGCTCCACCTACCAAGCGTGTTACCCCAATGAAAAATGGTCCCTGAGGTCAGCGTCGGCGAGTACGCCTATGCCCGTGTAATGCATGCAAGTATGAGTAGCGTTAGCCATCCCTGGACACGTGTTTTGAGGTAGTTGCCTCTCGTCAGCAGGGAGTAGGAAAATGTGTAGGGTTGCTGTGTAAGCTGCTAAAATCGTTATCAGGTAAAGTACCTCTCGTAGCGCGCAGGTGCGTAACCATGAGTCCGTCGGCTCCACCGGCTCAAGGGAGCCTGAAAATAAAGTTAAGTCTAATTGGTCGCACACTGCTCCACCTACCAAGCGTGTTACCCCAATGAAAAATGGTCCCTGAGGTCAGCGTCGGCGAGTACGCCTATGCCCGTGTAATGCATGCAAGTATGAGTAGCGTTAGCCATCCCTGGACACGTGTTTCGAGGTAGTTGCCTCTCGTCAGCAGGGAGTAGGAAAATGTGTAGGGTTGCTGTGTAAGCTGCTAAAATCGTTATCAGGTAAAGTACCTCTCGTAGCGCGCAGGTGCGTAACCATGAGCCCGTCGGCTCCACCGGCTCAAGGGAGCCTGAAAATAAAGTTAAGTCTAATTGGTCGCACACTGCTCCACCTACCAAGCGTGTTACCCCAATGAAAAATGGTCCCTGAGGTCAGCGTCGGCGAGTACGCCTATGCCCGTGTAATGCATGCAAGTATGAGTAGCGTTAGCCATCCCTGGACATGTGTTTCGAGGTAGTTGCCTCTCGTCAGCAGGGAGTAGGAAAATGTGTAGGGTTGCTGTGTAAGCTGCTAAAATCGTTATCAGGTAAAGTACCTCTCGTAGCGCGCAGGTGCGTAACCATGAGCCCGTCGGCTCCACCGGCTCAAGGGAGCCTGAAAATAAAGTTAAGTCTAATTGGTCGCACACTGCTCCACCTACCAAGCGTGTTACCCCAATGAAAAATCGTCCCTGAGGTCAGCGTCGACGAGTACGCCTATGCCCGTGTAATGCATGCAAGTATGAGTAGCGTTAGCCATCCCTGGACACGTGTTTTGAGGTAGTTGCCTCTCGTCAGCAGGGAGTAGGAAAATGTGTAGGGTTGCTGTGTAAGCTGCTAAAATCGTTATCAGGTAAAGTACCTCTCGTAGCGCGCAGGTGCGTAACCATGAGCCCGTCGGCTCCACCGGCTCAAGGGAGACGGAAAATAAAGTTAAGTCTAATTGGTCGCACACTGCTCCACCTACCAAGCGTGTTACCCCAATGAAAAATGGTAACTGAGGTCAGCGACGGCGAGTACGCCTATGCCCGAGTAATGCATGCAAGTATGAGTAGCGTTAGCCATCCCTGGACACGTGTTTCGAGGTAGTTGCCTCTCGTCAGCAGGGAGTAGGAAAATGTGTAGGGTTGCTGTGTAAGCTGCTAAAATCGTTATCAGGTAAAGTACCTCTCGTAGCGCGCAGGTGCGTAACCATGAGCCCGTCGGATCCACCGGCTCAAGGGAGCCTGAAAATAAAGTTAAGTCTAATTGGTCGCACACTGCTCCACCTACCAAGCGTGTTACCCCAATGAAAAATGGTCCCTGAGGTCAGCGTCGGCGAGTACGCCTGTGCCCGTGTAATGCATGCAAGTATGAGTAGCGTTAGCCATCCCTGGACACGTGTTTCGAGGTAGTTGCCTCTCGTCAGCAGGGAGTAGGAAAATGTGTAGGGTTGCTGTGTAAGCTGCTAAAATCGTTATTAGGTAAAGTACCTCTCGTAGCGCGCAGGTGCGTAACCATGAGCCCGTCGGCTCCACCGGCTCAAGGGAGCCTGAAAATAAAGTTAAGTCTAATTGGTCGCACACTGCTCCACCTACCAAGCGTGTTACCCCAATGAAAAATGGTCCCTGAGGTCAGCGTCGGCGAGTACGCCTATGCCCGTGTAATGCATGCAAGTATGAGTAGCGTTAGCCATCCCTGGACACGTGTTTCGAGGTAGTTGCCTCTCGTCAGCAGGGAGTAGGAAAATGTGTAGGGTTGCTGTGTAAGCTGCTAAAATAGTTATCAGGTAAAGTACCTCTCGTAGCGCGCAGGTGCGTAACCATGAGCCCGTCGGCTCCACCGGCTCAAGGGAGCCTGAAAATAAAGTTAAGTCTAATTGGTCGCACACTGCTCCACCTACCAAGCGTGTTACCCCAATGAAAAATGGTCCCTGAGGTCAGCGTCGGCGAGTACGCCTATGCCCGTGTAATGCATGCAAGTATGAGTAGCGTTAGCCATCCCTGGACACGTGTTTCGAGGTAGTTGCCTCTCGTCAGCAGGGAGTAGGAAAATGTGTAGGGTTGCTGTGTAAGCTGCTAAAATCGTTATCAGGTAAAGTAACTCTCGTAGCGCGCAGGTGCGTAACCATGAGCCCGTCGGCTCCACCGGCTCAAGGGAGCCTGAAAATAAAGTTAAGTCTAATTGGTCGCACACTGCTCCACCTACCAAGCGTGTTACCCCAATGAAAAATCGTCCCTGAGGTCAGCGTCG
Organism: Triturus cristatus; assembly: GCF_964204655.1. Classification (NCBI taxonomy): domain Eukaryota; kingdom Metazoa; phylum Chordata; class Amphibia; order Caudata; family Salamandridae; genus Triturus; species Triturus cristatus. The sequence goes on from NC_140588.1 coordinate 688,588,329, forward strand.
ACGAGTACGCCTATGCCCGTGTAATGCATGCAAGTATGAGTAGCGTTAGCCATCCCTGGACACGTGTTTCGAGGTAGTTGCCTCTCGTCAGCAGGGAGTAGGAAAATGTGTAGGGTTGCTGTGTAAGCTGCTAAAATCGTTATCAGGTAAAGTACTTCTCGTAGCGCGCAGGTGCATAACCATGAGCCCGTCGGCTCCACCGGCTCAAGGGAGCCTGAAAATAAAGTTAAGTCTAATTGGTCGCACACTGCTCCACCTACCAAGCGTGTTACCCCAATGAAAAATGGTCCCTGAGGTCAGCGTCGGCGAGTACGCCTATGCCCGTGTAATGCATGCAAGTATGAGTAGCGTTAGCCATCCCTGGACACGTGTTTCGAGGTAGTTGCCTCGCGTCAGCAGGGAGTAGGAAAATGTGTAGGGTTGCTGTGTAAGCTGCTAAAATCGTTATCAGGTAAAGTACCTCTCGTAGCGCTCAGGTGCGTAACCATGAGCCCGTCGGCTCCACCGGCTCAAGGGAGCCTGAAAATAAAGTTAAGTCTAATTGGTCGCACACTGCTCCACCTACCAAGCGTGTTACCCCAATGAAAAATGGTCCCTGAGGTCAGCGTCGGCGAGTACGCCTATGCCTGTGTAATGCATGCAAGTATGAGTAGCGTTAGCCATCCCTGGACACGTGTTTCGAGGTAGTTGCCTCTCATCAGCAGGGAGTAGGAAAATGTGTAGGGTTGCTGTGTAAGCTGCTAAAATCGTTATCAGGTAAAGTACCTCTCGTAGCGCGCAGGTGCGTAACCATGAGCCCGTCGGCTCCACCGGCTCAAGGGAGCCTGAAAATAAAGTTAAGTCTAATTGGTCGCACACTGCTCCACCTACCAAGCGTGTTACCCCAATGAAAAATGGTCCCTGAGGTCATCGTCGGCGAGTACGCCTGTGCCCGTGTAATGCATGCAAGTATGAGTAGCGTTAGCCATCCCTGGACACGTGTTTCGAGGTAGTTGCCTCTCGTCAGCAGGGAGTAGGAAAATGTGTAGGGTTGCTGTGTAAGCTGCTAAAATCGTTATCAGGTAAAGTACCTCTCGTAGCGCGCAGGTGCGTAACCATGAGCCCGTCGGCTCCACCGGCTCAAGGGAGCCTGAAAATAAAGTTAAGTCTAATTGGTCGCACACTGCTCCACCTACCAAGCGTGTTACCCCAATGAAAAATGGTCCCTGAGGTCAGCGTCGGCGAGTACGCCTATGCCCGTGTAATGCATGCAAGTATGAGTAGCGTTAGCCATCACTGGACACGTGTTTCGAGGTAGTTGCCTCTCGTCAGCAGGGAGTAGGAAAATGTGTAGGGTTGCTGTGTAAGCTGCTAAAATCGTTATCAGGTAAAGTACCTCTCGTAGCGCGCAGGTGCGTAACCATGAGCCCGTCGGCTCCACCGGCTCAAGGGAGACTGAAAATAAAGTTAAGTCTAATTGGTCGCACACTGCTCCACCTACCAAGCGTGTTACCCCAATGAAAAATGGTCCCTGAGGTCAGCGACGGCGAGTACGCCTATGCCCGTGTAATGCATGCAGGTATGAGTAGCGTTAGCCATCCCTGGACACGTGTTTCGAGGTAGTTGCCTCTCGTCAGCAGGGAGTAGGAAAATGTGTAGGGTTGCTGTGTAAGCTGCTAAAATCGTTATCAGGTAAAGTACCTCTCGTAGCGCGCAGGTGCGTAACCATGAGCCCGTCGGATCCACCGGCTCAAGGGAGCCTGAAAATAAAGTTACGTCTAATTGGTTGCAAACTGCTCCACCTACCAAGCGTGTTACCCCAATGAAAAATGGTCCCTGAGGTCAGCGTCGGAGAGTACGCCTATGCCCGTGTAATGCATGCAAGTATGAGTAGCGTTAGCCATCCCTGGACACGTGTTTCAAGGTAGTTGCCTCTCGTCAGCAGGGAGTAGGAAAATGTGTAGGGTTGCTGTGTAAGCTGCTAAAATCGTTATCAGGTAAAGTACCTCTCGTAGCGCGCAGGTGCGTAACCATGAGCCCGTCGGCTCCACCGGCTCAAGGGAGCCTGAAAATAAAGTTAAGTCTAATTGGTCGCACACTGCTCCACCTACCAAGCGTGTTACCCCAATGAAAAATGGTCCCTGAGGTCAGCGTCGGCGAGTACGCCTATGCCTGTGTAATGCATGCAAGTATGAGTAGCGTTAGCCATCCCTGGACACGTGTTTCGAGGTAGTTGCCTCTCATCAGCAGGGAGTAGGAAAATGTGTAGGGTTGCTGTGTAAGCTGCTAAAATCGTTATCAGGTAAAGTACCTCTCGTAGCGCGCAGGTGCGTAACCATGAGCCCGTCGGCTCCACCGGCTCAAGGGAGCCTGAAAATAAAGTTAAGTCTAATTGGTCGCACACTGCTCCACCTACCAATCGTGTTACCCCAATGAAAAATGGTCCCTGAGGTCAGCGTCGGCGAGTACGCCTGTGCCCGTGTAATGCATGCAAGTATGAGTAGCGTTAGCCATCCCTGGACACGTGTTTCGAGGTAGTTGCCTCTCGTCAGCAGGGAGTAGGAAAATGTGTAGGGTTGCTGTGTAAGCTGCTAAAATCGTTATTAGGTAAAGTACCTCTCGTAGCGCGCAGGTGCGTAACCATGAGCCCGTCGGCTCCACCGGCTCAAGGGAGCCTGAAAATAAAGTTAAGTCTAATTGGTCGCACACTGCTCCACCTACCAAGCGTGTTACCCCAATGAAAAATGGTCCCTGAGGTCAGCGTCGGCGAGTACGCCTATGCCCGTGTAATGCATGCAAGTATGAGTAGCGTTAGCCATCCCTGGACACGTGTTTCGAGGTAGTTGCCTCTCGTCAGCAGGGAGTAGGAAAATGTGTAGGGTTGCTGTGTAAGCTGCTAAAATCGTTATCAGGTAAAGTACCTCTCGTAGCGCGCAGGTGCGTAACCATGAGCCCGTCGGCTCCACCGGCTCAAGGGAGACTGAAAATAAAGTTAAGTCTAATTGGTCGCACACTGCTCCACCTACCAAGCGTGTTACCCCAATGAAAAATGGTCCCTGAGGTCAGCAACGGCGAGTACGCCTATGCCCGTGTAATGCATGCAAGTATGAGTAGCGTTAGCCATCCCTGGACACGTGTTTCGAGGTAGTTGCCTCTCGTCAGCAGGGAGTAGGAAAATGTGTAGGGTTGCTGTGTAAGCTGCTAAAATCGTTATCAGGTAAAGTACCTCTCGTAGCGCGCAGGTGCGTAACCATGAGCCCGTCGGATCCACCGGCTCAAGGGAGCCTGAAAATAAAGTTACGTCTAATTGGTTGCAAACTGCTCCACCTACCAAGCGTGTTACCCCAATGAAAAATGGTCCCTGAGGTCAGCGTCGGCGAGTACGCCTATGCCCGTGTAATGCATGCAAGTATGAGTAGCGTTAGCCATCCCTGGACACGTGTTTCGAGGTAGTTGCCTCTCGTCAGCAGGGAGTAGGAAAATGTGTAGGGTTGCTGTGTAAGCTGCTAAAATCGTTATCAGGTAAAGTACCTCTCGTAGCGCGCAGGTGCGTAACCATGAGCCCGTCGGCTCCACCGGCTCAAGGGAGCCTGAAAATAAAGTTAAGTCTAATTGGTCGCACACTGCTCCAACTACCAAGCAAGTTACCCCAATGAAAAATGGTCCCTGAGGTCAGCGTCGGCGAGTACGCCTATGCCCGTGTAATGCATGCAAGTATGAGTAGCGTTAGCCATCCCTGGACACGTGTTTCGAGGTAGTTGCCTCTCGTCAGCAGGGAGTAGGAAAATGTGTAGGGTTGCTGTGTAAGCTGCTAAAATCGTTATCAGGTAAAGTACCTCTCGTAGCGCGCAGGTGCGTAACCATGAGCCCGTCGGCTCCACCGGCTCAAGGGAGCCTGAAAATAAAGTTAAGTCTAATTGGTCGCACACTGCTCCACCTACCAAGCGTGTTACCCCAATGAAAAATGGTCCCTGAGGTCAGCGTCGGCAAGTACGCCTATGCCCATGTAATGCATGCAAGTATGAGTAGCGTTAGCCATCCCTGGACACGTGTTTCGAGGTAGTTGCCTCTCGTCAGCAGGGAGTAGGAAAATGTGTAGGGTTGCTGTGTAAGCTGCTAAAATCGTTATCAGGTAAAGTACCTCTCGTAGCGCGCAGGTGCGTAACCATGAGCCCGTCGGCTCCACCGGCTCAAGGGAGCCTGAAAATAAAGTTAAGTCTAATTGGTCGCACACTGCTCCACCTACTAAGCGTGTTACCCCAATGAAAAATGGTCCCTGAGGTCAGCGTCGGCGAGTACGCCTATGCCCGTGTAATGCATGCAAGTATGAGTAGCGTTAGCCATCCCTGGACATGTGTTTCGAGGTAGTTGCCTCTCGTCAGCAGGGAGTAGGAAAATGTGTAGGGTTGCTGTGTAAGCTGCTAAAATCGTTATCAGGTAAAGTACCTCTCGTAGCGCGCAGGTGCGTAACCATGAGCCCGTCGGCTCCACCGGCTCAAGGGAGCCTGAAAATAAAGTTAAGTCTAATTGGTCGCACACTGCTCCACCTACCAAGCGTGTTACCCCAATGAAAAATCGTCCCTGAGGTCAGCGTCGACGAGTACGCCTATGCCCGTGTAATGCATGCAAGTATGAGTAGCGTTAGCCATCCCTGGACACGTGTTTCGAGGTAGTTGCCTCTCGTCAGCAGGGAGTAGGAAAATGTGTAGGGTTGCTGTGTAAGCTGCTAAAATCGTTATCAGGTAAAGTACCTCTCGTAGCGCGCAGGTGCGTAACCATGAGCCCGTCGGCTCCACCGGCTCAAGGGAGACGGAAAATAAAGTTAAGTCTAATTGGTCGCACACTGCTCCACCTACCAAGCGTGTTACCCCAATGAAAAATGGTAACTGAGGTCAGCGACGGCGAGTACGCCTATGCCCGAGTAATGCATGCAAGTATGAGTAGCGTTAGCCATCCCTGGACACGTGTTTCGAGGTAGTTGCCTCTCGTCAGCAGGGAGTAGGAAAATGTGTAGGGTTGCTGTGTAAGCTGCTAAAATCGTTATCAGGTAAAGTACCTCTCGTAGCGCGCAGGTGCGTAACCATGAGCCCGTCGGATCCACCGGCTCAAGGGAGCCTGAAAATAAAGTTAAGTCTAATTGGTCGCACACTGCTCCACCTACCAAGCGTGTTACCCCAATGAAAAATGGTCCCTGAGGTCAGCGTCGGCGAGTACGCCTGTGCCCGTGTAATGCATGCAAGTATGAGTAGCGTTAGCCATCCCTGGACACGTGTTTCGAGGTAGTTGCCTCTCGTCAGCAGGGAGTAGGAAAATGTGTAGGGTTGCTGTGTAAGCTGCTAAAATCGTTATTAGGTAAAGTACCTCTCGTAGCGCGCAGGTGCGTAACCATGAGCCCGTCGGCTCCACCGGCTCAAGGGAGCCTGAAAATAAAGTTAAGTCTAATTGGTCGCACACTGCTCCACCTACCAAGCGTGTTACCCCAATGAAAAATGGTCCCTGAGGTCAGCGTCGGCGAGTACGCCTATGCCCGTGTAATGCATGCAAGTATGAGTAGCGTTAGCCATCCCTGGACACGTGTTTCGAGGTAGTTGCCTCTCGTCAGCAGGGAGTAGGAAAATGTGTAGGGTTGCTGTGTAAGCTGCTAAAATAGTTATCAGGTAAAGTACCTCTCGTAGCGCGCAGGTGCGTAACCATGAGCCCGTCGGCTCCACCGGCTCAAGGGAGCCTGAAAATAAAGTTAAGTCTAATTGGTCGCACACTGCTCCACCTACCAAGCGTGTTACCCCAATGAAAAATGGTCCCTGAGGTCAGCGTCGGCGAGTACGCCTATGCCCGTGTAATGCATGCAAGTATGAGTAGCGTTAGCCATCCCTGGACACGTGTTTCGAGGTAGTTGCCTCTCGTCAGCAGGGAGTAGGAAAATGTGTAGGGTTGCTGTGTAAGCTGCTAAAATCGTTATCAGGTAAAGTAACTCTCGTAGCGCGCAGGTGCGTAACCATGAGCCCGTCGGCTCCACCGGCTCAAGGGAGCCTGAAAATAAAGTTAAGTCTAATTGGTCGCACACTGCTCCACCTACCAAGCGTGTTACCCCAATGAAAAATCGTCCCTGAGGTCAGCGTCGACGAGTACGCCTATGCCCGTGTAATGCATGCAAGTATGAGTAGCGTTAGCCATCCCTGGACACGTGTTTCGAGGTAGTTGCCTCTCGTCAGCAGGGAGTAGGAAAATGTGTAGGGTTGCTGTGTAAGCTGCTAAAATCGTTATCAGGTAAAGTACTTCTCGTAGCGCGCAGGTGCATAACCATGAGCCCGTCGGCTCCACCGGCTCAAGGGAGCCTGAAAATAAAGTTAAGTCTAATTGGTCGCACACTGCTCCACCTACCAAGCGTGTTACCCCAATGAAAAATGGTCCCTGAGGTCAGCGTCGGCGAGTACGCCTATGCCCGTGTAATGCATGCAAGTATGAGTAGCGTTAGCCATCCCTGGACACGTGTTTCGAGGTAGTTGCCTCGCGTCAGCAGGGAGTAGGAAAATGTGTAGGGTTGCTGTGTAAGCTGCTAAAATCGTTATCAGGTAAAGTACCTCTCGTAGCGCTCAGGTGCGTAACCATGAGCCCGTCGGCTCCACCGGCTCAAGGGAGCCTGAAAATAAAGTTAAGTCTAATTGGTCGCACACTGCTCCACCTACCAAGCGTGTTACCCCAATGAAAAATGGTCCCTGAGGTCAGCGTCGGCGAGTACGCCTATGCCTGTGTAATGCATGCAAGTATGAGTAGCGTTAGCCATCCCTGGACACGTGTTTCGAGGTAGTTGCCTCTCATCAGCAGGGAGTAGGAAAATGTGTAGGGTTGCTGTGTAAGCTGCTAAAATCGTTATCAGGTAAAGTACCTCTCGTAGCGCGCAGGTGCGTAACCATGAGCCCGTCGGCTCCACCGGCTCAAGGGAGCCTGAAAATAAAGTTAAGTCTAATTGGTCGCACACTGCTCCACCTACCAAGCGTGTTACCCCAATGAAAAATGGTCCCTGAGGTCAGCGTCGGCGAGTACGCCTGTGCCCGTGTAATGCATGCAAGTATGAGTAGCGTTAGCCATCCCTGGACACGTGTTTCGAGGTAGTTGCCTCTCGTCAGCAGGGAGTAGGAAAATGTGTAGGGTTGCTGTGTAAGCTGCTAAAATCGTTATCAGGTAAAGTACCTCTCGTAGCGCGCAGGTGCGTAACCATGAGCCCGTCGGCTCCACCGGCTCAAGGGAGCCTGAAAATAAAGTTAAGTCTAATTGGTCGCACACTGCTCCACCTACCAAGCGTGTTACCCCAATGAAAAATGGTCCCTGAGGTCAGCGTCGGCGAGTACGCCTATGCCCGTGTAATGCATGCAAGTATGAGTAGCGTTAGCCATCACTGGACACGTGTTTCGAGGTAGTTGCCTCTCGTCAGCAGGGAGTAGGAAAATGTGTAGGGTTGCTGTGTAAGCTGCTAAAATCGTTATCAGGTAAAGTACCTCTCGTAGCGCGCAGGTGTGTAACCATGAGCCCGTCGGCTCCACCGGCTCAAGGGAGACTGAAAATAAAGTTAAGTCTAATTGGTCGCACACTGCTCCACCTACCAAGCGTGTTACCCCAATGAAAAATGGTCCCTGAGGTCAGCGACGGCGAGTACGCCTATGCCCGTGTAATGCATGCAGGTATGAGTAGCGTTAGCCATCCCTGGACACGTGTTTCGAGGTAGTTGCCTCTCGTCAGCAGGGAGTAGGAAAATGTGTAGGGTTGCTGTGTAAGCTGCTAAAATCGTTATCAGGTAAAGTACCTCTCGTAGCGCGCAGGTGCGTAACCATGAGCCCGTCGGATCCACCGGCTCAAGGGAGCCTGAAAATAAAGTTACGTCTAATTGGTTGCAAACTGCTCCACCTACCAAGCGTGTTACCCCAATGAAAAATGGTCCCTGAGGTCAGCGTCGGAGAGTACGCCTATGCCCGTGTAATGCATGCAAGTATGAGTAGCGTTAGCCATCCCTGGACACGTGTTTCAAGGTAGTTGCCTCTCGTCAGCAGGGAGTAGGAAAATGTGTAGGGTTGCTGTGTAAGCTGCTAAAATCGTTATCAGGTAAAGTACCTCTCGTAGCGCGCAGGTGCGTAACCATGAGCCCGTCGGCTCCACCGGCTCAAGGGAGCCTGAAAATAAAGTTAAGTCTAATTGGTCGCACACTGCTCCACCTACCAAGCGTGTTACCCCAATGAAAAATGGTCCCTGAGGTCAGCGTCGGCGAGTACGCCTATGCCTGTGTAATGCATGCAAGTATGAGTAGCGTTAGCCATCCCTGGACACGTGTTTCGAGGTAGTTGCCTCTCATCAGCAGGGAGTAGGAAAATGTGTAGGGTTGCTGTGTAAGCTGCTAAAATCGTTATCAGGTAAAGTACCTCTCGTAGCGCGCAGGTGCGTAACCATGAGCCCGTCGGCTCCACCGGCTCAAGGGAGCCTGAAAATAAAGTTAAGTCTAATTGGTCGCACACTGCTCCACCTACCAATCGTGTTACCCCAATGAAAAATGGTCCCTGAGGTCAGCGTCGGCGAGTACGCCTGTGCCCGTGTAATGCATGCAAGTATGAGTAGCGTTAGCCATCCCTGGACACGTGTTTCGAGGTAGTTGCCTCTCGTCAGCAGGGAGTAGGAAAATGTGTAGGGTTGCTGTGTAAGCTGCTAAAATCGTTATTAGGTAAAGTACCTCTCGTAGCGCGCAGGTGCGTAACCATGAGCCCGTCGGCTCCACCGGCTCAAGGGAGCCTGAAAATAAAGTTAAGTCTAATTGGTCGCACACTGCTCCACCTACCAAGCGTGTTACCCCAATGAAAAATGGTCCCTGAGGTCAGCGTCGGCGAGTACGCCTATGCCCGTGTAATGCATGCAAGTATGAGTAGCGTTAGCCATCCCTGGACACGTGTTTCGAGGTAGTTGCCTCTCGTCAGCAGGGAGTAGGAAAATGTGTGGGGTTGCTGTGTAAGCTGCTAAAATCGTTATCAGGTAAAGTACCTCTCGTAGCGCGCAGGTGCGTAACCATGAGCCCGTCGGCTCCACCGGCTCAAGGGAGACTGAAAATAAAGTTAAGTCTAATTGGTCGCACACTGCTCCACCTACCAAGCGTGTTACCCCAATGAAAAATGGTCCCTGAGGTCAGCGACGGCGAGTACGCCTATGCCCGTGTAATGCATGCAAGTATGAGTAGCGTTAGCCATCCCTGGACACGTGTTTCGAGGTAGTTGCCTCTCGTCAGCAGGGAGTAGGAAAATGTGTAGGGTTGCTGTGTAAGCTGCTAAAATCGTTATCAGGTAAAGTACCTCTCGTAGCGCGCAGGTGCGTAACCATGAGCCCGTCGGATCCACCGGCTCAAGGGAGCCTGAAAATAAAGTTACGTCTAATTGGTTGCAAACTGCTCCACCTACCAAGCGTGTTACCCCAATGAAAAATGGTCCCTGAGGTCAGCGTCGGCGAGTACGCCTATGCCCGTGTAATGCATGCAAGTATGAGTAGCGTTAGCCATCCCTGGACACGTGTTTCGAGGTAGTTGCCTCTCGTCAGCAGGGAGTAGGAAAATGTGTAGGGTTGCTGTGTAAGCTGCTAAAATCGTTATCAGGTAAAGTACCTCTCGTAGCGCGCAGGTGCGTAACCATGAGCCCGTCGGCTCCACCGGCTCAAGGGAGCCTGAAAATAAAGTTAAGTCTAATTGGTCGCACACTGCTCCACCTACCAAGCAAGTTACCCCAATGAAAAATGGTCCCTGAGGTCAGCGTCGGCGAGTACGCCTATGCCCGTGTAATGCATGCAAGTATGAGTAGCGTTAGCCATCCCTGGACACGTGTTTCGAGGTAGTTGCCTCTCGTCAGCAGGGAGTAGGAAAATGTGTAGGGTTGCTGTGTAAGCTGCTAAAATCGTTATCAGGTAAAGTACCTCTCGTAGCGCGCAGGTGCGTAACCATGAGCCCGTCGGCTCCACCGGCTCAAGGGAGCCTGAAAATAAAGTTAAGTCTAATTGGTCGCACACTGCTCCACCTACCAAGCGTGTTACCCCAATGAAAAATGGTCCCTGAGGTCAGCGTCGGCAAGTACGCCTATGCCCATGTAATGCATGCAAGTATGAGTAGCGTTAGCCATCCCTGGACACGTGTTTCGAGGTAGTTGCCTCTCGTCAGCAGGGAGTAGGAAAATGTGTAGGGTTGCTGTGTAAGCTGCTAAAATCGTTATCAGGTAAAGTACCTCTCGTAGCGCGCAGGTGCGTAACCATGAGCCCGTCGGCTCCACCGGCTCAAGGGAGCCTGAAAATAAAGTTAAGTCTAATTGGTCGCACACTGCTCCACCTACTAAGCGTGTTACCCCAATGAAAAATGGTCCCTGAGGTCAGCGTCGGCGAGTACGCCTATGCCCGTGTAATGCATGCAAGTATGAGTAGCGTTAGCCATCCCTGGACACGTGTTTCGAGGTAGTTGCCTCTCGTCAGCAGGGAGTAGGAAAATGTGTAGGGTTGCTGTGTAAGCTGCTAAAATCGTTATCAGGTAAAGTACCTCTCGTAGCGCGCAGGTGCGTAACCATGAGCCCGTCGGCTCCACCGGCTCAAGGGAGCCTGAAAATAAAGTTAAGTCTAATTGGTCGCACACTGCTCCACCTACCAAGCGTGTTACCCCATTGAAAAATGGTCCCTGAGGTCAGCGTCGGCGAGTACGCCTATGCCCGTGTAATGCATGCAAGTATGAGTAGCGTTAGCCATCCCTGGACACGTGTTTCGAGGTAGTTGCCTCTCGTCAGCAGGGAGTAGGAAAATGTGTAGGGTTGCTGTGTAAGCTGCTAAAATCGTTATCAGGTAAAGTACCTCTCGTAGCGCGCAGGTGTGTAACCATGAGCCCGTCGGCTCCACCGGCTCAAGGGAGCCTGAAAATAAAGTTAAGTCTAATTGGTCGCACACTGCTCCACCTACCAAGCGTGTTACCCCAATGAAAAATGGTCCCTGAGGTCAGCGTCGGCGAGTACGCCTATGCCTGTGTAATGCATGCAAGTATGAGTAGCGTTAGCCATCCCTGGACACGTGTTTCGAGGTAGTTGCCTCTCGTCAGCAGGGAGTAGGAAAATGTGTAGGGTTGCTGTGTAAGCTGCTAAAATCGTTATCAGGTAAAGTACCTCTCGTAGCGCGCAGGTGCGTAACCATGAGCCCGTCGGCTCCACCGGCTCAAGGGAGCCTGAAAATAAAGTTAAGTCTAATTGGTCGCACACTGCTCCACCTACCAAGCAAGTTACCCCAATGAAAAATGGTCCCTGAGGTCAGTGTCGGCGAGTACGCCTATGCCCGTGTAATGCATGCAAGTATGAGTAGCGTTAGCCATCCCTGGACACGTGTTTCGAGGTAGTTGCCTCTCGTCAGCAGGGAGTAGGAAAATGTGTGGGGTTGCTGTGTAAGCTGCTAAAATCGTTATCAGGTAAAGTACCTCTCGTAGCGCGCAGGTGCGTAACCATGAGCCCGTCGGCTCCACCGGCTCAAGGGAGACTGAAAATAAAGTTAAGTCTAATTGGTCGCACACTGCTCCACCTACCAAGCGTGTTACCCCAATGAAAAATGGTCCCTGAGGTCAGCGACGGCGAGTACGCCTATGCCCGTGTAATGCATGCAAGTATGAGTAGCGTTAGCCATCCCTGGACACGTGTTTCGAGGTAGTTGCCTCTCGTCAGCAGGGAGTAGGAAAATGTGTAGGGTTGCTGTGTAAGCTGCTAAAATCGTTATCAGGTAAAGTACCTCTCGTAGCGCGCAGGTGCGTAACCATGAGCCCGTCGGATCCACCGGCTCAAGGGAGCCTGAAAATAAAGTTACGTCTAATTGGTTGCAAACTGCTCCACCTACCAAGCGTGTTACCCCAATGAAAAATGGTCCCTGAGGTCAGCGTCGGCGAGTACGCCTATGCCCGTGTAATGCATGCAAGTATGAGTAGCGTTAGCCATCCCTGGACACGTGTTTCGAGGGAGTTGCCTCTCGTCAGCAGGGAGTAGGAAAATGTGTAGGGTTGCTGTGTAAGCTGCTAAAATCGTTATCAGGTAAAGTACCTCTCGTAGCGCGCAGGTGCGTAACCATGAGCCCGTCGGCTCCACCGGCTCAAGGGAGCCTGAAAATAAAGTTAAGTCTAATTGGTCGCACACTGCTCCACCTACCAAGCAAGTTACCCCAATGAAAAATGGTCCCTGAGGTCAGCGTCGGCGAGTACGCCTATGCCCGTGTAATGCATGCAAGTATGAGTAGCGTTAGCCATCCCTGGACACGTGTTTCGAGGTAGTTGCCTCTCGTCAGCAGGGAGTAGGAAAATGTGTAGGGTTGCTGTGTAAGCTGCTAAAATCGTTATCAGGTAAAGTACCTCTCGTAGCGCGCAGGTGCGTAACCATGAGCCCGTCGGCTCCACCGGCTCAAGGGAGCCTGAAAATAAAGTTAAGTCTAATTGGTCGCACACTGCTCCACCTACCAAGCGTGTTACCCAAATGAAAAATGGTCCCTGAGGTCAGCGTCGGCAAGTACGCCTATGCCCATGTAATGCATGCAAGTATGAGTAGCGTTAGCCATCCCTGGACACGTGTTTCGAGGTAGTTGCCTCTCGTCAGCAGGGAGTAGGAAAATGTGTAGGGTTGCTGTGTAAGCTGCTAAAATCGTTATCAGGTAAAGTACCTCTCGTAGCGCGCAGGTGCGTAACCATGAGCCCGTCGGCTCCACCGGCTCAAGGGAGCCTGAAAATAAAGTTAAGTCTAATTGGTCGCACACTGCTCCACCTACTAAGCGTGTTACCCCAATGAAAAATGGTCCCTGAGGTCAGCGTCGGCGAGTACGCCTATGCCCGTGTAATGCATGCAAGTATGAGTAGCGTTAGCCATCCCTGGACACGTGTTTCGAGGTAGTTGCCTCTCGTCAGCAGGGAGTAGGAAAATGTGTAGGGTTGCTGTGTAAGCTGCTAAAATCGTTATCAGGTAAAGTACCTCTCGTAGCGCGCAGGTGCGTAACCATGAGCCCGTCGGCTCCACCGGCTCAAGGGAGCCTGAAAATAAAGTTAAGTCTAATTGGTCGCACACTGCTCCACCTACCAAGCGTGTTACCCCAATGAAAAATGGTCCCTGAGGTCAGCGTCGGCGAGTACGCCTATGCCCGTGTAATGCATGCAAGTATGAGTAGCGTTAGCCATCCCTGGACACGTGTTTCGAGGTAGTTGCCTCTCGTCAGCAGGGAGTAGGAAAATGTGTAGGGTTGCTGTGTAAGCTGCTAAAATCGTTATCAGGTAAAGTACCTCTCGTAGCGCGCAGGTGTGTAACCATGAGCCCGTCGGCTCCACCGGCTCAAGGGAGCCTGAAAATAAAGTTAAGTCTAATTGGTCGCACACTGCTCCACCTACCAAGCGTGTTACCCCAATGAAAAATGGTCCCTGAGGTCAGCGTCGGCGAGTACGCCTATGCCTGTGTAATGCATGCAAGTATGAGTAGCGTTAGCCATCCCTGGACACGTGTTTCGAGGTAGTTGCCTCTCGTCAGCAGGGAGTAGGAAAATGTGTAGGGTTGCTGTGTAAGCTGCTAAAATCGTTATCAGGTAAAGTACCTCTCGTAGCGCGCAGGTGCGTAACCATGAGCCCGTCGGCTCCACCGGCTCAAGGGAGCCTGAAAATAAAGTTAAGTCTAATTGGTCGCACACTGCTCCACCTACCAAGCAAGTTACCCCAATGAAAAATGGTCCCTGAGGTCAGTGTCGGCGAGTACGCCTATGCCCGTGTAATGCATGCAAGTATGAGTAGCGTTAGCCATCCCTGGACACGTGTTTCGAGGTAGTTGCCTCTCGTCAGCAGGGAGTAGGAAAATGTGTAGGGTTGCTGTGTAAGCTGCTAAAATCGTTATCAGGTAAAGTACCTCTCGTAGCGCGCAGGTGCGTAACCATGAGCCCGTCGGCTCCACCGGCTCAAGGGTGCCTGAAAATAAAGTTAAGTCTAATTGGTCGCACACTGCTCCACCTACCAAGCGTGTTACCCCAATGAAAAATGGTCCCTGAGGTCAGCGTCGGCAAGTACGCCTATGCCCATGTAATGCATGCAAGTATGAGTAGCGTTAGCCATCCCTGGACACGTGTTTCGAGGTAGTTGCCTCTCGTCAGCAGGGAGTAGGAAAATGTGTAGGGTTGCTGTGTAAGCTGCTAAAATCGTTATCAGGTAAAGTACCTCTCGTAGCGCGCAGGTGCGTAACCATGAGCCCGTCGGCTCCACCGGCTCAAGGGAGCCTGAAAATAAAGTTAAGTCTAATTGGTCGCACACTGCTCCACCTACTAAGCGTGTTACCCCAATGAAAAATGGTCCCTGAGGTCAGCGTCGGCGAGTACGCCTATGCCCGTGTAATGCATGCAAGTATGAGTAGCGTTAGCCATCCCTGGACACGTGTTTCGAGGTAGTTGCCTCTCGTCAGCAGGGAGTAGGAAAATGTGTAGGGTTGCTGTGTAAGCTGCTAAAATCGTTATCAGGTAAAGTACCTCTCGTAGCGCGCAGGTGCGTAACCATGAGCCCGTCGGCTCCACCGGCTCAAGGGAGCCTGAAAATAAAGTTAAGTCTAATTGGTCGCACACTGCTCCACCTACCAAGCGTGTTACCCCAATGAAAAATGGTCCCTGAGGTCAGCGTCGGCGAGTACGCCTATGCCCGTGTAATGCATGCAAGTATGAGTAGCGTTAGCCATCCCTGGACACGTGTTTCGAGGTAGTTGCCTCTCGTCAGCAGGGAGTAGGAAAATGTGTAGGGTTGCTGTGTAAGCTGCTAAAATCGTTATCAGGTAAAGTACCTCTCGTAGCGCGCAGGTGTGTAACCATGAGCCCGTCGGCTCCACCGGCTCAAGGGAACCTGAAAATAAAGTTAAGTCTAATTGGTCGCACACTGCTCCACCTACCAAGCGTGTTACCCCAATGAAAAATGGTCCCTGAGGTCAGCGTCGGCGAGTACGCCTATGCCTGTGTAATGCATGCAAGTATGAGTAGCGTTAGCCATCCCTGGACACGTGTTTCGAGGTAGTTGCCTCTCGTCAGCAGGGAGTAGGAAAATGTGTAGGGTTGCTGTGTAAGCTGCTAAAATCGTTATCAGGTAAAGTACCTCTCGTAGCGCGCAGGTGCGTAACCATGAGCCCGTCGGCTCCACCGGCTCAAGGGAGCCTGAAAATAAAGTTAAGTCTAATTGGTCGCACACTGCTCCACCTACCAAGCGTGTTACCCCAATGAAAAATGGTCCCTGAGGTACACTTTCATGAATCTTGAAGACAACTTATAGTCTAACTTAATGTTTGTTGCATGTTTTAGATGTCAAATATTTTCAGGGCTCGGATCTTACGTTGGCTGTTAAAGCCAGAGCCAATTCTTGGCTCAGCTCTCCCTGTTAATGTGTTGGCTTGCAAACCTGAATTCACTCCCCGCTCGTCATTGGACTGCAGACAGTTGTTCATTTGTTCTCTGTCCGCTTCTATGGCGCAGTAGTCTGTTTCATGTGTTCTCCAAGCGAATGGAGAAATCCTACTTGTCACCATGGCTTTAAGTGGGATGAAAAAGTGGGGAGTCTGTGAAAGAGGCTAAGCAAAAAGCCTGTTACTGGTATTTGTTATAGGCTTAGAGGTCTTTAGAGTGTCACAATCATCTGCTTACTTGTAAGGGCTGCATTTTCATTTACTTTCACCCTTTTAAGGTGCTTCGTATTTCATTCAAACGCTTTTGCATATAATCACAGTTACAATGGCACCACTGCTTGGTGCGCTCTGCAGAGCGACCAACAGTTTGATGCATAGAATTTTGAACACCTTTCAGGCACACTGACAGGCATTGTGCGAATCTCACACTTCCATCAGCCTTGACTCCAGAACTTTCCATAGTGGCTCATTATATACACCCACCTACATCCTGAGATTGCAGGGGTGCAATAATCCCAGCATATAAAAATAAATCACAGCAGATAGAGTGCCGCCTCGGGGTGTCACAAATGACGCATGACAACTAGACCGGTCTGTATTATTGCAATTTTCTTACACTGTCAGTCCTGCCTACTAAAATACAACATTTTCACCAAGTGAGGCGGGGCAGGACCTTGGATGGGGTGGGGGCCTTATGTTTAATGATACCTAAGAAGCACTTTAACCACTGCCCTGACCCCAACCACCACCTCAAAAAATAAAAAGGGTTAATGAGGCGGGTGCCGATGTTCTAGGGTGTTTTCACACCCCTTAATGGATGTCGGCAATTAAAAGCCTCCAAAAACGAGCTGGAAATTCAATGTTTTGCAGTGGTTTTAATCTCATTTCCCCTGGCACCCTGTGATAACGGCTCCTCACCATGTGGCTGTGTGATTGGAGCCTATATTGTGTTGCACATGGTCGCATGATATGTGTTTGCAGGTCTTCACTATCTACTTTCGTTTAGTTCTGCTCACAGAGGCAATACATGTGTGTGCATTTAATAAGTACAGCACTAAATCATGTTTATGTAATACGGCATGCTAGGTTAAAAGTGAGATAATTCACATTTTATTTTTGTAGCTGGGTGTTAGAATTCAAATTTCTGTGGTTTTGTATTAACCCGAGTGAGATGGTGAATCTTGGAACACAAGAGATTCATATTGGGTATAAAATTACACTTTTCATGACTATCTACGCATTGCATAGTGACTTTTGCCCCTACTCATCATTTGTAGGATTTCACCCCACAATCAATTCACAAGAAGAGGGTGTGTCTTATGCAGACTGTGAAGTGGAGGCACACGAATTTTAGCTTTAAGAATCCAAGCAGAGGTTCTTAATGTCACAGTCTGAGCCCAGTACCTGTTTTAACTCAACTTTGATAGGCTACGTAAAGCAGTTCTCAAAATTGTTCAAAATCACAGACACACTTTACCCTATTTGATTCTCACTAGTATGATGAGACAAACACTTTGACATGCGGTCCCAGCTTCATGGTGAATCAGAAGCTAACAATGCCACTGAGGAGAGTGGTTTAGAGGCTGTGTCCAGGAGTGAGGGGACGTTGATAATGTTGCTGGACAGATTTAATAAGTTGATAGTGTGAAATCCACAGACCTAACACCCATGGAGGTCATGGATTCCATGAAGGACAACCGGGAAGAGGTCTCAGGAGCCAAAGGTGATAGCAAGGCAAGAAGGAGAAAGTAAAGCAGAACAAAATCAACAGGCGGCATGCCAAAACCCCATTCTCCTACCGGGCCAATATCACTCTGATGATTCGGAGCTACAAGGAGATGTGGCTCACGCCCTTGCAGGTAGGATGAGCACCAGGCTCTTTGTTAGTCACATATTACTTCCTCGCCATTAGGATTGCTTTGGGGAATGTTTGCTAATTGGAAGTAGGGCTCCCAATTTTATGAGATTTATTTTTGTAACATTTCCGTCTGTATTTATCCATATTTCTTTTTAGGTCATTTTATCTGCATTTATCCACATTTATTTTTGTCGCAAACGAAAGAAGACCCTGCAGCTAGTGTTTTTCCACATTTATTTAAATAGACATGCACACTTGCACTTAGTTGGTATAGGTTGTTGTAACTGTTTTTCAGATTGGAGCCCATGCTAAGTGCAAATTTACATATTGGGAACAAATGTCTTGCCTGTCCTTTAAGAAGAGATGCGCGAATTAGTGTTATCGATTGGGTCTCGTTTGCGCAGCTGTCTGGCAAAAAGTGAAAGCATTACTCCCTTCTTTACTTGCATTTTATCAGCCAACACAGAGTATGTGCTTGAAGACATAATCCTGCAGAGAGTCTTGAAGTTCCGGGGCCAAAGACTTTGGGAGGCCCTCTCTCCAGACAATAGAACGCAGACTACTTCCTGACACCCCGAACATGAACAAACCTTTGGCCGGGTACCTGTTTGTTTGATTTTGAGTGAGCACCGCCATGAGCGGGCCTTTTCACCAGATTAATATGGTCACCTTCAAGATACGCAGGGAACTGAAGGGCATATTTACCAGCCCCTATCGCCACAACATCACTTTCTGTGACGTTTTGATGGCGAGAGGGGCTTAACACGGCTTACCGCTGCCTTGTAAATAAGGCACCCTTTCACGCTGAATTTAGTGTGAAAGGGGAGGGCAATGGGTGTTGCGGTGGGTGTTCCACTGCAACACCAATTGATTTTGACGCTGCCTCCTATTTACAAGGGTGGTGTAAATAGGAGGCAGCGCCAAAATTAAGACCAGGAAAAACCTAGTTTTAAACATGCAAAATGAGGTGAAATTATTTCTTTATCCTCGTTTTTGCAGATTCCAAGTGTGCTGTGTTGTGCAGCACACATAGAAACAGCAAATTGCCATTGATTATTTATGTGCCGGAAGGTGTGCCTTCCTACACATAAACAATCAAAAAAAGAAATGACATTTTGCAACTTCTATGTGTGCTTCATTAAGCAGCACACATAAAAGTTACAAAATGTCATTTAAAGATTGTACATGTGCAGGAAGGGAGACCGTCCTGCACATAAACAATCTTCCCCTCAAAGCAGACACCCTTGCACTATTGTGTAAGGGTGCCTGCATTGGCGCTATGCTGGTAAGTGTAGCGCTAGTGCAGGGTAAAATGCAGGGCTGTAGGGCTGCATCATATTGTTGCAAATTTGGCGCAGCCCTGCGTTTCTGAAGTGGTGGAGTGCGGTGTTAAGCCAGGAGGCTACCGCCACACTCCGTCACTTCATTGTAAGTATACCCCTGGACGTGAGCATTGGTAAAGCGAGAGATACCGAAATTCTAAAGTCACTGGAATGCAGCTATCTATAGTGCGCAAGAGTCACGTGCCTTTTAATGAGGCAGAACTAGCACTTTTCAACAGGGCTTCTATGATTTTAATGGTCTGCACAATCACTTCATGGCAGAGAGCAGATACTTTGTACATAAATGCTGATTAAGGCATATCATTTTAAAGGGCCATTTGAGTTTCCTAAATGTTTCACATAGTAATTTTGGTTTGCCCAAAAAAATAAAGCACTGAATATTGAAACCTATTGCTCTGCAAACATGGAGCTCCTGACTGTACTTGTTCACCCCTCTCTAGAGTGGCAGTTTGACTGCAGCGGTTTCATATTTCTTTCCGCAGCCCCTGTGTGCCTCAGACACAGATTTTCCAGAAGAACACAGAGGCAGCATGAACATTTGATTTGTCAGTATTTTTCCGTTTTTATATATAAATACAAAGAAAAAAAAGGTTTTCTGTCTGTATTTATATGTAAAAATCTGTTTAAACGATAAATTGGGAGCCTTAATTGTATGCTACAGAAAATACCACCAACCCCAACCCCCTCTTCTGGGGCCATAAAGGCTGAATTAACTAGATCTAACCCTTCCTGGTCATTGTCGCCAGGACACCAAGTTACCTTTACCTTCACCAACATCTTATAATGGTACAGCCTTCTGAGTCCTATACTTTTCTAAACCGAGGGTGCAGGTGCCGCTAGAGTAAACAATACATGTCATGACGGAGTGTATCCAAATAACAAAATTGTCACAAGGCCTTATTAAACGTAGCTGTATGTGTGAACTGCACCTGTTTTCACTATTGTTGTGAACAAAAGTTTGGAGTGATGATTGCTACAGATTTAAATAGCTGAGCGTAACACTCATGCATTCATATTGAGTTCCTTGGTGCACATAGACTTGTCTGCAGCACACAGAGGTCTTACACGGCCACACACAGAGGAAAAGAATTAGAGGGATCATTAGTCGGAGGCCTCGCCTTCTTTCTCCATCACTCTGCAGTTAAAAAACCATAGAAATTCACTTAAGAAACCAAATGTTACTGGGACTTTATAGTTAGGAAAACAATTTTGAAAATCCTTAGTAATTAACTTAAAAAAGTAAAGGTTGTTATAGTTAGCAAAAAGAATAAAACAAACTTTAGAAATTCACTTAAAAAAACAAAGGTTAGAGGGGCGTTATAGTTCAACTTAGATTTCAGTTGTACAAAACCATTGAAATTCAGCAGTTATAGTTACCTGAGCTATAACTATAACTTACACCCCTGCAATGCACTGCTTAGGACCTCACATATTACGTCACTCATGACATGGGCAGTGACATCACTCATGATATCTCAAATGACATCACTGATGACATCTCAAATGACATCACTGATGACATCATCCACAGAACCACTTACATACCCACCCACAACCCCACACAACCTCTCTTACACCCACTCCCACACAACCACTCACATACCATTCACAGACCCATACCAGTACTCACACACCCACTCACTACTCCATAGAGGCACTCACACACCCACTCTCTCAGACAGCCACTTAAACAACCCTTCAATCACTCATGCAACCACTCATACAACCAGTCACTCACCCATACAGCCACTCATATTGCCACACACTCACCCATACAGCTACTCTCACACCCACTTAGTCACCTACACAGTCACTCACACACCCACTCACCACTCACTCACCCATACAGCCTCTCAACAGAATCACTCACTCACTCATACAAGTACTCACACACTTGCTCATACACCCACACCACCAGATACATACCTATTTAGACAGCCATACTCACACTTCCGCTTACTCACCCGTACAGCCATGCACACAGACACTTACTCCCTAATGCAGGGAATCACGCACCAACTCATTTAAGCTAACACCCACTCAAACAGCCATTTAATCACCCATGCAGCCGCTTAAACACAGAGTCACTTATTCATACAGTCATTGAGACACCCATTTACTCACTCATACAGTCACTAAACACCCACTTATCCACCCATAGAGCCACTCACACCACCACTCAGTCATCCGTACATACACTGACACACTCACTTACATACCATACATACAATAGATACATACAGTCACACAGCTACTCACTTAATATATGTTACAAGTAGTATCACTCAGTAGTAGTGCACCTAGTGAACTAATTTACTTTTTTCTGTGGGTTAGTATATACGTTTAACACCCCTAAACTCTTAAAAACACTTGAACCCACTTGACCATATCATCAGTAATGTCCTCAATGATGTCATTTGAGATGTCATCAGTGATGTAATATTTGAGGTCATAAGCAGTGAAACAAACCAACAGTTTTGGGGACATTATAGTTAGGCTCAGAATTCACTCGTACAAAACAAGTGAAATTCAGAAGTTATAGTTACCTAAGCTAACTATAACTTACGCCCCCGCAATGCACTGCTTATGACCTATCATATTATATTACTCATGACATGGTCAGTGACATCATTGATGAAATCATCAAGTGACTGTAAATGTTTTAAGAGTTTATTGATGTGAAACATATATCCAAGAGCTTTCAATACCATATAGAAACCTCTTTTTTGGGGGGCCTCATATCTTGCAGGAGTGACTCAATTTCCCAGACTCCTCCAATCTCGTGTTTGGCACCTGCATACCTAGTGGAGAGATGCAAATATTTAAATTTTGATAGGGAACCCCCAGTCCTAGCCTTAAGTGCTTCCCATGGTCATAACATCTGTACTGTGAATAGTTCCTCGCACGTTATTATCCCAGTCTTCCTCAGGGGATAGCTCAACCCATCCAACAAGCACTCTTGGGTACCAGGGGAGTCCCAAACTGGTGAGAAATCTGAATAGTAGCTAATACCCAGAGTCTTCCTACCTCAATACCAAAGGCTGAGTGCATCCATTAGGACTTTCATACTGACTTACTTTTTTTTAACTTTGGGACCCCAAACTTGTAAAGGAAGCCTGTAGCTCCTAGCTTTGTAATCATTTCTTATAAGTTCCTACCCCAGGTTGAACTGTCTGGAGTCCCAAGGAGCATCATACAGTTCTTGAAATGGAAAGCCATACAATAAATATTCAAGTCTGGTAGCACTAGGCCCCCTTTTCTTAGCCTCAATTTTGTCAAATTGTCAGTGGCAGATTCTTCCACCTGTTAAGCAGCAGATCAATCTCCTTTGCCACCCTACCTAGATTATGTGTCGGTATTACCTCCAGTGAATGGACTATGGAGCTGCCCAGGTATTTGATCTTAGTCTAAACCTCCCAATCCAAATTACCAATGTTCCAATACATATTCTCTGACTTGCCATTCTTCACAGAGTATCCTGATAGAGTCCTGAATTCCTCAGCCAGCTTTTCTACTCTAGAGATAGTCTGGTTAAGATCTGATGTGTAGATTATAAGATAATGGGCATAGTGCGCTATCTTGTTCCTATAGTGCTGCGAGAAAAAGGGATTTACCAGTTGATCCCTTTTGGGTAGCTGAGCAAATAGTTTGATACGAGCTTCCATATAATGTCTGGAGAGTAGAGCTAAAACATCTGCTAAAACCTAGTGCTGCCAGAACCTCCCAGAGATTTGTCCAGCATACTTGGTCAAAGGCCTATTGTAGCCACTGCCAAAGGGACTGAATAGATAGTAGCTAGGTCGATGGAGCCAATTAGTTGTTGAGTGAGCTTGTGGATCTGGTGTTTAGTGTCAAAGCCATTCTGATCTAGATGAATTAATGGAGGAGTTGGTTTGGTCAATAAACTGCTGGAAAAAAACTTATATTCTGCATTTAGTAGAGAGATTGGTCAATATGAGTCTGCCTTTTTAAGATCCTTAGCAGATTTTTAAATTAACACTAACTTGGCTTCTCTTCATGAATCTGTGATCTAGGCATTCTCCAAATGATTAGAGTTGAACAGTTTGCCCCAGACAAGTACAACCACTTATTTCAATAGCTTATAAAACTCTGAGGGAATGGTATCTGGGCCTGCTGCCTTTCCATTCTTAGCATGTTTCAAGTGCTCCCGAGTTTCACCCAAATTTCTGTCTCAGTTATCTCTGCCTCAATGGACTCTTTACCCAAATCCGTGACCCCAGGAATGTCCCTGTCACTCAACCATTCCTTAGGCCAATTTAGGTCTGGATAGATCTCCTTGGTATACAGCACTGAGAATAGGGTGACCAGGCGTTCCTGCATCTCTCCAGCCTTTTTGGAAACGCTGCAGGGAATTAATAATCAACTTCTTGATGTTGATCCTGGACCTCTCTGATCTCCTCTTCCATGCCAAGAGTGATCTTGATTGCTCCCCATACTCAAAAAGATTCAGACACTTGGCCTGCCACTTTTCCCTGCACGTCTTATCCAGCTTGATTTTGAAATTCAGCTGCCCCTCTTCCGGACTCTTTGGTGCTTGATCCCTAACAAAAAGAAAATTCTGCTCCTGCAAGGTAGCCTCCAATGTCCCTATTTCTTGTTCCAAGAAGATAAGCTCTGTACTATCTGATTTGTTTTTTTTAAATGACTTTACAAGACCCCACATATGAGCGCTTTAAAAGTATCCTAGATTATAGCTGGGTGGGCAGATCATATATCATTTATGAAAAAATTACCACTTTAAAGCTGATCCTACTCCTGCTTCCAAGAGAAGGGCACGATTGACCGGCCACCTAGAATTCTGGCCATAACCAAGGCACTGAGAAAGCTTGGTCACAGCTGAATGGTCGGAGCCCTGGCAGGTGGTTGATCTCTTAGACCTTATCTACTAAGGCATTCTCCACAAAGAGATAGTCTAGCCTTGAAAAGTGGCTATATTTCTTGCTGTGTAATGTGTACCACTTTTCTGACCCATTTAGTGGTGCTACACATACACCAACCCCAATTCCTATAGCATACTTCTCAGAGCCTGCCTGATCTTGGGTGTATCGGGACTGATATCCAACAGAGTGTTAAAATCATCCCCCAGGACCTCCAGTAGTGAATACTCCACCAGGTTCTATTCCAGGGTTGAAAGGTGGGATGGATCATCAGCGTCCGGGCCATAAAAGCCTGAATATAGGAATTCATAATCAGAGCCTCTTATCCCTGCCAAGACCCACCTACCTGAGCTATTGGTTTTCGAGCACATCACATCCACACCTGCTCCTTTGCTCAAAAGGATTGGGACCCCTTTGCAATACTCAACTTGATCCAAAGCTACATAATTCCCAATCCACCTATGTTTAGAAAACAGGGCTCTACTCCTAATTGCCATTAAATGGGTTTACTGAAAGGTAATAATATGAGCCATACTATCTGATACCGGAGCACCAATTTATGCCTCCCCTTTGACCTGAGGCCATTTACATTCCAAGTTAAAAACGGTATTGCTTTGCTTACCCCCATTTGATTTCTAAGCACCTCCCGCCCTTCTTCCTGTGATAAAATCTGTATCTACATAAATGATTAGAAAAGCAACAGCTTGGTAATTTTAAGGACATGTATTTTTGTTTTTTTCCCCACTGCTCCCCACATTGTGCCCCATCCCAGACCTCACCCTGGGGTACCCTGCCACTACCAGTTGGCATTTTGAATGTCTAAGACCATCCCCAGGGAGGGAGTGGTGTGAACAAAACTGAAAACTGCGCTTACTCCCTCACCACACCCGAACCCTACACGAATCGTAACCTAGAAAACCCTCAGTAATTTGTACCCCTTTTGATGGAGTCAATCAGCACGTCAACATCTTTCAAGGTACGAGAGTTATAGATCTGATTGTTCCACATAGTGCGTGGCATCACAGGGAATTTTGCTGCACCTTTGTACCCAGGTTCTGTAGCTCTTCCATTCTCCTACCGAGCTCCCATTGATGCTGGTCTTTAGCCTTACAAACATGGGACCTAATAGTAAAGGGAAAACCTTTGCCAGTGAGGGACCCACACTTCAGAGCAATACCCAACATGGCCTCTTTACCTGCAAAAGAAAGGATATTTACCATGATCTTCTTGGGTTTTTGGTGCTTCAGATTTCATTTAAATAGATCCCTCTATGCTCTCTGGATCACCTGTTCGAGGTTAATATCAGGCCTAGCCTTGAAAACTGTGTCTATTAATAATGCTATGCTAAAGAACTTGATATCACCACCTTCTTCTGCCTCCAGGGCACTTAGAATCTGGAACTTATTTCTCCAAGAGTGATTCTCAAACCTCTCCAAATCCACCCTCAGACCTTGATTTTGCTTGGTCAACAAACCAATTCTGGTTACATTCTCCTAAATATTTTTTTTGACCAGGACAACCTTTTCCTCTATCGCTGTAGTCTACTCGGCCACCTCATCCAATTTCTAGCTTAAACCCAGACAAGTCGCTTGAATCCTCTACTGGTTAGCCTTGGATACCACAAACCCACTCTTGATTTCCATCTTAAAGCCCAATAGGATAGCCGCTAGTGACTCCAATTCCTGTACCCCGGCCATCTCGGCCCATCTCACCCTCTAAAGACCCCAAAGGGAGCAATTCTCTCCTGCGGATCACCTTTGCAGGGTTCGCCTCCCTGTTCGGGCCTCTCTAGCGGAGCGATGGCCTCAAATCTGTTCTTGGGAGTTAACTCTGGGACGTGTTGGATAGGGCCGTTCGTATCTGCCCTTAGTATATCCACGCTATTTGCACAAGGAGAAACATGGGGAGATTCTGTATTCTGGCTCTGCCTTCCCGTAGCCCCCTCATGACCCCCTTCAACATTCTGATGAAGAGCAGGTGACGCCATGACTTTAAAGAAAGAGTTAAAGGGTGGTGGTTCTTTGATCTGGACAGCAGGTGCTTTCCTACCTCCAGCTCTTAATAGCTTGTTAGGCAGTCTTGTAGGCTTCCCAAGCTGAAGATTCGAGGCCCCAGAGCCCCCCCAGCACTACTACATTGAGGTTTTACAGTGACTTCAGAGGCCCCCAGGGAGAAATCTGCTGCAAGACTTACCCCAGAAAGGGCTGTGGCGAAAGTACGAAGTGCATACCTTGAAGTTTTGCCCAGGCCGTGCCCTCTCTAATCTATAGAAACAGCTCGCTGGTTCCTCTTGGTCACATCAACAGACTCTCCACTCCTCCACCTTGCTGCCCCTCGGATCTGGGCGATATTGTACACCAGAGTATTCCTCCCCAAGCCTGCTGTCACTGCCAAACTCCTAATCCAGGCCCGCTCCTAATGGCTTGTGCTGACACTGTCGAGTGGGACCTGGGCAAGGTCCATCCTGCCATGCTTGAGCTCTCAGCTGGGGATTCCTAGGCTGGCATCCAGGGTGAGGGGGAGGGCTACTGACATTGGGCACAACACGAGTACCAAAGAAAAGGGGTGACCCTCCTCCCCTGCAGGGGAGGGGTTGTGTGCTGTGACCATAACTCCTGCGGTCTCAGCACACTTACATTCTGCCTGTAATTGGCTATCCATTCCTTATCCCTTTTGTGTGGCGTCTCGCGGCTCATAAACCAGGCTTCACTTCAATGATATTCTTGTGGTGGCTCGCACCTGATACAGCCTGCATGGTTATACAATCTTTGGCCTCCCTGCAGTTGGGCACTACGCCTCATGTTACTGCAATCCTGCTTCTGGCTTATTACAGCTCATTGTTATGACTTCACCACAGCCTTGTCTTAGGTTGCTATATTGACGTACCCTCCCTTCAGACCTTACCTGAGTTGTTAGTCTATTTCTCCTTGATCTCCGGACAATAATTGATGGTTCAGCAGTCATTTTTGTCTCAGGCATAATCTCTTATGTCTTAATGATGATCCGTATATCCTATAAGAGGATCGAAACATCGTCAACCACAATACAATGTTTCGAATTGTTGCTATATAATTGTCCATGTGAACATCGGTACTTGACAATATATGTGAGATAGCCATTTGATTTTCATTGTAGTCACATGAAGCTATGTCTGAGCTTAAATGTGTTATCTCTTTTACTTGTTCTCCCACTCTATTTTGATGTTTTATTTTAAAACTCAATTAATGTATGGATTGTCCATTTTATGATCACCTAACATAGATCTTGTTGCATCTCTGTGTAATTCAATGTGTTTTCTAGAGAATGCGGGATCTTTGATCCTTTATAAATATTGACATAGGGCACTACACATGTACCAAAGAAAGGGTGTGACCCCCTCGCCGCAGGAGAGCCACCCACGAACAGAAGATCTTCTCAGGTATGAGCGCAGCGAGGGGGCAGTGCAAAGGGCATACACAACGCTGTAGGAAAAACGTCCCTGCAGCTGCTTAGTGCAAGGCCACCAAGTTCCCTGTGCTCCTAACTCCATGTGTTTGTGTGTTTATACAATTATATATTTATATATAGTATTAAATATTTGTGGAATTTATTTAATTTACATTATATTAAATGTATATGTTAAAATATTTAACATTTACTACTTTCAACTCTATTTTTTTAATCAATATATTTGTATATTTTTTAATGATATTAGTGTCAAAGATATTTTTTTCTGATATTTTTGTGGTTATCGTTATAAGTATAGGGAGATTATATTTTTGTAAACAATGTTTTTTAACACAATATTTTTATTACACAATATTATTGTTGATATTATGTCAGTAATCCCCTCAAGTAAAATAGCCATCATGCCTGGGAATCAGAGGTATTCTCACTGGAACTAAATTACATGCATAAGTATTTTTCCTATAAAAGAGATTCAGTTTGTTAAAAATGAAGAACAATAACTGAAAGAGGTGGAAAAGAGAAGGCATGAAACTAAGACAACTGAAATTACATACCTGTCAGCATAATCATTTATTTGTTTGTCTCGCTTGTATATTTTAGTTCAGTTAGTACTTGTGTTCAAGACATATTATACATGCATCACTTGAAAAGTCCCAGTGAGTCACCCGTGGGAACATTGTTGACATTACTCTGCTATTCTAAAATAAAAACACATTCGAGTTTTGCCTATTTTAATCAGGTCTGATGTCTCAACAGTGTATGGTGTGGGAAGGTGGTGGGTGATTGATGCCAGTCGTCAGTGAAGCATGGATGTTTTACGCCTACGTACGGAATAAGTAGTACACTTTCCACATAGACGTTATTATTCTTTGATTTATTACGCTTCTTTTGCATCAATCGGTGTTCAAGTTATGATGTTATGTCAATGTAAATTGAAGGCATGGCAAGACTACGTACTCATGACCCACATGAATAGGGATTAACTATAAATGAACTGGGGCACTGCCTCCCTGTCCCACCTCATTGCCCCTGTGCTTTATGTAAGGACTAACACATAAAGTAGAGATTTGGTTCACCTAGCAGACCACAAGCAGCGCTGCTGTAAACAAATGTAATTTAAAACACTCACACACTGAATTCGCACGCACGCCTTGTGGAGGAGTACTTCCCCAGACTGGCAGAGATTTGATCCTTCTTCAGCAACGCAAAAGTAAGGGGGACAGTCAAAATAAGGATCTTGTGTAATTGATGTAGCAATGACCTGAATTAGTCTTTCACGAATTCCCGCGTGAATTGGACCTGCTGCCACCGACGACGCCAGGGATATCACAGAATCATTCCACGGGCTAAAGACAGCGGTGGAAACCTTAGGGCTGGGACTTCACAAAGCAAAGAGACCCTGAGATGAGTGGAAGGCAGCAGATCTCTTTCGAGAGAAAAGCGCCACCCTCCTGATATTTAAACAGTGCATGAGTTCACCCTGCTGCACAATGTGTTTCTGTAAACAATCTCCTGTCGAGAATAGATCTTGAAAACAACATTTGGTTTGAAGGAAAGTTGTTTTGCAACAACCTAGGATTCTGGTCATAATTTCATAAGGTCTTCCTACTTAGCTAAAACCTGATTTACTTTGGTGTCTTGGTTGAGGTAAACAGCAACTAAATACTGCATTTATGGCCCCAAACTTAAGTTTGTAATTACCATTGGTTCACAGAGATGGGACAACAACCCCAGAAAATAATGATGCCCATTAGATTCAGCATTAAACTATCTGACACTTGCCTTTGCTCACACGGGCACTATTTCCTGACCTTTTGAGAAGATGCACTCCAGTTGCTCTCAATATATCTACATTGTCCTTTTCCCTTCACATTTCCCTGGCCCCACCCACTTGCACTGCCCTAGACGCAGGGATGGCAATGGAGGACAAGCTGTCCGCTTACTGCACTGCAGGCACCCTAACCTGAGGCTTGTCACTGCCGTCTTGCTGCTGCGCATAGACTCCCAGCTGTGCCATGAGGCTCTGTCACCACTGCTCCTCCTGGTGCTGTGCTAATGATCAATCGTGTCCAGCTGCTCAGCACACTTCCTCCTGCCTAACTGGGCTCTCTCACTTCTGCCATTCTTGGATCTGAAATGATATTGTAGTTTATTTCAGAATGTATTTATCTCCTCTCCTTGTAGGGAGGAAGATTAGTGAACACAGACATTCGTCATGATTCCAAGCATTAGGATCTTTTCAAAATGGAACAGCAAGCATTGACAAAACCAATAGGTATGGCTTTTGAGGGCTCCTGGGGATGGCAATTCGCAGAATGTCTGCCCCCGGGCAGCTTCTGACTAATAGAACAGTCCAGGACAGGTGTGACAGTTAATTGGCGGCACGTAAGCTCAGACAGTTAGAACACGACCTTTAAGGGCTTGTTTGCTCAGTCAGGCGTAGGGTTGCGGCAGGACCTGAATATTGAATAGATGTATGTGAGAATTAAGTCATTTAAGTGCCACTATGGTTGAGGCAGCTGTGGCTATCAGACAAGCGGTAAAAGTACTGTGTGACACAGGTAGGGAGACCGTTTGTAGCCTGGAGTGCTCTCACAGGCTTGGGCCAGCTTCGAAAGACCGAGACGCACAGTGGCAGACAGCATATCCGCCACAGTTTTGGCTTGCTCTTCTAGGGACAACTCCCACAAGGCAGGTCAGGATGACAATTTTGCGAGCAGGGAGGAGGACGAATTTATAGTGAGGAAGTCTTCTTTTACCTCCTCTGTGCTCAGTGTTCCTGTGGTTGAGCAATGAGGAAGGGGCCTGGCACGCACATGCGCATGTCAGCATTGCAGGCAGAGGCAATCTCCTTAAAGGAGCCAAAAGAATTCAAGCGGAATATATTCCTGCAAGGGAGAGCTCATTATTGCCCCCTGGAGGGCTTCTATCGAATGAGAGCTTTTCCTGTTATTTTGAGATTGCAGATATGAATGTTCCTGAGAAACAAACTATCCCTATATTTGGGAAAATGTTTAAAGCAAAAGAGAGAAAAATGTTGTCAAAAGATGTGGAGAGGTGTTTATCGCCTATGGTGTGCAGTGAAGCAGGTGAAGGGATATTGCGGCCAAGCTGTCCTCAGGCTGTTTTAACAAAAACTGAGGCAAGTAATAAGGTCTCAGACAAAGTTATAAAAATAAATGACCACGACAACTCAAAAGTACAAGAAAGGGAAAATGTGCTAGCCAGGGAAGAGGTTAATAAGATATATGCAGTAATGGGCAGGGAGGTTAAGGCGACAGAATTTTCAGGGAATTGGGTTTGGGTACCCAAAGAAATGGACAGGGAATCAAGATTGGCAAAATTGAGAGAAAAAGATGCTCCAGAGTCGGCAAGTTGCAGCGACTTACAGTCCCACGCTGGGTAAATGCTGCTGAAAGACATAAAGTGCAGTAAGAAAGTATTGGGCAGGTCAAAAACGTCCTGCAGTACCCTGGATGAAGAAAGAGAAGATTTTGATGCTAGCTTTCCTGCGTCGTTGAACTCCAAACGTTCTTCACATTATGCAAGGGCAATTGATTGGAGGGTATATGATGGTGGTGTGGGGGATGGAGAATGCCCGGGGGTAGCAAATTCATTAAGGATACACAATTTGAAGGGGCGCTAGATTACGGTGTGGATTTTGAAGATTTGGAGGAGGGTGAAATTGGTGATGATAATGAAATAGGAGTTTTCTCAGGGAGTAACAGGTTGGTGTGCGGGAGGGTTCTAAAAATGTGTCCAAAGACTGTGTTTTTCAGGAAAAAGAGATTGGGGAACCTTGGTGCGGACACAGCAGGGGAAAAAGAGGCCAAGAATGGGAGAAAAAGTAAAGACCAGCAGTGGATATGGGCAACACATTAGGAGCAGGTGAGACTCAGAGGTGGGAGACGAATAAGCGTGTATGCCTTAAGAAAGCAAAAATGTCAGAAATCAATGTGGCGGATAAAATTGTGGGGACTGATGATTTATTAAGTGATGCTGAAACAAATAAGCAAATTATTAATGATAAATCAATTTATGAAGGCAAAGCAAATGGGGCTAATGCTGATCTGTCTACATTAAAGGTGAGCCCAGAGAAAAGTGCTAAATAAACAGAAGAGAAATATAAATCTGATAGCTTAAAATGTTTGCTGTATATGGGGCTTTCTATGCCATTCGGAGCACATTTGAGCAAAAACACCAGGGAAAAAATGTGGAAGAGAGAATTTGTGGATGTAATTAAGCTATTTCACAGAGAAATTCAATCAAAGGAAGGTCTAGGTAGGAGGCATGGGTGCCTACAATCATTGATATGTGGACATCTGTATTTTTAATATTCGCTAGCGTCTATTGCGAGCAGTTTCCTGACAGAGCAGTAGCAATTTTTAAATACTTGGACACCATTAGGAAAGCTCATATGGAGTTTTGGTGCTTTGCTTGGCATCACTATGATGAAGAATTCCAAGCCAGATTGGTCCTTATCCAAGAGAAACCATGAGATGAAGCGGATAATGAGTCATGGGTGCAGTGGATGTACTCGCAAAGACCTCCACCTTTGATGCAAACTGCTAGCGGTTTAGCAGTTTCCCATCGGCCTTTTCTTGGTAGACCCACCTCTGGGTGGGATTTTGCAATAGACCACAAACAGCTAATTCTGGCGCCTGCTGGAATTCTAATAGAGGTTACTGCCAAAAGAACCCCTGCAGGTACAAACATGAGTGCTCAAAATGTGGGGGAAAACACTCCATATTACAATGCTTTGGGGAAGAACAAGCTGGGGAGGTTTCGGCCAAGGCAGAGGGAGAGTCAACACATTTCTGCCTGGTTACAAAGGCTTTCACGCCAATTAACATTGAAAGTTTGAGCTTTTGGTTGAAATGTTACCTCTACAGAGAAGTGGCAGCTAGACTGGAATGGGGATTTAAAGAAGGTTTCCGATTGGGCTACCAAGGACATAGGTGTTGTAGATTAGCTAAGAACCTGAAATCAGTAAAGGAATATCCACAAGTAGTAAGGCAGAAACTTTTGGCCGAAGTGGCAGAAGGGAGAATGGCAGGCCCCTTTTCTTCATGGCCTTTGAAGAATCTCATCATATCATCTCATCATATCCCCATTGGGGGTCATACCTAAGAAAACACAAGGTGAATTTAGAATGATCCAACACCTGTCTTGGCCGCAAGGTGGCTCTGTTAATGATTTTATAGCAAAGGAAGATGCTATGGTTCAATTTGCATCAATAGACAGAGCCTTGGGTGTCATAAGAAAGGTGTGAACCAATGCAGAATTGGCTAAATGTGATATTAAGTCAGCTTTTCGGCTTCTACCAGTTTAGTCTATAGATTTTGCATTGTTGGGCATTCATTTTTTGTTGACAAGTTATTACCTATGGGTTGTGCAATTTCCTGCAGTTTCTTCGAGGGATTGAGCACCTTGATCCAATGGTGTTTTTCATTCAGGACTGGACACATTAACGTCACTCATTACTTAGATGATTTCTTATTCATTGGTGCAGCAGGTACTCAGGAGTGCGTGAGAGCTTTACGTAATTTTGAGTTGTTGGCTAAAGTTCTAGGCATACCATTGGTAGCTGAGAAGACTGAGAGCCCTGCAAGCTGTTTAGTTTTTCTGGGTTTTGAAATAGATACTGTTGAAATGGAAGCAAGACTACCAGACATGAAAGTAAAAGAAATTGTAGCTCTCCTGGAGCACACCAAATTGTCCCTTAAATTAACTCTGTATTAAATTCAATGTCTTTTGAGGCAGTTGAATTTTGCTTGCCAAATGGTAAAAGCAGGAAGAACCTTTTGTAGAAGATTAGGTTTTGCCATGTCGGGGCCACATTACCACATCACAGAATCAGAATTTCAGCTGCTATGAGGGCCAATTTTGAAGTGTGGTTAAAGTTCTAGAAAGCTTTCAATGGTGTCCCTATTTGGTCACAGAATGAGGATTTTGTGTGGCTAATTCCAATTTTCTCAGATGCCTCAGTCGCCAATGGCTTCGGGCTTTTCTGGGACGGCAGATGGTGTTCAGATATATGGCCAAAGAGGTGGATTTCAGAAGGGAGAAGCATAGTGTTTTTCGAACTTTTTCCCTTGCAGGTAGCTTTAGCAGTTTGGGGTAAGAAATTGGCAAACAAAACAGTCATTGTTTATGTAGATAACAGAACAGTGATGGATTTAGTTAATGGCCAGCAAGCTAAAGAAAAACACCTATTGACGTTACTACAAAGATTTATGTTAGGTTGTCTGATGCATAACATAGTTTTCAGAGTCAAGCATGTACCATGAGCAGATAAAAATATTGCAGATGCATTATCTCGTTCCCAGTGGCAGAGATTCTGTGGTTTGGCGCCTGGAGCAAATCTGCGGAAAACTCAGGGTTCCTCAAGAGGTATGAGAATTAGCAGAGTGAAAATGCAGCATCTGGATGAAAAATCGCTTGCCGTCAGTACCAAGCTAGCCTACAGAAGAGCATGGTCAGAATTTATGGATTTAGGTGCTTCGTTTAGATCTGACAGTGCCAAAGGCCTAGAAAAACGTAGGGACGAAGGGGCATATTATCAAGGAGGGCGTTAAAAATTATCGCTAGTTTAGCGGCAGAAAACTGCCGCTAAAGCGGCGATAATGGGCTTAATATTATGCCCTTGAGAATTCCAATAGAAGTCCATGTTCTGGTGTGAACATGGGCTTCTATTGGAATTCTCCAGGGAATATTATCAAGCCCATTATCACCGCTTTAGCGGCAGTTTTCTGCCGCTAAGCCGGCGATAATTTTAACGCCGTCCTTGATAATATGCCCCCAAGTACTTCATTTCATCATGGCTAACATAGAAAGAAACATTTCAGCTACCACAATAGCTGGTAAGCTAGCAGGCCTTCATTTTTATGGGAAATGTTTTTGGGGCTATGAGCCATCAGCAGGTGAAATGGGAAGGAGGCTTCTGCAAGGTTGGGCGAAAGAAAAGCAGAGGGGCCAATTTGTTCCGGAGCCTATTTTTTTATTTTTATTGGTATTTTATGCAAGAAAAAACAATGTTCATACATTCAATACAACTGACCAATATACCAGTTGTATCCTGCTAGGATCAGTTCTCAGCACGTAGTTTACATTAGGTCAAAGAAATAACGGGTCTCGGGTGAAGCAGTACACCCCAGGCACATGACGGATCACTTGACATTTAACGGCTTACATGAGGTTAACAACTGTAGAAAAATATGGATTGATCCCAGACCCCAATCAACCTCCACAACAACAGACATATCTGATTTTCATATTGATTTATGACAAGCCCTTCTCCGGGACCACATTGGGCATGGCAGTTCCATCACCCCCGCCCCGCTCCCTGGCCCACTCAAGAAATGGTTCCCAAATGTCACGTGGTCTCGAGGCGGCTGGCATTAACTCCCAGAAGACACTCAGTTGATAATGGCCATATGTCACATCTTTTATCCAATCTTTAGCCAAGGGTATCCTTCCCCTCCCCAGTGCACGGCACCTGACGTTTAGCGAACAATAAAAGTAGTGCATGAAGTTTACGTTTTTTAACCAGTGTATCTTTGACATATCCCAGCAGACCCAGCAGAGGGGACAGCGACAGGGACAAACCTATAATCTGATTGATGGAAGTGAAGATCGTGGACCAGAATGAGCCAAGAGCCGGGCAGTCCCAGGCCATGTGTAAGAAGGAAGCAGGAGTATATCCGGAGCACCAGCAACACTCATCTTCCCTAAGCCCCATACGATGTAATCCTATTGGCGTTCTGTAATACCGGTGGAGAAATTTAGAATGAACCAATCTAAGCTTATAGTTAGGGGACAGCTCGGTGAGTTGATGACAACAGTATGCCTATTGTTCCTCTGTGAGTGCGAGAGGTAGTTCAGCGTTCCCCGCCTGCAGTGCGCTGGGCCGTAGCACCGGAGCGTCCGCCTGCATGCATGTATAAAGGTGTGTGATTAGTTTGCGTGGTGATGGGGAGCGCAGCAGATTTTCCAGGGCCGAGAGAGTTGGCGGAGGAGCTGGGAAGTCATCATGTAAGGCGCGGCATGCAGAGCGCAGTTTAAGATAAAGAAACATGACGGCAAACGACACACCCTGACCCTCAATCTCGACTGGGGGCTCCCTGAATGTATTGTTAGGGTACAAGTCCGCAAACGTGTGTAATGTCAGTTTCTGAGCTATTGTTTTGCTTATCCCATCTTTGACCCCTGGCAACATTGGGTTTTGAGCTAGTGGTTTAGAGGGGGCGTACAGTATCCCAGCACCCGCCCGTCTTCTCAGCCCATCCCATGCCCAGCGTAATGTTTCAGCAGTCTCAATGTCCTCTCTTGGTCTTTTATATGACTGATACAATGCTACCCTTATAGGTACAAGCTTAACCGCATCAGTCTCAACCGCAACATGCAGTTGGAACAGTGTAGGGTGAACCCAGTAGTGTAGAAACTGTGCCTGCGCACATAGTGCATATAGCTTCATATCTGGAGCCCCCATACCTTCCTGCGTCAACGGTAGTGTCAATAATTCCCATGACACCCTGGCTTGTCCACCAGCCCACACCAGCGATATCAAGGGAGCGTAACGTTTCAAAAAACAGGCCGGCATGAGGATGAGCGGCAGGTTAACGAAAAGATATAGAAATGTAGGCAAAATTGCCATTTTAGCCAGGGCAATCTTTCCGGCAAGTGATAGCGGTAGTCTTGACCATATCGCCACCTTATCCTCCAGCCAAGTGGCAGCACGACCATAATTCATTCTCCATTACTCCTGCAGGTCACGGCTAATCCAGATGCCCAGGTATTTAACCTTCTCAATTTCCCACTTTAGCGGAAACTCAGTAGTGTTGACTTTCGTGTTATCTGTCAGGGGGCTTCGCCCAATTAATGGATATACCTGCCAATCTCTCAAATTTAATGAATTCTCTAAGCAGGGGATTTAAGTTTGTCTCAGGGTCCGTAAGATATAAAATGATGTCATCCGCATACAGTGGGAAGAGTAGGCTTCTGGTGCTAAAACCAATTCCTCTAGCCGTGTGGTGTTGTCTTATTCGTGCGGCCACTGCGAACAGTAAGGGGGACAAGGGGCACCCCTGTCTCGTACCTTGTGAGATTGGGAAGGGTTCAGACAGGAGCCCATTCACTTTTATCCGAGCAGAGGGCCGAGTGTATAGCAAACGGATCAGGCCAATGAAATGGGGACTAAATCCCATGTGACCCAATATTGCAAAGAGGTAAGGCCACTCTAGTGTATCAAAGGCATTAGTGGCATCAAGAAACACCACCGTGGCCTGTACATCAGGGTGTAGGTAGGTTATCACAGGGAAGAGAGTACGGAGATTATGAGAAGTGGACCTGCCAGGAATGAACCCTGACTGGTCCGGTAGGGCAATGAGGGGGAGCATAGGCTGCAATCTATTCGCTATCAGTTTTGCTAGAATTTTGACATCGACGTTGATCAACGACAGCGGTTGGTATGAATCTAACTCTGTGTCGGGTTTTTCTGGTTTTAACAGAGTAATGATGACTGCTTCTCGCATAGTTGGGGGTAATATGCCAGACTCCTGAGCCTCCTCATACACCGCAAGTAGGCGAGGCGCCAGCTCCTCCGCACATGTTTTATAGAATGCGGTTGTCAGGCCGTCAGAACCGGGCGCCTTGTCTGGCAGCATGCTTTTTATAACAGCAGCCACGTCTTCAACGGTAAATGGGATGTTCATATATTCCCTGTGGTGATTGTCTAACCAGACTAGCGCCAGGGAATCCAGGAACACCTGCATGCCTTCCGGACAACTATCCTGAGTGGCTGTATGAAACTTAGAGTAAAATGTGGAGAAGTCCTTGAGAATATCCATTTGTCCCCTAACTATGTCTCCCTGTGGATTGATTAGCTCAGGGATATAGGCTGCGGACCATAGGGTACGAATCATGCTGGCAAGAGTTCTCCCCGGCCTATCGCTCTCCCCACATCTATGTGCCTCAGCATGCTTCCCAAGGAACTTTACCTCACGCTGTGCTTCCTCGGTATAGTCCAGTAATTTTGTTTTTAGGAGAGCCAAGAATTCGGAGTTATCCGTCGCATAGAATTGTGCTTCAAGTTCTTTAATTTGGGATTCCATGGAATTAAGCGTGCCCCTAATGGCCTTCAACACCCCGGCCTGGGGGGCGATACATTGGCCTCTAATGACCACCTTGAATGCCTCCCACAGTGAAGCTTCAGTATCAACAGAGCCAATATTATTTGCGAAATAATCGGTAATATCTGTACGTATTTCTTCTTTAAAAACGTCATCTAATAGGGCATGCGGGGGGAGTCTCCAAGAGAACGCACAGGGTACTGAACCAGGGAGAGCCAATCGTAAAAAGCACGGGGTGTGGTCTGATAATGTGCGTGGCAAGTGCGCCACATCTAAGACCCAACTGGCCACCTCGCGGGAAGCCAGCCAAAAGTACAGCCGAGGCCACGCTCTATGATGTTCTGAAAAGCAGGTGCCCTCTCTAGTCAGGGGATTTCGCAATCTCCAAACATCGCTCAGGTCCCCATCTTCAAGAATGGTATGCAAAGCAGCGCTCACAGCAGGATGCAGTGTTTGTGCCGTCCCATGTCTGTCCAGTCCGTCGTCCAGCACAGCGTTGAAGTCTCCCCCCCACAGAACCGTACCACACCCAGTTGCCCTGACACTAGCCCAGATGTCCTGAAAAAACGCTGGAGAGACCACATTCAGGCCATAAATAGCTATCAGCACAATGTCCACACCACCCAGCGTCCCAAACAATAAAATAAACCTGCCCTCCGGATCAATGTGTTCCTCCTGCTCCCTCCAGTCAAGTCCTCACTTAATCAATATTGCCACCCCACGGGCATAGTTGCAGTATATCGTAGAGTAACCATGCCCCCATTTGTTGTGTTTGAGCTTCGGGGAGGGCGCACATTAAGGTAGGTCTCCTGCAACAGGCATATGTCTATATTGTGTCTAGCTAGGTAGGCATGTACGAGTCTGGCCTTTCTACCATCGTTCAAACCTCTAATGTTCCACGAGAGGAAGCTCACGCTTTTAGCGTGGTTGTGACATTGCAGTTGACATAAAATCG
Organism: Triturus cristatus; assembly: GCF_964204655.1. Lineage (NCBI taxonomy): Eukaryota > Metazoa > Chordata > Amphibia > Caudata > Salamandridae > Triturus > Triturus cristatus. The sequence goes on from NC_140588.1 coordinate 688,626,364, forward strand.
TAGAAGCTGGGTTCCCGCTTCATCCCCATAGTCTTAACCATGATTTGGATCCAACACTGGTCTGGTACATGATCAAAACACACAATAACACACCCAACCCACCACCCCCCACCCACTCCAACCCCCCAAACAGGTTGAAAGATACCCCCCTGATAACAAACATGTGAACGAGCAACAGACGGGAAATTTTCCATGGGGGTGCGAGAGCGCCGGCATACTCACCCTACCAAGGCAGTGTGGCCAAGAAACTGCAGGGAGATAAGTCTACAGCCGAACTAAATACTAACACAGAGGCCCCCAAATATAAAATACTGACATTGCATATCTACCCTGCCCTACCCACCCTGTATCCATACCTCCTACAATGAGGTGGCATTTCACAGTTCCAAATTGTATAAAATATCCTATCCCTCCATCAAATCCATCTCCCTGCCCAATTTAAGTGGGAATATAAAAAATATTAACTACAACTTGCAGATGCCAACCCACACCACAGGGAAGAGGACCGCAGTCCTGGTTATAAGGGTCCTGAGCCAAAATACAACACAGTAGGAGAAGAGAAAGAACATGTGACACATTTCAGAAAGCCCAGATGCCATCAGTCATTATCACTTAGCTGGTTGCCTGCAGATGACTCCAGCACTGGAACTTTTCCCCCCTATGTGTTTTGCTAATTTTGGGGCGGACTTGGCGTTGGTGAAGAAGTGAGAGGATCCATCGTGTGACACCTTCAGTTTAGCAGGGTACAGTAACAAATAAGGGATTTGTGCCTGCATGAGGATTTTTTTGGGCTGGTAGAAATTCACGTCTCGCCGCCTGGACTGCCGGTGTGAAGTCCGGATAAAAGGAGATCGAGTTCCCCTTATACGCTATGTTCCCCATCACTCGCGCCTGCCTCAAAATGAGATCACGGTCCTGGTAATTTAGGATTTTCGCCAATATTGGCCTGGGAGTGGCCCTGACTGGAGGTTTAGGTCCCAAGGCATGGTGCGCTCACTCCACCGCAAAGACTGGTGAAAGGTGGGCAGCAAAAAGGTTGCACAGCAGATCTGTCACGCATGCCTCCATTTTAACAATGGCCGTAGTCTCCGGTATGCCAGTAATGCGTAGATTGTTGCAGCATGACCGCACCTCCAAATCCTCATTCTTCGCGCGGATTATACTCAACAGTTTGTCCATCTGCAACAGCTGTTCTTTTGTGTCTACCTGAAATTCATGGAATACAGTCTGTCTGTTCTCCAGGGCGTCTAGGCAGTTTTCGTGGACTCCCACCTGAGATTTGCCGGATTCCATTTGAGTCGTCAGCGCGTCCATTTTGGCGTCTATGTTACGGAGGCTGGAGCGCATCTCTAGCATTAGCGTGCGGATGTCCTCCCCCTGATCCTCTGACTGATTTTCAACAGGATCTCCCGCACCTGTCTCCGGCACGGATTTCGCCAGCCGAGTCACGATCCGCTGCTCAAAGTTTATCTTGGGTTGTTTGGCGTCTTGCTTACCCATCGTGGTTATGAAAAGTTGTACCACAGCAGCAGTCTGACTACCGCACCCAATGCCGGCTACACGTGACTCCTCCACACCGCCACGTGGACGCCCATCTATCACAGATCTTTGGGCCACCCAGAAAGAGGCAACAGCATTTAGCCCAGCTGCAGTCCACACTGACACCTCACTGGAAAGCAGGTAGAGTACAAGAGTGACCTCCCACAGCAGAGCTCCACAGTTGCAGCTTCACAAAACTACAGGTAAAACTATGACCTTCGCACACTGGTGACCTCCCGAAGCGTCCCACCACTTATGCAGGGTTGATACTCTAGCGACAGTCCACAGAATATTTTGCTCAGCCACAGGATGATGCCCCCGTAACCAGACCAGCCCCGCAGCCACCGCCTTCCTGAAACTGCCCACACGCTGTTGATCGTCAATTCAGGGGCCTCGCCATGAGGCCGGCACACCGCACAAGCGCTCCGTGACTCACACCAGGCGGCGCCCGGAGCAGCATTCACTCATCAATGCAGCGGGAGGTGTACACAGCAATCCGGGCTGGTTCCTGGTCCGGCGTGTGACTCCCTCTGCACAAGATGGCGCCCAAGCGGCCCCGAGCGCCCGCCGGCCGCCACCACAGCTACCGGCCACAGCGCCGCACAGCGGTGTATTGCGACAGTCCCGCCCGAACCTCCACTATCTCCGATGTCACCGCCGAGGGGCCCACGGAGCATCGGCCGTTTGTCAGCAGCACCCGGTGGGGCCTAAGTGTTGGCCAAGGCCTCGGCCTCGATTTATGCCAGACCCCGGCTTCACGTCATCGGGGTCCGCTCCGGCTCCCAGTTGTACTCTGCAGGTCTTGTAACTCCTCTTCCAGAGGTGGCAGGCGGGATATTTCGGCACCGCTGTGTACCGCAGGTCCTGCCTTACATTTGGAATGTACTCCAGCTAGACCGCTTCCCCCCTGATAAACAGATTACTTCAGGATTAATCCTTGGCCGACGGAGCACGCTTACCAAGCGGTCATTCCGTAGCTCGGCAGGCCACGCCCCCTTGTTCGAGAGCCTATTTACCTGAAGTTGTTGTACGAAATGATAAAAGCACTACCAGGGATTTGTTTCTCTGAATTTGAATTCCTATTATTGAAGGTATGCATGTGTTGGCTATTTTTTGGAGCATTTAGAATTTCAGAGCTTTTAGGTAAAGTTAGTAACGATGATCTTAAAGTTACAAATGTCTTCAGTTCCAAAGTATCAATAGGAATTTTCCTTGAAAAATCCAAGAAAGATCAGGTTGGTAAGGGAGCTAAAGTGACACTCCAAAGTTAGGTGGTCCATTGTACCCTAGGAAAGCTTGCCTGGACTTTAAGGCTGCAGGCGGCGCTTCATCTGAGTTTATCTTTAGGCACCAAGATGATTCTCGCCTTAAGGCATCTCAGGTTTTGGCAGTAATGAGAAAAGCCTTGTGCAGTTTGATGAAAAATCCTTACAGCTTTGGTACATACTCTTTCAGAATAGGCACCATCTCTGAAGCAGCCAGTTTGGGTTTCTCCATCAAGGAGGTAAAGAGTTTAGGTCGTTGGTATTCTGACTGCTGTTTGAGATATATTAGAGAGTTAGAAGTTTTATAACTTTTAGCATAAAGTAACATTGTTTATCTTTTTAGGTCATGTTTCTGGTCCTCCGGTGCCTCTCATGACCATTTGGATAATCGGACACTATTTTGTAAAGTGGGTGGCGAAATAAGCGGAAAATAGACATTTTGGAAAAAAATGAGGTTTTTGTTCTGACTAAATAAAATCGATTGGTGGGGCAGAGGGGGAATGAAATGGGGTCAGCTAATGCCATGTTTAAGTGAATTACTATCAGCAAAGAGATGTCCTGATGTTCTCCTCACTCACTTAGGTGAAAATGACCTAGTTCAGTTGTCAGGTCTGGGTTTATTAATAGAAATTAAATGTGGTCTAGAATTGATAATCAGATCTTGGAACAAAACAAAATTGATTTTGACTGCACATGTGCCTAGAAGGGTTTGGAGGGGATCAGAGAAGTTTACAGCAGTATAAAGAGCTAGGAGAAAAGGTAACAGAGAGTTGCATCATTTTTGGCAGCATCAATGGCATAAACTGGTTGGCCCATAATGACATCACAGAAGAAGATTTTCAAGTTTTTCCCCCAGGACGGGGTCCACCTTTCCTTCATAGGCAACGAGTTATATATTTTACATAAAGGAGAAGTTAACAGATTCTTTAGAATGAAATACATGGTGTTAACAGGCGGGCTTTTTAGGCAACAGTCCCCCCCCCTTTTTTCTGTTCCAGACTCATAATCAGAACACATTTTTAGTTAAGTGTTTGGTGGCAGGCTTTATTGTAAGCAGTTTAGTTAACAAATTTAGCAGGATTTAGTTGACCAGACGATGGCTGAACTGCATGTTTTTTGTAAAAAGTCGTTCATAGTTTATAAAAAAAAAAAAGTTTGGGTGGGGACAGGAAAAACACCTGTGCAGGGTTTTTTCCTGGCGGCAGAATTTGAGGAGATCGAGACAGGCAGGAAGGGTTGGGGGCATTCAGAGTAGCTTCGGACAGAGGGAAACAGGGGAGCGAGGAAGGAGGCAGGAGGAAGGCAGGGGATGAAAGAAAGGGGTTGGGGGAGGATGATTTGTTAGAACAATGTTTGGGAACTTTTACTGTGGGAAACCGTTTAAGGGCGGGGGTGTTAGGATAATGACTTTGTATTAGTGAGGCCTTGTTATATTGTTTTGTAAAATATGAAACTGCATACCTGTCCAATGATGCAGCCTTTTACCCCAAATGCCCTGGTTATTGTGCATATTGCCCGAAGTGTGCTAGCACACAGAAACAGTATTTGTGCATGCCTGTATTTGCATTTGATAGCTCATGAAAGTCTGACTTGTTTACTTCGGCAAAGTGTTTTTTATGTGAAAACTGGAGAAAGAACAATGGATAAGAGACAGATGGAGAAGCAACAAGTAGGTGCACAAAGGTGAGATAATTATAGGAAATGAACATAAATGAAAACGCAAAAGAAAATGGACATATGGTGAAGAGCAAGAGGGAAGAAATTGGGGCAGACAGACAGGGAAAAGTTACACACAAAATAAACACGGCTGCTGAAGTTCCAAGATGTAAGTAGTCACTTGTATTGTGGTGCAAGTACTCCACAGGAGGAGGACTGAGCCGTAAAACAGCCATTGGCATGAGGTGACAGTGAACAATGAGTTCCATATATTTTAATATTTGCCTATGAGAATTATTTGCGAAGGTTAAAATTCAATGTTATATAGGTTTTGCCATAACTAGTCTGCCATTGAATTCTATTCCAGTAAATTGCATTGACGCATCTTTTGAATACAGGATGCATTTAAGAAAAAAGAGCTATCCACTATTCCAAAAACAGGGAAAACTTTTTGTGTGCTAGGTTGTTCCCTACTGGATAGGGAATGGAGGTCTAGTCCCTAATAACATAGATATGTTTGCACCACAGCGAAAATTGCCGAATGAGTCAAACACGTTTGATTAGTGATGAAAATGTATTTTCCCTGGTCATGATATGTAGCATGGTACAAGCTGCACGGTGTATTCATTTAGTTATTGTGCATAAGGTTTAATGCGGTATCGCCTAACTCTGCAGTGCACACACATGGGTCGATGAGAGTCACGGGGAGTCTTCCAGCTGGGGGGGGGGGGGGGTGGATGCGGGATACGTGCAGACAGGGCCGGCTTTAATGCAGTGAGACTGGTGCGAACCCACTGGGCGCTGACCTCAAGGGAGGGGGGCGCTGTGTATAGTAATAACTTATGAGAAATGAGGTGCCCTTTCTCCCCGGCGCAGTGAGACAATCCGAGGAGTCCGTCATAGGTTGTGGGGGTGCCAATATTTATTGTTGCACCCGGTGCCACCAGCTGTAAACCGGCCCTGCCTGCAGATGGATTCACCTTGCTTTTTTGCTGGTGCCAAGTTTCTCCGGTGTGTAGCTTTCCATATATTTGCAGGCTCTCCGACGTGAGAGCGATCCCATTGGTTCTCGCTGGCTCGAGCACAGGTGCGTGAGCTGGCACGAGCAGGAGAGACTAAACCGCAGCAGCACCCACCTGTCCCGGCGTGAAACCGAGACAGCAGAGGCAAACAAACAAGCAGGCCGTGAAAGGGAGCTGCCCTTCATGTGAAACGCAGGTTTCACTGTCATCCTACACGTCCTGCTGCAGATAGCCAGGATAAGAAACGCCTTTGTGGCTGCAGTTTGTTTTTGTTAAAGTGCGATTCATTCTCTCGCTCTTTCACCCACCCTTCCTCTAAAGTGCTCATTACCCAGTGAGGGAAATTCTAAACTGGTAGGACTTGATCCCGGACACAAAAGCCCTCTCTTTCCCGCGCTCCCTGCCCTCTCCCAAAACACAGCGTGGGATTACAGGACTGGGTGTAACTCAAGCGTCTCCGGAACAACAAAAGGAACTCGCCTAATAGTCACCTGCCACGGCCTCGGGTGCCAAAGGGCAGCCAATGAATCATTATTGTGAAAGGCCAAATCGCTGTCCTGAGGGGATTCCTCCACCTGAGACTGACCAGGTGGCTCAGGTGATAGATGAGGTGACTGATGCGTCTTTCCTCATCCCCTTCTGGCCCTGCTGGCCACCCGTCTCAGGCCGGTATTCAGAGGTTTTGATGAAAGGCGGAGCGAGTGGGCCTTGGGGCGCAAAGCGAACAAGGAAATGGGCCCACCTACTCTCCAGGTGTCTAGTAAAAGACATCCAAAATTGGGGTGCAGCCGTCACCTCAACCTTAGTGTCATTGCACACCCGCTGCACTCATGAGAGATTTTCTGAATGCGGAGAATTAATTGTAGAAATTGCCAGGAAATAATAGCGCCCAAAACAGACACAGACCCCCCTAAAGCAACGCGGGATTCTAAAACGTCAAGATGTATCTCTTTTTACTTTGATCACAAGACAGATGGAAAGATAGTCCTGCGGGTTTTGAGTAGGCTGCGTATGGCTTGTAGGGCATACGCTCCCAGTCGCTCAGGGCTGCTTCAGTTTCTACTTATCCTGAGCCTGACAGAATGAGCCGCCGGAGTCTTTATTGCTGCTCCAGTCCGTCGTCCGGTACACCATTTAAATGTCTATTATGATTGAGGTATGTGACGTGTTGTGACGCAAAGTGTAAAATCTATAGGGTCCGATTCAAAACAATATTGGCCAATTAAAAAATCATAAACGTACGCTTATGACTGTTATAGAGTTCCGAATATGTAGGAATTCCCAAAAATCCCGCGTAGTGAGCATGGAAATCTATGCAAATTGTTCATATCAATACATTAATTTACTGTCCTCTACTCACGCCTGGTGATTATCTGAAGACTGATCCCTCGCAAGAATAAGTGTGGCAAAATGTACATTTGCATATTTCACTATTTCTCCTTCTTGAAAATATGTTTTCAAGTGGGGAAATTATGTAATTATCTTTGAGGACAACGCATTGTACCGAAAGTTCCAAAAGCTTCATATCGCAGCTTCGCAGCAGAAAATCAGAAGACGGCATTGCTCTCCCCTCCCCTACTTAGGATATGGATGAGACTTGAGGCCGAGAGGGTTTTGCATCCAGGACTGTGCAGATCATTCCATTACGTCATATATTTTGCATTTGGGAATTCACACAACACTGTAGAATAATTACAACTTGAATACAATGTTCATTCGAGATATATTCAAAGGACATGTTATAAGGATGCTTAAGATGGCCACTTAGACAGTTCCTACGTTATCGAGGAGTGGCCCAAATCATATTGGAGAACGTGCACATCTATAAAATGTCCCAGAAAAGACACAAGGGGCAGAGACACAAACATACAGTTTGCCTTGCAAATATATGCAATATCACACAGCAAAAGAATATGAACATGTGCAAGACCCACTGCAAAATGGTGAGTGTGAGTGCATAATTAATGCAGGAAGCAAACAGGTGACGGAGGTACCAGTATTCGATGCATGCAGGGCCGTTTCTAGATGTTTTGCCGCCCTAGGCGAGAATTGAAAAATGCCGCCCCTCCCTTTTACTACCATCACTCGCCCACTTACCTAGCTACACTAAAAAAAAGATTCGGTCATCTGCACATTACATGATGTGCTTTGAAGGAGACATTAACCTTCAATACTACTTTTATTCAGATCTGGGACTACACAAAACAGAGATCTCTCCAACAATGCATCTCTCCTTCTGAAGTTCATGGACTCCTCACTAGTGTGTCGCGCCCTCCCTTCAGAGCTCCCTACTCTGCACCTCTCACCCCTCCACTGGTTTTATTAACTCTCCCTGAGAATATCACCTATTGTTCCAGTGTTCTTCGTTCCATTGCGTTTCTCCTCTTCCTCTGCCTCTTCCCCCTACTCTCTCTGCAGTTCTCAATTGTCCCTCTCCCTCCAGCACTCCGTGTTGTTCTAAACCACCCCCCTGCCCCGTCCCTATTCAAAAGGTCCTGTCCTTCTTGTCTCACCAGCTCGCATCTCTTCACAGGCCCTGCACTCCTGATACTTCCTATCATACCACCTTCTCCCTCAACGATTCCCGCCTCGCCTCTTTCATCTCTGCTCTTGGTGTCTTTCATCTCCACTGACTTTATAGCACTCAATATTCCCCCTTTTTTAACCCATGCCTCCCCGTCACCTTTCATCACTTCCTGATATCAGTGGTCCTCACATTTCACCTTAATTCAACACTTACCCCTCCCCCCGCTTCTCTAATATACTCCTTTCTGCAGAGCTCACTGCTTCTCTCAGTGGTGGCATGGGGAACCACCCCTCCTACTCCAGCAGCTTAAGCAGGGGCAGCATTGACCCCATAGACTGGCAAACTGGTCCCCTCTTTAAAAGTGAATGCGTTGTTTGTGGTCCTCTTCTGCCTGCCATCACGGATGGATGGATGGAAAAACTATGGCTGAATGGAGCAAGAGATTAGTGTATGGAAAGGTGAAGGGGGTGGATGGATGAGTGGAAAGCTCGGTGTGATTAGAGGTAAGTTTCAAGTGGGGGGGTCTTTTAATTCTCTAACTACTCACTTGTGTCCCTTCCTTCAGCACGCCTGCCCTCCATTCACCAGTTCCTGCTCACCCTTTCTTTCTTGCCTGCCCTCCCCCACTAGCCTCTCTTCTCCCTGTTTCTGTGCGTGCCTTACCTCCCTTCAGTGGTTCCTGCTCACACCCTGATTCTTTTGTGTTGCATTGCCCTTCCTTGCTTCCCTAATACACCAGATGTCCCTGGTTCTTGCGTGGTCTGCTCTCTTCCACTCACCCCTCATTAGCAGTTCCTGATTTCTCGTCTTTCTCATCAGCTCTCACCCCCTTTCTCGTCTGCCACCACCTCGAGGCTCGAGCCCCGCTGCCTCTCCTACATGCACCTACAAATCATTCTCCACTTGCTGCTGCCCTAGTCCGCTCATTTAGACCCCACACATCCTCTCCTGCCTACTACTAGTGCCTTCGCAAGGGTGCCATATATAACAGGCCATCCTGCAAGGCGCGAGCAAGGAAAACAGCCCCCGTGTAGTAAAAAATAAGAGCTTTATTTGGGCCCTTCCGTGTGTCGGTGCCACTGCACCCTTGAAAGCTAGGCCTTTGCTGCCCATTTCAGCGCCCCTTCCCTCTACCTCTGTCACTGCGACGCTGTGCTTTCTCTGCCTTCTCGGCCTCCGAGGGGAAAGGAGCTCCGTGGCTGGAAGGGCGGTGGGTCCACGGGTCTGTCACCTCGTGGACTGCCGGGGCAGATAAAGGCAGGGCGGGTCTAGAGGGTCACGGGAAGGGCAGGCCATGGCGGAGCCGTGTTTCGTGGGGGCGCAGCGGATGGAGGTGCTTCTGGTGGAGGTGGACGGGAGGGCGAGGGCTGCGAGGCGGGAGCATCCCCGCGCGGGGCTGGGTTCGCGGCGGGACACATTAACTACAGTGGGAGCTCAACGCGGAAGCACAGGAGGCTTGCGGAAGCACAGGAGGGCTGGGGAGGGGGCTGGGGGAAATGCCCGGAGCAGGGAGAGGGTGGGCAAGAAAAGGCAGCAGCAAGTGCTGCGGAGAGATGGGGGCTGACAGAAAAGGGATGAGCAGGGGATGCGAGCAGCCCAGCAAAGAAACTCTTCACAAGTAACTGGCGCAGGTGGGGGGCGATGGGTTAGGGGGGAGGTGAATGGCCCCATTCCATGAAAGTGTGGGGAGCACTGAGTGAGAGAAGAGTGAGCAGCAGATGCTGCGTGAACATTGGGAGGAAGTTGCGACTAGCAGAAAGCGGAGTGAGAAGGTGTATACACTGATACCACCGGCCCGCTCCACACACCACTATGCTAGGGTGCGCAGCATTTAAAAGCAGGTGCGCTTGCACAGTCACTCACATGCGGGTGCTGCTGCCTTCAAATTAAAAAATGTTTCGCCCTTTTGCCGCCCTAGCCCTTTTGCCGCCCTAGGCGGACGCCTAGTCTTGCCTAATGGTAGAAACGGCCCTGGATGCATGTGCAGTTAGCGTCTGGTCTGTGGTGTCTTGCACGTGGATGTGGGCAGCCCAGCTCCGGGCTCATCCCTTTTTCGTGCAACAGATACCCAGAAACGCACCGACACACTCACAGTCACCCATGTCAGCGTGCACCAAAGACCATTTTTAATTCCATTTTTAAACTGTGTATTTCTCTCGCTGGAATTCTGGGACTTTTTTGGGCCACTATTTGTTTTGAGTCTGCCTTGAATAGTGAAACTGCCCTAGGAAGGGCCGGCGGTTGGACTTATGTTCTCACTACTCCCATTCAGTGCCGCACCATCTTGAGTAAATACTGGGGGCTCCGAACTGGTTGGTGCTTTCCCAGGTCCCGGGTAGGGGTGGCACACTAAGGGCAAGCCGGCCTTCACACGGCTGTCCTGCCATGCTGCCTCTTTTAACTAAGACAACGTTTGCCTGCCTTTCGGTTGTCAGTCTGTATAATATATGTTCACCCCTTACTATAACTGGTAGCCCAAGATAACATAATTCACCCTACTCCACTGATACGCATGGAATCTGCTTTTCAGTTAAAAACATGAAAGCTTAAGACATGGCAAGATCTTACCTTTCTTGCCATTACAATGTAGGAAAACAGTCGTCATTGGCTTTGTAATATCAAGGATTGAGTATTGTAACGCACTGCTTGCAGGATGTCAAGCACATCTTGGTAATAAACTTCAGACTCTGCAAAATACAGCAGCAAGAGTTCTGTTGAAGTTACCAAAATTCTGCTGAGTTTCCGAGTCCATTTGGGAACTTTATTGGCTTCCAATTAGGAAGCGGATCCAGTTCAAAAGCCTTTGTGAGCGCATAAGGGTCTACATCATGGTGGTCCACTCTTTTTGCAAGAACCTTTTCACTATGTTCCCCCACGTACCTTATGATCTAGTTCAGCTAAGTAAAGTACAAATACTCAAAATAAAGAAAGCACATTGGGGTGGAAGAAGTTTTTCCTATATGGCAGCAAAATGCTGGATGGAATCTACTGCCTAAACATCTACGAGCTCTACCAAGCATTTTGAAATTTAGGAAGGATCTAAAAACCTGCTTTTTCTCCTTGGACCAGCAGGTTGTTACCCCTTAAAAGATGGGTCCGTTTTTGTATTTTGATTATTGACAATGCTGAGAGTTCTTGCTACTAGCACCAAGACGCCCATTTCTGGGTAAAAGCACGCTTTATAAACCTTTTTAACATAGCATAACATAACATACCTGAACCAGTGATAAATGTTGGGCAGCTATGTGTAAGATATGTAGAAAACAGTCTACATATTAGGCCTGTAATGCAACGCTACAATTTCCAGGTAATTATTTTAAAGGAAACCTGGCTGTCGCACATTTGTAATTCTCTAATAAAACTAGTGCCAGATTAAAATTATTTATCACTCTTTGGTTGCAGCTTTAAAAGAGATGGCATGTTGATTACTATATGTCACAAAAATCTTGCTGTTAGCCATGCACCCATTTCCCAGAACAGAAACACGTGTTTTAGTCATAAAGTCGATAAATGACTCAAGGAATCAAGGTCAACTCTGGCAAATTCGGCCTAAAGACTAAGGGGCCGATTCACAAAGGCATGTAAGCGAAAATAAAAGAGTACTACATAAGTATGATGACACGTCTTTAGGAACAAGCCTTAATAATCTAAAATAGGACTAAAATGAGAATATTCAGGTACTATTCATATACAAATAGTACAAATAACAAACATTGACAATGCTGATATGTGAGGATTTGGGTGTACTATATTATATGACAGTGGGGCCTTAACATGGAGTACACTCTCAAATACTGTCTTGGTTCCAGTCAGTCTCGTTTACTTAACCTTAGCTCAACCCTGGGTAGCTGTGGCTGCAAGCCATAAAGCTTGGCAAAGCAACTTAGTATAAAGCATTTAACAGCACCAAACAACGAAATAAGAAAGTCATACAACAAGATAGAGACACAATAACAATTTATAAATATAGAGCATATTTTTAATGAATTTTTAGAGACGTTGATCATCAAAATTCACTCGAGGGTCCCGGAGATACAGATTTTAGAATTTTTTATCACTTTTAAATGCAAACGCAAACAAGCAATGGTCAACAAAAAGTTTGTAAACATTTTAGAAGTTTAAAGAGTTAGAGCGAGTACTTCGTCCCGGGTTGGGCGACCAAATCTGGCAGGTAAAAGGTCTAGGGGCCAGAGACGATACTTTACACAGATACCTTGTCACCAGAGGGTTTTTAAGGCAAGGTCCATACTTTAAAGGACGACTGCAATAGACATCAATGTAGTGGTCCTGATGATTAATACACAAGCAAAAGATGCTCAAAATGCTCTGGTTGAGGTACGGTTGATGGGGTGTCTTTGTGGTGGTCCTTTGGTGCACAAGTGATGTGGGAGGACTTTGTCAACAGAGATCAGGGTCCTCAAAGTCATGTATGTTGCAGTAGCAGGCCAGCCAATACTGTGATACTGGTCTCCTTGCCCAACGCCGCCTTCCTCCCAGAAACCTGGACCAACACCTGCTCTGCTCCCAAAATCACAACCACAATCCCCAACAGGTACAAGATCCTGAGGAAAGGCTGCCCAAACCATCCTGGTGGAGGCCTCTCCATCTTTATTTTTATTTGTATTTAATGCGTCTTTATATAGCGCGGACTTTACCCAAAGGTGTCAGAGCACTTCACAATAAGAACAGTAATGATACATAAGGAGAAACATTACATCTGAGCATGTTACAAAATCAAACGGTACATTACATGAGGCAATAGTGACAATTGTGCAAGTATCAAGAGTAAACAAAATACAAGAGGTAGCAAATGATACGTTACAAAAGGAAAAAGTGACGTGTGCAGGTTACAAGAGCATACAAAGTACACGTAGAGGTAAACAAATTGCAATAAATGGCAGACACTCAAAACATTAAAAACACAAGTTACATTACATGAGGCAGTGGTGGCCGTTGTGCATGTATCAAAAGCAAACAAAATACAAGAGGTAGCAAACGAAACGTTACAAAAGGAGAGGTGACGTGTGCATGTTACAAATGAGTAAAAAGTACAAGTAGAGATATAATACTGCACTAAATGGCAGACACTCAAAACACAAAAACACACTGGGAAGGCACATCTATAGGCATGGAGAACAGAATTTCCTATAATGGAAGGACTTCCTTCAGAAAATAGAGGGCGTGAATTAAATTTGGAAGTGTCTTTGAAGGAGGAGAGGTTTGAGGTCAGTTTTGAAGGCCTGGGAAGAGCTGGTGGTCCGGAGCTGAGGCGAAAGTGAGTTCCAGATTCTCACCGCGTTGCCTGAAAAGGATTGGGCCATCGATCTTTCCTTCTTGAAAGTGGGAGGTTCAAGCAATACATTTTCTGCATTACGTGAAGGTCTGGAGCCTCCAGAGAGTTTCAGTTTATTCGCCAGGTAGCGAGGGGAGGAGGAGTGCAAGGCTTTGTGGGTGATACAGGCAGTCTTGTAGATAGATCTTGCCTCTATGGGAAGCCAACGGAGGGTGGATAAAATGGGTGTGATGTGGTTGCTTATTTTGGCCCCATATATGAAACAAGCTGCTGAATGGAGAACAGACTTCAGGGGGGACAGGTGGGATTTGGGGAGGCCAGTAAGAAGAGAATTGCAGTAGTCCAATCTGGAGAGAACCAGCGATTGGACCAGGGTTTTAAGGTTGTGCTCCGGGAAGAAGCGACGAATCCCCCAAAGAAGGCGCAGTTGGTATCGAGTAGACTTTGCAATGGAATCGATGTGGGAGAGTAGATTGAGTTTTTTGTCGAGTATGACACCAAGGGATTTTGCGCTCTCGACAATGATGGGTTTATTGTTCAGTAGATTAATCTGAACCATCCATGATTGCACTAGGGGAGGAGAAAGTGAGGAGGAGAGGAGGAGTAATTCGGTTTTGGAGGGATTCAGGATCAGTTGATGAGTTAACATCCAGTTTTGAATGGAGTCGAGAGTAGAGCTTAAGAAGGAGAGATCGTGAGTGGAGGCCACCTTAAGGTAGATTTGAGTGTCGTCCGCATATAGATGATAGTGGATCCCGGATTTACTCAGGAGATTTCCCAACGGTTCTAAATAGAGATTGAACAGTGTGGGTGCAAGTATAGAGCCTTGAGGAACACCTTGACCGACCGTTAAAGGAGATGAAAGATGGCTCGCTATTTTGAGCATTTGGGATCTATCAGAGAGGATGGAGGCAAACCATTTGAGCACAGTGCCCTCCATGCCCACTCTGTTGAAGAGTGTTAAGGAGAGTGTTGTGATTGACAGTGTCAAAGGCTGCAGAAAGGTCAAGAAGAATTAGAAGACAAGACTCCCCTTAATCGAGTATCCGCAGCGCGTCATCAATCACTAGCAGCAGGGCTGTTTCAGTGCTGCAGTTTTGAATGAAGCCGGACTGGAAATTGTCCAGAAGATCATTGTCCTTGATATGGCGAGAGAATTGTTTCGCTACACATTTTTCTGTGATTTTCGCAAGAAAGGGTAGGTTAGTGATGGGACGGTAGTTGTTGGGGTCGTTCGCATCAGCGGTGGGTTTTTTAAGCAGATCATCATCCACAAATGCTCCCTCCGACTGACTACCTCCATCTTGAACGATGCCTTGCCCCCCATGGAACACATCCATTTCCAGGTCCAGCCCAACCCAGAACGACTTTACGCGGGACTCTCGCCTACAGATCTCCTGGACCTTGCTCCCCATTCACTAACACCCTTGCAGACTACATCGCGCCCCACGCCCTCGCCTCCATGGACTACATACTGCTCAGAGACCTGAATTTCCACCTTGGCAACATCAGCGACCCCAAATCCACTGCCCTCCTAGAGAACCTCGCCAACATCAGACTGAAGCACCTCCTCACCACCCCCACCCACACGGCTGGTCACAGTCTCGACCCCATCTTCGCGTTAGAGAGAACTACATTCACTTCAGTCACACCACGCAACCTCTATGGACGGGCCACCACTGTGTCCACTTCTCCTTTTTGAAACCCACCACACTCAAGCTTATGCCACGCCTCCCATGTAGAAACTGGAGCAAGATCACCGAAGAGTGCCTCCCCTCTGCCCTCAGCCGCACTCCCCCCACCACAACTGATATCAACTCGGCAGCCAACAACCTCCACCAATGGATTGCCAACTGCACCAACATGCTTGTCCCCCTCCGGAACTCCAACAGATGATATAACACAAAAGCCACCTGGTTCACCACGGACCTCCAAGAATCCAAGTGCTCATGCCGATGACTGGAGAAAGCAATTAGGAGCAGTGAAACCACAGAAGCATGCACCGCCTACAGGGCAGCCACAGTGGCACACCACAAACTCATCAGAACTACAAAGAGAAACTTCATTCAGGACAGAATCCTCCCGAACTCCCACAACTTCAAGGAACTTTTCACCATCATACAGGAATTCACCAGACCCCACAGCAAAACCTCCACTATCCTTCCCTCCCAGGACCTTTGCAAGAAACTCAGCTTCTTCTTCCACCACAAGATCAGGATACTCTACGACAACTTCAACAACCAAGACCAAGGCACCTACTCTACACCATACACCAGCAACACCACCAGCCAACTCAGCCAACCCTCCTCACCTGGACCCCTGTCACCACAGAAGACACTGCAAAGACTATGATGAGCATCCACTTCGGACCACCCACTGACCCCTGCCCACTGCACATCTTCCACAGAGCCACCTCCGCCATCGCACCAGAACTACGACGGACAATCAACTGCACCCTCGAACAGGAATGCTCCCCGGTGACTGGAAAATGTTGGAGACTGGTTTTTCCTGCATAAATTAGCACGGAAATGTGCTTATCTGAAATAACAAGACACACGTCTGAATATGCAGGAATTGAGTCAGGAGTCACACTATTTATTCAAACAATTAAACAATAAATGTCAAAGACACATCATTAATCAAAAATAACACCATGCAATTTAGCAAGTAACAAGTGTCAAAAACATACCGCAGATCATGAACAAAAACATGCAATCTAGTACGTTTAAAATCACAGCAATGCAAAGAAAAAGAGAGAGAGAAAATAAATATCAAAGTACAATGAAGCATTATAACCTCAATTAAAATGCTAAATAAATCGGTTAACCGGGAGCACCGCTGTCGTGAAAATAGTACACTGTGAGAGGTGGTCAACGAATGGACCTCTAAGTGGCCCTTCTATACACGTTTAATGAGGAAAGGTTGACAGCAAGATCTAACTTTAGCAGCTGTTTGACTACAGAACATATAAAAAAGTTGAACATTTTATCAAAAACAATTGTCATTTCTTGGAAGCTTTAAGGCGGACTCTCCTTATAAGGCTATTGTTTATTTTAAGCCATCTCGCTATCTTAGTTTCCAAAGCTGCAGAAAGTCCCAGTTGGCCCCCACTCCTACTCTTAGCCCATCTTGTTCTTCTAGATGACAGATGCATCCTGTTATTGCTACATATTCTTGATGTTCAGAAAGATATGCATGCAGAGGGCAGGGGCTCGAAGAATTGTTCATCAAAAAGACAGTGACCTGAGGTTATTGGCCTTCATAGGAGAGATACATCTGAGGTTACAGGAGGGCATGAGGAATACTGCCTCTGTAGATGCTCAAAGGCAGTGTGGACAAGTTTAGCACAACCTTGTCTATTGGATGGCAGGGACATTTGAGACTTTCATGCTTCAGATGTGGACCGATTGGGCCTGGGCACAATATGGTAGAACTAGACCCTGCTTCAAAACGCACCGCAGTCAAACTCCTCCTCAAAAAGCCCTTCATAGACTCGACGGACCTCAAGAATTACAGGCTCATCTCTCTACTCCCCTTCGCTGCCAAAGTCACAGAGAAAATCATCAACACCCAGCTACTGCACTTCATAGAATCCAACAACGTTCTCGACTCATCTCAATCCAGATTCCACAGCAACCACAGCACGAGACCACCCTCCTAACTGCCACACATGACATCTGCACACTCCATGATCGAGGCAACATCACAGCTTTCATCCTACTAGACTTCTCAGCAGCTTTTGATACCGTCTCCCACCACACACTAGCTGCCAGACTCCACAATACCGGCATACAGGGAACTGACTTGGAATGGATCCGCTCCTTCCTCTCCAGCAGAGCTCAAGGAGTAAGTCTCCTGCCCTTCCTCTCTGAACCCACAGAGGTCAGATCCGGAGTACCCCAAGGATCCTCCCTCAGCCCCACGCTCTTCAATATCTACATGGCCCCCCTCACATCCATCAATTGAAACCATGGACTCAGCATATTATCCTATGCCAACGACACCCAGCTCATTCTCTCTCTCACCAAGGAACTCAACATCACCAGGCACAATTTCCAGGAAGGAATGAAGGACGTCGCATCCTGGATGAGCAGCAGCTGCCTGAAGCTCAACTAGGAGAAAACAGAAGTCCTCATCATCGAAACCACTCCATCCCATGGGATGACACCTGGTGGCCCCCCGCCCTCGAATACCCTCCCACCCCACAGACCATGCCCGCAACCTCAGCATCATTCTTGACTGCTCTCTCACTATGAACCAACAGATCAACGCCGTATCCTCCACATGTTTCAACACTCTCCGCATACTCCGCAAGACCTTCAAATGGATCCCCCCTGAATCCAGGAAGACCGTCACCCATGCACTCATCACCAGCAGACAGGAAACGTCCTCTATGCTGGAATCAACAAATCTCTCCTTCACAAACTCTAGAAGGTCCAGACTCGTCCTCAGCATCCCACGACAGGACCACATCACCCAGCACCTCTGAGACCTCCACTGGCTTCCCGTCAAAAAAGAGTGACCTTGAACCTCCTCCCACATGCCTACAAAGTCCTCCACAACATCTACCGGACCCCAATTCCTCAATGAAAGAATCTCCTTCAATACCCCCAAGAGAACCTTCGCTCTGCTAACCTAGCCCTGGCTGAAATCCCTTGCATCCACAGACCCAGAACGGCAGGCAGATCCTTCTCCTACATTGCGGCCAAGACCTGGAACGAACTCCCCCTCAGCATCAGAAGAAGCCCTACACTGTAAAACTTCAGAAAGACCTCAAGAAGACCTAGCTCTTCGGATGACCTTGGACCTGCCCAACCCCTCCCCCAGCCCCTTGAGACGCTTACGGGGGGAGTAGTTGCGCTCTAAAAATCCCTGATTGATTGATTAGGACTCTGAGCACTTTAGAACTGCTAACCAGTGTTAAAGTATTTGTGCTCTCTCCCTAAAATGTGATAACATTGGCTTATCCACAATTGGCATATTACATTTACTGTTAAGCCCCTAGTAAAGTACATTACAAGCGCCTAGGGCCTGTAAGTTAAATGCTACTAGAAGTCATGTATCACTGATTGTGCCACCCACTTAAATAGCCCTTTAAACATGTCTCAGGTCTACCACTACAGAGCCTGGATTTGCAGTTTTACTGCCATGCCGACTTGGCATTTAAAACTCATTGCCCAGCCTTAAACTCCTCTTTTATTACCAATAAGCTGGCCCCAAGGAAGGCCATAGGCAGCACATGGAGCAGGGCACTGTGAAAGTAAAAGTCAGGACATATGCTTTTTTTAGTTTTGCATATCCTGGTTGTGAAAAACTTCCAGATTTGTTTTTCTCTACTATGAGGCCTTCCCCTCTCATTGGTTAACCTTGGAGGTTCCTTAAAACATTTATATACCTTAATTCCTAACTGAGAAGGAGTGGAACTGTCATGTTTGGTACCTATGGACTTGTAATAATACATCCTCTTTAATGGTAAAGTCGGAGTTATGATTACAACTTTAATATGCAATTTTTAGAAAGTTGGCATTTTTCTGCTCTTAAACCCTGTGTGACTGATGCCTGTCTCCAATATACCTGTGGGTTGTGTGACTGCTTGGCTTTCTGCATTCTCATCCGGCTGTAACACACAAAGGGGGCTTAGTTGTGCCTGATGGGCCATTCACGTCCTGATGGGCTATTAACATCTTGATGGGTCAAACTGGGCAGGATGGAAAGGAGGAGCTGACACTTGCACCTGAATGGGCTGTGCCTGTCCCCACAGCAAGAGCTGCATACTTGTAGTGTGTCTGGAGCCAGGGCATGAAAAGGGAGACCTTTGTGCACTTCAGACCCCCTTTTTGGAGTCACCCCCACTTCAAAGGCACCACTGGGTATAAGAACCTGACTTCTGACCCTACCAAAGGAGTACACTTCTAGACCTGTGGATATTCTGCCTGGAAGAAGAACTGCTGTGCTGATGAAGGACTATCACTGTGCTGGACTGTTGCTCTGGAAGAACTGTTTTTCTGCTGTGCTATGCTGACTGGCCTGATGTATGATGCCCTCTCTGTCTGGGAGAGAAGGACTGGACTTATATCACTTGAACCCAGAGTGACTCCAAGGGCTTGTCTGCTTGCCTCCTGTTCTGCAATCTCAGGGACATCAAAGACTGCCTGCACCTCTCCAGCCAACACCTGGATGCTGCCATCTGTGAGTCCTACCCTGCCAAGTGGTGCCAATCCAGCCCTGAGCCTTTGGAAGTGGGGTTTCCTGTGCTGCAACACCAAAATCGTGCATCACCAGATTTGTGCCTGTCAGAATCAACACATCTTCTTCGAAGCCGACTCAGCGCCGCTGTGAGGACACCCCAGCACTGGTAGTGTGGCTTAATGACGACGCATCACCTTCCTAACAAGGGGTACGACGATGATACATCTCCCAACTGCACAACCAAAACTTTGCCTACAATACTAAGGATCGATGCTGACGCATCGCCTTCTACCGCTCCTTGCATTCTGCTCTTCGCCGTCGACGCTTCCTCTGTGAAGGAATTGTTCACAGCAGGCCCTGCACGGCTCCTGTATCTGACTCACACTCCATCGTGGTTGGCCTTGTGTTCCAGATTTGACCACGGGAAGTGCAGCCAAATATCCCCAGTTGGCACTTTAAAGTTCTAAGCAATATATTACAAGATATTCTTTAAAAATGTATATCTCCAGTTCTACCTATTGGCTTTTGTCGCTTTGGTCTTGTTTTGTTAATTAAATGAAGCTCTATTCTTATAACCTGTTGTGGATTATTTTTGTGTGGTGTTTACACTGTTTTAATGTATTAAGCGTTGCACAAATGCTTTACACATTGCTCCTTAAGTTAAGCCTGACTGCACTGTGCTACAAGAGGGTGAACACAGGTTAATGTAGGGTGTGTATCTGGCTTACACTGACTATAATTGTGATTCCTCCTTGGAAACTGTGTATACCTCTGCCAAGCAGAAACCCAATTTCTAACATTGGTGATCAGCAGTGAGGATAGGACATGTGTTTGTGCAGTACCTTACAGTAATTTGGTGTAGACTATCATTCACATCTAAGACCACTTAAAATAAATTGCCTCTGATCCCCATTGGTATTTTTATCCTACTCCTTGATTGACATTTTTAATTGTTCAGTTCTCACTGATTGGCATTTTTGCTTTTTGCTCAAATCATGTCTGTAACTGAGGTCCTACAGCACCTTCAGCAATGGAGTGTGAGCTGGCCCAGCTAGAGAGTCACACAGTAGCCCAGCTCAAAGCTTTCTGCAAGGGTTTTGGGCTTTCTAGGAAGGATTTCACAAAGAAGGCGGAGTTTTAAAAGGCACGAGGCCTGAGTAGAAGCCCGGGATGCTCCTGTGACCCTAGAGGAAGGCTTTCTGATAATAGATGAGAATGATTTGGTGCTGGGTTCACTGGAGGATCTGACACTGCTTGTGGGGCAGGGAGCCAATAGAGTGAAGCCCCCCCCCCCAGGCAGGGAGCAGCATCCCTGTTCAACCTAAGGGTACAGACCCATGGTTGAAGGACCAGTCTCAGGATACCAAGGCTGAACTGGTGGGAGATGAAGTGGAAAAAGTGGGCAAGGCACAAGGGGCCATTTCACCCCCATTAAAAGAAACCACAGAGATTAGAGATCCCTGTATGGCCTGGGGCTGGACACTGACTTCTATCAGCGGCCTCTGCAGGTTGTTGTACTTATGGACATCGTTTTCTTTGGGTTGGGGGACAGAAGTCAGACCCAAGGGATGGAATGGGCCACATCACATGTTGGCCATGGTGGTACTGTCTGCCTACTCGGATGCTTCTGTGTGTAAATTAAGGTTAGATGCTACACACATGAGGTCCACGGGTGAGGAGCAGGGTTCCCCCTGGGTCAGTTCAGTGGCTCAGGAGACTATAGATAGATAAATCCAATTGAGTTCAGTGAGACGTAGAACTGACAAGCATACTTGTAGTAGTGTGCCATTGTCCACACTCTATCATCTAAGCAGGGAAGTCCATCAAGGCATTGATTAGTCTAGCCTGGCTTTAGACTGGCGGGAATGTCATGTTGGAAATGGTTGTTTCTACAGGGTCAACCCACAACTTTTTGCCTTACTCCTCACCTTTTTCTGACCTAACTTTTGTTGACTTTAGGACTCTGAGCACTTTACCACTGCTAACCAGGGCTACAGTGCAAGTTTTCTCTCTCCAAAATGTGGTAATATTGGATTACCTACAGTTGGAATATTTAATTTAATTATAAGTCTCTAGTATAGTGCACTACATGTTCACAGGGCGGCCTGTAACTTAAATGGTACTAGTGGGCATGCAGCACTGATTGTGTTACCCATTTCAATAGCCCTTCAAACATGTCTCAAGCCTCCCACTGCAGAGCCTGGATGTGCAGTTTTACCTCCATGTCGACTTGGCATTTAAAACCCCATGCCAAGCCTTAAACTCTCCATTTATTACTCATAAATAGGCCCTAGGTACCCCATAGGGCATGGTGCTTTGTAAGTAAACGGCAGGACAAATGCTTTTTAGTTTTACATGTCCTGGCAGTGAAAAACTCTGCAATTTAATTTTCACTACAGTGAGGCCAACTCCTCTCATAGGTTAATATTGGGGATTCCTTAATGAATAAGTGTAATTAATGATTGAGAAGGAGTAGAACTATCATGTTTGGTACCTATTGGAGTGTAATAATAAAACCTCTTTCATGGTAAAGTAGGATTTCTGATTGCAACTTAAAAAATGCCACTGGTAGAAAGTTGGCACTTTCTGCTCTTAAGCCCTGTGTGCCTACTGCCTATCTCTAATGCACTACTGGGTTTGGTGACAACTGGGCTTTCTGCACTCGCTCTAGACAGTAGGCCTGGACAGTGAACTCCCATCCATTTGTGAAGTTTTCTGAGTTTTCCGGAGTCTGCGGAGCACAGGGAGTTCGGAAAAACTCTGCTCCTGGGAGCAGAGTTTTCCCCTCACTTGCCAACATTAAGTTGGCAAGAGAAGCGAGGAAAATCCAATGCTAGACCACTTCCTGTGAGATTTCTCAATGCAGCCGGTCTCGGATTGTCATGTCCGCTTGTGTTGACAAACCATCCGTTCACTTTGAGGGAGCTGCCGCTCGAGTAGAAAATGTACTCAAGCTGCAGAAAGCAGCAGCGCCTTCTTTCGCTGCATATGGTGCCATTCCAGCTGATTTTCCAGGATCGACGCATCGCCTCAAACTGCTCCTCGCATCCTGCTCCTCGCTGTCAATGATGTCTAAGTGAAGGTACTGTTTGCAGCAGCCGCTGCATGACTCCTGTATCCGACTGGCCTCCATTGCGGTCGGCCTGACTTTTCTGTATTTCAAGAAATTCTTTACAAATGCAAACCTCAGGTTCTACTAATTAGTTTTTTAGTCATTTTGTGCTTGTTTTGTTCAACCTGGTGTGGATTATTTTTGGGTGGTGTTTTTACTGTTTTACTGTATTGTGTTGCTCAAATGCTTTACACATTGCCTCTTCAGTTAAGCCTGGCTGCTCTATGCCAAGCTACCAGATGTTGCGTAAAGGGTGATTTAGGGTATGTATCTGACTTACCCTAACTAGGACTGTGGTTCCCGCTTGGACAGGGTGAATGCCCCTGCCAAGCGGAAATCCAATTTCTAACGCTCTCTTTGTGCAGTTTCAAGTGCAACAGGGCAGTCCTGCTTCAGTCCTCTCTCCAATTTCAAAGTTATCTGAGGGGCAGGGTGCCAGGAGTGCCATATTTTCCCCAGGAAAGAGCCCAGAGGGGACCATGTGGTCACTAGCCAATGGGCTACTGGGTCCCCTCCTCTCTAGTGATGTGTTTCCTGTAATCTCTGGCATCTGCGCATCCCAGAGTGCCCCATTCTTGCTCCTTTCACAATGGCACAACCCTTCTTTGGTCATCAGGTGCACAGTTGCCCATCCTAGAGGTGTGGCTACAAGTGGGCTACATGCTCACAGGAAAACCGGTTTAGGGATGGGTTTTCCTCTTTAGCTCTGCCTCCTAATTGTCTGCAGGGACAAAAGCAATCCTGCTCAGGGGTGCTATTGCAGTTATCCCTTCAAAGGCAACTTCCCCTTTGAAGCTTGCCCTTTGGGCTAACACCTCTTGTCGCCATCCTGGGAGAGGAAATTACAACTCCCTCTGCAGCAACGTCTTTTGTTCCTGAGCCGGGCAGTCATTCACAAATCTCCCCAGGTGAGCATGAAGCTGTCTGGTTGCCAGGGTCTTTGTGAAGCCACTGGACTAGCTAGAGAGCAGATTGGCAACTTTTAAAAAGTTGCTTACGTTAATAGTGACTGAAAATTTGACCTGGGCCTCAGGTCGGATTTAATGCCATGATTAATTTGATACCTTACTTGACCCTGCTAGGTAGTCCCATTCAGGGATTAGCCAGGCTGGGATGCCAGCCAGTAAACCAGTGTTAGCAAATGGGGCCACTAAACCTTCCAGAGCAAAATTACAATTTTGGAAGTGTTGCTGTTAAGACATATTAAAAATATATGCGATACTTAATAATAGATAGCTCACTACCATAGGGATCCACAGGCTTTCCTTAGGGGAGACTTACACATATCATTAAGGGACGTGGGGGACTTTGCCATCAGTTGTAATGGCAAAGTTGAATTAGCAGTGTAAACACTGCTCTTTCAGTCTGCAGTGGCAGGCTGGGTGTCCATTATGTCCCTGTCACATTCAGGGTGGCACAAACAGTGCTGCAGCCCTGGGTGAACACTCTTTCTTACATGCCCTGGGAACCATATACTAGGGACTTATAAGTAAGTCAGTATTTGCCAATTGGGTGTATCAAATTCAACATATATTTTGTATAGGGTTAGAACACTGGCACTGATATCTGGTTAGTAGGCCTCAGTGCACTCTAAGAGTAAATAAAACAGCAGCATCAGTCCAAAAAAGTGGGGGTCAATCTGCAAAAAGAGGCATTTCCTTACATGGCCAGTTCTCCAAACAATAAGTGATGAACAACGTAACCCTTACCCTGGTGATCCCCAAAGACATTTTTAGTAAGTGAATGTCATGTCGGTCACCCACAATTTGTTCCACAACAGCTTTATTGTTAGGCAAAGTATGTGATACAATTGTTTCATGGTCTCGGCTGTGTAATCCCTGACACAGTATGTGTGACCAAAGGTTTTTCTTTGTCAGGACACAGTTGTGGTGGTGATGTGATACTGATCCCATAACAAACTTCCAAAACTCCTGGGAAGCAGTGAGCTAGATGTTGTCAGCTTGGGGAGTTTTCAATAGTTTTGTAGGTCTTGGTGACACATAAGAACAATTTGTGAAGTAGCACAGGCACCTATGAACCGTGTTGTCATGTTACAGCCCTTACACATTACTTTAAATGTAGGTATCTGTTAGAAATTGGATATCTGGTTGGCTAGGGCATGCACCTAAACCAGACAGAAACCACCACTCTAGTCAGGGCAAGGAAGTTACACGCTGAAGATAACCCCTGCTCATCCCTCCTTGGTAGCTTGGGACAAGCAGTCAGGCTTATCCCAGAGGGAATGTGTAAAGCGTTTGCGCAACACATTCACACAGCAGCAACACAATAGGCACACCACAAAAGAAACTCCACACAAGGTTATATTAAAAATAGCCTTTGTATTATCATAAACTCATTAGAATCATAATGATACGTATACACTATATCACCTGGCACCAGGTAACAATTTACAGGGGATTATATACAGGACAGGGCAAATCAGGCCGCTGTCATAACCTTCAGAACAGGGCCGGACTGGGAACCAAAACCGGCCCTGGCAAAGAGCTTGGCGGCACCCCGGGGTGCCGCCGAGCTCTTTGCCAGAGTCGGTTTTCGGCCGATTTTGTTACAGGGCCGATTTTGCAGCTAAGCTGCAAAAACGGCCCTGTAACAAAAACGGCCCCTGGGGGCCCAAAACCGGCCCCCACCCGTGCGGCGCACCGGGGGATTGCCCAGTGCCCGCTACGGCCAGTCCGGCCCTGCTTCAGAACAGGTAAATAATGAAACAACCAGTAACTACTGGTACAGACACTTTTGCCTAAATCACATTAGGCATCATCCTAAAACATTATAGCCTGGCATTAGGCATACAACACAGTATGCATCTTACCAGGCATAAACCACATTATGCACTAGCATTAGGCAACACCTTAGGCCTAAACACAGAAATGACCCCAGGCCAACTGGCTTCTCAAAGGGGGCCCCAATGCCCTCTGTGCAGAAACTCAGGACGTAGCTGCCACTGCAGCTATAGCGATGTGCGCAATATCGCCAAAGAAATGGCCCCAAACATTGCAGCTACCTGCGCTCTTGCAGGGCAGCTGGGATTGGTATAAAGAACAGCTGGCACCACTGTGCCATGAGAGCCTCACGTCGGGACTCAGGGAACCAACCTGGCTCCCCAAATGGAAATCACCACTGACACCTTGGTGCCCGAGGGAGCCCCAACGGCGCTCCAGGCACCGAGAATGTGCCTCTGGGGAGCCCCACTCACCAGGGCTCATCTGGTGCCCCTCTCGGCACAAATACTGCGCAAGTCAAGCCCCACTCACCGGGGTTGCTCTGCTGGACTCCTCCAGTCTCCTGGTTGCGGATGACAGAAACAGACATGGCCTAATGGGAGGCCACTCAATGTGCTTGGCCTCCTCCTCCGGTCTCCTCCAACGCGGCGGGGCAGGCACCGACAATGTGCCTCGGTCTCTCCCCTCTGCAGCCACCAGACTGAGCCAGACGTGGGGCTCTCTCTTGCTCACGGGAGCTCCGCTCTTCCACAGGCCACAGCTTCTGCTTCCTGGCCCCACCCATGGTCAGGCACAGCTTGCCTGGCTCCCGGGTCGCCGCTGTCAATCGCTGCGGATCCAGCTCCTCTTCAAAGGCCAGGGGAATCCCCACGCCGGGGTTTCCTCGGAGTGTGCACAATGCGGGGTGAGCTCACGCTCACTAAATAAACTCAAAGGCAGGGTGGGCTCCCGCTCTTTATTTATTTATTTAAAGTTATGTGTAGCTTGAACATGACCCAAGTGGGTATCAGAGCGCTTTACATATGGTTGAGTAAGACATAGGAAAACAGCTAGGGGAGACAAATCAAGGTAACAGTGGGAAAATATACAACAGGAGCAAGATGACATTATGGTGGGCATAGGAGGCAGGTTGGGTGAGAGCGAAAAGTAGGGCAATTAACATCAAGAGCAAACAATACAATATGGTAGTCGACATTGGGCCGCAACAAATTATATGTATTCAGTAAGCTAGAGTCAAGAGGAGAAAAGCATCTAGAGCAGCGCGTTGATCATGAGTAGAGCTTTAACTTCCCTTTTGAAGGCAAGTGTGGAGGAAATCAATCTTGTTTCTACTGGAAGGGAGTTCCAGATTCTTGTTGCGATGTCAGAGAATGTATGATTGTAGGTTTTAAGCTTATTAGATTTCTTTGGCTTGAGCAGCAGTGTGCTGGTGCTCCTTGTGGACCTGGAGCCACCATATAGGTCCAGCTTGTTTGTCAGGTAGAGTGGGGTGTTGAAGTGTAGTGCTCTATGGGTCATACAAGCGATCTTTAGTTGGATCCTTGCCTCTAAAGGTAGCCAATTGAGTGATTTCAGGTCCGGCGAGATGTGGTTGGTCTTCTTAGAACCCGTGATGAGTTTTGTAACAACATTTAGAGATGCTCTGATGGGGGCTAAACTGAGTTTCGGAAGTCTGCATAGAGTGGCACTGCCGTATTCTAGTCTAGAGATGACAAGTGCTTGCACCGTCGATTTGAAGTCTTCATTGGGAAGGTAGGGTTTGAGATTCCTTAGGATGCAAAGTTGGAAGTTCGCTCCTTTAGTCGATGATCTGATGTGATCTTGAATGTTTAGGTTTTTGTCTAGCACCACTCCCAGTGATTTAGTGGAATCAATGATGTGTGGTGTGCAGGTGAGAGGGGTGAGGTTACAGAGATATTTCAAAACAGTGGGGGTTTGTCTAGCGGGTGCAATGAGGAGGAATTCCGTCTTGATGGCGTTTAATTTGAGACGGTTGGAGGTTAGCCAGTTTAGGGTTTTGAGAAGGGTTCCGTTGAGAGATTTGATGTCTTCGGGGGAGGAAATTTTCATGTAAAGTTGGGTGTCATCCGCATACCTGTGATATTGGATGTTGGAGGCTTTAAGAATTACAGTTAATGGTTCCAGGAAAAGGTTAAAGAGTGTGGGGGAGAGCGAGGATCCTTGGGGGACACCCAGTGTGCAGTGACTCGGGATGGAATTAACTCTTTGTGTTCTGTTGTTGAGTAAGGAAGAAAACCATTTAAGGACCGTGCCTAAAAGACCCATCCTGTGTTCCAAGAGGTAGAGTAGATTGTCATGTTTGACAGTGTCCAATGCAAATAAGGGTCGAGAAGAATTAAAAGGCAATCTTCATTTTGGTCAAGTAAAGTGAGAGCGTCGTCCACTATGTGAATAATGGCTGTTTCGATGCTGTGGCCAGTGCGGAGGCCCAATTGAAATAGGACAAGAAGCTGGAAATGCTCAATATGTTTGCGTAGTTATTCATGAACACATTTCTCCAGTAATTTTGCCATGGTGGGTATGTTTGTGATTGGTCGGTAGTTGTTATGGTCAACAGGGTCAGCTGAGGGTTTTTTGAGAATAGGGAGCACTAGCCCAGCCTTCAGGCAGTCCAGGATCTCACCTTAAAGAAGAGAGGAGTTGATGATCTTGGACCAGAGCGGTGGTAGTGATCCTATTATTTCTTTAAAGAAGTTGGGGCGGAGGGGGTCATTGGAGTGATTTGAGCGTTTAAGGGTCGAGAAAATATTGAGATGGTGATGTCATTGAGGGGAGTGACTTGACTCCAAGAAGCATTGTTTTTGAGAGAGAGACCATGAGGCGAGGGCAAGGGGGTGGAGACAGAGGAGTCAAGAGAGGGTGAAAGATTGAGTGCAGCAGTCATTATATCTGTTTCGGTTTTATTCTTCTTTTCGAGGAAGAAGTCAGCAACTGCATCGCAGTTTGGTTGCGGGCGAGAGAGGTGCTGAGATTGGGTAGAGGTGTTGTTGGATAGTGAATTAATCAGCTCAAAAAGTTGTTTCTGGTGATTTTTGGCTTTGTCAAGTTGGTCTTTGAAGAAGGTAGCTTTTGCCGTTCGAATGAGTTTGTTGTATCTACTTCTTTTGAGTCTTAGAGTTTTTAGAAGACCCATGGAGGGAGTGGATCTCCAGGTGCGATCAGCTAGTCTTAGGCTGAGTCTATCCGCATTTAGGCTGTCATTGAACCAAGGTTTTGCGTCTTTCACGGGTATTCTTTTTAGTTTAGCTCTTCTCGTGCACACCACCATGCAGGGTAGGCTCCCGCAGTAGAACAAATATCAAATGCGGGTGGGCATCCGCTCCTCACGCACACCAATGTGGGGTGGGCTCCCGCTAAAGGAGCACAAACGCGGGGTGGGCTCCCGCAAAAGCACACAATGCGGGGTAGGCTCCGGCCGATCAGCTGTACAAACGAGGGGTGGGCTCCCGCTTCTCCCAACAACTCGGGGGAATCCCTATGCCGGGATTCCTCCTAAATCGTCAGGCAGCCCAGCGCTGCAGGACACACGCGCTTCTCCCTTTTCCTGGCAGAAATCCAGCGCTCATGAAGCGCTAAGTCCACAGATACAGGGCAAAGGCTGGGCCGAGGCATGCCAGCTCACAGGGCCCTCCAGCAGTGTGGCAGTCCCTTGTGGTGGTTGCTTCTGGGGCCCAGCAGCAACAATTCACCAGAAAGCACAAAATCACCACCATTTCATGGGGTCGCAGCCCCAGCACTTATACACCATTTCTCCTTTGTCTGCCCTTGGCACAGGACTTGGGGGAGCCAGCCTGAGTTCATTCTGTGGGTTTTTGGAGCACTTTGTTGACAAGGCTCCTCTTCCCTTTTGTCAGGTGGGGGCTCGGTGATCAGACACACCACAGTGGGCGGAGCCAGCATTCACCCAGGAAGGCACAGACCAATTCAGGGTCAGGGGACTACTCCTCCCACTACTCCAAATGAAGAGCCCCTATTCAGCCTAGCACTTACTCACCCTGCCCTCCCTGGAGCCACACAAACCTCACCAGCCCCTGTCACTCCAAAGCCAGACATGCAATACACATCAGGCAGGCAGACACATAGCACACAGAAATGCCAACTTCTAGAAGTGGCATTTCTCAAATAGTGATAATAAATACACGCACACCATTACGCAGCATTTACTATTACTATTCCAACCATAGCAAACTTGGCCACGCTGCTCCTCTCATATCAGGAATTACCACTGAAACACTTATCAGGGAATCCCCAATGCATTCCTATGAGAGGGCAGTCTCACAGCAGTGAGAAACCAAAATGGCGGTTTGTTACTAACAGGACATGTCACACACTTAAGGTACACGTCCTACCTTTTACCAACAATACACCCTGCCCATAGGGCTAGCTATGGCCTACCTTAGGGGTGACTGACATGTAGTAAAAGGGGGGTCACAGATGTGACACACACTTTAGGTGCCATGTCACAGCGGCAGTAACACTGCACGCATGGGCACAGCAATGGTAGAGGCCTGAGCCAGGTTTGCAAGGCTACTTTGATGGGTGGCGCAATCTGCACCTCAAGCCCACCAGTAGCATTTAATTTACCAGCCCCAGGTATATGAGATACCATTTTACAAGGGACTGACAGGTAAATTAAATATGCCATACTGGTGTAGACCAATCTTTTCCATATTTATCACAGAGAGCACACACATTTTACACTGAACAGCAGTGCTAAAGTGCCCCGAGTCCTAAAACCACCAACACCATGTCAGAAAAAAGGCTTAGAGGAAGGCAAAAAGTTCAGGGATGACCCTGCAAAAAGGGTAAGGTAAGGTCAATTTTATTTGCATGATTAACAAAAATCTTATAATTGATACAATCTTATAAAAACACACCAATTAAAATTACAGACAAATAATTTTAAAAGTCATAAAAGTCTCAGAATAATTTTCTCAAAGGGAACCTGTAAATAATTTATAATCATTACATCAGTCCGTCATTTTTTCAGGGCTTAATATGAATAGTATCAATTAATATTTCTTTACTCGTGTGAAAATGTATTAATATAGTACTAAATGTTATCCCTAATTGTTTTAGACTTCCAGATTTCCTGTGGTCAACTCACAAGCACCCAACTTCTTTTTTAAAAGTATTAAAAATGTAGTAAAAGTGGCGTTCATTTTAATATCCATTGGTCTAAAACAAACTACCATACCAAGTAAGAACACCTCTGTCAATGAAGCAGTTTTTCAGATATTGTTTTCTTTCCGCCATCATTACTACACATATACAAACAAAATGCATAATACTTTCATCCCATAGCTTGCATAGTCTGCACAGTCGGCATAGATGGTCTCAACCAAGACATTGCATGTTTTAAGCCAGGTAAGTTGCCGAATCTTGCTTTCATAAATATGTTTTTGGTTTGTACAGACCATGGTATTTCTAAATACGGTTGAGCCTTAAGACTTGTATATTCCTGAACCAACATCCATGCGTGGGATCGCTTAATGAACAGTTCTTTGTCTTTCAAAGGGATAAATGTTTAACTGATTTATTAATTATTTTCTTAAAACTTTGTACTTCTAAGGACATTTCCCAGATCTCAGCAACTGACAATTCTTCAAGAGCCCTGCAAAAAGGGCCAAGTCCAACAGTATCCATATGTCAACACCCGGATTCCCCTTTATTATTATAAGTGTTACTAAAAACTTGACAGATAGAGCTCCAGTCTCAGATATGTATTTTGCAGCATACATAAAAAGAGGAAAACACCATTAATTATTGCTTTTGTGCAGGAAGGTGCCCCTTACTTTCCAAAAACAATCATCCCCGCAGCGCAGTCACCCTTGCAATATGACCCCAGGGATGCCTGCGCTGGCGCATGGCAGCCAAGTGTGCGCCAGCGCAGGGGAAAGCACACAGCTTCATCATATTTTTGTTCATTCAACGCATCCCTGTGCTTTGAAAATGATGCAGCACAGCGCAGCTAAATGGCTTGCGGTGCAAAACTGCGTCATTTTCTTGAACATGAGGCCAAACGTCTATGCTGCTATGTGTGTGGCCAGTGAATGTGCCATGACAGTGAGGCAATGCTGGCTCACAATATGTGTGCTTGCAACACATCACACATTTAACTGTCTGTTTGGGCCTATATTGTGCTCTCCAGCATGTCTCCAAGCATACCCTGGTGGGCACATAGATGGACTATGTGTACCATTCCATGTGAACATGACTGCATTTACCAATATCTTAGCTCGTATGTAAATGGCAACATTGCAATATGGCCCATCACGGGCGTTTCCTGAACCCACACAGCCACAGTCTGGAGGGTTGGCCATTGTCACCTCAGGGGAGGGAAATGGCCATACATAGTACGTTACATAAATATTAGTGTTGTAGGCAGCACATGCTATTTGTGATGCTTATAGTGAATAATGCATGTATGCATGTTCCAGTGTGACTAATAAGCTTTGTCTTGAATCATGTGTTCTTCCTCCTTAACAGCTAACATGACCCTAGAGGAGCGGAAGGATTTCTGTATCAGGTTGGGGAGGTTTCACAATATCCGGAAGGTGGTGAATGCATAAAGAAAGATGGGGGACACTTACGAGAGTGACATGACAGCAGGGTGCTGGATATCACCAGGTCAAGGATGTGAATTCAAGAAGAGGGTCCGCAGCAGCCGACCAGCAGGAAAAAGACATGGTGGCCTGGCTGGGCCTGTAGTAGGACCCTCCTCAGCCCCACTAGCGGGACCCTCATCTGGTCCACTACCTGGTCCCTCTGCTATCCCTAAACCCTGGCCCTCCTCTGCCACACTACCTGGCCTCTCCTCTGTTCCTCAACCCGGTCCCTCCTCTGCCCCACTACCTGGTCCCTCCTCTGGCCCACTTTATGGACCCTCCTCTGCGACAGCAGCAGTATCAGCCCAGCCTGGTTGCACTCCACATAATTAACAGCTACTGGACATGGTGCAAGCAACTGGTGAAGGGCCAACCGCACATGAGACTCCAGTTGTCTGGAGTGCAACTGCAGTTATTTATACTGCTGCAGAAAGTCAGTCACATGGAGCAGGCTGTGGACAACATCCAGAAGGAGATATAGGGCCTCAGTCAGCGTTCTGTCCCCTACCCAGTTATGTGTTGTGTCATTAGTTTTCCACTATTTGCTTAGGTTAGTTTAGTAATTAGTATAGGTTAGCTAAGTTTAGGTTTAGTGTGTAAAATAAGTATTACTAGTGATAGGTGTTAGTAGGGAATATGGGTGGGTATATTGATAAGTGGGTTGGGTTGATGTTTAGTGTGTGTTATTAAAAAAATACATAAACCACAAAAATTCTAAAATGTTATAAAAATAAACAAAATATATATTTGTTGAGTTCTTCATGTATAGATGGTTTATAAATAACTGTAGTTGTTAGTCTGATGTGCAATAGTGTCATAAGATGGGTGGAGGTAGATGTTGAATGTGACTTGTGTTTTTTGTATAGAGTTTGATAGGTTAGGTTAAATAGGTTAGATAAGTATTAAGTTAATATAGTGTATTTAAGTCATGTTAGGCATATGTTAGGTTAGAATAGCGTTGGTGATAGTACATAGGTCTTTCTAGGATGACAAATATTTAATAAACCACTTTTATCTGTTTCACAACTGCTTACTCCTTTGATACTAGCCAGTTGGGACATCTGCTTAGGTTGTGTTTTGCACATGGGGGCTTATTTCCAACCCCCGTGCTCCGTTGGTGATTCACTTTTAATATGGGAAAATACAGATCGCGCATGGGACGTGTGAATAAGCTCCATGGTGTGTGAGTTGATGCCACTTTTCACATAGGTGTGTAAGTAGGTGGAGCACCAAATGTACTACAACCGGTTAGTTTGCTATGGAGTCACTTTAGGAATATGAAATTGTCAATAGTCACTGTAAGTGAGACTCTTGCTGTGAATGGACACAAAGCCTAAAACAGGTATCAATGTGAAGCATTACCAGCATCCTGTTGTGCAGACCTAAATCAAACAGAACAGGGCATAACTACTCCATATCTATGACATACTGTCTATTCCTGTCCTCTTCCACTGGACAGGTGTGAAAATGGGTGCCAGTCACCAATGCAGGCTCCCTTGCCCCATGGTGTAAGGTTGTCTGAGTTGTTGGGGTGGTTAAAATTGTGCAGGTTGGGGCACCGTCCTGACCTACAACTGGAAAAGGAGGGCTATTTTCTCTTTATGTTTGCGTTGCTAAATGCATTCTACATGGCAAGAGACACATTTGTGGTACAATTATCAATCGATCAATCAATCATTTGTAGAGCGCACTACATACCCTCGAGGGTCTCAAGGGGCTGGGAGGGAGGGAGGGGGGCTGCTACTGTTCAAACAGCCAGGTCTTGAGTAGCCTCCTGAAGGTCAGCAGGTCTTGGGTCTGTCGTAGGCTCAGTGGGAGGGTGTGCCAGGTCTTGGCGGCAAGGTGGGAGAAGGATCTTCCGCCGGTGTTGTTCACCCTCTACACCTCCTCTGGTATAGCATCTGATATTGGGAATTTTCCAGGTGTAAAGCTTTTTATGATTTTGAGAATGTCTTACATATGGCATGTCAGTTACTTGGGTACACCCTCAATGAGCCCCATGTCACGGCTGCCCATCGTAGTGTAAGGCACTCAGCTACATATATGCATTGGCTCTCTCCATATCTATGCAGTCAGGAAAGTCCACACAGGGTGACTTTATCAGCCTTGAAGACATGGGTATGCCCAGTGCACAGCAGCAACAGCCTAATAAGTGTAATTTCTGCGGTGCACTGGCCTTGTGTGTATGCATCCAATTATTTGGGCAACTCTCACACCATTAGCATGCACATTGCAATATTATTTCTCATGTAGCCTCCATTCCCTGTGACCATTGGTCTGCACTTTGTTCATGTGGCACTGGGCTCCCTCCGGTCTGCATTGCTGCCGTCAGGTTGTTCGCCATTTTTGCCTTTATCCTGCGCTTTATGTGATGCCAGCATTTCTTCAAGTCAGTCACTGTCCTCTTCGCTCAGCCTACACCGCTGACCTTGGTCAGTATGTCCTTCCAAATGGCTTTTTTCCTTGCTAATGGCAGATTAGAGTTGAGAAACACTTGGTCTGTCATCTCTGTTATCAGTATCTCATTTTCTTCCTCACTGAAGCTTGGTTTCCACTTTCTTTTTCCCAGCAAGTCGGCCTGGACATCCTGGCTGGGGCTCGGGTTGTTGGGGATGTGTCCTGGCTGCTGGCATCTTTTCTCTGCTTCATGGCTGGCTTCATTATATATTTTTTTTAGTTGTTTTGTCATTTGCATCAATATTAAAGCATTTTTTTTATGTTTCCACATATTCACGCAGTGCAAAAGTGTCTCAGTGGCTATTTTGGTTGTGTTACGTGACGCAAATCTGCCTTACGACATTTTTGCAACAGATACGCCTTTTTTTTGCTGCACCACTATGCCAACTCCATTTTTTTTACGTTGCTTTCCGCTTGTAATATGGTGCGCCATTACTTAAATATGGCACTTCCATATTGCAAAATGATGACGCTGCGCATCGTAAGTGATTTTGACGCATCGCGGCACTGCAGCAGCGATGTGCCATTTCTTGTAAATGAGGCCTTATGTGTGCAGCCGCATGTGGCACACATGGAAAGAGCAAAGAACGAGGAGAAGTTCATGCTTTCTCCCCGTATCGCTATTCTAACACCTGGTAATCCATGGCATTAGAATGGGGCTACGCCATCGGGGCTTCAAAAAAAGTGATGGTCCGGTTGCGATTGTGGCTTGTAAATATGCCACCTAGGGGCATATTAACAAGCCAGGCGATAAAATTATCGCCGCTTTAGCGGCAGAAAACTGCCGCTAAAACGGCGATAATGGGCTTGATAATATGCTCTATGGAATTCCAATTGAAGCCCATGTTAGACGTCATTCACATTTAACATGGGCTTCAACTGGAATTCCATAGAGCATATTATCAAGCCCATTATCGCCGTTTTAGCGGCAGTTTTCTGCCGCTAGAGCGGCGATAATTTTATCGCCTGGCTTGTTAATATGCCCCCAAGTTTGTTAGGTATATAGGGGCAGATTTATGAGCCCCTTGCGCCACTTTTGCGTCACTTTTCCCCCTGTTAAAAGTGACGCAAAAGTGGCGCAAGGGGCTCATAAATCTGCCCCATAGACTACAAGGAATGGAGGCGTACAGCACCTGGGGAACTTACACGGATGCAAAGCCAAACAAACATAAAACACAAACACAGCTAGAGTTTGGATTTGAAGATGTCCTTTTCATTCAGTTCTCAAATTACGGTTCATTCGCCCACCGCACCAGAGAAAAGATAATGCATGAGTCATTGGCCGGCTGAAAAAAATTCAGTTAGGGAAAGCACTGTTAGGTAAAATAAATGGCTCTTTTGCTATCTCTAAGGTGAAACCTGTCAGCTAGGCAGAAGTTGAACTAATGGCGCTGCCTTCCCACCTGGCGGTGCCCGAGCACTTCCTCTTCGTCCCCCTAGAACGGTACCTACGTATCCTGCTGGCTTACTTTTCAGTCG
This sequence comes from Triturus cristatus, assembly GCF_964204655.1. NCBI lineage: Eukaryota > Metazoa > Chordata > Amphibia > Caudata > Salamandridae > Triturus > Triturus cristatus. Next base: position 688,662,273 of record NC_140588.1, read on the forward strand.
AGGCTGTGAAACGGATATCAGATGTTGTTTGTGAAACAAACTATTGTGTTCTCCTTTCAACAGCGAGAGCCGCAGAAATGGCTGGCACAGATAACGTAAATACCCCATTGATAGTATAACTGCGGGTGCCCGCTGCGTTTCCATGCCCATGCGTTTCCACTCGCACCCCTTGCCGCTCGCAGCTCATTTTCCGTAGCACACATATAGCGACGCGCATAAGGAGCGAGCCGGGAGAACAAAGTATTGCGTCTTTTTTTCACCAAGCAAAGCTTTTATCAAATACAAGGTGACTTTTTAATCGGCTTTGCAGATCGGCACAAGGTAGAAAATAGCAATGTGCAGTCAATTACAGAACAACTCACTGGACTCACCTTTAGGATTATGCAAATGATTGGGTTTGTCGAGCAGCCATGTCATGCTTTTTGGTCTAAATGGCAAATCAAATCCCTTTGCCCATATGCAAATGTATTTTGTTTATCTAACATCTAAGTCATGTTTTTTTGGCTGAAATAATTTCTCAAATCATTTAGCCCACCTCTAGCACACGGAAATGAACTGGCGAGTGATGTTTGTTAGCACGAAAGCCGCATTCACTCTCTCTGAGTGACTTCGAATGTACCTTGATGTTATTTCTTATCTTTTAGAAACAACTTATCCCTGTGAGGTAATTTCAGGTAGCCCGCCAATCACACGCGCAGTCAGGCCGACCTATTTATTCAGGCTTTTGCGCAGCATTTGAAAGTCCATTTGTAGCTGTGTACATTGTGTATGTGTCTGTCCTACATTTAGCTATTCCAGGGGGGAGTAATCCCAAGCCATAAAACTCCACTTTCAAACTTCAAAAAACACCTCACCAGGATTTGGCGGCTTCCGCTCTCTCTACGGCAAATAGGCCGGTGGCTTATCAGACAACAGCTCTAAAAGCCCGCAGGGTGAGAGATTTATTTGCTAGTCACAGCTTACACACTCCGGAAAATTGGTTTGCAAAAATAGTTTCCCTTGCATCTAAATGACTGTAGGGTAGATTATTTAAAATTGTCTATAATTAAAGACAGGTGTGTATGAGTAAGTAAATGAAAACAGCAGCCAGCAAGGTGTCAAGGCGCAGTTAACGAGGATTCGGTAGCTGCAGAAGGGTGGGGGGAACATCACTTTTTAATGCCAAGAATCGCGTCCGGAGAGATGCAAACCCCGTGCGTTTCTTTTAAAGAAGTGTTTACAGTTCGTAATTTGTTTAGGTTCTGTTCGAGAAGTGGGTCAAATTACCTCTCTTTATTTGAACTCTGGCACGTCTTGGTGTGAATTATGTAGGTCAAAGCCAGCCAGCAGGTTGTACAGGCCTTCATTTGTTGCAAGCGGTCGAAGACCCTGATGTCACTTATAGAAGGGAAGCAGCTCCTCGAGTGGCGCACTAACAAAAGCAAGCACTGGCTTAAAGACACTGATGCGTTAGCAAAGGCAGGCATGCTCGAATGCTGGTTGCATGTGCCAATGCTTTTTAGCATGTTAAAGCCAGACCTATTGGCTTTGCCGCAGATGTGGAAAAAGTACCTAAAAGGATAGTTTTTTGTATAGAATCCACGTAGCAGATACACAAAAAATCAATGCGATAGACAGTGTGATGATTGAGTGTGCTTTCAATATGTAAAATAGTCCCCTAAGCATCCGAATTGAAGCCCCTCCCAGAGTAGGAATGATGCACCAAACAGAAAAGTGCAAGAGGTGAAATAGAAATACTCCTCTGAGTGGATCCAAATCCCACTCTATGTATATTTTAAGCAATTGGCAACAATAAGTCACCAGCCAGCTGAGCTGCCAAGCCGGACCTAATATAATGCACATTTTAGAAAGCAGTTTACGACCTTCTTTCATGATGTCTGTAATCCGTGTTTTGTGAGAAATAACATGAACATGTAATATTTAACACGCTTGGAAAAAGACAGAAAACGTCATGAATGGGACACACATATGGAAATGCGATAAATAAATGTAATAAGATTGCGAGGTGGAAAAATCCCTGCCACATAAAAGCTAATAAAAAAGAATGCTTTGCCTATGACTGGGAATCCCGATCGCGTCACAGAAAAAAATAGCGTTTCAAAATGCATATTTGGCCCCCACGAGAGCTCCTCCTCCATTAAAAAGTATTTTCTATGAACTAGAGTGGCTATATGCGGTAGCAGCAGCTTTAAGATATACTTGTGAATGTTTACTTTTACTTCATGAAGCTCCATTTGTGTAAGCCCCCTTCTCACATTCAAGTTAACTACATATTATTATTAATTCCCGATTACAATGACACACAGTTAATGCATCAATCTTTAAAATACATTTTGACATTTGTAGCCCAATTCAATTTTAAAAGTACTATACCTTATCACTGTATTAAAGTGGTCTAATGAGTGGTTCTTTTAAGTATTACACATTTTGGTGTAAATCTGTTACTTCAGAATAATATTTTTCAATGTAAGCTGTAAAACTATGTTTCTATTTGCTTGTTCTTTTTCATGTCCTTAGCTATTTGAAAAAAAACCTATTAAAAGTTACATACCATGTTTTCTAGCTTTTACATGGGCCAGATTCTCCTCTCTTTCTTTTTGTTAAATAATTTTTATTAAGAGAATGAACACAAAGTTAAAACATTACATAACTCAGAGGATATATAGCAGGAGATAAACAGAAGATAATACAATCTATTTGAACAGGAATAATAAAAAATCACATAATGCAAATATTATAGTACAACATAACAATATAGGAAAATAAAAATAATGAGGATAATAACTCATAACATTGTAATAAAATAATGTGTTCTTGAAGAAGAAAAAAGAGTATGTTATATGTATTTTTTATAGAAAAGAGAGAAAGGAAAGAAAAGAAAAGAGAGAAGAGAAGAGGGGAAAGGAGAAGAAGAGAGAGAGAAAAAAGAAAGAAAAATGAATTGATAAAAAATGGATGTTATAGAAAATATGAGTGTGAGGATAGAAATGTAGTAACACGTAACCATAATAAATCTGATTTAATCTTTGATGACTAGAAGAGTGAGAGACAGAAGCAATTATATGTTTCTCATAAATTAAATTCCACCAAAGCAAAAAGGATAGTTTAGAATTGTCTTTCCAACATGTTAATATGACTTTAAAAGAAACAGCAATAAAAATTTAAATAAAATAGTTTTTGAAGGAAGTTAGTCAAAATCAGGAGTTGAAGTACCTACAAATATACTGTGAATAGCAAATGGAACATCACAATAAAAGATCAAAATACATTTCAACCAAATAGCTTTCCAAAAGTCATAAACCTTGGGACAATAGTAAAGTAAATGTATCAATGATCCTTCAGAAGAAAGACAGGAACAACATAATGGTGAAATAGAATGTTTAATTTTGTGTAAAAAGAGAGGAGTAATTACAACTCTGTTATAAATAAAATATAAGGGTTGTGTAATGTTAGCAGCTTTCGAAGTTTTGAAAATCTTTTGCCACAATCGATACCATTGAGAAGCAGAAAGCAATGGAGATAAATCCTGTTCCCAAGCCAATTCGATAGGAGATTTACTTTGAGTGTTAAGAGATGAGGATAGGGTTTTATATATAAAAGAGGCACTGGGAAGTGGGTCCTAAGGAATTTGAAACAGGGGTGTAACGGGCGTAAACAAAATAGGAGTGGGATTGGAATTAAAATTTTGTAAAAAGGTTTGGAGGACAGGTGATAATGTGTTATATTGCTGGATATAAGAGTCAGGGAGGCTACATTTCTCTTGTAATTGGCAAAAGGGCAACATCGAATTGTTAACTATCAACTGATATACATAAAAAATACCCTTTTCCTTCCAGTGCTTGTAGTAAAAGAATTTGTAGCGGAATTTGATGTGTTTATTAAACCATATTGAAGAAGATAAAAAAGATTGGTATTGATTAAAACTTTTGAAAAACGTGTGTGTATTAGATGATGAGAATATTTTAAGATAGGATATTTGGAAATGAAAGTACAATTGGTCATAAACATAACATACTGAAAAGAAAAGTTATTTAACAGTGAATGTTCAACAACAACCCATGTTGGCATAGGTAAAACTTGATAATCTTTAGACATGGCATAAAATTGACGAATAGTTTGAAATCAAGAAATCAAACACCACCCACTGCTTTTGGGCGAATTAATTTAGAAAGGGCAATACAAGCATGTTTATTGTTCCATAAAAATTTGGTACATAAAGAATTAATCTGTGAAAAATAATAATTAGGAATTTTAAAAGGTAACATTGAAAGTATGAATAGCACCTGGGGAACAATCATCATTTAGATCGTATCCAGTCTGCCCCACCAGAATAAAAATAATGGGGACCAAGAAGACAACACATTAGTGAGTTTGAGTTTTAAGTCAGTAAGATTATGGGATAAAGTGTCGGGAATATTTGAGGAAAACCATGTTCCTAAGTATTTAATCTTTTGGGGGCACCAAGGAAAATTGGTTGAGTCAAACATGTATCGGTAACATAATGAATTTAAAGGTAAAATCTCAGTTTTGTAAACATTAAGTTTGTATCCAGAGACAGTGGAATACAAGGAAAACAGAACACAATGTGGCAAGGCTTATATGCGCAAAGATGAAGCCCTGATGAAGTCACAGATGCGGAGGCATCAGATCTGATGAAACACGTGTTGGCTATTGTACGGTCTGGGCTATTGTGCAATTTAGAGAAGATTTTATCATACTTCAAGAATAAAATCAACGGAATTGGAAAGAAGACAGACTGGACTTTGATTTTATGACACACATGGGTGCCGATTACGATCCGGTAAAAACCGGGTACAAACCGTCGGTCGGAGCGTATTCTCCGTCCGACTCGTACCCGGTTGTAAAACATTACAAACATGGAATTACGATTCGCACGGAAACACCATTTCCGTACGAATCGTAAAAAACACCGACCGACGAAAATATGCATACGAATGTGATCCGGGAATGCTGCGACGTGACGTCGGGACGCTTCCAGGCAGCGTTTCACGACCCAGGAAGTACGATTCGAACCGACAGCAGTCCGGACGGCAACATTTTTACGGCACCCAAAAAGTGCCGGAAATGCGAAGTACGGCGCGAAACGACCAGAGTAGGTGGCCCGGTAAGCGCCGTAACCCCCCCAGCCCCCGCATGTACGCGCCGTACCCCCCGTGTATGTACACCCGAGTACGTGTCGAACTGTACGTGTCGAACCCCCTGTGTATGTACACCCGAGTACGTGTCGAACCCCCCCGTGTATGTACACCCGAGTACGTGTCGTACCCCCGTGGATGTACACCCGAGTACGTGTCGAACTGTACGTGTCGAACCCACCGTGTATGTACACCCGAGTACGTGTCGAACCCCCCCGTGTATGTACACCCGAGTACGTGTCGAACCCCCCATGTATGTACACCCGAGTACGTGTCGAACTGTACGTGTCGAACCCCCCGTGTATGTACACCCGAGTACGTGTCGAACCCCCCGTGTATGTACACCCGAGTATGTGTCGAACCCCCCCGTGTATGTACACCCGAGTACATTCGAGTCGTACCCCCACCCGTGTATGTACGGTGCGTAGCCCCAGCGCGTAGCGCTGGGGGTACGCACCGTACATACACGGGTGGGGGTACGACTCGAACGTACTCGGGTGTACATACACGGGGGGGTTCGACACATGCAGTTCGACACGTACTCGGGTGTACATACACGGGGGGTTCGACACGTACTCGGGTGTACATACACGGGGGGGTTCGACGCGTACATGCGGGGGCTCGGGGGGGGTACGGCGCGTACATGCGGGGGCTGGGGGGTGTACGGCGCGTACCGGGCACCTGTTTGGACGTCTCCATGGTTGCTATAGGAGTTCAGTGCGGACGGTCTTTTAACCATACGGTTGTACATTCGGACGCCCGGGACGGATCGTGATTCCCCGGTCGGACTTCGCTTTTCACGCTTGTACGGTAAATCGTCCGAGGACGTGTCGGACACTTTTTCCGACCCGAGGACGTGTGGGAAATTATTCCCAATGCGACTCGTATGGGCTTTTTACCATGCGAATCGTGATTGCCAGTTTGTACGGCACTTGTACGATTCGTACGGTAAAAAGACCGGATACGAGTCGTACGGGAATTTTTTTTACCGGATCGTAATTGGCACCATGGTGTTGTGCTCAGGATATTTGTTTCTTTTGACAGTGGAAAACAAAGCAATCTCTTGTAAAAAAGGGGGAAGGGAGTTGCAAGGATCGGACATGTAAATACAGATATCGTCTGCATAGGCAGAAAGTTTAATTTGGTGGGAGTTAAGTTTAAAACCAGTAATATTAGGGTTATGTCTAATTCGTTCGAGAAAAGGTTCTAAACAGAGGAGAAAAAGTAATGGAGAAAGGGGGCAACCCTGACGGGTACCTCTTTGCAGATGGAAATATGCGGAAAAGAGGCCATTAACAAATACACAAGCACGTGGGGCAGTATATAGTAGTTTAATATATGAAATAAACCTTTGACCAAATCCAAACCAATGAAGAGTGTGTAACATGTACTGCCAATTTATTCGGTTAAAAGCCTTTCCAGCATCAAGTGAAAGGGCAGCTAGAGGAGAAGAGCACTTCTTGCCAAGGGCGAGAATATTTGAGAACATTCTGGCATTGTCAGAGGCAAGTCGGCATATAACAAATCCAGCCTGATCTGGTTTGATGAGAAGAGGGATAATTTTTTCTAAGCGGGAAGCCAAAATCTTTGCAAACATTTTACAATCATAATTGATTAGGGAGATGGGTCAAAAAATTTTACATTAGGAAGAATCTTTGTCTCCTTTGGGAATGACAATAATAAGGGCTTCTGAAAAAGAACCACAGGCTTTAGAATTGGAAAGAAATGAATTAAAAAGATCTAATAGTTTTGGTGCAAAAATTGAAGAAAAAGATAAAAATAGTTCAACTGAGAAGCCATCTGGTCCCGGCGTTTTGGCCTTTTTCAAAGATTTAAAAGCAGCGGTTATCTCCTGAAGAGAAATATCATCCTCAAGAGGTAAAAAAGTATCAGAGAGAGAATGAGGTCTGGGGATACCCTGGAAAAAAGTTTCAAAATCCCCTTCAGAAGGATTGGTATCCTCTGTGTATAAAAGATTATAATAGGACTGAAATGTGTCTACAATGTCTGAATCAGAGTGATGAATACAGGCCCCAGCTAGGCCCGCAGGACACAAGGGTTCGCTCTCCTGTAATGGAATCTATAAGGAAGTTGGCACGGAAACTGCAAAGTACAAAGACAGCATTTATTAACCCTTAAGGGTGGTCCTACAATCCACACAACACTCTTCAGTATTGCATAGAGTAGCACAAAGAACCTTCGTACATGGTCCCCTTTTATACACAGTAGAGGGGCTCATAAGTGGGTGGATACAACATGAGGCCGAAGAACATTACCATTTATGGTCATTTTCGATACTGAATCAATATGTGGGCGGAGCTAACACACTCCTTGAGCCCGCGAAAACATGGTCAAGCAAGGCTAACTGATAACAGATGTGGTCAAGTCTGGGCATGTGCCAGATGGACAAAGGAGCTATTTATAGACTGTTACTAGGCAGATTACAAGAGCAACTAACACAGAGGTTGGACTCTTCTCGTGGGGAGCACGTGGAAGCATGACAATACAAAATGGAGTCCAAGCTTCGGCCAACATAACAGAGAAAACACGATCTATAAAAGGGGAATTAATGTCTTTAGTAAATGCTTAATCACATCGTTGTTTCAATTTACAACAGACGACCCTTTCAGCATTTACTGAAGACATCCGGTTTGTTAGGATAATCATCATGCATGTCAATTGTCATCATTCCTTCAACTTCTTTAGCTAAACGTTTTTGGTGGGCAACATCGGCAATAGCTTTCTTATCAGGGATACAGAATGATACACATAATGAGCAGAGCAAGGGACCACATTGAACGCAGATACAGCACGAAAACAAAACCACTACAATAATGCAGAGACCAGTTAGAACCTTCCATCCCCAGGCGGTAATTAACGCCCAAAACCATCCAGAAAAGGACCAAGTGCCGTTTTCTGTATGGATCTCAGCTGCAATTTTATGCAGTTTATTGATGGCATTATAAACTGATGGCGTATGATCAGGGATAAACACACAACAGCTACTTCCAATAATTTTACATGCTCCTCCTCTGTCAGCTAGCATAACGTCTAATACCATACGATTCTGTAATGCAACAATTCTAGTAATTTGCAATTCCTCCGTAAGATTCCTAAGAGTCTGATTTGTCACAGCTTCTACCACTCTTGTTAATCTTCGGATCTTCCTACTGTTCAGGGCAGCTCCAACAAAGAAAAACAGTCCTAAGTTAAAATCAATATACTGCTGCAGACTGGTGTCAGTCTGATCTACATCGTCAATTGATAAAGTACGTTTATACCTATTTACAGTCACATTATTCAATAATTTCAGATCCTTATGATAAGATGTGGGTGCTAGGAATACAGGAGGTAATAGAAATGATACATAGCATACCCCAGACCACCCAGCCGGCAGACGGTAATAACCTTTATTTCCACACACAAAGTACGTATTATGGGAGGCTAAGAAGGTACTATTGTTCAACCCATCAATATTCAGAACAGTAATGCAATCACTAACACCAACAGGGATGAAACCCACACTCTGGACACACAGGTCCGCCTGAGCTTGTGCTACTTGAATCACAAATTTGTCCTTTCCCACAGTGTCTCTTGTGTTCGTGAAGATGTAGGGAATGGATTCATTGTCTGGTCGGTACTCTTCCCACTCCCAAATTGTCCCATTCGCTTGTGGATACCCATTTTTGTCTTGATGACATTCTTTATTGAGTCTGAAGAGCAATCGTCCCACTGTCGGTTTCCGAGTGGCAAAAAGCAAAGTATACCATGCTCTACAAGAGCCATTATGAGAGAAAGGAAGTGGTATAAATGGCGTTCCTCCTTTCTTCTGATGAGCTGGCATCATCCCACATATCCAACAGTTCGTAGCATTCGTAGCAACGTGGGTATGATAAAGCATCTGGATGAAAGTGTTATTCAAGTAAGATTGTCGATGCTTCAACTCTTGATACGGTAATGTATAAAAGTAGTGCTCCTCAGGCACCGGAGTTGTCAACACAAGAATCTTCCGAGCGGGAGTTACATCCTCCACGAACCATGTGGTTATCCCAACAATGGCTACTGTCAACATGAACCCTAATGCACAAAGGATTTTCCTTTTCTCCATATCAAAGCAAAAATAAAACCCAATATCTTCCTGAAACTAAAAGTCTGTCAGAACTCTTCCCCTTGGGCAGCGGTTGATTTCTTCACCAGCGGGCCAAGACGGGTGTCGCTACACTAATGCAGGGCTGATCCCCCCCCCTTGCCTCATCGGCTCTCCGTTTCACGAACCCAAGGGCCGTTCTGACAGTATGTCCCGGTACTGGAAAACTCACTTCCTTGGTCGAAGATGATATCGCCTTCCTCCAGGAGTCGTGTGGTCCGGAAAGAGCTCCTCAGTGGCGTTTGGCTCCGCAGCACGGCCTGTCTCTGCAGCCAAGATTTCTCGTTGATCGGTCAGCACGGCAGGTTCCACCAATCCGGGCGGCACCTTCCTACAGTGCAGAGAGTGGATCCAATTCTTTCTGTTGGAGACTCGCACAGCCGTCCTCGTTGCGAGGAGGACCTGCTCAGGGCCCACCCATCTCGGCTCCAAACTGTTCGTTCTGTCGAAGACTTTCACCATGACATGGTCACCAGGCCGGAGACCATGTCCTTCGCCGGTAGACCGATCAGGGAGCGCCTCCCGGACCTGTTGATGAATAGAAACCAAGTTATCCGTTAACTGTGCCAGATAATCACTCATCATCACACAAGGTACATCATGCACAGCCTTAGGTTTTGGCGGACCCCAAATATTCATTGGGCGTCCGAAGACAACCTCATATGGTGTAAGGCCAGTTCGAGAGTGCGGTACTGATCTAATTGACAATAACACCAGTGGCAGAGCGTCTGGCCAAGTCAAGGACGTCGAAGCTTGAATTTTAGCGATCTTGAGCTTCAGTGTACCATTATACTTCTCGACTAGTCCTGCAGACTGAGGGTGGAATACCGCGTGAAACTTCTGGGTGATGCCCAGGCCCTTCAAGACGTACTTTATAACATCCGCTACAAAGTGAGGCCCATTATCACTCCACAGAAGTCTACAGACGCCATATCGAGGGAAGAATTCTTTCAGCAGCAACTTCGCAGTAGTCATTGCAGTATTGTCTTTCGTAGGGTACGCTTCAACCCATTTGCTGAAAGCGCAGACCACTACTAGAACATACTTCAGATTATTACAGCGCTCCAGCTGGATGTAATCCATCTGCAGAACCTCAAAGGGTGCAGTGGGTGTCACAAATCCTCCTGCTGGAATTCGGGTACCTTTCCCTGGATTATACCTCAGGCAGATCATACAGGTCTGCACCACCCTCTTTGCCGTGCTAGCAATCTCTGGATGCTCCCAGACTTGGGTAAGCAATTTCACAATTGCGGAAGCTCCAACATGTGCTAGCCCATGTGCCATCTGAACCATTGGTTGTACAAAAGCCGTGGGTAATTTCCATCTATCCATCTGCTTATTTCTCCAGCAGCCCTCATCATCCAATTCTCCCTCACTAGCCCATTGTTCCCGCTCTTTGTCAGAAGCGATCCTTTGCATTTCTCGCACTTCCTCCTTCGCATCATGCCATCTTTCCACCTGTGACTTTACTACATACATGGCAGTAGTACCGGGCTGCATCGCAGTTTCCCGTGCTACCCGGTCTGCTAACGCATTCCCTTCTCCAACTTTATCAACTACTTTCCTATGGGCGCTACACTTAACGATGGCAATTTTCTTCGGGTATGTCAGTGCAGTTAAAAGATTGTGAACTAACTCTCCATGCATTATCTGAACTCCATGTGACGTTAAAAACCCTCTCTCCTTCCAGAGTAGGCCGAAGTCATGCGCTACTCCGAAGGCATAGCGGCTATCTGTATAAACATTCACACATAGTCCTGTACTGAGCTCACATGCTCGTGTTAATGCTATCAGTTCCGCTGCTTGAGCTGATTTCTGTGGTATGCGTGCTGTCTCCACTATCGTTTGCAATGTGGTAATTGCGTATGCTGCTGAAGTCGTACCATCTGGTAGCTTCAGACAGGATCCATCCACCCACAGTTCTCCATCTACATCTGGAAAGGGCGTATCCTGGAGATCAATACGACCCTTTGTTTGTTCCTCAGTCACGAGAATACAATCATGCGCTTTCCGCGCCTCAGGCTGGGTTTCGGGGTATGGCAACAATGTTGCTGGGTTTAACGTTACGCACCTTTTCAACGTAATATGAGGAGCCAAAAGCGTCAACTCATATCCCGTTAAATGGGCGCTGGTCAAATGCTGCGTCTTCGTTTGATTGAGCAGGGCATCGACAGCATGGGGGACTAATACCAACAGCTTATGAGATAACACAATTCCCTCGCTTTGGCGTATTGACACAGCTGTCGCCGCAACCGAGCGAAAACACCCTGGTAATGCTCGGGCGACAGGATCAAGTACAGCCGAAAAATATGCACATGGGCGCTGCTTATCGCCGTGCATCTGCACTAAAACTGACAATGCACATCCATCTTTCTCATGCACATACAACGAAAAGGGTTTTGCATAATCCGGGGTCCCTAACACTGGTGCTGAACAAAGGGCCTGTCGTAGTTGCTGAAAGGCAGTATCACACTCATCTGACCAAGGGATTGGGATAGGCGTGTCCTTTGTCAAGAGGGCTAACAATGGCTTAGCTATGTGCGAAAACCCCAATATCCACTGTCTACAAAAAGAAACAAGGCCCAAAAATGCACGCACATCCTTCTGTGTGGACGGTCTCGGTGTATCCAAAATTACTTGGATACGATCCGGTGTGAGTGCACGTCCCTCCTTAGACAAAAGGTGACCCAAATAAGTCACCTTTGGTCTACAGAATTGCAATTTCTTCCTAGATACCTTATGATTGTGGGACGCTAAAAAGGAAAGTAAGGATAACGTACTTTTTTCACACAACTCCAGGGTGTCAGCCGCCAGCAAGATGTCATCAACATATTGAATGAGGGCGACCCCCTCGAGCAGAACAAAGGAATCCAATTGTCGTTTCAAAGCCTGACTGTAAATGCTAGGGCTTTCTGTATAGCCCTGGGGAATCCTACAGAAACGATAAGATCTATTATTCAATGTAAACCCAAAAAGATATCGGCTATCAGGGTGAATGGGAATGGAAAAGAAGGCATTCTTCAAATCAATCACTGAGAACATGGTCGCCGTAGGCGGGACCAAGGTAAGCAACGTCGTGATATCGGAAACCACTGGGTATTGAGGTATCACAATCTTGTTCACTTCTCTCAAATCAATTATAAACCGATAAACTCTGGCATCCGTATCCTTTTTCAGTATGGGAAGAATCGGACTGTTACAAATGTTGTAGGGGACTTCCTCGACTACCCCAACCGTTATCAAATCCTGCACTATCTGTATGAGAGCCTCCTCACCCTCCTGGGAAATACGGTACTGTGGGAGGCGTGGTAACACCGCCCCCTCCTGGACGCTAATGTGGACCGGTGGAATCACCATATGTCCTACATCAGTATCCGAAGTTGCCCACAAAGCACGAGGGAGGGTAGATAACAGCGCATCTTCTGACATCGCACACATCCGTTCAGACCGGGGGTAATTGTCATTCAATATTACCCGCACACCAGCAGGGGAGCAGCGGATCGTAGCCCTAAAATGCTTTAACATATCAAGACCCATAATGTTGTCCGGTGTGTACGGGGCAAGCAGAAACGGACAGGGTGCAGAAAAAGAATCAACCTTAAACATGAGGGGCTGTGAAAGAGGGCTTCGGGAGAGTGTACCGTCAAACCCTACCGATGTGACCATTAAGCCGGATGGGGGAGCCCCCGGAACCAATTGCTTAGATAGCGCACTACGTGTCGCTCCTGTATCCACTAGGAACTGATCAGTAGAGCCCAAAACCTCAGCCGATACATAAGGGCCCTTCTGATCGACCGGCACCTCAACTGATTCTAACCCCCATCCAACGCATTCCTATGCATGCTGAGAGTCAGGGTACCCCGACCGGTCAATCCCTGACGCTTGATACTGATGCTGGCGATCGAAAACATTTGATCTATCTCGGTGCTGCCCAGCAGAGTCAAAACGAGCCTGTTCGTTAGAGTTCCCTCGAAAGTTCGAGAAACCCCCTCTACCTCGCGGGCCACCGTGGGTATGCCCCTGGCGCGATGCATGCAACACCGGGCAGTCCCTAGCCCAATGACCCGATTGCTTACAATACGCACATTGATTCCTATTCAAATCAGACCGGCCCGAGGGAGGACCATAAGATCCTCCCCTACCTCTATTACTACCCCGTCGGGGCGGGCCATAGACTTGCGCCAACATCACCTTTGTTTTCAAATCTTTCGACTTCTTTTCCTCCTGGCCCTTTGCTTCTTGCTCCTGACGCTCATAATACTGGGCGATAGTCAGGAGGGCCGTCGGTGTAGCGGAGGACCAAGAACTTTCACTCGCTTTTAGACGGGCCGCAACTGCCGGCAGCAGATTAGCTACATATTTATCCGCAAAAAGGTGGCGTCCCGTATCGTCGGTAAGCGACTGTCCACTAAAATCATGAAACGTCTCCTCAAAGCGCGTAAAGAAGTCCGCAACTGACTCGTCAACTTTCTGTTTACATGCAGCCAACATATTCCAGTCAATCTTTTTAGGGGGGATAATTGTCTTCAACTTCGCCACAATAGCAGCAGGGAGATCTAAAATATTCTGGGGCGGTTTCTGCGCAGGCTTCCTCTCCCTATCCTCATCCTCCAGTTCAGACCATCGAGCCTTAAAAGTGGCAACATCATCTACCTTTCGCACAGATCGCCACATGTCTGGTGGTAGAATAAGCCCAAAGAACAAATCTATATCTGCTAAAGTCATAACGCAAGAATTCAAGGCCCCCTCAACTTCTTCATAGAAGGCCGCTGGATTCTTGCGGGGGTCGGGCAGCGCATTCTTCAATGCCATAACATCAGCCCTATGCCATGGAGTGTAAACCCAATTCTACACAAAATATCCCTTAGCATCGGCGGAGGTAATGTCCGAGCTAGTCCCCGCTCCTTTAGGAGGAACATACAAAGGCGCCGCCTCTCGCATTGGTTTAACATGCACTATGTCATCCTTATCTGACTGGGAGGTGGATGAGTGGCCCTCTGTTGTGCACGAATCCGACTGCTTCTCCTCCCCTGCTCGCTGACGCGCTTTCTCTTTAAAGACCAGCACCTCGTCCCGCAAGGCGAACAGCCGCCGAGCGTATCTGGAGCCTTAGAAAAAGAGAAAACACCATTACGCAATGCTTTAGCATCCGATGACACTTCGTCGGGCTCAAAAACACCAGAACGTTTCCGGAAAGCATCAATCACTTCCTCCGCGAAATGACCCAGAAAATACAATTTATCTCTCTCCTGCCACGGCCCCCAAGTATGAAATAATTCCTCTATGGATATCTTGCCTTTAAGTGCACGGAAGGAAAATTGCCGAAGCTCAGCCATTTGTTCGGCTGATAACATGGACCGCGTATCTACCTTACCCGGACCCGGGACAGAATCTTGCGGCCTTGGAGCAGATGCGCCGACATAAGGGGGCGGAGAACGATCTAGTAAATAAAAATCATCATCAAGATTATTAAGGACAGGATAAAGTGGCTGCCGAACAGCGTATTGACCCGAAACTTGTAGCCTACGCTCCTTCTCTTGCCTGTCCGTCTGCTCTCTGTCCTCCCGACGCTTCGCTTCCTGTGCTCGCACATGATCATTCTTCCGTTGTTCCTTATCAAACAGCGCTTTCTCGCGCTTCTCTCGCTCACGCACCTCCTTCACCCACAACCGTACACACTCAAACATATCCTGACGAGCACGCCGCTTACACATACACTGTTCCACATACTCAATCTTACGTATATCAAACGATCCATACAAAGGCCATCGCAACTCAGGATCTTTTTTTGTATATTTCCTCCATACTGTGCTGTACATTATGGAAGAAAGACCATGCTTCACATACATATCCCTATTAGGAGTCCCCTCTGGGGGAGCTGGAGCAGATTCCTCGAGGTTCAACCGGTTCCCAAAACAGCAACACCACTTACGGAGTGCGCTGAAAGCAGGCATGCTCAGAAATAATGCAAAATATGCAATATTATAGAAAAATGGCACTTAATCGTTGCGCCGTTCAAAGTTACACAGCTCCGGAGAAATCTCTCCACATTACCTGCCTATATGTGTTGCAACGCATATATGTTCACAAAGACAAATACAAAATATGACTAGTCATCCCAAATCAAACTCAAATAGCCAGATCAGGCTTCAAAAACTCGGAGCAAGTACCGTACACCGGTTCTTACCAATCAAGAGTCCAGATTCCAACTGCCAAGCTCCACAATCGCCCAAACGGCTTTCACGGCCAGACCGACAGAAGAGGTCTCAGTCGAGGACCGGCGCCACCCAGACGGTCAGCTCGGAAGGGAAGGAAGAAAAACCTCGGGATGCCAGGGCTAAGACGCCGCTGGCAGTGATCACGTCCCCGGCCCAATTCCTCACCTTCGTCGCGACCAGTCCTTCGAGCATCCGAGTCGCCGATGAGCCCCACGTGACGGGCGCCAATTGATGAATACAGGCCCCAGCTAGGCCCGCAGGACACAAGGGTTCGCTCTCCTGTAATGGAATCTATAAGGAAGTTGGCACGGAAACTGCAAAGTACAAAGACAGCATTTATTAACCCTTAAGGGTGGTCCTACAATCCACACAACACTCTTCAGTATTGCATAGAGTAGCACAAAGAACCTTCGTACATGGTCCCCTTTTATACACAGTAGAGGGGCTCATAAGTGGGTGGATACAACATGAGGCCGAAGAACATTACCATTTATGGTCATTTTCGATACTGAATCAATATGTGGGCGGAGCTAACACACTCCTTGAGCCCGCGAAAACATGGTCAAGCAAGGCTAACTGATAACAGATGTGGTCAAGTCTGGGCATGTGCCAGATGGACAAAGGAGCTATTTATAGACTGTTACTAGGCAGATTACAAGAGCAACTAACACAGAGGTTGGACTCTTCTCGTGGGGAGCACGTGGAAGCATGACAATACAAAATGGAGTCCAAGCTTCGGCCAACATAACAGAGAAAACACGATCTATAAAAGGGGAATTAATGTCTTTAGTAAATGCTTAATCACATCGTTGTTTCAATTTACAACAAGAGGAAATAAGTTTATTGGTTGTTTCTGAGTGGATAGGTCCAATATTTTTATGTTCTGACTTGATTTTTAAATAATTTGCTAACATTTTCCCTGCTTTATTTTGGCCACCATGAATTTTTGTATTTCATCTTAAGAAGAATGTTACAGGCATCCACAGTGGCAATTTTATTCAGGGTAGATTTGGCTGCAATCAATTCTTGTAAAGTGGAGGAAGATTTGGAGGAAAAATAATTATGCTCCAAGGTTTTAATTTGTTGAAGTGTTTCCTGATATTTAGCATTCAGTAATTTTTCTTCTTTGAAGAGTAAACAATAGTAAAGGCTCTAAATGATACTTTAAAAGCATCCCAGTTGTTATGGACTGAGGTGTCTGAGGGTTTGTTGAAATTAAAAAATTCATTTATAACGGAGGTCGCTTTTGTTATAAAGGTTCGGTCTGAAAGAAGGTGGTTGTTAAAACGCCAACAGCCCTGTTTGCAAGTAGTGAGGGACAGATCAAAAGAAACAGACATGGGAGCATGGCCAGAAATAAAATTAGACCCAAGTTCAGAGGTGTGGATACAAGGGAGTAATGATTTAGAGACTAGAATATAATCAATACGGGATTTAGTATGGTGGACAGGTGAAAAGTAAGTAAATTCGGAAGTGTCTGGATTACATGTCTTCCATACATCAAATAAAGGTCGAGAGGTGATGGCAGATTGAAATGATTTATGAGTCTTATCAGGCTTAAATTTGCATTTAGATTTTCTATCAGAGAAGGGATCCAGCCAATTATTAAAATCGCCAACAACAATTATATTGGGGTTAGAAATAGAAGATAATTTCTATTTAATACAATGCCAAAATTGTGGGTCGGGTTTGACAGGACCATAAATATTAAAGAAAGTGACTTGCGTTTTGCAAATAATAGCGTAAACCAAAACCCATCGTCCATTGGAATCACATTCTGATGATATAATTTGTGCGTTAATCGATTTGTGAAATAAAATAGCAACACCACCATTGCGGTCAAGAGCAGGGGAGAAAACAATTTGATTAACCCATTGACGTTTAAGCTTAAGAGATTCCACATCATTACAATGAGTTTCCTGTAAAAAGGCAACATGAGTATTGAGTTTGGATAAATGAGACAATACCTTTTGATATTTGACAGGATGACCTAAACCACGTACATTCCATGAGACGTTAAACATATTGATGGGTGGGAGGAACATATTGAGACAGGAACAATTATCTGCAAGACCAATAAAAAAGAAAAAGAAACAGCATTTATCAAATGATAAAAGAAAGACACTCAAAAAGATAAATGAATCATAGTGAGGGGAAACCGTGAAGGAAAGTAGCCAGGGAATGGAGAGAAACGGAAAAAAAGAAGGAGAAAAAGGTAGAGGAACAGAATGAGTAAACAGATCAAGGAAAATAATCCAGATCTGAAGAGAAATAAGCAATCGATAAGAGAGGAGCATGGTGACATCGAAACAGCAAGGACGGCGGAAGAAGAGAATAGGTAAAGAGAAGCCTCCTAAGAAATAAAGAAACATGAAAAAATAGAAAAATAAAAAATGAGGAAAAATAGCAACAGAAAAAGAGTAATTTTAAGAAACAGGAGACATAAAAAGAGTACAGAATAAGAGAGCGGTAGAAAGGTAAAGAAGAGGAACAAGCAGTAAAAAACAAAAAAAAACACATCAATATAGATAAACCTTTAGAACAACAATATCAATCCGCTAACTAAGGGAAGATTAAACATTAGTATCCATGTTACCAGAAGAGATGCTGTTTAGAAATATTTTGAGTTTCTCAGGATCGTCGAAAGAGCGCGAGTTTCCTTCGTGGCTAATTTTGCAAAGGCAAGGATGAAGAATGCCATACTGAATGTTCAAATGTCTCATCTGAGGACAAAGAACCAGAAATTCTTTACCTCGAGCATTCGTTGCGTTGGAGATGTCTTGATAGATAAAGATATTATGTCCCGACCAAGTAAGGCGTTGTTTGAGTTTAACAGCTTTCAGAACATGCATAAGTTCAGTAAATTCCAGGAAGAGCATTATAATACCACGTGGCTTGTTTGAATTAGGGTGGATGCGACCCAGACAATGTGCACGTTGTATGTTGAGAGGTGAAGAGGATTGAAGATCTAAGAGATCTGGAAGGAACTTCTAAAGAAAAGATAACATGTCTGGGCCCTCAATATTTTCCGGGAGACCATAAAGGTGAAGATTATTCCTTCGATTGCGATTTTCAAGGTCTTCAGTGTGGAGTTTCAGCTTGTGGATCTCTTGCTCTAATAAAGGGATTTTTATAGAGATATCTTGAAGTTCTCCCACACGTTGTTCAAGTTCCAATACCTTTCCCTCCATGATAATCCATCGGTCCTCTATTTGTTTTAATTTTTCATTGGTAGTGGATATAAACGGGTGTAGGCCATGTACCTCATCTAAATTAGAGTCAAGAACCGGGTTTTGCAAGGAGAAGGTGGATCATTTTTGTGCCTTTTTGGCTTTGCACCTGAAGAGGATGGTTTAGGAGCAATGTGAGGATCGTTGGCCATCTTGGATTGCTGGATAGGGCGATGGTAGGTAGCATAGGGCTGGTTTGGCCCATACACTAGCTAAGAGAAAGGCAGGCGCAATGAACAGTCAATAGAAGGTCACCAGATTGAGGATAAAGCAAATGAGTATGAGAGAGAAACAGAAGCTCCACCTCAGAGGGTAACCAGTATCAGCCAAAATATAGTAAATTTCACCATCCAAGTAAAAAAGAGAGAAAAAACTATTCAATGCGCAATAATGAAGTGGGAGCACCCAGTAAAGTAGATAGTTCAAAGTAGTTCAGGTGTCAAGAACTATAGCAAATGTCCAGTATCAGAAAAAAACTAGTAGGTTACATCATCCACAACAAAAAGAAGATAAAACATCATCAACTCACAATGATAAATTGGGAGTATACTGTGATGCAGTTCAAATAATTTAAGATATCCAGAAAAGTGAAAGAAGAAATCCACAAACACATTTTCCAGCTCAGAAAACGTTAATAATGCATCCCAAAGCAAAGGGCCGTGTGAAAGTCATGAACCTGGTGCCATGAAAAGAACATATGACTTTGCAAAACACTGAGGGTCCCCATCGGAAGTGAAATAGGAGTGCGTTCACCGCGATACGAAATGGCCAGCGCTCGCGTTTTCCTGAGAAGATATGTATCGCCGCTGCTCTTGGGCTTAATAAAATTGCTGCAAGCGTCACAAACGGTGTGTAGACTCACTGCCACATCATATCGGCGGGACTGCAGTCGGAGATCGAAATACTACGAAATACGAAGTGCTTTTGTAGATCAAGCTCCGCGTCCGAGCGGAGCTCACAGCGGGACCACCATCTTGTGTCAGCATCAAGGCCACGCCCCCAGATTCGCCTCTCTAAACAATAGATCCTACTACATGTATTATGAGAATCCATAAGCATAAAACAAACTGTTGGAAACTGGGCTTCTCTACAATTACCCCTTCTTTTTGCCCCATTTTACTCTCCTAGATGCTGTTTTTTGACTCCTATAGTGCACTGGAGCCTGATAACCAGGCCCCAGTGCCTGTGTTCCTGCCCCTAAAACTGATGTGGTTGGTACACCCAATTGGCAAGGTGCTTTGCACCCATATAAGTCCCTTGTATACAGTTCCAGTGGTACCCAGGGCAAGGATGATAAAGGGGTCACCAGGGATGCAGCACTTTATTGCGCCTCCCTGTGGGACCCCAGCAAAAATGTATCTGCAGGTCTGCCATTGCAGCCCTGTACGAGCAGCCTGTCTGCTCAAGAGTGACTTTGCATACACCATGTGTTGCACAGCCCCACCACTGCCTTAATTTAAGTAAGTCACTCTTAAGGTTGTCCTCCTTGGGCAAGGAGGTAAAGTGCATTATATTAAAGGTGTGTATATATATTTTTATGCATATATATCCCTACAATATCCCTGTAAAGCAAGGTTTTACTGTAAGTGACCGGCGGTCCATAGAGTAATATCATCTGGCTACAGAGAAAACTCAAGATAGTCAGCTCCACTATGGAACAACCAAATTTTGTCGCATTTGGTGTCAAACACCGTGCTTTTTCACCCCAACACTGTTCTTGTGAAGAGGGTGCACTTGCATGCACAGGGGTCCCACCCTGAGTTGCTGCCCCCCAGGATACAGTGACCCAGTGGTATGGCAGGCTTCCCCAAGCCATGTGAGGTCAAGACAAGAGTCTGCCCTCTTTATGGGATGTGCTAGTACTTCCCCAGAACAAAGACAAAGACCTGGGCAGGAAGAAGGTCACACCTCCTTCCTTCCAGGATGGCTAGTGTTTACTGTCATCAAGGCGGCGAGTCCAAGAGGCTTTCACCGCCCTTGATGTGCAATTCCTTGTCACCCGCTCGAGGACAAAGCCCTTCCCTCCCTGTCCAGTCTGACAGGTAGGAAAAAAGCTATTCAGGAGGCATACAAAGGCAGCCATACCTTTAGGGTGGGCTAGGAAGTCTGCATAGCCAAGGAAGGTTCTGCCATGTTGGAAGGACTCTGGGCAGAAAGGAGGCATACACGTGCAGGTGTCCCCACAGGGGCAAGTTAGCCACAGGGATCATAAGCCCATTGGCTACTGTCCCTTTCCCCCTAAAATAGGATTTGAGGGGCTCCCCTGGCACCAGAGCCTCAGTTCAGACTTTGAATCCGAGAAGAGGCACAAAGAAGACACTATCATCAACAGGACATTGGACTCTGCCGCTGTGAGAAGAAAGGACACTTAAGTGCCCTGAAGAGACCATGCACTGGAACAAAGTGTTCGAGGTGTGTCCATGACAAAAGCTCATTGCCCCCAGTAAGAGGGACTCCAGGGGGCGCCAGAAACCCAAACAGGTTCCCTTGGATTGTTGAGACCTGTCTCCTGAGAGTTTCAGGTAAATCAACGTGCTGTGTGACAAGAATTGTGACCCACTGGGTCTGTAGAGAGCAAGCCCAAAGAGAAGTGGTGTCCTGCAAGCCCGGAGTGGTAGCCAAGATTTCGCCAAGTTTCAAGCCACTATTCTACTACTGTCGCCCTCCAGCAGCCAAAGTAACTGTGGACCCATTTGTGGCAGCCAAGGCTTGGTGATAGTTAGTGAGGTTGATCGACCCCTTGAATGACATCTCCAGCCCGAGAGCTCCTCACAGCAAAAGCTAACAATGTCAGCATGACTCCGCTGCTGTGCCCTTGCATCCTGAAGTTGTAGAAGTCAAGTTTGTAGCAAAGTAGCCTTGGCACGTCCTGCCCTGGTAATTGACAGCTGCCAGCTACCCCTTCACCTGGAGCCACACAGCAAGGTAGAAGAAATACAGCTGTTGATCCCGGGTCCTAGGACCCCAAAGGCCTCTATTCTGTGTGGGTATAATAGAACTTTATCTCTAAGTGTGGTTTTGTTAAGTGCTGCAAGTTTGACAGCTGCCGCGGATCCCATTTAGTACCAAGAACAGCCAAGTCATCTCTGCAGCGGGACTCTCTGTGCAAGGTAACAAAGTAACAACTGTTGGAACTTGGTCGAGGGACCTGCATGACCTTATCCACAAGAGGATTCATTTGAGCTCACTTTGTAAGTGACTGTCACCTGTGCTTTCCCCCATTGACTTCAATGGGAACAGTTTGACAGTTTTACTGCATTTATTTCTGAACACTTTAAACATCCACAACTCAGTTTGTATGTATGATACAAAGTTCAATTTGGTGCCGATATTTATATAAAAATACAATCTATTTTTTTAAATTGGTGTCAAGGTTTCTTTCGAGTCATGTCACTTGCTTACTGTCAATGCTGGTACTGTGAAACGCTTAATACATGTTCCTTTGGGTATGACTGACTGCGCTGTGCCACTCTACCAGGACCGACCTAAGGCTGCTATGGGCAAATCCAAAATCCACCTCTGTGTATTGTGAAAATATTACATGGTGAGGGCCCCCAGCCATACCACATACTAATCCACCTTGCAACACGTAAAGATGGAAAAAGCATGATTTTTGTATTCACAAAACGTGAATTCACACGTCCATCTAATTACTTACATATAATGTGACCTTAGTATAGAGTAATAGTACTTAATAGTAGAACATCTCCATAGGCAGGCATGCATGTTACATGGACGGGACAACCTGAAAAATCACATCACAAATTAGTCAGTTTGGGGCAAAAACTTTTTGGGCACATTCCCAAGCAAAAAATGGTCAGGGTTCCACTCCCGTCAAGGTAAGGAGCACTTGTTTTCAAAGCACAAATGGGAAAAACACCCAGTAATTCATGAGGTGAACGGAAATTGGTTTCTTCACAAGCAATTGACCTTTTTGCATGTATAATAGTCCACTGTGTACTTTACATGATAAAAAATGCCCTCGATTTAGTGTAAAGGGGTTTCTCAAGAATTTTACCAGAGTGCTCCTACGAACCTGGGTCTATCGGAGCTTTCCAAGAATACTTCAGTAAATCCTCTAGAAATTAATAAGTTCTTAAATTTTCACCCAAATGTGGGTGAAACCTACAAGTACAAATTTTTAAATTTCTTTGCGAACCGAACTCCATGTATTTTGTCATTTGTATAAAAAAAAATTGCATCCCATCTAGAGAAAATGTTACATTTAAAAACAAACGGTATTACCAACGGTCTCCTCAATTAATTGTTTTGCTCACAAGGTAAAATAAACTGCTTCGGATCCTCCACACACCCTAATTTTCAACTTCATATTAAAGGAGAATTCCTTATGCTTTTCAGTTGTATGTTTTGACCCTCGAGTGGTTGGTATTGAATCTAAATCAACTGATAATACTGAAAATATTGGCGGATTTTAACTCATCTATATATTTTGCTTTTATAAATGGGTTCCTTTATATAATACATAAAGACTATGAAGACATATTGAGTGATTGCTACCAATCTTGCAGGGGAAATAGCCTCTTTCTCGATAATTTGAAGGATCTGAGCAGATTCCTACTGGGCCATTTGTCAATGGGCCCTCGGCAAACCCTAATCCAACAAAAAACTTTCTTTTGTGAAACAACCATGAATAATAAGGCACCCTAAAATTGATTTTCAATTTCTAATAATATATTATGGATAATGAAGCTAGCATTTGATTTACAGATCTGAGGACCTGAAAAATCTAAACGGCTGGCAGTGACAAGCAAAAGTTGTTTGGCTGCCATAAGACAACGTGAGGAGCTATGCATCATTCTCAGATCTCACATCAAAGAAAAATTGTCCATGGGCATAATTTGGTTGGTGGCCATATCCTGAGTTGAAAGAGTATGAGTGGGGGACCTACAGGGGCAATATCTGCCCCAAAATAAAAGACAAACATATATTTTGTTGTTGGAACTTTGGTTCATCACGGAACTGTACATCTCACTACATAATTCGCAAGAAGCAACTTTATCGATTCAGCTTATCACTTGTAAGCCATGCAATACGCAGGATAAGAACATAAGGACTTAAAAGCATGTACTAGTACAACATTCACCTATGTAAGAGCATGAGGGGGCTAGCACGCAAGTGATCCATAATATTAATAAAAAGAGAATAAAAACCACAGGTAATAGGGTGCAGTGTGCTTAAAATAATTAAATATTAGTCCTGTTACTATAAAAACAGGTCCAAAATGGTTCTTTGAGGAACGTCAAGTAACAACTCACCTAAAAACAGATAAAATCAAGTAAAAAGAGGTAGCTAGCTTGAATATAGGTCTAAAAAGCAAAACTAGAAGCATTAGTATGTGTGCAAAATTGCAGTAGAGAACCTAAAAGTGGGATTTCCAGAAATTGTGCTTCAAGGTCTTCTCAGGGCTGAAAGACAATAGTGCTGGCTGCACTGTAGCTAGGCCTGGGAGGAAAGCTGGGCTGGGCTTTAAAATAATGCTCCTTATCTATCTCCATGCATCATAGATGTTTGAGGATACAGGCTCATTGAGGGCCTTGGAGTCAGCGTGGAACAAAACAACAGGGCTTTGTTACAATGCCCCATATTATGCTTGATAAATAACAGTCTGAGGTGCTCTTTTCTGGCTGACAAAGACTTTGTGCAAAGCAGCATGAAGTGAAGCAGGGATTCTTCCCCGCTTTGTTTGTAATCATTAATTGCTGATCCTTTGCTAGTTCTCTGCCAGCTTTTTATGGAGGTTTGACCGGTAAGACACCCAATCTAAATTTAGTAGTGACCATTGTTGTATGGCTTGTACTTCCTCTAGTAAAACTGTGCTTGTTGGACAACATAACCGTTGGACAGGTGCTAGCCTGATTCTGAGCACCCCTCAAGATTTGTTGGTCTATAGTCATGCAAGCTCAGAGTGCACCATCTGCACCCCTAACTCTACAGGGTAACACATGTGTCTGCAACCTCAAAACATAACAACCCTGACTCCCCAAGGAAATCATGGTAACAGATCTACAATCGTTTTACTTAGCAACTTATGCATACCCAAAGAGATACACAAGAAATACACAACATGTGGCTCCAATAGTTACTAAAGCATTATGATTCTTGAGTAAAATGTGTGCACTGCAATGATTAATAGAAGGAAACAGAATAATGTTATTAGCATTATGAGAATGGTGAAAAATAAGAACTATTCAATCACTTTGCAGATAATAGAATACTATATGCTTGTATACAAGTACTGTAATATAGTGCAGTCCTACCTACCGGATTCTACTCTATAATGCTTGAGGTGTTTGGATCTTCAAAATCCCTGTTCGGGTGGTCTAACTCCCCATTACATGTGGGTAAGTGTCAGCGAGCTGCCCGTCTTGGTGTAGAATTGGATAGCATCCTTCGCATGAGGTAACAGGAATCAGCTGAGCTGGAATTCGGGCATGGACAGACCTCTCAGTGCTAGCAAAATGCTCCCCTGAATAAACAAAGGTTTGATGTCATATATATAATAACCTATTCCATGTTGCCATCCTGAAGCCCCAGGCAAGCTGCCATTGTTTATTTTATTATGATAGTTCTGTCAAAGAGCGGCTAAAAACAAATAGCAACATCTTGCGTGCTGAACTTAGCCCGTGAACAGAATTTTCAAGAAGTCCTGATAGAGTGCAGATGAATGGTGTTGTAAGCAGACTGAGTTTGAAGAATATTATCCCATATGTGCATGCAAGCAAATCTGTGTCAAATGTCACTGTGATAAGGGAGAGAAGGCAACTTAAAAATGTGTGAAAATAAAATAAAAATTAATTAACTGGGCGTAATGCCCATTTTGTTGCTGGAGAAAGACTGTCCCTGTAAGGTTCAACAAGT
The DNA here is from genome assembly GCF_964204655.1 of Triturus cristatus. Classification (NCBI taxonomy): domain Eukaryota; kingdom Metazoa; phylum Chordata; class Amphibia; order Caudata; family Salamandridae; genus Triturus; species Triturus cristatus. Next base: position 688,687,903 of record NC_140588.1, read on the forward strand.
GCAGTTGGTTTAATCATCGAAAATTAAGTCATCAAAGGATCCCACTTCAGCTCTTTGATGCGCCCAAAACTTGTCCTTAAGTAGCTGTGGGGTTACAGATGTCATTGCTTCCAGTTTGTTCCAACAAACTCTTCAGCCAAGTGACATAACAGTTTTTGAAATGTGATTGAACCATGGAAACCTGTTCACTCTGTCAATTAGCCAGATTTTGTGGATGGCTTTTTGGTAGATGACCAAGTTAGGGGCATATCACCAAGCGGTAGTGATAATTAGCGTGTTAAATTCTAACGCCGTCTATCGCCGGATACTATTGCCCGGTTAGCGCACTATCAGCAACGCGCATCGCCGAGGTGATAGTAATCCAGGCAATAGCGGCGATAAACGGCAACATCGCAGGATTACCTGCGATAAAAAAAGGAGTTAGACAAAAACATTGCTGATAGGGAGATGTGGACTCAGCATAATAATCCACCTCCCATGATGAACATAGCCAAGTCAGAAAATTAGCAGGCGTAAGAAACCTGCGATATAGCCGGTTAGCGCTGGTTTAAATGTCGCTAAGCCGGGTAGCGATTTCCTTGCTGATAGGGAGAACCTCTGTTAGCGATTAATTTTGCTGTATTTAACACGGGAACGCCTACCTCGCATCTCATAAGCGATGCGAGGCGAGGCAAAAAGATAATGGGCTCTACAGCATGGATTCACGTGTTAGCGTGTCCATGCTGATAGGGTGTTAAAATTATCGCCGCTTTTCACCCGAAAATGGACGCAAAAGTGACGATAATTTTACCGCCGGCCCTTAATGATATGCCCCTCGGTCTTTATTGATGTCTATGCCCAACATAAAACTGGTTGGAGAGCTAAAGGGTATTTAATTGGCCTCGTATCTTTATGGTGAATGGGACCACCCGCCTGAAAGGCGCCGGTCCGCAAATAGAATCACGATGCGACCGCCACTGTGGGGGTCGCATCTTTACCATTGCGGCGGGTGCTGCTGGCTGCAGCACCCGCCGCAATGTTAAAAATGTATGTAGTGCGTTTCCCTGCAGTACGTGGCAGGCACCATGCTGTGGCTGCCACTTAGTGCATGGAAATGTAGGGGAGTACCATGGGTACCCCCAGTGCACCACCACCTCCCCCCAACACAAAGGGGGCCCGCAACAGGCCACCAAATGCATTCTCCGTCAGCCTTTCAATGGCAGTTTACCCGCCACGGAAAGGCTGGCTGCGGTCAGCATCGTAATCTGGAGGACGGTGCCTGTTAGGTGCCACCACCATTTTAAAAATGCTGACCACTCCGCCAGGCAATAAGTATGATTGCCTGTGGCGGAAGTTCCCAAAAACATGTAGTCGACAATCGCCATTCCCTTTGCAGCTTCCAACCTGTCTCCCTTCAAAAGACCCGCAAGGCGATCTTGGCTTGCAAATCAGGAGCACCAACCGACTCCTGTCCCCCTCGCATTCTGCATCATCTAATTGAGGTAGTCAATCCTACCATCAACGCCATCATAAACGCATCCTTAGAATCAGGGATAGTGCCTAATGAATGGAAAAAGGCCATCGTGAAACCCCTGATGAAAAAGCAGAACAAATCTCCAACGGATCTGACGAACATGTGCCCCATCTCACTCCTGCCTGTTCTAGGAAAGATCACTGAACGGATAGTGCATTGGGAGCTAAAAGCATTTGTGGAGAACCATAACATCCTGCATCCCCGGCAATCTGGGTTTCGCCCTGGCCACTCCACCGAAACGGCCCTGATAGAACTCTCTGATTCCATCAAGTTCCTGCAGGATGAGGGAAGGCAAGCCGTCCTCATCCTGCTTGATCTAACAGCAGCTTTCAACACTATCTCTCATGTCATCTTGAGTGATAGGATGCGAGAGATTGGCGTGACAGACACAGCCTTGGCATGGGTAAAATCCTTCTTGTCCAATAGGTCCCAATCTGTATCTTTGTGTCCCTACCTATCCAGTGAAAAAACCATTACATCGGGAGTACCGCAGGGGTCCATATTAAGTCCACTTCTTTTTAACATCTATATGGCACCCCTCCTCGCTGTGATAGAGTCTCATGGGATCCTCGTCACGTCATATGCTGACGGCACCCAACTGGTCGTCTCTATCGACAAAAACCGCACGGATACAGAGCTGCGATTTCAGAATTGTCTCACGGAGGTATTTCAGTGGTTGAATAAAAACCACTTGAAGTGCAACAGTGGGAAAACTGAAATCATACCATTGGGCCAGGATTTACTCTTCTGCCCGAAGGACTGGTGGCCCAAAGACTCAGAGGCCCCACCTAGTGCTGTGTCTTCTGCGCGCAATCTGGGCGTGCAATTTGATGCAACCTTATCCTTTGACGATCACGTCAGGATCACGGCCGGTTGCTGTTTCAGACTCATTAAATCTCTAAAGAAATTTTTTGACTTCCTCCCCATTGCTTCCAGGAAATGGTAGCACTGATACTCTCCCTACTCGATTACTGCAATGGGTTGATGGCAGGAGTGAAAAAGTCCACTCTGAAGAAGTTGCAAAGTGTACAGCACGCGGTGGCAAGACTAGTGTTAAAACTTCCCAGGAAATCTTCAGCTTCAACTGCATTAAATTCTCTTCACTAGTTGCCACTGCATAAGAGAATCCTTTTCAAACTCTCACTTACAGTTTTCAAATCCTTGAAAAATATAGGTCCCAAATACCTCGTTAATAGTTTCATTCATTATGATCCCGTACGATGCCTGCGATCCTCAGGGGCCAACCTTGCTAAGATCCAGAGGTACAAATACAAAACTAGGGGTGGAAAAACCTTCACAGTCCTAGCAGCAAGGGCTTGGAACAAACTGCCCGTAAATCTTAGACTGACCGAGACCGAGTGTCTCTATAGGAAACAACTGAAGACCTGGGTTTATCAGCAATCTGATACCTATGTGTTGGCAGCTATTTAGATCTTTCACCACTTGTCCCCTATACGCATGCTCAGCACCAAGATGCTCCCTTCGGAGCGAAAGATTGCGCTTTACAAATATCCAAATACAAATACAAATACAAGCGTGGCGGGTGGTCTTTGCGACTGCCGCTGACCTAACACGATTCCCCCCGCCATCCTAATTTGGAGGGGAGAAAATCATCGTCAGATGGCAGACGGCCCGTCACCGCACGGCTGGCAGTGGCAGACCTTCCGCCATCGTAATCACCCCCTTTATCTCCTGACAGAGTCTAAAAAAATTATTGTAGTACATATATTCTATCCCCACAGTTTGTTCAGTTAGATTTCGAACAACAAACCCTTGCCTACTATAGTAATCTGTGAAATTCCATGTAACAGAGTTCCTGCTTACAGATTTTAGTACAGTGTAATAAGAATTTATCCTTAAAAGCCTATTGTCTTTAATGCATGCTTTTCATAATAAGTAGGTCAGGCCTACTGGCTTTGTCATAAATGTTTCATACTAATCATATCAAACCAATGATATCTGGCACGCTTTTCCCAATGAACTCATGAAGCTTTTCCTCTTTAAAATTGGCTTTACACTTTACCCTACACTGGCCTATTCAGGTGTACATAATTTTGGCACCCATCATTCGTGAAGTTATAACATTACAAACATTTAGAAAAATTCAGCTTGCAAAACAATATACAATTCCACTCAACAGGGCCTACCAAGAATCATCATAGTGAACCCCCCCCCCCCCCCCCTCAGGGTTTGTCAGAGTGGGTGCCAATGTAAAAAATCTGGTCTACTACGGTAATCTGTGAGATTCCATGTAACAAGAATAGCATTTAGGGAATCGCAAATACTACGGTAATCTGTGAGATTCCATGTAACAAGAATAGCATTTAGGGAATCGCAAATTGCGATTCTCGAAATGCATGCGCAAAATAGGGAATCGCAAATTTTGCGATTCTTTATTTTGCGAGTAGGTTTTTCTTTCCTACATTGCACACAGCTAAATTGTGATCGCAAACGCTGAAATTCTGTGAATTAATCAACGCTCTCCATCCATAGTTCATTGTTATGTGATTTAAAAGTGAATTGCCCATTATGCTAAATAAGGTATTCACCTGTGACATTCAAGCTCAATTATTTCATGGTAGAGCAATTTGATGTTCTTCAGCTCAAATTTGTGATACAAATCCCCAATAAAAGAGTAATTTTCAGCTGTAGTCTGCTCAGCTGACACGGCGCTTAATACTGGCGTGGGTGTGTTCTTAACTGCTCAAAAACTTCGCAGATTTTAGAATGAAGATTTAGGGAAATTTAGTTGATTAACCCATAATGCATTTTATTTTTGATGTAAAATGTATGTTGAAATGTATATTTCTATTGAGAACCTGGAGTTCTAATTATAGCTTCTTTATCTGAATAAATGTTAAGATCTTATTAATATCACCTCTTCTATGTTTATTTTATTTGTCCTGTCTGTCTAGGTACATATTCAGTGGCATAACAAAACTTGAGGCAGCCCACCTGCAAATACATGGAGGGGCCCCACACGCTGCGAACACAGACAGGAACTCTCAGGGCAGGGTCCACCCGTGCACTGTGCCAGAGAGGCTCCCTGAAGCTCGGGCCCCCCACACCATTGGGCTGACAGGGGAGCTAATTTTAAGCCACTGTGCACACTTAGAAAGAGGTTAAGGGAGAGTGCCCTATTGCAGTGAAAATATGAACCCTGTAAATTCAAGAGGGCTGCAGGTATTCCCTATTGTAAGATAGAAGATTGCTTGAATACATGATTTAAAAACACGCTCTTGTTACACATAATCTGTGGATACTTGGTACCAGAGAGCAACAAAAATGCTGTGTTAGCATTAGGCGCTCCTCTGTGTCAGCAGCACGGTGACCCTCTGGCCCAGAACTCACGTCAGGACACTGACTGACCTAACTACAAATTTAGAGAGTGTTCTTCTGCAAGGGCTCACTGCACCTACTGGAGCTCAATAGTATGATGATGTGCCATACCCCAAGTGGAGGGATGATATGATGATTGAGTAAGTAGTCAGTGAGACTGGTACATTTTCATGAGACACCCTACTGAGACACAGGTTGAGGTGAGGCAGAGCACCAAAAGGCAGTGGCTCACCCATCAACCAGCTGCTCAGGCTGAAACACCGTGCTGCCACACACGACTTGGATCACTTTCACTTCAAGAGTGACACACATTCTGTCTGGTGGTGCACAGCATGAGTGGGCTTCTTCCCATGTGGTTTTTCATGCTGCAACTCCCCGCTGCCATACACTTTGTAAATAAACAATCAATTTCTATTGTTTTTGGCTGTCTGTTGATCCGAGGTCCTTAGGGGATGTACAGTGGGTAGATCGAAATGTGAATAACACTGAAAACAATGACCTCGGCTGAAGGAGGTTTATCTAATGCCCCTTTCTAAATATGCTGTTCTGTGGGCTGATTAAAAGAGGCCTGAAACTCAAACTAAGCCATTTCAGAAGAGGCATAACCAAAGCTGCTCTATGCATACATATTATTATTCTTTCTTGGAGAATTATTTTTGTAGTTTCAGTTCTGTGGCAGACAGCTAACGCTCTCAGATTAGACATAAAGTGGTAGTTGGGCTCGTATATTGTGGTGAACTTCTGTGATTTGAGGTAGCAAGACAGTCTCCATGTGGCAGTAACACTCCTGGAATTTTTCAAAAATATATTTTCACAAGAGTTGAACTTTCATACCAGAACTACACAATGAAAAAAAACGATGTGCATTTATGTGTACCTAATAGGAAATTACTCTATTGTAGCTGAAATTTATGATTGATGATATCCTTTGTTTGTAAGTAGGGCTCCTGGTTTTATGGTATTTATTTTTTTGACATTTCCTTCTGTATTTACCCATATTTATTTTTTGCCAAATTTATCTGTATTTATCCATATTTATTACAACAAACAAATGATGGACGGAATGCTGACAATGCAGACATTCTCCCCCAGTCAAGAGATCTGGGTTAAATCCATCGTTCTTTTGCCCACTACGCCACCCCAGTTCAGACATGGCCATATGCAAATCAGTCTTGACCCTGTGCCTCATGGGAACAGTCCAGCCCGAACTGCCAAGCCATGTCTTCCATGGACCGGAATCAAGCATCCTAGGACCGGTTTCTGGCTATCAGCCGTCATCAGCCAGGATAGCTTGACTCCAGTGGCGTAGTGAGCACGGGACCCACGTCTGGGCATACCCATCCCACTTAGGGCGAAAAGCGTTACAACAAACAAATGATGGACGGAATGCTGACAATTCAGACATTCTCCCCCAGTCAAGAGATCTGGGTAAATCCATCGTTCTTTTGCCCACTACGCCACCCCAGTTCAGACATGGCCATATGCAAATCAGTCTTGACCCTGTGCCTCATGGGAACAGTCCAGCCCGAACTGCCAAGCCATGTCTTCCCTGGACCGGAATCAAGCATCGTAGGACCGGTTTCTGGCTATCAGCCGTCATCAGCCAGGATAGCTTGACTCCAGTGGCGTAGTGAGCACGGGACCCACGTCTGGGCATACCCATCCCATTTAGGGCGAAAAGTGTTACAACAAACAAATGATGGACGGAATGCTGACAATTCAGACATTCTCCCCCAGTCAAGAGATCTGGGTAAATCCATCGTTCTTTTGCCCACTACGCCACCCCAGTTCAGACATGGCCATATGCAAATCAGTCTTGACCCTGTGCCTCATGGGAACAGTCCAGCCCGAACTGCCAAGCCATGTCTTCCCTGGACCGGAATCAAGCATCGTAGGACCGGTTTCTGGCTATCAGCCGTCATCAGCCAGGATAGCTTGAATCCAGTGGCGTAGTGAGCACGGGACCTACGTCTGGGCATACCCATCTCACTTAGGGCGAAAAGCGTTACAACAAACAAATGATGGACGGAATGCTGACAATTCAGACATTCTCCCCCAGTCAAGAGATCTGGGTAAATCCATCGTTCTTTTGCCCACTACGCCACCCCAGTTCAGACATGGCCATATGCAAATCAGTCTTGACCCTGTGCCTCATGGGAACAGTCCAGCCCGAACTGCCAAGCCATGTCTTCCCTGGACCGGAATCAAGCATCGTAGGACCGGTTTCTGGCTATCAGCCGTCATCAGCCAGGATAGCTTGACTCCAGTGGCGTAGTGAGCAAAGGACCCACGTCTGGGCATACCCATCTCACTTAGGGCGAAAAGCGTTACAACAAACAAATGATGGACGGAATGCTGACAATGCAGACATTCTTCCCCAGTCAAGAGATCTGGGTTAAATCCATCGTTCTTTTACCCACTACGCCACCCCAGTTCAGACATGGCCATATGCAAATCAGTCTTGACCCTGTGCCTCATGGGAACAGTCCAGCCCGAACTACCAAGCCATGTCTTCCCTGGACCGGAATCAAGCATCCTAGGACCGGTTTCTGGCTATCAGCCGTCATCAGCCAGGATAGCTTGACTCCAATGGCGTAGTGAGCACGGGACCCACGTCTGGGCATACCCATCCCACTTAGGGCGAAAAGCGTTACAACAAACAAATGATGGGCGGAATGCTGACAATGCAGACATCCTCCCCCAGTCAAGAGATCTGGGTAAAATCCATCGTTCCTTTGCCCACTACGCCACCCCAGTTCAGACATGGCCATATGCAATTCAGTCTTGACCCTGTGCCTCATGGAAACAGTCCAGCCCGAACTGCCTAGCCATGTCTTCCCTGGACCGGAATCAAGCATCCTAGCACCGGTTTCTGGCTATCAGCCGTCATCAGCCAGGATAGCTTGACTCCAGTGGCGTAGTGAGCACGGGACCCACGTCTGGGCATACCCATCCCACTTAGGGCGAAAAGCGTTACAACAAACAAATGATGGACGGAATGCTGACAATGCAGACATTCTCCCCCAGTCAAGAGATCTGGGTTAAATCCATCGTTCTTTTGCCCACTACGCCACCCCAGTTCAGACATGGCCATATGCAAATCAGTCTTGACCCTGTGCCTCATGGGAACAGTCCAGCCCGAACTGCCAAGCCATGTCTTCCCTGGACCGGAATCAAGCATCCTAGGACCGGTTTCTGGCTATCAGCCGTCATCAGCCAGGATAGCTTGACTCCAGTGGCGTAGTGAGCACGGGACCCACGTCTGGGCATACCCATCCCACTTAGGGCGAAAAGCGTTACAACAAACAAATGATGGACGGAATGCTGACAATGCAGACATTCTCCCCCAGTCTGAACTGGTGTGGCGTAGTAGGCAAAAGAACGATGGATTTAACCCATGGCTTGGCAGTTCGGGCTGGACTGTTCCCATGAGGCACAGGTTCAAGACTGATTTGCATATGGCCATGTCTGAACTGGTGTGGCGTAGTGGGCAAAAGAACGATGGATTTAACCCAGATCTCTTGACTGGGGGAGAATGTCTGCATTGTCAGCATTCCGTCCATCATTTGTTTGTTGTAACGCTTTTCGCCCTAAGTGGGATGGGTATGCCCAGACGTGGGTCCCGTGCTCACTACGCCACTGGAGTCAAGCTATCTTGGCTGATGACGGCTGATAGCCAGAAACCGGTCCTAGGATGCTTGATTCCGGTCCATGGAAGACATGGCTTGGCCGTTCGGGCTGGACTGTTCCCATGAGGCACAGGGTCAAGACTGATTTGCATATGGCCATGTCTGAACTGGTGTGGCGTAGTGGGCAAAAGAACGATGGATTTAACCCAGATCTCTTGACTGGGGGAGAATGTCTGCATTGTCAGCATTCCGTCCATCATTTGTTTGTTGTAACGCTTTTCGCCCTAAGTGGGATGGGTATGCCCAGACGTGGGTCCCGTGCTCACTACGCCACTGGAGTCAAGCTATCCTGGCTGATGACGGCGGATAGCCAGAAACCGGTCCTAGGATGCTTGATTCCGGTCCATGGAAGACATGGCTTGGCAGTTCGGGCTGGACTGTTCCCATGAGGCACAGGGTCAAGACTGATATGCATATGGCCATGTCTGAACTGGTGTGGCGTAGTGGGCAAAAGAACGATGGATTTAACCCAGATCTCTTGACTGGGGGAGAATGTCTGCATTGTCAGCATTCCGTCCATCATTTGTTTGTTGTAACGCTTTTTGCCCTAAGTGGGATGGGTATGCCCAGACGTGGGTCCCGTGCTCACTACGACACTGGAGTCAAGCTATCCTGGCTGATGACGGCTGATAGCCAGAAACCGGTCCTAGGATGCTTGATTCCGGTCCATGGAAGACATGGCTTGGCAGTTCGGGCTGGACTGTTCCCATGAGGCACAGGGTCAAGACTGATTTGCATATGGCCATGTCTGAACTGGTGTGGCGTAGTGGGCAAAAGAACGATGGATTTAACCCAGATCTCTTGACTGGGGGAGAATGTCTGCATTGTCAGCATTCCGTCCATCATTTGTTTGTTGTAACGCTTTTCGCCCTAAGTGGGATGGGTATCCCCAGACGTGGGTCCCGTGCTCACTACGCCACTGGAGTCAAGCTATCCTGGCTGATGACGGCTGATAGCCAGAAACCGGTCCTAGGATGCTTGATTCCGGTCCATGGAAGACATGGCTTGGCAGTTCGGGCTGGACTGTTCCCATGAGGCACAGGGTCAAGACTGATATGCATATGGCCATGTCTGAACTGGTGTGGCGTAGTGGGCAAAAGAACGATGGATTTAACCCAGATCTCTTGACTGGGGGAGAATGTCTGTATTGTCAGCATTCCGTCCATCATTTGTTTGTTGTAACGCTTTTCGCCCTAAGTGGGATGGGTATGCCCAGACGTGGGTCCCGTGCTCACTACGCCACTGGAGTCAAGCTATCCTGGCTGATGACGGCTGATAGCCAGAAACCGGTCCTAGGATGCTTGATTCCGGTCCATGGAAGACATGGCTTGGCAGTTCGGGCTGGACTGTTCCCATGAGGCACAGGGTCAAGACTGATTTGCATATGGCCATGTCTGAACTGGTGTGGCGTAGTGGGCAAAAGAACGATGGATTTAACCCAGATCTCTTGACTGGGGGAGAATGTCTGCATTGTCAGCATTCCGTCCATCATTTGTTTGTTGTAACGCTTTTCGCCCTAAGTGGGATGGGTATGCCCAGACGGTGGTCCCGTGCTCACTACGCCACTGGAGTCAAGCTATCCTGGCTGATGACGGCTGATAGCCAGAAACCGGTCCTAGGATGCTTGATTCCGGTCCATGGAAGACATGGCTTGGCAGTTCGGGCTGGACTGTTCCCATGAGGAACAGGGTCAAGACTGATTTGCATATGGCCATGTCTGAACTGGGGTGGCGTAGTGGGCAAAAGAACGATAGATTTAACCCAGATCTCTTGACTGGGGGAGAATGTCTGCATTGTCAGCATTCCGTCCATCATTTGTTTGTTGTAACGCTTTTCGCCCTAAGTGGGATGGGTATGCCCAGACGTGGGTCCCGTGCTCACTACGCCACTGGAGTCAAGCTATCCTGGCTGATGACGGCTGATAGCCAGAAACCGGTCCTAGGATGCTTGATTCTGGTCCATGGAAGACATGGCTTGGCAGTTCGGGCTGGACTGTTCCCATGAGGCACAGGGTCAAGACTGATTTGCATATGGCCATGTCTGAACTGGTGTGGCGTAGTGGGCAAAAGAAAAATGGATTTAACCCAGATCTCTTGACTGGGGGAGAATGTCTGCATTGTCAGCATTCCGTCCATCATTTGTTTGTTGTAACGCTTTTCGCCCTAAGTGGGATGGGTATGCCCAGACGTGGGTCCCGTGCTCACTACGCCACTGGAGTCAAGCTATCCTGGCTGATGACGGCTGATAGCCAGAAACCGGTCCTAGGATGCTTGATTCCGGTCCATGGAAGACATGGCTTGGCAGTTCGGGCTGGACTGTTCCCATGAGGCACAGGGTCAAGACTGATTTGCATATGGCCATGTCTGAACTGGTGTGGCGTAGTGGGCAAAAGAACGATGGGTTTAACCCAGATCTCTTGACTGGGGGAGAATGTCTGCATTGTCAGCATTCCGTCCATCATTTGTTTGTTGTAACGCTTTATCCATATTTATTACAGGTTAGGTGAAAAAATAAAGCTGAAACTGGTATATTTCCACATTTATTTGACCAATAAATATGCAGTCATGCTTGAATGCTTACCAGGTTTCAGTGATATGAACACCCGCAGAAGACAAATCAAATCACTTATATGAAAATATGCACATTTCAGTATCAGCCTTGTGCATATCTACTGCTGTTTAAGCCTCTTTACTAACATTCCTGTTTTTTTAACCCCCCTTACCTATGAATCAACACAGTTATTGGCCTGGAAGTCATGGCAAAGTGTATTTAGAATCCCTCAAAGAGTACCCAATTTCTGTTTTTAGCCACATTTAAAAATAAATGCAGACAAGAAAATAAATGAATTTCTGTCTGTATTTAGCTGTAAAAATCAGTAAAAATGGAAAACAGGTAGCTTAATTTATAAGGTTTACATTGCCTTGTTTGGGAAAGCTAAGACAAAGAAATTCAGCCGTGAAAAGATTGGCTACACACCCACTGGAATCGCAGTCAGTTATTGCAGTTGTTTTAACAGTGATGTTGGGAGCCCCAAGAAGCCTGTAGGGAATCCATTACTGTGTTACAGACTCAACCTCAGACAAGGGCAGTAAGCACAATAAAATGTATTAAAGTTCGAACATTTAATGTCTTTCACCTTCCCTAAATTAGTGCTCGGAGGGATGCCTCAGAACCCGACTACTGATTCTTCTAGGAGAAGTATCATAGGAAATGGGAGAATCTCCCCTTCCCAATAGTACCTCTGCCCATTGGATCCCTGTTTTGAGATTGCTAAAGAAGAGCGATCCCCAATCAGGGATCCACCCACTAGACACCACGGACGAGGGTCCGGCCCTTGGGGCAAGGACGTGTTCTCTCTCCTTATTTATTTTTATATATTAAGTCGTTCCGTCCCCCTGGCAGCCAGATTGAGCAATAATGTTCTATCTGCCACCTGGGGAGCAGAAAGCCCACTAGACACCAGGGATTACTCACTGGTTAGTACTGCAGGGTGGGGGTTATACCAAAAAACTGAGAAACAGTCTTTTTGCCCCTGGTGGGCAGCTGGGGGTTATTACCCCTAATCTACACCCAGGGTGTCAGAAAACCAACTAGATGCCAAGGATTTTTTTTTAACTATAGGGGTGGGGTCATTCCAAAATGGGCATGGTTATGCCCCCACCCCAAGTAAGTGAGGAAACAGTCATTCTGTCCCCCCGGGGTAGATGGGGTAATTACCCCCAAACTGACCCACTAGACACCATGAAGTAAAAAAAAAAATAATGTAGGGGTGGAGGCTGCCCACCATGGACATGGCCACTCGCCCCAACTAAATGGGGCAACAGTCTTTATGCCCCACTTGTGGGGAAGAATGGGATTATTACCCCTGATCTGAACCCCTGGGGGCAGAAAGCCCACTAGAAGCCAGGGATTTTCTTTTTAAATACAGGGGTCTGGGTTGCCCAGCACAGACAAGGCTATGCCCCACCCCAAGTAACTGTGGCACAAGTCCTTCTGCCCCAGCCGGTAGGCAGATAGGGGTAATTACCCTTGATCTGCCCATGGGACAGAAACACCACTAGACTCCAGGAAAAGTTTTTTGTTAAATATAGAGATGGAGGCTGCCCACCATGGGCATAGTTAGACCCCTACCCAACTAAAACGGTCAACAGTCTTTCTGAATCCCAGGGGCAGATTGGAAAAATTCCCCCCGATCTGCCTCCTGAGGGCAGAAATCACACTAGATACCAGGGAATTTTTTTTAAATATAGGGGGGCTGCCCAGCATAGGTATGGCCATGTACTCTCAAGTAAATGGGACAACAGTTTTTCTGACCACCCCCGGGGGCATAAGGGGTAATTACGGCAATCTGCCTCCCTTGGGGAATAGTGAGCCCCACTGTATGGCAGCAATATATCTTTTTAATACCATAATGGGTTGGGTGTTTCTCAGCATAACACCAGGCCCCACCCTCCCCCCTAAAATCCCAATAGTCTCTCTGCTCCCCTGTGGACTAAAGCATCCCATCCCAATGACAAGTAAGCGGACATTTGATACTTTTGGGTGTTGTTTTTATAACTGCTGCACTTTTTGGGCTTGGGTACGCTGCCACCTGGAGAAACCTATCAGACCCAGACAGCTCTGAAAACTGGATATCTGGGAGAGTTTAGGGTGATGTGCTTCCCATGCTTCCCACAGCATTTTCTTACCCACAATGCCCTGCAAACCTCAAACGTTGAATAAAAACACACATTTTTATCACATTCCTGTGAAGATAACTTCTGCAACCTGCGGGGAGCCACAAATTTCCTACCACACAGCATTCCCCCACGTCACTGGATAAAAATGGTACCTCACTTGTGTCGGTGGGCCAAAAGACCTTGACACAAAAGGCTATGAAGTGCTACATGAAGAGATCATCAATAAGAGTAGCGGCGGGATTTGGGGCCTTGCTACTTGCTAGGCGCCCACCCATGGAAACCTACCATGCTCTAGCATTTTTTTAAAGTAGACAACCAGGGGTTTCCAGGGTGGTGTGCCTTGGGTGAATCTCATGAGGTCTTCTTACCGACAATGCCCCGCAAACCTCAAACTTTGCCTGAAATCACAAATTTTTCCTACATTTCTTTGATGGGAACTGTAGGAATCCAAAAGATTCATAACACCCAGCATTGCCCCACTTGTGCCAATAAAATTGCTGCATCCTTGTATTATTGGGCCTAGTGCCAGCAACAGTAACAGATCAAACTGAGGTAAAGAGGAGTCCACACGAAACGCACCATTACAGAAATGTAAGGAAAATTTGTTTTTTTAGTCAAAGTTTGAGGTTTACAAGGGATTCTGGGTAAAACATCCTGGTGAAAACCAGGCAAATCAAACAATCTTTGATTCCTCTACGTATGTAGTTAAATTTTTTTTACAGGTTTGCTAGGTTGTCCTAGGTGCCGGCTGAGCTAGGGCTCCAAATCCACAGAAACACATTTTGCAGAAAACAGGTCAGTTTTGAGCAGAAAAATATGATGTATCCATGTTGCATTTTGGGCCATTTCCTGTCACAGGCACTAGGCCTTCCCACACAAGTGAGGGCCCATTTTTTTCAGAAAACATATGGGAGCATAGATTAGTAGGATATTCGTTATTACCAATTGGATTTCACTGCATTTGTGCCTTCCATATTTCGATCAGTGTATAAGAAAGAAGACATTTTGAAAAATACTCTCTAAATCATATGCTCTCCACAAATTCAGGGATGTACAAATTATCACTGCTCCTAAATTTCATATCATGTACCCATTTCAGTAATACATAGTTTTACTTGATACCTTTTTTCAATCTACATATTTCACCATATGAATCATTTTACGGTCCTGCTCAGTTGTTGGCTCTGGGTACCTCAGGTTCATAGAGAACCTACAAACCCAATATATCCCTCCAAATCAAAAGGGTCTGGCAAATGTAACTGTACATTGCTTTTATAAATCCGCCAGAGAGGCAAAAAGTTACAGATGTAACCATTATCACAAATGGCAGTTTTTTCCTACTCGTTTTCAAAATTTCTTTAATTCAGCACTTATTTACAATGAAATGGAACAGTGCTGTGCTGCAAGGAGATTTGATCTGCCGAGCTGCATCATTTAAAAAATGCAGGAATGAGCCGTATTCACAAGAACAGGGTTCACCCATGTGCTCTCCCCTGCACCAGCATTAAAAGAGCAGCTGTAAGCCAACACAGGCACCCTTCCACCACTGTGCAAGAGTGCCTGTGTTGCGGGATGATTGTTGTTTTGCAGGAAGGGACACCTTCCTGCACAACAACAATTATTAATGTTGTTTTGCCCCTTCTTATGTGTGCTGCAGAAAGTAGCACACATAGAAAGAGCAAAAAGCAAGGAGAAATGAAATATTTCTCCTCATTGCTCCACTTTAATGTCTCCCCTGGAAAGCCGTTAGTTTTACATGCTGCCTCAGATTTAAGAATCCTTGTAAATCTGTGGAAGTGTCAAAAAGCCATGGGTGTTGTGTGGGAATATCCCTAGCAACACTCATGGCAAGCCCCTCTAACTGTGTGAAAGATGTCCATATTTAAAAGGCCGTGTAAAGCCACGCAAAGTGGTTTTGAGTGTTCTTGTAAATATGGGTCAGCACATAGCGCCACCGGAGTGTCACAAAAACGTGACGCTTCGATGCAGCTAAGGGCTTGTGAATATGCACCTTAGTTTCTTTAGGAAATGGACTCCGGGATTTGTCGGGGTGGTATGCTCATGCAGGGACACCCTCACACTCGGAACTGATCACCCTGCCTTTGGGACTGAACAGCTTTCTAGAGGGGTGACTTATAGATATCAATGGCAGTGAGTTTGAGATGTAAGGAAACTTGTATCTCTTGTGAGTGGTGCATGCACCAACTCACACAGGCTGAATGGCAGGCCTGTAGTTGTAGTTTGGAGGGTCCCTCGTGGGTGGCATAACACATGCTGCAGCCCATAAGGGACCCCTGGGGTACCCAGGCCCTATGTACCATATTACCATATACTAGGGGCTTAACAGGATGCCCCAGTAGCCAAATAGGAATGTATCAAGGTACTAACCATAACCAATTTAGGGAGGAAGCACAGTGACTAGGGTCCTGATTAGCAGGATACCAGTCAGACTAGTCAGAAAACAGTTGAACACCAGCAAAAAGTGGGGGTAACCATGGAAGCAGATCCTACTTTCCTACATACAGCAAGGCATGATCTAACTTATTTCCAAGTGTTTTGAGAAAGGTGAGCAATACAATGGTTTAAAAATCTAAAGAATCATCTATTCTTTACATGTTCTAGATTGTATACTTATTAAAGCTATAGAACATGAAGTATAAAATAAGAATTTCTTGGGACAAGTGGCAAACAATCACTTCCACTGTGCTGTATTTCAGCTACTCATCTCTAAGTTGCCTGTTAGACCTTTCTGAAGTGGTCATACACCAATTGCCACATGAACAAATCTAGCCATGAGCAGAAGAAAATAGATTTCAAAAAGCTTATGTAATTCAACTGACAAAAATAATTGAACTCATTATATGAAACCAGTTTCAAATGTGAATTTATTGCGCATGTTGAAGGTTCATTTATGTGGCCTGTGGTGCTGTAATATGATGCATCAAAAAGCTGCCACCACCAGCCAGTGGTTTATGGTGCACTTGAAATGTCTCCATCAAAAATATATGTAGAAATCTGAAAAGTAAGAACTATAAGAATAGTTGGAAACGTGTGCAATTGTTACTGTATCTGACTAAAAAGACACTAGCAATACCGTGGGTGATCAAGGTACCTCCAAAATACTAAATGTAGCTGTGAAGCATGAAAGAAGGTGTCATTAGTGAGCTAAAGGGCTCTCATTAATGGCATGTTTAGACTGGTATGAAGGGGCACATAGAACAACGGAAAGAGAATTATTCCTCTGCCTGATTGACAGGTGACAAAGCAGAGATTTTTTGAATCTCAAACATTGGGTATAATCATCATGCAAACCCCACCATTGGTTGCGGAGACCTTTTCTAGTCGACGTGGAGAAGGAGTAAATGCATTTCCATTCATTTCCATAAACACTGAAAGCCAATAGGGTTCCCTAGGAAATGACAAAGATAGTTGAGGTGAGTTTAAAAAGGAGTTATTACAGATTAATTCTATTCAAAACCTTAGTTCATTAAGTATGTCAATTATAGAATCATCATTACAGATTCAAATGATCTAAAAGTCGATATTTCAAGATAAATTACAACATTAACAAGAATTATAAAAAGAATACAGAATATGCAACAAGTGTGTTCCATAAAGGAAGCCCTAATCTAAGAAGAATAAGTTGAGAAAATGTATTTAGGCAAATAAGATAAGGTGTCAGCTTTAGATAACCAAATATAGGTTTCTGGTGAGAGAATAAGAATGCTCAGGCATGAAGTCTTTGCTCTCAGGCAGTGGAGAGCAGCTGAGGTGAGAATGATATTCTAGGTTCAAAGTCAGCAAGCATCTCTCTAACACACAAGCGTATGACTGAAAGAGTAAAAGGGTCCCAACTAGTCTAAGGAACACACGCTATTATATATCAACAGAACAACTAATTGCAACATTTCTGCTCATTCAGAGCCAATCAGTCTTCTCCAGACTCTGGCAGCAGGCAAACTTCCCTCATTCTCATGTTATTACAATGGTCCATGCATGGCTATGTCCTTGAATTGTTAAACGGGAAAGACTATCTGGTAAAGTCAGCTCTTCCCACAAGTCTCTCATCCTGGCATGTTCTCCAACTTCAGATGGGAACCTCTGTATCAGTCATTTAGTACATAACAAGTGCCTAGCAAAAGGCTTTTGAAAAAGCACACCCTCTGCAGGGAATAAAACATAAAATGCAAAACATAAGGAAAAGAACTGTGCACACCTCTTAGCTTCAAACTTATCGATATTCAAAATTGTATTAATATAAACTAACTTTTAAATTATGCAAACATATTAATTTAGATGCTGCTTATAATCGCTACGTGCGGTCACCTACTGCAAATTATATTATCAATTTGCACACATTACTTACCATTTTAAATCAGTTTGTTAATGAATGGGTTTAATTATGCAAAACAAAATGTACACTCTCCCACAGGACATACATGCAAGATCCAAAAAAGGCATCACGAGTAAAGCAACTCTGAACCATACAACCAAGCTGTCAGAAATGTAAACATAATTATCTTCAAAGCAGTGACAGAATAACAATACAACAATGAAAATCAAAATGTAAAACCTTATTGTCAATTTGGTACATTGTTTTTCAAGCATTACGAAACACTAAAACACTGGGCCAAAAACATCAGCTACAGTTAACATATGACACCTAGTAAATGAGTCTCTGGGCTGGAAATGCACCTGATTTTCCAATGTATATGGATTTATATCAGCCTCACCCTGTAGGGGTTTCCTAGATGTCCTGTGGTGCTGATGTTATATTTCATCAGTGGCTCTATTCAGATGCTCCCATATGGATTTCTTGATTACGTTTATACTGGCTTGGCTTGGGCTTTGACTCTTGGGGAAGACTGGGCCACTCACTCAATTCTCGTTCAGCTGTTCTAAGGAATTATCTGTTTATTTTCTTGCTTACTGTAGAGTAAAGAACCATAATGTCCCTTTAACAATATTTTTAATTTTTAAATTGAATGGGGATAAGAGGCATGGATGATTCTGAGATAGCTGGATAGTTTCAGCTGTGTAGATGAAGAAGGCCTGATTCACTGTATCTAGTATCTGTATACTGCACCATAGGATCCCCTTCCTTTGGGTCTATGGATCCCACAGGAATTGTGAACTTCTCTGTGATGAAGGCTTTTTGTTATGACAACTCAAAATAAGCTTTATCTTTTACATTCTAGATTCGAACAATGCTTTTCCCTCAGTTACCTCACGCCCATGAGACTACTGATGGACTCAATTGAATTCCGATTGCAATCCCAATGAGTACATTTCTCTTCAGAGCTAGTAATACTAGAGAGAAATTTGTTACTCTCTCAGGAAAATGTGCTCACTTCCATCCTGAGTCAGTTAGTCAGGCAGTTTAAGTTTATTTGTTGATTAATTAAAATCATTACAAATAAAAAATAAAAAATAGTGAATATCCACAGCAACATCTAACTAAACATATACATATGCAAATATATTGAGATATTATTTTGTTTTTTTTGTTTTTTACCAGGGTAAGATCTACAACAGAGCCCTAACACAAGTTGCAAATAACTGTTAGCAACAGAATATAGGGTGCCGTGTACTTACAGCACCAAAACTAAAGTGCCTTGTAATAGCAGCAAATATAAACAATTTTAACAATATGCCAATAACAGTTAGCAACAAACAAAAAAATGTGCATTATAATTTCAGCTCCAAAACTAAAGTGCCTTGTGCTAGCAGCAAAAAGTTGCAACATTTCAGGGGGTAAACTACAACATTAAAATAACTTGTACAAACAATAAAAATTATACATAATCAAAATAAATTTAAGACACATTAAAATAGCCCACATACTCCCTAAAAGACACTTAAGAACATTATATCATTACCATTTTTCTACTAACTTTCATAACAAGTATTTAATTTACTTAAAATGTCTGCTTTACAAAGTTTCTTTTCAGCCATAAAAACAAACTTAACAAATTGGTAAATAATATGAATGTTAACACCTCTTAGACATAAAATAATTGCAGTCCTACATGATCTAACCCCCAATTCCTTAAAAATAGGCTTCAGAACGATCTTCCGCTCTTCTAACAAATTTGGACATAGAGTTACTATGTGCAGTAAGGTTTTGTCACACAGCCCACATAGCCTACAAATACTCGACGGCCATTTATTCTCCCATTTTGTGGTTCCATCTTTAGTTGGGTATATCCCAAACCTTAATAACATGAATTTATTTTTAATCCGAGGTTTTAAATGAAAGAGGAAATACGGTTGGGGCGACAATTTGCTAAAAGAATTAACTATTGACCATATGTGATTTTTTTTTCCTTAATTCATCTTTATCTGTTATAGTAGACAATAAGGCTGCTGTTTGATTAATTGATTTTTTATAGACCATTTTGCTCCTCACTTCATTTACTAAGATTGGGCATTAAAAATTGCATAAACACTCATTTAAATAAACTTGCCAGCTACTCGAATATTCACCTTTCGAAATCTCAAGCCAGCACAGATTAGCTATCGAGCCCTCTTCAGCTCGAGATAGTGACAGTAAAGACTTTAAGTATGCAGATTGTCGGGCCAATAACTGTTTTTTAGACCAAATTTGAGTCTTAAATTAGCACGACTAATATATCTGGGAACCCTAAAAACAGATTTATACGTCCTTACTTCTATGTCATCGAGCAGTTTCGCATCCTTGCCCCGAAAGATAGTAGAACTGTAGTCCAAAGATGGAATTAACTTTGCTCTCATGACCTTCAGCAAGTGATCGTAATTAGGGCATACTAACTTATCCCTCAATTTTCTAAAGGCAAATGCGAGCGAAGTACCATTTGCTTCAAGGTTATTAAAGTACTGCCTAAATGATAAACCATCATCAAATGTGATTCCCAAATATTTGTATGACTTTACACTTTCAATAACCAAACCATTAATATTCCATTCTTTTACTCCCAATTTGCCTTTTCCCACTGTCATTATTTTAGTTTTTTTGTATTTATTGTTAATCCGTTTTGTGTAACATATATATTAAAAGAATCGATTAATCTGTTCAGCCCTATAACAGTTTGGCTTAATACAATGGTGTCATCTGCATATTGTAAGTATTTTATCTCTTTATCCGACACAAAAGGGGAATGAGAGTTAACATTATTAAAATGGGCTGGGAGATCGAACATAAAAAGGTTAAAAAGGCAAGGAGCCAAGACACATCCTTGTTTTAAGCCTACATTCGCTTCTAGGCGACGGGTCGTATGTCTTCCATCACCAACTTTGATCTGTTCCCAAGTAATTTTTAAAAGTGTTTCAGATATACCCCAATTAATTAACTTCGACCAAAGAACATTTCGGGGCACAGAATCAAAAGCGACTTTTAAATCTATGAAACAAATATACAATTTTAGTTTCCTAAACTTGGCTCTTTCGCCTAATAATGTCAATAAAATCAAATTAGTATAAGTTGATTCTCCCTTTCTAAAACCAGTTTGTATATTTGGAATCAAATCCTCTGTTGTAGCCCATGATTCCAATTCATCCAGCAAACAAGTAGCAAATATTTTCGCATCTACATCTGTTAATGTTATTAAGCGATAGTTTGCGGGATTGTCCCGGGGGCCACTTTTATAAATTGGTTGGATGATTCTTCCCTGCCATGATTCCGGAATAAGGTCTGTTTTAAGCACATCATTAAACAGGAGCGTTAATAACTCTGGCCAGTTCTTTATCTTAACCTTAAAAGTGGCATTTGGAATACCATTCGGTCCAGGCACTCCATTAGATCTAATCTTATTTATTATTTTCTTTACTTTATCAACAGACCATGGCTCAATATCAACAAATCTTAGTGAATAATAACCACTGGAATGTGACCCCCCATCTACTATCTCAGATTGGCAATGATGTAGGTTACATATACCTTCATCACACTGTGGGCATTGAGAAACAGTTTTCAAATTGTTAAAAAAGTTTACCCAGCTTAATTCATCAATATTGACACTATTACTTCTATAATTACCATTTTCAAGGTTATTAATAATACCCCAAAATAGCCGCGCATCATTAGATTTACATGCACAATGTAATTTAGACCAAGTTTCTTCATAATATGCCTGTTTAGCCTTCCAAATTTCGTTCTTATAACTCTTTTTCAGATCTCTAATTTGTAAGGATATCAAAAAATATGATGACCCTTTTGCTTTCCTATGTAGTAATCTTATTGTTTTATTAAGGCTTCTTTTAAGGTGTAATAAGCGATAAGAAAACCACCCTGGATTCTTAGGATTTAAAATTAAACCCCCAGAAGGTTTCTGGTTAGAAAATTTAACCAGAAGCGCATCACATAAACCAGGCCAAAGAGCAACCATAGATTTTCCTTCAACATTAGCAACCTTAACATCCAGAATTAAACGAGAAAGAACTTCTAAAATTTCCTTCTCAGTTTTATCATTCCATATCAGTCTTTTAAGATTAAAAGGGGTAGAAACAGTTTTAAATATTCTGGATTCAGGCAGTTAATCAAAGGGGAAATTGAAAGAGATAACTTGAGTATTGTGATCACTCTCAATCCTGGGAACTATCTCATAACTTTAGACTAAATTAAAAAGTTTCTCTGAAATTATTGTATAATCGATTATTGAGGTACTACCCATTTTATTAAATGTCGTTATATGATCTCCATCCTGCATAATCTTTAAGTTATATTTTATAAACTCACAATTTGTCCATTGGAATAAAAATTCTGAATGAATTGCCCGATTTTTATGCGAAACAAGATGCATATTAAAATCCCCGGAAATGATGATCATTGAATCCAAGTGATCAAAATATAACACTTTCATCATTTCCCATAAATAGGTAAGTTGCGTGGATCTAAGCTTTTTTTTCGGACTCAAATAAACATTGAAAAAAATAAGTGATTGTCTAGCAATTAATTTAACACACTGTATCCATTTTACTTGAAAGTAAATCTCAAAATGTTTAACATCAAGACTCAAAGAAACATAAATAGAGAGACCACCACTTGGACGGCCCCTAGAGGCCTCACGTGTTGCCACGTTCAAATATTCAAAATAACCAATCAGAGGTTCACTACACATATTCCATGTTTCTTGCAGAATTAGAATATCAAAAGATTTTAAAAAGCCTATAACATTCGAATCCTCAAGGAGTGTTTTAAAACCGTTCATATTCTCAGCCGGCTATCCTGGCAGTTCATTCCGGCGCTACCTGCAAGATTCTTTAAAACTCTTGGATATAGAAGAAATTTGGTCCTCTAATCCATCTCAGCAGGCTCTTAAAATTTACATCAAAAGAAACGTCCGCCTTTGGTCTTTTCATTCGGATAGAGCCCAACTGGTGCATCGTAAGCACGCCTGGTCAATCATATCAGGATTCAAGCCAGGGATTATGGCACACTACCTGTCATGTACCTACTCAGCGCTGTGGAAAAAAAGATTTCTGGCCCTCAGAATGGGCGAATGGCCATTCCTGTACCATTTGCCAGGATGGCGCCGCACAAATTCCAACGTAACATGCAGGGGGTGCGGGAGCAGCCCAGAAACAATCGAGCATGTGTCATGTCTATGTCCTGCAGTCCTCGACGATCGAAAGTTCTTGTTAAAGAGCGAATGGAACAAACTTGGAATTCGTACGTGCCGGCAAGCCATCCTTGCATCAATGAACCCGGACAATCCACAGCTCAACATCCGGTTCACTAAGTTTATCACAGGAACAGCAAGAAAATTTATACACAGCGAGAGCCAGTATGCCATTAACGGTTAACTATCAAAGGACAGATTAAACCCCTTACTGCTTTACCGGATTTGTACATCTGTCAGCATCCCCCAATTGCAGCAGAACATGGCCTGTTGCGTACGGACCATCTTGTTTTCCTGTGTAATCTTGGAACCCTCAAATATTGTACGCAGGGACCCTACAATATAAATGGACTCGCACCACTAGGGTCTTTACCACAAAATCTGACTTAATTACAGTCTTATTGATTATCGCCTTTTAAAAATCAATGTCCGTTTGCGGCCCTAATAGACGAAAAAATCTGAACGGAGGATTATGGCCCTTTTTTAAATCACTTTCTCTTTTTAAAAAAAGGGGGTTGCACCGTTTAGATGAGTTAAATACTTTTTATCACTATAAAAAACAGGCCTCTAGGAGTTTTTAAATTATTTTATGACGTATATTTACTTATTGTGATGGTATAAATGTAAATATTTTAATATCTATTCTTGATACACGTTCTCACTATGGTAGCATATTCATCATTGTAATGATTTTTATTAATCAAACAATAAAGTATTCTTACTATTCCAGGAACAAACTTTAAAAGAGCTTAGTGCTCTATTTTGAAAAGGCCTGCATCAATCTATCTTCTCAGAGTTTACATTTGTTAATATTGACGGAAGCCAAATCCAATCCTCAACCAGATCGGTGGCTTTCTTTAACTCTTCACAAATTCGTGAACCTGGCTGACAGCTCCTGATCTTAATACCGTGCGACACATTTAACTCTATTGATGGACCTGAAGCAACTTTCAATACTCTAACATGTGATGCCCTGGTTATTTTTGGTTCATCCTTCTTTAAAATCGGGCAACATGATGACTTAATTGGGATTAACGGAGTTGGATACTGCAAACCTTGCAATCTCCATACTCTGATACCCCATTTCTCAAATTTATTAGAATTAGCAATTATTTTACTAACAATGTCATCACTTTGCCAAGTTGTAATTGTAATCTCCCTATAAATGTTATCACAATCTTTCTTAAACCCTACACATTCCAAATCGTCTGATAGTACATCCTTAAGATCTGGAATTGCATTTAATAATTTCAAAATATTTCCACGATTCAAAATATCATGAGTGCCTCACATAGAATATTGGGGACAAAAGACTAACTTCCTTTTTTCAAACAACAGATCAAAAGACTCAATATCATCCTTATCTCTAGAGTCAGTTGATACCCTTTTCCCACTAGTAGGTGCCAAGACAGAAACTGTCAAATGGTTTAATTCAGTAGGCTCTAATGACTTTTGGTCCTAAATACAGGGTTGATCAGCCTGATCATTCCTACTATATTGGAAATTAATAGGACTTACATATTTCTGGTTAAAAATGTTTTGATTTCCATGTTGGACAATCAATTCATCTCTAGACTGATCAGACACTACAGCCACTAACTTTATTTGAGGCTGAGCTTTGAGCCCTATACTTAAATTAGCCTCCTCATGCTTAGCACTATTAACCTGTTCGCTAATTGGTTTGGCCTTCGAATTAATTATAGAATCTTTCGTTGATCTGAAAATCGGAAAGAAGGCTTTCGTTTCAGGTTCAATACATGTTTTAAGATTATTACTAACTATCTCACTATGGAGTTTTTGTTCCTGTGATATTTTATTATGGGTTTTCCTTAACCTTTTCCTTGCCCGTTTGGACAAAATCTCAGGATTAGTAATATCTCCTATTGCTTGACTTACATTAGGGTAAATCTTTTTCATTTTGGAGTTTTTACCTACACTTGTAGCTTGATTTAGCTCAGAGTAGTCACCAATTATTTCTTCCACCACCAAAAGGTCCTTGTTATTAATACTTTTAAGATGAACATGGGAAACCTTCGGTAATTGGGGTTTGTTTGCATCATTTACAGATTGGTCATTCCTATCCAAAACGATACTATTTCTACTAATCACTTCTTTTTCTGATATATAAAGTTTATCATTAGATAATGACCCTAAGATAACTGCCATTTAAATCATTTATTTTACCTGTTAAGTTGCTAGGTTATTTTCTGCCTGACAACAATTTTACTTCATGCACCATAGAGCTAACAATTGATGGTAAATCTGAATTTTTATCTATCAGTTGTGCACAAGTACAGGTTATTAACAGATTCTCTTTACCTGTCTGTACCTTGGTAATCAAGTTAGTTAATGGCAGAAGCTTTGCATCAATTCCTACTACATGGTATGCCAGTGTGTTAAGGATGTCTACCTGAATATCTAACTTGTCTGAATGAAAATTCAGAGCATTAGTGATTGAGTCTATGGTATGTAATAGACAGTCCCAAATACCACGCTCAGTTCTAGAAACTTTATTTTCCAAGTCACCAGATCTGACTTGGAGTTCCCATCAAATTTAGTTAATAAAGATAAATCAGCTATATTGGTGAATTTATACTGTTCATTTGCATTGGGAACATTAACCCTACTCGCGGCACTTGAAACCAGTAGTGATTTATTAATAGTAAAATTATCCTCCAAATTTATACTCGACTGGTCCAAATTAAAGGGTCCAGCTTTACCCATTATGTCCAATTGGTCAATTGGGCTGGATACTAATTCATCCAAAACTGGTTTTGTTGTAACCAACCCCCTTTTGGAATGTAACTCATCAATTATAACATCTGACACAACAACCACATCGCTCACATTATGAACCAAACAGGAGGAGATATCATTTACTGATCCAGCCGCTTTTCCAATTTCGGCTGTCGTTTTACTAAGCTCATCCTGTCTGGTAACCTGAGAGTCATCAACCATAATTAACTCAGTAGGGTGTATCAAAGCATCGTGTAAATGTGAATGAATTTGGACTTGTGTCTGCAACTGACCTGAAGATGATAATAAAAGATTAAACAAAAATGGGACTGCATCCTTTTCAACATTATTATTCCTATCCTGTGAACCAGTTATAACATTCGGATTTTTTATTTCTATTTCTATCTCTGATGAGATCTTAGACTCTATTTTTACACAAGGGTGAACAGTTCTTTCACATAATGGTAATGGGGATGTTACACAGTCACTAACAAGCTCAATATTTTTATTTATATTTCTTTTTTGTTTTTGAAGCTGATTTTGATGATACTTGAAAAAGAAGCTCTTAATGGATGGCTGAGTATCAGGAGTTGAATTCTTACAGTCCTGGCCAGGGATTAAAAGGGAAACATCCAATTTAGCTGACTCATTCATATGCTCATTTAAAGCAACACTAGCACCACTACTTCCCTCATTTTTTTGACATGACTTTGATTGAGACACCACATCCATGAATTCTTCAGTCTTCTGACGTTGTTTTAATTTTGGCAGTGTCCCACGCTGACGGCCTGATCTCATTGTCTACTATCTTTCTGGCAGCGGGCGCCCAGAACCACGTCAAGTTCAGTCAATTCAGAACAGCAAGCTCTGGCAAGCGGCCTCTACGGTCTATGGTCTGCGGTCAATGCGGTGACAATGCCAGTAGAAGCTAGTGAAGGCTGAGCTCCCAAATCTGCCCTGCACTCCGAGCCTGCTCACCGCTCGATCTCCGGCACCGGCTACTAGCTCTGGCAAGCGGCTTCTGCGGTCTGCGGTCAGTGCGGTCAATACGGTCAATGCGGTCAGTGGTTCGAACTTCACGGGTTTCATGGGCTTCACGGGCTACTACTCTGCCCCAGACACCAGACACTAGACCCTGAACCTGAACCTGCTCTGCTCACCGCACGAGCCGGAGCTCCGGCAACGGTAACAGCAATGGCTTCGGTCGTCCGAGGTTCGTCCGAGGCTCAGACTACGCGGGCTTCGTGCAGAGCGGAAGTCAGAGCGGAAGTCAAGGAGTTCCTACTAGTTTGATTGTACATCACCAACGCGGTTTCACTCTTTCCTCCAAAACAGGTCATCCGGGGTACATGAAGGATATTTTGGCAATTGATTGACTGGGGTTTGGGAACTATTTTTCTATATGGCATAACCTGGTCTTTGAGAGCCAAATTAGATATGGGTTTTCAAAGTGATCAAAATCTCTTTGTATAGACTAACTTTTAGTAGTTACCTACAAGAGGATACTGTTTGTGTAGCCACAACAGGTAGATTTTCTAAGAGACCTTGTTGCTTTGGCAGAACCTCTGCTGACCTCCCCTTCTGAAGGTCCTATGTACTATAATTCCATTTGATGGACATAGCTCAGCTTCTGAGGGTACTAAAGCCTTCACATTCGTTTTGTTAAGGTAATAACAATAAATGTACATTGATCTTATTGTGTGTGAAACTATTTGACATCGTACCTTAATCAAAACCTATATCACCTCTCACAGTATGTTGTGGCTCTTTGACGAGGTTACACTTGGAGAGTCAATTATTTCAACGTAGTTTTGCCTAATGTTTTACAGAGCAATAGTACCCTAACGCTGGGACATTTTTTAATAAAAGACCATAATAACTGAAGTTTTTGGACAGTTATTCAGTCATTAGTGGCTGTCCCAAGACCTGTAGAAGAAGCTGAGATCCCATTAGACATTATTTGAAATATGCTAACTTTGCTGTCTTTAGCAAGGAATATTTATAGTCCACGGTGACCCCATCTCCTGGGGCCATGACTTATTTAAAATGTGAGGGGGTCATGTGGCTCCCTTTCCTGAGTCTTCTTATGCCCTGGGGACCCCATCTCCTGGGGCTGTGTGTGTTTTTTTAAGGGGAGGGGGACCGTATGCCCCCCTAAGCTTTTCTAGGCCCCAGGGAGCCATCTGTGGCCCTGGGAATCCCTCCCCTGGGTCCTGTCTTTATATTAGGTGGGTTCCCAGGTGCCCACCCATGGCACCCACCTTGCACACATTGGGGGTAGCAGGAGGAGCCCAATGGCCCCTGTGGTCCCAGCTGGCTCTCTGCATGGTGCGGGAGCCAGCATTCCTCTGGCCCAGAGGGAGCAGCTATTTATGATGCTCCCTCCAGGCAGTAGCAATATGTGTTCTGTTTCATCACGAGTCTACTCCCAGCCGGTGGGAGCATTTTTGAAGCAGGGTGCAGACAGTGGGCCCAATTCACAAATGTAAAGTTACACAAAAAGTCTAAATTTAGACCAAAAGTCTAACTTTACTACTTTGGGTATTCACAAAGGGAATTACGTGTAGTAACGTTATGCTTGTGAGGGTTCCGAAATCGGGGCGGTGCTTCTGCTCTCGAGGCAGAAATTCTTCCTCAAGTGAGGATCTCTGACTTGGGGCAGAATCTTCTCACTCGTGGCGGAGTAAGTGTAATTTCAAACACCTGACGACAACTTATGCCACCTGCAACTCATGCACTGGAAACCACATAAAAGCAGCACACATGCAAGGCTCTGGTTTTTCCATGCTCATACGTCAACTGCCTGCCTTGCAATTTACCAAGTGTAAGCATGTTAAATGTGAGGAGGAAGAAAAACTTTACAGAGGAGGAGACCCAGATGATTGTCAGGTTTGTTGTGCAGACCTACAAAAAACTACATGGTCTTCCTCAATTCCTCAGCAGCTCAACACAGAAAGCAGCCCTAAGGCAGCAATTGGCTAATGCAGTCAGTGCATTGAGGAAGGATGTCTGGACCATCACAGACATCTAAAAGAAGTGGCAGGATGAGAGGAAGTGGGTGAAGGAGAAGTTCACCAAGATAGAGGTGGCCAGAGCTCTCCATGGTGGACAAACTGGACCCTGTCTCCATCTCACACCACTTGAGAAATACTTCCTCTTATCCATGCACCTCCACCTACTGCATGGGCTGCCTGTGAATGATGGCCTTAATATGGTGCCAGGTAATATATGATAATTAAATAATGACTTTATTTGATACAAGTTTAATATGAACTGCAAATTTGACTATGGAAGTCACTGCAGGTTTGTGCAAATATTCATGGAGAATTGGACTGTCTTGTTTTTACTTTTGTCTATCACACTACAAGTTGCAGAATCCTAAGTACTGCAAATGCTAACTTCCAATTTCTTCTTCATAAGGAGTGTGCCATCTCTGCTGGTGATTTCAATGTAGTTTTTTTACTGGCACATAAAATTATGCATGAATCAGTCACCATCATAGTATTATTGTCAATAGGATTAAGTAACTATGGAAAAGGTTGTACACAATCATCATAGGTTGTATTTGTCTGTTGACTTCTTCATTTAATTTTCACTTACAGCCAAGGAGATCCATCCACTGAAGCAGAGGTTCCTGCACTTGCAGGCAGGCAACTTCATGGGGCAGCTCAACCACTAGCACGGTCAAAATCTTGTACTTATATATGGCCAGAAGTGGATCCCATTTACTACATTATCATAGGACAACCTATAGATATTTTACATAAGCTCCATCATTAGTCTCACATGTGATCTCAACTAGTATATGTTAGTTTGAACATGTGACAACTAAAATGAAAATATGTTTATACTTATATCCTTTACATCCTGTGGCGTTGCTTAGAAAATCACACACTATAGTGACCTCTGCTTCACGTGCAGGTGTGATATATAGTCTGTCACCACACACTGTGTGGATGGTAGACCGGTAAGGTCACTGACAATAAACTTTATTGACAGTTCATAATCTATTATATTGAATAACATGTTAGCAGTATGTGGAGTGGCTCAAATATCCTTGTTGTCACCAATCTCCATAAGCTCAGATATGGTTCACAGAAGAGTATACTCATTTCTATCATTTTGGCTAATTAAAGGATGCCTCTACTTACATTTAAATAATAAAGTATGCAATAAATTTCCTGTTCACAATATCTGACTTTAGTGCAGATGCCTGGGAGAGAACTGCAGTTGACCTCTTTGGGCCTGTAGCAAAAGGACATGATTTCATGGTAGTCATGGACGAGTATTCACAATTTCCTTTTGTAGAGGAGTTAGCTTCAACTACCCATGACAAGGTCATTGAGCAGCTGGACAACCTCTTTGCAGTGTGGGATATCCCTGCCATTCTCAAATATGACAATAGTGTGCCATTCAATAGCAAAGAATTCAAGTAGTTTCTGTCAGACTCAATGTGAAGCATCAGAACAGTACATCCTTGTGGCTCCAGCTAATGCTGCTGTAGAACAATTCAAGGGCACCCTCAAAATAGTAATCCAGCGAGCATCAATGGAGGGTATCGAATTAAACCAGCCCCTAAGTCAATCCCTCCGTGCTTAACACACAACCCCTCACTCCACAGTTGGTGAGAGTCCTGCTACCTTGCTACTTGGGAGAGCCATAATAACCAAACTACCACAGTGGACAACAGATTGAACTCGTAATGCTGATGATGTTCACTTCACGGACACTGTTTGAAACACAAAATCAAGATCTATGCTGATAGGCATTGGCAAGCTCAAGAAAGTCTTCGATGTAGGTGACTGGGTCCTAGTCAAGCAAAAGTGAAAGCTGAAAACAGACACACCATTTGATGTTGATCCTCTGAGAGTTGTGATGCGCAAAGGACACATGGTGACGGCACAAGATCCCGGAAACACCATCCCACGGGACTTTCCACACTTCAAACACCTTATTCGATGTATGTCAGCTCCTGCAATCTTGTATGAGTTGACCCTGCCTGACAATCCAAATTAAGCGTTAGAATCCGTGTCATTGGTGCACAATCAGAGTGCATCTGAACTTCCTCTTACCACTTGATCTGGTGAACTAGTGTGAGCACCTAGACATCATATTGGAGAAGTATAATTCTGCTGTTTGGTTTGCGCCTTTTTATTTAACAAGGGGGAGATATCGTTTTTTTAGACTATGTGCGCTAGGACCTTGTGGTTCTGTGTGTACTCAATAGAGGAATTACGTAATTGGCTAGGAGGTGTTAAAGTGTGGTTAATAATGATTATAACAAAAGGAGAACGTAATATAAATGCTGTATGCCAAAAAAAAAAGATGTCTGTTACTGAGCTCCGTGTGTGGTGTGTTCATTTTGCATGCTCGTGGGCTGGGGAGGAAGCCACAGTGTCACTCAATTCACCTTTGAATTTCTTTGCTATCTCACATATGCACAAATGCATTGATTGTGCAACTATCAAGCTTAATGTTATAGCGACGCCTTAATGCAGACGTAATCACATTTATACAGTTTATTGTGAAAGTGAACACAATGTGCGACAATGGCAAGTAATGTGTATTTTTTAAAACATTGGCTTAGGCCCGGCACATTAAAAACAAAACAGGGTTTTACATTTTCGACCGATCTTTCTCAGCTAGAAAGAGCTATTTTTGATACCTCTGAACAAACCATGTTATTAGTTTCTCCTAGCAACCAGAATATATTTTGATAAGTGTTTATGACAGTTTGATGCAGGAGCCAAAGTTAACCTTACTTTTAATGTTTGTCTGGCAGTCTATGTGTGGTCAGCAGTCTGCCATAGATTTGAAAATGCGGCTAGCTGCATGAGGCTAGTACATTGTCCTTTCAACATATGCAGTAACACAGTCCTTACACATTGTTTACTTCTTTACAATGAGAGTTTCATTGGTTAGCAAATATTATTATGGACCATGACATGATAAAGATGTGTACATACTGCCTACATTTTTCAACAGGAAAATTAAATGTATCCCTGTTTTATAAGTTTCAAATGCATTATTGTAAGTCGTTAATTGGAACCTGAATGCCCAAATTGTCCTAAATGCAGAGGGCGATACAAAATTAAAGGCCCCTTTTAATTAATTCCTGTTGGCTGTTATTACTTCAAGACTCACATTTATGAAACACTTTTCCTGAATAAAGATTGGTTTCATTATTCATCTTGAATCCAGACGGTTCCCTAAAAAATTCTTCTTCCCAGAAGGGGTGTCAATATTTATTACTGCTTGGGCTTGAGGGTTGTGGAACCTTGCAAAGTCATGAAAAATCAGACCACAGAGCAGAATGTTGGTGCGTCAATGCAGAGGAGTAGACGGTGATATACTCTGGGGAAGGAGAGGTGCAAACAGTAGAAGCGACAGGAACAGGCCAAAAAAGGCAGTGCAAACCTCTACACACAGGAAATGAATCAATAACTGATCAAACGCACTCGGTTACCACTAGGGTTGTACACAGGCGAAACTCTTCCCACTGCAATATGGAAACTCAATGTTATAGTGCAGATAATTTGACTTATAGTCACACTGCAGAGCCCATTGAAGGGGGAAGCAGAACTGATTCTGTATCAGGGCCCTATGGAACAAACAAGCATTATAATTACATACATGAGACGAGCCCTTGTGGATCTAGCTTGGAAGACAACAGAGATTCCTAGGAAAATAGCATTATCAGACTGTCCCAAAAATAATAGGCGAATAAGACTACATGTAGCACAAAAAAGGATGGAGCAGTGATTGCCTCCTGAAATCCAGGAGTAAACCTCTGTGCAAAAGGAATACAATATAGACAGTATGGGCAAAAGTGTACACTTAAAACACAAAGAGCCCAAGACGAGAAGAAAGTATAGCAGAGAGAAAACTGTTTTAGGTAAATAAGCACTGATAATGCAGAAGGGACCTGGAATGCAAGCATGCAACTAGCAAAGCAGAAAGACAAACCTAGAGACCAAAGGGAGCACAGCAGCTCTAGAAACCTAAGAACTGTGACAAAGCTATAAGAGCATGGTATCCTACAAAAGTTGGAGAATGTTCAAGAGAGGATACTCACAAGGAGATAGTATGAACTATAATAACTAAGACAAAGACAGAGATAAAATAAATCAAGGGAAGCTCAATGATAGTAGTAACTGTATCAAAAAAGAGGCAAGTCCTACAAAGTGAGAATGCAAAAGGGGAAATGTAAGCAATGGGCAGATAAAGAACATAATAGAAGACACAAGAGTTTTGGACAGAAGCAAAAGGAATATGCAAAGGGACAACAGGGTGAGAAACAGTGAGACAGGAAACAAACAGAAAAGGTAACAGAAAAAGAATTCATAAACCCAGAGCAAATTGGAGAGAGAACAGCTCCAGGAGCGTTATGGAATGGCAGCTTTTGAGCAGTTCCAGTCAGCAGCAACCCCAGGGTCTAATCACGTAAGTAAACTACAGAAGACTAGGAAAAGATTTCTAAAATCCCATTCTCTCAAAAATCCTGGAAGGTAAAATTAATTGTTGAGAAAAATCAGAACTAGTACTATAAATTGTATTTCACAGTGTATGAGAGGTACTTGTGAATAGGTGGCATTGCACCTTGGAATCTGTAGTCCATGGAAAAGAGTGTAGGGGCCCGATTCATAAAGATTAATTTAGACTAAAGCCTAGCTTTGTGACTTTCAATATTCACAAAGGGCATTTATGAGTAGTATATGCCCTTTGTGAATACCGAAAGTCGTAAGGTTAGACTTTCGTCTAACTTTCCCTTTGTGAATCGGGCCCAAGGTTTTCCAATACATATGAGATTAAAATAGCAGGAAGAAGACACCTGGGGAATTAGTTGGGTTCTAGTGGTGAGTTCCAAGCTGCAGTTGGACCATGCACAATGTCCTCAAGATGCAGAGATGGAATTGTAACATTGTTACAAAGTCTCAATTATGAATACCTGGAAATAGGCAATTATGATTGGGTACTGCTGCTTATGCGGTCTCCAAAAAACGCTCAACACCAACAAAGAGAAGTTTGTCAAAGCCATTATGGAGAGCTGAAATGAACGGGAGGAGACCTCAATTCAGTTCTGGATATCCTAAAGTTATGTTATGTTATGTTACTTATATTTTTAAAGAGCAGCGGTTACCCGAGGGTGTCCTGGCGCTGGAGCTAACTCTACTGAGATCAAGATTGCAGGGAAGGTGGAGATGGGAGATTCTATAAGTTAAATAGCCATGTTTTAAGTTCTATCCTGAATATGACGAGATGAGGAGGTCAGTGGAGTTCCTCAGATTCAAAGGGAGGGCATTCCAAGCTTTGGCTGCGCCTGTAATGAAACTTCTCCACCCCCCACGTAGCTTTCTTCGTTGGAGGTATGCTCACTAGTTTGGCTCCTGGTGAGCGCAGAGTTCTTTTGGGAGTGTACCATTGAAACCGGCGAATCAAGAATTTAGGACCCTGGCAATGTAATGCCTTGATGATAATACATAGAGACTGGAAGTGCACCCATTTCCTGATAGTCAGCCATTGTAGTCTTTTAATTTCCTTGGTGAGAGATACAAATTTGGGGGTACCTGTCACAAGCCTTGCTGCCGCATTTTGCAGGATCTGCAATTTATTTAGGTGCCGCTCTTGGATTTTCATGTAGAGCCCATCGCAGTAATCCATCCGTGATAAAATGAGGGATGAGACGACTGTTCGTAAACTATCTTCTAGCAGGAATGGTTTGACCTTTTTAATCAGTTTTAAGAGAATGAAAGGTGGCTGAGGTTGTGGCGTTTATCTGGTCCTCAAGCTCAGTCTATCATCCTCTATAACACCCAAGTTTTTTGCCTTTCTCGTGGGTTTAGGGAGGGTGCCCAGTTCAATCGGCCACCTGTCCGGAGTCCAGAAGTTGGCCTTTTTACCGAACATAAGGATCTCAGTTTTGCCTGAGTTTAATTTCAGGAAATTCTGTGTCATCCAGGTTTTAACTGCTTCCATGCAATCATTAAACTTCTTGTTCATTCCTCTTGTCCCGGTAGCAGTGAAACTACAATTTGTGTGTCATCTGCAAATGAGGTAAGACTGAATCCATAGGATCTGATCAGGGGGACCAAGGGCGCCATTTAAAGGTTGAAGAGGGTAGGGCTGAGGGACGAACGCTGTGGCACTCCACATGGTAGAGAAAAAGGTTTAGCGTAGAATTTCCCTAGGGACACTATTTGTGGTCTGTCAGTTAAAAAAGCTTTTCGTAGCTTCCATGCCTTACCCTTGACTCCACACTCAGACAAACGGTCCATCAGGAGGTCATGGTGGACCGTGTCGAAGGCAACGGATAGGTCTATTATAATAAGGGCAGCCTCACCTCCTTGGTCTAGGGTTTCCCTGATTTATTAGGGCAGACTCAGTACTTTGCCCTTCTCTAAATCCATACTGAGTTGGATCCAATAGCTTATTATCATAAAGAAAGGCACTTAGCTGGGAGTTCATTACTTTCTCAACCACTCTCCCTGGCAGTGGAAGGCAAGAGATTGGCCTAAAATTATTTGGGTCCATCAGGTCCAGGTTGTGTTTTTTCAGTAATGGGAGTATTGAGGCCATATTCCAGATGCTAGGGAAGTCTCCTGATTCAAACATGGCGTTGAATACTGATGTAAGTACAGTAGCAATAGGTTCCAGGGCAAGATTAGCCACTGGTACTGGACAGGGGTCGTAAGGAGATCCCAACTTAATTGAACCCAGCAGCATTTTTTTGTGTCATTTATACAATGGGAACACATTTCTAGAGAATGGGACAGGCGTCTATGGCTTGCTAAGCTCCCATCATTGGGTTTCCTATACCTCCCTGCAGAAGTTGGTTGAAGGCTTAAAAAATGGCTTCCACCTTGTTCTGAAAAAACCTAGCAATTTCTCCACTTAATTCTTGGCTTGATTTGATTTTAGGTAGGCTTGGGAAGGCTAGCTTAGATACAGTTTTAAAAGTTATTTTGAGGAGTTTTTGCTAAGTTAATTTGATTTATAAAGAAAACTTTTTTGCTTTAACTACAGTAAGACTTTGTTTATAGACTTCTTTCTCAACTTCAGTGTATTTTTTCCTCCAGTTACGTTCTAACCATTTGCAGATTAGTTTGTGATTTCTAAGTTACTCTGAATACCAGGGTGCAGTTGGTAAAGATCGTTTGGGATGCGCGAGTTGTGCTGGGGCTAACTTTTTGCAGGCTGTCTCAAACCATTGAGTATACCATCTGGTGGCATCTTCCACCCCTGTAGGCAGTGGACGTAAGGTGGTACTAAGCAGGTCTTGTAGTTCAGACCCCTCCACTCTGTTCCAGGCCCTAATCTTTATCTGATTTATAGAGCTCCCAGGTTTATGGTGATCAGCTGGGGTGATTACCTCAAATAAAATTCCTGCATGGGCAGTACAGACAAGGGGCATCGTACCCGTGCAGGTTAAATGTGGATGGTTAGAGAAAACCCTATCCAAAGTGTGTCCTGCCTTGTGGGTGGGCTCATTCACAAGTTGAACCAGATCGGCACTGCCGATCATATCTAGCAGGGCTCTGATATCAGGATCCTTGGAAGCTTCCAGATGGAAATTAAAGTCCCCCAAAATGGTAAATGAATCGGAACAGAGCCCTTCTTCTAGCAGAATCCCAAGCGAGGTTAGAAATGAGGCTCTAGACCAGAGGTCTTCAAACTTTTGGATGCCGAGACCCCCCTATCAACATTTTGAGGCGTAAGGACCCCCTCCTGACAAAAATGTCTAAACCTGTTGACTAAATTGCGTGGGATGAAAATGTAAATGAGGTTATGTGATGCCGCGTATTTTGGGATAGCATTGCTTCATTATTTTGATATTTGTTACACACAGTAACGCTGAGGAAAGATTTCACCCAATCAGTACCCATTTATAACCAAAATACAGCAATTATCATCAGAAAGATTTCAAGTCAACCTTTGTGAAGGGCCTTCCACTCTGCAGCAATACGTGCTGCCACATTAGAAGCTCACCTGGCCCTGACCGGAAGAAGCAGGGGTCCCTTAAAATCCTGGCGGTTTTGTGTAGAGTTAAGCCGTTTACCCATGCAGCTTTCCTCTCACCCCCTCCCTTCCATCCCTCTCTCCTCTCCTAACCCCGGATCCCTCTCTCACTTTGCAGGTCATTTTCTTTCACCCCTTTTTACTACTTCTGAACTCTCCCCATTCAACCTCTCACTTCACCTTTAATCACCTCTTGCCATTCTGTCCTTTCACTGCCCTCATCTCTAACAGTCTCTCACATTTATCTCATGGCCTCTCTGGCCCTGTCACCTCCCGTGCCCCTCAGCACTTCTCATTCACCTCGTCTCTTCATTCAAATTTTTGTCTATTTGTATCTTACACCTCTCCAGTCCCCCCATTCCTCTTTCACATCTCCCCTTTGTTCTAACAGAAGCCCTCACCTTTGGATCACACTCACTTCTTGCGTGTCCACACTTCTCTTCGGCAATTCACATTTCTCCTCATCCCTGACCTCTTCAATCAAATTCTCTCACTCCCTTGCTGTCCTCTCTCATTTTGGGTGCGGATGCAAGTTCAGAATGGGATGAATGAATGTATGATTACTGATGGGCTTGTTTGAGTGAGTTGCATATTGAGTAGTGAGGGGGACAGGTGAGTGAAGTGTCACATGAGTGCAGGATGAGTAGTGTACTCGTGTGACTGCAGGTTGAGGTATAGTGTGAGCAGGACAAGTGCATTTTGAGTGCAGAGTGATCACTGTGAGTGCAAGGTGAGAGGGTGAATGGTGCAAGTGCATGGTGATCAGTGTGAGTGCATTGTGATCACTGTGAGTGCAAGGTGAGCGTGACAATAAAGGGCGAGAATGAGGAATGAGTTGTCTGAATGCAGGGTGCATTCCCAGACCCATGAAGTAACTCAGCATGTTATTGAAGGGGCGTAGACTTTAAGATCTAAGTTAAACTATTGCGGCATTAATCGGGGATCGAGGGTGAAGGAAATAAATAATGTGCTGATCCTGCAACAAACTTCCAGTCCTATGGTTAGGGTTACCAGCAGATTATTTTGATGGCTCAGTCGGTACAAAAAAAAGCAGTCACCTAAAGCGGTATTTTCAGCGCTTATCTGTGCATACTTCCCTGGGCCGGCTTTAGTGCTGGTGGTGCCCTGTGCGACAATGTTTGTTGGTGCCCCCCCAATAACCACCCCACCACGGATTCTCTCACTAGCACCCTTTAACAGTGAGCAAGTCTCCATAACCCCACACTCTCAGATGCATTGAATTAGTTATATAGTGCCACTCATACCAGTGTAGGGTGTCCGAGCACTTTGCATCACACACACATTACACAGAGACAATCAATCATAAGTGTGTAAATCAGTGTATAGGAAATGTTACATAAGCCAAAGGACTAAAAGTATAGGAGTCACATGTCACCCATACTGGTAGGCAGTATAGTTCAAGAGTGCTTGGTGTGGAGAAGCACAAACTCAGTCGAAAAAGAAACAGCATAGTTGGGAGTTTCCTTTAATAATAAGAATTGATTTCTAGCCAAATTAACCCTTTTTGCAACATTAATCAATGGTCTAATAATGTACTCTTTGTAGTGTGCATGCTGTTCTAGGATGAAAGTTAATAGCTCACTATCCTATATTAGGACTTTAAGTTATAAATTGCAAGTAACAAAAGGATGTCTCTTTTGAAAGCAGTAACCTGCTGATCTCTTCACATCATACGCACTCTGTAATCTACTTGGTACACGTTCTTTGCAGCAGGCATATTAACCCTCTGCACTAACTTCACCTAAGTCAAAACCTCAACTATACAAAATTCTGATCTCTCTCCAGGAAGATAATTAATCACAGGAGTTATCTTGACATTTATGTGAGGCCTGGTAATTGCCGGGAAAGAAACGCTGGTGCTTCAAAAGCACAATAAACTTTCACACACGGCGCCCCCAGAAAGCCAACTTTGTATTCCTTTCCATGAAATGCATTCTCACACTACGGCAGTGAATGTAAAATCCAAATGTAAGGAATAGGCACAGTGGGGACCCAGGGGGTACTGGAACCAGCAAAAAAACCTAAGCCTCTGTAACCAGTTTACAAAGGCATGTTAAATGGTCTTTAAAGACCTGTGAAAAAACACGGGGTGCCGGAGATAAGAATCCAGACACTGCCCAGCTGAGCCCCCAGCAGCTCAAGTTTCACTGCAGCAGCCGGGCTGAGACACAGGACGGGGAAGTGTGGGGGGGGGGGGGCCTTGGGCCGGGCAGAAGTGTGACTGGGAAGGCGCGACCCCCTTTGCATCACTCCACGGCCCCCCTGGGGGTCGCGCCCCACAGTTTGAAGACCCCTGCTCTAGACCCTAGTGGTCGGTACATTAGAAAACCCTTAAAGGAGTGATGGGGCGATAGGCCAACATTGAACGAGAGCGCTTCACAGACTGTGTTATCGGCCGTCTGAAATGCTATTGTAAGGATATTGTGATAAATTATTAGCCCCCCTCCTCTCCCAGTTGGCCTGTTTAGGGTATGACACAGAAAACCAGGAGGAGTGGCATTAAATAGGTCCAGCCCTGAGGCCTCATCCATCCATGTTTCTGTGATGAATGCCAATTTTATGTCTTGTTACACCAGGAGCCTGGCACACTCAAAACTATGCTTTACTAAGGATCTGGTATGAACCAGTAGGCATTTTAGCGCATATTCCTTGGGTTTTGTATTACCAGTCCCAGTAGATAACTCAATAGGTCTACTGGGTCTAATTCCCTGGTAGAGAACCAGTGGCAGAGTGCTGTGGAAGTTGAGGCAGATGTCTAATGTGGTGGCCGGTTTTGAATACATAGAGATGTCCTTAAATTTTTGCCCCCTCAACCCGGATTCAAATCAAACAATTAACCTCTGGAGTACCGTAAGACTGGGCCATTATCTGGCTTGAAACGGGCAGAGTGGCTGGCGTTGAGCGCGGTCCGAGCATGGACGGGCCCAGACGGGCTTGCCTGAGGCATGCCTTTGGGGCGCGTCCGCGCACACATTTGTAGTGCGTCAAGAATACTAGCAAAAAAGACTAGTCAGCTAACCTGATGACAGATCATCACTGAGAGAGGCACAGGAAGATGCAATATTAAGTTATAAAGTGCAGTATTTGGGGAGGAAAAGGTCTGGCTTAGTAGTATGGATCTGGTGGCTACATAGCAAGCACAACTCCCCGATTTGACTGACTATTTTTTCTTTTCAGCCATGCTTAAAACCTATGCTAAGGTTAACTACTTTCTGATTGGTACCTTACTCCTCTCAAGAATAAAGCACACAGACATTCACCCAATAACACTCTTGAGTCTTGTGCCCTTATCAATGACCTGAATGTCTGGGCATCTGGCAAGTACTGCAGAATGAATGCTAAGTTATTGAAAGATAACCATATAGGAGTGTTGATATCACTGTTGAAAGTTATATGTACAAATATTATATAGGAGGACTGTCACAGTTGTTCATATATCCAAGAAATATTTATTTTAATTTTTTGGTCACTTGTATTACTGTACACTTTTTTTCTGCTATGGCATTTAAAATACCTTATAGCAGTTTCTCTGTAATACACTATCCTATATCTATTGCTACTTTTAGTGGTTAGAAATCAAGTTTGTGATCTGAATGTTGCATAATATGCATAGTTCATCAACTGTAAAACAATAAACACTTTAGTATTAAACTTTCCCACCCAGCAATGTACATTTACTTCTCCACAACTGCCAATACCACAATACCATACGCGATTTAAGCTCAGTAGCTCCTTCCATTTATAGGTACTACAGAGTTTGTAATTCTACAGTGAATGGCTCAGTGTATAGAGTATGTAATTCTTGAAAGGTTTACTTCAATGCTAAAGTGCAAATCAAAGTCTAAATCCTTGGTTTATCATGTTTATCCAGAATATTTCTCTTAAATCTAGGTCCTTGAGAACGCTCAATGATAGTGCGATCAAATCCATTCTCTTTGCAACAAGATCACGGCTGCAGCAATGAAATATCACAATTGCCTATCAAAGAACGCTTTAAACCACGGGAACTTAGACTCAATGGATCTAAGATGGCCACAACAATTTCAAGTCCTGTGGCACACTGCTAAATGCAGTTTGCCTTGATTCCACTTGCATGTTTCATGTAGTGCAGGTGTTGCAGGGGAAAAGCCACCCACCAAGCTGTGCTTACACCTTGGGTGTTAAACTGACCTCCTGTGGACTGGAAGACTAGAGCACCATTGTTGTTCCAACGAGTAAATGTATGTGCCTGCCCAGTATACACAGGTACGCATGTGCCACAGGTCATTGCAAGAACTGGGGATTAACAGTTTGAGACACCACAAAAGTTGTCACAAGTGGTTATTTGATCTTGGAATCTTGCAGATTTAATATTAAACTCTCTATCAATATCTGTCAGGTTTTGAAGACTGAACTTGGAGAGCTTAAGTGGCTACACAAGAGAACAAACTCCATGAAATATGCAGGAACCCCATTAGGATACCATGGGCTTAGTTAGTGTTAGAGCAAACAAATGATGGACGGAATGCTGACAATGCAAAAATGCTCCCCCAGTCAAAAGATCTGGGTTAAATCCATCGTTCTTTTGACCACTACACCACCCCACTTTAAACCCAGCCATATGCAAATCAGTCTTGACCTTCTGCCCCATGGTAACAGTCCAGACCGAACTGCCGAGCCAGGTCCTCCCTGGACCAGAAACAAGCATCCTGGGACCAGTTTCAGGGTATGTCACCCTTCTTCAGCCAGAATAGCTTGAATCCAGTGGCACAGTGAGCAAGGGACCCACGTCTGGGCATACCCATTCCACTTAGGGCGAAAAGTGTTACAACAAACAAATGATGGACATAATGCTGACAATGCAAACATTCTCCCCCAGTCAAAAGATCTGGGTTAAATCCATCGTTCTTTTGCCCACTATGCCACCCCAGTTTGGACCGAGCCATATGCAAATCGGTCTTCACCCTGTGCCCCATGGGAACAGTACAGACTAAACTACCAGGCCTTGTCCTCCCTGGACCAGAAACAAGCATCCTAGGACCAGATTCAGGGTATGTCACCCTTCTTCAGCCAAGCTAGCTTGAATCCAGTGGCACAGTGAGCAAGGGACCCAAGTCTGGGAATACCCATCCTACTTAGGGCGAAAAGGGTTACAGCAAACAAATGATGGACGGAATGCTGACAATGCAAACATTTTCCCCAGTCAAAAGATCTGGGTTAAATCCATCATTCTTTTGCCCACTGTATCACCCCAGTTTGAACTCAGCCATTTGCAAATCAGTCTTGACCCTATGCCCCATGGAAACAGTCCAGACCGAACTGCCAGGCCAGGTCCTCCCTGGACCCGAAACAAGCATCCTGGGACTAGTTTCAGGGTATGTCACCCTTCTTCAGCCAGGCTAGCTTGAATCCAGTGGCACAGTGATCAAGGGACCCACGTCTGGCATACCCATCCCACTTAGGGCGTAAAGTGTTACAGCAAAGAAATGATGGACGGAATGCTGACAATGCAAACATTCTCCCCCAGTCAAAAGATCTGGGTTAAATCCATTGTTCTTTTGCCCACTACGCCACCCCAGTTTGAACCCAGCCATATGCAAATCAGTCTTGACCCTGTGCCCCATGGAAACAGTCCAGACCAAACTGCCAGGCCAGGTCCTCCCTGGACCGGAAACAAGCATCCTGGGACCAGTTTCAGGGTATGTCACCCTTCTTCAGCCAGGATAGCTTGAATCCAGTGGCACAGTGAGCAAGGGACCCACGTCTGGGCGTACCCATCCCACTTAGGGTGAAAAGTGTTACAGCAAACATATGATAAACGGAATGCTGACAATGCAAACATTCTCCAATTAGAGAATTGACTGAAGATAAGGCAGAATACATTTTGCTTACATTTAAACGAAAGTACCAATATGGGTGCAAAGAGATAGATTGTTTGCTTGCCAATTGAGGGGAAAAGCCAGGCAAGATAGTATTGCCAAAGTAAATGATCATTCTGGCACCTTACATAAATGAAAAATAAAAATATTTCAAACTTTTAGTTCCATTATCACAGTACGTGGCAGATTATACCTCCCCTTATTGTGTTATATCTGGAGGGTTCCTGAGTACCTATGCTTTTACCCAAACAGGCAACACACTTTGACTGTTTAATCACAGTGGAGGAACTTATCTCTAGCTAGAAAACATAAACACCGGTCAATTTCCAGGCACTAACACAGTCACATCCAGGTTTTATAAAGTTAATTGTAGCACCCTGCTACCCCTTAACTACATTATTCAGTTTGCTTGCCAACGCTGCTTTAGCAAATCCCTCTATGAATGGGGCCACGGTCACAGTCATGCCCAAACTGAAAAGGGTTGTACAGCATGCATTTCCAACAGACCAATATCCGTATTAAACATAGATCCAAAAATACATATACAAGCACTCTGGCAAGTAGGATGAGCAGGTGACCTAAGAAACCCAGATCAAGCATAGTTCATAACTGGGAGAAGCCGTGGTATAACAAGACAAATTTCGCTTTATTAACAGTGCACTCAGAAGATGACCCTTCTCCTCTCCCTCACAAAGCATTTAACTGGCTGTGCTGGCAGTCAAATTCGGAATGACCCCTAGCCAAAGAGATTGACTTCTTGTTGGATATGTCGCTGTGTAGGCCTAGCTATGGGGATTTGTTTGAATTAGCAGTGTTGTATATAGGCTGACCATGTTTGTTGATAATGGTTTGATCTAAATCATGGGTCTGACCTGCTCCCTTTTCAAACTGCTGGGTAAGTTGAGCAGTTGTTGTGAAGCATCAGGGTTTACGATTAACCTACACAAATCACAACTGGTGAATGTCTCAGTCCAGAGAGATCAGATTCCACTCCTGCAGATAGAAATTAACTCTACAATTACACAGGCCTTTCGCATCAATTATTTACCTCTATTAGAAATATGTAGAAAGAACTGCAGGTTTGGCAAATGGTGGTATTGTCAATGGTAATGCTACAATAAATGCTATTCCTTTTCCATATATCGTGGATGCCAGTTCTCATCATCCCCACGTTATTTCATAAGTTTCAAAGGGAGATAGACAAGTTTGTTTGGGAGGGAAAAAAACACCGATAGACAAACAACTCATGCTCCTATCACAAAAGGAAGGTGTGACAAGTTGGCCTGGTATATGATGTCCACTAATTAAAGTGGGCACCTTGCACCAGTCCAAACAGCCGTTATGGTGATTTAAGAGGTCATTGATAACCTTAGAAAGCTATCCAAGTGGTAGCTGTGGAGAGCAGCCTTCAGGCTTAGTCTTGAAGGAATGTGAAGCAGCTTGTTTTACCAGAATGCAACCTTATAGTAGGGACTAAATGAAAGGAGAAACACACAGTAGTTATAAAAATATGTATTTATTGATATAACACTCTTTAGTACGACACAGTATCTTCTACACAAAGATACTCACAAAGCACACAATACTGAGGCATAGAAACAATAGTAAACAGCACTAATATACATTGGGCTCCAGGGGGAGACAAAGACATAAACTAAAATAGTGGTATAAGAACCACGAATCGAGTCAAGTCGGTGTCTGGAGGACGTAGATTTGCTGGGATCTCAATAAACCACCCAATGTGATAAGTAGGAACCCCATGGAGGACGGGATGCAGTATGGGGACACAGCTGCTTGCTCCGTACAATTTTAT
Organism: Triturus cristatus; assembly: GCF_964204655.1. Taxonomy (NCBI): domain Eukaryota; kingdom Metazoa; phylum Chordata; class Amphibia; order Caudata; family Salamandridae; genus Triturus; species Triturus cristatus. The sequence goes on from NC_140588.1 coordinate 688,732,163, forward strand.
GGGGAAGTCGCGGGTGAAGTTTTAAAGTTTAAGGACCCTTCCCAGTGGACTTTGAAGAAACTCAGTGGAAGTTAGGAGGTTGGAGAGCCACCCCATCCATGAATACCATAGTACCAGAGTTGCCTATCCCAGGGAAGCCGGGTGCATAGGTCTGAAGTGGCGTCGGAAACCGTCGTCGATCTCAATGGAGGACTTCGAAGAAGAGCCGCTGCTGGAAGGAAGAAAAGTGTCAGTTGGAATCCAAAGGTGGATTCTTGTTGAAGAGTACCTGAAAGCAGAGGGGACAGAGTCTGGGTCACTCAGGAGTGACCAGGGGCTCAGTAGACGAATGCCCACCAATGTTGGGTGCTTCAGGTGCGTTGAGGGAGTTCTTGACTCTGCAGCCACGGGGACCAGGAGATGTCGAGGATGACCAGGAGCCAGATGTGAGCTGTCCCGCGAAGGATGTCAAGTGCTGAGGGGTCAGTGTCCTAAGGGAGCACCAACAAACCTTGGCAATGACAACCCAAGCAGAAGGTCAAGGAAGGTTATGGTTCAGACCAGCAAGGTCCAGGAGTCTCATCAAACACAGGGGAGTCAGGGCAAGCCTGAAGCAACCAGGGGAGCCCATGAAAAGCAAAGCTGACCCTCAAATGGACCATTGGCTGGAGGATCTCAAGCAATTTCACCAAACAGCAGTCCATGGAGCACTCGGTGCGAGGAGGCTGAAGTTCTTGGTAGAAAATGGTGCCAGAGGTTGGGGCTACTCGGAGCCCAGTGCACTTGTTCGGGAAACGCCAACAAGCATATGCACTTGCGAATGAACGCAGTGCACTGGTGTACGTATTGAAGCCCCCCAGAGGGATCCTGGCCTCAAACTTGATAAGAGGCAGGTCGGACCGCTAGGGGCATAGAAACCCACCTCATGTATTACTGGAGCCTTTGGAGTCCGTAGGAACTCAGGAGCAGCAGACCGGTCAGTCATAATGTGGTGACTGCGGTTGCAGGGGAGTTATTTCTTCAATACAAGGGAGATTCCTTTGGTTGTCCTTGATGCTCCACAGGTCCTGCACGGAGCCTGTATGGTGCATGGGCACATGCGATGCTTCAGACTGAGAGGAAGATGAAGTCGGGCCCAGACGAAGTCCAGCGAAGTCCAGAATATCCAGACGTCGAAGTTCAGTGACTTCTTGTTCAGAATCTTGTCCACGTCGAATCTAGGGTCCTTCACCCAGGTGAGCCCTTTTGCACCCACGGGAGAGGGTTGGACAGTGGGGAGGTTACACCCCTGTCCTTTGTTCAGTTTAGCGCCAGAGCAGGAGCCAACGGCTCTCAGGACTGGTTTGAACTGGACTATGCACAGGGACACCAAATGTGCCCCTCATGCATACTTTCAGTCACTGGCAAGTGCACCCACTCAGCCCTAATACACTAAATCCTGTCTGGGAGGTGGTCATACCTCCCTGTGACAGGATGGCTATTGTTCCACCTTCCTCTGCTCAAGCTTGGTTCAGCAGCAGGAGGACAGAAATGTGTCTCTGGTCGGCAGCAACCACTTTGTGCTGCCCGGGACTTGAAGGCTGGTACCTTGTACACCAGGGACCCAACAAAGCTCACCTCTGAGGGGTAGAACTATACCTCCCATGCCGGTTACTGGTGTGGGGGTATGATTCCACAATGTTTGACACCAAACACGTTAGGCTGACTTTCAGCTGTTTTAGAGTTGGTCATCACGCGTGGCGTAATGCCACTCTATTGGCCCGATTCACAGAACTAACTTAAGACAAAATCCTAAACTTACTACCATTTTGGTATTCACAGAAGGCACTCACTCAGTTTGGTATTCACAGAAGGCACTTACTCATTTTGATATTCACAGAAGGCACTTACTCATTGATGAGTAAGTGCCTTCTGTGAACACCAAAATGAGCAAGTGCACTTACTCATTTTGATATTCACAGAAGGCACTTAATCATCAACGAGTAAGTGCCTTCTGTGAATACCAAAATGAGTAAATGGTAGTAAGTTTAGGATTTTGTCTTAAGTTAGTTCTATTAATCGGGCCCTATATGTCGTAAATGGCTGCAGCATCAACAACACAGGAGAATGGATTCTGTAGGCTGCAGGGGTGTTCTGTTCATGCAGTGGCACCCTTTCACTTAGAACCAAGCACCCAGCCTTCAGGATTGTTAAGGCCTGGTATAGGGGTGACTTACAGGTTTTAAGTGTAGTGACCCTTAGATATAGTAAACCTATATCTTAAGTAAGTGGTGCATGCACCAACTTACACAGGCCGCAATGGCAGGATATGTAGTTCCATTTTGCATGGTCTCTCATGGGTGGCAGAATACATGCTTCAGCCCATTGGAGGCCTATGGTGTACCTATGCCCTGGGTACATGGGTACCATATACTAGGGACTGACAAGGGTACCCCAGTATTCAATCTGGAGTGCACCTAAGTACATTACAAAACAGTTTAGGAGAAAGCAGATAGACTGGGGTCCTGATTAGCAGGATCCCAGTCAGACTAGTCAAAAACTGTTTTACATTTAGAAAAAAGTGGGGGTAAGCATAAGTAGCAGATCCTACTTTCCTTCAGAAGGAATTTGAAATTATCTAGCATAATTAAATATGACAAGGGTACCTAGCTGAAGTAAATAGTAGAGTTGGGAAATTGGGAATCAAAAAACAATTAACCAAGTTAATACAGGAATTCACATATAGAAAATACTATGACTGATTAGAAAACTCTTTTGTTGGGACCTCTCCACTTCTTGAATTGCTTGGGCATCCTTGACACCTTTGCTCTTATCCTACCTGGTTTAAAAAATATATATATATATATATATTAATTATATCAATTTTACAGACCCTCAGTTTACTGAAGAAGAGATAGGCTCCATATTGCAAAGACAATCTACACTAAATCCGGGCAGGGAAAGTTCAAATATATCAGAGCAGACAGAAGCCGAGAAATTGTTACGATTAAAAAAAGAAACAAATACATACTCATTTGCATGGTGAGGTCCTTCTTGAACATTTGAGGAATGGGACCATTCCGATAGGACTACAACTTTAGAATGTTCCAGTAATTTTTGTTGGTGTACCTGAGCACCTTGAGGATTTTAGCTGCATAGGAACAACATTTTTATTTTATTTTTATTTTGCAGGTTTTATATAGCGCGGACCAGTCCCTTGCGGGTATCAGAGCGCTTTACAACATATACAGGAAAAAGGGGAAAATAGACAGATGTGAAATAGGCATATACATACGCTAATAATAATGCTTACAATAGGTCAAACAATCGGTAACTGTTCCAACATCGCACATATCTACCATCCTGCATCAAAAAGATCAAGTGAATTCTGTAAGAAGAATCGATTTAACTTCCTTTTTGAAGGAGGCCGCGTGAGGGTTCTGTCTTGTTTTTGGGGGTAAGGCATTCCAGATCCTAGGGGCCATCCCTGAGAAGGAGCGGTTATAAGTTTTCTTTTTTTTAAAGCGTTGTGGTTTCAAAAGCAGGTTATATGAACTCCTGTTAGTTCTGTCGCTGCCCAACAGTAATAGTTTTTCTGCAAGGTAGCGTGGTGTTTTGTGATGCAGTGCCTTGTGTGTCATACAGGCGATTTTCAAATGGATTCTGACCTCAAAGGGAAGCCAGTTAAGGGCACGCAAGTCTGGGGAAATGTGACAGTTTCTTTTTGATTAGTCTGGCGGCTGCATTGATTGCTGCACTTAGTGGGGCTGTCGTTGTTCTGGGAAGGCCACAGAGAGCAACACTTCCATATTCCACTCTGGGGATTACTAGAGATTAGACTGCGAGTTTAAAGTCATTTGCGGGTATGAAGGGTTTCGGTCTTCTTAGGGTGTTCATTTGGAAAGTTGTTCCTTTTATTGCTGCACTGGTGTTTTTCTGCATATTTAGCTTATTGTCAAGAGTTATACCTAGTGATTTGGCAGAATCGATCATGATCGGTTGGCCGTCTAGTGCTGTTAGGTGCTTCATCTATTCCATGATGCTGGTAGCTTGGTTGGGAGGTGCTATTAGGAGGAATTCTCTTTTTAGGGTGTTTAATTTTAAGTGGTTATTTGCCAGCCATGTCTGTGTTTTTTGGAGCATAGAGTTGAGGGACTTGATGTCCTCTAGTGAGTGTACCTTAATGTAGAGTTGCAGAGTTGAGAAGCTCTGTGAGTGGTTCCATGAACAAGTTGAAGAGCGTCGGGGAGAGGGAGGAACCTTGGGGTACTCCTAAAGTGACAGGCATAGGTTTGAATAAAGATTTATTGGTCTTGAAACTTTGTGTTCTGTTTTGAAGGAAGGAAGTAAACCAGTTGAGCACTGATCCCGACAGCCCCATTCTATGTTTCAGGGGGTCTAAAAGACTGTCATGTTTGACGATGTCGAAGGCGGAGGATAGGTCCAGTAGGATTAGTAGACAAGCTTTGTTTTGGTCCAGTATTTTTAATGCATCATCAGTTATGTGGGTCATGGCGGATTCGGTACTGTGCCCTGATCAAAAGCCCGATCGGAATTTGTCGAGCAGATTGAAGTGATCAATGTGATGGGTAAATTGCGTGTGAACACATTTTTCCAGTAGTTTGGCCAGGGTAGGGATGTTGGATATGGGGCAATAGTTATTTAGGTCAGCTGGGTCAGCTGATGGTTTCTTTAAAATGTGAGAGACCTGACCAGCTTTGAGGATATCCGGGATGGCCCCTTGAAGCAGCGAGGTGTTTATAATCCTGGTCCAAAGTGGCACTAACGTTGGTGTGAAGTCTTTTAGGAGGGAAACTGGGAGTGGGTTGGCAAAGTGATTGGAAGGATTCAAGGCTGTAAGCGTTTTCCGAATAGTTTCTTCACTGTAGAGGTTGAATGCTCTAGGGAATAGATGTTCCTTTCTATAAAACAGCAGAAAAGATTAGCTTAAAATAGTTGGAACAAATCCATGAGCTGGAAGAAGCTATAAAGACAAATACCGCCATTGCTGATTCCAAATCCCTGATATTAAAGATTGAAAAGGAGGTCTCTGATTTCCGGATAAACACCGAAACTTTCAAACAAAAGAAATTGGAAAGAAGGAGTATATTCATACTTACAAAAAGATTTTTAGAGTCAGGCTAATAATACAAGATATCTGCCTCAATATCAGCGGAGAAGTAACAGAAGGTTAATTGTTTTTTCCATTAGCTCCTCCTATTCTGGCTCAAATACAAGTGATTCTGAGCAGGGTACTAATTTTACAGAGGGCCTCACAAGGGGTCGTTTTTTAGGAAGAGGCCAGGGCCGAGGCAGAGGGAGACAAGTATGGAACTCCAGAAAGGGAACTGGAGAAATTCAGACGAGATGACAGGTCTACAGATAGAGCAACGATTACTAATTCCCATTTATAACTTATCCAAAAGAGATCTAGATGAGATGGAACAAATGGTTCGAACTAAAGGCTTGTCATTTGTTCCCAAGTTAATCCTGAAGTCTCACTAACAAGACTAGAGATCATGCAGTTTTTCAGGATTTTAAGGTTAAAAGTTTTCTTTTCTGACAAGGACAATGTTTACAGTAGTGGATTCTCAGGATTGAGGAATCGGTCAAATCTTTTTCTCCTCAACAGTTCAATACCACTTGAAGTTATTTCCTTTGAGAAGACGGTTCGAAGGGAATTAGATATCATTGAATCAAAGATAAGATATGTTAAACATAACATTCTAAAAGAAGAAAGGGAAGCATTGAATTGACTGAAGAATGACCCTGAAATAATTATTAAACTTGCAGACAAGGGTGGTGCCATTGTGATAATGGATAGAGAACATTATGAGAGTGAAGTACTTTGACAACTATTAGATCAGAACACCGATAGGGTACTTGAGGGAGACCCCACGTTATCCATCAAAGCCGAGGTAAGTAGATCCATCGAAAAGGGGTTGAACAGAGGATTGATCACAGAAAAAGAAAAAGAAATTCTTAGAAACAGGAATCCGCGTATTACGGTAATATATGTCCACCCAAAAATACATAAAAGTACAATGATCCCCCAGGATGCCCTATAATATCCGGAGTAAATTCCTTCCTGGAACCTTTGGCCAAATACATTGACGTTTTTCTCAAACCCTTGATCCCAGAGATACAAAGCTACTTAAAAGATGCCATTGATGTGATTAATAAACTTGATCAGAAAACACTGGATCCTGAACTGGATATATTAGCGACTTGCGACATAGGTTTGTATGTTAATATCCCACAGGAAGCAAGACTCAAAGCTATGGAATACTATCTAGAAAAGAGACAAAGAGCTCACTGTGTGCCTACTTGGTTCGTTCTCGAACTGGCACAGACTTGTTTACAACGGAATTTTTCCTGTTTTATTAGAACATTCTATTTGCAGGTTAAAGGGTCTGCAATGGGAAGCCTTTTGCTCCTGAGCTAGCAGTGATGTTGATGGGCCAATACGAAGACAGATGGGTATTTAATAATAACCCCTTCCAGAATAACATTATGACTTAGAAACACTTAATTGATGATATCTTTTTGATATGGTGTGGAAATGCTGATAACCATCAGTTATTTATTGAATGGTTGAATAATCGTACCATTGATAATAAATTTACTGGTCAATAGAGTAAGGAGACAATCAATTTCTGAGACTTAACAATCAAACATGTAGACGGAAAAATGTCACCCCCCTATTTTTAAAGGAGATTGACAGGAACACTTTCCTCCATTAAAAAAGTCACCATCAACGAGATTTAAAAGACAATTTACCTTACAATCAATTTGCACTAAAAAATCAGACTACTTTGACAATGCTAACAAGCTGATGACTAAACTGAAAGATCACCAATACCCCTAATGGTTGCTACGAAGGTCAATGAAAAGGGCCTGGTATACACTGAGAGAGGCATTACTAGCATCTAAGAAAAAACAACCGACTGAGCGCTTTGTTTGTGTAACTACTTTTAGCAGTGTCACATCTGAAGTAAAAAAGATAATACAAAAATACTGGCGTAGTGTATCTTTCTTGAGCCTCCTCAGAGAAATGCCTCTATTTGCCCTCAAGAGAAGTAAGAGCCTTAGAAAATCTGGCCCACTCCAATACTGAGATCCAAGGTCCACAAAGGAATTTAAGAACTATACTGGGCCTACCGCCCGTTTTGGGAAATCATACGTGTAGTACATGTGTGGCTTGTGCATCTACAATTTAAGGGTCTTTGTTTGTGTATAATAATCTCTCAATCCAGCATAAAGAATTTGCAAATTGTAAATAAAAAACTGTAATCTATGGGATTTTGTGTCCATGTGATAAAGGATATGTAGGCAAAATTAATCAAGAAGTTCAACATCGGATTGGTCAACATAATTCACAAATAAGATGTGGTAATTTGACAACGCCATTGGTACAACACTTCTTGGAGAAGAACCACAATGTTAGAGATGTAAAATGGACTGTACTACGACAAGTGAAACATATCGATGGCGAAGGCTCCTTGTTGGACAGGCAAGAGCCACTGTTAATCATGAAGTTACGTTCTGCTGAAACAGACTAGAACGAGTTATCAGAGTTATCTAATGTTTTTTAAAAAGATTATGTGTTGTTCCAGAATGATTGTAACATGCTATATTATGCAGACTATAAGTGTAACATTAATGCAAAAATGGGCCCATTTTAACCATCCAAAACATTGGTATTGAGAACACATCCAATTACAATGAGATCCCACAAATGTATTTACTTAAAAATCTAGATTCATTTTTTTGTCTTCTGCAATTTTCCTTGAATGTTTACATTAACCCATGTACATGTTTGCCCGGTTTGATTATCACCTGGTTTGTTTATCCTTTTAACTAAAAAATACTGGCGTCATACCGGTGGGGTAAGGAGATACAAGAGTCTTAACCTTTTTCCAGAGAGTTGGTTTAGAGAATATAGTACTCATGATGAGATTCCATGTATATGAATAGTCAAGTTTTACCTTCTATGGTTTCTGACAGACCATAAACTTGTAAAAATCTGTTTTTGATGCCCGTCTAGTTTATCGGGTACACCGTAAACGATTTTTTGAATATAAAACTACCTTTCCCAAGACCCTCCGGTCAAATGGGGAAGTGTTTGCCGCTTTTCAAATAGACAATGAAGTAGTACGTTCACTCGCAGTATTGATCAGAAGTAGAGCGGGGACCATTGACGGAAGTGGTCTACCTTATAATTCAAAAGGGATGCTGAAATTCAAAGTAAGTGCCTTTCTTTTCCGGTTGTTCCATGTAGATGAACCAAAAGCAATAAAAAAAATTGAAAAACTGTTTTCAACAAACCTTTCTTCCCCCAACCCTGATGTTCTAGAATCATTACACCCTCTGGCTTTTTGCTGATATCAAGATGGCCGCGAGGCAGTTGCATACATGATGTGTATTACTTACCGTTTAGTTTCAGTGAGTTTACCCAACTAGCAGTCTTTAACCCAGCATATATAATACACGTTGGGTGTCATACTAAATATGGTTTCGGGATGAGTCTTCTGACCATACCCCTCTTTTGTTTTGCCACAAGGACACTGTGGTACTGGGCTGTAAATATATGTATACACTTGTTTATTTGGGGGGTTTAATTCACTATGCGCACAAGTTTGCTCTTGGGGCTGCACGTGGTAAATAGTAGACTGGGCATTACTATAATGCAGAATGATCTGTTTTTTAATATACACAATTTTTTACATTTAGAGTGAACAGGTTCCTCCTTGCCTTGATGATGACCTCCTAAAAAGATTTATATATACCCTTTCATTTTATGAGGTCAATACGCGTTGGCACTCTTCCATGGGGATCCATTGGAAGTACCACCTCAATGATAAACTTGTGATTTAGGATCCAAAAAAGGCATATTTTACGTGAATAAGAAGTATGAATTCCAATTTGGATATCATTGAGTGTGGTAACATATGATTGGCTACATAACCCCATTCTCAAGGAGTGAGACATTGGCAGACCTTGGACTTATTGGCAGCAACTCCCAGTCTGTTAAGCAGATAATGTATTTTTCAAGCGCTTTCATGTTTACTGTGATTATATTGCATTGTGGTTTAATTTGATTTGAGTAGTGTTTGATGTTGCTTGTCCACAGTATTGTCTTTTATTTTACCAGATGGATATGATTACCAAAAAATGACAAATATGAAAAAAATATATATATGAGAAATGAGATAAATACTCACACACACAAGATTGATGTGTACGTAGTGTTCCTTTGATTAACATTGATTGATGGCCGTGTGGAGTTTCTATGAGTATTCTTGTGTTTTGATACTGACCCCTTCCCACAGATCAGGCCTTACTGGATCAAACCCCTTTGCGTTCCTAACCTTGACAGTACAGCATAACTTAACCCACGACTTAAAGCTGTCCTCTTTTCAGTCTTTGTTTACCCCAATTTTTGGCATCCAGATTTCTCTCTAGGGGTGAATACAATCATTTTGCTGAATGAAAAGTTAGAGGTTATATCTGTCAGAGTAGGAGACAAGTTCAAGGAAGTAGAGATAAAACCTTAGGCCAAACTGAAGAGGGTGCTTGGCGTCTCTGAGGAGGGAGAGGCATATATATTACCATATCTGACATTGGGTGCTACACATTCCTTTATTAAATCCAATGCACCCACACGTTACAATTTTGAAAAAGATGGCTAATCACAACAAAGGGTGAGTAAAAGACTATCTTGTAAACATACAAAATATTAGCACACAACCCCAGATCAGCTGAGGTGGAAGTATGAACTGGATGCAGAGACAAAGAGGAGAAATGGGGCGGGGCGGAGGTTGCCGGAGCTGATGATGGCTCCCTAAAGGACGAGCTCCGCACTACCGACACACAAAATCCTGCACGAATCCGGCATTAGCAAAATATACATCAAAATATACATCAACTCACCAAAATGTGCCCAGTGTAACAGAGAAGATTCGCTGCCAGCAGTGCTGTTCCCGAAGCCTGAAGGAGCTGTGCAAGAAGTGCAGTGGACAAGACAGAGCGGCATGCTGACTGGACTGCACAGCCCTGGAGTCGCGTCCACCCGATGCCCGCCGGAAGTGCCACTTGACTGGGTGGCGGTGCCTGTGTGGGCTGGCCGGGGCCCTAGAGCGGCCCGGAACATCCTCAGAGAAGGCCATTGCCTGTGGAGTGAGCTTCGCTGCTGTCGGTGACTTCTTGCGTGAGGAGCGGCTGTGCAGCGGGCTCGCCCGGTTTGGGGCTGAGAGGAGCGTGTGCTTGGCGGTCGTGGCTCTCCCGCAACGGCAGATTTGAAACACGGTGAATGCGAAGGGGCGCCGCTGCTCTGGCATACATCCTGGGATCTGGGGGACACCGTCGGGCGGCCCGTCCTGCAGGGTACAGCGGCTGAGGTCTTGATACGGCGCAAGGAGTGAGGTATAATCTGATGTCCTCGATGCCTCACCCTGCACTGTTGACTGTTCATTGCTTACCGCTCAGCGTGGCCTGACTTGCTTTGATCTTGCCTTGAGACCTGGACGGGTCGTGCTGTGTGCGCTGGCCAGCCCCGGTATCGCCCCGTGGCTGACTGCTCCAGCTTCATCGAAGATTCTACCTGCGGCTTGCTGTCTCGGGGCATACCTATGGACTCCAATGCCAGGTGTCCACTGTCTTAAAATTACTGGGGGCCAGATTGTAGGTGCAGGTGGAGTGAATGCTTGCACGTTGACACAAGTGGTGGATGTTGGGAATCTATTGGCCACATCAGAGCCTGCCCCAGTAAACTTACGATCACCAAAGTAACTACTCACGCTGGGCACCCGTCCCCGAGCGGAGTGATACAAGACCAGTCTGATTGGCACGCCCCGCCTTTGCCTGAACCTGCTGCACCCCAAGATCCTATGCGCAAATGCGCTGGATTTCCCAGACTGGGCACTTCCTACTGTGGCTGGCAACTATGGGCAGAACTGACAAATCGCAGCCGAAATTAACTTTTGAACAGCGCAAGACTAGAGAGTGAGTACCGTCTGCCGATGAGGGAGAAAATGGCGGACACCGAGGGAGAGAGTCACAAGATGGCAATATAAAGTCTATACAAGCCTCGATGGAAAAAACCCTACAAACCTCGTTGGCAGTCTTGGGCACAAAGATGGACTACCTCTCCTACCGTATGGACAGGATGTCTGAAAGACTCGACAAACAGGTATCACAGAGGTGGAGGAGGCGCAGACGGAAATGGACATTGGCCACAAAAGTTTGGACAAAGCACTTCAGGTGCTGCAGGACAAAGCCGAAGACTTAGAAGAGAGGTCCCAAAGGAGTAACCTATGAATCACTGGCCTGCCGGAGTCGACACCAACCGGCAATATGGAACAATTTGTGGAGAAATTGTTGGTCCCGGTTCTCGGTAAATATGCCTTCTTGCCCATGTTAGTGGTCAAAAGAGCGCATCGCTCCTTGGGCCCGCATCCTGTGCCTGGAGCTCCTCCGAGGCTGATTATTGCAAAATTATTAAACTACCGCAACAGGGATGCAGTGCTGAGAGTAGCAAGGGAGAAGCAGTCTTTACACTATCAGGGTTCTACCCTCTCCCTATTTCCGGACATTACAATGAAGGTCCAGGAGGCGCGTCGCCTGTTTGCTCCACTCAAGAGAGAGTTAAAAGATCAAAATATAGACTATGCAATGCTATACCCGGCTCGTCTACGTGTCAACCGCCAGGGCCAGTCCCGTATCTTCACAGACCTCTAGATGCTGCAGAAAGCTATGAAAGACTGGTCTAAGGAACATCGGCGCAGTCCTGATAGAGAAGCCATGAATGGAGCGAATGGAGTACCCTTGAAAGAGCAAGATTGAACACTAACAAGACAGCGTCACAGAATAGCATCACGCAAATCTGGAGGATGGGGTGTGCTAATGCCCCATAAGAAATATCCCTGTTTTTGAGAGGTTTTGGGGGGATACATGGAACCAGAGTGTGGTGCAGTCATCCGGTTGCGCTTTTTCCCTCCCCCCCCTGGTTAGCCAACGGGTGTCTGGCTGAGATATGGACTTGGGTAACTGCTGAGTGGCACCGGTACAATCGGGGTATGATATGACTTTCTTTTTGCTAATGCTCATACTAGTCTTCTGGTGTGCGGAGGGGTTCAACAACTAAAGCAAGACAGATCAACAGTGCTTAGTTGGCAACCTCTGCCTACAAGTGTAACACACACTCAGGGTATTGTTGTTTCTTTCTCTTTGGTGGGAGGGATGGCTGATACTTGTGCCAAACAGCATTCTGTAATTTTTGTTCAGGTTTCTGTTTGTGGGAGTGGGAAGGGTTATGGCAGTTTCGGACAGCATGGCACACGTTTTCAATTGGGGGGTACTAGGGGTATTTTTCACCAGGTCAAGGTTGGTTTTGGTTTGGGGAGCTTTAGGGGTACTTTCCATCAGGCCAAAGTTGGGGGGGTCTTGATGTGGGTGAGCAGAGGGAGGTTATCGAGACTCAGAGGACTTGATGTAACTGCAGACAGACATGCACATTTGCTACACTACAGCTCTGTAAAGTACATGCACACAACATGGCAGCAATGACTGACTCTACGATGCACACAACTGTAGGCAATCAGGAACTGAAGGTGGACACTATTAGGACACTTACGTGGAATGCTAGGGGACTGAACGACCATAGTAAAGTCTGTAAAGTTCTTCCATACCTGACAAGACACGCAATTGATGTCGCCCTACTGCAGGAGACCCACCTCCCTCCCAACTCACCTATGCTACGCTACAGGGGGTTGCACGGCAATATTCATGACGCAGGCTTCACCACACATACACGAGGCGTCCTAACTTGGGTCAGCCCGAAATCTTATCTCACTCTCCATCATGTAATCACAGACACTGCTGGCAGATATACGGTTTCGAGGTGCTGCGGGAAAGGCATGGATATACTCATAGTAAATGGTTACGGACCTAACTTTGTAAATCCGGAATTTTTTACCGCACTGTCGGACAAAATAGGTTATCTTAGTGCAGGGGACCAACTTTGGGGGGGTGATTTTAATTTGGTTCTAGACCCTAAGCTGGATAGATCGGGTGGACCAGAGAGACACACTACAGCAGCGGCCAGGGCAGTGGAATCCGCGATGGTCAGGTTTGATCTTAGAGACGTTTGGTGCAAGAACACCCTCACCAGGGAGGCTTTACACACTACTCAGCGTACCATGCCATACATACTCGTATTGATTATTGGTTTGCTGCCAGGTCCCTTGGTGACAGGGTTTGCGTGTATCAGGTGCTACTTCGTACACTGTCGGATCATTCACCAATCCTACTGGTGATAGATACTCCTCACAGGCATATCCCACCTTTCACGTGGCGGTTTCCGCCATATTCACTGTTAGACACAGTGTTTAAGGAAGAATTTGCTGAGGCAATAGACAAGTTTTTCGATATGAATGTGGGTTCTGTTGACGACTACCAAGTAGTTTGGGAGGCCTTCAAAGTTTATTTGAGGGGGTCACAATATCAAAACACTTGGGTGTCCTGCGTTCTATATGACAACGCCTAACTGACTTAGAAGGTAAAATAAGAATCTTAGAAAGACAGCTCTTGACGGATACGGACGATACTGTCAGGAAGGAACTCTCGGACTTGCTAGAGGCATATCACACGACACCTGATGACGAAATGAAACACCTGGGTAAACACGCAACAGCTCGGGCGTATGGCAAAAGTGAGAGGCCGTGGTCAGTTCTGGCCCAGTTGATTAAGAAGCGGAGGGATAAGGTGCAAGTGGCCGAAGTTAGGTCAGCAGACGGTGAGATCTTAATGGAAGTTGCTGATGTGGCAGACAGATTCCACCAATACTACACAGAACTATATTCAATGCGTAGTGCTGCATCTGAGGACAAGATTATTGATTATTTAACACACATATAAAACTACCATGGCTTACTAACACGCATAGGGAATTCCTCATTAAACCAATTGAAAGTGACAAAATTCTACTAGCCCTGTCTAGTATGAGAGCGGGGAGTGTCCTTCTTTAGGGCCTTCCTGTCAGATCCAGTGTTAGCCTTGCTGGGCTACTCTAAAACAATACCAAAGGGAGTTAGACGTTTGGTAGATATGGGACTGCTGATGGCCAAACGCAGGGTGGCTTTCAATTGGTTTCGGGGTCCCGTCCCTACGATCACACAGTGGACATGTGATATGACATATTGCAGTACACAGACGGAACTCTTTAGTGACTTACTCCCACCACGCAACAGACCTAAAAACATTTGGGAGCTGTATAAGACTTATTCATTCGCTACAGCTAGTGAAGACACTGGGACACGAGACTGAGTACAGGGTAATGTTGTTATGGTACTAATAAAGTTCAAAGAATATGTTGTAGATTATTCTCACTACAGCTGGCCCTCACTACACCGGGACGACTTACGAGTATGGAGTATTAGTGTTGTGGTAAAGCCTCAGTCGCTGTTTACGCTTAAGATAAAAGGAGTCACAATTTTCATTGGGTCATACCGATTACACAATGTCATTATTCTGTATAATATGTGAAATGTACAAAGAACCCATGTACTTCTGAGTCTCTTTGTTGATTGTTCTAAGAAAATCAATAAAATAAATTACAAAAAAAAAAGAGGAGAAATGGGAGGATATCTTCAATAGAACATGTTCAACAGCCACAAAGTTCTCAGAAAGAAAAGAAATGGCAAACAATATGCTCTGTTTGTATCCAGGGCAGGCACTAGGGCGATACGGTCTGTGCCCCCACACCAAGCACTGAGTTGGGGGGGGAGCGAAGTGTTTTAAAGTACAATATGGTTTTAAAAGCACCTGCTGCTGTGTTTCTTGCCTCCATCAATTTTCAGGCAACCATAAAAATGTCGAGATAACTCTAGTGATTAATGGGCCTGCTGCAGAGAGATCGGTGTTTTATCATTAAGTAGGACAGGAGGTTAAAATGTCTGCTGCAAAACACATAGACCATGCAGATGACAAAGTGCATACAGTAAATAGGTCAGTGTGTTGCAGCTTATGCCAGAGAGCACCTTTTGTTACTTGCAGTTAATATGTTTAAATCCTAATATAGAACAGTGAGTTATTAACCATAATCAAAGAGCTGCATGCAAGCTGCAAGGTATAGACTGGAGCGTTATGATTTTTCCCCAGTATTTCACTATCATAATGTTGCAAAAACGGGTTCACTTGGGTAGAAATTCATTCTTATTAGTAAAGGCAACCCCCATCCATGGAGCTACATTTTAAATTCTGAGTTTGTGCTTTACTAGACCAAGCACTTTTAAACTATCCTGTCTACCAGAAATGGATGACTTGTGACTCCTACACCTTGTAATCCTCTGTCTGATGTAACATTTCCTATACTCTGATTTACACACTTATGATTCACTGTCTCTGTGGAGTATGTATGTGATGTAAATTGCTCTGACACCTTACACTGCTATGAGTGGGGCTATAAAACAAAAGAAATGCATGAGAGAAAGAGTGGGTATGGACACTTGAAGGGCACTGATAAAGGATGGTAGTGAGGGAATCCGTGGAGAAAGAGGCCATTGGGCGGTGCATACAAACTATGATGCACCGAGCGCCACCATACCTAAAACCGGCCCTGTGTGTATCTCCCACCAAACAGACTACATGGGTGTGATACACGCAAATTTGACAAAATCTGTTTGCCAGCTCACTAACACGCTTTCTGTTCTAATATTAAGGTAAGAATGGGATATTATTCATCTAAATATTGCAGATGCATCTAAGCCAAGTGGCACCATCAAAAGTATGGGTATCTTATGTCCTGTAGTTGAGGCAGTCATTCCAATCTTTATGTCTAAAGAGTCATTATTTCAGAACCAAAACAAGTCTCTCAGGTGTCCAAATGCTGCATATGTCAAATTATTTGGCTTCAGCTGCAATTTAACTAAATTAGGTTTAAAAGGGGATGCAACTCCTTACGTATCTAGTATTTCCAATAAGGTTGGGATCGTGATTGATGGGTCCACAAGTGACATCAATATGCTGTTAGCAAAGAGAGGTTACGTAGGTTTGTGTATCCAAGTAAAATTCCTTTAATTGTAATGTTCGGCTAGGTTTTCATAACTAATAGCTTGATAGCCAGAGCATTCAAGAGATGGGACATTGGACATCTCTGATTTGATTCTGTAAACCAAATAATGCAGAACATTACACTAGGATGGACATAATTAGCTAGTAAACCTCGACTTCAACCGTACCTGTATCAGACTGAGAAGCACATAACCCATTGTATATTCCAGACTTCCTTTACATATTTTCAGAATAATGCTGATTAATGCTATTGGCCTATACAAGGTACGTAGGGGCATATCAACAACAACCAGCGATAATTATCGCTGAGCGCACTTAGCGCTCAGATAATTATCGCCGGCTAGCGCCGATTTTTATCGCTGAGATAGCGTGCTATTAGCAATGCTTATCTCATCAGCGATAAAAATCCTAGGCTAACCGGCTAATGTGAGAATATTGCTGGAAATCCAGCGATAATCTCACGTTAGCTAGTTGATAGGGACTCACAAATTTAGCCATGATATCCACCTTCCATAGGATATCATGGCTAAGTCAGTCCTGAAGAGGCGTAAGGAAAGTAGCGATAACAGGGGTTATCGCTACTTTTCCTGACGCTATGCTTCATAGCGTTAGGCTTGCTGATAGGAGAAATGTCGCTTAGCGACATTTCTCCTGTCATGCCAGGTCAGGAACGCCCACTTTGCATCTCATTAGAGATGCAAAGCTGGGCGTTAGGAATCCTGACACTAAAGCAAGGTTTCACGCGTTAGCGTGACCTTGCTGATTAGGCGATAAAATTATCGCCGCTTTTCGGCCGAAAGCGGCCGCAAAAGCGGCGATAATTTTTTATCGCCTGCTTGTTGATATGCCCCGTAGTTTCTAATTTTCATAGGTTAGAGATTAAGGTACTGAATTAGAGTTTAATGGACTGGTACTCCATCACAAATGCCAACCAGTTCGACAAACTCTAAATCTAGCCATATAACTTTGTCTGCATCAGCCATTGTGAATGCAACCTTTCCCTTTTCTGTAAAGAAACAAAACCCTATTGTCAACATCGGAGCTTGCATAGGCTTGCATAGGATTTCGCAAATTATTCCCCTTCACATATCCCATATTAACCCACATTATCTCTACCCTATTGTTGGCATATTCCCAGTATGCATCTCATAGCTCTAAGGGTGTCCCCACTCCCTGATAAAATGATTTGAGTTTTGTCATTGTTAAAAAAGTATTGTCGTACCTTTCCCAATAGGCAGTGTGACAAAAATGATGGATCAATCCGTGAATAAATGCAGTGAACATGAATAAAAATGTACAATTCCCTTAGACTTGATGCAGTGTTCACCAACCATCTCTTACCCAGCCTACTGCAACTACTTTAATCTTTACAACATAATTTAGACCTAAGGACCACCTGATTAATCCCTTAAGGGTTGCATCACAGTCCACAGCTTTAAGAAAGTGGATTACTGTCAGAGTGAAGTCACAAGCAAGTCCTAAATTAATCTGTGCTCAACTCTATGGTAGCTTGGCAAAGAGCAGTCATACAACTTGGAGACAAAGTGTAAAATATGTTTGGAGCAATTCGCACAGTAATAAAGTGAAAAACAACATAAGAATAATCGCATACCAATTTAGAAAAATAGCGGCGCTTCTGAAAAGGCTGCGATGTGAAGTCCTGCGGTTCTGATGCTGACTTAGGTGAGAAAATGCATCGCACTGAGAATCCAATGCGGAGTTCTGGAAGGCATTGTGTTGTGCTGCATTAGTTCTGCTAAGGACAGGGGTGGCACCACATGGTAGGTTAGGACTCACAGCTGGCACAGTGCAGGTGCTCTGTTCAAGGCTTTTGGAGCCTGTTCTGTACCTGAGGCCCTGATCAGGAGGCCCAAAAACTAGTCCTTGGAGTCACTCTGGGAGCTTTGGTTCAGCAGGGCAGCACAGCAGGGCAGCATAGTGGCAGTCCTTCTGGCAGAAAAACCTCATAGCAATCCTTCTTCTGAGGCTTCCACAGGTACCAATGTCTACTGAAGTGTTGGATCTGAGGGTCCATTAAATATAAATAAACACTATGAGGAGTACTCCCTAGGAGGTACCTAAGTGCCTCCAGGTTGAGGAGAGGTGCAATGAAAAGACAGAGTTTGTCCTTATTTGGAAGACCCCTCACTCACCAACCTAGTTGGTGACATGCTTCATCATTGGGGTCCCACCCGGATAGCCGAATGCCATCCGGGTGTGCTGCGACACCTGTTTACAGTGGAGCTGGTTTTTTTCTTGTGGTGTGTGCCAGTGAAAAGGTGATTTAAAAATTGGCCAAGTTTAACTCTTTAAGAGTAAAGAATCTTTTAATCTAGAGCAACTGGACAATGGTAAAAAAAATAAAAATTGGGAGATACCGTTTGGGATTAAACTGACCCAAGGTATCTTAATAAGTGAAGTACAGTGAAAAAAAGGGGGTGGTGGTCTACAAGTTTCAACCAAGTGGAAAAAATATCCAGGTTTTCGTCAGGACCGGTATTGATAACCAGGGCGGTCTACACACGCTAAGGTGTACCCTACCCTTGGTTAAATTAGAAACCCCTCCTGTACTTACAGTGGGGAAACACCCTTCCGTGAAATCCGGGACGCCGATGCGGGTCACGGTCTAGGCACAACAGCCGAGTCTGTTCCACACGCAATCGTGTTAGGAACTAGCTTCCTGACCCCGGCACCCTTGAGGCATGTGTTTCTAGCGTCGCTAGCACTTTTCCCTTCTAGGATTTCATGTAGACCACCACCCCCTTTTTTTCACTGTACTTCACTTATTAAGATACCTTGGGTCAGTTTAATCCCAAACGGTATCTCCCCAAAATATTTTTTTTTTTAACATTGTCAGTTGCTCTAGATGAAAAGATTCTTTACTCTTAAAGAGTTAAACTTGGCCAATTTTTAAATCACCTTGAGAGCTAGCTTCTCTTCTAATTCCAAGGTCATGTCTTATCACAGATTCAACCACTCACTCTCTTCGGTCCTTCCTAGCATTATGGTCTGCCCTATCTACTCCTTGCTCAGGGCATCGACTCTCGGGATGTCATCCATGCTTCCATGACAGGAGTCATGCCATCTAGGATTGTGGCTGGCACATGTATGCTGCCCGGTTGTGACTTGTGACACCCCATCTCCAGCACAGCCAATCCTACCCCAATTCAGGAACCTCAAATGCTGTGACAGTATACTCCATCTGTGAGGCAGGCTTCTGTGGTATTCATGCATCAGCAGCAGAATTTGAGGATCGCGTGACTCAAGGATCTACTGTAGGATTTGATAATAATGGGACTTGAGGCTCTACTTAAGGATACAAGGATCTCAAAGTCTATGAAAGCAAAACCAAAGGTGTGAGATGGTGCTTGCCTTCCATTCCTGTTTATGAGAGAAAACACTGGGACTCTGTTCATGGCATGCATTGTTCTGCTTTGGTTCATCTGTGTTTCTGGCTCTCCATATGAGACAATCTTCAAGTTGGACTCCAAGGTTATATTTTCAACAATTTTCTGAAACTTGTTCTTCACTGAACAGAATTTACCCACATCTGTGAACACTTCAAGGAATTTCCTTTCATACCTGAAGCTCTTTAATCTCTTCCAGTTCTGTCTTCAGAGGACTCAGAGGAGTGATTAGCTACCAAAAGTTAGGTTTATTAGTTTGGATTGTGAAAATTGTTTGATTCTAGAACTGTCACTTTCACCTATATACTGAAACACTGCCTCACTTTCTAAGTTGTTCTGTAACAAATGTATCTTGGGCCTTCATAGTGTTATCTATTTACCCTGAATGAACCTTTGTTTTTGTTCAGTTCCTTAAATTGTGGAGCTTTAACAAATTTGTACCAGACAGAGGAACAGGACCAATGTCGCAACAATTCCCTTAGCTTTAACAAGATAAAGGTAATGTGCCATTTATACATTGAGCGTTTTCTATAATGCATCTGTTGTTAAAGCGACTTGTCTGTATTTTTTCAGTTTCTGTAGAATGTTCCAATTCATGTGAAATACAAACTGCATGCAATTGAAATTGTTATAAGAACAGAGAGTAATAGTAGGTTTGTGTTCTGTTTGATATAAAAGAGCTGTCACTCGCAAGAGACTACAGAAAACTTGAGAGAGCTTCCATATGACAAGCTGAGCTGTCAGATTACAACCCGAGGACTTCTTTTCTCATAGCCCTATGTAATGTTGTCTGAGCATGTAATGATGGAACTTTTGCTGCTCCTAATGGACTCCGTAGAACTGTGACATAAGCATTAGGCTGTAGTGAATTGAATGCAGGTTTAGAATGTTGAATTTGCGGTTACACACAGAACAATAAAGATGTGTTATACAAAGCTCTGTGTGTGCCATAGTCATTGGTGAGTACCCAGGCTGGGGAGGGCGCTACAACTGGTGAAGAGATAGGGCATAAGTAACCTGAAGATCGGCAGTGCTCTCCCAGAGAGTTTGCCGTGGTTCCACAAACTGCTTGTGTGTGCCATGTGTGCCTCCGGCGAAGTGCAGAATAGATGTTTGGTGTATGTGAAGTCAAAGCACAGCCCCAGTTCCATGAAAAGCATTTGATGTTAATGAAAGCCTCACATCAGTGGTCGAGAATCTGCTGAGAAGGCCACAGAAAGAAGTACTGCACTACTACGCAATTCAAAGCCAGACATTCATACAGAGTGTCAACCCTATAAGAGGATGCAACCAGGTTTTGAAATAGCAGCAACGTGCAAGATAACACTATGAACAGAAGAGCTGTGCAGCAGAAATCAACCAGGTGTCAGACAGCACAAAGGGTCACTGAAAGGCAAAGTGATACAAGAAACAGTCATCTGCTTACCAGTTGTGAGTGAAGAGAGACCTTGTGCTACTGCACTGAGGACAATCAACCCCAGAGAAAGCACCCAAGGTTCTGCTTGCGGAGCTGTACATACTTGAAGTGACATGCTATCAAAGCTGCTGGGTGGGTGCTGAGGGCACCCTTGGAGACCAAGAGTGAGGTTGAGGTTGCATTGGGGACTTGATCTGGTTGAAGCAGTTTCTAGCGGACAGCAGACGGTGTTGGACGAAACTCCACCCTCAGTATCAGCCAATCTTGTAAATGGTTACAATGCTGCTGCCTTCTTGAAACCACCACTGCCATTCGATACCACCAAAAAGTTGAATATTGGTGACAGATGGACTGGCCTGTCTGGCTAGAGACATTTGATGATTTCATCTATTTGATTGAAAACAAGTAATAAGAACATTTTCAAGTTCCTTAAGAATATTGCAGGTGAAGGCATGAAAAAAAGCCTGAACGAAAATGCCGCGAGCCAACAAAATTACAAACAGTCAAATCAAAGCAGACTGAAGATACATCTTCAGTCAACAAAGACAGAAAGCTGGTGAGACCATCAATGCATTTGTTGAGAGACTGGATACACTCATCAAACATTGTAAGTTCAATGAATTTAGTGATGAGGAAGCTAGATGCCTCAGAGTGACTGACAGATGCTTGTCAGATTTGGTCAGATGACGAATGCGGATAGAAAATCTAAGGGCTTGATTATGAGTTTGATGGTGAGGGAGCGGGCCTCCATGGTACTGCCTCACTACCACACCACCAAATCTCACTGCCGACCGCCTCCAGATTACGAGTTGCCTTGTAGTCTGCTGGGTAGTCCTTTGGTATTCCCCCGGCGGTGCTTATTAAAAAGGCACCGCAGTGGAAGCGCCAAAGCTCGTTCATGCACTGCATCGACTGTGCAGTCCATGCCACGCAGGAAAGGGGGCCTCGCCACCATCAAAACTGTGGTGGTGAGGAAACTCTAAGATATGCTTTGCACTGCCAAGCATATTAGGAGCCTCAGACTACCACGCCACCTCTGGGGATCACAGATCCCTGGTAGCTGCCACAGTTCAATGGTGGCCCCACAACCATAGTTGTAATTCGGCGGTCGGACTGCCGGTGCAGCAGTCCACGACCACCACCTCATCTCCACCACGGGTTTAGAAGTCCAATGGACCGCCAAACTCGTAATTAGGCCCTTAGTTTGGAGTGAGTTCTCATGGCTGTCAGAGCTGATCGACAAGCTGAATCAGTCATGAATGTGAGAAATAAGCCAAAGCACAAGACTGAGGGAAACCGAGTGAATTCACCACAGAAAAGAAGCTGTGCTTCAGGTGTGGATTTTCATTTACACAAAGGTAAATGTCCTGCCATTGGCAGGTCTGCAAAGGCTGTGAAAAGGAGAAACATTTTGTGATGGCGTGCAAGACAAAATAAAAAAAAAATTGTGCATCATGGCACAAAGACAAAAGGACTGCTCGAATGTTCCAGAAGCGATGCTTGATGCATGCCCATTAATGCGAAGCGGCCACATGAGCGGAGGCAAATCACCTCCAAACGAAGTCAATCGACATCTAAATCTTCGTCAAATAGTTCTTCCTTGTCAATATCAAGTGACAGTGAAGAAGATGGGTGTGCCATCTTGATGTTTACCTCAGAGAAGCAAGCGCATCTGCGTGGATATGCGCAAGCGAACATGGCCATTAACATCCAGGTTCACACATTGGGCAAATGTATTCTCTTGCCTAGATCTGAATAAAGGATATCATCAGTTGGAACTCAAGGAGAATTGCAGGTACATCACAACCTTTTCTACACATGCTGGTCGGTTCTTTTACAAGAGACTACGGATGGTGTGTCATCAACTACATAGTTATTCCAAGATGTCAATCGATGTATCACACAGCTTGTCATAAATGCTTTTGATAACGGTGATGACAAAATGGTATTCAGAGCTACACAGAAGGAGCATGACAAAACTGTCACTCAAGTGTGTCAGTTGCTCACTGATGCCGATTTAACTGGAAATGTGAGTCCCATGAGAAAAGCTCAAACACCTGATCCTGCTAAAGTGCAAGCGCTATTGACTTCCACAAGACGTTTCCATGTTATTTTCATTTCTTGACATGGCCCGTTATTGCTCTAGATACATTAGAGACTATGCAACTGTCAGTGCACCATTAGGAGACAACTACAAAGATTGTTTCTTTTATTTGGTCACAGGAGTGGGAGCAAAGCTTCCGGAAAATCAAACAAGCTATTGGGAATGCTACCAGAATGGCATATTTTGATCCAAAACTTCATACTGAGGCTGTTGTTGGCGCTAGCCTTGTCGGGTTGGATGCCATCCTTGCACAGCACAGCCAAATGTTCAAACGTGTATTGTGTCATAGGCCAGCTGAAGTTTGCCCCAAACTGAACGTGTTTGCTCCCAACCTTAGAAAGAGAACATGGCAGTGGTGTGGCTTGTGAACATTTCCACGTATTCTTGTATGGGAAGCATTTCATGCTTGCGACTGATCATCAAGCATTATTGACTATGTTTGGAAATCCAAAAGCAAAAGTACCTCCGTGCATTGAACACTGGGGTTCATGATTGCAAGAATACAACTACACCAATGTGCATCGTCCAGGGAAAGATCAGAACACTGCCCACTACATTTTACAAGTGGTTTCTAGAATGCCCTGACCCCATTCAAAGACGGATGAAGCCTAGATAAATTTCATAGTGAAATCAAGCACTCCAGCTTCCATTTCGATAGAACAAATTGTCACTGCCACAAATCACGATAGTTACATGCTGAAATTGAAAGACATTATAAGACATCTGGCTTGGTACCCTTTGCCGTCGACAATGAATATCAAAAGTCTAAGAATATCAAAGATGAATTGTCCATTACTCTGGAAAGTATTAGTCTATTAGGGTTAAGAATTGTCATTCCGGAGAGTCTGCGAAAACAGATAATTGAAGTGGCCCATGAAGGACATCGTGGAATTGTTGCCGCCATACTGAGTCTGGTTTCCACATCTCAATGAGGGGGTTAAAAAAGGAATTAGAGGCCTGACATCCATGCAACTGCCTATCATTGAAAACCATCCAACACCCGTTAAGCATGTCACAGTTGCCAAGGCATGCATGGGAAAGAATTGTAGTGGACTTCTTCTGTCCTCTTGACAACAGACATCACCAGATTGTGACCATTGATGAACATTCCTGTTTTTCACTGGTTGACGATCCCTCATCTATCACTCAAGAATGTGTCAATGAGAGATTATGTTTTATCAAAGAGAAATAGCTCTGGAGTGGGTGCTCCTAGCGTGTGTTTGTTTTGGAAAGGAAACACATTATGTTTATAGTAAGGCCCCCACTCACCAACCTAGTTAGTGACATGCTTCATCATCGGGCCCCACCCAAGGCACCGAGTGCACCTTGGGTGTGATACGACGCCTGGATACACAGGAAAGCGCCACTAGAAGAAATTCTCCTCTACCACATATCACACCTTAGTGCATGTATCACAAATATGGTCTTTTAATAACACGTTTTTAGACCACTCACTTTGCACTACACATAGGTCCTGAAGAAAGCCACACCACTAAGAAAGCATGGCTGAAACATGTTGACCGACTAGGGTATTGGAGTTACCTTAAGATTTCCTTAAATATCTGACTCTCGTTTTTATTAACTGCCAAGGGCCCACTCATTAAAATGGTCATTTTTTTTATCCCAGGGGCCCTTAGGACAGCTTTTTCAACATTCACTCACTTCCTTACACCGCACTCTCACGGCACAATACCAGCTCCGCTGTATCCAGGCATCGTAGCACACCCAAGGTGCAGTCGGTGCCTTGGGTGGGGCCTGATGATAAAGCATGTCACCAACTAGGTTGGTGAGTGAGGGTCTTACTATAAACATAATGTGTTTCCTTTCCAAAACAAACTTACACTAGGAGCACTCACTCCAGAGCTAGCTCTCTTTGATGATACATATATACCAGGGGAAGTGAACTGGCTCCAGTACCTTTCCTCCCTCTCCTTTTGATTCTTATTATCAATGAGAGATTAGAAAGCATCTTTGTGACCTCGCGTGTTCCTGTGATCTTAAAGTCTGGCAAAAGCCCACTTTTCAACAGTCAGCAATTCAAATACATTCTCAGTCATCTTAATGTGAAGCATTAGAAGAGCACTCCTCTGTGGTCATAAGCCAATGGCCTTGTCGAACGGTTCATGAGTACTCTTAAGATAGCTGTCCAGCATGCTGTATCAGAAAAGCTCGATTTTAAAACTGTTCTAAATTCCACTCTTTGGGCTTACCGCTCACTCACTCATATACAGATGACAGCCCTTCAACCTTGATGTTCGGGAAAGCCACGATGAACAAGCTACCTCAATGGCCCAACAGAAGAGCAAATATCGAGAAAGAAACATGCATGAATACCAGGGTAGTAAGAGGAAAATGAAAGCTTAGGCAGAAAGGTTTTGACATGCATGAGATATCACCTTCATGAAAGGAGATCGAGTTCCTATGCATCAGCATATAAAATGAAAGTCCCTTGCTCCTTTTGATTCTGAACTATTTCATGTTGTGGCCTGCAAAGAACACAACATGGTGACCTCCCATCATCCCTGGAAGTCCATTACATGAGATTCCTTGAATTTCAGACGTGTGGGTCATCGCTTGTCAGGCACTTATGTCATCGTAGAGACTTGGTCTCAAAAGACAAGTGAAGAACCTCTGACTGCTGCTGTCTCTCCAGCACCAAAGCAAAAGCAATAGTTGATGGACAGAATGCAGAACAACGTCATACATTCACCCCAGTACAGAGATCTGGGCCTAAATCCATTATTGTTTTGCTCACCATGCCATTCCAGTCCTCCCTGGACTGGAAAGAAGCATCCTAGGACCGGTTTCGGGGTTTCACCCCTCTTCAGCCAGGATAGCTTGATTCCCGTGGCAGGGAGAGCACGGGACCCACGTCTGGGCATACCCGTCCCACTTGGGGTGACAAATGCAAAAACAACAGTTGATGGACAGAATGCAGAATAATGTCATACATTCACCCCAGTACAGAGATCTGGGCCTAAATCCATAGTTTTTTTGCTCACCATGCCATTCCAGTTTGAACCCAGCCATATGCAAATCAGTCTTGACCCTGTGCCTCATGGTAACAGTCCAGACCGAACTGCCAAGCCAGGTCCTCCCAGGACTTGAAACAGGCATCCTAGGACCGGTTTCAGGGTTTCACCCCTCTTCAGCCAGGATAGCTTGATTCCAGTGGCATGGAGAGCACGGGACCCACGTCTGGGCATACCCATCCCACTCGGGGTGACAAATGCAAAAACAGCAGTGGATGGGCAGAATGCAGAACAATATCATACAGTCGCCCCAGTACAGAGATCTGGGCCTAAATCCTTTGTGAAACCCCGAAACGGATCCTAGGATGCTTGTTTCCAGTCTAGGGAGGACCTGGCTTGGCAGTTCGGGATGGACTGTTCCCATGAGGCACAGGGTAAAGACTGATTTGCATATGGCCAGGTTTTAACTGGGGTGGCATGGTGAGCAAAAGAATAATGGATTTAACCCAGATCTCTTGACTGGGGGTGAATGTTTTGATTTGTTCTGCATTCCGTCCATCAATTGTGTGTCTTTTGCTTTCTCACCCAAAGTGCGCCAGGCATGCCCAGACGTGGGTCCTGGGCTCACTGTGCCACTGGAATCAAGTTTCCTGGCTAAAGAGGGGTGAAACCCCGAAACCGATCCTATGATGCTTGTTTCCGATCCAGGGAGGACCTGGCTAGGTAGTTTGGGCTGGACTGTTCCAATGAGGCACAGGGTTAAGACTGACTTGCATATGGCCAGGTCTAAACTGTGGTGGCATGGTGAGCAAAAGAATGATGGATTTAACCCAGATCTCTTGACTGGGGGTGAATGTTATGATTTGTTCTGCATTCCGTCCATCGATTGTGTGTCTTTTGCTTTCTCGCCCAAAGTGCACCAGGTATGTCCAGACGTGGGTCCTAGGCTCACTGTGCCACTGGAATCAAGCTATCCTGGCTGAAGAGAGGTGAAACCCCGAAACCGGTCCTAGGATGCATGTTTCCAGTCCAGGGAGGACCTGGCTTGGCAGTTCGGGCTGGACTGTTCCCATGAGGCACAGGCTCAAGACTGATTTGTATATGGCCAGGTCTAAACTGGGGTGGCATGGTGAGCAAAAGAATGATGGATTTAACCCAGATCTCTTGACTGGGGGTGAATGTATTCATTTGTTCTGCATTCCGTCCATCAATTGTGTGTCTTTTGCTGTCTCTCCAGCACCAACACAAGTCATGGACAATTCCACTGCCGATCCCCAGTATCTGCAGACAGAGTCGGAAACTTGTGATCCACATCCCATGAAGACTCATCAGAGCTATAATTGTATATATTTGGAAAGAATTTTTATTTTTCATTTAACAATGGGGGGAAATGTAGTGTCTTGTGAGCATGCAATGACATAACCTTTGTGGCTCCTGATGGACTCCAAAGAAATTCGACATAAGCATTAGAGCATAGTTAATTGAATGAAGGTTTAGAATGTTGAGTTTGTGTTTACATTCAGAAGAATAAAGAAGCGTTATACTAACCTCTGTGTGTGGCATAGTCATTGGTGAGTACCCAGGGTGGGGAGGACACTACACCCTACACACTTTTATCAGGTAAGAAGAATGGTGAGCTCCATGTGAGTCCTGCAACAGTATTCAGATCAATAGGTTAGTGGTAATGTGAGTCTGGCAGAAGTCAAACCCTCAGAACCTTGCTGCCCAAAATACATAGATCCAGGACTTCCTGACCACATAGGGCCCTAGAGGATGACAGTCACAACTTACCTGCCAAAGCCACTCTAGCTAGCATTCATGCCAAGTTACAGACCTCTGTCTAGAGATTCATTCTAAAAGGCAGAAAAGGAAAGGCCGGTTGTACACTGGTCTCTGCTCAGACCCCTTCTGTAACCAGCTCACCTTCTGACACGCAATCCTCATCTCAGTCTTGCTAGTTTAATTACCAAATGAACCAAGCTTTTGGCTTTGAACGTGGTCACCTCAACTCCTGTCTCCACATGGCACTTCCATGGTGATACTGCAAGTAGAGTTGTTGTGTCAACCAGATGAATTCTCCAATGGTTCATCAATGGTAGCCTTTATATTGTCATATTCAGGAGCAAGTGAGACAAGAGAAAGTTGTTAGTGAAACAGACATATGTTGGTGTGGTGGACAATACGTTGATAATAAGTTAATTTAAACAAAAAAATAAGGATCTCCTTTCTTAACTAACCTTGGTATTTAATCTTCTCGATTTAATGTAGTTTTTTATTATGACTGACAACATGTCCTGGCACAGATAGTTGATCCTCCTGATTATTTTGGTTACTTGATTATTTTAGTAATGAAACTAGATCACAAACTTGGAGATAGAAAGTAAGATATTTTCATTTGTCAGGATGAAAATGATAGTAAGCTATGCCCCACCACCAATGGGCCAAAGGCTATGTAGACTGGAGGAGTGCATCATTCTCTGAGGAAGTGAGAGAAAGAGAAATATTGGAAGCAAAATTTGAGCTTATATTGCAGCAAATCAGTACACTTTGCTAAGGAATATCCTGCAGAACCTAAATCAAACAAAGCACTTACAATATCAATAGATACAACCTTGGAGCTTTAGAAAACACCTACAGCAGATAGCCAGTGAGACCCCTCTTTTGGGGGCAAATCCAGTTCCAGTCTCTCATATTCAGGCCAGCATATTGAACCAAGAATATTGTTTATCGGCCCACACCTGTTATCTTGACCCTGTTTATACAGCATGGAGTATCTATATATGCTTTTCCTAGACTGAGTTGCAACAGAACATTTTATAGCTATTGTACTGAACTGTCCTCAGGACTTAGGGCCTGATTAGGAGTTTGGCAGTCTCGCAGCGGGCCGCCATGCCAGCGCCATGCTGTGAGACCGCCAAACCCGTAGTCTGACCACCTGCCATGATTACGAGTATAATCCTGGCTGGAGGCCCAGTGATGGTGGTCCCGTTTTGGTGCCTTTATAAGGCTCATAGGAGCACCGCAACATGTTCCTGCAAGGACAAAAATGCACAATATTGTGCATTTTTGTCTGTGCAGGAACAGGGGAAGCAAAAATACAGGGGGTCACAATATGTGCACCCCTGAATATACCACCATGCACAGAGACAATCAGAGGGCCCTCTATGGACCCCCTGAGTTGTCACACCACCATCCTTTTCAAGGTGGGGCTCACCGCAGTGTAAGGGGTCGCAGTGAGGAAACTTGTAATATGCTCAGCAGTGCTGCAGCGGCACTGCCAGCATATTGGTGCCTCAGACTACTGTCTGGTAGTGGTAGCAGTGGTCCAGTGGGGGTACAACCACTGTGCTTGTATTACAGCAGGTGGCCCGCCGGTCTGCTGGTCCACCAACTACCACCAAGGGTCTGCCGAACTTATAATTAGGCCCTATGTCCTTATGAAACATAACTCATTACAATGAAATGTGATAATGGCCATGTTAAAAGACTTATTTTTGAACTCATTGACACTCCTTTATTTGGTATCATACTAGATATCCCTTTGTTCTAAGCACATAGTGCAAATTTTTATACTGGTAGAAAGTGATCCTTGACACTATTTATTAGGAACCTACATGGTTGCTTATCTCAGTGTCTTATGAATTGGTGAAAACCATTTGTGAGGGTTGTCTGCCACCTTGTTGAAGTGATTTCCTAGGTGTTGTCAGGAAAACAAAAGTTAGTGTTTTGCCTCCATGCTGGCATTTGACTACCAGATAAACCTCAAACAGCAGCAATCTCACCATGCAGTCAAGTATACACCATAACCGAGAAAGAAATTAACATAAGACAAAATATCTAGATGAGCTCCTGGTGAATGGATTTATTGGACACTCATCTTATCTGATGGACTCACTGCATTCATACTGAAAAAAAACAGATAAGTCAGTACTTGTATAGACTACAGAACCCAGAAGAAAATCACTATAGAGAACAGGTATTCATTATTATTGATCCGGGCTTTCCTGTACCAAGTACAATAGGCAGCCATTTATACAAAAGTGTACCCATGTGGGGCATTCCAATTGGTAAGAGTCCAAGAAGGAGATGAATTGGAGAACGCATTTGTATGAAATACGGTCTCTGCGAGTACACTGTTGTGCCTTTTGGCTCTGTAATGCTCCAGCAGGATTCCATTTCTTTTTGATAAAAGAGATCCTGCATGACTTTCTGGACATATTTGTGGTTGTCTACATAGGCAACATTTTAATCTACTCCAATACTGAAACTAAACTAGTTGAACTGGTCCAGACTGTCTTTCAACATCTATGTGAGCACCATCTTGTCACTAAGCTTGGATAATTTCTTTTTCACACTTTGAATGTTGAATTTCTAGTATTCTTTATCAAGTAGACCAAAGAATGTTTGAAAGTATTTTAAAATGGTCTTCACCCTCTTCCATCAAGGAAATTCATAGCTTCCCTCTGCCGCCATCTTTGCGGTCAGTAGCAAACACAGTTTTGTGCATGTTTGACACTATCAATGGGTTGTTCATGCCCTACTAAATTTCATCGCATTGACTGGTGGATTTCATGGCATTCCGGCAGCAAACATTCAGATATATATGCAAGCGGTAACTTGTGTCTGACATCCAGCACTCGGTGATCAATTACCTGACAATCAATGCCTTATTGGAGGTTTTTCTCTTGTCTTTCATCTCCAATTTGAAAATTGTCTTTAGTTCCAACTGAGGTTCTTGTAGAAATGACTATAGATTTTTTTTATCACATATGTGAATATGTGAAATATTATGTTCTTTTATTTATTTCGACATTATGATACCAGAATACCATAACCTAAATATCGCCTGACAAAAATATTGTTTCCTAACTATTGCTTTCAAAGATATTGCCCTGTTAGGATTAATAATAAAAATGTTTACTTTAGCACTGCTACCCAGTGCTAAAATGCTGTGCTCTCTCCTTAAAACACGGTAGAATTGGATGACACTCAATTGGCACATTTAATTTACCTGTAAGTCCCTAGAAAAGTGTTACCGCCTGTACCCAGGGTCTGTACATTAAATGCTACTACTGGGCCTGCAGCACTGATTGTTCCTTAGAATTAAGTAGCCCTTTAAACACGTCTCAGGCCTACATTTACAGCCTGTGTGCGCAGTCATAAACTGCCATTTCGACCTAGCAAAATAAACCTTGTGCCAGGCCTAAACCTTCTTTTTAACATATATTTCACCCATGGTGTAGGCACTAAACAGGCAAGAAGGCAGGGAGCAACATATTTAAAAAGTAGAACATGTACTTTTAAGTGTTACATGTCCTGGTAGTAAAAAAACTCAAAGTCATTTTTCAATCCTGCAAGGCCTCCCTCACCCACAGGATAGCACTGGAATTGCCTTATTACATTTATTAAGCTGCAACTATTCAATTGGGAGCAGGTAGACAGGCCGAGTTTGGTGTCTAAAGAATTGTAATTAAAACCCCTCTTTAATTGCAAAGTTGTATTTTTAATCACAATTCTGAAAATGCCACTTTTATAAAGTTGGCCTGTGCTTGTCCTAACTATTTGGTGCCTATACCCTGTTCCTGGGTCACATGCCTAGGTGTAGGTGGCAGTGGTCTTTGTGTATTGCTTCCAGACAGTGAGACAAAGGGAAGCCACGTGTTGTCAGGATCGGCCACTTTGAGTTAACAAGTGGGAGGAGCTGTCACCTACTGTACTCGCACATCACTCACACAAAGGGTTTGACATTGATCTATGGTGACACCAGACAAGCTGGGACCAGGAGATGGAGGAAATGAATGCCTGGCACCTCAGGGGATGGAAACCTCTAGAAGCTTCCTTCACTTCAAATTAGGCACCAGGTGTAAATGGTGGACTCTTAGACCTGACTATTCAGTACACTTATGGACCTGTGGACTCTCCCACGAAGTAGGACTACTATGCTGCTGAAAGGACTGCCACTCTGCTTTGAAGGACTGCTGTGTGCTGCCCTCTTGACAGGGTTAGAAGGATTGGACCTCTATCTGTTGAACACAGGACCCTAGATTGACACCAAGGGCTAGTTGGGTGGTCTCCTGACTAAAGCCTCAGGGAGAAAAGGTTCTAACAATCTTGAACCTGGCACCTGGACTCTGTCATCTGTGAGTCTTACCTTGCCTAATGGTGTCATCCCAGTCCTGGACCCTTGGAGGTATGACTGAAAGTGCTTTGCCAGCCCATCTGTAGATCCAGAAGAACTAACACAGCTCCTCTGCACTGCAGTGCCACCCCAAGCAGATCTGATACATCGTCATATGCTGCACGGACTTTCCAGATGCAAGGACTTCGCACTGCAGCTCCATCGTAACTGCTGCTGTGCGATGTATTCACGATGCAGGCCCTTACATTGTAAGCCTGTCATAAACAGCAGCCTCAGTTCACATCTCAAGGCCCCTAGTTGACAGCCTCCTTGATGACAAAGAGACCTACCTCATGAATATGAATGATTTGGGTCTATTTGCGACCGACTGGGAATCTCAAAATCTGTGAAGCACACAATAGTATATGGGTGTTTGCAACTGGTCTATATATGTTAGTTGTTTGCTCATATGTTCAACTTTTCACTAGACTTATGTTCCTCCATAGTTTGCCTTCAATTATATTTTTTCAGTGTAAATAAAATATAACTAGCTGACAGATAGCCACAATTGCTAATCCCTGTATCCAGAAATACTATTTCCTGAATTCTAGGGTATTAATATAATACATTAAATTGTGCCCCGGAAGGCATCATACTGCTGATATTGCTTCAATTTGTTTGGCTCCTAACCAGTAAACCTCTATCTAGGAGATTCATGCTGTTATGTTATGTGTATTAGTATAGCCTGCTAATCACCCATGAGGGTATTCCAGTGCTTTGCAGGTGAAAACGGTAGCTGTCACCTTTGGGTGAGTATTCAGAAAGGCAGGCCTTCAGCTTATTATGTAACTTGAGGAGTGAAGAGGAGGCCCTGATGTGATTGGGAGGTCGTTTCATGCCTTGTGGGTCTTGCAGGAGAAAGCGCATATGTCGCTTTGTGGATGCAGGGTATGTGTGATAGTGAGAGTCAGGCTGAGCGAAGGTTGATGTAAGTGAATAAGGCTGCTGATGCTGGCAGGGCTCATGTTGTGTAGAGCTTTGTATGCGTGTGGGAGGAATTTGAACTGGGTACATTTGCGTATGAGAAGCAAGTGAAGTTCTCTGATTTGTGGGGTCATATGGGGGCAGTGAGGTAGGGTAAGGACGAGCCTTGCAGTGATTTTTTGGATGTTGTGGTGCCTGTTCAGCAGCTTGTTCAGAATTTCTATAGAGACTATGTTGTAGTCAATTCTGCTGGGAATCAAGGCCTGTGTTACTGTCTTCCTGGTGTTTACTGGTAGTAATTTGAAGATCTTTCACAGCATCCTCAGGATGTTGAAGCAAGCGAGGTCACTGCATTTACTTGGACTATCATCTTGAGCTTGTTGTCCAAGACGAATCCAAGATTTCTGGCATTGGTGGTGGTGATGGGGGTGAGGCCGAGGTCCACCAGCCAGCAGGAAGAGTCCCAGGCCAAGGCATTTCTTCCAAAGATGACTACATCAGTTTTGTCTCTGTTAAGTTTGAGGAAGTTGGATTTGATCCAAATTGCAACCGCTGTCATGCAGGTGGCAAAGCTGGTTTTTATTGTGGGGGTCTTGTCTGACAGGGAGAGTATCAGTTGGGTGTCGTCTCCTTAGGAGAGTATGCTGATGTTTTATGATCTGATGAGGTCCACCAGCAGGGTTCATGTAGATGTTGAAAAGCATCGGGCTGAGGTTAGATCCCTGGGCGATTCTGAATATGAGGCTCTTGGCCTCCGATGAGTAGGATGGCAGGTTGAATTTTGGGATTTTTCCTGTGAGACAGGAGAAGATCCAGTTGAGGGCAGGTCCTTAGATGACTTCTTCATGTAGTATTCTGATCAGAGTGGAGTGGCAGAATGTGTTGAAGGTCGCTGAGAGGTAGAGCAGCATAAGTGTCACTGTATCTCTACGATAGATGATAAGCCTAATGTCATCTGTGGCTGCAATGAGGTAGGTCTTGGTACTGTTTTTGGGTCAGGAAACATATTGTGTGGTGTGCAGGAGCTGTTGTGCATTGAGATAGTGAAAGCGTTGTTTTTTGATAGCTTTCTCCATGACCTTGGCTGGGTAGAATAGAACGAAGATTGGACAGTAGTTAGTTAATTGAGTGGGGTCTACCGAAGGTTTCTTTAATAGTGCGTTGACCCTCACATGTTTCCAGGCATCTGGGAACATTCAGAAGTGATGGAATTATTCAGGATGTGGGTAAGGACTTCGCTGATAGGGGAGGCACCAATATTGTAGATGTGGTGGGGCAGGGACCTGGAGTGCATGGTTCTCATGATGTTAGCTGTTTCTTCTTCATAATCAGAACTGAGACAAGTCTCAGTCACAACTCACATATTAGAAAGTCATTTTCCAAAACAGCTGCCTGAGAAGATCACAGGGATCTGATAACTGGAGTGTCAACCTATCTCACTGAATGTCTGAATGTGCCGGGGCTGGGGATACTGCTGGTTAAACATTCTGCAAAACAGGAAAGTGGTATATGAACATTTATAATCATTCTCTTGCACAGAATTCAAACCAGAAGTATCAATGGTATTTAACAACCAGCGAAAGCACAATGTTTATCATTTATGTATAGGCTACAATTTAAGAAGTCGTCACTGTATTGTAAAGAAAAAAACTGTACCACATCATAAGTTAAAATATGATTTCAAGTTTTATAAAAAGCAGTTCAACAGGTACAGGATACTACAGAGCTAAACAACTAAGGCCCTTATTTATGAGTGGCTTGTGCCATTAGAGCGTCCCTTTTTTTTAAATTCTCCGACGGCGCAAGCCTCTCAATCATATCTATGAGGTGACGGAAAGCCACTCTGCCTGCCTTTGACTGGCCTCATATGTATGGAGTCGCTGCCTTGCCTTTCTTTGCATCAAGGAGGCATTCCATGGGTGTTGCAGTGGATTTTCCCACGCAACACCCACTGATTTTGTCCCTGCTTCATTTTACTTAGTCATGTAAACCTGGGGCGGTGCCAAAACCATGTGCTTCCCCAGAGCAGGTTTATTGAGGAGAAATATTTCTCCTCTTTTATTTCCTCTTTCCATGTGTGTTGCATTCTGCAGCACACATAAAAAAAGGACAGTGCCTATCAGGATTTGTTTTGTAAATGAAAGGTGCCCCTTCCTGCACAAAAACAATCCTTCCTACAATGGAGGCCGCTTGCACTATGGTGCAAGGGTGTCTACGTTGGTGCTAAGCAGCATATTGTGTGCCAGTGCAGGGAGAAAGGACAGGAATGCACCGTATTTCAGTGCATTCCTGCCCTTTGTCAGTGCCGTAGGACAGTGCAGCAATAAGACTTGCAGTGCTGTCCTACGCCTATTCCTCATGGATGAGGACCTACGTATCGTGATTGCCTAGAAATTGTGCTATGATCCATGGAGAACTCATACTCCAGGCATTTCAGGTGGCTGTTACCATTTGGAAGTCTTGTAGTGTCTTGTAGCTTCATAGGAAATGTAGTCCTTAATGTCTCATGGCAAATGTAGTTCTTATTGCCTTTACTCATGTGTTCAGTATAGCTTGTATATCAGAGATGCAAATCTGTTTTTTCAGGCAGCACCCACACACTGTACAACCCCGAAGCCTCTTATGCTACTGAAGTCATATGCTTTCAAGTAGCTCAGTGTAAAAAATCACCATGCGGGACCAGCATTCAAGAGTAAGCACTTTTTGTGCGTCATGACAGGTTTGTTCAGGAGTATCACACATTTACACTAAATTCCTTTTATTATTTTCCTACACATTTCCACTTACTCAAAATGCTCTCGTGTGAACCTCAGCAAACTTTTTATACACATGACCTTCTCTGAGATGCTTCAGTCATCTCCTGATGGGCTTGAGTTCAGATCTTAGTGAGTGAGTTGAGCCCATGTTTTAAAAGTATGACCATCTAGTTTGACTCATTGAGGTTTATTTAAAGCCCCAGCGTCAATCAATAATGGATGTTGGAAATGGCCCTTTCTAGGGAGTTTTATCTCGACTTTTTGCTTTTGTCCCTACAGGTGTTCTGCTGATCTATATGCTAGCCTTAGGACTTTAAGAGCTTTGGACACTGCCATTCAGTGCCAAAGTGCTAGTGCTTGTCATATGCATACTGGTGATTGGTGTATACATGATTGTTTGGTTTGTAAGTCCCTGTTGAGGGGAAAGACATATACCTAGGGCATGTAGCTCAAGTGCTCCTCTGTGTGCCTGAAGCACTGGTTGTGACAACCACGGGGGAGCTCTTCAAATGTGCTACAGGTTTGCCATGTTAGGGCCTGTGTGTGCAGGTTACTTTTACTTGACTTGGCATTTAAAAAGCTGCTTGCCAAGGTTCGGCATGTCTCTCACTTCATTGGAGTACTCCCTGGGGGCAGGTTGTGATGTTGGGAAGAGGAAAAGGCATATGTGCTACGTGCACTGGTAGTGAATGGCACTGAATTGTGTGTTCAGTATGGTAGAGCCTGCGTATCGCAGTGGATTGAGATTTCCTATGTGCAGAAGAGTTGCAGTATAGTGTTTGATATCAATGAGTTAGTAATAGCGAATCCTCTCTGGTGGTGCAAGTGGATTCGACAATACTTTAATTGAAATACTAGTTTGGGAAAGTGACCATTTCCTGTGCTTATGGCTTGGTGTGCTTGTCAGCCTGGCTCCAATCCACATCTGGGTGCTGGGGGTGCAGCTACATCTGCATATTCCTGATAAAACTGACATAAACTTTGGGTTCAAGGGAAACTGCGGACCTCCAACCCTGAGTGGCCTTCCTGGGATGGATAAGAGGGGTGGGATTGGCACCTGCATTCCAAGGGGTAGGGTCTTGGCTCCACTAAATATATTGATCAAGTCTCACGGTGTAGGATGACAGACAGGACACAATTTAGAGAGGGCCCATGCATTTCAAACATGGCCTTTTGAACTGATCTCATCTTCAAAGGCCATTGTGGGTATAAATACTGCCCTCAGGAGTTAGAGACGCTTTGGGGATTGGAAGCATACTACACTGGTTTGAAGTTGGTATATAAACAAAATGAACTATTGGGACAGGAGGGACTGCAACTGGATTATCACAGACTCATGGTGGCCTGGGGCTTGTCATGCTCTAGGAAGGGGACTATCAGTTGGTGGATTTTGCTGGCCTGTAGGTTTTTGCCAACTGTCGTGGCACGAATCCCTGAGCATTCTCCAAGAGCCGGATATCTAGTCTCCTGTCCATGAGGTCCCAAGGACAGAAAGGATCTCCCTGTTTCCACAACATCATAAACCTATAAGGCACATATTATATTATTTTTGAGAGGGACATTTTTGGTCCTGAAGAAGGTGGCTCTGCAATACGGTGTCCACTGAAATGCATTAATGCCTCTTTTGTTGTCTATTGTTAAATTGGAGGAACTTTGAAGTCTATGCACAACAGAGTTCACAGACTTTTTGTAATATTGATTCAGTCAAATTAATACATTTGTGATGATATATGTTCGTCACGTTGATTGTCTCTCGTTTTAATGCCTTTGTATTACATTTTATTGAATTTCAGATCAATTGTAGGATTGTTTTTAACTATAAAAAAATGAGTTTGTATATGAACTGTTCGCTTTACGATTATAATTGTTTTGAATAAATGTGTTATTAAACAGATATTTATAATTGATTGATAGGTCCTATGTTAAGAGCTTTTTGAGAATATGTGGAGACTGTATGGACAGTTGAGTGTAAGATATGGTGAATGAGTGAAGTTGTCCAAGAGAAATTGTTTTGTGATATAATACAAAGAACAGTGGTTTATACATATGGTGTGGAGTAATTTTGAAGCATACACAGTGTGTTGCGAGGGTGGTGGTTATGCCAATACTTTACACTTTGCCCTCGAGGGTACGCCTGACTGCTCTGTGCCAAGCCTCCCATGAGTGAGCATAGGTTGTTCAACAAGTGTATCATACTCATCCTATCTAGGACAGTGGATTCTGCCTTCCTGCCAGCCAGAAACCACTGGGTCTAACAATGATAAAGACAGATTCAAAGTTCTGCAACAGCTTTGCATATTTCTTATTAATAAGGCAGTTTACATATAGAGAAATGGTTGCAACTGTCTTAATGAATGACGAGTCAGTGGCAAAAACAATGTCATAGTAGATTTGAAATGCAATTAGAAGTTATATTCATCTATTTATTTTACATTTATCCAAGAGAATCTGTTCTAATTTGTAAAAAGTGTTTAAACACTAGAGTTCATGCCTTTCTGAATATCAAAGTG
This sequence comes from Triturus cristatus, assembly GCF_964204655.1. Lineage (NCBI taxonomy): Eukaryota > Metazoa > Chordata > Amphibia > Caudata > Salamandridae > Triturus > Triturus cristatus. Next base: position 688,770,460 of record NC_140588.1, read on the forward strand.
TTGCAAATCTTTAAGAATATCTGGTGCCACTGTTTGAGCAAATTGATAGAAAAAAGTAACATTTTGCTTAAGGGGAGGAGATATGGTCTAATTGCTAAACGGTCAGACACTGAAAACTTGGGTCTTGGATACTAAGGGGTCTATTAGGATGGTAGACGGATGGCTGCCGCCGGGCCGGTGGTGGGAGCCACCAGGCCGGCGGCAGCCATCCTTCCGCAATCGAAACCCAGAAACCGCCGGTCACATTAGCATGGTTGTGATGACAGCGGCGGTGAGAAATTCCACCCGCCACTTTTCCGCCAGTAGCAGTCCGCACGCTTGCCTGGCGGGCGGAGCTAGACAGCTAAAATGGGGCCGGTGCAGGGCCAGGATCCGCCGGCATGATTAAGGCGGTAGCCAGCCTTTCTGCTGCGGTGGAACGCCATGGAAAGGCATGCGGAGAATGTTTCCGGGGGCCTATTGTGGGCCCCCAATGTGTTGGGGGGGTGCACTGGGGGGGTACTACATTTCCCTGTACCAGGTGTCAGGCACTGTGCAGTGCCTGCCACGCAGTGCAGGGATATGCAGGACATGCTCCTTTCGACATCGTGGCGGTGCTGCTGGCAGCAGCAACCGCCCCAATGTTAAAGGCCACGGTTAGATTTCGACTGTGGAGCATACTAATTGGACCGGCGGTTATGGGGCAGTCCTGGCGGGCGGTCTATTCCCACTACCATGGCAGTCGGAGTGATTTTCCGACTGCCATCCTAATAGACCCCTAAATCTCAATCTAAATCTTATATGAACATTGTGAATTCCTAGGGAAATCACCAAATCATCCTGTGCCTAAAACTGTAAATATGTAAAATGTAATGCAATTGAAAATATATGAATTGTAATTTAATTGTTGTATTCACGCTTAAGCATGCCTTTTTAAATAATCCAGGCCAGTTATTTTTTTGTTCCCCTACTAGGTTTGCACTATATAATTACCTAAGTATATAGAAAATGGAAGTCAGCTACCTTTAGAATTCTAAAGTGGAGGTTAGATTCTGTGCAGAGACATTAAATTTATGTGCCCAGACCTGTAAAGGGATAAATAGTACAAAACTGACTTACCTGGATTTCGACGCCAACAAGGTCCTTTCCTTCATGGTTATGATGCTGCTTGTTAGAAATGGCTATCTTTAGTTGGCAGAGATAGGTACCTTTGTCCAAATAGTAATCCTTGCTTCGAGTCAGGGTAAGGGGGATACACACTTTAGATAACCCCTGCTCACTCCCTGGGTAGCTTCGACCGAGCAGAAAGGCGTATCACAAAAGCAATGTGTAAAGTATTTGTACTCAAAACACACAGTAATTCAGTGATAACACCACAAATGGACATTTCCCCATATTAGAAAAATAAAGTATTCTTATCTAAACTCCAAAAGACCAAAACCACAAAAATCTAACATATAGGTAATAAGACATGACATTTAGAACAGTTATTGCAAAAATAAAGCTTGTAGAAAACAAATAGCTCCACCTGGGGATATTGCGACGTCGTCACAGCGATTTATCCAAACTACGGCGTCCACCGCGAAGAGTGCAGCATCGGGCATGGAGTAACACGGACCCCCAAACAAACATTATCTTGGAAATAAAGTCTATGACGATGCGCTGCGTAGTGGAGGTGAGGCATTGGTGCCGAGGTCGGGGCTGGCTCCCAGGCTGCCACAGGGGATACAAGGGCTCGTGTCCACTAGAAGGCGACGTGTCGAGTCCAGGACAAAGGAAGTCATTGTGTCAGCGGTAAGGCATTGGTTCCGGTGACAATGCAAAGTCGACGAGTTTGTTGAGTTACCCGAGGCTGTTATTGGCACCGCAGTAACAGGATGCAGGCACTGGCAATGATGGAGTCAGTGCAAACGCTGGCGTCGGGAAATGTCCGCAGGCGTTGAAGGGCGTCGGAGCTGCGGTGCAGGTCGGGAGGTGCGTCATGTACTTCATGAGCAGTGCCCCTGGCCTATTGGGCAGGTCGTATCATTGCTGACAGCGTTGGAGACAGGTTTTCTTACTTCTCTTAGGTTTCTTCCAGCTCCCAACAGCAGGAACAACCTCCAGATGCCCAAAACTGGAATAGACACCTCCTGGCAGGTCAGAACTCTCAGCAATAGAATTCAAGAGGGGTTGGGGTAAAGTCTCTGTCCTTTCCTTGGTAGATGCAGCAACTGTAGGCCAACCCCACTCAGCAAATGGGCAGTACTCCTCCTCACAACTCTCCAGGTCTTCTCCTTGCCAAAGGTTCATCTTGAGTCCAGAAGTGATCTAAAGTTCTGGGGTTTAAGATCTATTAATTATACCCCATTTTGTCTTTGTTCTCTTTGTGCAAGGGTCTCTGAGCCCACTCCAAATCAGTTCTGTCCTCAGTAGAGCAGTATGACCACAGGGGGTGGAGACAGCATTGTGCAAGTAAACAGGCCCTATTCAGGTGCAAAGAAATCTCTTCCCACTACTCTAAATGCATCCAAGCTCCATTCAGCTCAGCTCTGAGTCATCCAGGAAGGGCCAGGCATACCTCAACTCCTCCCCCCGTGGCTATCTACAGTGAATGCACATCCCCAGCCCCTGCCACTCCAGAATCAGACAGTCAATCCACAAACAGGCAGAGGCACACAGAATGGTTAAACAAGAAAATGCCTACTTATTAAAAGTAAAAACAACAGTTGATGGACAGAATGCAGAACAATGTCATACATTCACCCCAGTACATAGATCTGGGCCTAAATCCATTGTTTGTTTTGCTCACCATGCCATTCCAGTTTGAACCCAGCCATATGCAAATCAGTCTTGACCCTGTGCCTCATGGGAACAGTCCAGCCCGAACTGCCAAACCAGGTCCTCCCTGGACTGGAAACGAGCATCCTAGGACCGGTTTCGGGGTTTCACCCCTCTTCAGCCAGGATAGCTTGATTCCAGTGGCATGGAGAGCACTTATTAAAAGTGGCATTTTCAAACACACAATTTATAAACCATCTTTACTAAAATATGTGTTATTAAATTATGAGCTTAGCGAGCCTAAACTCTATTTCTCTATCTTGTCCCAATGAGAAGTTAAACTTGTGAGCTGTTACAAAGTATTTCCTATTCTATTCTATGGGACAGATAGCCTTTCAATAGTGAAAAACGAAATTGGCAGTATTTAACTATCAGGACTTGTCACACACACCAGTACATGTCCTGCCTTTTACAGACACTGCACCCTGCCCTTGGGGGAACCTTGGGCCTACCATAGGGGTGCCTCACATGTAAGAAAAAGGAAGGTTAGGGCCTGGCAAGTGGGTGCACTATGCACAGACACTTCAGTGGCAGGTCTTAGATAACTTTTCAGGGCTACCAATGTGCGTGGCACAATCAGAGCTGCAGGTCCACTAGTATCATTTGATTTACAGGCCCTGCCACACTCAGTGCACTTTACTAGGGACTTACCAATAAATAACATATGCCACTCAGGGAGAACCAATTGTAATAACAATTTACAGAGGGAGCACTGGCACTTTGACACTGATCAGCAGTAGCATAGTGCCTAAAGCATCTAAGCCGGCAAAAATGATATCAAGCACAGTATCAAACTACAGGCGCAAGAGGCAAAAAGTCAGGGGAAAACCATGCCAAAAATGCCACGTCTAACTCTGCTGTGAAGGAGGGACTTGGAGAAAGGGATCCACGATGGAGACTGAAGGGAAGAAAAGGAAATGGGTGACTGTGCACCCAAATCCTTCAATGATGCAGACTCAAAGCAGGCGGGGAAACTACTCTGTACCGTCCTCTGATGGCTGCTTTCCCCGACCGCAGTTGAGGCGGTCTGCGAATGGCTGTCGGTGTTGGCAGCACTCCAGCGGTCCTTTGAACAGCACTCTGACAACATCGTAATACGGGGAACGGACTGCCTAGTTGGCAGCGCTGAATCCAACGTGATGCGACGACTGCTTTGGGCCCACTGAACTCGTGGTCATGCCCTTAGTTATTAAACATCATGCACATGAAAACAGCTGCTTATAATCAAACTCAACAGCATCAGCAACTGTTTTGCTCCTTGTAAAGCATGTATGCTCAAGAACAGTTCATCAACAAATACTTGACACAGTCTCTTTATCTGCGATCCATGGGAACTATGAATCAATAGTAAGCAATCAAAAGAACTGCATCAGTTTCACTGATACAAATGATACAGTCAAGCACATTGCTGACTCTCAATGAACATCAAATCATTTCTTTCGAAAACTACTAGCAGGACCTTGCATTTTAAGTCATCTTGCCAAGTCTGGTACATCTGTCCAGAAGTGCCGCCCTCTTTTTGTGGCTGAATGAGGGTACACTCTCTCTTGGTCCTTCAGCTTGTTTTCTTGTGTCCTGAGGGTGAACCTGATCCCTGCTGCTGTAATGTTGGTTTTGCTAACAGTGCCAGATGTAGCCTGATGCTGTGACACCACATCAAAGTGTACAAAAGGCAGGTGTTTATTTTCGACCCTGGTTCTTCAGCGCCGAACTTTAGCGAGTGGTATTATACTGATGGTGAACTTGTGTTGTGGTGAAATTGTGTTGTGGTGAACTTGTGTTGTGTTGAACTATTGGGTTCAAGGCAGGTTTTGCGCAGGCCTGGAGATAAAACAGAATTACTTCATTGAAGTAAGTACTGACGCAGATAGTAAGTGAGATCTTCTTTATTAGTAGAAATGCGCCACTGCATCTTCAGCTTGCCAACAACAGAAACAGATTTCACTCAAGTGCTCTAGTGTCAACATTCCACAAGAGCCTTCATTACAGGGTTCAAAGCTGGAACCAAAGGGTGACAAGAAGAGGGGGTGAGGGGAATGTACCAACCAGGTAGACTATAACACATCTCCCTCCCAAAAAGATGAAAGAGCAGGAGGAGAGGATGCAGGAGAGGAGGAAGAGGAGTAGACCAAGGGTAGAAGAGTGGAAAGGGAGGAGAGGAAAGAAAAAAACAGGAACAAGAGAAATAACAACCAGCGAAAAAAAGTGTGAACCATGGAGTTACACAAAAAGTCCTGGAAACATGAGACACCCAATGGTACCTAAGACCTCACCTCATTTTATAATCATTGTGCCAGACAGGAGAGCTTCTAGATCTTTCCTTTCTTCTCCCATGCACCTCCTCCAGGCTGGGACCATTAGCATAGGGATCGCTAACCTCTCTGGTACCAGACCCCTCGGGGCATATGGCTACCCTGTCCATACTCCACATTTTTCCATTCTCAAGAATAACCACATTTTTTTTAACTTCTTTGATTTTCTCAGGAGCAAAGAATGTGTCACCTTTAATATCTATGCCATAGGGTTTTCTGATCCAAACCCATTGCCCTTGCTTAAGTGACTTGTTCTTGGTACCCCATTTCTTGTCATACAACTCTTTGTATTTATGTTGTTTAGTAACTACCTTCTTCCTGAACTCTTCTGGGTTGACCACAACCTCCTTGTTCTGGGACAACCACTTGGGAGACAACTTGGAGCCCGCCTTCCTCCCCCTCAAAAGCTCAAAAGGAGAATAGCCTGTGGCCAGATTGGGTGTGGTATGGTTTGGCCATAGCATGTCTCTAACAGCTGCTTCAATTGGCTTACATGAAGTAGCTGCTAATTGAATACACTCTTTTAACATCCTATTTGCTCTCTCCACCTTCCCATTTGCCTTGGGACAATATAAAGGAGTACGTATATGAGCAATAGACATGTCTGAAAGAAATTCCTTCATTTAGTCTGAAACAAATTGTACCCAATTATCTGTGACAATGGTGGAGGGAATACCCTCCTTAGAAAACATATCACTTAAAAACTCTATAAGAGACTTTGTGTTGATCTTATTCACAAAATTGTGCGTAATCCAGTTTGAATGATAGTCAATAAGAACCAAAAGGTACAACTCCTGTGGTCCCATCACATGTATAGGACCAGCAATGTCCAACCCTAGCTTGTTCCAGAGAACCTTGGGTACTTCAACCGGGATAAGAGGAATGCGCCTTGTAACTTTGGTTTTGTCACTTATGCTGCATGCATTACAGTCACTTACTTTCTCTTCCATCAACTGATCCATATAGGGGAACCAATACTCTAATCTTAACTTCGCCTTGCATAGACTTCCCCCCAAGTGCCCTTCATGAGACAGGTCTATAATGTGGTTCCTAAGACCACAAGGAGGAACTAACTTTCCAGACTTGAGCAGAAAGTTCCCCTCTACAGACAACACGTCTCTTACGTTCCAAAAGGGCTGAACCTCCTCAGGTAGTGTTTTGCATTTGTTGGGTCACCCCTTTATTACATAATTTTTGACTTTCTTAATGAGATCATCTTGCTCCATATGATGGTTCCATTGGTCTTGTGAAACCGCTTGTAGAGAGATCTCCAGAATAGCTTCCTTGGACTCAGAAAAATTCTCTCCACAGTCAATTGGGGACCTTGATATCAGCGACATTGTTCTGTGGACCAGTCATGTTCTCCAAGTCTATTTTAGTGAATAAAGCCACCAATGGTTTGCGATCATAACAAAGCTCAAATGGCACACCCCAAACATAAAACTTGAAGTGTTGTATTGCCCAATAAACAGCCAATGCCTCCTTTTTCACAGTAGAATAATTTGACTCTGCTACAGTAAGGGTCCTGGAAGCAAAAGCCACCACCTTTACCTTGTTGTCAAATCTTTGTGCAAGAGTTGCCCCTATCCCTCTACTGCTGGCATCCGTTGAAATTAGAGTGTCTCTTGCCACATCAAAGTTGCCTATGTATGGAGCAGAAATAATTGCTTCTTTTATACTCTTAACAGCTTCCTCTTGTTCCATTCCCCAGGTAAAAGTAGAGTTCTTCTTTATTAGATCCCTTAGAGGTTGAGACAAAATGGAAACGTTCTTGATATATTTGGCCATAAACTCTGCCAAACCTAAAAATGACAGGATTTCCTCTTTACATGTGGGAGTAGGAGCTCTTCTAACAGCTTCAACTAAATCAATTTTAGGCTTAATGCCCTCTTCCGAAATTGTGTGACCCAGATAATCTACAGATGTCACACCTAATTTACACTTACTTTCTTTTGCAGTAAATCCAGCATCTCTGAGCTTGTTAAGCACCAAACAAACATTCATGTTGTGTTCATTCTCACTTGAACCATATACAAGAATATCGTCCTGGAAACACATTGTTTTACAGCAATCCTTTAGAATGTGTTGCATAATTCTATGGAAAGCTGAGGCGGCTGACGCCAAACCAAATGGCATCCTCAAGAACCTTATTTGCCAAATGGAGTGGTGAAAGCCGTCAGGAGCTGAGAATCAGGATGAAGATTGACCTGATGATAGGCCGAGGAAAGATCGAGCACATTAAAAAGTTTAGCACCATGAATTGTGCTCTGCATTTAATTAATCCTAGGTAAAGGATGTCTATCAACCAAGATGTTGGCGTTTAAGTCCCTCAAGTCCACACATAACCTGATACTCTTCCCATTGTCCTTGATTGTGAGGACAATGGGTGCCAACCACTCTGAACTCTCTATTTCCTGAATTACCCCTTGATTAACCAGTTTTTCAAGTTCCATATTTAAGGGTTCCCTCATGAGTAGTGGGATGGAATGAGTTTTGTGCAACACAGGGACAGCTCCATCCTTTAAAACAATTCTATGCATATAATTTTTTAATCTTCCCAAATTTTCTGAAAATACTTCTGGGAACTCTTTGGTGAGATTACCTCCTACCACCGGGGGCTCAACCAACAAGACCTGCTCCACATTGTTGGGATCCAAGGTGATACCCAATTCTTTCTGGTGCTTCCACCCCAACAGACTTGACCCTTGTTTGGTGATATAAACCTTGCCCACCGTGTGTCTATCCTTAAATGAAATTCTCATCTTCACCATACCAACTAAGGGGATGGGTTCTTTATTGTACCCTGAAGGACAAATGTCAGCACTTTCTAACTTTATCCTATTTTCAGTAAATTTTTCCTCAAACACCTTCTTTTCAATAAGCGTAAATGGGGAACATGAGTCCGCATACATCTGAAATTTTTCCCCATCAAGAAAAATGTCACAGGTGGGATATTGTATTCCCATGCTCTATCTGAAATACAAACGTTATTTTTTTATCCATCTCTGTCTCTGAACTTTCAATGACATGTACTTTGGGACTGAATACTTTGCAGACCTTTGAAAAATGCCCCTTCTTATTACACTTTCTACAAACAATATTCCTTGCTGGGCATTTCCAATTGTTAGCCAAGTTATTAGGACTGCCACATCTAAAGCACAAAAAACTATCTGTCACTTTACCGGGAATTTCTTTATTTTTTCCCCCGCTTTACAAACAGCCTCTTCACCTTGCGAAGCCTTTGATTCCCCCTTCTCTTTTTACTCTCCCACTGAAGCCTTCATCTCCTTTATACATAATGCTGTATGTTCTAAGCCCCTAGCTATACTGATTGCTTCATCAAGATCGGGATTTCTGGTTAGCAATTCTTCTTGTACCTTCATGTCATTTGTACACCTAACTAATTGGTCCCTGATGAGGGAATCGGTTAACGCGCCAAAATCGCAAGTGGCTGACATGCCTCTTAAGACTGCCACATATGAGGAGACTTTCTCGTCCTTTCTTTGACTCCTCTTGAAGAAATTGTGTCTTTCTAATACCACATTTATCTTTTCTCTGAAATGTGCTTCTAGTTTTCGTAAGGTATACTCATAAACATCCACCCCGGCTTCTTCCTCAGTGGGCTCTTCATCAATTAACCTACCTGTAATGTCCTCAAAAACCTTCCTTCCCTGAATACCTAAATTATGGAGGAGAATATGTTGCTTTCTTATATTAGAAAAATTACCACCACCAATGGCAATAAGGTATGATTTAAAGATACCCTCCCACCTGCGCCAAGGTATATCAGGTTCTCCAACTTCGTTAAAAATGGGGGTGGTTGACTCATGCCTGCCCCTGCCATGGCTGTCTAAACTTATTATTTTTTTTTCTTTTTAAATTACTAGAGCCAAAAACGTGTAGAAGTTTCAAAAACGCACAGAATATGAGCAAAATCCTTGAAAAGATAAGTTAATAAGGGTTAGGCATGTATTTAAAATGAAATTCCAAAAATGTAATGTCTCACAGAAATCTAGAATAACCAAAATATCTTCACAAAATAGTCTCCGTTTCAAATATACATAGTCCTCTTTTTATGGCCATGAAACTTCCCGAAGCGCTTATGTCGATGATGGACAATAATAAATGCGGGAACTTCCTGTGAGGAAACAGTGACACAATCCGAAGTTTCCTGAAAGCTGCCCACCCCACACAACGCAGAGAAGCAGCTGATCCGACGAATCCTCCAGCCTTTCACTAGACGGGTGCGAAGAAAACGCACCAAGGCAGATTGATCTCCCCCGCTGAAGGCAAATGCAGGCTTGCGGGAGTTACGTATGAACTCCGGGCTGAAGAGCAGGATAGAGAAGCACTCCCTGGAGCTGTAACCTTTATCCTGTGAAAGTTTACTTCAGCAAAGGCACCGCAAAGCCCCCCCAGCCCGCCGAAAAAGCAAAGCGGGGACGAAACCACTAGCACCAGCGGCGATGACGGGGCAAGACAATTTTTAGCTTTCGACTCATCAGGCCCCTGACCGCAACGCCGGCAAGGATACTTGAAGAAAAAAAAATACTTCAAAACTGCCAAGCGGAGCCACGGGAGAGATAATTCCTTTGAGTAGTTCATAAGGATTTAACAGAGCGTCACCTCCCATCACACAGGCAGCTACGACAGAGAGAGAAAAACTCTATTCATGCCGTCACCAAGCGCACGATGCTGAAGGAAGACTCACCAAGAGAATGGTTTGCACGAGCAGAATATATGATGAAACTCCCAATGAACAGCGGAAACAAATCTTGAAAGCAGAACTCCAGAGGACTGGCAAGACGAACATCAACAGGGGAAGATGCAGCGCTGTCCCTGTCACAGCATCCCACCCTCGTCGCCAAAAATGAAGTAAGTACTGATGCAGAAGGTAAGTGAGATCTTCTTTATTAGTAGAAATGCGCCACTGCATCTTCAGCTTGCCAACAACAGAAACGGATTTCACTCAAGTGCTCTAGTGTCAACATTCCACAAGAGCCTTCATTACAGGGTTCTAAGATGGAACCAAAGGGTGACAAGAGGAGGGGGTGAGGGGAATGTACCAACCAGGTAGAATATATCATTCATCATGCTAGCAACTGAGCTCGGTTATCCCCGTACCTCATACTGCGACCACGTCACCCAGGGCTCACTGCATCTTCCAGCTATAACTTTGCTTTCTTCACCACTCTTGCAATTATATGGCGTCGTGCTCCGTATTTACAGGTCTTTGATTGCACCCGACTGCTAAATAAACTTAGTGCAAGATCTGCCATTTGTTAAAGTTAAACTAATCGGAAATGCCAGCAGTAGTCAGTGACACACAATCCCTGCTTTTTGTTCACGTGCTGGCTTGCAACCATATACTAGTTGAGTGCTTCATTTGCCAGTGACTCAAATTTCTATAAAGACTTTTGACTTCCTCTAGCATAGATTTAATAACCTTTATGTGCCAAATGTAATAGTTTGATTGGTTATGAATCCGCCAACAGCTGTTTATAGTAAATACGATTTCCATAAAACATTCTGTAAAAAGACATATGACACTCAATAAAAGATAAAAATAGAGTATATTTTTTAAGAAAATTACAAGCACAATACAATTACAGATTAAAGCAAACAACCTCATAGTACAGTGAGAATATATTATTATTTGTGATCTCCTTGAACAGAAAAATACCTATATCTCATTGGAGTTAATACAGATTTGCACAACTTGATGCAGTCATTAAAACATAGTTTGCAAAGGCCAGGTCAAACCATCCGTTTTTCTATGCAACCATATCCTCATCTAACTGATATTCACAACTTTAGCCCTAAAAAAATGACAAACAACAGAGTCAGTATAAATTACATTCCTGACACCCCTTGCTAACCACTAAAATTTCAGTGGGTTGCACTTTGGAACCAGCAAATTCTTCTAAAGAAGTAACTGTGACCGTGTCTCATTTTGAAGAGCCTCTAAGTTCGGTTTCACATAATGCACTAATGGGCATTTTTACACGGAAATGACGGGGCTGATCCAAATTTTACAGTGCCAACATTTTCAAAACACAGGGAGGTGTCGTAGTTTCAATAATACGGCACACCCCTGTATTTTCCGTATGAATGGCAGTAAAAACTGCTGCCTAATGCCAATACAGGTACCCTTACACTGTAGCTCAAGGGTGCTTGTGCTGCAGGAAATGATTTTATATGTGCAGAAAGGTGTCCTTCTCTGCACATAAACACTCAATAACGGTGATTTGTTACTTTTAAGTCTGTTGCATTCTGCAGCACACAAAGAAGTAGCAAACGGTCATTAATTAATGATTGTTTATATGCAGGAAGGGAGACTCATTAAATGTGTCCCTTCATTAATTGATTTTGGTGTTTCTATTTGTGCTGCAGAATAAAGCACACATAGAAAAAGCAAAAACAAGGAGACATAAAAGTATTTCTCCTTGTTGCTTCATTCTAATGCCTGCTAGTGCATGGCATTAGCTTTTGGCACTGGCTCAGATTTACACATCCTTGTAAATCTGGGCAGCATCAAAAAGTGATGGGTGTTGCGGTGGAGCGCTCATAACAACACCCACTGCATGCCCCTTTCACACAAAGTGAGGTGTATAAGGTGCCCATATTTACAAGGCAGCGTTAGGCCACTCAAATATGTAGAAGGGCATAGTGCCACCAGGACGTCACTAAAAGTGATGTTCCGGTGACGCTATCCCCTTGTAAATACTCCCCCTAAGTTCTACTTTTGCTTTATATATTTCCAGTGGGGGCTGTTAAGGGACCACTACCCTATTTTGCTATGAGTAGAGATACAACTAGTGTGGTATTTGTTAGAATATCGGAGCTCTTCCAGACATTGGCATCTCTAATACCCCAACCGCTTATACGGAGATCTACATAGTCAAACTCATCGACTATTTGAAGCATTATTGTATTTATTTTACCTGGCTTCTTGGGTATAAATTTGCTGTCGATAATCCAACTCATATCCAGCAGCATTTGGCCCCAAACATTTGTGACTAAATAGCCCCCGAAAGAAGATAAAAGTTTGTGTAAAGCATTTTCAGTTTTAGCTAGGACCGCATCATCATCATACAGTCGACAAAGAACCAGAGTTGGATTATAGACCAAACAATCACTTTCTTGATGCCTTATACTTGTGCCCGAATAATCATCAAAAATGATAAAAATGTGAGGGACCAGTCTACTTTCTTATCATTTTTAAAAGGCGGTGTAATTTTCCCTGAATTACCAAAACAGAAAAAGGCCGTATAAGAAGAATTGAACTGAATAAAAACCCTCAATCATACATCTCCTAATGTGAAGAGAAATAAGAATCTCTCATAAAAACCTGGTCGACAATGTCAAAAGCAGTCCTTGTGATCGAGGAGCTCTACCAATTGACTGCTTCGCCCCAAGGTATTATGCTTTATAATTAGAAAGACGAAAGGCCTGTTCTGCTGTTCCCAGGCTGCATGGAACTGAGATCTGCGCTGCACCACAAGCTTAGAGAATTGACCCGGGATCATTAGGCAATCAAACAGGTTTTACCTTAAAGCTCACCGATACAGACTAGAAGGGAGAGCGGCCAATCATTTAAAAGAGACACGTTATCCCTCTTTTTTGCAAGATTCCGAGAACACAAATTGCTCCTGTTTTCAATACTTCATTAAAAACAGGCATAAAGGCGTAGCGCAGAGGGCATTATCAGATTTAAAGAAATCAACCTGCACTGTATCAGGACCAGGGGCCTTTCCCTGTTGACTATGTAGAGCCCCATTGTCTCTTCAACAGATATACAAAGAATCCAAACTTAGCATAGCAGCGTTTTTCTGAACCCACAGTGCTACGTAATTTTGAGAAATCGGAAAATCATTCTTCCTCATAGATATGACATTCAAGGGTCTATTTATTAAATTCTCATACAATGCAGCGCAGCGCAGCATCCAAAAATACTGTGCTGTATTGCGTGAACAGGAGAGAACAGAACAATGTTGTATCACTAGAGATAAATGGCACTCTCCTCCCCTCTCCATAGCACCGGTGCACAACCAGGCTGCCACGTTTGTGCATCATTGTGCAAAGGTGTCTGCCTGAGTCTATTGGAAGGGTACACTTTCAGTACAACATACTTAAACTAACTTTAAAACTATTCCTACTTTGTTTTTTGAGCTGTACGATGCATCACACATCCAAAGTCAGAAATGAAACGAGAAATAAAACCGTTTCTCCTTGATAGTGCCCATTTCAAAAGGGTGTTATCTTTTTATCCAACACCATGTCTACTTTTTTTAGTAAGTAGGATTTCGCGTCAAAAACAATGAGGGGTTGCATGGAAACACCCATCAACCACCCATGGAATTCAACCTTGACAGTAAGTAATGCAAAGCAGTACCAGATGCTGCTTTGAGCTGCTTTCAGATACATTTCCAAATTATTTGTTTTTAGGAAAAAAGATTTACCATCAATTTGTGGCACTTTTGAGTTAATTTACCCCTTAGAATAATTTCTATTGTCATTCATTAGCTGTCCTGTTGAAGAATAAAAACTTTTCCAATCCCCAAACCATATTGCACATGAAATTGCGAAGAAATGCAAAATCCATTTTTTTTATTAAGAAGCTTCTTATAGTAGGACCAACATTGGGTTACATTAAGAGATACATTGCTTTATTTTACATTTACTGCTAACAGTCGCTTCACAGCATTCAGGATCAAACCAGAAAGATTACCTCACCCAATGTATCTAGTTTAGAAAGCTTCATAACCAATTAAAGGGGCATATTTACAAATAGCTCACTAATCTTCCTGCACTCTCCCTCAGAACAAATCCCAAATTGTTTTTCAACAAAGAGGAAAGGCTCTTACTAAAAGCTGGAAGTTTATTGAACTGGAGCCCAGATTTACTAAGGCTTTTTAGTGGCTTAAAGCGCACAAAGTCTCCCATGATATTTTCTGTACAGTGCCAAAGGTGTTTTGTTGTGGGTCGGACCCCAGCGCAAAAACTGGTTTGGGTGCTTTGCACCTCTTTGTGCCACTTTGTGTCAAGGGGCACTGCTGGGTGTCACTGGGGTGTATCAGTGCAAATACCCATAAGTATTGAAGTAAAGTCTTAGTTACTCAGACCGGGCTTCATGTAAAAAAATAATACTGATTGCTGGATGTACACACGGAAAATAAGTTAATTTCTCTGAAAAATCAACACATTGCATGTGTGCTGCAGTACACGGCACGAGTTCCAGTGCATGGGTTTTCTCAGATGGGGTCTAATCTTGGGACTATGTATTGGAATGGTGTTCTTCTAGTAGATATTTTGTGCTACACAGCGCATACTTGCCCCTGCACCATGTTGGGAGGCTGGGCATTGCACAGGGCAGTCTGCTTGTGCACCACCGCAGGTGACGGCAGCAGCAGCAGTTCAATCTTACTATATATATGGCAATGATTTGTTTTCCCTTTTTCGCAGTGCATCACATTAGGTTGCTGTGCAGAGGTGCATGAAAAACTAATAAATCTAGGGCCATATTAGCAACAAACTGCGATTTTATCGCCAGCTATCGCTGGAATATATCGCCACGCTAACACTGTATTAGCAACAATTAGCGCTATGGCGATTAATATTCCAGCGATAGCGGGAGGGAAGGGCCAACATCGCGACAAAACCAGCGATGTTGAATGGGGAAGGGGGAAAACCTTGCTGATACGACCCTGTGGTCGTATCAGCATAATCCACCCCCCATTTTAGGAATGGTTAAATCAGGAAAATAGCAGGTGTTAAAAAACCGGCGATGACCCCGGTTAGCGCGACTTTTCACGTCGCTAAACGGGGACAGGGCCTCCTTGCTAATAGGCGATAGGCCTGTTAGCGGCTGTTTACCAGGTCTGTTGGTCGATAATGCATACTTTGCATGTCATTAGTGATAAATATCGCTGACATGCAAAGCGGCACCCAAATCGGTCGATTTCGTCATAAAGCTGTCGCTAACTGCTGTTAGCAACAGCTTGCTGATAGGGCGATAGAATTATCACTGCTTTAGCAGGAAAAGGTCCCGCTAAAGCGGCAATATTGCCCTTGCTAATATACCTCCTAGTCCCCTGTGTTATCATCCCTTTTCACAACATGCCTACTTCTTTTTAGATTACCACACCCATCACCAATTCACTAATCTTCTTCTCGCTTGGTTTATGGTTTGCATTCTCAACATGAGTAGTTACAATAAAGGGAGCATTGTCACCATCAACCCTTCTCACAATTTAAAAATCACAAAGTTTGGGCGTAAAAGAGAATCCGAATAGAATGTAATCTGTCATACATCTCTATTCACTCCTATCAAAAGTGAAATTAGCTGCAGTGTCCAATAGAAATCAACCACCAACAGGTTTGAGGCTATGTTTGATCATTATTTTAAGCAGTTGCTTTCCATGTATACAAATAAAGCAATATTTTGAATAACAGGTGCCGGCATACAGAAGACATGATCATTAATCAACATTTTCAGTGCATGTGGAATTGCATCATCGAATGAGATGTTGAATTCCTCCATCACCAAATTATAGCTCAACCATTGCAATTTCGAAAATGTAGGTCTATTTCCAGCATATTCCTCAGGCTGCATCAGGAGTTCAACTAGTCTATTAGAAACATTCAACAATCTTAAATGTTGCACCGATGTGGAATGGTACATAAACTACCAGACCTTAACTCCTGGGGTCCTGGGAAGAGAAGCTAAAAGCTTGTGTGGTTTCCGAGATAAGTAGTCCACCCGGGACCCTTCTTGAGTTTTAATTAAGTGCTTCAACAACAGAATCAAACTCTCATAGAAAATGGGCTGTGTACACCAGGATGCTTACAAAGCTTTTAAATAAAATCAACTTATGAAACCAATCCATTCAATATCATCCAAACTTGCTTCCAACCCAGCTGCATTTCGTGACATAAAAATGAAACTGGAATAGCTGGCCAGATTTTTCAAAGCTAGTAGATAGTCTTCAAGGACAGAAACTCCTGCTCAAATCATCCCTTGGGGGTTATATGAAACACTCTATTTGAGGAGCCCACCAGAGATTCCTGCAAGATTGCCTATACTGGATTTCCACTTTAACTGAAAACTCCCAAGTCTGGTTGTTGACGCGTTTCTAACCTCTCCTTGCTTTTGTTATTCCCTCAGAACCCTGACTGGTTGATTCTCCATTTGCCTGTGATTTCACTTGTTGAATTTTATGGTGGGAACTCTCTCAGAATCTGCTTGGATCCTTCTTCTGTAAGGACGGCTTACTGTTCTGATTAATTCTACTGTAATGTATTAATGTAAGGATTTGTTGCCTCAAGGCTCTGACTCTCTGGATGTTTCCTGAACGCAGTCAAGTATGGCCGACCCTTTGTTACAAATTAGTGACCTTCTCAAATAGAATGTGTCATTAACCCCCAAGGGACGATTTCAACAGGAGTTTCAGTCCTCGAAAAATAAGACCAATAATTAAAAACCCAACACTATAGAAATCACAAGACTGGTTCAAATTTAAGGGTGTTTTGGTTAATTTATTACATATATATGTGGAAGTTCATGTTTCTCAGATAGGACTGTAAACATTGTGCCTTACACTTTAATGTTGTCTGAAAGATATGTCCAAATGTTTGTGAAATGTAAACAAATATTACAAAATCTTAAATCATAAAAAAGGTTAAGTTAATTCAATTACCTGATCTTACAGTTAAGAAGAGCTGACTAAATAACTACAGTCTGGGTAAACTGTATGCATACAACTTTATTTTCCTGACTTAGCCATTTAGTGCTTGCAGCCTGTCACTGGGTCACATGGCGAGTTGTAGCTTACATTTGGGCTTTCTGTATTCCTCCTAGGCAGCCACACACAATAATGAGCTTAGGTGTGCCTGGATGGCAGGGCAGAGCTGGGCACAGCCCTACTCTCACTTGAATAGGCTGTGTCCTAACTCTACATAAAGGGCTGCATACCCCCATAGTTAGTCTGGAGCCAGGGCAGGGAAGGCAGGAAACCTGTGAATTTCCAAGGATAAACCTCTAGAAGCTTCTCCCATTTTAAAAGAGGCACCTGATATAATTAATGGACCTCTGACACCAACTCTTTAGAACACTTCTGGTCCTTTGAACTCTGCCATGAAAAAAGGACTACTGTGCTGCTTAAAGAAATACCACTGTGCTGGACTGCTATTTGAAAAGACTGCTGCCCTGCTGCATGATACCCTCTTGCCCAGGGGAAAAGGACTGGACCTGAAACTGTTGAAACCAGAATCCCAGAGTGACTGGAGCCTCAGAGACAGAAGGCTCCAACAATCTTAAACCCAGTACCTGGACTCTGCCATCTGTGAGTCGTACCATGCCAAGTGGTGTGTCTTATAGTGGTTTATTCCCAGATTTTTTGCTTTGTGGCCTTCTGTTTCTGACCTGTTTTTGTTGGTTTTATGACTCTGGACACTTTACCACTGCTGATCAGTGCTAAAGTGCATATGCCCTCCCTGTAAATTGTGTGTATGGATTGGTGTTTCCATACTTGGCTGATTTGATTTACTAGTCAGTCCCTAGTACAGTGCATTGTGTGTGCCCAGGGCCTGTAAATCAAATGCTGCTAGTAGGCCTGCAGCACTGATTGTACCACCCACATAGGTGGCTTGTAAATGTAACTCAGGCCTGCCATTGCAGTGCTTGTGTGAAGTCTAATACTGCCATGTCGACTTGGCAAGTGCACCCTCTTGCCAAGCCCTAACCTTCCCTTTTCTTACATGTTAGTCACCCCTAAGGTAGACCCAAGGTACCCCTGTGGGCAGGATGCAGTGTATGTGAACGGTAGGATATGCCCTGGTGTGTGTGTCATGTCCTGATAGTGAAATACTGCTAATTCAGTTTTTCACTGTTCCAAGGGTATCTGCTCCCCTAGGATAGAATGGGGAGTTTCCTTATAACATCTTATAAGCCTAATTACCCCTGGGAACAAAGTAGGAAAATAAAGTTTAGTATGCCTGAACTCAGAATGTTAAAATGCATCTTTTAGTGAGGGTGATGTTTACAGTCTGTGTTTGAAAATACCACTTTGAGAAAGTAGGTATTTTCTTGCTTAACTGTCCAGTGTGCCTCAGTTAGGATGTGCATTGACTGTCTGGCTTTGGAGTGATAGGGGCTGGGGGATGTGCAGACAACAACAAAAACAAAAAAAAGGGCCCTCAATAACGTGCCCGCAGGACTGTCTGCAGCTGCTCACTAAGGGGCATATTTACAAGGGCTTTATCTCTGCTTTTTTGGATTAAAAAGCCAAAAAAGCGGACATAAAACTATTGCCCTATTTATAAGAGGGTGCAAACATGCATAATCGCATGTTAGCGCCCTTTTTCCCAGCGCCTCCCTTTGCCTCTCTAATGAGATGCAAAGTGGGCATCACTGGGTGTTCACCGGATGGACTACCTTGCAAATATCGCTGATGTTCACATCGCGATATTTACAAGGCAGTCCACAGGACTTTAGCAGACGTTAGATTCTGGCGAAAACTGCAGTTTTCGCCAAAATCTAACGTCTGCTAAAATCCTGACTTACCAATGTTTGACATAGGAGGTGGATTATGCTGATACGACCACAGGGTCGTATCAGCAAGGGTATCGCCGTTTTGCAGGGAACATCGCTGCAAAACGGCGATAACCTCGCTATCTCTGGAATTTTTATCGCCCTGGAGAAACGCGTTGTTAATAACGCGCTACCAGGGCGATAAATTCCAGAGATAGCCTGCGATAAGAAATGTATCACTAAGCACGGCCAGCGATAATTATCGCTGCCCGTTGATAATATGCCCCCACATTCCTAATTGCTAAGAGATAGTTCCGGGCATAAGTTAGCCCATCTCTAGTGAAAGGGACAGCACGTCTGGCAACAAACTGGCACGGACGGGCGCAGACAGACTTGCCTTTGGTGCGCCCGCTGCGCACGTCTGCTGCGCTTCTGCACCATTTGCCCCTTTTCACTGGGGCTACTGACCAATTTTTGGCAGACTAGACTGTCTCCTCACCCAAAATGGTGGAGCACAAAGGAAGTACGTAGTGTATTGTGAACCCCAAGTGGGGTCCCTAAGGTCCTGGAAGCCTTGGATAAGTGTCAAGGTGTACTCCTCATGCCTAACCCTAAAAGCAGACTCTTAGAAACATTTCCAAGTATTTTTGCCAAAAAAACAAGAGGCTACCAATGGACTGCCTCCAAGCCACAGTCGCCAAGGTCGTACTGCTGGTTGGACATAATTTTCTTGTTTGCACTTTTGAGAGGATCCTAATCTTTAAAATGTTTTAATGTCCAAGGGGCATATGTATGAAAGTCCCGTTTTGAGAATCTCAAATTGCGATATTTTGCGATTTACAATTTGAGATTCGCAAATCAGTGTGTAAAAAAAAAATCGCAAATGATTAGCGATTTCCTAATAACCGCAAAAAAGTCTCAGAAACATCATTTGCGATTCCTTAATTGCAAAATTCGCAAATTAAGAAATCGCAAATACGGGAATCTGCAATTCAGGTGCAGCCTGATGACATCACAACCAGGAAGTGGGAGTGATTTCCTGCACCTGCTTACCTGAGTCACACCCAGAGGCTGTTTGGAGAGTGTGAGGAGGCATCCCAGGAGAGAACAAACCCAAATGGAGTCCCACAAGCAACATGAGGGCAAGGAGGCAGAGAAGAGAAAGAGAAAGCACAAGTTCTCTGACAAGGAGCAGGAGGTCCTCATAGAGGAGATGGTTTGCAGCCATGAGCTCCTATTTGGGAAAAAGGCACTGCGAGTCCCAGATGCGAGGAAACACAAAATCTGGCTGGAGATTCAACAGAAGGTGAATGCTGTGGGTGTGACGAATCGCACTATCAAGGAATTGCGCAAGTGATGGTACGATATGCGGCAGAGGTCGAAGGAGAGGGTGGCAGCCAGACTATAGGATGCAAACCAGAACGAGGGAGAACCACCCACAACAGCACAGCCAACACCCCACGAGGAGCTTGTTGAGTCCACTCTCCTGCCTGAGAGCGTCGGTGGTGACTCTCCTGCCTGAGAGCGTCGGTGGTGTGGCTGACATTGACAGCTCCGACCCTGCATCCAAGGTAAGATGCATGCCAAATTAATCTGCACTGATCCCCATCCCATGCACACTTCCCCAAATGCGCAAAATATACACAAAAAATTTCATTCCAGTCCAAGTCTTGCAGCACACCCAGCAATGCATCATGGAACTTGTAGTAATATGTCTGACAGTGTGTCCATGAGACATAGGAAATCTAATGCAACATGTGGGTTGGGGATGAGTGAATGATACAGGGTCAGAAGTTAGCCGAGCCAAACTGTAGAAACTTTATTGAGTGCAAATTGCAGACAAAGACACAAACTCATGTAGTCCCCTTTACATCCACAGCACAATCCAGTGCACGTGATGACAGTGCAGAGGGAGAGAAGCCAGAACATCCTGAGGAGCATCATGACGATGGGGACTCCAGTGATGATACGGAGCACACACCAATCCAGCGCAGGAAGCGCACATGTGCCCCCATTGCCTCCATTTGAGGATGACATACAGGCCACAGGACAGGACAGTGACAGACGAGAGGGGAGTCAGGGTGTGTCACACATGCCGAGTCAGGACACACCAAAGCCGAGCATTCCATCCCTGGAAAGATGCAGGTCATGGCCCAGGAGCAGCACTGCCACTGAAGCGGAGGACACCATATTTTCTGGGCTGGAACACAGCATGCTACAGGTACAGCGCCTCTGTGATACTCTGAGGCACAACCAAGATGCCAGTGACAGGGCTGCCCGACGTGCCAATGCACGACTGCACACATATACTAAGGCCGTGAACCGCCTCTGCACCACCACCAGCAACCTGACACGTAGAAGCATCACCATGCAGGTGGAAATGTCGCACTTCTGTCAGGACATAGCAAGAGGGCTAGCACAGGTAACCAGTGCAGAGGAGCAGATGCAGACAGCCTACTCAGGTGGCACCGCTCTCATGGCCTCTGGCGAGAGTGAGGAAACCTCCAGTAGGAGCAGCATCACTCCTACATTGCTTGGAGCAAGACTGCGCAGTTCCAGACAGGGTGCTGGACCCAGGAACACCACGGAGGGCACTCAGCCTGGACGCCAAACACCACCAATGCATCACCGAAGGAGGTGAATGGTCCAGTGACAATTTAGCAAAAAAGGGTGATGTAACCCAACAATGCAGATTGCACAGTTACTTGTGCCGTACCTGCACTGTGTGCATAACATGTGCTGGGTACAGCAACACTTAATGATTGTGAAGTGTGAATAAACACAGCACACATTAGAATCATTTTTTGTCTTATGTCATCATTACTCACCTAGAAGTAATTTTGTGTGATCTCAGTCCGTCTCTGGCGTCCAGCAGCTGGCCTGACTCTTGATGCTGGTCTGCCAGGGAGAGCAGGGCAATCATCATCCGATGTGTCTGTATCGGTCACATCAATTGTGGTGCCTTTCCTCATAGCCATGTTATGGAGCATTGCACAGCTTGCCACGATTTTACAGCAGGTCTCAGGGCTGAATTGCAGTGCGCCTCCACTTTTATGCAGGCACCGGAACCGGCTCTTTAGGATTCCAAACGTACGCTCAATGACGCAGCGTGTAGATCTGTGTGCCCTGTTGTATCTCCTCTCACTTGCATTGGCCGGATCCAGATACAGGGTCAGGATGAAGTCCCGCACTGCATCGGCACTGTCACCTGCAGGGATACACACAATAGGTAAGTCACTGTCCCCACCCTCCAGTGATTTAGTGGATGTATGGATGTGTGCCATGTATTTACCTAGCAGGTATCCCTCCCAAACTCTCCAGCACTCAGACATCTGTGTATTCCACTGTGTCTAAAGATGAAAGAGTCATGTGTACTGCCAGGGTATTTGGGTACAATGTCATTGATGAGATACTTTGTGTTGCACACAATCTGTATATTGAGGGAATGGTAGCATTTACGGTTTCTGTAGACATATTCAGTTGCTGATGGGGGTGTGATGGCCACATGGGTCCCATCGATGCAGCCAATGACGTGGGGGGAACATGCAATCTGGTAGAAGTCAAGTTTTGTTTGCTGTAATGCCTGTTGGGTGGTGGGGAAGTATATGTGATGTGCTAGCCTCTGTAGCATTGCATTGAGGAAGGCATGGAAAAAGCGCGAAAGTGCACTCTGTGACACCCCACCAACCTCCGCTATGACCCGTTGAAAACTCCCTGACGCCAGGAGGTGCAGGGAGCACAGGACCTGCACATGTGTGGGAATTGTTTGTGTCCTGCGTGTAGGGTGTTCCAAATAGGGTTTCAGCTCCTCAATCAGGTCCAATATGGTCTGTGGGTGCAGTCTGTACTTGTCATGGATGTCCTCTTCAGTGTGCTGGAACAGAGTGATGCGCAGCCTGAATATACGTTCCTGTCTCATTCTCCTCTGTGCAAGAGCCCGAATACGCAGCCTCCTGGCTATCACAAACAGTGCTGCCATTGTAGAAGGTTCTATTGCATTGTGGGGTGGTTTAAGTACCTTGCACCTGTTTACCACCTGCATGCACTTGGTGTTAACTGCGATTTCTTAATTAGCGATTTTTGTGATTTCGCAATTAGCGAGTTTTTCATACATTTGCTTGCGATTTCTTATTTTGCGATATCCTTTTTGCGATTTTCCAAATTGAGAATATCGCAATTTAAGAAATCGCAAGCTTTATCGCAATTTTCGAGTTTCGCAGTCTAAGAAATCGCTAATTTAGCGATTTCTTATTTTGCACTGGGAATGTGTGTCATAAATATGAAATTGCGAAACGCTGTTTTTTGCGATTCGCAGCATTTGCGACAAAAATTTTGTTTCATACATATGTCCCCAAATGTAGAAATCTTCACTGGGAGAAGGCACCAAACATATCCGTCTGGCGGATGGTTTCCATTGTGTGCTAATATCAAATTTCTCATGCTTGGGGGTTTCCCACCAAAAGCCAACTGCTTCACCAGGATCTCATTCCAACAGCTTTTCAGCCTCTTGGAACTCCTCTCGGACACAGCCTGCCGCCTTGCCCCTCTGAAGTGTTTTTTCTTCTATTCCAGAGAATAAGTCTAAAGGTAAAACCTTCGACCGTAGCGAGCCTTCACTTTTTTCTTTGACCCAGTATAGCGCAACAAGAAACATTTGATTGGTGCTTTGCACTTTTTTGCACTAGAAACATCCAAACATAGGAAAATCATAACTATCTCCGGTTGCCTACATATGAAGTTTGTCATTTTGGAGTCTATTTGACCATCAAAGTTTACTCTATTTTTATTTATTGGAGTGAGATTTTTATTGTGTTGTGTTTTCTATTTTATAACTGTTTTGGTACTGAAAAATGGTTAACACATTTAGACAAGTTAAGCCTGTACAGCTACCAGGTTTAATTATTGAGATGCAACTGGACCACATAAGGAGTTGTGCCATTATTTCTTGAAGAGGACTACCATCAATTTAGACTATTAAACCGTTCTCTCACAGGATACATGTTTTATTTTGGGATTTTTCACATTTCGAGGGTATGGTATATGCAAAACATAGGTGTGTTTGCACATGAGGGGAAGGGAATTGGGTTTTTTGATTATGGGAAAATTCAGTGGTACTGGCAGATATGAAGGGATAGTTGGGGACACCAAGGCTGAAGCAGAGGGCTTCTAACTCGACATGTGAGAGCACATTTAAAATTGAAACCGGCTACATGAACTAACTGTTACTGAGCTCCATAAAGGATTAATCAATTGCCTTCACAGCTTTTAATGTTCGAGGTTTTAATGTAACTAATAAGAGTACAGTAATTCTTAGAATTTTGGAATATATGAGAAGCCATTTTTTCTCCAACGTTTACTTTCCCACAGTGGACACGTATGTCACACTTTTTTAATTGTTTTATTAAAGTTTATTCATGCATAATACAAAGTTACACAGGTTGGCAGATTCAAGGCATCAGTACAAAGAATGACACAATTAGTAGTGGTACAGTGAGCTTACATTGCTGCAATAACAGAGTCCCAAGCAGTCCTGGAATGACAAGGCCAGAAAGCCAGGTTGCAACCTACGAAGGCAAACATGAACAGGGCAGCATGCCAACCCCAATCCATACATCAACCATTATTAAGCGATAGCAGATACGATGTAAGCGGCCCCCAGATGTCCCTTGGCCTGGAGGCTGCAGGCAGCTCCTCCGCATAGCAAGTAAGCTGATCTCGACAATATGTTAAGTCATGCAGCCACATGGTTGCTGTAGGAGCTAATCGGCTCTCCCAACAGAGAGAAATTTGTCGCTTAGCCATGAGCAAGGCAATGGATACGAGTTTTTTATTAGAAGGGCGCACCATAGTCCCAACTCCCAACAGGCACAGCCGCGGATGGCAGTCCAGCGGCTCCTTAATCATCAGACCAAGCACTCTGACCACCTCACCCCAATACCTTTGGACATTCCCATGCCAGATGATAAAAGCCTGCCCCAGACGCACCACCTCGCTTACAGGCATCGGACTGGCGGAGCCCGAACATACGTATGTCACACTTGTTTCTTCAATAGCACTTTGCCTTGGCCGAAGCAATGATAAAAGGGGTGGGCGTCCTGCCCTTCTTCGCATGCTGAATTCTCAAACTATTTCATGAATTGTAAGGTGTAGTACAGTGAAGATGGCCAATAGATTTCTGTGGGTACAAACAGACCTTTGGCAGTGGTAGATGCCCCTGATCAGGGTCAATAAAGATCCTTGAGCAGATGATCCAGAGACTGATTAGTCTGGCAACAAAAACAATAATAGTGGAAGACTATTGAAATTTAGTATTATTTAGCATTACAGAGATATTGAGCAAGAGGTATAGTGGCACAGTGACTTTGTTCAAAAGAAGGGGACAATTTTTCATGGAGATGGGCTTGATCAACCAATAGCATACTCTACACCAACATCACAGATTATTCCTGTTTCACAAGACATAAGTCAAGATTGATTTATCCTAGTGGATAACTGTTAGAGCTGAGGGTCTCTAGTTGGCAGAGGTAGGTACCTTTGGCCAAATAGGGTCCCTTGCTTCTAGTCAGGGTAAGAGGGATACACACTTTAGATAACCTCTGCTCACCCCCTTGGTAGCTTAGCACGAGCAGACAGGCTTATCCCAAAGGCAATGTGTAAAGTATTCGTACCAACACTCACAGTAACACAGTAAAAAAACACAAATGAACACCACACCAGTTTACAAAAATAAAATATCTTTATCCAAACTAAACAAGATCAAAATGACAAAAATCCAACATACAGATACTCAGTAGAATGTCTTTAAAAAGTTTGTTGCAAAAAAAACTTGTAGATGATCAATGCAACACTGGTCTGGTTGTGGAAGGCCAGCACACAGCTGAACACATCCTGGGGGTCTTACCAGGGGACTTTTCCCAACCCTCCTTCACCAGACTCAGAGGTCCTCTCACAGGGTGACCGTACAGGAGTTCAAAGCGACTGAACTCTAAGGACTTCTGAGGTACCTCCCTGTAGGCAAACAACAGGCATGGCTAAAAGACGCCCCACTTCCATCTCATGGACTCCGCAAGGCCCATTATCATGCCTTTCAGGGTTCGGTTGAATCTCTCAACCAACCCATTCACTTGAGGATGGTAAGGAGTGGTGAACTTGTAAGTTACCCACACTCCTCCCACAAATACTTCATGTACTTCAAGTTGGTTCCCCAGTTGGAGACCACCTCACTGGGGAACCCCACATGGGAAAAGATCCCCATCAATGCACGGCCCACCACGGGGGCTGTGATTGTCCGGAGAGGGACAGTTTCTGGGTACCTGGTGGCATGGTCCACAAAGACAAAGATAAACTTGTTGCCTAAGGCTGTCTTGGGTTCCAGTGGCCCCACAATATCAATGCCCATCTGCTCAAAAGGGGTGCTCACCACAGGAATGAGTTGGACGGGAGCCTTACACGTACCTCCACTCTTGCCACTTGCCTGGCAAGTCTGGCAAATCCTGCAGCGTGTACTGATGTGCTTCCTCATTTGGGGCCAGAAAAAGTGAATGGCAAGCCTCTGAAAGGTCTTGTCGCACCCCAAATGCCCTACGAGAAGGACGTCATGAGGCAGACCCAGTAGGAAGGCCCTGAAGCACTCGGGTACCACCATGACATCGCCTGCCCCGGGCTCAGTGACCTTAGGCTCACTATAGAGTAATCCATCTTCCCAGTAAATGAGATGAGTATTGGACTCGCCGCCTGCCGCCTGGTCTGCAGCCTGTTGCCTCATACCACTGAGAGAAGGGCATTCCATCTGCACCTTGCATAACTCCTCCCTGGAGGGACCTCCTTCCTGCTGCCAATGGGTCAGCTCAGGCAGGTCTCCCATTTCGGCCACCTGTTCTCATGTAGGTTTCAGGGCATCCCCCTAGAGGTTCTGCTTCCTTCTGGACCGTGGGAATGGCTGGGGCTGGTTTCCCATGCCCCCTGCCCCTTCTCATCCTGGCAGGCACCTGGGCCACCGTTTCAGGCTCCAGGTCCGCTTGATTACCCCTACTGGCTGCTATTGACCGAGTGGTCACACAGACCTACTCAGGCAGACACAACATCTCCAAATGAGCCTGGCGTTCCACCTATCTCCATGGGGAACTCTCCAGGTAATTTCCCAGCAGACAGTCTACAGGTATGGATGGACTAACAACGACCTTCAAGAAACCTGAGACCCCCCCACACTCAACTGGAACGAGCACCAATTTGCAGAGGTACACGGAATTGTCCGCTGCAACTACAGGGAGAAGAGCATTGGGAATGACCTGCTCCTCAGACACCCACTGACACCTTTTTGTGTTCTCAGGCAGGTAGGTCTCCTGGACCATCTTTCTGTCTCCTAAAGAGACAAGGGTCATAACTGCTG
The DNA here is from genome assembly GCF_964204655.1 of Triturus cristatus. NCBI lineage: Eukaryota > Metazoa > Chordata > Amphibia > Caudata > Salamandridae > Triturus > Triturus cristatus. The sequence goes on from NC_140588.1 coordinate 688,797,491, forward strand.
GCTCCTCCCCTTCACTGGAAACTAATTCTTCCCCCAAAGCTACGCTCATTAAACCTGGTGACTGAGCACCAGTGGGTGTTTGGGATTTTTTGGGGCACTTAGGGGCAATGGGGCCATTCTCACCACAGTGGTAACACCTGGGGGGACCCTGGAAGTTACGCCCACCCTTAGGGGGCTGCAACGTCTTAGGCTGGGGGACTGGGACTCCTTTCCCTTTGGACTGTTTTGGGGACCTTTAGAGAACTCCTTTTGGTTACCTTTGTCCCCCCCACTCTTCTGCTGGGGACCCTGTCCACCTTTGGCTGTGGTACCCACAATCCCATAGTGGACTCTGGTGCTGGTCCAGTGGTCCGCCTCCTTAGCAAGTTCACTGGAATCAGTTAACTTACTGTCCAAAAGATGCTGGCGCAGCTCTGGAACACATAGACTTCTCAAGTGCTCCCAGCTAATTAGATGGCACAACCCCTCATAATCAGTAACTTTGCTGCCCTTTATCCAACCTTCCAGTGCATGCATGTACACCCTCACACATTCAACCCAAGTGTCTGAATCATGCTTCTTGAGGTTCCTGAAGCTCACTCTGTACTGTTCTAGGGTGAGCCTATACTTGAGTCCTCCTTCATATAGGCGTATGTCAGGGAACCCTCCTTCTCTAAAGGTAATAAAACAGCCCTCCCAGAAGCCTCAAAGTGTTTCCATAGGCCCGCCTCCCAGGTCTTTTCAGGCACCTCATTCATTCTCAATGCAAGCTCATGTGATTCAAACCATGCGTAAATATCCTCTCCCTTCTGGAAATTCTGCACTAAATCCTTGGGAATGTACACCTTACCCCCATGCACTGACTGTGCGCTGCCACCATTGGAGCTGGACTCCAGTTGTTTGCCTTTAATGTCCAGCTCTCTCATGCTCAACTCATGAGCCAAAAGCAATTTCTTTTCTTCCAGGGCGAGAGCGTTCTTGCTCTCCTCTGCCCTCTTTTCGCTCTCTAAAAGCATCCTTTTTTCTTCCAGGGCAGCTTTTTGGTTCTCCATTTCTAAACGCTTCATTCCAAGGCTTAAAACTTACTTGTAATTCATGCTCTCTGATCCTCCGGTTCTCCTCCCGCTCCTCTGGGGTAAGACTCCCAGCGGAATGGACGCTGCCAGCCCTGGCGGCTGCTCTTGGCACAGGCAAGTCCCGTGACCCGAACCCATCCCCTTGTGGCCTCCCACCAGGCTTTTAAGGCCTTCTGTAGCTCATCCTTCTTAGAGCTACTCCTCATGGGACTTCCCAAATATTTGCAGAATTGTTTGAGTTGATCTACTTTGTAGGAATACAAATCTTCAATGTGAAACTCCAATTCTGCCTTCTCACTTGCTGCTTTGCCATTCTGAGACATGATGCTTGGATGACTCAAGGATCAGATAAGACACAGAACCAAAAAGAAAACACAGTATGTGGTTGCATAGTGGTCTACACTAATCTAGTGATGTACACCAATTACTGTAGGGTAATTACAGATACAAGTTCAAATCCCACTGCCGCCACCAATGTTAGAACTGGGGGTCGCTAGTTGGCAGAGATAGGTACCTTTGACCAATTAGGGACCCTTGCTTCTAGTCTGGGTAAGGGGGATACACACTTTAGATAACCCCTGCTCACCCCCTTGGTAGATTGGCACAAGCAGACAGGCTTATCCCAAAGGCAATGTGTAAAGTATTTGTACCAACACTCAGAGTAACATAGTGAAAACACCACAAATGAACACCACACCGGTTTAGAAAAATAAAATATCTTTATCTAAACTAAACAAGACCAATACGACAAAAATCTAACATACAGATACTCAGTAGAATGTCTTTAAAAAGGTTGTTGCAAAAAATAAACTTGTAGATGATCAATGCGACACTTTAGTCTCAAAGTACCTGGGATGTGAACGCAAAACAAACAAAAGGGGCGCAGAGAAGGTGATGCGTCTGTTCTTCCTGCGCTCCGGTGCAACAAAATGGCGACCCTGTTGCGATGCGACAACGTGGAGGTGATGCGTGCACGCCCAACAGCCGTGCAGGGAACTCTGTGGTTTTCTGAGCCGCGACAGGCCATGCGACACGCTTCTCCGGTGATGCGACGATACCCTCGGTGACGGCGACACGCTTCTCTGGTGTTGCGGCGGTGATCAGCGGCAGCGCGCTTCCTCAGCGATGCCACGGCCCAGCAACACTCTTCTCCGGTGATGCGACGGCACCCTCTGTGGCGGTGGTGCAACGGCGAACACCGGCAGCGGCGACATGCTTCCTCAATGAAGCAACAGCGACTGCAGCGGCGGCGTCACGCTTCTCTCTCGTTGCGTCGCGCCTCCTGCTCCCAACAGCAAAAAGGCCTCACACACAGTTACAGGCCCTCCTGGCAGACTGGAACTCCCAGCAAGGAAGTTCAGGGAAGCTGGGGGTAAAGTCCTTTTGCGCCTGGGACCTCACAAACAGGTCCTTGGAGACTTTTCTTCAGATGGACACAGCACACAGCAAAGTCCTTCTTCAAGCAGGGGACACAGCACACAGCAAAGTCCCTTGGTCCTCTCCTCAGTAGAAACAGCAAACTGCAGGCCAACCCCAGACACACAGCAAGGGCAGTACTTCTCCTCAGTCTCTTCAGATGATCTTCTTTGGCAGGGATTCCTCTTGATCACGAAGTAATCTAACTTTCAGGGGTCTAAGCTCTCATATTTATACCCCAAAATGCTTTGTTCTCTATGTGTGAGGGGTCCTGGCCCAGTCCAAACCAGTTCTGGGTGCACTCTGCCAGTGCACATTTTCTTCCTTTTCTTCCATTTTCTTCCTGCATTGTGGAAGGCAGGCACAGCCCTATTCAGGCCCAGGTGCTACTCCTCCCACCACTCCAAATGCAAATCTGCCTATTCAGCTTGTGCTGACTCACCCAGCCTCCCGGAGCCACCCCTGTCACTCTCAAACCAGACAGTCAATCCACAAACAGGCAGAGGCATACAGAAAGTTTGAACAAGAGAATAGCCACTTTCTAAAAGTGCTATTTTCAAGCACTGAATTTAAAAACCATCCTCCCTAAAAGATGTGTTATTAAATTCTGAGTTCAGGGATAACAGATTCCAAATTTCTATCTCGCTCCTATGGGAAGATATGCAGGTAAGCATGTTACACATCATTCCCTATTCTGTCCTATGGGCAAGATAGCCTTTTAATAGTGAAAACGAAACTGCCAGTATTTCACTATCAGGACATGTTACCCACACTAGTACATGTCCTACCTTTCACATACCTTGGGCCTACCATAAGGGTGTCCAATCTGTAAGAAAAGGGAAGGGTAAGGCCTGGCCAGTGGGTGCAATGGCCAGGTCGACATGGCAGTTGACAAACTGCACACAGGCACTGCGGCCTGAGACCTCTTTTCAGCACTACTCCTGTGGGTGGCACAATCAGTGCTGCAAGCCCACTAGTAGCATTTGTATTACCAGTCCTGGCACACTCAGTGCACCTTACTAGGGACCTACTGGTAAAACAAAAAAGCCAATCATGGGTAACCAATCACAATAATAATTTACACAGGTAGCACTTGCACTTTGGAACTGATTAGCAGAGGCAAAGTGCCCAAAGCTCAGCAAAACCGAAATCCAGCACAGTGACAAAAATAAAGGAAGTGGAGGCAAAAGTAAGGGGAAATCATGCCAAGGATGCCAGGTCTAACAATAACAATTTCGGATTGGCTCTCTTGGAAGATGACCATGTAGTGAATACATTATCAGGCCACTCATAGGTAAAATGCACACTGAGATGGGATATAGTAAGTGAAGGGGCGTATGGCACTTAGATAGCATACTACTTAGGGACCCAGTGGCTTGTCAAGTTATCTTATTGAAGATCAAAGAATTATTCCAGTTTAGTGATGTAGACAGATGCCATCTATCAATAGAGTGGGACTCTCTAAAAGCGGTGGTGAGAGGGGCATGCATTGTGGAAGCTGCTAGGTTAAAAAAAATTGCTGCGGGAGGGAATATGGGAATACAACTGCTACTTGTAAAAAAACGGAAGGAACTGAAGGTGCAACATAAGGAAACACCCTCACAGAAAATATATGTGAAGTCACTCATTAAAGAAGAATATGCCATGGCCAAGATTCAGCAGTATTTTTATGAGAGCAGTAATAAGCGGGTGGATGTTGGCATCACAACAACACCAGCAACAGACCAAACCACAAATAGCAGCCATAAAAGTGCAAACGGTAAAGTCAAGAAAAAGTTAAACTAGAAGTATTGCATATTTAATACCAGGATCATTGTAGTAAAGAGTCTTCAGAATTGTAGACTACATCTAAATGGTGGACTTGGATAACCTTTCAAATGAAGACTTATTAGAAAGCCTGATCCCCCCGAGGAGTTTTCCAAACCAATATCAAAACAGGTCCAGATGATTTCTCCCCATCTTTCTATAAAAATGTATGGCCACTGTTAAGGGGCTTACTCCCAAAAGTACACGATCATTATAAACAAATAGGAAGGGTAACTCCTACAGTGGTGGAAGTGAAGGTATCTATTTTTTTAAAGCCAGGGAGAAACCTGTCGGCCTCCAGATCATAGAACACCAAATTGCATCTAAATGAAGATATTAGTATTTTTACAAAGATGTAGGCCCGCTGACTAGAAAACCTGATAATTTTGTTGATCCATCCCAAACGAGCTGAGTTTGTCGCTAAGTGACAGTGTTGGAGAAAATTTAAAGAATGTCATACACTTGATAGATGCGGCAAATAAACTAGGAAGTGAGACAATCCTTCCATTTTTTAATGCTGAAAAAGCATTCAATTATGTTAGTGTGAGATTTTTCATGGAAAGTTTCAACTTCTTGGATTCGGCCTACGGTTACAGACTATGTTCATGGCAAGTAATTTTGGGCCCAAGTCCCAGGACCGAGTCAAAGGCAGATGGTTGAAATAGAGCAGAGGGGGAGGCAGGAATGCCTGATGTCCCATTTACTCTTCACACTACATCTCAAGCCTCTCGCTCAAAGGATATTTCTTGTAATGGACATTAGGGGGGCGGGGGTAGTACATAGGCATGGGCCAGTTCAAACTCTCGTTATTTGCCAATGACATATTTGTATCCCTCTGAAGCCCTAGGGAATTTTAAACTTCTGTGCTTTTTTGGGATTCAAAGGTAATATGCACAAATCAGAAGCTTTGGCCATTAATATCTCTAAGGAACACATAGAGTGACTCCGGATACACTCCCAATTTAGGTGGGGAGTATTATTTGTCAAATACCTATGAATACAGTTCACAGCAACAAAAAAATAAAACAGAACTCTATGATGCTACCTTCCTGCCATTGCTGATCTCAAGTATGCCACAAATGTTCCCTGTCATGACTGTGATGCATCGCCACTATCCAGATGGTGGTGCTACCATGATTATTTAAGGTATGACGTTACCTACTAATAAACATCTTTTATCTTAGATTCAATGCAGCTGAACAGATCTTTATGGGAGAAAGACAGATCAAGACTTCAAGGCGAGCTATGATAGTAGGAACGTAATAAAAACGAAGGAGGGCCTATTTCAAATTTGACCTGGTATTAGCAGCCAACTCATTTATTATGTTTGTTGGAGTGGTCCATGGTGAAGACACCATGCCACTGGTGTTTCATGGACAACCCTGTGGGAGGAGCTCTGGCTGTGCCCCAGGGCAGGCGTGTGAATATCTAAGGGTCTCCTATCACAGACACAACATTAAGGCCTGGACATTTCAGAAATAGACTTTGAGGTGAACAAAGATCAGTGACATAATTCTGAAAGGTATGCTTACGTTGTTCAAACAACTCAAAATAATTTTGAGAAGATAAATAGGAAAGCTAGAGACATATGAAATTTGTTGGCATTCGGTTGAGCGTTACAATATATTTAGCTGCCACAAGAGCTCTCCCCCTCTTGAAAGAAATGCTGCAAAGAGTGGATGATGAGAAGCACCTTGTTTTTAAAATATATAGATTGCTACAAAAAGCAGAAGGGGTAAGAAAGCCAATTCCAAGAAAAATGGAATGCGAAACGAAGTCTGTCCTTGTCAATGGACAATAGGCATGAAGAATTTGAGAAAGGGTATTACCCATGTACAGGGATTAAAGATGGCTTTTAAGCTGCTACTTTAATGGCATTTCATACCACCTCGACCACATATGGTAGACAAAAATAAATCATAAAAATGCTTAAGGGAGGTTGAAGCATGGGAACACTCACACATATATTGTGGGACTGAGCTTAGAAAAAATACTATTTGAACGGTATTGTGAGGGTGTAGAAGAAACTACAGAGATTCCAATTCCAAAAACCTATACATCATCCAATTGGGGTAGGTTTTGATGTAGAGAACATGGGTACTCGCCAATGACAATCCCTTGCCAGCTAAGCAGGCACTGTTGACAAAACAGGGTACATTTGAATTCTTCACCTTGATGACTGGGTACCACAGAATTTGGAACATACTGGGGCATGGAAAAAATCATGCATATCAATAGAGACATGGCCCTTATCTGGGATGTGATCAACACTGGTAATATATTTGCTAAGGACTAAAATGGATGAAGCAAATACAACACAGAAAAACAAGCAGGAAAAGAGGTCGGTATAGTATTATAATGTAAAGGAAAGTCAATTGAGAAACAAAAGGATAGAAGAGGATAGAAAAAAGAGAGCAAAGAGAATGTCATGGATTGCATATGAAACCAAATGAAAGGGTAACAAGCACAGGATAGATGAAAGAGCCAAAGCATGGACCTACATTGCACACCACCTACCTTCATAATATTTTAACTGCATTGCACTTAGTGATTTCCTTACTGTGGAAGTCATAGTAAGCACATCAAGAACATCCAATAGCATAACTAATATTATAAATAATAATATATAGTATCTGTTGGGACAGAAAAGTGGCGGACGTACACCCTGCCATTATTGAACTAGGTGGAAAGACACCTGAATGCCTGGTGCTGATATTTTGTTGTCATGGGTGAACACAGATCATGTGTTTATGCCATGACACTGGCCTGCCTCACATATTGTGGTCTTGTTGGACCAGGAGGGGCATCAAAGTGCTACCCTCATAGTGGTGAAAAGCTACTGCCTTTGCAAGGAGCTATGTCTCATGAGCACAGGGGTGGCAGCATACTGTGTAGTGATCAGTAGAAGTGAACAGGCTGTTTTACCTGTGTCACTGAAGTGATGCCTACAGATTCACTATTGCAAAGTTCAACTGCTGTGTCCTTAATTAATTTACCAAAATTGCGTAGTATCTCCGCACTATACAGTAGCTTCTGTTCAAGGGTTTTCAGGACAATATTGTATAAGCATTATATTTTCAATAATGAGGCCAAATTTTCCCATGCTTACTATTTACCAGAGTTCAGTAGCACCTTCATCATACTTGCAACGAGGATAAATACATTGTAGAATGTAAAAGAAAGTGATTTCAAAAACAAATGGAAGGATGAAGGGAGCAAAACAGAGGAGAGCGGGGAAACATACATTTAGTATCGAAGAGAATGGGGGGTGTAAGGCACAAAATAAATAACACAGCAAAACTGTAGAACTACATAGAACACCTTTTACCCAAGTGTAGTTTTAGGAACTTTATAATGTGTCTCTTCTTAAATGTGCAAGACACACTAAGATAATCTGAAACATTCCATAGTATATGTTATATTGTAAGTAAATAATATATATTGTCACTGGGCACTCATCAAGCACTGCATTCCTTTAATTTTATTTTGTATAGCACCTAGTGTCTTGGCACTATAAAATATTTTGCTTTGTTCATGTAAGTCAAGCTATCATACAAGGACCTTCATTCAAGTAATCACAACATTTTTTCGTATGCTCTCCTGTACCACTTCTGAGTACCCTATTGCTAAAACGTACCTTCTAAACCCAGAAGCCAATATTAACAAACCTCTTTAACTTTCACCTCACTACGCCATGTTAAATAACAATATTGGGGCAGATTTATGAGCCCCTTGCGCCACTTTTGCGTCACTTTTCCCATGTTAAAAGTGACGCAAAAGTGGCGAGAGGGGCTCATAAATCTGCCCCATTGTACTTAAAGTTGGAGCATTTTCAATACTCTTAACTCCAACCATAATCAGTACCACACTACTGTAAGGAGAATGCAATACTTCTACCACCTACGTAAAATGTATATTGCACCCAATTTTTTATCTAAACAACTGCTCAAATAAAGCCAACCTATAGATTTCAAAATCGTATTTCAAATTACCACATTGTTTTACATATTTTCCTATTTCTTAATGCATCACCCAAAACATTAATAAAAGCGAAGGGGCCACTCCACACACCCTTCGGACATAAAGAGTGTCTGTCAATCAGAGAAAAGGTCAGACTGACAGACACTTTGGAGCTCATTTATGAGCCCTTGCGTCACTTTTGCGCCGCCGGTGCGTCACTTTTTGTGACGCACCAGCGGCGTAAAAAATGAGCCTTGTTGCACCATATTTACAAAGTGACGCATCTAGGTAGATGCGTCACTTTGTAAACCCCTGCGCTACATTACACCTGCGTCAGGTTTAATGTATGCAGGGTGGGCGTTCCCACGTAAGTATTCATCGTAGAAGTGATGCAGTGAAATCTTCGAGATTTCACTACGCCACTTCTGGGGTGCAAATGTGTCAATATCTTATGCCTGCCTCACAGCAGGCATAAGACTGACGCAGGCTCTTTCACATGGGGCTTGCCCCATGTGAAAGGACACATTGCTGAAGTTGCGTCACTTTTGTGACACACTCCAGCAATGCGTCACTTTTGCGCCTACAGATACGTCAGAAATTCTGACGTATCTGTAACTCCTTGCGACATGATGTGTCATACTGTAAATATGACACATCCATCATGTCGCAAGGAGGGCGCACTGAGAAGGGACGCATCGCTGCTTTCACGCAGTGATGCCTCACTTCTCATAAATGAGGCCCTTTACTTTCAGGTCAGGCAGCCGGGAGCTAGACGTGCACTAAATGCAAAGGGTTCTGGCTGCCTGAGCTGAACTTTGCTGGACTGAGGATGTCACAGCTCCCGTGGGTGTGACCTCCTCAGCTTGGCAAATGTCCTCAAGGTCCTCCCCCTTGTGACAATGAGGAGCATCAGTGATAGTCTTGTGCCTGGGCACTTCAGTTTTAAGCCCTAAAGAGCCCATGGCCAAGTGTCTATCACTGACTGAAAGCTTGTCACAGAGTGGGTGCGGTCAGCAGTCTCTCTGACCCATCCTACTCCTTGATGAGGTAGGAACTGCTGCCTCCCCTGGGGTCAGTCAATGAGAGGAGGCAACAGTCCCAACCCTCCTGGCTCCTGAGGCTTCCCTCCCCGAGAGCTGCAGCATGTAAGTGATGTGTTTTAATTGACTGTTTGGTGCATGCATGTATGGATGAATGTTTGTGTATTTGTGAGTGAGTGTTGTGAGTGTGCGTGTATACGTGCATTTGAATGCATGGGTATAAGTGAGTGTGCATGTTTGGGTGAGCCACCCACCTCAAAGCTGTACTTACTGGCCGCCACTGGTAATTGTTTTAGTACATTAATTTCCACATTTTAAAACACTCATAATCTCAGAAACACTGCATGACACTGTCATTTATATATAGTTGCAGTGCTATTCTGAATAATTAAAAGGGCACTCTCAACGGATACACATTTTTAAATATGTTTTATAACAATACATGTTAATTATCTCGTCATATCACAAATACCTAACTTCACTGTTAATATGTATTCCATTACCTGCAAAAGAAGTTGTATGTAAAAAAAATAGGTTAAAACAGTGCTGTGTAGCAGATCCAAAGTACCCAATGTGTAATGTAAGCTCTGAGGATTGGAACTTGTAAGAGAATTCAGTTGATATATCTCCATGCCTGTCAAAGAGGAACTCAGCTTCCAACGGTTATGTAAGGGATATATTCATCCTAAGGCACTCAGCTCTGCTCCCAATCAGAATACCGCTTTTTTCAAAAATATAAAGGGAACGTCAACAATTGGTTAAAGTTACTGTAACCTCTGTTCAGTGTTCCAGGAATACCAAAAGCCTATCTACTGCAGCACTGTTACTATGGATACCACAGCACAATCTATTCCCTTAATACTGCAAATGAAGATGACTAGCCTTTTAAATATAGTCCACATGACACAATTCAGACGTATTTCAAGAGAATCTTCAAGTATTTTATATAATATTAAGAACTAACAGATTACACTGATGCATTTCACTTTTCAAACTAGAAAACACACACATATACACATATATATATAAACATCATTGTACTGAGAAACCAACAAACAATAATAATTTGTTCTCACTTTATTTCTTTGTATATTTCTTTTATTCCACCTTTTAATGATTTATTTAATACAGCAAGACAGCCAACACATGTTTCACACACAACTGCGCTTCTTCAGGGCTCTCAGGTCAATATCTTATTGTTATCCTGATCAGTCTTAATTCCTCAATCACTGTTAACTTTATTCAGGTCTGCATGTTTATCAGTCTCTGATCAAATCATTTAAGGCGTCACCACTTCCCCCCTCAATTCAACATGCCACAGGTCTTAGTGTTTTTGACAATGTAAGGTCTCCTTGAAACAAGCCGTTTCTTCTCTTTCAACCTCCTTCTTCTCGTCTGATTCAAAGTACATATATATATATATTTCGTTGCTTCAATCCACTCAAAGCTGCCGCTCCTCACACGACGGTTGCTGTGGAAGCGTGAGGGTGGACTCATATATAATACTGCAAGTTTTCCTAAGGAAAACAAAGGTATCGTGCACTCTTGGGGGTCGTTTGAAATCTTGCTTTATTTCAACAAAGACAATCGCGTTTTGGCTTGTCGCCTTTCTCAATGCCATAGCGTTCAGCACCATTTTTCTCTAATCTATACATATGCCGTTCCCACCAATCAAGATTTCTCCTTGGTATTGACATAAATAATAAACCATTTTCTTGCAATAAGAATGCTTACATAGAATTCATGCTGGCCATCTCAATCTCTGTTGAAACTAACAGCATTTGTATCTTTTATCACATTTCTTCATGTGAGTAATTTATACAGAGAAAGCAGCAAATAATAAATTTTTGTCTAACGGAAGTAGTTGGTTACCACCAGATAAACATTTCCTTTTGCGAATAAGTCTTGGAAACCATTATTCAATTTTGATGTAATATATCAATTAAACAGTAGAAAGCATTCTAATCTCTCTTTTTTTCACAGCCACCTTTGCCTTAATTGCATTTAATAAGCATTGTAACATACACAGAATGACTGAAAATTACAAAAATATATCATGGTTGTTTTTTTAAAAGAATGAGATATAGTGGTGCAAACATTTGATGAGAAAATTCATGGTAGTGTTACTAGCTCTACATATAGAACTTCATTATTCGCAGAAACATTCGCCCTGAATGGTCCTATGACATGAAGATGCTAATCGGCTAAGGATAAATTTGTTGGTACGTTTTATTGATTGTCGTTTCCATACAGTCCCATATGCGGCTCTATAATCTAATCAGTATAGGTTGCCTCCATACCTATCTAAGCTCTTCATGCCCATATATGACATTATTGTAGTTGACAAAGATGCACTACTATCTTATATGAACTATAATTCCTCATCGGATTTGAGACCCTTTGGGTACTTCTTTGTAGAATGATTATATATTCGGACTCCAATTGCCTTAGTTTCCTAATATGATCTCATCCCCGTCTTCTTCTCTCACTACTTGGTAAAGACAGAAAAACCTTTTGCTGTTATCTTGCACGTAAAAGTGTCTTTCAGAGGGATAGGCTGGATTGTGATTGACACTTGCCCTCATGTGTTCTAACACCCTCTTCTTTGCCACTTCAGTTGTACTGCCTATATTTCTTTTCACATACACACATGAGGCTGTAAAACCCATGGTCTGAGTTGCAATTCAAGAGGTTTGTAATAACAACTTGTTTTCTTGATTGGGGTATCTCATTGGGAATTTTTTTGGCTGAACTTGCATGCTTTGCATTGTAAGCGAGGAACAAGTCCAGAAGCTGCCTTCTTTTTATAGTTCATATTCGGGAAGTGACTGTTGAACAATAGTTCCTTAAACGAGACACTTCGCCCGTAGGATATCTGGGGAGATAAAGTCAAAACAAGCCTCCAGTTGCATTTCAATATCTGGAAATGTTTGGATGCACTCATGGAATAACTAGTGATTAATCTTGTGGATTCCTGTGCTGCAGGTGCATCTTTCCCTTCACTTTGTCTAGAAAGAGTTGCTTTCTCTGTTTTTCTTGAAACATTTTGGTTGCTTCTTTGTGGACTTTATATCGATACCCCCACCTCCTGGGCCTGTCTATCATTTCTTCTTTTGCCTGTTGGAAATTATGAGAAGTAGAACAGTTATGTTTAATAAATAGCAGTTCCCCATATGGAATACTATGAACTAATCTGCGTGATTGATGACTGCTAACATGTAACATAGAAATCCCTGCAGTGGTTTCCTAAAGAGGGTAGTTTCCAATATATTGCTTTCTACAAATACAATTACATAGAGTAATGGGACACTGATGTGACTGAGGTTACTGAGTAACTGTAGATTAAATGTATTGGTGTTTAAACTCGTAATGTATTCTTCCACCTCACTCTGTGTGCCTTTCGAAATTATAACTAAATCACCAATGTAACATGCCCATATCACTAAGAACACCATCCACTGTTCATTGTTCGATATCTAGGCCACAGGCTTCTCCCACCAGCCCACATACATATTCACATAACTGGGGGTGAAGAACAAACCCATGGCAGTCCTCTGTTTTTGTTGGTACATTGAAAAAACTTGAAAATTGTAGGAGCATGATATTATGTTCCTGAAACTTCGAAGTCCATGTTTTTAGAAAACATTGCCCTGCTATTAGTCCATTTTCATGAGAAATACAAGTATACAAGAGCATATTGTCAAGGGTCACCAGCAAAAAAACTTTCTGCCATTGGATACCCTCAATTAGCCTTTAAAAATCATTTGCGTCTTTTGTATATGAATTTAGATGCGGACAAAAGGAAAAACAAATGAATCAACATAGATCCAAGTGTTCTCCAGAAGGCTTCCGATGGATGAAACAATGGGACGTCCGGGTGGGCATGAAACGTCTTTATGTATTTTAGGAATGTGATAAAAGGTTGATGTTACTGGATATTCACAGTAGAGCTGCTGGAATTCATCATAATTGAAAGTTCCCATTCTCTCCAATAAACCAATAGATTATAAAAGTCTGTTATACTTTGAGAATTTATCCTGAGGGACACTGATTGGTAGCATTCTCTGTCCTGTAACTGTCATAAGGCTTCATTATGGTAAGCTTCTCTCGTAGTACTATGTTACTGCCTTTATCTGATGGCTTGATCACTATAAGTGTCCTTATTGCCTCCCATTGTTGTCTTGTCAAGTTCTTTATTGCTGCAATTATAGCCCCTTTGTGCCTCTCCTACTATAAGTTGAATAAATTGTGACTAATTATGCCTGGAGTGACCATGCAATGCTTCTAGTGGAGGAAAAAGAATTAAGAAAAACATAGCAAAAGACAAAGATACATAAAAAACTGAAACTTTGCGACAGCAAAAGAAAACACGGCTTCTGGCCTATGAAAAGACAATGAAAACAATGAAAATTTGCAAGAGTCCAACAAGATTATGAGACTGCCTGTGTACTTACTTTTGCAAAAATATACAATATTCCAAGAAGACAATTAAATGAAGCCAGAAATTCTCAGCCACCTGCAAACAAAGACTTCTCTGAGTCAAAGTTTGAAACAGACACATCAGAAGGAAAGTTCTCTGGGAATCTGTCCAGACCAACTGGCACTGAAGAGAATACAACTTTTTTACAGGTGTACCAAATCCTTGAGACAGACATGGCAAAAAACACAGCAATGATCACGTCCTCCAGATTATTACAATTGGAAAGCAAGATGTGGCAACAAGAGACGCACCAGCTGGTGGAAGGAGTAAATGAAAAAAATTAGAATTTAGATATATTCCTCGAACTACACATGATGCGATTGACAGCTTCAGCAAAACAGTCAATAAGGACATGCAACATCTATGAGGAGAGGCATAAAGGGACCATAATAGCAGCAAAATACCTGTATTTCTCAAGAAAGTGGACTGATGGCAGTGCAATGTTTCCTAAAAACATGGGCTTTGAAGTTTCAGCAACATAAAATCATTCTCCATATTCTTGTTTTCAGGACAGTGGTACCAACAAAAGCAGGCAACTGCCATGGGCATATGCTTCGCCCCTAGTTAGGCAAATCTTTTTGTGGGCTGGGCAGGAAACAATGAACAGAGAGTGGGGTCCTTAGTGGCATGGACATGTTACATCAACTATTTATTTATAATTTGGAAAGGCACACAGGGGACATGATTCACAAAAGTAATCTGAGACAAAATCCTAACTTTACAACTTTCAGCATTCACAAAGGGCATTTAGTAGTAGTAAAGTTAGGAATCCTAACTTTACTACCCCTAAATGCCCTTTAATCATAACTTTACAACTTTTGATATTCACAAAGGACATTTAGGAGTAGTAGAGATAGGATTTCTAACTTTACTACTCCTAAATGCCCTTTAATCCTAACTTTACAGCTTTCCTTATTCACAAAGGGCATTTAGGAGTATTAAAGTTAGAAATCCTAACTTTCCTACTTCTAAATGCCCTTTGTGAATACCGAAAGTCGTAAAGTTAGGATTTTGTCTCAGATCACTTTTGTGAATTGAGCCCAAAGTGAGGTCAAAGAATACAATACATTTATTCGACAGTTCATGAGTAACATCAGTAACATCAGTCTCCCATTCTTCAATGTAACTGTATTTGTTGAGGGGAATAGATTGGAAACTGCCCTCTTTAGAAAACACACCGCAGGGAGCTCCCTGTTTCATGCTAGCAGCCATCACCCACTCAGATTAGTTCATAGTATTCCATATGGGGTACAGCTACATAATAAGGGTAACTGTTCTACTTTTCAAAATGTTCAAACAGCAAAAGAAGAGATGATAGACAGGTTTAGGAGGCAGAGGTATCCTGCTTAAGTCCTCAAAGAAACAACCAAAAAGATTGAAAAGAAACAGAGAAAGCAACTCTTTCTACAAAAAGTGGCGGAAAAAGACGCACCAGCAACACAGGAATCCACAAGATTAGTCACTAGCTATTCCACTAATGCACTCAAAGTTATCTAGATATTGAAATGCAACTGGAGGATTTTTAGGTCTGACCCTATAATAGGGCCTGTTTTAACTACATCTCCCCAGACATACTACAGGCAAAGTGCCTCATTGAAGGACCTACTGGTCCACAGTTACTTCTCTGATACTAACTATAAAAAGTTACAGGATTTTTCCCTTGCTTGTGATGCAAAGCATGTAAGTTCTGTAACAAAACACCGACATATGACATACCCCAATGCAGAAAACAAGGTGTTATTACTAAACTCTTGAACTGCAACTCGGATTACGTGGTTTGCTGCCTCATGTGTCCATGTGAAAAGAAATATATAGGCAGTACAACTGACACAGCAAAGAAGAGGGAGTTAGAACACATGAGGACAATTGCCAACTTCGATCGAGCCTATCCCCTTGCAAGGCACTTTCAGGTCCAACATAACAGCAACCAAGACCTTTTAAGATTTTTCTGCCCTAACTAAGTAGTAAGAGATGAAAGGGGAAAAGATCTCATTAGAAAACTAAGACAATTGGAATCCAAATATATAATCGCTCTCCAAACAAAGTACCCAATGGGTCTTGTTAGACCTGACATCCTAGGTGTGGGTTTCTACCTGTATTTGTAACTTTGCCTCCTGTGTTTTTATTGTGTGTTGGACTCCGATTTTGCTGTTAAGTGCCAAAGTGCAAGTTTTCCCTCCGTAAATTGTTGTCATGGATTAGTGTTTCCATAAGTGGCTTATTTGGCTTACTGTTAAGTCCCTAGTACAGTGCACTGTGTGTGCCCAGAGCCTGTAAACTAAATGCTGCTAGTGGCCTTGCTGCACTGATTGTACCAACCACCCAAGCAGCCTTGAAAAAGGGTCTCAGGCCTGCCATTGAAGTGTCTGTGTGCAGTCTGGCACTGACTGCCATTTTTGACCTGGCAAGTACCCCACTTGTCAGGCCATAACCTTCCCTTTTCATACATGTGAGTCACCCCTCAGGTAGGCCCATGGTATCCCTGTGGGCAGGGTGTAGTGTATGTGAAATGTAGGACATGTCCTGATGTGTGTGTCATGTGCTGATTGTAAAATACTGCCAATTTCGTTTTTCACTATTGAAAGGCTATCTATCCCATAGGATAGAATGGGAGTTCATTTATAACATCTTATACATATAACTTCCAATTGGGACATAATAGGAAGTGAACGTTTAGTATGCCTGAACTCAGAATGTAAAGAGGCATCTTTTTGAAAATACCACTTTTAGAAAGAAGGTACATTCTTGCTTAGCCATCCTTTGTGCCTCTGGTAAGTTTGTGTATTGACAGTCTGGCTGTGGAATGACAGTGGCTGGCGATGTTCAGTCTGTTCAGACAGCCACTTGGGGTAGTGAGGTGTGTCCTGCCTTTTTAGGATGAGTCAGGGGCTGCATTCAGAGTAGGGGAGGAGATTTCTCTCACACCTGAATGGGCCTGGTCTGCCTTGAACAATGCTGTCTTCACCATCTGCCAGGAAGCTGCACCAGAGATGACAGAACTGGTTTTGGCTGGGCAAAGAGCTTCTCTGCCACCGGAGAACAAATTAATTTGTGCTATAAAAAGTGAGGCTCAGACCCCAGACTTTTAGATTACTTCTGGAATTCAAGAAGACCTCTGCCAAGGAGAAGAGCTGGGAAAACTGAAGGAGAAGTACTGCCCTGTTGCTGTGTGCTGTCTGGGGTTGGCCTGCCATGTCTGTTTCTGCCAAAGTGAGGATAAAGACTTTGCTGTGTGCTGTGTCTCCTGCTTGAGGAAGATCTCCAAGGGCTTGAAGTAGAGCTTGCCTCCTATTTTGAAGTCCCAGGGATACAAAGACTTCTCCACCAGCTCCCCTGAACTTTCTTGCTGTGAGTTCTGACCGGCCAGGAGGTGCCTTTTGCTGAATTGGGCCTCTGGAGGTTGTTCCTGTTATTGGGAGCTGGAAAAGAAACGCAACTTAAGAAGCGCAACGCATTTGTACTTGTTTCCGAGGCATCGCCGGAGAAACTGATGCAGTGCCTGTCCACGGCTCAAGAAATCATGTACGCCACATCAAGTGCACCGATCTACAAAGTCCAAGATCACCCTATCGAATCTGACGCAGGCCCTGCTGTGCGGTGGCAAAAAACAACACATCGTGGGACCGTGGCTAACGAAACCAATGCAGCGCTGTTGCCGCATGGAGAATCGACGCATCCCTGATCATCACACATTGTACCGGGGTGCCAAGTCTACGAGAAAGCTGGGGCCACAGTAAGATACTGGTGCATCACCTTCCCGCACAGTAAGAAACCGATGCATCACCTCCCCTTCAGTAGGGAACTGAAGCATCACCTCCCCTGCTTGGCAGTAAGGATAAATAATATTATTAATATTAGTATCATATTCTTTTTCAATCCAGCTGTTGTTTTAATTTTAAAAAATGAGCATTCAGTTTTTATTGCAAATTAAGGTTGAAGCTGGGCTTTAGATTCAAATTGTCTTCCTCTTGTGCAAAAGTTGCTAAAGTGCATTTAGTAACTGGATCTTATAATGCATGTGAAAAGGGTCTAAGAACATAAATATTAGTGGTCAGGATCCGATGAATTTAGAAAGGGGGCCTAGGTCATATCTTACATTATCAACACGTATCTAAAAACCTCCTTTCCAGGTGTATATTTAGAATTTGCTAAAATGTCTATGTTGTTACCTGAATAGTTTATAATAGCAGAAGGTACAAAAGTACAAAAAACAAGAACAACCTGGAGTGTACACTTTAAAATATTTAAGACCCCAATATCAAGACATGTAAACAGGTAGCAATACCCGACGTTGTCCAACCCGGCCTCTGACCACCTGGTCAGCTGGGTGCCAGTGAATGTGGTTTGAGGGTCTGCATGCGGCAACCCCACCAGGGGTAGCATTGGGGAGTATTTCGCCCGGTGTTGTCGACCGCTGCAGCATCTCCTCTACGTCTGGAAGGCTGTATTTTGGAGTAGGGAGCAGGAGGTGGTGGGGGTGGACGGTAGCAGGAGGTTCTTGATTATCAACCCGTGACTCAGCGCTAGGTCTGGAAGGCACGATCCCTCCTCATTCACTCCTTCCATCCCCTGCGCTAACCATTGTAGTTGGGCCGCCAGCATGTAATACTCGAAGTTAGGTACCCCAAGACCCCCTTCTGACATAGGGCGCTGCAGGGTCTGCAGGGACACTCTTGGGTGCCCATCTCCCCAGACCAGTTGCCACAGAAGTGAGTATCAGGGTCGGAACCTGCTTCTCAGCATCAAGACTGGTAGGTTTATGAAGAAGTACAACAGCCGGGGCAGCATAACCATTTTAGATAGCGTGATCCTGGCTATGATGGGTAGTTGCAGTGTGCACCAGAACTGGAAACAGGAACGGAGGGAGCGCAGCGCTCGGCCCAGGTTTCCGTCCAGCAGATCTTCTAGGTCGTGAAAAATGTTAATGCCCAGATATTTAAAGGTGTGCTGCGCCCAGAGTGTATTGTCTGGAAATGCCTCCAGTCTGGTCAGGGGTCCAGGTATAGGGAACAGGAAGGTCTTGGTTCTGTGATCCCTAAGGCCCAAGAGGAGAGCAAAGTCGCCCAGAATCCGCAGAGCTTCCGCCGCCCCCTCGACTGCCTCCGTAAGATACAGTAGTAGATCGTCTGCATATAATGAGATGTGGTGCTGCCGCCCGCCCAGCATCAGTCCGAGCCCTCTCCCACCCAAGCGAAACTGTTCAGCCAAAGGTTCCACCGCCAGTGAGAAAAGGAGCGGGGACAGGGGGCGTCCCTGCCAGGATCCCCGGGAGATCTTGTATGCCCTAGATATGGTTCTGCCTGTCTTGACTCTCGCCATGGGCCCGGCGTAAAGGAGTCGCACCCACCACCCCCATTCATCTCCTAGGCCCAAACGGCGCATCACTTCGAAGAGGTGTTCCCAGGACACTGAGTCAAATGCCTTCTCTAGGTCCACCGACAACACAGCTGCTTGCTGGAGCGTGGGCGATTCCTTGCAGTAGAGCACAGAGTAGAGCCTGCGAAGATTGCAAGAGGTGCTATGTGAGGTGATTAACCCGTTTTGGTCCTTGTGGATCAGTGCATTCATATGGGGAAGTAGCCTACCCGCCAACACCTTACTCAGGATCTTGAAATCCAGGTTGAGCATGGAGAGGGGACCGTAGTCCCTGACTCCCCCATCGGGCTGCTTGGACTTGGGGAGCGGTATCACAAGTGCCGACTGGGTGGAATCCGGCAAGCCTCCCCTCCCTCAAACGCTTCCGCATATAAAGTCACCAGACGTGGGGACAGTGTATCAGTGAATCGGTGGTAGAACTCAGCCGGTAGACCATTTGGCCCATGAGTCTTACCAGGTGCCAATGCCGCTATCACTGCCTTGACCTTGTGTACGGAGATGGGGCTACGCAGGGCCTCCCTATCCTCCTCCTCAAATGTACGGAGCAACAGGGGGGCTAAGAAGTGCTGTATATCTGGCAGGAGGGCCGTTGTCGGGGCGCTATACAACTGTTCATAGTAGTGGAGAAAGAAGGCATTAATAGCCCCAGGGTCATGCAGCACCTCGCCCATGTCCAGGCCCAGTCGCGTGATAGGCATTCCCCCCGACTCAGGTTGTATAAGACGTGCTAGCAATCGACCCACCCTCCCCTCCCCTCCTCCCTCTGCACCCTGTCCGGGTAGTCTTTGTAACTGTAGCACCGTAATCTACCTAATGCGTCATTGTATTGAGTCCGCGCCTCTTGCAAGGACGCCTGGGCTGACTCATCAGTACCTTGCACGTTGTACAATCTACAAATTGTCCCTTCTAAATCCAAGAGTTCCTTATTCAGTTCCTTGTGCACCCCACACGCCTGGGCCATGCAATGGCTTCTCACCACCACCTTGAACGCCTCCCACTCTACCTGGCCCAAAGAGGCGGTACCGGCATTGGTAGGGAAGTACATCTCAGTTAGCGAGGACAGGGAAGATCGAAAGGGGCCATCGTCAAGCAGTGCCGGGTTTAGCTTCCAAGTGGGAATTGGAGGGTGGTGACCAAGTGGTTGGAGTACTAGAAGCAGTGGGCTGTGATCTGATAGTGTTCGCCCTAGGTATTCAGTGTGCGAGACCAGGCCGTTAAGGGTTGGAGAGTAGAGGAATGTGTCCAATCTAGTATGGACCTGGTGGACCAGCAAGAAAAAGGAATACTCCATATCTGCCCTGTGCTGCAGTCGCCAGGTGTCCTCTAAATCCCAGTCAGATATCCAGAACCTAAAGCCAGCTGCTGTGCGATGTGGCTGCGTCCCCAGCAGAGGAGGGTGTGAGCGGTCCGTTGTGACGTCTGCCACGCAATTGAAGTCACCCCCAAGTATAAGGGAGTCTGTGTGGCAGTGAGCCAAGGAGGCAGAGAATGACTCTAGGAAGCCAATTTGGTCCTGATTAGGAACGTAAACAGTGCCCAGGGTCACCTCTGGCCCCACCAGTCGCCCGTGAGCAGAACGTACTGCCCGTCTGCATCGATCCATGAGCAGTCGAGGACAAAGGGGACCCCAGGCCTCACCCAGATCAGCACCCCCCTAGCGAAGTCTGAGTAGGTAGTCGCAAATATCTGGCCCCGCCACCTCTTCCTCAACCTCCCAGCTTCCTCCGTGTTCAAATGCGTCTCCTGAAGAAACGCAATGTGTATGTTCCTGCACCTCAGGAGCGAGTATATATTGTGCCTTTTGTACATCGATCCCATCCCCCGGATGTTCCACGAGAGGAACCTCAGACCATTAGGTGTGCCCCCCATTCACGCAAAAATGCACCACGTGGCGCCCAAAGGGTGGACCCCCACTCTCCGCCCACACACACTCGCCCCCCCTGCAATAAAACAAACAAAAAAAAGCAAATGAACCCCGCAAGGTAAACAACTCCCCGAACCCAGGGTCAGTCGCCCAAACAGCATACGGAACGTTTCTCATAGGGAGACCCTACACTAGTAAGGTACCCAGGGAGGGGTGAGCAAAGGAGCTAGGATAGGAAGAAAGCACAAAGCGGACACACAAACTGCTCTGGGTGCACCGTCCTCTTCGGATTTGAACGGCCGAAGACCCGGGTTCTGCATCGGCAAGCCAGCCCTGACTCAGGTAATAGGCTCAGGTCCCAGCAAGATCAGATGACTTCATCTGCAGAGCCTGGGGTCACCACCAACATCTTCATGCTACCACTGTCAGATGAGTCCGAGTGATTGCCCCCAGTACCTCTTGACATGTGGGTCCCGGCCCCGGGGGAGGGGCTCCTGCTCCGCATAAGCGCCGCCACAGCCTGCAATGCATTCGCCCTCTCATGTTCAGTTTGAGACGTAGTCAGTGTCTTGGAGGCCCCCCTATGAGAGCGGCACCGCAATCGTCTCCCCGGCCCCGCTGTGTCTTGCCCCTGAGGCCAAGGGCCCACAGGCCGGGAGGATCCAGCCCCGTAGGATTCAATCCAGTCCCAGGCCTCCTCCGGGCTGTTACAGAAATGGGTGCTGCCCTCCAGCTCGATCCGCAACTGGGCCAGGAACATCAATGAGTACTTGAGACCCTCATCCCTCAACACTTTCTTAGCCTCTAGGAACGAGGCTCGTTTCCGCTGGACCTCCAGAGTGTAGTCCAGAAAGAGGGAGACCCTACTGTTGTCAACGGAGTAGGGGCCATCCGTACGCGCTCTCTGCAGGAGTAGGTCCCTATCCCTGAAGTGGAGTAAGCGAGCCACCACCGGGTGCAGTGGGTGCCCCGGCGCTGGAGGTCTGGCTGGGACTCGATGAGCTCTCTCCTGGGTGTAGAAGGCGGACAGGCCTTACGGTGCTACCACCTCCCGCAGCCAGCACTCTAGGTAAGACAACATGTCTTTGTCCTCGACTCCTTCCGGCAGGCCCAGGATTCGGACGTTGTTCCGCCTATTGCGGCCTTCCACGTCTTTGGCCAGCCATTCCAGCACCCCCCGGTATCAGCGAGGGCTCCCATCTGCTGCTCCAGGGCACTTTGGGCAGAAGCTATAGTTTCGATGGTGGACTCAGTCTCCTTCACCCGCTCCAACACCTTCTTATGATTCTCTTGCAGAAGACCCAGCCCTACTGCCACTGTGGAAATGTCCTGGTGAAGGGTGGCCTTTGTATCTGCTATGGCCTCCAATATCTTGCCCACCTGTTGTTGTAGCGAGGTGTCTGTTGCGGTCTGTGACTGCTCCTGGGTGCTGTCCTCTGGGTCCTGTGATGCCCCAGCCTGCCGGCCCGTGGCTTGCCCATGATAGGCAGCGGCCCGTCGGTTATTGAACATGTCCGGCAGGGGGGTCGGGCCAGCAGCCGGTTTGTCAAATCCGCCACTCACTCCAAGTCTTTGGGGGGCCAACATTCCAACTCCTCCGCCGCAGGGCCCACAGTGGTGTAAACGACTGTGCGCACTCCGTTGCCAGTAAGGCCGGCAATAGGCCCACCAAGGCCTAGGTTCTTCCGTGCTGCCAGGTGTAGTCTGTGAGGCTGGGCAGCGTCTGGCAGGTCACAGCCTATTACAGTCCAGATCCGCCAGGGCTATGCGCATCCCGTCTGCCACCAACTTAGGCCAGTCCTGTGCGTGCGGGGCCTCGGGGTTTGCCTGGTCTTGTTCCAGGGCACACAGGCGAGGGGGAAAGGGGAAGGCATGGTCCCGCGATCCACAGGTCACCTCTGAGGTCGTTACTGCAATCTCCTCACCTCCGCGCGTCCCCACCGTCGTGTCAGATCCATCGTATGACCGGTCGTCCTCCGATTCAATCGGGCCACCTCACTTCACGTACCACGGGTGGGCACGGGGCTGCGTCGCTATGTCAGCCATGGTCTCACGGACCAGACTGCCCGCACAGCTCTCCCCTGCCCGCAATGGGCCTCCGTGGACGTGGTCTCGGGTTCGGCTCAAGTCACAGAGGGAGCCGGGGCTCCGTACTGCGCCTTTTAATGGAGACCGCTCCAGGCCACCATCTTAGATCATTGCCGGCGCCAGCAGCCGGCGGGGACTCAATTGCTTCACCACCTTACTGTAGCCTGCTCGACCGTCAGGACCAGACACCATGGATACTGGTGTCGTCCGGTCCTTGCCGTTGCGTTTCCGGCCTCAGGCACCTCTGGGAGTGGCTGATAATTGTCGGGTTGGCATAGTGCTCCAAGCTCACGTGTTCGCCATGCACGGCTCCTTAGCCACGCCCCCTCACCCTTCCACTTGATATGTTGTATTCAGTTATAAATCTGACATCTTGGTTTTTGTATCCTTCTCCCATACTTGACACTTACTTCGGTGTTAACAGTGTTTCCGGTTTTTTCGTGCTTGCTCTTTTTAAGGCATCCTGCAAGACTGTTTCCGGAGTACCTCTTATTTGAAATCTTTTAAACATTTCTTTTTGCCTTATGTTTAAAGTCAGATTCTTCTGAGCAGCATCCTCTTACCATTAGGAACCCCCCATATGGGACACTCCATTTCAATGGTAAGGGGTGTCCGCTATTGGCATGGAGTATGCTGTTGGTACTGGTTGGTTTTCTGTACATTTTAGTGCAAATCCTCTCTTTTTCAATATAAACTGTGATATCCAGGACATTGATTTCTTTGTCCTGGATGTCAAATTTGAATTGAAGGGTCTGATTCAAAGACTTCAGGAAGCACCCCAGATCAGATTTCACCCCTTCCTATATTAGGAAAAGGTCATTACTAAAATGTGCCCATAAAATAATTTGTTCCATATTGACTTTATTCTGTTCACTCCAGGCCACTTCTGCTTCCCAGTCGCCTATAAATTAATTTGCGTACGTTGGGGCGAATGATGTCACCATAGCAGTTCCATGCACTTGCAGATAATATTTATTGTTAAACAGGAAAACATTATGGTTTAGACAGAAGAGTATCATGTCGATGAGCATGTCTGATTGTTCTAGCAGGGAAATTGAGCGAGTTAACAGATAGTATTTGCAAGCCTCAATTCCATCCTGGTGTTGTATTGAGGTGTACAATGAGACCACATCTATGGTTGCCATGTGGTAATTAGATTTCCATGGGAGCTTATTAATTCAATTACGGAAGTCTTGTGAGTCTCGTAGATAGGATGGAAGATTCTTAACGTATGGAAAAAGGAAAATGTCAATAAATCTTGAGGTATTCTCTAGCAAGGCACCAATTGAGCTCACTATTGGTCTGCCCGGTGGATTAATCAGGTCTTTGTTAGGCCTGGGCGAAAATTTCGTTCCGTTCGCGGAAATTGCGATAATTTGACATTTTCAATTTCCGCGGAGAGCGCGAAAATGTCAAAATTTCCGGTTTCTGCAGCTTGGCGATAATTTGTTTCTTGCTCGCGCTGTAAATTAATACATTCTCGCGCGCGCGCGATCGCCTTACCTGAATCCCTGCGTTCGCCGACCAGTTTTCTTGATCCGGTCGCGTTCTCCATGAGATGTTGTATTGTTTTTAGCCATTTGCGCTGTCTCGCGACAGTTCGCGCCCGCAGTGATGTCATGCGTCGCGCGATCACGTCTTTCTTCTCGCGATCATGCACCGCGAGACAACTCAAAACAAGATGGCCGCGCCCGCAAGCAACCACATAGGTAAGTTGGCGACCCGCAACCATGCAGAAAATCTCGCGAACATGCCGGAAAAAAACTTCCGCATCTTCGCGATATTTCCGCTTGTTTGCGATAATTTTAAACATTTTCGCGATAATTTGCGAAAGTTAATTTCGCAAATTCCGCCCACCCCTAGTCTTTGTTCACTTTCGGCAAAAGGTAAATCATTGGTACTGTTGGGTGTGCTGTCTTTAGATAATTATATTCTTTCACATGCAGGAGTTCCTTCATCTGCCAGTCTATAGGTTTTTTTAAAAACTGGCCTATGTGTTCTTCAATCGGGTTTCCACTGAGTCATTTGTAATGTTTTTTATTGCTTAACTGTCTGTTGGCTTCTGCCAGATACTTTTGCACACTCATGATAACGATGTTCCCTCCTTTGAGAGGCAAGTGTGATCGGCGGAGCGGACAGGCAGACAGGCAAGGTTAGAGTCACGGTACCTTTTGGATGAGCGGGAGCGGCCAGCGTTAGGCAGGTGCGGCTTGCGCATCGGTGAGATCCGCTCACACTCCCGACTCTGCTTTTGCTCTCCTGACAGCATTACTTACTCCATCTGCTATGTCCGTGGGAAAAGAAAGAAAGGAAAAGAAAACAAAAACCTGCATTGCCCACATTGTAAAGAAAAACAAACACTGCAATTATCTGCACAGGTTACTCAATGTCAGTATTTGTTCCTTGACAAATCCTTTACAAGGTGGACATTTGAGTGCAGGTGCAATGTTGAGCTGGGTGTAACAGCACTTTTTCACAATGGTTTAGCCCCGGCTGCTGTTTTTTGTTTGTTTTACTCCTGGTTGCTCCTGTTTGCACCAAGCTGTATCTGATGACAAGAGTCAAACCACTCCAAAACCAGTACTGCTGGGTGCAGGCTGGCAGCGAGGCAGCGAACCTCAGCGGACCTCGACGTTTTGGAGCCTGGCGTCTGGGGCATGTTGCAGCGTGTGATGAGGAGGCGGAGTGGAGCAGTGGAGCGGAGCAGTGGAGGCAGGTAGCGAGGCAGCGGACCTCAGTGTTTTGGAGCCCGGCGTCTGCTGCCTGCTGCCCTGTTGTCATCGCCTATCCCACATCGTGGATTAAGCCACGGGAGGGCAGCGGGAGTCTGCGGGCTGCCCTGACTGCTTTGGTACCATGCTGGTGCAGGGTCTCACGGTGCTCCAACATACCCCTCCCCCTGGGAGTGCACCTGCATGCTGTGGTGTTGGCGCTTTGGTCCATTGGAGCTTTTGGTGCCATGCTGGTACAGGGTCCTATGGAGCTTCGGTGGAGTTGACCCCTCCCCGGAGTGCAGAGCTGCCCTAACCTGCAGTGTAGGCGCAGCCCCATTTGCACGGGTGTTTGCAGTGGCATTTGCAGTGGTGTTATTGCTGGTGCTGTGCTACAAAACTAATATGGTGCTTTGGTGCTCCTCTGGCTCTCCTTGTTGAAAACTCTTCTTCTTCAATTCTTCAGTCTACAGCCCAGCGGGGAAGCAGGCGGGTGAGTGGTGGCTACAGCCATGGTCCCTTCTGTCAGTGCGGAGGCGGCTGGTGTTAGTCTAGTGCTACTTGTGCGTCCAGATTGGTCCACACTCGCTCCCGCATTTTCTACATAATATTTTTCATATTTTAATATCTAAATCAATGTAACAAGGTCAGGCCGGTTGCGTGTGACATTACCATGACCCCAAATAAAGTGATGGAGAAAGAATGGAGAGAAAGGAGAAGGTACACTACGTAGTAGTCTAAGTATTCATGTAGGAGATACAGACCAGAGATAGACAATCTAGCAGCACTATCTTTAACTTCACTTGAGGATGCCCAATATCAAAGAAATCCTAGCGGAAGTAGTCAACCAACCATTACATGATATAAAAAAAAAAACGTAAAGTGCAAACAACGAACACGGACAAGGTACCGAGGTCATTGGAACAGATTGAGCCCAAGCATTTACAATTAAAGCCGCAAAATCGGAAAGCTTTAGATCTAATCAAAGGGGTACTCCTGATATTGACCTATCCTTCCCAGGGAATAAGGAATTGAATAGGAACTGTTTACTAGCTGACAATAGCCCCTGTATTTTACCGACAAGCAACAATGGGGTCTTTTCAACAGCGATAGCAAAAATTAAAGCCCCACTTCTGGTAAAAGTTCAGGTTCACGCCCCTGGCACAAATACAGGTGGATTACTGCAAACAAGATCACCCAGTGGACAAGGAGATGTAATAAATCTTGATTCCTCATCTTCATCAATTTTGGAGATAAAGCCAGCTACTGCTTCCAACGCAAGTTCAACCTCTCGATCACATCAGGTTATTAGTCAAAATCAGAACAATTCTGTGATTAATATATCATCTGGTCCTGACCAAAAGTCAAGTGATGAGATTTTGATGTCTTCTTCTAACCGGATACCCCCTATTGTCCATCCCATTCAAGACACTGTTGGTGGCTGCCAAAAAATGGTACCCGAAGCCTCTTCAAGCCCAAACGCCTGTAGGGATGCAATTAAAGCGGATACTTTCATCTTAAACCTGGAAACTGGTCTTATTAATAATAACCATAAGCAGACTTTGTCCCCAAATGAATTTTCCACAGAGAATGCGTATATTTCGAATGGTCAAAGTAAGGTTTTGGAGCCTGGCGTCTGGGGCATGTTGCAGCGTGTGATGAGGAGGCGGAGTGGAGCAGTGGAGCGGAGCAGTGGAGGCAGGTAGCGAGGCAGCGGACCTCAGTGTTTTGGAGCCCGGCGTCTGCTGCCTGCTGCCCTGTTGTCATCGCCTATCCCACATCGTGGATTAAGCCACGGGAGGGCAGCGGGAGTCTGCGGGCTGCCCTGACTGCTTTGGTACCATGCTGGTGCATGGTCTCACGGTGCTCCAACATACCCCTCCCCCTGGGAGTGCACCTGCATGCTGTGGTGTTGGCGCTTTGGTCCATTGGAGCTTTTGGTGCCATGCTGGTACAGGGTCCTATGGAGCTTCGGTGGAGTTGACCCCTCCCCGGAGTGCAGAGCTGCCCTAACCTGCAGTGTAGGCGCAGCCCCATTTGCACGGGTGTTTGCAGTGGCATTTGCAGTGGTGTTATTGCTGGTGCTGTGCTACAAAACTAATATGGTGCTTTGGTGCTCCTCTGGCTCTCCTTGTTGAAAACTCTTCTTCTTCAATTCTTCAGTCTACAGCCCAGCGGGGAAGCAGGCGGGTGAGTGGTGGCTACAGCCATGGTCCCTTCTGTCAGTGCGGAGGCGGCTGGTGTTAGTCTAGTGCTACTTGTGCGTCCAGATTGGTCCACACTCGCTCCCGCATTTTCTACATAATATTTTTCATATTTTAATATCTAAATCAATGTAACAAGGTCAGGCCGGTTGCGTGTGACATTACCATGACCCCAAATAAAGTGATGGAGAAAGAATGGAGAGAAAGGAGAAGGTACACTACGTAGTAGTCTAAGTATTCATGTAGGAGATACAGACCAGAGATAGACAATCTAGCAGCACTATCTTTAACTTCACTTGAGGATGCCCAATATCAAAGAAATCCTAGCGGAAGTAGTCAACCAACCATTACATGATATAAAAAAAAAAACGTAAAGTGCAAACAACGAACACGGACAAGGTACCGAGGTCATTGGAACAGATTGAGCCCAAGCATTTACAATTAAAGCCGCAAAATCGGAAAGCTTTAGATCTAATCAAAGGGGTACTCCTGATATTGACCTATCCTTCCCAGGGAATAAGGAATTGAATAGGAACTGTTTACTAGCTGACAATAGCCCCTGTATTTTACCGACAAGCAACAATGGGGTCTTTTCAACAGCGATAGCAAAAATTAAAGCCCCACTTCTGGTAAAAGTTCAGGTTCACGCCCCTGGCACAAATACAGGTGGATTACTGCAAACAAGATCACCCAGTGGACAAGGAGATGTAATAAATCTTGATTCCTCATCTTCATCAATTTTGGAGATAAAGCCAGCTACTGCTTCCAACGCAAGTTCAACCTCTCGATCACATCAGGTTATTAGTCAAAATCAGAACAATTCTGTGATTAATATATCATCTGGTCCTGACCAAAAGTCAAGTGATGAGATTTTGATGTCTTCTTCTAACCGGATACCCCCTATTGTCCATCCCATTCAAGACACTGTTGGTGGCTGCCAAAAAATGGTACCCGAAGCCTCTTCAAGCCCAAACGCCTGTAGGGATGCAATTAAAGCGGATACTTTCATCTTAAACCTGGAAACTGGTCTTATTAATAATAACCATAAGCAGACTTTGTCCCCAAATGAATTTTCCACAGAGAATGCGTATATTTCGAATGGTCAAAGTAAGGTTGAGCAAGCCGACTCTTTGATTAATCCTCTCAGCTCGGCAGACTTATCACTATTAGCTAAATATGATGAAAACATTTGCGATGGTGCAGGTGCTCCAGATGAAAAATTAAAAGAGCCAGAAAATGGAATATGGGAAAGTCTGCTTAGTACAATGAACACCATCACCAATGATCTTAATTACCATTCAGTAAACTGAACATTCAGGTGGAATTGTTAAACACTCTGCCTCTTTATGTAGCCGGGATAGATACCAAGCTACTCCACCTTTCAAACTTGGTTGTTGAGGCTCAAACAGACAAAGATAACCAACTGATCTCTTGCACTTGTGCACATATGATTGATAAAATTCCAGAGCTACCATCGGTAGTAAGGTCTATGGTGGGGGAGGTCAAGACAATGTCGAATAGAATTGTAGAAGGTAAAGCAGGCTTACTTGAACAAGATCATGGTCATCAACCAGACTCTAAAGCTTTAATAGTGGGATCTCTAAGTGAAATTAGGAATTCACAGAAACAAAATGGGTCCAGAAGAAAATCTATAAAAAACATAAGAGGCTCATATAGTCGTACAAATCAGCAACCGAAGACATCATTATCCGTAAGGAAGGAGAAAGAAAGTGTAAATCAATCAGCAAGGCCTATACAACCTCAGGATTTTACGGCTGGAAATGAACCTATTTTGCAATCATTAGTTCCAGACGTCAATCATTCCCAAGTTACCTCAAACCTGGCTACAACTTCTAACTCAACACATGAAGGACTAACCAAAAGAGCCAGAAAAAGACTAAGAAAAGCCCATAATAAACCAAAGAAACCAAAGAAATCTACAAATGTTAGTCTGCCAATTAAGCCTAACCCAAAAGAAATGTATCCAATTTTTAAATTTTTGGAGTCTTGTCTGTGTGGATTAACAGCTGAACAAATTCCGAGCACAAACGGATCAGCCGTATCTTCTTTTTCCGATGATGCAGCTCATGAGCCCATAATGCCTAGGGTGTTAAGGCAAGGCTTAGCTCAACGATGGAGTGATGAAAAGCAGAGTGTAGTACAAAATGTGGTCAGAACGAAGCGGGCCAATAGTGTTGTTTTACATGAAAATATTTTAAACATTATAAAGTCTCCAGTATCTTTAGATTAATTCGATAATGAAGATACAGGACCAGGTGACAGGATTATTCAAGGCAAGCAGGCATCACCTGAGGACTCTGATAATACAAAAAATGGAAAACTAGCAAGTAATAAATATCCTATGTCCTACATGAAATTAATATTCTCTCCAGAGTACACCTCAAGGGGCCCTCACGATACTTTGAACCGTGGTAACATTCTGAAATTGCTAAATTCAGTCCCAGAGTTTAAAGATTTTATATCAGATGACTTAGATTCGGTTAAATTTAAACAAGATCCTAACAATCTCACTAAAGAAGTGTCTTATACGACATGGCACAGCAATAAAACCGTTTCTAAAATTCTAGACAACAGCTCAGCATTTGAGAAATGGGGCATTGAACTACAGAAATGTCATGAAAACCATTATCCAACTTTGTTGATTCCAAAGCCAATAACAAAAATCCCCGGTTTCAATATATGCTGCAACATCTATAGCATCAGGAGGTCACAACAGGGTTTTAATAGGAGCAATAGGTCTGACATTTAATCCTGCTTTGCAATTTGGGATCAAAGTAACAAGCTGCAGCACGGGTACCAGAGTATGCGAGGAGCTAAAGAAAAATATAGCACTAAGTGATGATTGGGCCTGGCTTCCAAAAATACTCACTAAAGGAAAGGCTAGTGAGCAGAAAGGATGCTTAAAAAGTTCAACAAATGAGTTAAAAACGTTTTACATTTGCTGCTGGAACACTAATGGTCTTAAATCGTTAATTGAGGACCAAGATACAGTAACATTTTTAAGGGACTTTGATGTCTTTTTGTTTCAGGAAACATGGAATGTGAAAAAAGAACCCCTCATTGGATACTATGAGCACTCACATTTTGCATCCCGCACATCTATTTATGGTCGTGCAAGCAGTGGCTTATCTAGCTACGTGTCATTAAACCTGGATATTAATCATTATGAAATTGAAGTTCAGTTAGCATGGCTTCTGTGTATTATAATTGATTTCAAGTAACCAATAATTTTTATAAATGTTTATCTTAGTTTAAAACCATGGTTAAAACATCCCAATTTTCTATGCTCTGGAAAGTGGTAAAAAATCTTGTATCATGAAAACCCTGCAGCTATGCTAATCATCTCAGGAGACTTTAATATGCACCTACTTGCCAAAAACTGTCTAAACAAACGCAGTAGAGCGCTAATACAGATGTGCCATTCCCAACTCATTAAATATAATTTTTGATTACTACATGAAGACGCGCAAAACTCCCAAAAGAGTGTGCCCGCATTCAAAAAGTCAGGTCATCTCTCTATCATTGATTATTCCATAATTTCAAAGGAGTTGGCGTCCAAATCATGAGCATTCACTTAAGATTATGAAAGCGAAGTTAATTCCTTCTTTGATTTATGGCTCAGTGATTTTTCAAGGTAATGACTTCAAATCACTTGATAACCTACAAATAAATGTTTTTTAATCTGATTTTAGGGTCCCAAAGTATAGTGGACATGCTAATGTCAGATTGGAATTAGGTCTTAAAAGACAAACTCTGACAAGACAATCTGCCTTTTTAAACTCATTCTTTTTTCTGTTCAGACAAGGGCTCTTTGGCGAACCAATGTTGGCAGGAGATTATGAGATACGAGTATGCTAAGAGTTGGAGAGCTTATTTAACTGAGAGTTTAAACAATTTTAAGTCTCTGCCCTTTGAAGATGAAACCAGGAGTAAAGTGGTGTTGAAACAGACAATAAATTGCTCAGCTAATTTCTTATCGATTCTTTTGGATAAGGATGAGTTCACTAAAAAGAGGCACTCTTGGTCTGTTAACTCCTTTATTAAATTGAAAACATAATCATACCTCACAACACACTTAAAACCATCTTTATGAAACAGATTCATGCATCTACGATTTGGGTGATACCCCACAAAGGATGGAATTCCTAAATGGGAATTAAATTGGCCCACAAATAGTTGTCGATTTTGTCGATTTTCTAAGGAATCTCTTATGCATATTGTATCCTCTTGTCCGCTACTGCTAGAAGAGAGGAAAAACATTTTTAAAGTCCATTTTTAATGAATTAGGGGTGAGAACATGTCGTCAAGCCATTATAACTTGTCTCTGTGGGAACTTGTCTTGCCTGACTACAGTTTGTAAAGTACATCCTTGTTGCAGAAAAGAAGCTCCTCTCAGAGTGTGACATCTGATATTATATACTTGCCAAGAGAATTAATGACTGGTTTTACAGGATTATTTTGTTAGTCTTAAAAAATGCTAAACTAAAAAATAGTAATGAATGATTTTATTGGATATCAAAAACGCTAAACGGAAAATGTAACCGCACAAATTGTTCTTGAAGTTTTGTGCACGGTTTTGGAACAGAATTCTTAAAAAATGTTAAAAGGTCATCGCACAAGAGCACTTTAATAATCGCTGCTATTTTTAAAAGACTGTATAGATATGCTTTATTCATCGCTTTAACAATTGTTGCTAGATGTAAAAAATTGCACAGGTTCACTTTAATTCATGTACTTATGGTCTCTCAGAGTGTGACTTTTGATATAAGATGCTTGGGTAAGAAATTGACAAGTGCACTTTAATTATTGGTGCCGGCTGTAATCAATCACACAAGTGCACTTTAGTAATTGCTGCTAGATGTCAAACATGGTACATGTTCATTGTAACAATTTTCATTTTAATTATGTTATTTTAAATTTGGATTTTAAATTAGGGGGTACTGAAGGTGGGTAGCTGATTTCTAAAAAGATGCGCCATTAGACGGATTGGATTGGTATAGTCGAGTTGATTGAAACAGTTGCTGCTAATTGTAAGAAATTGTATTAGTGCACTTTAATTATCGTGCTTTATTTATGATATGAATTTTTAAATTTGGGGAAGTGTAGGTCATCCTATCAAGATCACTTCTTAATTGTTTTTATTCTCAAAATGTAGTGATGTCTTCTGTAATTACATGAAATATGAAACCAAAATATAATGTATCTTGTTAAGATTTTAATTTAATGCATTATATATGCTACGATATGTAAAGACATGATTTTAACTAGATCAAATTGGTATAATTAAGCTTTTGTCGTAATCCAAATGATTTTTTCTGTACTTGTGTTTGTAATGATTTTTATGAATCAACAATAATGAATTTCCTCCTCCTCCCTCCCTTGTCACTGGGTTTAATAATGATATTCCTGTCATTTTGCAGATCCCTAAGGGCTTCCCATTCCTTATTGTTAGATTTAGTTTGATACCTCGATTCATTTTTACTCACTGTCTAGTCTCTACGAATATCATTTTCGTTAACTCATCTGTCACAACTTCATAGAATAAATCAATTTTATTTGCAACAGGTAGTTGAGGACATAATTTTAACTTTGGTTTGCATCCACTGTTCGATGTCATATCTGTGGGTATTTCTGTATATTCACAGAGGTCCTTTTCTGATAAAGATTCTATTGGCAGAGTTCCTAATCCAGATGATACTATTTCGAGACTAGTAAAGGATCTTAACATTGTCAAGTCATTCGTTGTGAGAATAGATGTTGATTGGTTTGGTTTTTCTTGTTTACTCCATTATTTTCACTTTTGAGTGTAGCATTTCTTTAGCTTGACTTTCCTTGTAAATTTGTAAAAGTCTATTCCTGTACCAACAAAATCAAATCTAGCAGTTGGACAGAAACTTAGCCCCTTATTTAAAAAGGTCCTGTGGTTTTCAGTGATAATTTTCTGGGAGAGGTTTATGATTAAAATGTTGTCTTGTACCTTTTCTTTAATTAAAGCTTTTTGTTTAGCATTTCTTTTCCTCTTTTGGCTCCTCCCCTTTGATCTTCTTGTTTAGTGAGGTCCTCTTGAACTGTATTCATTTTTCCCCTTCCCTTTTGTCTGGTTGTCATCTGGTAGAGTCTCATTTCGCCTGAGAAATCCAATCGAGGGAGTGATGTTGTAGGTTCTTCGTCCCTCGAACTTGCTTCTGAGCTCTCTACACTTGAGGCTGCTGATCTTGGGCCAGTTGCATTAATGGTTGCAGTTTGTTTTGCATACAAATAATCCAATCTTCGGTGAAATGTATATATTCGACCAGCAGCGGAGTCTCTTTTATCTCTATTTAATTTCTTTGCTTTCTTTTGCTCTATCTCCTCCTCATGTTGTTCCAGTTTGCTTTCCATTTTCAGAAACTCATTCTTTACATCCTTGCTCTCCTGCATTGTTTCCAGAACCTCCTCCACTTCTTTGATCCTGGCAATGGCTTTCATCTTTCTGTCTGCATGTGTTATCAATATGTGCATTAGTTTGTTGGAACATTCCTTGTGTCATCTTGCCATTGTTTGGACAGATCCGGTGTAGGAGAGTAGGATCTGCTTCACATGTTTACCCCCACTTTTGGCTGGTGTTTCACTGTTTTTTGACTTTAGTTTGGCTGTTACCCTGCTATTCAGGGCCCCAGCCTAGCTGCTTCCTCTCTAAAATGATTCCATGTACTTTAGGTACATTACAGATTGGATCTGAGGTGCCCTTGTAAGCCCCTAGTATATGGTATACTATGTACCCAGGGCATAGGTGCACCAGAGGCTTACCAGGGGCTGAAGCATGTATTATGCCACTCCTGGAAAGCCACCCAAAATGACAACACAGGTCTGCTACTGCAGCCTGGGTAAGGTGGTGCCTGCACCCCTTACTGTGATATAGGTTACCTATATCACTATATATATATATACACACATGTAAACCTATAAGTCACTCCTATGGCAGGCCTTATCAATCCTGAAGGCAGAGTGCTTGGTTCCTATGTGAGAGGGTGCCCCTGCATGAGCAGAGCCCCTCTGCAGCATTCGGAGACACTTCTCTGATGCTGTTTGTAGTGCAGCCTGACCATATACTCTTAAGTGCATTATAACCAAACGGTAAAGGCTAACTTTGGACTGGCTGCATGGAAACATGTCGTGTTTGGTGTCAAATACCTTGGAATCATACCCCCACAACAGTAACTGGTGTGGGGTATGATCCCACCCTTCTAGAGGGAGAGACTTGACAGCACTGGTATACCTGGTAGAAACTTAATAGAGCCCTGGCATCATAAAATGGATGCTGCAGCCACAGACACAGGTCTGACCTCCTGCCGCTGACCAAAACTCCAGCAGGGGAGGCCTGGACAATAGGTTTCCTGTCACAGGGAGGTGTGACCACCTTCCAGACAGGCTTATGTATATTGGGGCTGGGTGGGAGCACTCTCTGAGTGCTTTGAAGTCCTGCACCGGTGGCACATTTGGTGTCCCTGTGCATTGTCCAGCTCAAACCGGTTCAGGGGCTTCCAGCCCCTGCTCTGGCACAAAACTTGACAAAGGAAATGGGTGTAGCCACCCCTTTTCCAAACCCTCCCATAGGTGGATCCCCAGAGTATGTCCAACCCCCTACCTTAGTATAAGTATGGGACCCCAGTCCTTAGGACTTTAGATTACACTGGACGAAACTCTGAAGCTGAATCCTGGTCATTTGATGCTCTGCTCAAGAACAGAGGACTGAATAAATCTCCCTTGGGGTCAAGGAGTGACTCCCCTGCTTGGCAGGAACCAACGAAGCAATTTGCCGGTCTGCATTATCAAAGCTCCCGCCGGACTCTGAAGTATTTGCAGCCCAGGAAGAGGATTTCCAGACATCTCAGAGGCCGACCCGAAAACCCAGCAAAGCTGAGATCCACAGCCCTCGTGAGTAGCGTGGAACCGGAACCCCTGGTCACCGTGCATTTCTGCAAGTGCATTGGCTTCTCGATGTCTCTTGAAGTCGTGCTTGGGATGACTTGAAGCTTGCACCTCGAGCACGGAATCCACCAAAGATTGTCAGCCTGGTCATTCTGAGTGACCCATGGGCCGCCATTTTGTGTTTCATCTTGAGGTCTCTTCACGATCACTGGTCCGTCAACTGGTGGGTCCCTGAGAGGGTAACTTTGTATTTCCTTGAGCTTCCCTGGTTGCTCCAGATGTGCCCTGACTCCCAACCAAGTGGTGAGTCCCACAGACCTTGCTGGTCAGCACCGAAGCATCTGTCTCGTTTCTGCGTGGGTTGCTGTTGCCAAGGCTTGTTGTGTCCAATCCGGGCACCGATGCTGCAGCACTCGACATCCATTATGGGACAGCTCGAATCCAGCTCCTGGTTGTCCTCGACACCTCCAGGTCCTCGTGGCTGAAGAGTCAAGCTTCACCTCTTTCACTTGAAATCACCCAACATCGGTGGGCATCTGCTCATTGCCTTCCTGGTCACTGGCTAGTGACCCAGACTCTGCCCTCTCTGCTTCCAGGTATTTCTCATCTTTGATCCAGGCTTGGATCTCTTCGGACACTTCGCATCTTCACAGCAGCAGCACTTCTTCGCCAGCTCCCATTGAAATCGACGACGCGACCCGACACCAAAAGACACCTATGCACCCGGCTTCCCTAGGTGAGGTAACACGAGTACTCCGGAGCTCCCGTGGGTGCTAGTCCTAGAACTTCCTAAGTCCAAAAGGGTTTGGTCCTGACTCATTTCTAAGTGTCCCTAATCTTTAAAAATCTAACCGCGACTTTCCCCATAGAAGCTAACGGGAGCTCGTGGCTGTGTTCACACACTGCACACGGCCCCCGTGGGTCCCCTGTGTCACTACCTTGGGCAGTTCCTTGGGGTCCCAGCGATTCTACAGGCTCTAGGCCTTGTGTCTAGTTAAGTTGTGCTTGTTATACCACTATTATAGTGTATGGTTTGGCTCTCACCTAGCGCCTGACGTGTATTTGTGCTATTATACTGTGATTATTGAAGTGTAACTTATGTGTTTTGACCTCTAGTCTCATAAAGAGACTAGGAGGGTGTGTTTAGTAATAAATACATATATTTTATACATATACCTGGTGTGGATATCTTTCATTTAGTGCCTCAAGAGATTATGGACTGGTAAAACAAGCTGCTTTACATTCCTTCAAGACTTAGCCTGAAGACTGCTCTCCATAGCTACCACTAGGATAGCTTTCAATAAAGGTTGTCTTTAACCTATAACCAATAAGGGGTTGTTTGGACTGTTACAAGGTGCCCACTATAACTAGTGGACAGCATATATCAGGCCAACTTCTCACATTGGTGTGCAGAGTGTGGGATTCCAGATTGCTATTGTTTTATCAGATAATCTCAATTGACTAACTAACTGAGCACTAAAGGAACCGTAGGTACATATAATACAAGCTTTAGAATGCAGTAAGTTCTACTGAACTTAGAGTTGTGTGTCAAGGGAAAGCACACCCTTTCTACAACTCAAGAGAGTTTAGTAGGCCACACTAGAGTAGGTAGAGCAATACACCACACCACACGAGTAATGTCTTCAAAGCCAGAAACCAGTAGGTCGTTGCCAGAACCCAATGGGCTTCAAGATTCCCAGCATGATAGACTCCCATTCATGGAACTGAGAGCATTATGTACAACTAGGAAACTGAAGACAGGCAAAAGTCCAACCACCCAGCATCTAATAGAGGTACTCAGGCTGGATGACCTTAGCAGATCCTCAGGATCTGAAGGGGTAGGCAGAGTGGGTGGGACAGCACCTGAGGAAAGGCCTAGGTGTGTAACTCTCCATGACCAGACCTCTGAGGCTGGCCAGGCAGATAACAATGATCTGGACCTGGAAAATCCAATTCCCCTAGACAGTGATGGAGAGGACCTCTTTGTCCCTCCTGTGAGAGTTGGTGGTGGGCCAAGAAGGTCAAGATCTCCCTCAGTGGAGTCTAATCATTCTAACTCATCTATAGGGACCTCAATCTCCTCTCAGAGGAGGGAAACCTCTCAGGAGAGATGGGAGAGACTGCTTAAGTAGGAGGAAGCTGAGCTTGAAATCAGAAGAAAGCAGGTAGCCCTAGATAGGGAGGCCATAGAGCTTTACAGAGCTAGAGCAAAGATGGGACTAGAGTCCCATGGTGGCAGCAACGTCCCTAGAGAAAGGAAAAGGTCTCATGACCATAGAAACCTGAATAAGATTGTCCCTCCCTACCAGAGTGGGGATGACATCCACAAATGGATAACTGCACTGGAAAGGGCCTGTAAAGTACAAAGGGTCCCCCAGGAGCAATGGGCAGCAATCTTATGACTCTCCTTTGCAGATAAAGGTAGAGATAAACTCATCACTGTTAGAGAGGAGGAGTCAGATGATTACAACAGTCTGAAGAGTGCCTTAATTGATGGGTTTGGCCTAACCACTGAGCAATACAGGTTAAAGTTCAGGGATACCCAAAAGGTACAGACTCAGGACTGGGTAGACTTTGTAGATTGTGCTACTGAGGCTCTGGAAGGTTGGTTACTTGGCAGTAAAGTGCATGACTATCAAGGATTGTACAATTTAATTATGAGGGAGCAGATCCTTAATAATTGTCAGAATCAGCAGTTGCACCAGTACCTGGTAGACTCACATCTGACCTCGCCCCAAGAATTGGGAAAGAAGGCAGACAAGTGGGTCAGAACCAGGGTGAGGCAGAAGGTACAGAACTAAGGTGGTGAACCCAAGAGGCAAGATCCTAAAAACTCTGATAAGGGTGGGGAGAAGGATAAAGACCAGAAGTCTTCACAAGGCCCCCAAAAATCTTCTTCAGGTGGGGATTCACAGTCTAACAAGGGCAAAGGCCAAAAGAAACCATTGTGCAAGATTTGTAAACAGAAAACTCACTGGACCAGTGATTGCACCAAGTCCAAAGAATCTACTCCAGCCTCCATTGCCCCTAAGGCAACTGTTCCCCCTAGTACAGCTACAATTGGTGGTGGTAATGTTCAGAATAAGGGTGTAGTAGGGTTGACCCTGGGTTCTGAGATGGACTATCGCCTAGTCAGAGTTCCAACTCAGGCTGTTCTAGTCTGTGATGGGGGCATGGATATGTCCCCCTTTGTGAGTCCCAGTAATCTGGGCAAATACAGACAACAGCCTTTAATAAATGGAATAGAGGTTTTGACATTCAGGGACACAGAAGCAAGTGTCACAATGGTGACAAAAGATCTTGTGGCTCCTGGGCAGATTATACTAGGTTAAATGTACCAAGTGACCAATGCTAGCAATGTCAGAACAGACCATTCTCTGGCAGTTGTTAACTTCTCCTGGGGAGGGGTAACTGGCCTTAGGAAGGTTGTGGTAAGTGCAGACCTACCAGTACAGTGCTTGCTTGGCAATGATCTGGAAACTTCAGCTTGGGCTGAAGTGGAGCTCAGCACACATGCAGAAATGTTAGGGATCCCTGCGCATGTCTTTGCTGTGACTGGGTCACAGGCCAAAATGTCTCAAACTGGACAGGCCCTGGATTCTGGAATAATGGACCAGGTGCCTCCCAAGAGGAGGAGCAGTAGGGTTAAGGCAGTGCCTTCCCATCTGACTCAGAATGCTGATCAGTCTCCTCAGGGAGATGATCTTGAGCCTGAAGAAGGAACTGTCCCGGAGGAACTTGAAACTGACCAGGTTGAGTTCTTGGGGACAGGGGGCTCTTCCAGGTCTGATCTGAGCCAGGAGCAGAAAACCTGCCCCTCTCTTGAATTCCTCAGAAAGAAAGCTGCTGATGAGGCTGCTGGGAATGCTAGTGGCACCCATAAAGTTTATTGGGATGATGGACTCCTTTACTCAGAGAGTTGAGACCCCAAGTCTGGTGCATCCAGGAGGTTGGTCATACCTCTCAAGTTTAGGGTTTCCTATTGACATTAGCCCATGATATTCCCCTAGCAGGACACCTGGGCCAGATAAGACTTGGGACAGAATTATTCTTCACTTTCACTGGCCCCACATGTCTGAAGACACTGAGGAGTTTTGTCGCTCCTGTGTGACCAGCCAAGCCAGTGGAAAGCCAGGTGGAACCACAAAGGTCCCCCTGATACCACTACCTGTGGTGGGGGTTCCCTATGAGAGGGTTGGGATTGACATTGTTGGTCCCATGGATCTTCAGACAGCATCTGGGCATAGGGTTATACTGGTGGTGGTGGACCATGCCACCAGGTACCCAGAAGCAATTCCCCTAAGGATCACTACAGCACCTGTGGTGGCAAGAGCTTTCTTGAGTGTATTCTCAAGAGTAGGCTTTCCTAAGGAAGTAGTATCTGACAGGGGTGCAAGTTCATGTCTAGTTACTTGACTGCTATGTGGAAGGAGTGTGGAGTGAACTACAAGTTCACCACACCCTATCACCCACAATGCAATGGTTTAGTTGAAAGGTTCAACAAAACCTTAAAGGGCATGATTAAAGGACTCCCAGAAAAGCTTAGGCAAATATGGGACATGTTCTTGCCCCACCTTTTATTTGCATACAGGGAGGTGCCTCAAAAGGGGGTTGGCTACAGCCCTTTTGAACTTTTGTTTGGTCATCCTGTCAGGGGTCCATTGTGTCTGGTTAAGGAAGGATGGAAGTTACCTCTCAAGCCACCCAAACAGGACATTGTGGACTATGTACTTGGTCTCCACTCCAGGATGGCTGAGTACATGAAAAAGGCAACCAAAAACCTTGAGGCTAGCCAGGAATTACAAAAAGCCTGGCATGACCAAAAGGCTGTACTGACTGTCTACTGGCCAGGACAGAAAGTGTGGGTGTTGGAGCGTGTGGCCCCAGCAGCCCTCCAGGACAAATGGAGTGGCCCCCATACAATTGTTGAACAGAAAGGGGAGGTCACCTACTTGGTAGACCGTGGAACCCCTAGGAGTCCCCACATGGTACTTCATGTCAACAGACTAAAACCATATGTTGACAGGGCAGACATGGGCTTGCTCATGGCTACTGATGAAGGACAGAAGGAAGAGAGTGACCCACTCCCTGACCTGCTTTCTCAGAACCCTGATGATGGGTCAGTTGATGGTACAGCCTTGGCAGGCAGCCTCACTGCCCAGCAGCAAACTGACTGCAGACAACTTCTCAGCCAGTTCAGACATATGTTTTCTCTGACTCCAATTCAGACCACCTGGTGCACTCATGAAGTGGACACTGGGACAGTCTGCCTGTGAAGAATAAGATAAACAGGCAACCTGACCATGTCAGGGACTGTATAAGGACAGAAGTTCAAAAAAGATGTTGGATTTGGGAGTTATTGAACCCTCAGTTAGCCCTTGGGCTAGTCCAGTAGTCCTGGTACCTAAACCTCACACCACAGATGGCAGGAGAGAGATGAGGTTTTGTGTAGACTACAGGGGTCTCAATGCAGTCACTAGGACTGATGCCCATCCCATCCCCAGGGCAGATGAGCTAATAGATACTTTGGCCTCAGCCAAGTTTCTAAGCACATTTGACCTGACAGCTGGCTACAGGCAGATCAGATTAGCTGATGATGCAAAGCCAAAGACAGCATTTTCTACCCCTAGTGGGCACTATCAATTTGTGGTAATGCCCTTTGGTTTGAAGAATGCATCTGCCACTTTCCAAAGGTTGGTGAATCAAGTCCTTACAGACCTGGAAGACTATGGTGCAGCATATCTAGATGATATTGCTGTCTTTGGCTCCACCTGGGAGGATCACCTGGTCCACCTAAGGAATGTTTTGGAGGCCCTGCTAAAAGCAGGCCTAACAATCAAGGCTACTAAGTGCCAGATAGGGCAGAGTCAGGTTGTGTACCTGGGCCACCTTGTAGGTGGAGGCCAGGTTCAACCATTGCAGAGCAAAATCCAGACCATAATGGACTGGGTTGCTCCAACTACCCAGGCCTTTGCTGTGGTTTGGGCTCTGAAGAAGTTGAGACCATCTTATTTGGTACTCACTTCATTGTTCAGATAGACCATAAGCCCCTTTTAAGGCTAAAACAGATGAAGGGTCAAAATCCCAAATTGCTCAGGTGGTCCATTTCCCTACAGGGGATGGACTATGCAGTGGAACATAGACCTGGGAGTAACCATGCCAATGCAGATCGACTCTCCAGATATTTCCACTTAGAACATGAGGACTCAACTGGCCATGGTTAGTTTAATGTCCCTGTGTTTGTGGGGTGGTTGTGTAGGAGAGTAGGATCTGCTTCACATGATTACCCACACTTTTTGCAGGTGTTTCACTGTTTTTCGACTTTAGTCTGGCTGGGACCCTGCTATTCAGGGCCCCAGCCTAGCTGCTTCCTCTCTAAAATGATTCTATGTACTTTAGGTACATTACAGAGTGGATCTGAGGTGCCCTTGTAAGCCCCTAGTATATGGTATACTATGTACCCAGGTCATAGGTACCCCAGAGGCCTACCAGGGGCTGAAGCATGTATTATGCCACTCCTGGAAAGCCACCCAAAGGGACACCACAGGTTTGCTACTGCAGCCTGGGTAAGGTGGTGCCTGCACCCCTTACTGTGATATAGGTTACCTATATCACTATATATATAGACACATATAAAACTATAAGTCACTCCAATGGCAGGCCTTATCAATCCTGAAGGCAAAGTGCTTGGTTCTTATGTGAGAGGGTGCCCCTGCATGAGCGGAGCCCCTCTGCAGCGTTCGGAGACCCTTATCTAATGTTGTTTGTAGTGCAGCCTGACCATATACTCTTAAGTGCATTATAACCAAACGGTAAATGCTAACTTTGGACTGGCTGCATGGAAACATGTCGTGTTTGGTGTCAAACACCTTGGAATCATACCTCCACACCAGTTACTGGAGTGGGAGTATGATCATACCCTTCTAGAGGGAGAGACATGACAGCACTGGTATACCCGGTTGCAGCCACAGACACGGGTCTGGCCTCCTGCTGCTGACCAAATCTCTGACAGGGGAGCCTGGATAATAGGTTTCCTGTCACAGAGAGGTGTGACCACCTCCCAGACCGGCTTATGTGTATTGGAGTTGGGTGGGAGCACTCTCTGAGTGCTTTGAAGTCATGCACTGGGGGCACATTTGGTGTCCCTGTGCTTAGTCCAGCTCAAATCGGTTCAGGGGCTGCTGTGGCGTGAAACTGGACAAAGAAAAATGAGTGTAGCCACCACTCTTTCCAAACCCTCCCATAGGTGGGTCCCCAGAGTGTGTCCAACCCCCTACCTTAGTATAAGTATGGGTCCCCAGTCCTTAGGACTTTAGATTACCCTGGATGAAACTCTGAAGCTGAATCCTGGACCTTCGACGCTCTGCTCAAGACCAGAGGATTGAAGAAATCTCCCTTGGGGTCAAGGAGTGACTCCCCTGTTTGGCAGGCACCAACGAAGCAATTTGCTGGTCTGCATTATCAAAGCTCCCGCCGGACTCCAAAGTATTTGCAGCCCAGGAAGAGGATTTCCAGACATCTCAGAGGCTGGCCCGAATCCCCAGCAAAGCTGAGACCCGCAGCCCTCGTGAGTAGCGTGGAACCGGAACCCCTGTCACCGTGCATTTCTGCAAGTGCATTGACTTCTCGACATCTCTTGAAGTCGTGCTTGGGCTGACTTGTAGCCCCCTCCTTGAGCACTGAATCCACTGAAGATTGTCAGCCTGGTCATTCCGAGTGACCAGTGGGCTGCCATTTTGTTTTGTCTTGAGATCCCTTCGCGACCCCTGGTCCGTCGACTGGTGGGTCCCTGAGGGGGTATCTTTGTATTTCCTTGGGTTTCCCAAGTTGCGCCAGACATGCCCTGACTCCCAACCAAGTGGTGAGTCCCACAGACCTTGCTGGTCTGCACCGAAGCATCTTTCTCGTTTCTGCGTGGGTTGCTGTTGCCAAGGCTTGTGGTGTCCAATCCGGGCACCGATGCTGCAGCACTCAACATCCTTCATAGGACAGCTCGA
Organism: Triturus cristatus; assembly: GCF_964204655.1. Lineage (NCBI taxonomy): Eukaryota > Metazoa > Chordata > Amphibia > Caudata > Salamandridae > Triturus > Triturus cristatus. The sequence continues at coordinate 688,841,420 of NC_140588.1, forward strand.
ATCCTGCTCCTGGTTGTCCTCGACGCCTCCTGGTTCTCGTGGCTGAAGAGTCAAGCTTCACCTCTTTCACCTGAAATCATCCGACATCGGTGGGCATCTGCTCATCGCCTTCCTGGTCACTGGCTAGTGACCCAGACTCTGTCCCCTCTGCTTTCAGGTTCTTCTCATCTTCGATCCAAGCTTGGATCTCTTCGGACACTTCGCATCTTCACGGCAGCAGCACTTCTTCGCCAGCTCCCATTGAAATCGACGACGCGACCCGACACCAAAAGACACCTATGCACCCGACTTCCCTGGGTGAGGTAACACGAGTACTCCGGTGGTCCCATGGGTGCTGGCCCTAGAACTTCCTGAGTCCAAAAGGGTTTGGTCATTTCTAAGTGTCCCTAATCTTTAAAAATCTAACCGAGACTTTCCCAATAGAAGCTAACGGGAGCTCACGGCTGTGTTCACACACTGCACACGGCCCCCATGGGTCCCCTGTGTCACTACCTTGGGTGGTTCCTTGGGGTCCCAGCGATTCTACAGGCTCTAGGCCTTGTGTCTAGTTAAGTTGTGGTTCTTATACCACTATTTAAGTATATGGTTTGGTTCGCCCCTAGGGCCTGACGTTTATTTGTGCTATTTTACTTCGATTATTGAAGTGTAACTTATGGGTTTTGACCTCTAGTCTCATAAAGAGACTAGGAGGGTGTGTTTAGTAATAAATACATATATTATATATATATATACCAGGTGTGGATATCTTTCATTTAGTGCTTTAAGAGATTATAGACTTGTAAAACAAGCTGCTTTACATTCCTTCAAGACTTAGCCTGAAGGCTGCTCTCCATAGCTACCACTAGGATAGCTTTCAATAAAGGTTGTATTTAACCTATAACCAATAAGGGTTTGTTTGGACTGATACAAGATGCCCATTATAACTAGTGGACAGCATATATCAGGCCAACTTCTCACATCCGGGTCTAAGTCGCCCAGGGTTGGGAGCACGAAAATATGCAGTCCTCTCTGTATTCTTCCACAGTTTAGGTAGTCTTTTAAAGTTGTCATCTCCCATCATTTACTTATTTCTGTGATTCTTCTTTGCTACAGTTCTTTAACTAATTTTAGGGGTGATGTATCTGTGACCTTTGGGTCTTCTTCATTGTCTACTTGGTCCCTGCCAAAAACTCCTTTGCACTCAGTTATCTCTTGGCCTGTCTGTCAGTCATTATCCTTCTTTTTATTTTGAATGGCCTTTATTGTCACTTTCATGTATTTATTTCACTTTTCCCTTTACGCAGATATATCAATATTACTCATGTCACTAATCCATTGCCTTCATCATGTATTCAGTGTTCTGCTTCACTGCTTAATATGAAAAATATTCCTGTTAATCACCAAATATTTGATTCAAATTCCCTCTTCAGATTGCCTTATTATCCTCCTCGGACTAGTTTCCTTTTTTCTTCTTTTGTTTGTCGTCTGTGTAACAAAATTGTATAATTTAACACTGCGCTCCTTTGGTTGTCAATAAAGTTTTTGTTCACAGCAAAGAACGCTAGTTTTTGAGAAATCTGGCCTGGATTTGTCAGTGAGTCCCTTGCAGAGTCACAAGTTGAATGTTTAAATGCTAGCCGTGCTCAAACTTTGTATGGACAGCATTCATTTCTTCTTTTGTGCGGTTCCGCATGACTCGCTCCACGGATTCCACCACTTAATATGCCCTTAATCTACTTGTGATTCTGGTAGTCACAGGAAAATGCAGGAGGTCAAGTCGGGGGCTCTGCTGCCCTGTCGCGCCTCCTCCGAAGCGCATACAGTACTAATTCACCCCTCCCCTGAGAACTGCAGGTTTTCCCCTCTTACCGGCAATATCTTTTCAGAGGTCTCATAGTCAGCAGAGACAGGGCTCTAAAAATTCTTCCAATGCCACAAGTTCGCCGGAGAAGGATATATATATATATATATATATATATATATATATATATATATATATATATATAAATATTCCAAAACACCATGCCCTCAGGCGAGGCAGCACACGAGCAGCACCGCAATCCAGCGGGTAGAAGACACATCAGCATGCCGGTATCAGCTTGTCAGTCGTTCTTCGCCTGACGCGTTTCTGAGCCGTTAGCTCGTCATCAGAGGCTCGACTGTCCTTGGCGCTTAATACTCCCACTATTTATTCAAATAAAACTCAATTGAGTTTGAAACGCTGCATTGTGGGATACATAGTAAGTGTTAATTCCCTGAATGGGAGCGCCACAGCTGAAAAATGAAAAGCCCCGAATGGGCCCCAGAATAATTGAGTTTTATTTGAATAAATAGTGGGAGTGTTAAGCGCCAAGGACAGTCGAGCCTCTGATGACGAGCGAACGGCTCAGAAACGCATCAGGCGAAGAACGACTGACAAGCTGATTCCGGCATGCTTTTGTGTCTTCTACCCGCTGGATTGCGGTGCTGCTCGTGTGCTGCCTCGCCTGAGGGCATGGTGTTTTGGAATTGATATGCGGCGGCCCTGCCGTGGAGGCATGCACCACCCCGATTTTATGGGGGTCACGGACTTGAAATCACTAAAGTCTGAGGTGAAGCAGCATCAAGGGATTAATGGACACACAGTATTCTGGGGCCCATTCGGGGCTTTTCATTTTTTAGCTGTGGCGCTCCCATTCAGGGAATTAACACTTACTATGTATTCCACAATGCAGCGTTTCAAACTCAATTGAGTTTTATTTGAATAAATAGTGGGAGTGTTAAGCGCCAAGGACAGTCGAGCCTCTGATGACGAGCGAACGGCTCAGAAACGCGTCAGGCGAAGAACGACTGACAAGCTGATACCGGCATGCTGATGTGTCTTCTACCCGCTGGATTGCGGTGCTGCTCGTGTGCTGCTTCGACTGAGGGCATGGTGTTTTGGAATTGATATGCGGCGGCCCTGCCGTGGAGGCATGCACCACCCCGATTTTATGGGGGTCACGGACTTGAAATCACTAAAGTCTGAGGTGAAGCAGCATCAAGGGATTAATGGACACACAGTATTCTGGGGCCCATTCGGGGCTTTTCATTTTTCAACTGTGGCGCTCCCATTCAGGGAATTAACACTTACTATGTATCCCACAATGCAGCGTTTCAAACTCAATTGAGTTTTATTTGAAAAAATAGTGGGAGTGTTAAGCGCCAAGGACAGTCGAGCCTCTGATGACGAGCGAACGGCTCAGAAACGCGTCAGGCGAAGAACGACTGACAAGCTGATACCGGCATGCTGATGTGTCTTCTACCCGCTGGATTGCGGTGCTGTTCGTGTGCTGCCTCGCCTGAGGGCATGGTGTTTTGGAATATATATAAATATATATATATATATATATATATATATATATATATATATATATATATATATATATATATATAATCTACTGGCGGTCGCCAGTAGATAGTTATAGTTACAACCTAGTTTCCATAGGAAATCTCAAAATTCTATTTTGAATAACTTTGGCGCCGGTTGACGAATCCTCGCGAATTTTTCAAAACTAATGGGGCGCTCCGTTCAGCTCCTACCCTGAAAGTTTCGGGGTGATTCGTCAAGCGGGGGCCGAGAAAAAAGGGGGTCGCAAAACGCGTTTTCCCCATGCATTTTTCCATAGGACCTTTAGACACAGCTACAGCCAGAACGGCTGAACAGAATTACTTGAAATTTGGCAAAGAGGTAGTCCTCAGGTCAGGCATGTGCCTTTTGCATATATGGTGTAAATCCGTTCAGTATTTCCTGAGAAAATCAAAAGTAAAATCATATACATATCTGGGCGGAGCCTAACCACACATCTCATTGTGAGATCTGATTGGCTGTCAGCACTTCATCCAAGAAGTGTTGGCAGCCATCTTGGGACCAATATACATGATAGCACCTCATTAAAAAGCATTGCAGTTAATAGAAGGTTTTAAAATTTAGTTACATTATAAATCATTTGTTGATGGTACCATACTCATTTTAGGAATTGTAGTATGTTCTAAGGTGATTTTACCATGTGAAAAAGCCTTCTGCTGGGATATCATGAATCATGTTTGAGAGAAAACTATTTTCACATGCTTTTCCCACAGAGGTTTGGAAGGTGATCTATAAGCTAAACTAAGAGCATATTTTCTGTAAATTCACATTATCTTTCTCAGTCATGTGAGAATGAAGTCTGACATTCTCAGTAAAACATGTACATCCAACAAGGGCAGAGACTGTCAGTTGATTCCTTTGTGTTCTACTGCAGCTTCCCAGAGTGTTCCAAAGAACAACTAGAGTGCTAACAGTCTTACTTATGACAAAGGTATGGCACACCTGAAGCCATCTTGATTGGAATAAAGTGGTAACATTTAAAACATTTAATTTAAAAAGGAACAAAATGAGAGGGTTCATTTTGCCATAAAATGTATGATTAGTGCTGCAGAAAGAAAAATTAGGGCACATTTTGAGTGACTTCTCAAATCCTCTTCTATTTCATTAAAGAATTCTGACATGCAGACTGAAACATGCACTTTCAATACCAGCAGCAGACTTCCCTGGTGAGCAGTAGCTTTACTACAGTGCTCTAATGAGCAACTAGAGTGCTAACATTCTGAATTTATGGCAAATGTGTGACACATCTGAATGCCTTCTTCATTGAATCAAAGTAAAAAACTGACAGTATGCCTACTGAGGAGACTGCAGTAAATGAGGAAATTAGGAAACTTCATAACAAGTCTCCCAAGATGGCCACCAGAGACAAAAGAGCCCAAATGTAGCACAAATATCACCGAGATGTAGCACAAGTATAGCCCAATGACAGAAATCCCAGAGTGTTTTAAAGAACAACTAGAGCGCTAACAGTCTTACTTATGACAAAGGTATGGCACACCTGCAGCCATCTTGATTGGAATAAAGTGGTAACATTTAAAACATTTAATTTGCAAAGGAACAAAATGAGGGGGTCATTTTGGCATAGAAATTATGACTAGTGCTGCAGAAAGAAAACTTAGGGCACATTTTGACTTCTCAAATCCTCTTCTATTTCATTAAAAAGTTCTGACATGCAGACTGAAACATGCACTTTGAATACCAGCAGCAGACTTTCCTGGTGAGCAGTAGCTTTACTACAGTGATCTAATGAGTAACTAGAGTGCTACCATTCAGAATTTATGGCAAATGTGTCACATCTGAATGCCTTCTTGATGGAACCAAAGTAAACAAGCATTGAAAATGCAATAGGTCTCGCCCTCGTTTAAGTTAAAGCAATTCTGTTTGTAATTAGGTGGCTTTTCAGCTTTGCTTTTAATACTGTTTTTCAAAATGTCATGTAAATAACATGCATATCTGTATATGTATGCATGCATTTATATCTGTATTTATATAGATATGCAGATTATATATATGTTTATATATGTATGTATATACATATATATACACATACATATATATAAAAAAAATATATGTGCATATGTATGCATGTAGAGAGAGGTAGAGAGAGGTAGAGAGGTAGAGATGTAGAGGTAGAGACGTAGAGGTAGAGAGGTAGAGGTAGAGAGGTAGAGGTAGAGAGGTAGAGGTAGAGAGGTAGAGAGTAGTAGAGAGAGAGGTAGAGAAAGGTAGAGAGGTAGAGAGTAGAGGATGAGTAATAGAGAGTAGAGAGAGAGTAGTAGAGAGAGTAGTAGAGAGTAGTAGAGAGAGTAGCAGAGAGTGAGTAGAAGAGAGTAGTAGTGAGTAGTAGAGAGTGAGTAGTAGAGAGTAGTAGCGAGTGAGAAGTAGAGAATAGTAGAGAGTGAGTAGTAGAGGGAGTAGAAGAGAGTAGTAGAGAGTGAGTAGTAGAGGGAGTAGTAGAGAGTGAGTATTAGAGAGTGAGTAGTAGAGAGTAGTAGAGAGTGAGTAGTGGAGACTGAGTAGCAGAGAGAGAGTAGTAGAGAATGAGTAGTAGAGAATGAGTAGTAGAGTGAGTAGTAGAGAGTAGTAGAGAGTGAGTAGTAGAGAGTAGTAGAGAGTGAGTAGTAGAGAGTAGTAGAGAGTAGTAGAGAGAGAGTAGTAGAGAGTGAGTAGTAGAGAGTGAGTAGTAGAGAGAGAGTAGTAGAGAGAGTGAGTAGTAGAGAGAAGTAGAGAGAGTAGTAGAGAGTAGTACAGAGTGAGTAGTAGAGAGTGATTAGTAGAGAGTAGTGGAGAAGTAGAGAGTGAGTAGTAGAGAGTAGTATAGAGTGAGTAGTAGGGAGTAGTAGGGAGTAGTAGGGAGTGAGTAGTAGAGTGAGTAGTAGAGTGAGTAGTAGAGTGAGTAGTAGAGAGCAAGTAGTAGAGAGTGTGTAGTAGAGAGAGAGTAGTAGAGAGTAGTAGAGGGTGAGTAGTAGAGAGTGAGTAGTAGAGAGTAGTAGAGAGTGAGTAGTAGGGAGTAGTAGAGAGTAGTAGAGAGAGAGTAGTAGAGAGTGAGTAGTAGAGAGTGAGTAGTAGAGAGTGAGTAGTAGAGAGAGAGAGTAGTAGAGAGAGTGAGTAGTAGAGAGTAGTAGAGAGAGTAGTACAGTGTAGTACAGAGTGAGTAGTAGAGAGTGATTAGTAGAGAGTAGTGGAGAAGTAGAGAGTGAGTAGTAGAGAGTAGTAGAGAGTGAGTAGTAGAGTGAGTAGTAGGGAGTAGTAGGGAGTAGTAGAGAGTGAGTAGTAGAGAGCAAGTAGTAGAGAGTGTGTAGTAGAGAGAGAGTAGTAGAGAGTAGTAGAGGGTGAGTAGTAGAGAGTGAGTAGTAGAGAGAGTAGTAGAGAGTAGTAGAGTAGTAGAGAGTGAGTAGTAGAGAGTAGTAGAGAGTGAGTAGTAGAGTAGTAGAGAGTGAGTGGTAGAGAGTAGTAGAGAGTAGTAGAGAGTGAGTAGTAGAGAGTGAGTAGTAGAGAGTAGTAGAGAGTAGTAGAAAGTGAGTAGTAGAGAGTGAGTAGTAGAAAGTAGTAGCGAGTGAGTAGTAGAGAGTGAGTAGTTTAATTTAAAAGGAACACAATGAGGAGGTTCATTTTGCCATAGAAATTATGATTAGTGAGGAAAAAAGAAAAATTAGGGCACATTTTGAGTGACTTCTCAAATCCTCTTCTATTTCATAAAATAATTCTGACATGCAGACTGAAACATGCACTTTCAATACCAGCAGCAGACTTCCCTGGTGAGCAGTAGCTTTACTACAGTGATCTAATGAGCAACTAGAGTGCTAACATTTTGAATTTATGGCAAATTTGTGACACATCTGAATGCCTTCTTGATGGAATCAAAGTAAAAAACTGAAAGTATTTCCTACTGAGGAGACTGTAGTAAATGAGGAAATTAGGAAACATCATAACAAATAAGTCTCCCAAAATGGCTACCAGAGACAAAAGAGCCCAAATGTAGCCCAAATATCACCCAGATGTAGCCCAAGTATAGCCCAATGACAGAATGTCCCAGATTGTTCTAACGACCAACTAGAGCGCTAACAGTCTTACTTATGACAAAGGTATGGCACACCTGAAGCCATCTTGAATGGAATAAAGTGGTAACACTTAAAACATTTAATTTACAAAGGGACACAATGAAGGGATTCATTTTGCCATAGAAATTATGATTAGTGCAGCAGAAAGAAAAATTAGGGCACATTTTGACTTCTGAAATCCTCTTCTATGTCATAAAAAAATTCTGACAGGCAGACTGAAACATGCACTTTGAATACCAGCAGCAGACTTCCCTGGTGAGCAGTAGCTTTACTGCAGTGATCTAATGAGCAACTAGAGTGCTAACATTCAGAATTTATGGCAAATATGTGACACATCTGAATGCCTTCTTGATGGAACCAAAATAAAAAACTGAAAGTATTCCCACTGAGGAGACTGAAGTAAATGAGGAAATTAGGAAACTTCATAACAAATAAATCTCCCAAGATGGCCACCAGAGGCAAAAGAGCCGAAATGTAGCCCAAATATCACCCAGATGTAGCCTAAGTATAGCCTAATGACAGAATGTCCCAGAGTGTTCTTAAGAACAACTAGAGCGCTTACTGTCTAACTTATGACAAAAGTATGGCACACCTGAAGCCATCTTGATTGGAATAAACTGGTAACACTTAAAACATTTAATTTAAAAAGGAACACAATGAGGGGGTTCATTTTGCCATAGAAATTATGATTAGTGCTGAAGAAAGAAAAATTAGGGCACATTTTGAGTGACTTCTCAAATCCTCTTCTATTTCATTAAAAAATTCTGATATGCAGACTGAAACATGCACTTTTAATACCAGCAGCAGACTTTCGTGGTGAGCAGTAGCTTTACTACAGTGATCTAATGAGTAACTAGAGTGCTAACATTCAGAATTTATGGCAAATGTGTGACATATCTGAATACCTTCTTGATGGAAACAAAGTAAAAAACTGAAAGCATTTCCTACTGAGGAGACTGCAGTAAATGAGGAAATTAGGAAACTTCATAACAAATAAATCTCCCAAGATGGCCACCAGACACAAAAGAGCCTAAATGCAGCACAACTATCACCCAGATGTAGCCCACATGTAGCCCAATGACAGAAGTGTGCAAAACACTTATTTTTTGTGTATATGCAGTTTTTTATAGTGCAGACTTGTCAGGTATTGGAATGCTTTACATGAGCATTGGTTACATCACACAAGATCAAATTCATTTTGGTTGTAGACATGGGGAGATTAAGTGATTTGACCACAATCACAGAATGTTGAGCTGAAGCAGAAACTCCAACCTGGTTCCCCAGTTGCAAAGTCTGCAGCTCTGGAAGTAACACCACATCCTCTCGCCAAGGTGCAACATTTAATCAAGTGGTCAGCTAGATAAAAAAACATAAAGATTACAAATAATTTAAAAGTTCTTTGTCGCTAGTTGAAAACACAGAAAATATGTCCTCATTTTAGTTTTTTAGAGCACTAACCATAATTTTGATGCCAATAAGACCCTCTCATATATGTAATTTCTAAAGGAAATACTCTAGGTATTACAGTTTTGATTACATCAAGATGACGTCAGGCGTTCCACACTTTTGTAATAAATATAGAATGTTAGCAATCTAGTTGTTCATTGGGATACAGTTGAGAGGCAGAGGCCAGGGGCACGGACTCTGAAAATTGAAGGCAGGTAGGAGAATGCAGAGGCAACAATTTGACCACACTGGGCAGGCAGGAAGGGCAGTGGCAGCACAACAGACTATGGAGGGCAGTGGAAAGGGGGACAGGGGCAACAAACCAACAATACAGGACTGGCAAGAGAGGCTGTGGCAATATAATAGACCATTGTGGGCAGAAGGAAGAGGCAGTGGTAGTACAACCATACATGCCAACAGACCCGTTTCAGCCAGGAAACGTCCAATGTTTTTAAGCTCAAATGGGCTTTTTTGATCTATCTCCTGTCTACAATCTCCTCTTTTTCAATGTAACTCAAAGGGGAAAATCAATACCCCAGTTTTTTTTCAAGATCTCCCTCTTACCAAGTTCAAAATGTTCGCAAGTATGGTACATTGAATCATGTTAGGCAGGAGGAATTGGGGTAGGGACATGGACTCGGATAACAGAGGACAGGAGGGACATGGAGAGGTGCACCAAACTGACCCTACAGGGCAGGCATCAGGGTTTGCAGCAGCACAATACACCACACAGCGTATGCAGGACGGGAGTGCAGCACAACAATCCATAGAAAGCAATAGGGAGGGGACTGGACCATGCACATGGACAACAGAGAACAGATGGGAAAGAGGCAATGGTAGCTAGCTGACCATAATGGACAGACAGGAGAGAAAGCTGCAGCATAACAGACCGTAAAGGGCAGGAGGGACGGATCAGGGGCATTACAATGGAACAGACAAGCCAGGAGGGAGGGAATAGGGGGTCTGCACATGGAAACAGAGGGCTGGGGGCAAGGTGGCAGGGCAGGAGCAGCAAGATGACCATGGAGGTCAGGTAGGATGGGCACTAGAAACAAGACACACCATGGAGAGCAACAATGAGACTATGATGGCATACACACAGACCATGGAAGGAAGGTGGGAGGGGGTCAGGGGCAGCTAGCTGACCACACAGGGAAGGTGGGAGGGGCCATGGCAGCACAGAAGACCATGCATGGCAAGCGGGAGGGTTAGTGGAAGCACAATGGCTATGATGGGCAAGAAGGAGGGTGCAGGGGCATGCACAAAGGACCATGGAGGATAGAAGGGAGGGTCAGGACCTGGGCACAGACAAGAGAGTTCAGGGGAAGGGGCCTCACAACAGACCGTGCGGGGCAGGCAGGAGGAGCAGTTGCAGCACAACAGATCAGGGAGGGCAGAAGGGTGTGGCAGTAAAATGGACCATGGAGGACAGGAGGAAGGGGATAGGGGCATGGCATGTGGACAGGCAGGGTGGAGGTGGCAGGGACAGGTTACAGTCATCTGACAATGCTAGGCAGGTGGGAGGGGAGTGGCAGCTCATCAGAACACTCAGAGTAGATAGGAGTGGCAGGTCCATGGAACATTGTGGGCAAAAAGGATTGAGCAGGGGCATGCACAAAGACATTGGAGGGCAGGGGGAAGGAGAATAGGGGCAGCAAGCTAAGCACAGAGGCTAAGCAGGAGGTCAATGATGGGCCATAGAATTGGGCAATGGAGGGCAGGAGGAGTGGACTGGTACATCATGCTAAATGGAGGGCAGTGGCAGCACATCCGACCATGCATGGCAGGAGGGAGGAGGCTAGTCCATGGATTCAGACAACAGAGGATAGGGAGGAGGTGGATGGGGCAGCAAGCTAACTGTTCAGAGAAGGTAGGTATTAGGAACTTTATTGTTTTTAAAATGTGTGTCTGTGTGAACTACTTAAAATATGAACAAGTATGCAGCATAATCTCACTTTTATTCAGGAAGAAGAGGACGTTTGTGACTGTGACTCCGGGCTCACTTGGCAGAAACACCCCCTGACCCTCCACCCCCATCACAAAATGTAATGCCCGTGAAAAGGGTAGGTGGACGCAGTGTTATATAGAACATAGTCCTGAGAGCACGATTGAAAATGAAAACTAGATGTAGTATATGGTATAAACTATGCACCAAAAAGTGTGATATAAGATGAACCGGGGCGTGAAATATAATATGCAATACATTGTGCACAATGACAGATTCATTGGAGAGCGCGAGATAGCACAGGCACTAGCGCGTGCTATGCGATATGTGCCTTGGAGTGTAATATGCACAGGGCAGTGTTGTGTATCATAACTAGTCTCTAAAGTTGTAATATAAAATATGTGCTGGGGAGTGTAACGTTGCATACGCACTGTGACAAAGAAATGGATCCCAGATTGTAAGATGTATGGCATAGCGCTGTGCGTTATAACATACACATCGAGGAAGGCACGTTAGATGGGGCAATATAACCCGTGCGAAGGCAAGTGTGGCATGACATATTCACGGGGTGGTGTTACAGTGCACATGGGCTAGAGAGTGTCATAGCATACGCACTAGCTGGTGGAATACAACACAGAGGTGTGAGGCAATCGGCGGGCACTGGTGGGTGTAACACAGCATTGGGCTCAGCCAGGAGCACGCTGTGACTCTCAAGTGAGGTTCGTCTCCTTTCCAGAGAGTAAAATAAAAAGTATTACACATCCGGCGGTGGATGTGTTTTTTATTAACCATGAGGGGGGTTTCTTGCATAGTTTGGTCGAATTTTTGTCGAATCCCCTTTGAATGGCTTGGTGTGCGTGTATATTAAATGTGCCCATCAATAGCTACCCATGTTTATATAAATAAACGACAAGGGTGTCTACTTGGAGAGTACCCACCGGCGGGGGCGCCGGGATTAGGCACGGTAGGGCGTCAGACACGTCAGAGCTTCACTAGCGGTGTAAATACATTCCATGTGGATTCATTCTATGCATAGTCGCCTTTTAATGAATATCACGCAAATCGTCATGGTGATAGGTACATACGGTTTGTCCAGCATGTCCTAGGTGTTTCTATAAATATATATATTTTTAAAATAATAAAAAACAAAGGCCAGCCCCGGGGGATGGGGTCCCCGGAGCCATAAGTGGCCTGAGGAGGGGGGCAACGCAGCCCCCTCCTAAAGAATTTAAATTAAAAAAAGGCCATGACACGGGGGTTGGGGTCCCCGGGGCCGATTAAGGCCTTGGGAGGGCCAAATTTTTTTTTTTCAACAAAACAAATTAGGGTGCAGGCCCTGGGGGATGGGGTCCCCAGGGCCAGTAAATTAGAAAAAGAAGGGGGGCCACACAGCCCTCCTTCTTAAAAAAAGAAAATAAATAAAAGACCGGCATCGCGCTGGAGGCCACGCCCCCTCCTTGGAGCACTCTGCAAACGCGCCCCCTGGCCAGTTGTAAGTTGGGGAATTAATTCCCCTTCCATACTGAGGGTCCCTGAGGGCAAACTATCCCAACAGGTATCTCCAGTGTGCGCCAGGGAGCTGCGTTGCAGACAGGTGTTCTGAGGCCACGCCCCTTTTTACACCTCTATGCAACGCAGTTCTGTGGCGCTTACTGGAGGTACCTAGTGAGCTAGTTTGACCCTAGGGACCCTTAGGATTCAAGGGGACTTAATCTCTCAACTTAAAACGGCCACAGGGCGTGTTTACACAGTGGGGAAGTGAGGGGACGGGGCCTGAGGTGACGTGTGCAAACACGCCCTGTGGCGCGTTTTAAGAGGTAGTTTTAATCCCCTGCCCAATTATATACTAGGGGCTTACCGAGGAGGTCATGCTGATCACAAGGGGACCCCAACGCATAGTGTTCCCTAGTGTATGTAGGTGTTTTCACTGTATTCTGAGTGTCTTTTAACATAGCACTGGCTCTAGGACTGGTTAGTCAGACTCAGTTACCACCAGTATCCGTCTGAAAAAGTTGAGGGTACAGGATGATTTTGCAACAAGGCTTCTTTCTGCTCTTCTGTTTGTTCTTTCTGCACGTTATCCTTCGTTCCTGCACTTTTCTTCGTCTTTGAGGACTTCTGTTGCTTCTTTCTGCATTTCTTATTTTTCTTTCTTTGCGTTTTTTCTTCTTTCTTCACATGTCCTATCTCTGTAGGCATAGTTAGAAATTAGCATTTAAAAAACCTTTGAAATTCACTGAAAAAACATAGGTTTCAGGCACGTTATAGTTAGGAATTAGCATTTAAAAACCTTAAAAATTAACTGAAAAAACCATAGGTTTCAGGGGCGTTATAGTTAGCTGGACTTTTCACTCGTACCAAACCATTGAAATTCCCCCGTTATAGTTAGTTCAGCTAACTATAACTCACGTGCCCGCAATGCACTGCTGATGACGTCACATATTACATCACTCATGACATGGTCAGTGACATCACTCATGACATCACTGATGACATCTCAAATGACATCACTAATGACATCACTGATGACATCATCCTTGTGATACAGTGGCAGACCTCCTCTTCCCCTAATATAACCTTTGATACACACATTCAAAAATAGAAACTACAATGTTCAAAACAATGGACATACCAATACCAGTTACAACAACCTATTCAGTAATTCTAAGATCCACATACACATCCACTCATTCACCAACAGTCCTATACAGTCACTCATACATGTACTCACTCATCATATGTACTCACACACCTATACATCCTGTTACACAACGCCACTCATCCAGAGAGTTACTCACACACATAGTCACTCATGCTAATAAAGAATCAAACATCCATTTACTTGCATATACAGTTATACACACACCACCACACTTACTTCTACAGAAACTTACACATACTTAGTCTTTTAAACAATCACTTATAGAAACACATACTTATTTATACAGGAACTCTTTCAATCTCTCACTCTCACATATACTCACTTGTATACACCAATAGTCACATATACTAGTTTAAAACATATGTAGTTACTCACAAAGACACTATTGAGACAGTCTATCACTCACTAACACACCCATGCACACACTCATCCACCCATACAGTCCTGCACACATGCTGTCTTCAACACATACAAACAGTGAGTCACTCATTCATGCACCTATGCACTACGTAATACCCCCCACCGAACCATACAGACACTCAGACACTCATACTGATACTCAAAAAACCAACTAATAACCTATATAGACACTCATGTAGCTACTCACCAACCCATGCAGCCACTTATACACAAAGTGAGAGACTGATACAGATATTTACACATTTAAACATTACTCACTAAGCCATGTATTCACTAAGATACACTTAATCAGTCAGTTATACAATCAATTTTTCAAAAACAAATCATCCATTTAGACACTTATATACCCATTTATTCTTCCATCGACCTTAAGATATACATATATAAAACATATGTAATTTTCAGAAAAACACACATTCACTGGATGATGTCATCAGTGATGTCATTTGAGATGTCATCAGTGATGTCATGAGTGATGTCACTGACCATGTCATGAGTGATGTAATATGTGACGTCATCAGCAGTGCATTGCGGGCGCGCGAGTTATAGTTAGCTGAACTAACTATAACGGGGGAATTTCAATGGTTTTGTACGAGTGAAAAGTCCAGCTAACTATAACACCCCCGACACCTATGGTTTTTTCAGTGAATTTTCAAGGTTTTTTAAATGCTAATTCCTAACTATAACGTGCCTGAAACCTATGATTTTTTCAGTGAATATATATATATATATATATATATATATATATATATATATATATATATATATATATATATATATATATATATCCAACCTCCAAAGTTGCCTGCAATGAGGGGCCCACGACAGGTGAGTAACTGTAGCCAACTTCATTTAATGGAGAAATACATCGCAAGCAGTGGAACAGAACTTCGCTTGATCATCAAGTCCTGCCCGACGCGTTTCGTGCAAAGCACTTCATCAAGGGCTGCGGGCTTTTTGGAATGAGTTCAGTCACGGCTCTTTTCGCAGCACCACATCAAATACTCTCTCCCCGCCCTGATGGGCGTGTCAACCCGCATGGCTTGCTGGGCATTGTAGTGCTGTGAACTCATTCCAAAAAGCCCGCAGCCCTTGATGAAGTGCTTTGCACGAAACGCGTCGGGCAGGACTTGATGATCAAGCGAAGTTCTTTTCCACTGCTTGCGATGTATTTCTCTATTAAATGAAGTTGGCTACAGTTACTTACCTGTTGTGGGCCCCTCATTGCAGGCAACTTTGGAGGTTGGATATGTGCGGCGCAGCCTGAGTCGCGAGGAAGGTCCGGCTGTACCGTAGTACAGACCCGCTGTTGTGCCAAACGGCGTGTCGGCATTGGGAACAGGTATGCCCAATGGAGAATCTTGATGTGCGGAACAAGCTGGGAGATGATACTACGCTGCCCACTGTGGATTATAGTTAGATTTTGGGTCCAGTCATGGCGGCAACAGTGCCAAATTGCTGTAGAAATCCTCTCTGCTGGCGCTTCTGAGAGCGGATCATGCCCCCTCAATTAATATCACCAAAACAACTCCATTTACCGGGGGCCCCCGATCCTGCAGGGTGGGCTCTGGTGCCAGGAATGGAGATCCTGGTAACTTGATACTGTCACCTCACACAAAGAGCCCAACACTGACTTCTTGACATATTTATATATACATATTTTTATTTATACATGTATATAAATGTATATGTAATATTTTTTATATATTCTTCCCAACTCCGGGCGCCAACCAGAAAAGCAGCAAGCACTCCAGGATACGTGTGTCGGGTCAACATTTGATTGATTATGCAGATTTGTACTGCTATGACGCATTTCTACTTTTTGGTGACCCCCCCGAGACTTTTGTACTATTTTGGGACATTGCCAATTTGGATACCGGCAAGATTTTTTACTCAACTCAAGACAATGATTACGGGATTCTTAAGGGAAACTGGCAGAAGGCGGGTTGCGCTGGGAGTCCTTATGAGACCAAGGTCGGAGGGGGGCCTGGCAGTGCCTGATTTTGAAACTAACTACTTGGCGGCTCAGTTACAATGGCTCACGCAGGAGATGGTGTCCCGATTTAAAGGAATGGAAGAGCTAAGAGATGGTGCTCTGACACTGCGTGTATTGTCTCAAATTGTTCTGAAGTTGCCCATCTGAACCCATACTGTCCCAGGGGAACTAAGAACAGCACGGCAGTGCTGGCTTAGGAGTCTGAGATGGGCACGGATTAAATATCCCTATGCTCCTGAAATCCCTCTGTCTATGTGTGAACCTCTACCAAATGGGGGTACCTGAGGGGCTGGCAGTCTTGAAGGAGCAGGGATTGTCCACTATAGGGAACTTATACGAGGACACTACTTTGATTCCCTTTAATGATTTACAAGAACGGTATGACCTACCTGGAGGGGACTTCTTATTAAACTCTGCACTCACTGCGGCCATTCGAAAACACTGGAGGGAGGGACTCATTGAACCACAGACATCGATGGGGTGCCAATACATAGTGACGGCAGCAGGAACCTTTAAAGCGGTCACGTGTCTATATAGGTGCATAACACAGGAAACACTAGTGCCCCTGACTGATTTACGGATAAAATGGGAAGAAGACCTGGGGGAGGCGATTCCAGAAAAAACCTTGGGGGATCTTGTGGAAAGGGCGTGGAAGAGTTCCAGAAAAACCAGATTCCAACTGGTGCATTTTTATGTCTTACAAAAGGCATACCTCACCCCGGCGAAGATTAATAAATATTTTGAAACCCAAACAGCAGCATGCCACGCTGTAATAAGGAGGGAGCAGATTTTCGGCATATGTTCTGGGATTGTCCGCAACTGGATAGCTTCTGGAAGGAAGTGACAACATTACTGACCGACGTCACTGATAGGGAGTTGGAGCCAACTATGGGACCCTGCCTATTGCACTGGTTCCCCCACACAGCCAAAAATAAAATTACAAGTAAATTCTTAGATATGGGGCTATTATTAGCTAAACGAGACATCACTATGCATTGGAAAGCAAAGAGGGGCCCAAATGTAAAAAGATGGAAGAAGGAATTAATCAAATGGGCAGAGTGCGAAGGGATAATTAAACTGCAACTAGCAAAAAGAGTGGGAAGTGAGAGAGCATTGGAGGCAGCGACAGCATGGGAAACACTAGTTGTGGTACTAAAGGTCCTGGACGATAATGGAGAAGAGGATCCCATGGCTGAAGCCCCTGAAGAAGAAGGCTAGGTTGCATACCCATGTGCACCATGCAAAATGGCAGAAATAGACACTGGGCATAACGCGCTCTCGCCCTCATTGAGGGGTAGATCCCAAAGTACTACCTTGGTTACCCCTGCAAAAATGGACTGAAGCAACCAAAGTCCGCAGATTAACATGCTGATTATAAGTGACACACCTGGTGGGAGGGATGGTGGGGGTAGTTCTGGGAGAGTAGAATTGACTTAAGATAAAAGGCACTAATAAGATGCGCACCAAATGATTATTGATTTGTGCATGACTATTAGATTGCGGTGGGGGAGAGATTCAATCTGCAGCAAAGCCATTTTATTTGTATTTCATGTGAAAGCGAATTCACCAATTGAACTATATGCACTTCTGTATCATTGAAGGTACCTGGAAAGTTTTGTAAAACTCAATAACATTTGTTTTTAAAAAAATGACGCATTCCTGCTCTCAACAATTCTTTTTCAAGATGAAACAAGCCCAACCAACTGTCGAAAATATGTGCATGAACATCATGAGCACTGAGAAAATACTTTGCATCTCCCTGTGTTAAAAACACATCAGCATACAAGATATTAATAATATCCATACAATGTCTTTGTTCATCATTTAAAGTGACTACATGCTAAAATTGTGTATAATTTTAACACTCTAAATAATAAAATATACAAATTCATCTTATCTCCTCCTAGTTTCATAATGAGTATATTAAAGACATATGTATGGGCTTTCAAGGTGAAAGTGGAGGCAGCTTATTTCTCTCCTGGTAAACTGGCAAATTACTATTGCTAGTGAAACTGTGTCTAGTAATCACACTCCTAATGTGCGTTTCTAGAAAATGACAACTCCTAAGTGGCACAGATGGAGATGATCGGAAATCAGACTTCCTCATACAGATTTGGTCTGGTTCTTAATACCATCAATGTGACAACGTTCCAAATATGGAATAATAAGTCCATAAAGGGCAAGTGCCCATATAACCCCATTGTGTAAAAATGCCACAATCAACATGTTATGTCAGACTGATATGGCAAGCAGGATCAATAGATAACTCATCAAGGGCAAGTGCCCATACCACATCACAGAAATTATAAGAACATTAAAGATAGGTTTTTAAACATATTACAGATCAGTTTGTCTACTGTAGAGAGTACTCAGTTCTCATATGGTGCTTTATTTGCATACCTTATTGTTGTACAAATAAATTAAGAAACGGGACCAAACATCACATTTTCTGACCACAATGGGTGTCCAGGGGGCGTGATAGGGGACAGGAGGAAAGGAAAACTGCTGTTCACAATGGATATCAAAGATGGCACTGTCTGTCAACAAACAGAAATACCTAGATATAATAGGTGTGTGCATCATAATCCAATCATCCTATTTGAACTTCCAGTTACTCATCTTTATTTAACCTCAAATGTAATTTAGCATGCAGATCCATGATGTACCTCAAGTCTAGTTGTCTCAGTTGCCTGACCCTATTGCCACCTCTTATGTGTCTCTCCCCTCTATAAATTGAAAGGACGTAAGTTTTAACACATCACTCTGATGTCTATCTGAAAAATTTTCCTCACCCCAGGATAAGAATAATCCAAATTCATGATAGCACACGGGTGCTCTAGAATCTGTTTTCTGAGCGGAGAAATGTGCGGCCCACATACATTAGTGGACATAGACATTGTAAAACATATATACAGAAATCAGAGGCACAATTAAAAAACTGCCCAACCTTCCTTTTGTGCCCATTCGAAGTAGGATACATCACTATATTCGATATAAATCGTCACTGTATTCAATATAAATCTTACCACATTTGTAGAAGCCCTTCATGTCTGAGCCAGGTACCCTCATTATGGGGCTTCATATGATAACTGTGTGTGAGTTCTTCCCTCAAGGTCTTTCCCCTCCTATATGTCCTGGAGGGCTTAATAGATAACTCTGGGCCAAGGACATATATAATATTTCCTTATTTGAATATACTTTTATCAAGTTTATCATATTAAAACTTAATTAGTTTCTCAAAAATGGTCCAGCTGTAAGTTCAAATTTAATTATTTGTGAAGTGTGCTGGTACGGAGTTACTATTATAGTACTTAGGGAAATATGCTTGTTTTGCCAATCTTTTACGGGGGTAGCTCCCTTCTCTGTACCACAATAGAAACAAATATTTACAGTAGCCCCCATTTCACTCTAACTGGCACCGAGAGTTTTCAGCAGTGAAAGGATTGGTAACAGGCCCCAACTTGGAACCAGCCCAGAAGACGCCACTCGCGAACATCGTCAGAGTTAAAGTGTGTAGATTAATATAGCAGGCTTATCACCCCTGAGGGTATCCAGGCACCGTCCATTGACACGAGGAGATTAAGTGATTTGCTCAAAATCACAGGATGTTGCACCAACACAGAGACCCAAACCACGAGTCCCGGGCTCCTGAGTCGGCAGCACTGGAAACATTTAAGTTCAAGCTACCTCAACTACTGCCTCAACTTCTAACACAAAGGGGTTCAGCACCATTTAACAGACTGTAACATCCAATATCAATTTTCAGGAGGCAGTGAGCACACAAGAAGATGTCCAAATCCAGATGTGATTTCTTAAAAGGATTTCTCTTTATTGCGCTATTTTTCTTAAAAACAGAAGACCATAGCCGACGTGTTTCGTCTGACAACGATACTTCTTCAGGGCTTTGTAAAATGTCAGAAAAGTATGTTCAAAAGGATGTTGTAGATTTCAACCAAATATCAATGAGTCCAAATTTCCAAGGACTTATGTAGCAGGCATTGTCATCAATGGCTCGGTGGCCCGCAGCGTGTGTGCTCGTCAGTTTCAACTTCTACCAACCCACCAGACACCTTCAATCTATGTCCAAGGTAAGAGCACACCTCCTTCGCATCGAGAGGACCAGAAACGGAGGACCCTCCTTTACATAACCTCCCAGCGAAGACCTGGAATGACCTCCTGTAACACATCGGAACCTACCTCTCCTTAATGGACTTCCAAAGGAACCCAAAGACATGGCTATTCCAAACAAAACAAGCATAATCTCCTCCTCCTCCCTCCCCCAATCCCTCAGGACTGCCCTACTTTGTGCCTGGATACACTCAAGGGTGAGAAATCACCCTCCCCAAATTCACATAACATTACAGACCAAGCACTCTACTTCCCCAATCAGAATTCAGTCATATCCACCAAAGCAATCCTGTGTGGATGAGTAATACCCAGATCCAAATGGTCTTCATTCATCCACACAGAACAATGCAATGTACAACATATCTTCTGGTCCAAACCCATGAAGGCCATCTCACCCTGCAACTCGTGATTACCCTGCTGCACACAACCTTTGTGCATACAAACAGCAAGTTGGCTACAGGGTTTTTATTGTTAGTACAGCCAGCATCCAAACACCTGTGGATGCCCACCTCCCTGCAAGCCGCCAACTCCACATGCACATGGTCTTCAGCCATGCACTGAAGATAACTGACCGTGCTGCCCAACCACAACCCCCTGAAGGCACATATCCCACCACTTTGCATAGCCTTCAACTGTGCATATCGAGTGTTGGCCACATAGCTGGCCTTGAGTGATGCCAAGCACGCTACCACCAGTGACTATCCAATCCTCTGCATAAGCTGAACCCAACATGGGTAACCTAACCCCACTACAAATAACCTTTCATCATATGCATCAGGAAATTGGTTGCATAAGGTTACTTACAGACAATCCCCACACTGAACTCCAAACCATGCTGACTTTGTAGAATACATATATTTCCACCTTAAAACATACAGTGGTCCATTGAATTTGATTATTTACTTTCATACTGATATGGGAAAGTACTTCCATTTGAAGGTGGATTCCCCTTCATCATCTAGTGCAGTCATCACACACAACACAGGCTGTTACTGCTCTAGAGCTCTTTGCACATTAAAAGATTTTCAGCAGGTTTTGGACTTGTTTTCACATGGTACTAGTAGAGTATTTCACATCTTTTTCATGGTGTTAAACTGCTGTTTCGGCTTCTTAAGATGTAGTACATTTACATCTTAGCCATGTTGAGTGGACAAATAAGGTGCAAAGTAAGTTTTCAATCCACTTTCTGAAGTCTATTCCCACCATTAGAAGTAGCCCACTTTCCAGGCACTTTGTGAAGGGTTCCACATAGGTTGTGATCCAATTTTGTACTTCAGGTTGTGGGAGAGAAAACTAAATATATCCCTAGATGCAATATTTAGCGATGTCACACACCCAACGCCAAAGCTTGTTGAGTCTTCAGAATATGCATTTTCCACCCTAAACCCTATACTGGTGTGCTCTGTTTGATTATAAGTTTTCAAACAGATGTGATAGGAAGCAGGAGTGAGCTATTTCAGTTTCAATTTGGATTCTCTTCTCTCAAATTCTCCAGTCATCATGAAGACCATAAGAAGTTAAAGCTCTAGAGCGGACTAAAACTTAAATGATTTTCAGTAGTTTTGAGGCCTACTTTCAGACTTTATTTCATATGTTTTCCCAGGTTTGTAATGGAGTATTTTATGTATTTTACCCCAGGTTAAACTGCTGACTTTTTCAGTTAATTTAACATAATATAAGACTTTGTTATCATAACAAACTTAAACCAGACTCTAAGCTTTATTTTTAGTACATTTTGTTTAGCATATATACATATATATTTATATACACACACACATATATTATCATATTGGTATTTATATGTGTGTGTGTGGGTAAGCCTTGCCGTACAACATACATATGTATGCATTTATAGGTGACAAACCGAACTCCTTCAACATAGCTTCATTAGCTGTGTAACGAGGTAGTTTAGGCAGGTGTTTGCCTATTTTGTCAGTTGTGTTATGCTTTTTGTGAGTTTTATTCTTTTTTTGAATGTTGTTTGAAAAATATGTAATATTTCTTAACTTTTTCATTTTTAACTCAGATTTTTTGTTTTGTTCATTTTTTACATCTTACATCAGTGATTCCCAAACTGGGGTCCGTGGACCCCCAGGGGTCCGTCAAACATTCCCAGGGCGTCCGCAGGCAGCAGTTGCAATGTTCCTTTTATAATCAGCAGTTTTTGGGCAGCAATAAAAGTGTCAAGATAACTCCGGTGATTAATGTACATGCTGGAGAGAGATGGGGGTTTTGTTCTGTGGCAGCTTTGACTCATCTAAGGAGGCACAGGTATTTTTTTGTTATTGTGCAGTTCACAAGTTCCAATCGTAATCTAGCACAGTGAGCTATAAACTGTCATCAAAGAGCTGCACGCAAACTGCATGGTACAAGTTAGTAAGTAATGCTTTTTCCCAGTCTTTCATTATCCTGTTGCTCCTAAAAAGGTTTGTTTGGTAGAAATAAATCCTTATCATTAAAGTGAACGCTAACCCCTGTGTTATGTTCTGAATCCTGAGTTTGTGCTTCCCCACAACAAGCCGTCTTAAAAAATGCCTACCCGTATAGATGACATGTGAATCCTACACCTTGTGGTCCCCTTTGCCTTATGTAACATGTTCTATTCACTGATCTACACATGTATGATTCATTGTCTCTGTATGAGTGTGATGTAAGTGCTCTGACACCCTACAGTGGTATGAGAGGTGCTATGAAATAAATTAATTACATGTGACAGTGGGGCTATGAAGAGATGAGAGGCACTGTTGGAGGGTAATAGTGAGGGAATCATTGAAGATTGACAATCATTGAGGATTGACAAAAGATTGTTGTACCCTGGTGCATAGAAAGGTCATTATTTACTATGCTTTAAAAGCTAATACAATTCAATATATAATGTCAAATGTGTAGTAAAATGCACCCTTTCCCCACAATTTTCTTGGGAGGAGTCCCCCAAATCCCCGTTTGTAGCGGTTAGGCTCACTCGCTGCACTTGGTGTGCACTGTACAGGGACTGGTCTGACAACATTTGGCAGGGCAGATTTAGGTTTCCAGTCCATCCTTGGCAGGAGGAGGAGCCTCGGGCAGCGAAATACAACCAAACAATGAAAAGTTAGTCGCGAGATGCAGCACCAACCTTATCATTAGAATTTTTCAATTTTTGAAAATATTTTTAAAATAGAAATACTAAAATATTTAGTAATTCAAGTCTAGTTTGTGTTTGATATGCACACAAGTGTGTTTATTGTTTTCGAATTACAGTTTTAATGTTTGACATTTAAATCATACAAATTGCTTGGGGGTACCCGGCTTCCAATAGTGACTCAATGGGGGTCCTCAGGAGTGAAAAGTTTGGGAAACCACTGTCTTACATGTTTGTGCACATTTCCGTGGTGCTCTCTAAAGTCTGAATTCAATGCTTCAGCAAAAGCCAGCTGGTGACATTCATTGCAGTATGTAGTAAAAGACTGCATATTGCAGTCTTGTTCTTCCCGCCAGCATTTCAGTACATTACCAGTGTTGCATCCTCCCTAGACTGGGTACCCTCCAATGACTACATCACACATGGAGCTTAGTATTGCATGTCTTTATTCTGCTGTCTGTAACTGTTAACTCAACATTCTAAAACAAGCTTCATGTGCATTCCACTCTGACACCTATGTCACACCTCTTTTGAGTCAGCGAGGAGCTAAAAGGGTTTTCTCATAAAACCCATAATGCACTACAACCTGATGCTTTTTGACTTGTTGTTTGGCTCTTGGATGTTTCTTTTCAAATTCAGCTTTGGCAAGCTTGTTGGTGTGCACCAGGCTTAGGTGTTTCTACAAGAGTAAAACAGTTTCACATGACTAACTCCTTTTCTGGCCTAGCTGATACTGGTGCTGAGTATATTGTAGGCACCTCAATTATGTTATTATCCTGTGAAGAAATTTTTGAAATAGGTCCAGTGCTTGTACTGATAGATGGTTGACTGTCTCCAGATTCTTTAGATGCCAGGATACATCTAGGTATTATTTTTTTTTTTCAGCTGCCTCTGTGAAAGAGTAATCGCAAATCGCACTCAGGAAGTTTGTTGCTGTTTATTTCTATAAGCTGTGGGTTTCTTTTTACTAGTATTTACCGTTGTGGCTTTTAATTCCCTTTCAGTGTCCCACAGTACTCAGACATTTTAAAAGAATGTGAGCCTAGTGGGGTTCTTCACAGGCACAAAAAAGGAAGATGCCTTATTGAAATGTATACATTTTTTAATGTTGCAGTACCACGGTGCATTAAAAGTGTAACGTGGTACCTTTAAATCACAGTGAAACTATATCTTCTCTGCTAATGTAATTATTTTGATGTATTCTAATGATGTTCCCATTTTCTACTATTATTAGGGAGTGGCATGTCTGAGCATAAACGTAAAGGTGTATAATAAGGGAGTGAGACTTTAATGCCTATCATTCACACTTAAAGCAGGCTAGAATACTATTAGAAAATTATCCCCCATAAGAGCAGAACATCCTAATACATTCCTATAGCCTTCTGTAGTAGACTCTAGTCACTATTAAAGGCCTGCTTGAGAATTCTACACCCAAGCCAACGGCGTACAACTATAACAAGGGATTGGGACTTTGATGACCAGAATATAGAGAGATGTTTAACTTGTCAAAATAGCTTATTTTGACAGTTCTCATTTGCAGTTTAAAACTGCTAAATACCAGCCTATTAATGGCAGGCCTGAAGCTATGTTTGCACTGCTGCTGTAGTGGATGGCACAATGGGTGCTGAAGTTCACAAGTAACATTTACCATATTGGGTAACCTTTGTATCATATAGAAGGGACTTACAGGTAAGTTAAGCATGCCAATTGGGGGTATGTCAATTTCAACATGTTGAAAGGTGGGGCCCAGGCACTTTTTTACTGGTTAGCAGTGTTAAAGTCTACAGCCAGCAAAAACATTGGGTCCAGAATAAGTAACATTATCCAGAGTGACCCAGTAGAAAGGGCAAATTTCTTACAATACCCTTTCAGAATACTTCTCATTCTGACGCACACCCCTTCTTTGTCTTGCTCTAGGATACCAGCAACAAAGTTTGTGTCTGGATTCTGGGCCACTCCTTTGTTTTTTGGACTTGTGAGTATGCCAAACATTGAAGCACCAATAGAGATGTAAGATTTACCAAAGAAGACATTACTTGGATTGACCACAGTGGGATGAAATAGCATCAGCTACTGCCTATAGATAAATATATTTCTGGGTGCCAGCAACCTGATGTCATGATTGTGCACTGCAGAGGAAACACTTTGTGTATAATCCCAGGGGTAGGTCTTTCACATCAAATGAAGACAAGCTTCAGAGAGTTGATGAATCTCTTCCACAGCACTGCTTTTGTCTATTTCAATATACAATAAAGGCAAAAGTGTCAGTGGTCCAGCCAATTCTGTCCAAAGATTGAGAAATCCCAGACGCATGTCTATAAAGTTGTTTCTGCATTGCTCTGAGACTATGTCATAGGCTCCATCTACCACAAAACATTGCTTTGAGATGCCTGCTATCTTCAGAAGGAATACAATGCATTTTACAGAAGTGACCAGGATCTTCCTAAACAACATAAAGGAATTTATCCATTTTGATCTGAAAGTGTGCACAACATACTAGTAAAATAAAGGTTCTAGTTAAAACCAACACATTCTCCCTAATGCATATGTTATTTCCAGTTATATCTTTTTTGTCTACTGTGGTACTCCTGTGGCACAGGGAAATGCCCATTTTACCCATTTTTTTCTGGGGTAGCTCCCTTCCCAGCAATGCAGGAGAGGTATGGTACCAATCCTAATCCAAAAAAAAGCAATTACCTCCTCTTCCATCCCTGACTATGGCCCAACCGCAGCTATCCACACTTAGAGGTTTGGGGACAGGGCATAACCTGCTACCAGAACCTGCACCCAAACCCATACGCCCAATGCTTCCAGAGCACCCCAGCACTCAGTGGCCATGTGTGCAACCCCCTGTTGTGCACAATAGGCACAACGTACCACACTTAAACCCACAGGCAGCTAAATCCCTAATTTGCTAAGTCTACAGACATAAGCAG
The DNA here is from genome assembly GCF_964204655.1 of Triturus cristatus. NCBI lineage: Eukaryota > Metazoa > Chordata > Amphibia > Caudata > Salamandridae > Triturus > Triturus cristatus. The sequence goes on from NC_140588.1 coordinate 688,867,502, forward strand.
CGAGGGCTGTAAATGAATTAATTTCATTTATAACTTTATTTTCTCTCTGACACTGCAGGACATGCTGTATGTGTCCAACTACTCGCTGTGCATGGCTGCGGCTGGGCCCTGTTCTCAACCCCCAGTAGGTGGCTAACCCTGTGCTGCACATGGCTTTCAGCCTTCAGTCCCCTGCCCAACCCCACCATGGGTGCCAACCCCGGGTGCACATGGCCTTTGGACAAGTACAGCAGTGGTTGACCAGAGGGCATGGCCTCTAGCCAAGCCCTGCACCCAACTTCACTGCAGGCCCTGTTGCCAACTTCACTGTGAGCAGCCAACCCTCTGCAGCGCATGGTCGTATCTGACCTGCCCCTCTTAGGTTTTCTTTCATCTAACTTCAGGACATGGAGACCAACTCCCCAAGTTCTGTATTGGTGGCTGCAACATTTTTCTCTAGGTTATGGCCAGATAATCAGATATCTCGGTAGTGCTGGACATCTGCTCGACTTTCACTAGTCCCACAAGACCAAAATGGCCAATTGGAGAAAAAGCTTGCTCTGCCAATGGTAAAGACATATCTTTTAATTTTCTGGAACACAGGACACTCACGGGACCAGCAGTCCAGAGAGACCTATTTTTTTAACGGCTTCATACCCACCCAAAGCATCTTTTTATACTCAAACTTCTCAAAATACGACTGGATTGATTTACACCAAATAATGAAAAATGCACTTTCTGAGTAAAGTTCTAACTTTTTTCCAAATTTGGACACATTTTATTCAGCTGAGTTTTCTGTATCTGCAACAGGCCTTTCCTATAGGAATTAACAAAGGAAACCAAGGTTTTGCCCCCCTTTATTTACCTCCACCCCCCACACCACCCACACCCGCTTGATGGATCACCCAAAAGTTTCCTGGAAGGAGGTAAGGTGGGTGAACTTTTTTCTTTTTGGAAAGTTTCATTCAGATTAGGCAAGCTGCGCCAAAGTTATTAGCAAAAAAAAAAGAGATCTTTCTATGGAAACTCTACAGTGGTGACCACCATAGTGTAATATATACATGGAAATAAGCTAGGTGCACTCTTAGCTCAGTACTTTTCAACAAACATTTTGTTTGCTTCGATGAGCAATCCCTAGAAAGAAAATCAACTCAAATTAATGCATAGGAGCAACTTCAACTGCTTCTGAATTTTGAGCTGTTGAGGAGACTTTAAATGAGCTACAATTTGTGTTGAACATTATAGAATGTCACATTACTTTCAGAACAACGAAGAATAAAACATTGTAAAAAATAAGCCATTTGAAACATAATCGTAATAATTTAATAAAGCTGCTTTATCGTCATAAAATAGACAGAATGGTGGTTCTTTTTTACAATGATTCAATCACTGTGAAAATGTACATAACATACGTCATAGCATATACAACAATTGTTTCGCCATATATAATCAGCAACAGAGACTGCATGATGAAGACACACTTGCATCCTGCTGACATCCCATCTTGACTTTCCAGGCAAGCCGAGACTGTCCCATCAGGTTCATTCATCCTCAGCAGTGCAAGGTGACATGAGCTGCTGAAGTGCAGCGTGCATCAGGCCAACTCCATGTCAATTAAACAGGTATGTATCCCTCATCAGCTGAACATCAGCTGATGCTAGTAACAGATGCGCGCGATGAGTCATTTCAATGGTATCCACAGTATTCCATAACAAAGTTCATGGGTCTAGAAGTCAGAAGAATGGCTGACGCCTTCACCTGTAAAGCAGTAGGCTTTTTTCTACAACACAGTCATCACTGTACTCTCACAAAGCCTTTGTAAATTTCTTTCAAGCTCTGCCTTAATTTGACTGAATCCATGAAATAAAGGCTGCTTGTGTCTGGCTCCTGTATGATGTACTACACAACATGTTAACCATTGGTAGGTTGTAAAGGCGACAATAATGACATCAAAACACTCCCTTCACAATGTTACAACTTTATCACTACCGCTCCACCTGCTCTTGTTAATTTGCTTCCTGTGAAATGGCAAAATACTTTCCAGGGCTATTGGTGGACAAGGATTGTGATATCTCCATTGTCCTGGGATCGTTTTCAGACCAGGGTTTCTGAACTTGAGTAGATGTAAAAAGGACCATTAGAATTTGTGACACATCCTTGGAAAACGTTTGAGAGCTTGGGTGCACTAAGGGTGCCAGATGGTGTTGTGGTTTGGATATAAAGTTGTCAATGGATATTAGTGATTGATGCGAAAACTGATCACAAATGGGAATCATTTCAGGCGATCTGAATTTGGCAGTGAAAAAGCAGATTGTAAAGAAGCCATCAGCTAAACAGAATCCTACCGGGTCTTGAACTCCAAGCTTCACCACTGTTCCTTAACTTGGCTTGTGATTTTCTTCGCACTTGCAGTGGTCATTGATTGTCAACATTGTAAATGTATTTGATCTTACATGAGCATCACTGTAATTCATTTTTTGTGCAAATTTAATAATGTGCTCAGAAACTCCTGTTTGTTCTTTGTTGATTGAAATATGGCTCAAATCAATGCAGAAACTACCATTATTAATCACTACCCTGCCTCGGTTTCTAAGAAAACCTAAAGGTGTGCACGAGGATTATCTCGTCTGGATCATCCACTGCTTGTAGTTAGTTGACATCATTTTCTTTTTATGTGCCAACCTGTGGTTTGCTGGTTTTATCCTTCATTTTGGGGTTGCTTTTAATGTCGGACTGGTCTTTTTAAATTGAATGAGGCTATCAACAGGCCACTTGTTGGTTCTGCTTGTTCATTGACCCTTTAATGCGATCTCCCTGTTTTTAATCATACAATATTTTCGTGTGCATTTAAACACCTCTAAATAAATATGCTTTGAATCCCAATTGGCTTGAACTGTTTTGAGGTATCAGAGTCTTTGTCAATGGGGTGCCAGAGGAAATTTTCTAAATAATGTTTATTTTTTAATTTCTTTGTTACTCAAATAATATGATTTCGATTTAGAATGAAACCAATCAGAATTCTGCTGGTTTCAGGGCTCAAATATAGCAATGAGTGTCTAGAATACTAATTGGCAGTGTAAAGATCTTTGGAAACTCTATGTTGCACAACATACTCTCGAAAGGAAGTCATTGGAAGTGACTAGAAAATGACACCATCTGTACTCATGATTCTTATAAGACAACTTCAAAACTGTAACCATAACCTGAAGGTTAGTTGGATGGTGGGTTGGATCTTTGTGTTGAGGCCACATCGCTGAATTGGAACAGCTCTTATCAGTATACTGATAGTTGGTTGATGTAACTCCTGGACTATTTATCAGTCTTCACATTGAAGGCACATTAAGTTATTTAGCAAAAAAGAGGATTCCAAGTATATCCTGAAAATCTATGAGACTTATTTTACTCTGCTCAACAGGAAGACAAGAAAACAAGGGAATGTGCATTGTGCCAACATCACAATGAGTGGTGTTATAAGGGGAGATATCTGTGTGACTCAGCAGACCTCACCACATGATAACTACAGTATATAACGGCAGTTGTTACTGTCTATTGAGATTCTTGTGAACAGGAATTTTTAAAAGTTGGAAGAAATTTAAGTTGATAAAGGTGTTATTTTGGTTGGTTAAGTAACATTTTTAGAAATAGCACTGGGGAACAGTGAACAAACAATGAACCAATGATATAAAACAAATTAAATCAACTGTTGACATTAACCAGAAAAGGAAGTCATCAAGTCAATGTTGCTGGATAGATCCATTCAGCATTTATCAAGTTTATCATATTAAAACTTAATTAGTTTCTCAAAAATGGTCCAGCTGTAAGTTCAAATTTAATTATTTGTGAAGTGTGCTGGTACGGAGTTACTATTATAGTACTTAGGGAAATATGCTTGTTTTGCCAATCTTTTACGGGGGTAGCTCCCTTCTCTGTACCACAATAGAAACAAATATTTACAGTAGCCCCCATTTCACTCTAACTGGCACCGAGAGTTTTCAGCAGTGAAAGGATTGGTAACAGGCCCCAACTTGGAACCAGCCCAGAAGACGCCACTCGCGAACATCGTCAGAGTTAAAGTGTGTAGATTAATATAGCAGGCTTATCACCCCTGAGGGTATCCAGGCACCGTCCATTGACACGAGGAGATTAAGTGATTTGCTCAAAATCACAGGATGTTGCACCAACACAGAGACCCAAACCACGAGTCCCGGGCTCCTGAGTCGGCAGCACTGGAAACATTTAAGTTCAAGCTACCTCAACTACTGCCTCAACTTCTAACACAAAGGGGTTCAGCACCATTTAACAGACTGTAACATCCAATATCAATTTTCAGGAGGCAGTGAGCACACAAGAAGATGTCCAAATCCAGATGTGATTTCTTAAAAGGATTTCTCTTTATTGCGCTATTTTTCTTAAAAACAGAAGACCATAGCCGACGTGTTTCGTCTGACAACGAGACTTCTTCAGGGCTTTGTAAAATGTCAGAAAAGTATGTTCAAAAGGATGTTGTAGATTTCAACCAAATATCAATGAGTCCAAATTTCCAAGGACTTATGTAGCAGGCATTGTCATCAATGGCTCGGTGGCCCGCAGCGTGTGTGCTCGTCAGTTTCAACTTCTATCAACCCACCAGACACCTTCAATCTATGTCCAAGGTAAGAGCACACCTCCTTCGCATCGAGAGGACCAGAAACGGAGGACCCTCCTTTACATAACCTCCCAGCGAAGACCTGGAATGACCTCCTGTAACACATCGGAACCTACCTCTCCTTAATGGACTTCCAAAGGAACCCAAAGACATGGCTATTCCAAACAAAACAAGCATAATCTCCTCCTCCTCCCTCCCCCCTTCCCTCAGGACTGCCCTACGTTGTGCCTGGATACACTCAAGGGTGAGAAATCACCCTCCCCAAATTCACATAACATTACAGACCAAGCACTCTACTTCCCCAATCAGAATTCAGTCATATCCACCAAAGCAATCCTGTGTGGATGAGTAATACCCAGATCCAAATGGTCTTCATTCATCCACACAGAACAATGCAATGTACAACATATCTTCTGGTCCAAACCCATGAAGGCCATCTCACCCTGCAACTCGTGATTACTGTAACGCCCTGAACGTCTCAGGATCGTTTAACAGACACGACAATGAGGACGCAACCACTAGTGAAGGGTTAGTTGTTTTAATGAAGGCAAATATAATACAAAGAATAAACAAAAGTTATAGTCACTGGAATCCTCCAGGCTAAGTACGTTACCAGCCCACAGCACGGATGGTCCTAACCGTCCTCTGCATATACGCCGGTCCCGGCGTATGCCAACAGAGGGCAGAAATGAAATGGCCGACAATGCCAATCGGTAGGCTGTGAGGGGCACGAAGAGTGTTGGGGAGAATCGAGGAGTCAGGGAAACACCCAGCCGGGGTCTCTACCTGAAGGGAGCAGCCGCTCAACCTCTTCCTCAGACTGCACCGGGACGCGGAGTCACCTCCTGGTGATGCGTCACCGATACCCCAATCACAAGCAAGAAGACTGAACCGAGAGCAGCCGCTCGATCGATCCTGTGGACTTCCGAGTCTGTAACGCGGCAAACACCTCCTTGTGTGCGTTACAGCTGGCAGTCCCTGTGTGTCTGGTCGGGCTGGGAGTTACGACTCCAACCAGCAAAAGCGCCACTGCGCTTGGACTCAGCCGAGTCAAAAAGCGAAGCTCAATGGTTGACCGGTAGAGCTTCCGGGTCCTTCACAGGTGACGATGGGGCAAGACACGGCCCAGGGAGTAACGACTCGACCTACCTCCGTTCTTGCCTTACTGGAGCACCACTCAGGAACACTGCTCTTCACGAAGCAGGTACGTCGGTGTGAACACAATATCCGACAGCGTTGTACCTCCCGGTTCCTCCCTTTATAGGGCGTGTTTTCCTTGAGTTATGTAACAGCTCTCCTGTTTACATAAGGGCGTGTTTCCTTGAGTTATGTAACAGCTCTCCTGGTTACATAAGGGCGTGTTTCCCTTGAGTTATGTAACAGCTCTCCTGTTTACATAAGGGCGTGTTTTCCTTGAGTTATGTAACAGCTCTCCTGTTTACATAAGGGCGTGTTTCCCTTGAGTTATGTAACAGCTCTCCTGTTTACATAAGGGCGTGTTTTCCTTGAGTTATGTAACAGCTCTCCTGTTTACATAACCTCTCAACCGCTAAGCATCCTGGGAGATGTAGTCCGTTTTCGCTGGTTACCGTTTTCCTCCCCTCGTATGACAGGAATTCTTGACAGTACATCCTCCCTCTCAGCGGCTCCCCACGGGTCCAGCGCTGGCAGGAAAACGCCGATGGAACAAGGAGACCAAGCGCGGAGCATGAACCCCTTCAGCCGGTTCCCATGAATGCTCCTCCGGGCCATAGCCTTTCCACGCAACCAGGTACCACAGCTTCCCCCTGCGCCATTTGGACGCCCGTATGCCCGACACTTCATACTCCACCTCCGACTCCACGCATACCGGCCGAGGTGTCCCAGACGGCTTGGAGGGTGCTGGTTTGAGCAATGATACATGAAAGACAGGGTGTATCCGCAATGACTGGGGCAAGCACACCTTCACGTTCACGGGACCCATACACTTGGTAATTCGATAGGGGCCCATGTACTTGGGATGGAACACACTGTTCTTTCGAAACCTCATGTTTCTTGTGGATATCCAGACGTAGTCTCCAGTGCGGTACAGTGGCCCGGGCCTTCTCTTCCTATCTGCCGCAGCCTTGTATCTTCTCTTGGCCTCTATTAGGACAGCCCTTGAGCGCATCAATGTGTCTTTTATGTGTGCCACCCTGTCCGCTGTGGCGGGAATCCTGTCCTCTCTGAACGGATGTAGAAATGGCAAGAACCTGGGATGTTGGCCATAGTTGCTATAGAACGGAGATGACTGTGTGGAGCTGTGAGTGGCGTTGTTATAGGCTATCTCTGCAACCCATAGCAAGTCGACCCATTCTTCCCTGCCCTGGTCCACAAAACATCGCAGATACTGTTTGAGCGTTTGGTTCAGGCGCTCGGTTTGGCCGTCCGTTTGAGGGTGGTAGCTGGTGGACAGGGCGGTCTTAACATGCAGCGCAGTGCACCAAGTCTTCCAGAATTGCGCAGTAAACTGCGACCCCCGGTCCGACACGATCACCCCAGGTAATCCATGCAGTCGTACCACATTCTTTGGAGTAGTGACGCCAATTCCCCGGCCGTAGGGACTCTCTTGCAGGGGATGAAGTGCCCCATTTTCGTCAAGTAATCCACCACCACCAGTATTGCCGTCATCCCCTGGTCTACCGGTAGGCCCACCACGAAGTCCAGTGATATGCTATCCCATGGTCTATCCGGGGTCGGAAGTGGATGTAAGAGCCCTTGGGTTCGGCCATGGTCGGCCTTCATGGTAGCACACGTAGGACACTCCTGTCCCCACCTCCTGACATCCACTCTCATGGTTGGCCACCAGAAATGCCGTCCCATGCTAGCCACCGTTTTTTCAAAGCCCAAATGACCTGCGCATGGAGAGTCATGGCACCAGATGAATGCTTGTTTCCTTAGCCTAGGCGTGGGTATCAATAGGCACCTGCCCTTCAGGGGTATCCCGTCCTTCAGCTGCCATTCTCTGTGACTGAGGAGCCACCTCCGCCATGCGAATGACCTGATCCCTCTCTTTATTCCCCTCAGGAAAGTATCCGGTTGGATAACCCCCAATACCATCCTCGGGGAAATGATGGAACGCTCGGTCGCAGGCAATGGTTCCTTAACTGCAGATTGACGGGACAGGGCGTCCGCCTTTCGGTTTTCCGTCCCCGGCCGATATGTGATGCGGAAGTTGAACCCCGCAAAGAAGATCATCCACCGCAGCTGCCTGGGAGAAAGGTGTCTAGTGGCCGTCATGAACTGTAGGTTCCGATGGTCCGTGTACACCGATACCACATGTCTTGCCCCCATCAACCAATGCCTCCATTCGGTGAAGGCGTCCTTGATTGCGAGAAGCTCCTTCTCCGCAATATGGTAGTTGCGTTCGGCGTCGTTGAGTTTGCGGGACATGTACGCAACGGGATGAAGCACCCCTGTGTCGTGGTTGCGTTGGGACAAGATAGCCCCCAGCGCCACATCCGACGCGTCCGCTTCCACCACGTAGGGGAGATCCGGATCGGGGTGAGCCAACACCGGCGCCTTACCAAAGGCGCTTTTCAGGGCCTCAAAGGCTTTGTTCGCTTCAGGGGACCAGACAAACTCCTTGGACTTCCTCAGTAGCTGTGTGATTGGGGCCACCACTCCTGAAAATCCATCTATGAACCGCCTGTAAAAGTTGGCGAAGCCAATGAAGCTTTGGACGTCCTTCACGCTTTGGGGCACCGGCCATTCTTTCACCGCCTTGATCTTTCGTTCTGCCATCTCCTGTCCCTCTGGACTCAGCATCACTCCGAGGAATTCCACAGATGTGACGTGGAAGTCACACTTGCTGAGTTTACAAAACAGCATGTTTTCCCTCAGCTTTTGGAGCACAGCTTTGACGTGGTGTGCGTGCTCCTCCACACTGGACGAATAGATGAGGATGTCGTCGATATATACGACCACGTAGATATCCAACTCCTCTCTGAATACCTCATTCAAAAAGTACTGAAAGGCTGCCGGGGCGTTGCACAGACCGAACGGCATGACGAGGTACTCAAAAAGGCCGAACCTGGTCTTAAAGGCGGTCTTCCACTCGTCTCCGTCCCTCATGCGCACCAGATGGTATGCCCCTTTCAAATCCAACTTGGTGTAGATACGAGCTTTCTTGACCTGTTCCAGAAGTACACTGATGAGAGGCAAGGGGTACCGATTTTTTATGGTTATCGCATTCAATGCCCTAAAGTCCACACAGGCTCTCAGCTCCCCATTAGCCTTCGGGATGAAGAAGAGTGGCGAGGCAGCCGGAGACTTGGACGGGCGGATGAATCCTAGCTTGAGGAGTTTATCCAGGTACCCCCGGAGATGCACGTTTTCAGGCTCCGTCAGGGCATACAGCCTGCCGCTGGGAACGCTGGCCCCTGGCACCAGGTCGATCTGGCAGTCAAACTATCTATGTGGTGGTAGCACTTCCGCCTTCACCTCATCAAATACATCCTCAAAACTGTGATAAGCCTGGGGGAGAGCCACATCTTTTTCTGCCGCTGTAGCCACCGTCTGACTCCCGCTCTCATCTGCGTCAAGGGATTCCGTTCTTATTCCACAATGCAGGATGCAATACGGTGACGTCATTTCGATGCGATGTGTTGGCCAATCCACAAAGGGGTTGTGTTTCTGTAGCCACGGCAATCCCAATATGACGCCATATTGGGGCGCTCGGATGATGTTAAAATCGATTTGTTCCAAATGGTTCCACCCATATCTCATCGGAAGGACCCCCGTGTGCTGCCCGATGGGCCCCGTCACCAATCGCCTTCCGTCTACAGCATAGACGTCTTCGGGTACAGCTTTGGGAAGAAGCACTAGCCCTAGCCTGCATGCCTCGTTGTGGTCCATAAACATGCCAGTGGCTCCTGAATCCACCATGGCCACAACGGGTATCCACTGGTCATGCACTCCCACGTGCACCGTGATAAACAGGTGTCGTTGTCCCTTAGTGACCGAGTTGGAAAGTGAAGGGATGGATGAGTGACTCCGAGATGCCCCTTCTCTGGTCTTGGAGTCCTCTAGTTTTCCGCCGGTATGTCCACCACGGCTGTTACCGACCGGTTGGCCCGATAACGTGACGTCTTCGGTTTGGCAGGGCATTCACGTACGTAGTGGCCTTTTTTGCCACAATATAGGCACAATCCTTGTTTACGGCGTGACTCTTTCTCCGTGGCTGTGAGGCTCGCTCGTATTGCGCCGATGTCCATGGGTTCTCCCTTGGATGCGGTGGAAGTTTCAGGACTTCCCACCGTCCCATAGGATGGAAGGGATTTTCCTTTTCTCCCATGATCCCCCTTTCTTTCACTTAGCCTATGTTCCAGCCGTAATACCAGGTTGATAAGGCCCTCACATGTCTTGGGTTGAGGGTCAATATGAGCCACGGCGTCCTTGAGCTCATCGCACAGCCCTTGATGGAAGAGCGCCGTCTGTTTAGCAACAGGCCACTTGGTTTCCGCAACCAGCCTTCGGAACGCGTTGAGATACTGCACCAGGTCGTTGGATCCCTGTCTCAACTCAAGCATTTCACGGTCCGCCGTGTACGAGTCAGCCCTTCTGTCGAATACCTTCAGGAATTCCTCGCGAAAAGCACCCCAATCACATAAGAGGGGGTCGTCCCTGCTCACCAGAGGTACGGCCCATTGTGCCGCGTTTCCCGCCAAATAGGATATAAGGAAAGCCACACGAGCCTGACTCGTGGGGAACGCCTTTGGTTTGCACGATAAATGTAGCGCCACTTGTGTGAGGAATACCTGCACTGTGTTAGGATCCCCACTGTACCTCTCTGGTGTCGCCAAGGGGATGGCTACCGGCAATTCCACTACTACCGCAGGGGTCTGATTCGTGAGGGAGGTGCTGGGCGTGAGCGGGTCCAATTGGATAGCATCCAGTCTGGCTTTTACATCGGCTGTTTCTTGCCTAGAGGCAGCCACTTCAACTTGCATGGCCGCTAAAGCAGCCAGCACATCATCAAGTGTTGCCATGTCTGTTATCGACCGGGAGACAGTTAGTGTTATTAAGGTCGGATATTTTGTAACGCCCTGAACGTCTCAGGATCGTTTAACAGACACGACAATGAGGACGCAACCACTAGTGAAGGGTTAGTTGTTTTAATGAAGGCAAATATAATACAAAGAATAAACAAAAGTTATAGTCACTGGAATCCTCCAGGCTAAGTACGTTACCAGCCCACAGCACGGATGGTCCTAACCGTCCTCTGCATATACGCCGGTCCCGGCGTATGCCAACAGAGGGCAGAAATGAAATGGCCGACAATGCCAATCGGTAGGCTGTGAGGGGCACGAAGAGTGTTGGGGAGAATCGAGGAGTCAGGGAAACACCCAGCCGGGGTCTCTACCTGAAGGGAGCAGCCGCTCAACCTCTTCCTCAGACTGCACCGGGACGCGGAGTCACCTCCTGGTGATGCGTCACCGATACCCCAATCACAAGCAAGAAGACTGAACCGAGAGCAGCCGCTCGATCGATCCTGTGGACTTCCGAGTCTGTAACGCGGCAAACACCTCCTGGTGTGCGTTACAGCTGGCAGTCCCTGTGTCTCTGGTCGGGCTGGGAGTTACGACTCCAACCAGCAAAAGCGCCACTGCGCTTGGACTCAGCCGAGTCAAAAAGCGAAGCTCAATGGTTGACCGGTAGAGCTTCCGGGTCCTTCACAGGTGACGATGGGGCAAGACACGGCCCAGGGAGTAACGACTCGACCTACCTCCGTTCTTGCCTTACTGGAGCACCACTCCGGAACACTGCTCTTCACGAAGCAGGTACGTCGGTGTGAACACAATATCCGACAGCGTTGTACCTCCCGGTTCCTCCCTTTATAGGGCGTGTTTTCCTTGAGTTATGTAACAGCTCTCCTGTTTACATAAGGGCGTGTTTCCTTGAGTTATGTAACAGCTCTCCTGTTTACATAAGGGCGTGTTTCCCTTGAGTTATGTAACAGCTCTCCTGTTTACATAAGGGCGTGTTTTCCTTGAGTTATGTAACAGCTCTCCTGTTTACATAAGGGCGTGTTTCCCTTGAGTTATGTAACAGCTCTCCTGTTTACATAAGGGCGTGTTTTCCTTGAGTTATGTAACAGCTCTCCTGTTTACATAACCTCTCAACCGCTAAGCATCCTGGGAGATGTAGTCCGTTTTCGCTGGTTACCGTTTTCCTCCCCTCGTATGACAGGAATTCTTGACAATTACCCTGCTGCACACAACCTTTGTGCATACAAACAGCAAGTTGGCTACAGGGTTTTTATTGTTAGTACAGCAAGCATCCAAACACCTGTGGATGCCCACCTCCCTGCAAGCCGCCAACTCCACATGCACATGGTCTTCAGCCATGCACTGAAGATAACTGACCGTGCTGCCCAACCACAACCCCCTGAAGGCACATATCCCACCACTTTGCATAGCCTTCAACTGTGCATATCGAGTGTTGGCCACATAGCTGGCCTTGAGTGATGCCAAGCACGCTACCACCAGTGACTATCCAATCCTCTGCATAAGCTGAACCCAACATGGGTAACCTAACCCCACTACAAATAACCTTTCATCATATGCATCAGGAAATTGGTTGCATAAGGTTACTTACAGACAATCCCCACACTGAACTCCAAACCATGCTGACTTTGTAGAATACATATATTTCCACCTTAAAACATACAGTGGTCCATTGAATTTGATTATTTACTTTCATACTGATATGGGAAAGTACTTCCATTTGAAGGTGGATTCCCCTTCATCATCTAGTGCAGTCATCACACACAACACAGGCTGTTACTGCTCTAGAGCTCTTTGCACATTAAAAGATTTTCAGCAGGTTTTGGACTTGTTTTCACATGGTACTAGTAGAGTATTTCACATCTTTTTCATGGTGTTAAACTGCTGTTTCGGCTTCTTAAGATGTAGTACATTTACATCTTAGCCATGTTGAGTGGACAAATAAGGTGCAAAGTAAGTTTTCAATCCACTTTCTGAAGTCTATTCCCACCATTAGAAGTAGCCCACTTTCCAGGCACTTTGTGAAGGGTTCCACATAGGTTGTGATCCAATTTTGTACTTCAGGTTGTGGGAGAGAAAACTAAATATATCCCTAGATGCAATATTTAGCGATGTCACACACCCAACGCCAAAGCTTGTTGAGTCTTCAGAATATGCATTTTCCACCCTAAACCCTATACTGGTGTGCTCTGTTTGATTATAAGTTTTCAAACAGATGTGATAGGAAGCAGGAGTGAGCTATTTCAGTTTCAATTTGGATTCTCTTCTCTCAAATTCTCCAGTCATCATGCAGACCATAAGAAGTTAAAGCTCTAGAGCGGACTAAAACTTAAATGATTTTCAGTAGTTTTGAGGCCTCCTTTCAGACTTTATTTCACATGTTTTCCCAGGTTTGTAATGGAGTATTTTATGTATTTTACCCCAGGTTAAACTGCTGACTTTTTCAGTTAATTTAACATAATATAAGACTTTGTTACCATAACAAACTTAAACCAGACTCTAAGCTTTATTTTTAGTACATTTTGTTTAGCATATATACATATATATTTATATACACACACACATATATTATCATATTGGTATTTATATGTGTGTGTGTGGGTAAGCCTTGCCGTACAACATACATATGTATGCATTTATAGGTGACAAACCGAACTCCTTCAACATAGCTTCATTAGCTGTGTAACGAAGTAGTTTAGGGCAGGTCTTTGCCTATTTTGTCAGTTGTGTTATGCTTTTTGTGAGTTTTATTCTTTTTTTGAATGTTGTTTGAAAAATATGTAATATTTCTTAACTTTTTCATTTTTAACTCAGATTTTTTGTTTTGTTCATTTTTTACATCTTACATCAGTGATTCCCAAACTGGGGTCCGTGGACCCCCAGGGGTCCGTCAAACATTCCCAGGGCGTCCGCAGGCAGCAGTTGCAATGTTCCTTTTATAATCAGCAGTTTTTGGGCAGCAATAAAAGTGTCAAGATAACTCCGGTGATTAATGTACATGCTGGAGAGAGATGGGGGTTTTGTTCTGTGGCAGCTTTGACTCATCTAAGGAGGCACAGGTATTATTTTGTTATTGTGCAGTTCACAAGTTCCAATCGTAATCTAGCACAGTGAGCTATAAACTGTCATCAAAGAGCTGCACTCAAACTGCATGGTACAAGTTAGTAAGTAATGCTTTTTCCCAGTCTTTCATTATCCTGTTGCTCCTAAAAAGGTTTGTTTGGTAGAAATAAATCCTTATTATTAAAGTGAACGCTAACCCCTGTGTTATGTTCTGAATCCTGAGTTTGTGCTTCCCCACAACAAGCCCTCTTAAAAAATGCCTACCCGTATAGATGACATGTGAACCCTACACCTTGTGGTCCCCTTTGCCTTATGTAACATGTTCTATTCACTGATCTACACATGTATGATTCATTGTCTCTGTATGAGTGTGATGTAAGTGCTCTGACACCCTACAGTGGTATGAGAGGTGCTATGAAATAAATTAATTACATGTGACAGTGGGGCTATGAAGAGATGAGAGGCACTGTTGGAGGGTAATAGTGAGGGAATCATTGAAGATTGACAATCATTGAGGATTGACAAAAGATTGTTGTACCCTGGTGCATAGAAAGGTCATTATTTACTATGCTTTAAAAGCTAATACAATTCAATATATAATGTCAAATGTGTAGTAAAATGCACCCTTTCCCCACAATTTTCTTGGGAGGAGTCCCCCAAAGCCCCGTTTGTAGCGGTTAGGCTCACTCGCTGCACTTGGTGTGCACTGTACAGGGACTGGTCTGACAACATTTGGCAGGGCAGATTTAGGTTTCCAGTCCATCCTTGGCAGGAGGAGGAGCCTCGGGCAGCGAAATACAACCAAACAATGAAAAGTTAGTCGCGAGATGCAGCACCAACCTTATCATTAGAATTTTTCAATTTTTGAAAATATTTTTAAAATAGAAATACTAAAATATTTAGTAATTCAAGTCTAGTTTGTGTTTGATATGCACACAAGTGTGTTTATTTTTTTCGAATTACAGTTTTAATGTTTGACATTTAAATCATACAAATTGCTTGGGGGTACCCGGCTTCCAATAGTGACTCAATGGGGGTCCTCAGGAGTGAAAAGTTTGGGAAACCACTGTCTTACATGTTTGTGCACATTTCCGTGGTGCTCTCTAAAGTCTGAATTCAATGCTTCAGCAAAAGCCAGCTGGTGACATTCATTGCAGTATGTAGTAAAAGACTGCATATTGCAGTCTTGTTCTTCCCGCCAGCATTTCAGTACATTACCAGTGTTGCATCCTCCCTAGACTGGGTACCCTCCAATGACTACATCACACATGGAGCTTAGTATTGCATGTCTTTATTCTGCTGTCTGTAACTGTTAACTCAACATTCTAAAACAAGCTTCATGTGCATTCCACTCTGACACCTATGTCACACCTCTTTTGAGTCAGCGAGGAGCCAAAAGGGTTTTCTCATAAAACCCATAATGCACTACAACCTGATGCTTTTTGACTTGTTGTTTGGCTCTTGGATGTTTCTTTTCAAATTCAGCTTTGGCAAGCTTGTTGGTGTGCACCAGGCTTAGGTGTTTCTACAAGAGTAAAACAGTTTCACATGACTAACTCCTTTTCTGGCCTAGCTGATACTGGTGCTGAGTATATTGTAGGCACCTCAATTATGTTATTATCCTGTGAAGAAATTTTTGAAATAGGTCCAGTGCTTGTACTGATAGATGGTTGACTGTCTCCAGATTCTTTAGATGCCAGGATACATCTAGGTATTATTATTTTTTTTCAGCTGCCTCTGTGAAAGAGTAATCGCAAATCGCACTCAGGAAGTTTGTTGCTGTTTATTTCTATAAGCTGTGGGTTTCTTTTTACTAGTATTTACCGTTGTGGCTTTTAATTCCCTTTCAGTGTCCCACAGTACTCAGACATCTTAAAAGAATGTGAGCCTAGTGGGGTTCTTCACAGGCACAAAAAAGGAAGATGCCTTATTGAAATGTATACATTTTTAAATGTTGCAGTACCACGGTGCATTAAAAGTGTAACGTGGTACCTTTAAATCACAGTGAAACTATATCTTCACTGCTAATGTAATTATTTTGATGTATTCTAATGATGTTCCCATTTTCTACTATTATTAGGGAGTGGCATGTCTGAGCATAAACGTAAAGGTGTATAATAAGGGAGTGAGACTTTAATGCCTATCATTCACACTTAAAGCAGGCGAGAATACTATTAGAAAATTATCCCCCATAAGAGCAGAACATCCTAATACATTCCTATAGCCTTCTGTAGTAGACTCTAGTCACTATTAAAGGCCTGCTTGAGAATTCTACACCCAAGCCAACGGCGTACAACTATAACAAGGGATTGGGACTTTGATGACCAGAATATAGAGAGATGTTTAACTTGTCAAAATAGCTTATTTTGACAGTTCTCATTTGCAGTTTAAAACTGCTAAATACCAGCCTATTAATGGCAGGCCTGAAGCTATGTTTGCACTGCTGCTGTAGTGGATGGCACAATGGGTGCTGAAGTTCACAAGTAACATTTACCATATTGGGTAACCTTTGTATCATATAGAAGGGACTTACAGGTAAGTTAAGCATGCCAATTGGGGGTATGTCAATTTCAACATGTTGAAAGGTGGGGCCCAGGCACTTTTTTACTGGTTAGCAGTGTTAAAGTCTACAGCCAGCAAAAACATTGGGTCGAGAATAAGTAACATTATCCAGAGTGACCCAGTAGAAAGGGCAAATTTCTTACAATACCCTTTCAGAATACTTCTCATTCTGACGCACACCCCTTCTTTGTCTTGCTCTAGGATACCAGCAACAAAGTTTGTGTCTGGATTCTGGGCCACTCCTTTGTTTTTTGGACTTGTGAGCATGCCAAACATTGAAGCACCAATAGAGATCTAAGATTTACCAAAGAAGACATTACTTGGATTGACCACAGTGGGATGAAATAGCATCAGCTACTGCCTATAGATAAATATATTTCTGGGTGCCAGCAACCTGATGTCATGATTGTGCACTGCAGAGGAAACACTTTGTGTATAATCCCAGGGGTAGGTCTTTCACATCAAATGAAGACAAGCTTCAGAGAGTTGATGAATCTCTTCCACAGCACTGCTTTTGTCTATTTCAATATACAATAAAGGCAAAAGTGTCAGTGGTCCAGCCAATTCTGTCCAAAGATTGAGAAATCCCAGACGCATGTCTATAAAGTTGTTTCTGCATTGCTCTGAGACTATGTCATAGGCTCCATCTACCACAAAACATTGCTTTGAGATGCCTGCTATCTTCAGAAGGAATACAATGCATTTTACAGAAGTGACCAGGATCTTCCTAAACAACATAAAGGAATTTATCCATTTTGATCTGAAAGTGTGCACAACATACTAGTAAAATAAAGGTTCTAGTTAAAACCAACACATTCTCCCTAATGCATATGTTATTTCCAGTTATATCTTTTTTGTCTACTGTGGTACTCCTGTGGCACAGGGAAATGCCCATTTTACCCATTTTTTTCTGGGGTAGCTCCCTTCCCAGCAATGCAGGAGAGGTATGGTACCAATCCTAATCCAAAAAAAAGCAATTACCTCCTCTTCCATCCCTGACTATGGCCCAACCGCAGCTATCCACACTTAGAGGTTTGGGGACAGGGCATAACCTGCTACCAGAACCTGCACCCAAACCCATACGCCCAATGCTTCCAGAGCACCCCAGCACTCAGCGGCCATGTGTGCAACCCCCTGTTGTGCACAATAGGCACAACGTACCACACTTAAACCCACAGGCAGCTAAATCCCTAATTTGCTAAGTCTACAGACATAAGCAGCGAGGGCTGTAAATGAATTAATTTCATTTATAACTTTATTTTCTCTCTGACACTGCAGGACATGCTGTATGTGTCCAACTACTCGCTGTGCATGGCTGCGGCTGGGCCCTGTTCTCAACCCCCAGTAGGTGGCTAACCCTGTGCTGCACATGGCTTTCAGCCTTCAGTCCCCTGCCCAACCCCACCATGGGTGCCAACCCCGGGTGCACATGGCCTTTGGACAAGTACAGCAGTGGTTGACCAGAGGGCATGGCCTCTAGCCAAGCCCTGCACCCAACTTCACTGCAGGCCCTGTTGCCAACTTCACTGTGAGCAGCCAACCCTCTGCAGCGCATGGTCGTATCTGACCTGCCCCTCTTAGGTTTTCTTTCATCTAACTTCAGGACATGGAGACCAACTCCCCAAGTTCTGTATTGGTGGCTGCAACATTTTTCTCTAGGTTATGGCCAGATAATCAGATATCTCGGTAGTGCTGGACATCTGCTCGACTTTCACTAGTCCCACAAGACCAAAATGGCCAATTGGAGAAAAAGCTTGCTCTGCCAATGGTAAAGACATATCTTTTAATTTTCTGGAACACAGGACACTCACGGGACCAGCAGTCCAGAGAGACCTATTTTTTTAACGGCTTCATACCCACCCAAAGCATCTTTTTATACTCAAACTTCTCAAAATACGACTGGATTGATTTACACCAAATAATGAAAAATGCACTTTCTGAGTAAAGTTCTAACTTTTTTCCAAATTTGGACACATTTTATTCAGCTGAGTTTTCTGTATCTGCAACAGGCCTTTCCTATAGGAATTAACAAAGGAAACCAAGGTTTTGCCCCCCTTTATTTACCTCCACCCCCCACACCACCCACACCCGCTTGATGGATCACCCAAAAGTTTCCTGGAAGGAGGTAAGGTGGGTGAACTTTTTTCTTTTTGGAAAGTTTCATTCAGATTAGGCAAGCTGCGCCAAAGTTATTAGCAAAAAAAAAAGAGATCTTTCTATGGAAACTCTACAGTGGTGACCACCATAGTGTAATATACATGGAAATAAGCTAGGTGCACTCTTAGCTCAGTACTTTTCAACAAACATTTTGTTTGCTTCGATGAGCAATCCCTAGAAAGAAAATCAACTCAAATTAATGCATAGGAGCAACTTCAACTGCTTCTGAATTTTGAGCTGTTGAGGAGACTTTAAATGAGCTACAATTTGTGTTGAACATTATAGAATGTCACATTACTTTCAGAACAACGAAGAATAAAACATTGTAAAAAATAAGCCATTTGAAACATAATCGTAATAATTTAATAAAGCTGCTTTATCGTCATAAAATAGACAGAATGGTGGTTCTTTTTTACAATGATTCAATCACTGTGAAAATGTACATAACATACGTCATAGCATATACAACAATTGTTTCGCCATATATAATCAGCAACAGAGACTGCATGATGAAGACACACTTGCATCCTGCTGACATCCCATCTTGACTTTCCAGGCAAGCCGAGACTGTCCCATCAGGTTCATTCATCCTCAGCAGTGCAAGGTGACATGAGCTGCTGAAGTGCAGCGTGCATCAGGCCAACTCCATGTCAATTAAACAGGTATGTATCCCTCATCAGCTGAACATCAGCTGATGCTAGTAACAGATGCGCGCGATGAGTCATTTCATTGGTATCCACAGTATTCCATAACAAAGTTCATGGGTCTAGAAGTCAGAAGAATGGCTGACGCCTTCACCTGTAAAGCAGTAGGCTTTTTTCTACAACACAGTCTTCACTGTACTCTCACAAAGCCTTTGTAAATTTCTTTCAAGCTCTGCCTTAATTTGACTGAATCCATGAAATAAAGGCTGCTTGTGTCTGGCTCCTGTATGATGTACTACACAACATGTTAACCATTGGTAGGTTGTAAAGGCGACAATGATGACATCAAAACACTCCCTTCACAATGTTACAACTTTATCACTACCGCTCCACCTGCTCTTGTTAATTTGCTTCCTGTGAAATGGCAAAATACTTTCCAGGGCTATTGGTGGACAAGGATTGTGATATCTCCATTGTCCTGGGATCGTTTTCAGACCAGGGTTTCTGAACTTGAGTAGATGTAAAAAGGACCATTAGAATTTGTGACACATCCTTGGAAAACGTTTGAGAGCTTGGGTGCACTAAGGGTGCCAGATGGTGTTGTGGTTTGGATATAAAGTTGTCAATGGATATTAGTGATTGATGCGAAAACTGATCACAAATGGGAATCATTTCAGGCGATCTGAATTTGGCAGTGAAAAAGCAGATTGTAAAGAAGCCATCAGCTAAACAGAATCCTACCGGGTCTTGAACTCCAAGCTTCACCACTGTTCCTTAACTTGGCTTGTGATTTTCTTCGCACTTGCAGTGGTCATTGATTGTCAACATTGTAAATGTATTTGATCTTACATGAGCATCACTGTAATTCATTTTTTGTGCAAATTTAATAATGTGCTCAGAAACTCCTGTTTGTTCTTTGTTGATTGAAATATGGCTCAAATCAATGCAGAAACTACCATTATTAATCACTACCCTGCCTCGGTTTCTAAGAAAACCTAAAGGTGTGCACGAGGATTATCTCGTCTGGATCATCCACTGCTTGTAGTTAGTTGACATCATTTTCTTTTTATGTGCCAACCTGTGGTTTGCTGGTTTTATCCTTCATTTTGGGGTTGCTTTTAATGTCGGACTGGTCTTTTTAAATTGACTGAGGCTATCAACAGGCCACTTGTTGGTTCTGCTTGTTCATTGACCCTTTAATGCGATCTCCCTGTTTTTAATCATACAATATTTTCGTGTGCATTTAAACACCTCTAAATAAATATGCTTTGAATCCCAATTGGCTTGAACTGTTTTGAGGTATCAGAGTCTTTGTCAATGGGGTGCCAGAGGAAATTTTCTAAATAATGTTTATTTTTTAATTTCTTTGTTACTCAAATAATATGATTTCGATTTAGAATGAAACCAATCAGAATTCTGCTGGTTTCAGGGCTCAAATATAGCAATGAGTGTCTAGAATACTAATTGGCAGTGTAAAGATCTTTGGAAACTCTATGTTGCACAACATACTCTCGAAAGGAAGTCATTGGAAGTGACTAGAAAATGACACCATCTGTACTCATGATTCTTATAAGACAACTTCAAAACTGTAACCATAACCTGAAGGTTAGTTGGATGGTGGGTTGGATCTTTGTGTTGAGGCCACATCGCTGAATTGGAACAGCTCTTATCAGTATACTGATAGTTGGTTGATGTAACTCCTGGACTATTTATCAGTCTTCACATTGAAGGCACATTAAGTTATTTAGCAAAAAAGAGGATTCCAAGTATATCCTGAAAATCTATGAGACTTATTTTACTCTGCTCAACAGGAAGACAAGAAAACAAGGGAATGTGCATTGTGCCAACATCACAATGAGTGGTGTTATAAGGGGAGATATCTGTGTGACTCAGCAGACCTCACCACATGATAACTACAGTATATAACGGCAGTTGTTACTGTCTATTGAGATTCTTGTGAACAGGAATTTTTAAAAGTTGGAAGAAATTTAAGTTGATAAAGGTGTTATTTTGGTTGGTTAAGTAACATTTTTAGAAATAGCACTGGGGAACAGTGAACAAACAATGAACCAATGATATAAAACAAATTAAATCAACTGTTGACATTAACCAGAAAAGGAAGTCATCAAGTCAATGTTGCTGGATAGATCCATTCAGCATTTATCAAGTTTATCATATTAAAACTTAATTAGTTTCTCAAAAATGGTCCAGCTGTAAGTTCAAATTTAATTATTTGTGAAGTGTGCTGGTACGGAGTTACTATTATAGTACTTAGGGAAATATGCTTGTTTTGCCAATCTTTTACGGGGGTAGCTCCCTTCTCTGTACCACAATAGAAACAAATATTTACAGTAGCCCCCATTTCACTCTAACTGGCACCGAGAGTTTTCAGCAGTGAAAGGATTGGTAACAGGCCCCAACTTGGAACCAGCCCAGAAGACGCCACTCGCGAACATCGTCAGAGTTAAAGTGTGTAGATTAATATAGCAGGCTTATCACCCCTGAGGGTATCCAGGCACCGTCCATTGACACGAGGAGATTAAGTGATTTGCTCAAAATCACAGGATGTTGCACCAACACAGAGACCCAAACCACGAGTCCCGGGCTCCTGAGTCGGCAGCACTGGAAACATTTAAGTTCAAGCTACCTCAACTACTGCCTCAACTTCTAACACAAAGGGGTTCAGCACCATTTAACAGACTGTAACATCCAATATCAATTTTCAGGAGGCAGTGAGCACACAAGAAGATGTCCAAATCCAGATGTGATTTCTTAAAAGGATTTCTCTTTATTGCGCTATTTTTCTTAAAAACAGAAGACCATAGCCGACGTGTTTCGTCTGACAACGAGACTTCTTCAGGGCATTGTAAAATGTCAGAAAAGTATGTTCAAAAGGATGTTGTAGATTTCAACCAAATATCAATGAGTCCAAATTTCCAAGGACTTATGTAGCAGGCATTGTCATCAATGGCTCGGTGGCCCGCAGCGTGTGTGCTCGTCAGTTTCAACTTCTACCAACCCACCAGACACCTTCAATCTATGTCCAAGGTAAGAGCACACCTCCTTCGCATCGAGAGGACCAGAAACGGAGGACCCTCCTTTACATAACCTCCCAGCGAAGACCTGGAATGACCTCCTGTAACACATCGGAACCTACCTCTCCTTAATGGACTTCCAAAGGAACCCAAAGACATGGCTATTCCAAACAAAACAAGCATAATCTCCTCCTCCTCCCTCCCCCCTTCCCTCAGGACTGCCCTACTTTGTGCCTGGATACACTCAAGGGTGAGAAATCACCCTCCCCAAATTCACATAACATTACAGACCAAGCACTCTACTTCCCCAATCAGAATTCAGTCATATCCACCAAAGCAATCCTGTGTGGATGAGTAATACCCAGATCCAAATGGTCTTCATTCATCCACACAGAACAATGCAATGTACAACATATCTTCTGGTCCAAACCCATGAAGGCCATCTCACCCTGCAACTCGTGATTACCCTGCTGCACACAACCTTTGTGCATACAAACAGCAAGTTGGCTACAGGGTTTTTATTGTTAGTACAGCAAGCATCCAAACACCTGTGGATGCCCACCTCCCTGCAAGCCGCCAACTCCACATGCACATGGTCTTCAGCCATGCACTGAAGATAACTGACCGTGCTGCCCAACCACAACCCCCTGAAGGCACATATCCCACCACTTTGCATAGCCTTCAACTGTGCATATCGAGTGTTGGCCACATAGCTGGCCTTGAGTGATGCCAAGCACGCTACCACCAGTGACTATCCAATCCTCTGCATAAGCTGAACCCAACATGGGTAACCTAACCCCACTACAAATAACCTTTCATCATATGCATCAGGAAATTGGTTGCATAAGGTTACTTACAGACAATCCCCACACTGAACTCCAAACCATGCTGACTTTGTAGAATACATATATTTCCACCTTAAAACATACAGTGGTCCATTGAATTTGATTATTTACTTTCATACTGATATGGGAAAGTACTTCCATTTGAAGGTGGATTCCCCTTCATCATCTAGTGCAGTCATCACACACAACACAGGCTGTTACTGCTCTAGAGCTCTTTGCACATTAAAAGATTTTCAGCAGGTTTTGGACTTGTTTTCACATGGTACTAGTAGAGTATTTCACATCTTTTTCATGGTGTTAAACTGCTGTTTCGGCTTCTTAAGATGTAGTACATTTACATCTTAGCCATGTTGAGTGGACAAATAAGGTGCAAAGTAAGTTTTCAATCCACTTTCTGAAGTCTATTCCCACCATTAGAAGTAGCCCACTTTCCAGGCACTTTGTGAAGGGTTCCACATAGGTTGTGATCCAATTTTGTACTTCAGGTTGTGGGAGAGAAAACTAAATATATCCCTAGATGCAATATTTAGCGATGTCACACACCCAACGCCAAAGCTTGTTGAGTCTTCAGAATATGCATTTTCCACCCTAAACCCTATACTGGTGTGCTCTGTTTGATTATAAGTTTTCAAACAGATGTGATAGGAAGCAGGAGTGAGCTATTTCAGTTTCAATTTGGATTCTCTTCTCTCAAATTCTCCAGTCATCATGCAGACCATAAGAAGTTAAAGCTCTAGAGCGGACTAAAACTTAAATGATTTTCAGTAGTTTTGAGGCCTCCTTTCAGACTTTATTTCATATGTTTTCCCAGGTTTGTAATGGAGTATTTTATGTATTTTACCCCAGGTTAAACTGCTGACTTTTTCAGTTAATTTAACATAATATAAGACTTTGTTACCATAACAAACTTAAACCAGACTCTAAGCTTTATTTTTAGTACATTTTGTTTAGCATATATACATATATATTTATATACACACACACATATATTATCATATTGGTATTTATATGTGTGTGTGTGGGTAAGCCTTGCCGTACAACATACATATGTATGCATTTATAGGTGACAAACCGAACTCCTTCAACATAGCTTCATTAGCTGTGTAACGAAGTAGTTTAGGGCAGGTCTTTGCCTATTTTGTCAGTTGTGTTATGCTTTTTGTGAGTTTTATTCTTTTTTTGAATGTTGTTTGAAAAATATGTAATATTTCTTAACTTTTTCATTTTTAACTCAGATTTTTTGTTTTGTTCATTTTTTACATCTTACATCAGTGATTCCCAAACTGGGGTCCGTGGACCCCCAGGGGTCCGTCAAACATTCCCAGGGCGTCCGCAGGCAGCAGTTGCAATGTTCCTTTTATAATCAGCAGTTTTTGGGCAGCAATAAAAGTGTCAAGATAACTCCGGTGATTAATGTACATGCTGGAGAGAGATGGGGGTTTTGTTCTGTGGCAGCTTTGACTCATCTAAGGAGGCACAGGTATTATTTTGTTATTGTGCAGTTCACAAGTTCCAATCGTAATCTAGCACAGTGAGCTATAAACTGTCATCAAAGAGCTGCACTCAAACTGCATGGTACAAGTTAGTAAGTAATGCTTTTTCCCAGTCTTTCATTATCCTGTTGCTCCTAAAAAGGTTTGTTTGGTAGAAATAAATCCTTATTATTAAAGTGAACGCTAACCCCTGTGTTATGTTCTGAATCCTGAGTTTGTGCTTCCCCACAACAAGCCCTCTTAAAAAATGCCTACCCGTATAGATGACATGTGAACCCTACACCTTGTGGTCCCCTTTGCCTTATGTAACATGTTCTATTCACTGATCTACACATGTATGATTCATTGTCTCTGTATGAGTGTGATGTAAGTGCTCTGACACCCTACAGTGGTATGAGAGGTGCTATGAAATAAATTAATTACATGTGACAGTGGGGCTATGAAGAGATGAGAGGCACTGTTGGAGGGTAATAGTGAGGGAATCATTGAAGATTGACAATCATTGAGGATTGACAAAAGATTGTTGTACCCTGGTGCATAGAAAGGTCATTATTTACTATGCTTTAAAAGCTAATACAATTCAATATATAATGTCAAATGTGTAGTAAAATGCACCCTTTCCCCACAATTTTCTTGGGAGGAGTCCCCCAAAGCCCCGTTTGTAGCGGTTAGGCTCACTCGCTGCACTTGGTGTGCACTGTACAGGGACTGGTCTGACAACATTTGGCAGGGCAGATTTAGGTTTCCAGTCCATCCTTGGCAGGAGGAGGAGCCTCGGGCAGCGAAATACAACCAAACAATGAAAAGTTAGTCGCGAGATGCAGCACCAACCTTATCATTAGAATTTTTCAATTTTTGAAAATATTTTTAAAATAGAAATACTAAAATATTTAGTAATTCAAGTCTAGTTTGTGTTTGATATGCACACAAGTGTGTTTATTTTTTTCGAATTACAGTTTTAATGTTTGACATTTAAATCATACAAATTGCTTGGGGGTACCCGGCTTCCAATAGTGACTCAATGGGGGTCCTCAGGAGTAAAAAGTTTGGGAAACCACTGTCTTACATGTTTGTGCACATTTCTGTGGTGCTCTCTAAAGTCTGAATTCAATGCTTCAGCAAAAGCCAGCTGGTGACATTCATTGCAGTATGTAGTAAAAGACTGCATATTGCAGTCTTGTTCTTCCCGCCAGCATTTCAGTACATTACCAGTGTTGCATCCTCCCTAGCCTGGGTACCCTCCAATGACTACATCACACATGGAGCTTAGTATTGCATGTCTTTATTCTGCTGTCTGTAACTGTTAACTCAACATTCTAAAACAAGCTTCATGTGCATTCCACTATGACACCTATGTCACACCTCTTTTGAGTCAGCGAGGAGCCAAAAGGGTTTTCTCATAAAACCCATAATGCACTACAACCTGATGCTTTTTGACTTGTTGTTTGGCTCTTGGATGTTTCTTTTCAAATTCAGCTTTGGCAAGCTTGTTGGTGTGCACCAGGCTTAGGTGTTTCTACAAGAGTAAAACAGTTTCACATGACTAACTCCTTTTCTGGCCTAGCTGATACTGGTGCTGAGTATATTGTAGGCACCACAATTATGTTATTATCCTGTGAAGAAATTTTTGAAATAGGTCCAGTGCTTGTACTGATAGATGGTTGACTGTCTCCAGATTCTTTAGATGCCAGGATACATCTAGGTATTATTTTTTTTTTTCAGCTGCCTCTGTGAAAGAGTAATCGCAAATCGCACTCAGGAAGTTTGTTGCTGTTTATTTCTATAAGCTGTGGGTTTCTTTTTACTAGTATTTACCATTGTGGCTTTTAATTCCCTTTCAGTGTCCCACAGTACTCAGACATTTTAAAAGAATGTGAGCCTAGTGGGGTTCTTCACAGGCACAAAAAAGGAAGATGCCTTATTGAAAGGTATACATTTTTAAATGTTGCAGTACCACGGTGCATTAAAAGTGTAACGTGGTACCTTTAAATCACAGTGAAACTATATCTTCTCTGCTAATGTAATTATTTTGATGTATTCTAATGATGTTCTCATTTTCTACTAATATTAGGGAGTGGCATGTCTGAGCATAAACGTAAAGGTGTATAATAAGGGAGTGAGACTTTAATGCCTATCATTCACACTTAAAGCAGGCTAGAATACTATTAGAAAATTATCCCCCATAAGAGCAGAACATCCTAATACATTCCTATAGCCTTCTGTAGTAGACTCTAGTCACTATTAAAGGCCTGCTTGAGAATTCTACACCCAAGCCAACGGCGTACAACTATAACAAGGGATTGGGACTTTGATGACCAGAATATAGAGAGATGTTTAACTTGTCAAAATAGCTTATTTTGACACTTCTCATTTGCAGTTTAAAACTGCTAAATACCAGCCTATTAATGGCAGGCCTGAAGCTATGTTTGCACTGCTGCTGTAGTGGATGGCACAATGGGTGCTGAAGTTCACAAGTAACATTTACCATATTGGGTAACCTTTGTACCATATAGAAGGGACTTTCAGGTAAGTTAAGCATGCCAATTGGGGGTATGTCAATTTCAACATGTTGAAAGGTGGGGCCCAGGCACTTTTTTACTGGTTAGCAGTGTTAAAGTCTACAGCCAGCAAAAACATTGGGTCCAGAATAAGTAACATTATCCAGAGTGACCCAGTAGAAAGGGCAAATTTCTTACAATACCCTTTCAGAATACTTCTCATTCTGACGCACACCCCTTCTTTGTCTTGCTCTAGGATACCAGCAACAAAGTTTGTGTCTGGATTCTGGGCCACTCCTTTGTTTTTTGGACTTGTGAGTATGCCAAACATTGAAGCACCAATAGAGATGTAAGATTTACCAAAGAAGACATTACTTGGATTGACCACAGTGGGATGAAATAGCATCAGCTACTGCCTATAGATAAATATATTTCTGGGTGCCAGCAACTTGATGTCATGATTGTGCACTGCAGAGGAAACACTTTGTGTATAATCCCAGGGGTAGGTCTTTCACATCAAATGAAGACAAGCTTCAGAGAGTTGATGAATCTCTTCCACAGCACTGCTTTTGTCTATTTCAATATACAATAAAGGCAAAAGTGTCAGTGGTCCAGCCAATTCTGTCCAAAGATTGAGAAATCCCAGACGCATGTCTATAAAGTTGTTTCTGCATTGCTCTGAGACTATGTCATAGGCTCCATCTACCACAAAACATTGCTTTGAGATGCCTGCTATCTTCAGAAGGAATACAATGCATTTTACAGAAGTGACCAGGATCTTCCTAAACAACATAAAGGAATTTATCCATTTTGATCTGAAAGTGTGCACAACATACTAGTAAAATAAAGGTTCTAGTTAAAACCAACACATTCTCCCTAATGCATATGTTATTTCCAGTTATATCTTTTTTGTCTACTGTGGTACTCCTGTGGCACAGGGAAATGCCCATTTTACCCATTTTTTTCTGGGGTAGCTCCCTTCCCAGCAATGCAGGAGAGGTATGGTACCAATCCTAATCCAAAAAAAAGCAATTACCTCCTCTTCCATCCCTGACTATGGCCCAACCGCAGCTATCCACACTTAGAGGTTTGGGGACAGGGCATAACCTGCTACCAGAACCTGCACCCAAACCCATACGCCCAATGCTTCCAGAGCACCCCAGCACTCAGTGGCCATGTGTGCAACCCCCTGTTGTGCACAATAGGCACAACGTACCACACTTAAACCCACAGGCAGCTAAATCCCTAATTTGCTAAGTCTACAGACATAAGCAGCGAGGGCTGTAAATGAATTAATTTCATTTATAACTTTATTTTCTCTCTGACACTGCAGGACATGCTGTATGTGTCCAACTACTCGCTGTGCATGGCTGCGGCTGGGCCCTGTTCTCAACCACCAGTAGGTGGCTAACCCTGTGCTGCACATGGCTTTCAGCCTTCAGTCCCCTGCCCAACCCCACCATGGGTGCCAACCCCGGGTGCACATGGCCTTTGGACAAGTACAGCAGTGGTTGACCAGAGGGCATGGCCTCTAGCCAAGCCCTGCACCCAACTTCACTGCAGGCCCTGTTGCCAACTTCACTGTGAGCAGCCAACCCTCTGCAGCGCATGGTCGTATCTGACCTGCCCCTCTTAGGTTTTCTTTCATCTAACTTCAGGACATGGAGACCAACTCCCCAAGTTCTGTATTGGTGGCTGCAACATTTTTCTCTAGGTTATGGCCAGATAATCAGATATCTCGGTAGTGCTGGACATCTGCTCGACTTTCACTGGTCCCACAAGACCAAAATGGCCAATTGGAGAAAAAGCTTGCTCTGCCAAGGGTAAAGACATATCTTTTAATTTTCTGGAACACAGGACACTCACGGGACCAGCAGTCCAGAGAGACCTATTTTTTTAACGGCTTCATACCCACCCAAAGCATCTTTTTATACTCAAACTTCTCAAAATACGACTGAATTGATTTACACCAAATAATGAAAAATGCACTTTCTGAGTAAAGTTCTAACTTTTTTCCAAATTTGGACACATTTTATTCAGCTGAGTTTTCTGTATCTGCAACAGGCCTTTCCTATAGGAATTAACAAAGGAAACCAAGGTTTTGCCCTCCTTTATTTACCTCCACCCCCCACACCACCCACACCCGCTTGATGGATCACCCAAAAGTTTCCTGGAAGGAGGTAAGGTGGGTGAACTTTTTTGTTTTTGGAAAGTTTCATTCAGATTAGTCAAGCTGCGCCAAAGTTATTAGCAAAAAAAAAAGAGATCTTTCTATGGAAACTCTACAGTGGTGACCACCATAGTGTAATATATACATGGAAATAAGCTAGGTGCACTCTTAGCTCAGTACTTTTCAACAAACATTTTGTTTGCTTCGATGAGCAATCCCTAGAAAGAAAATCAACTCAAATTAATGCATAGGAGCAACTTCAACTGCTTCTGAATTTTGAGCTGCTGAGGAGACTTTAAATGAGCTACAATTTGTGTTGAACATTATAGAATGTCACATTACTTTCAGAACAACGAAGAATAAAACATTGTAAAAAATAAGTCATTTGAAACATAATCGTAATAATTTAATAAAGCTGCTTTATCGTCATAAAATAGACAGAATGGTGGTTCTTTTTTACAATGATTCAATCACTGTGAAAATGTACATAACATACGTCATAGCATATACAACAATTGTTTCGCCATATATAATCAGCAACAGAGACTGCATGATGAAGACACACTTGCATCCTGCTGACATCCCATCTTGACTTTCCAGGCAAGCCGAGACTGTCCCATCAGGTTCATTCATCCTCAGCAGTGCAAGGTGACATGAGCTGCTGAAGTGCAGCGTGCATCAGGCCAACTCCATGTCAATTAAACAGGTATGTATCCCTCATCAGCTGAACATCAGCTGATGCTAGTAACAGATGCGCGCGATGAGTCATTTCAATGGTATCCACAGTATTCCATAACAAAGTTCATGGGTCTAGAAGTCAGAAGAATGGCTGACGCCTTCACCTGTAAAGCAGTAGGCTTTTTTCTACAACACAGTCATCACTGTACTCTCACAAAGCCTTTGTAAATTTCTTTCAAGCTCTGCCTTAATTTGACTGAATCCATGAAATAAAGGCTGCTTGTGTCTGGCTCCTGTATGATGTACTACACAACATGTTAACCATTGGTAGGTTGTAAAGGCGACAATGATGACATCAAAACACTCCCTTCACAATGTTACAACTTTATCACTACCGCTCCACCTGCTCTTGTTAATTTGCTTCCTGTGAAATGGCAAAATACTTTCCAGGGCTATTGGTGGACAAGGATTGTGATGTCTCCATTGTCCTGGGATCGTTTTCAGACCAGGGTTTCTGAACTTGAGTAGATGTAAAAAGGACCATTAGAATTTGTGACACATCCTTGGAAAACGTTTGAGAGCTTGGGTGCACTAAGGGTGCCAGATGGTGTTGTGGTTTGGATATAAAGTTGTCAATGGATATTAGTGATTGATGCGAAAACTGATCACAAATGGGAATCATTTCAGGCGATCTGAATTTGGCAGTGAAAAAGCAGATTGTAAAGAAGCCATCAGCTAAACAGAATCCTACCGGGTCTTGAACTCCAAGCTTCACCACTGTTCCTTAACTTGGCTTGTGATTTTCTTCGCACTTGCAGTGGTCATTGATTGTCAACATTGTAAATGTATTTGATCTTACATGAGCATCACTGTAATTCATTTTTTGTGCAAATTCAATAATGTGCTCAGAAACTCCTGTTTGTTCTTTGTTGATTGAAATATGGCTCAAATCAATGCAGAAACTACCATTATTAATCACTACCCTGCCTCGGTTTCTAAGAAAACCTAAAGGTGTGCACGAGGATTATCTCGTCTGGATCATCCACTGCTTGTAGTTAGTTGACATCATTTTCTTTTTATGTGCCAACCTGTGGTTTGCTGGTTTTATCCTTCATTTTGGGGTTGCTTTTAATGTCGGACTGGTCTTTTTAAATTGACTGAGGCTATCAACAGGCCACTTGTTGGTTTTGCTTGTTCATTGACCCTTTAATGCGATCTCCCTGTTTTTAATCATACAATATTTTCGTGTGCATTTAAACACCTCTAAATAAATATGCTTTGAATCCCAATTGGCTTGAACTGTTTTGAGGTATCAGAGTCTTTGTCAATGGGGTGCCAGAGGAAATTTTCTAAATAATGTTTATTTTTTAATTTCTTTGTTACTCAAATAATATGATTTCGATTTAGAATGAAACCAATCAGAATTCTGCTGGTTTCAGGGCTCAAATATAGCAATGAGTGTCTAGAATACTAATTGGCAGTGTAAAGATCTTTGGAAACTCTATGTTGCACAACATACTCTCGAAAGGAAGTCATTGGAAGTGACTAGAAAATGACACCATCTGTACTCATGATTCTTATAAGACAACTTCAAAACTGTAACCATAACCTGAAGGTTAGTTGGATGGTGGGTTGGATCTTTGTGTTGAGGCCACATCGCTGAATTGGAACAGCTCTTATCAGTATACTGA
Organism: Triturus cristatus; assembly: GCF_964204655.1. Taxonomy (NCBI): domain Eukaryota; kingdom Metazoa; phylum Chordata; class Amphibia; order Caudata; family Salamandridae; genus Triturus; species Triturus cristatus. The sequence continues at coordinate 688,898,988 of NC_140588.1, forward strand.
TAGTTGGTTGATGTAACTCCTGGACTATTTATCAGTCTTCACATTGAAGGCACATTAAGTTATTTAGCAAAAAAGAGGATTCCAAGTATATCCTGAAAATCTATGTGACTTATTTTACTCTGCTCAACAGGAAGACAAGAAAACAAGGGAATGTGCATTGTGCCAACATCACAATGAGTGGTGTTATAAGGGGAGATATCTGTGTGACTCAGCAGACCTCACCACATGATAACTACAGTATATAACGGCAGTTGTTCCTGTCTATTGAGATTCTTGTGAACAGGAATTTTTAAAAGTTGGAAGAAATTTAAGTTGATAAAGGTGTTATTTTGGTTGGTTAAGTAACATTTTTAGAAATAGCACTGGGGAACAGTGAACAAACAATGAACCAATGATATAAAACAAATTAAATCAACTGTTGACATTAACCAGAAAAGGAAGTCATCAAGTCAATGTTGCTGGATAGATCCATTCAGCATTCAATAAACTGAAAATAAATAAAAGCCAGAGGCAGTAAATGTGTAAATTCACTGCACTCACTCAGAATCAGCATGAACCTAAATGCTAACTAATGTAGATGTAATGCTTTAAATCATAAATAAAGTTCTTTATCTTTACATTGAAAGCCTTGTAATACAATTCTCATAACGTACAACTGAATGTGTTCCATAAGTATGGATGTTACCTATACATGACTGAGCCCATTATGGATCACACATCATCTAGTTTAAGTATATGAGTAAGAACTAATTTTACAAAATGTTTATGAAAAAGAAGCCAAGAAAGGAACTAAGGTGACTATTTAACAACGTAATGGGTGCCAATCATGGGAGATCATGCATGTGAGGACACACTTCTAATAAGAGAAACAAGCTTCAGTGTTTCTGTTATTGGACTATGAATGAAGATCCAGAGCACATTTTGTCACAACTAGAAATATTAACATTTGGCCATGTGGCTGATGGCAAAGTCAGTATGTGTACTGCATTTTCTCATCAAGGCCATTCTGCTATGGTACCGACAAGTTGGGACTAGATTTTGTAGTTCCTGATGGGAATGATTGTAATCTGGGCACCACTAGTGAAAACACTTCCAATTTCTCGTGCAATTCACATCACAATCTGTGCTCTGCAGCGGCAAATACCCCTGACCCAACTAGATTCAATATGAATCTATAGTGGCAAAGGTAAAAGGGGAACAGATTGCAAGCAGGTCAATTTTAGTTCACAGGCATTAAAACACTAACATAATAAACTTCAAGACTTATACTTAACTTTATTTCTCTTGTTTTAGTTACCTCTTTCATGTTAAATTTAGTGGCTTTTAATCCGAATTGATCAAATAATTTCAAATATATGAATTTTATAAGAATATAAAGGCTACATTTCCTCTCTATAACACAGCTCAATTATTAAACTAATGATTTCCATAAAATTCGGTCATTGTTCAGGATGTTTTTATAAGACAGATGTATGAAGATGATGAAAAAAAAGAAAAGGGAAAAGAGGAAAGGAGGTGAATGGGAGATTTACAAATAAAGCTGGGAAGTGATACACAGAGGGCTAGGGCAAGACATGTCCGTAGGGACAGAGTAACATAAATGAAAAGGAAAAATAATAAAGGGAGGGAGAAAGGGAAAGAAGAGGAGAGATAAGGGGAAGACAAAGAAAGGATGAGTGGAACAAGAGTACTTTGGAAACAAAGAGACTGGCAAGGAGAGGAGGTTAAATAAAAGTAAGGAGTTGATAGGGATAAGGGGGAGGAGAAAAGATATGAAATGGCTTTCTATAGGATACGGTCTTATTTTGTGCAGCATCTGGAACGTTCTCAAAGAAGGGGTCTTTAAGAACTTCAAGAAAATATTTCTTGGCCAGAAAGTAACACAATTTTAAGATAGTTTAAGGATCGGTCAATGATAATCGACCTCACTCCCAAGAACTGTGTAAAAGAACACCCCTTTCTCTGCCTGCTGCATCTTAAGAAGGTACATTTCTACAAAAATAAATTTGTCTCTTCATTTTGCAGTCTTAGAGCAGATTCACCACATATAGAGCAGAGTGTGGCTTTACTTACTTTTGTCATGAATTAAGATTTTCTCCTACAATTAATTTATAACTTACAATAATCCATCTAGAAACTAAACAGATATCCTAATTCTCATTCCCCCCAGATGAACAGAATTTAATTGTGTTGTCTGACCCAAGCATGGCTTATTCTTCGATTGAGCCCTAGCGGTGGATGCCTTTGTCTATGTTATCTTGTACCCCTATTTGAAACTTTTCCAGAAATAGGAAGTTTATTCTGAGGTCCAACCTAAGCCCATCCATTAACAATGACTTTATTATCATCTCAGTACAAGGGAGTCTAAAGATGTGGGGAAATTATATTAACCTAGTGCACTCCAGAAAACAAAGTCCCCCAAACAACTAGAGAAATTCTGCCTTGTTCAGTAGCATCCCTTTTCTACAGCAGCGACACAATGCATCACTACAACATCTTAAAGAAGGGACACTGTACAAGTTACATTGCTGTTGCTCGGTGGAGACAGATGTAAGGAGAACATGTCTGGCGATGGGTTGGCGTTCTGCGATAGTTAGCAATTGAAACAGTCCCTTACCGCAAATTTCAAAGCCAAGTTTCAATAAGTACTGCTGTTTATTTCTTTACTTTTTTAAGTTACTGAAATCCTTTTTGCCATCACAAAAAAAAATTTGCGATATCAAATACAGAAATAGTACAGATAGCATGTGACAGCAAAACGGCCGTTTATGCAGGGGTGTCCAAAGCAAAATAGCAATCTGATATGGACCAAAATAGCAGATTGAGCAATGTATTGGGCTATGTATTACCTCAAAAAACTCTTTTACAGCACACTTTACATGGCCATTCAATGCCTACGCTACAAAAATGTTAGCAAGTAAATTGTTAAAGATGCCTGGATACAGGCTTTTTTTTACTTAATTCTTTACAAATAATGGTAATTTATATTATAATTTTGATATATAAAAATATAGAAATTCAAAATACTTAATACATAATACTTCGTACAACCAATGGTAATAATATTTTTGTCCATTTTAGTGCGCAGGAAAAATAAACAAAATCTGGCTAATTTGCTCTGACGAAACACCCCGGCCATCTTTTGAAACAAGAGGGATTGTCACAAAACGACAGTTTCATTTATAAACAATACATTTAAGGAAAGCTTTAAATACAGCAAGTTGTGAACCATTGTAAGCAATTAAAAACAGTATGTATTGTATTTTGAGTCACTCGTCCTTTTTTCACTCTAAGCTGGCAGGGTGCTTAAAGAACAATGTCTTTTAGTCTCTTCACTCCTGGCGAGTCCTTTTCTCGACATTCTTGCAGGAGTGGATTAATTTCATGCATAATATTTTCACTGTCTGCCCCCCTGGGCTCCGCCTCTGAGGGCCGAGAAGGACCATTGTTTACTAACTTCTCTCCCTCTCGGATCCCTGCACAGTGCATGATGCTGTAGGATACTGAGGGCTTGGTGGGCAGGGCGTTCTTTAAGCGAAGGGGGGACGTCACTGGACTCACGGCTTCACATCCGTTTCCTGCTTCACGGACTACACCATTCAACTTGGGGCTGCAGATGGGCAGATCCACTGTCCTCTTGCCTTTCAAGGTGGCCCTGTCATCGATCACATGATCACCCCCATCTTTGCCAAAAGTTGCAAAAGTTCTTTTTGTGCCACAGTCTTCATAAGGCTCTGTATCCACAGTGCTAGCTTCTATGGAGAGGGCAATGACATTTCTCCCATGCTCAGGCGATTTGGCGCGGCTTGGGATGGGGATCCTGGGCATCCAACATCTGTCTGAGTGACCCAAAATCCGACATTCTTCCCTACAGTGGAATCCTTCCCCTTGATCTGCGTAAGAACAAAAATAGCTGGTTAATACACCATGATGTAATAAGCATAATTATTTTTACAAAATTTACATGGCCATCACAATTCCTTTCCCTTTTTAAATACATTTTGTGAGGCCTTTATGGGTGGGTGGTTTGTTGGGTTTGCAAACATTTTTTATCCTTGTACTATACAAACTGATTTACAAATCTCAGCCGGCACACATACTCCTACTGTGCAGGTACTATTGACAATAACAGTAAGGCTTGGGAATACAGCCATGCTCTTCTACAGCATGAGGTTGACACAGAACCATGTTTTAATATATTTGACAAATTAGAGCATATATAAACTTTCTAAACTCTGGCCAATCGATTATTTCACTGAGAAAATTACTACTCATATCCAGCTTTTGGGAAATTTATCATCTAATGTACTCTTATCACCAAAACTCTGATTACATACTCTACGAGCAAAGAATAGAAGGAAAAACAGTGAACCCGCGTCAATAACCAAACCCAAGCATCTTAAAGACCAGGCATATTTCTACCTCAGGGACAAAGGTTCATTTTAAAGTTCTTTTTATCATTATAACATTGCTGATTATTTGAGGCTCTCATAGAACAATATCAAACTGAAAATATTAAGAGTGATATATTTTATGGAGTAAAAAACATTTTTACCACAAAAAACAATAACTCACTAATAAAAGAACACATATTTGGCAAGGACAGTCGCTTAGGAGAAATATTATTTCCTCAGTTTTGTTTCACTCTCCTTTGTTCTACAGAGGCTCATATTCTATTTCGAATTTTCAACCTGCAAAAAATGGGGCCTGTACATTTTGTACAATGTTTTCAGTTGAAAAAAATGGACGAAATGGAAAACGTAAACCATGTGTGGTGCTCTACATGGTACATTCAAAATATAAATACTTGTAAACCAATATTTGCTGGTTCGAGTCCATGTTTATTGACCATTTATTTCAAAAACAAGTTTCTTGAGGTCTTGCTCAGTGTTATATGCTGCAAAATGTCCTCAACTAGGCAAAAAGATATTGGTAAGAGTCTTTGCCGAACTTGTCAAAAGGGTTAAAAAATAGATTTCGCAATTACCAAACTCCCTCCCCTGAGGCACATGCTTTGTGGGAAGAAACTTATTAATAGATTTCAAAGCACTGGGAGTAATTGAAATGCTGTGTGTAGTAAAAATATGTCGTACAAATAAGGGATTATATGAATATTATTTGCTTGAGAAGTCCATTGAGTCACACATTGTGACACACTAACTCTCAATATGAAACCACCCGACTGCACACACAGATGTGTAGTAAAGTGTCTTTGTGTGACAGCTGGGCTCATCGACCCATCAAACAGTAAACTCCAGGTGCCAGTAATGATAATAGATAGATAATGCCAGTATTATCACGTCCTAATTTCCCCCTTGGATCTAGAGGCATTTCACTATGCAGCCCTACTGAAGGGTTCATCATGCACCTGAATAATGCCCACATCTCTCCGGATATCTTCACAAACTACCCAAGAAAAGCTGGTGTATCCCAGTCACTGGTGGATCTCACCTTTGTCCGGCATATATGTTAATCACTGAGTGCTATCTGAGATAATGACTTCATCGGAGACAGACCATTTCGCACAGAAATTAATTGAAATCGTGTGTGCGAAAGGTCTTCCTGCCTCTCTCTTTGTAGAAGGCAAGTAAGAAATAACTTTCTTTCAAATGCAAACTTTCAGAGTTCTAATAAATTGCCTCATTTCATATTTGAAATGGATTACCCTGTCTTGAGACTTAAAAGTGGCTGTGACCTACCCAGTGACTTGAGTGTTTACCGAACTTACCACGCGCCAGCATTATTGACTCCAGAAAACCTCCTTTTAAGGATTACCAAGACACCTGGCACAACAGCAGTGATGCCCCCTCCAGCATCACATAGCATACTCCACAATTCATAAATGTCACAGTTACAGGACAAACATCACCCGTTGTGCAGCTAACGGGGTCTGCCTAGCCAAGCAACCCTTAAAAATATGATGAAATATTGGAACACAGCTAAAAAAAACCATAAACAAAGGCTCACAGTTTAAAAAAAGAAAAACATACATTTTTTTAAAGTTTCCCTCGTCATCGTATGTCGAAAATCCCCCACCCCGCCCCCACCACTCTTACCTGTACGGTCTGCGCCTGGCTGTAAGCCCAGAGAACATACATTGTTGGCATTCAAAAATGCATATTCATTTGTTTGTTTGTTTTGGTAAGGCGTTAGCCACCGACTAAATTCATACAGATGTAGAAATGTAGACATCAAAATATACTGAATAATGGTCGCCAATGGTAATACTTTGAAAGATGCATTCGTTTTAAATCCACAGGATTTGATCACATGTGGTCCAATAGGTTTAGTAAATTGAGTCTATGAGAATAGTCCCCTGGAAAGGCAAATGTCCTGCAGACATTTTATTTTGCAGGGAGCATGTTAGGTTTTCTGTTCTTCTACAATATAGCCAGATAAAGAAGCTTTTATGTCTCCACATTTAGCGCATTTGCCTTGTTGTCCACAAAGAATCTAGGAAAAATAGACACAGCATGTGCTTTGCATCTTGTTGCGCACCAGAGCTCCAACTCCTTACTCAATTGTGCGTGCAACCTTAACTTTCAGATAGATTTGCATGTCTTTCATAGAACAGCACGAGGGAAGCAGCTGCTAAAAATTCATATCACAGAGCATAATCCTGCAAAATTGAAGCCTCAAATGCGAGCCCAGTATCAGTGAAGTAACACCTACTTTTGACTAAGCATATTCAATACCAATCAATTTTCAAACATTTGCCCTGAATGCTGTATCTTTTATTGAGGTTGAACACCAAGTACCATTTCAAAGAGATAGCAGACGCAGTGAGCGGTCTCTGCAACAGGGATGGGTTCCAGCTGTGCGCCCTTCCAATGTGCTCTGAGAACAATGCAATCAGCTCATTCGGCGGCGGGATCTGTGTCCAAGTGCTGCGGCTCAGAATTATTTCCGCTGCGCGAACAGCAGTATCGGATTGACAGCATAGGACTCTCAAGGCGCCGCTGGAAACCCACACTGAAGGAAATGGGTGCCGCGGTCATGTTCATTGGAAATGCCAATCAGCGAACAAATGCTGCTCTTAATTTTTAATTATTTCCAGATTCCTGAGCAAGTACAATAGCACGCATGAGGTGCGGCGGGAAACACATTGACAAACAGCTACAAATTGCATGGTGCAAGCTCTCTAATGACAATAATCTGAACATATTATAACAATATTAGCCAAGTGTGACTGGCCGCCCTGGTGAATATCAACTGGTGTAACTGCCTCTGCAGACCCCCTCAAGAGGGTGAGAACACTCACTGACAGCACTGACATTGACAACAGTTGCCCCTTCCCTGCCTTACCGCTAAAGGATTCATCAGGGTATGGAAAGAGAACTTCCTACTTATTTCTTAGTCACTGAAATCATGCAAAAGAATCCAATCCTCCCACCACCAACTTCTTTCTCTCCTAGTGAGATTGTACTCATGAATAAAGATGGCAAAAGCAACACATCCAATCTATGTGCGCATTCGCTGGTGCTTCAACTTCAAGGAACTGGAGTTTACTATGCTCTCAATGTGATAGGCAGCAGGATTCTGGTATCTCTTTGGGGTCAAGTTGATATCATGCCTGCTTTGGTGACTAGTAAGAGCCTCTCTCTGTCTTGTTTGACACCAGCTCATACATAACTTAGCAATGCATTCTCCTCTCCCCATTCTCAGTGGTACAGCAACCATTGTCTCCCAGTGCTTATCTGAAATAAAGGATGAAACATTAGCTGCCCACATTAGTGAGAGTATTGAGAAAGAGTTAAACAGGGACTTCACGCCCTTTAACTCAACAGTCAAAGAACTGTTTTTAACTCTGGCTTAAGAGCTTGCCATCACCAGTGCTTATTTTGAGCTGGTGGTCTCTGGTGCTTGGCAGAGGCACTTGATTGTCACCACCGACACTTATGACAGCTGCTACATGGTGGCACAGTTTGTATAATTTAGAAATGGGCAGAACAGCAATTGTTTATCAATTTAGTATTCGTTAAAAACAACTTATACCTGCTGCCGAAGCCATTTTTATAGTTTTGGGGGCCTGGAATGGTCTAATCTGTCACACGTGTACCAGTGTGCTGGTTAGTAGTTGTGTAGGCACTGTCATTGGCAACGCTGGCAGGGGCAATGGGAGGCGCAAGCTGCAGAAGCCTCCTGACTAGAGCCCTGGCACTTATTTGTTTTTTACATATCAAGCACTGGCTGTCACCAGATCTCATGAGAATACAACACGTCAGTACAACATAGAACATTTGTAATAGGTGTCTTGATTCATATTCAGCACCCTGGAGTCACTCGTTTGCAAGAGTTACAATTAAACCTTGGCTTAACAGGCTATTATATTTTACTCTTCTCGGATATTTACGTTGCTGTACAATAGTTCATCTCAGGCATTCCAACAAATTAGATTGTAGGGGTCCATATTGATGAGTCAGACACAGCCACGTTTTTATTATGTTTACAGTGGGAAGAGTGAGTTGATGTCTCTCCCATGTTGGCCCTCCCTTCTATGCCTGGCTGCATGCCCCACCTATGCATGCCCAGCTTAGCTGGTCAGAGCCCGAGTCAAAAACATCTCGCAGACAAACCCTGGGGGTGGAAGAAGGTGTTTCCTGTGAATCAGTTTCTAATTACAGTGATTGAGTCCCTGCCATACACGGAAAATAATCATCAGCAGACTGTAGGGCTAAGTAAGAAGTGGCTTAAAAATACCAAATAATACATGCAACTAGCATTATGTGTGCTGGCCAGACATTATTTGCAGGTGAGCACCACAATCACATATTTTAATGCAATTCACTCCTTTAAAGAGTAAGTTCTCATTTTTACCACCAGCCTACCAGATTATCAACAGAGGCAATGATCTTTTAGCATGTATTAATAAAGTTGAGGTGCCTTTACTGCCATCCTCCTAAAAGGAAACATTACACTCAATAACTAGCACCATGCCATTTGTAGAAATCAGTCACTTTTACAGCAGGGATGTGTTCACCAGTCTGTAGCAATGTCCTTCCCTCGGTGGACAAATACCCTTCAGACATTGATAACCAAGTAACCCCTGCCCCATGCAAACACTTATAAACCTCAAGGGAATTTACCATACAGAGATGACATCTCTCTTGGCTTGTGCCCTGAGCAGTAGTGGCTCCTCCACTATCGCGGAGGAGTGTCGACCCACTGCTTTCTCGCAGTGCGAGAAGCAGAAACATAAAATGGTAATAACTTTTAATAACTTTTAGTTATTACCATTTTATGTTTCTTTGCCGGCAGGTGGGTGGTGTGGTATCTGCTCTGCTTATGGAGCAGGGCAGGGGAGGAGTGGTTTGCCCACTCCTGACTGCAAAATGACTGTTTGGTCGGCCCTCTTGTGCCGCCCAAACCAGTCATGCGCACTTTCCCCTTCTCCATGCAGCCGAATGAGCTGATTGCATTGTTCTCAGAGCACATTGGAAGGGCGCACAGCTGGAACCCATCCCTGTTGCAGAGACCGCTCACTGCATCTGCTATCTCTTTGAAATGGTACTTGGTGTTCAACCTCAATAAAAGATACAGCATTCAGGGCAAATGTTTGAAAATTGATTGGTATTGAATATGCTTAGTCAAAAGTAGGTGTTACTTCACTGATACTGGGCTCGCAAATGAGGCTTCAATTTTGCAGGATTATGCTCTGTGATATGAATTTTTAGCAGCTGCTTCCCTCGTGCTTTTCTATGAAAGACATGCAAATCTATCTGAAAGTTAAGGTTGCACGCACAATTGAGTAAGGAGTTGGAGCTCTGGTGCGCAACAAGATGCAAAGCACATGCTGGGTCTATTTTTCCTAGATTCTTTGTGAACAACAAGGCAAATGCGCTAAATGTGGAGACATAAAAGCTTCTTTATCTGGCTATATTGTAGAAGAACAGAAAACCTAACATGCTCCCTGCAAAATAAAATGTCTGCAGGACATTTGCCTTTCCAGGGGACTATTCTCATAGACTCAATTTACTAAACCTTTTAGACCACATGTGATCAAATCCTGTGGATTTAAAACGAATGCATCTTTCAAAGTATTACCATTGACGACCATTATTCAGTATATTTTGATGTCTACATTTCTACATCTGTATGAATTTAGTCGGTGGCTAACGCCTTACCAAAACAAACAAACAAATGAATATGCATTTTTGAATGCCAACAATGTATGTTCTCTGGGCTGACAGCCAGGCGCAGACCGTACAGGTAAGAGTGGTGGGGGCGGGGTGGGGGATTTTCAACATACGATGATGAGGGAAACTTTTTAAAAAAGTATGTTTTTCTTTTTTTGAATTGTGAGCCTTTGTTTCATCATATTTTTAAGGGTTGCTTGGCTAGGCAGACCCCGTTAGCTGCACAACGAGTGATGTTTGTCCTGTAACTGTGACATTTATGAATTGCGGAGTATGGTATGTGATGCTGGTGAACATGCCCACCTTTCCAGCCCCTGGTTGAGCGTCGTGTTATGGCGCTCAGACCAATCACAATGCTGCATTGCAGTGTTGTGATTGGCTTAGGGGAGGGAGCCTGGCTGCCTGCTTTCTGTTCCTGTCGGAGGCAGGAAAACAGGAGAGCAGGAGAGCAGGAGCCAAGAAGACGGAGGACCCGGCATCGAGGTAGGTTTTTTTTATTATGTCCCCACCGCGCGTGCCCCCTTGATATCCCCCAACCCACTCCACCCGCGATCAATGCCGACCACAACTGGCCCTGAGCAGATAACATAATACTTATGGCAAGAACACAAAAGAGGCATGTATAATGAAGCATACATTTTAATTACCAATCAACTTCAATAACACATAATTAGTAGAATACCTTTGATGACAATGTTTATTTGTGAAACCCCTTTCCCAAAGAGCTCTACAATGCACGATGAATGTACAACTCACGTAATCCAGTTAAGGTCATTCTGCATTCACGTAGATAGCAACGTGAAGGACTCAGATGATTGTGTTTGGTTCCCTGAACAAAGAGCTCCTTTAACCCCTTCAGCGCTCATGACGGAACCACTCCGTCATGAGCCACGGGTGCCGTGTGCTCATGACGGAGTGGTTCCGTCATGCTGCGGCCGTTGGCCGCCGCTCCTCCCACGCTGCGCTGATTCCCCGCCTGTGCGGGCAATTAGCGCAGTGGGCGGAGTCATAACGGAACCAATCCGTCATGAGCACAGCTCAACCGTGGCTCATGACGGAGTGGCTCCGTCATGAGCACAGCGCCACCGCGCTGCCCCCAAACCCCCCCCAGCGCTGCGGCGGAATTCCTGCCGCAGCCAACGGGTTAAGTGGTAAACTTTTCTGTACAAAGATCCACAAATATGCTCTTGAATCACTATTAGCCATACTACCCAGATAACAGATTAGCATGAGTCAGGACAAATGATCTGCTGTGCCATATAAAGGATTTATATGTTCAAGGCTCTGTTCACATCCATCCTTCCATCTGCGACCCAACTCATCCGCCCACCCACACATCAGTCTGTCCATCCACCTGTTTGTCTGTCCATCTTTCCATCTTGTCCTAATAGTTGGCAGAACATTTTGCCCAACTAGATTGAGAAGTAATGGTAATGCCAAAATGGTGCCACTGCAGACAACATGCTTTTACTTTATTGTGCTGTCACCCAGTGATGGTAATTTCTAGTGAAGTAGCTAATAATGTGGCTATCTGGTAAGTCTAAATGTTTCTTGTCTTCACTTGTCTTGTTGTTAAAAGACAGCCCATAAAATCCTCTCTTATAACATTTTAAGGTCCTAATTAGAAGTTGCTCATTATATTTTGACCCGTGTGTAAACCTCCTATTTACGCATGGGTCGGAATTATGAGTTAAAAGGCATTTAACACATCCGCATGGGTCGGAATTATGAGTTAAAAGGTATTTAACACATTCAATACCTACTAGATGTATTAAATACCTCAACCTTTGTTACATTTCGACAGGTCAAACCAGTTGAATTTTAACAGGGGAAATGTGTACAGTATTTGCCATACCGTGCAAATTTGGCGTGTTAAACACCACAATCTGCATGTTATTCGTCTATAACTCGTTGTAGGTTCTATTAATTGCATCAGATAAATAAAAAAAACTGGGGTATCGTTATTTACCAGGTATGATAAATAGCACCTTTCCTTCTAACCAGGACCTAAGTGTGTTACCGCCACTCTTCGTCTCATGTGAATAAGCCTCACAAAGATTTGTAAGAGGGACGTCGCATATGTTTTCTCTTTTCCTCTTTCCCGAAGAAAAGGAGATAAGGATGTAGCATGTGTCTATCAGGCTTGTTTATGTCCCCGGTGTGAAAGCTGCCTTGTGACAGAGCATGCGCGAGAATCTAACTGCAATTTGTTGTAGTATGGAATTTAACTTCTTTTCTGCAAGCATAATATGAAACGCTGCCTACTCAAAATTCATGGCCCTTGTTAACATTTGCCCCGCAACAGAGAATTTATTTGGCTAACTAGACAAAAAAATGTGCTAATGTAGCAGCAAACCCCTTAATCATATTCACACCAGTGCGATTTGTCTACCTCAAGTCCACCTACATAATACAGTTTGATGCAGAATCATTTTTTGTTGTCTGATAAAAAAGACATGAGTGATAAGTTTTCATATTGTTTGTATCCAGACTCGCACAGCAGTACAAGGAAGATTTGTCCTCCGCATCCAACACCTGCATTTTCATGCATGTGTTTTATTTTGAAGAAATGCAGCTTACATGGTAGTTTTGACGGGAAGTAAATTACAATAAATAGACAGTGGAAGACATAAATTCTCTGAGAATGAGAATGAAAGCTTACAAAATGAATTCAGGAAATCTAAGCAGCAGCATCTTGCAGTCCACGTCTACAGTGTATACATTTACTTATGCAAACAAGGGTGGCAAACGTATCATTAGAATTCAAAATAAAATTTCAACTGCAGATCGCCATCGAAATATATTTCACCGCATTCTATAATTCAAAACTGTAGTCTGGAATATAGAGTACAGGAATATTGTCACAATAATATTGTAGACAAAATATTCAGAACCAAAATATTGAAAGTCAAGTGCATATACAGAAGTACATATTTATTGTTATTAACTCCATATCTACGTACGTTGCATGTGTATATATCATCAAGGTATATATATATGCAGAGTTAGGTAAAGAAAATGTATAACTTACCTGTCAATATTACGTACTAACAGCCAACAGAATCAGTAACAGCTCGCGTTCTGCCACTGCTGCTCTCACATGCTATACCCAACAGGAACAATCATTTATGGTGTCCCATCCTGAAAGGTTAGACCTTCAACCACATTTTGATATTATTGGTCTGCTGTTCACTGCTCATATTGCAAAAATTAGGAAAATAGCTGAGCTGGTCACTGCCATAGTGCAATATTGACGATCCATTGTTGTCAGGGGCATTGCTTCAAGGGGGGTGTATGGCGTGTTCCCCCCCCCTGCATTTGATGATAAATAGTTGGGTATAGATGCTTTCACTCGGGTATTGTGAGGTGTCTGTCGGATTTCACCTGTGATTTTTACATGCACGCAGGAAAAACACATACACTCTCTCCCTCTGTTGTGAAAGACCTCAAAACTATTGGTTATTTTACAAAACATTGTGTTTTCTCTCTTAGTACTCCTACTAATTCGCATTCCTCTCCCTTTCCACTGCCCCTTAGGCCCCTCTCATGTACTCTGCTTGTCATATAATGTATTTAAACATTATATGCACTATATGCATGCGTGATTGTCAGAAAATCTGAAGCCCCCTCCCCTAATCTTACCGGCCAAGCTACGCCCCTGATAGTTGTGCACCTCACAACTCAGGCTCAAATTGCAGATTTGTATAAATGAATTGGGTTAATGACTGCCGTCATGCACACGTCAAGACTCAGAGTGCAATTATAAGAGCTAACAGTGTAGTGAGGCTGTACATGCTACAGTTTAGGTCTTCAATGACCAGCTACCTGCTCCCTGCATTTCTTAAGGCAGAATAGAAAGTGGCTGGCCACTGCAATGAAGTCAGATGGCTTCTTCTGACAAATTTGGGGTTAGAAGGAGAGACACGAGGACAGTACAAGTTGCCTAATGATGCAACATCACCCTAGCACGCAGCTGTTGATAGATTGAACTTGTGTCTCCTTTACTTGCATCGTAACCCTAAAGCCAACACCATGGCCATATTGGGTCTACAAGTGCAGATGTTAAAAGGAAAAATTCAAACAAATGAAAACGTATTAATGTGTGCCCAATTATAGCACTTCAGACAAAGAAAAATAGAGTCAACACCATGTCAAAAACATGTACCCAAATGTATATATTCGGCAAGTGTATATATTCGGCTATAATCAGTATGTAATTATTTTTAAGGAAAATGTTTTATGGCGGCCTCATCTGGATTTGAAGATTGAGTCATTGTTACATTATTGTGATCATAATGAGTATGTAAACAGTGATGAATCAGATTTAAATACAGATAGATCAGAGTAATATCTGTTTGCAACAATATTAATCTTTAATAAATGAGGTATTTGCAGATCACTACTCTTTATTAAATCAAGAATGGCTTTTTAAGAACTATTGATTATTGATTGTTGAGTTGTACTGTAAGGCAATTTATGAAATAACTGTAATTAGTTCAATTGATAAGCCAAATGTGTGGATAAGTAGTTTTGCTTATGAAAATTAGTATGCTGTTGCACGATTTATACTGGTAAGCAATAAACATTTATTAATTTAATCATATGAAAGATTATTTTACTTTATCATATTTTTATTTTTCATACCATGCATGCTCTGATCTCAATCGTCTCTAGGTGCAGTTCTCAAATTCTGATGCTGAGAGGTTTAATCAAGTATATTAATTACAATGAAGATGAAGATGCGTGCCTCTTATGAATTTTACAAAAAGGAACAGCAATTTTAATCAATGACGTCGGTAAATGAAAACTAATTGTATTGTTTCTTTAGTCATCGTTTTTAGAAGTTTCAGGCACACCAATTCACACACACCAGACATTTCAAAATGTAAGTTTAAAAACGGATCAGGATACCAAAATAGACTTATCTGACAAATAATTAAACATCCTGAATGGAGTTATTTGTCCCTTTCTGTCGAAATTATACATGTATGTTGATATGTCAAATGCTCCTTTCATTTACAGGATTCATTAACCCCTTGTGCGCTCATGACGGAACCACGCCGTCATGAGCCACGGGCGGCGTGTGCTCATGACGGCGTGGTTCCGTCATGCTGCGGCCGTTGGGAGCCGCTCCTCCCACGCGGCACTAATTCCCCGCCTGTGCTGGTGAATTAGACAGTGGGCGAAGTCGTGACGGAACCACGCCGTCATGAGCACAGCTCGCCCGTGACTCATGACGGCATGGTTCCGTCATGAGCATGGCGGCGCCGCGCTCACCCCTCACCCACCCCCAGCGCTGCGGCGGAATTCGCGCCGCAGCGAAGGGGTTAAAGGTACATCTTGAACATAGTTGGTTACGATTAATGAGATTAGAGTGTTATGAAGTAAAGTATATTTCAAAAGTGAATTATTTCCCTCTTGAAATCCTGTATTATTAGCAGTGGTTACACAGACCCTGGTTAGTTATGTCCTTTCTGGAACTCAAATATCGTGCCATCTAAAAGGTCTAAATCATCACAGTATATGAATTATACTTCCAACTAACTCATAATATTACTCTCAAGAGAGAAAGGCAGTCCACCACACTGCCCCTGATAACTTACCTAGTAAAGTATATTAATGACTTACATTGAAGTTTAAAAATCGATTTTAAAGGCTTAAGCCTTCAGAGAGAATAGTGTGCATCATCATTATTAGCATATAGAGAAACAGAGAAGTAAAGTCATTCATGAAAATGCTTTAAAAACAAATTATCAATTGAATAGACCTATTAATATGATTTTAATGGGTGGATTTAATGATATGCACACCTCTATAGAGTGTTTAATATAGCATTGCTGGAAAATGGCCCTTTCTGCAAGGTCATCCCCAAACCTTTTGCCGTCCTCCTCCTACTTTTTGCTGAATTAATTTTTGTTTGTGTTAGGCTTCTGAGCCCTTTACCACTGCCAGCCAGTTCTAAAATGTGTGCTCTCTCCCTAAAACATCGCAATATTGGCTCATACCCAGTTGGCATATTTATTTTACTTATAAGTCCCTACTACATTGCACCACATGTGCCCAGGGCCTGTAATGTAAATGCTACTAGTGGACCTGCAGCACTGATTGTGCTGCCCACTTAAGTAGTTCTCTAACCATGTCTCCGGCCTGCCATTGCAGAGCCTGCGCGTGCAGTTGAACTGCCATTTCGACCTGCCAAGATAAACTTCTTGCCAGGCCCAAACCTTCCTTTTTAATACACATGTCTCACCTAGGGTAGGTCCTAGACAGCCTAGTAGACATGGTGTAATGTTTAAGAGTCAGGACAAATACATTTAAGTTTTACATGTCCTGGTAGTGAAAACTCTCAAATTCATTTTTCCCTACAGGAAGGATATCCTTGTAATTACTTTATTACCTTTTATAAGTACAATTCCCAAATGGCAAGATATGACTGAATCAAGTTTGGTGTCTCTGGAATCCTAATTTAAAATTCAAACTTATGGTGCAGCCGGATTTTAAATTACAATTCTGAAAATGCCGCTTTTAAGAAAGTGGGCATTTTCTTGCTTTAGCCAATTGGTGCCTTTATCATAACTGGGTGTAGTTGGCAGTTGGGTTTTGTGTATTTCTCCCCAACAGCCACATACAATGGGACCTTGAATGTGTATCAGCAGGCCATCTCTGGCAGGATGAGAGGAAGGAACTGGCTGCAGCCTCACTGACACCTGAATAGGCTGTGCCCTGTCCACACACAAAGAACTGCATACCTCCTGTAGTGAGTCTGAAGCAAGGGCAAAAAGGGAGGACATCTGTGCACTTCAAATGCAAGTCTTTGAAGTTTTCCTTAGCTCAAATGCACCACTGAGTATAAGTACTGGACCTCAGAGTCAGACACTACCACTTCAGTACTCTTATGAACCTGTGGATTCTCTGCCAGGAAAAAGGACTGTTGAGTTGCTGATGGACTGCCACTCTGTTGGACTCCTGCTTGGCTGTGCTGATCGGATGCCTGCTTCACGCTTGCTGGAGTGAGGAGAACTGGACCTGCACCAATTGAACCCAGAGTGACTACAAGGGAAACCTTGCTGGTCTCCTGATATGAAGCTTCAGGGTTATAACAGAATTCCAAACCATGCACCTGGGTTCTGCCATCTGTGAGTCTACACTGACAAGTGGTGCCACCCCAGTCCTGGACCCTTGGAATTGGGCCTAAGGTGCTTACCAGCGGAGCCGATTCACCTTTTCTGCTGAGCGACGCATGCCCAAGCAGAACCGACTCATCTCCTCAGCTGAGCGCTGCATCCATGAGCAGAACTGACACATCGCTGCTGCTGCATGGTTTGGACCTGTTGCAAAAGACTTGCATCGTCGCTGCTTTCCGCATCTAGGGACCAACGCAGTGCCTTAGGAGCCACTGCTGCATAAAACTTTTCCCAGCACAATCTCCTTGCATCGCTTGTTGGCGGGAGCCTCGACTTCAACATCGAAACTCCACATCGCAGCTACACCGCTCATCAGAATCGAAGCATCACCTCTGCTATACCTCACATCCTCTGCACTGCACCTCACATCACAAGCCCCATCGACAGAATCCGCAATGTCGATGCAACAGGCCCTCGCAGTGCAGACTCGCTGCATCTCGGAACCGATGCATCACCCCTGCTGCGCGACGCATCTTCAGCGTGGTTCTGCACCCAGGATTTAAGGTAGTTTCTTCAGAGGGCCAACTGGGTCCCTGTTGCCAACCCGCACTCCATCGTGGTCAGTCTGAACCTGTGACTTTGTCCCTATACGGTACAACCAGATAACCCCAGTTGGCGCTTTGTGCTTTCATGCACTATTTTCACCTTAATCTTTCAAAATTAATTACTCCGATTCTACTGACTGGATTTTTGTAGATTTGGTCTTGCTTTATTTAATTTAAAGCTATTTTTCTAACCTCGTGTTGAATCATTTGTGTGGTGTTTTCACTATTTTTCTATTTGAAGTGTTGCACATATACTTTACAAACAGCCTCTAAGAAAAGCCTGACTGCTCTGTGGCAAGCTACCAGAGGATGAGCACAGGTTAATTTACCTGCCTCTTATCCTGACTAGGATTGAGGTTGCTGTTTGACCAGGGCTCACACCCCTGTCAACCAACAACTTAATTTTTAACATTGTCTGCTAGTAGTTCATAATGCTGCTCTTTTGTGCCACTTTTGTAAGAATTACTGTTTGAGGGCACTTATTGGAGAAGCATATCTTGTTATAAACAAACCAAAGCACCTGTCTAATAAAATAAATGACATATCATTACTTATCGGCCCTATACTACCGTTCAATTTCTTCACACAAAGCACATCATGAAGTGAAAACTGGTGACACAAAATGCGGTGAGAACATCTCTTTCAAATAATTTAAATTCTCCACTGTTCCATGCCCTACCACACGGAAGGAAAACTATATGACGTTTGAGAAACATTCTGGATGACAACTTTATCACTGGACATAAATGGTCTGCAGAAAATATTAAAAAATACAATGCAGCATCTGTGGATTTCTATTTTACCTACGTGAATGACACATTTTCCATCATCCAGTTTAACCACATGAAATATTGTCCACGCTGAGTCTTCTGAAAAACACACAACTCATCTGTCCAGCCTGCATTTTTGCAATTCAATAGACATCCGTGGGCATATTTATGAAGGTTTTCCATCGCCCTTGCACCAGGCAAGGGGACGCAAGGGCAACTCAAAACCTAAGTCGGGTTTGGCCCTGCATGGCTTGATAAATCCAGAGTAATGCAATGCAGGATGAATCGCACTGTTGCATTACTCTGCCTCAGGGAGGAGTTACATGAATGGAGCGTGGGTGTTCCCACGCATCCACTCATGGATTTTTGGCGCAGTCCCAGATTTACCAATACTGGTAAACCCGGGAATGCTTAAAATGCTGCACCTCCCCAGGAGAGGCGTATCGAGAAGAAATGTTTATTTCTCTTAAGTTTTACCTCTTCCTCCATTCCGCAGCACACATAGAAAGGGGAAAATACTCCAGGGGATTGTTTTTGTGCAGGAAGTTGCCTGTTCCTGCACAACAACAATAATGCTTACAATGCAGGCACCCTCGAACCATGGTGCAAGCATGCCTGCATTGGTGCTAGGAAGCCACAAGCATTCCAGCACAAGGAAGGACAGGAATACATCCTATTATGTTAAATACAGCTCATTCCTGTGGTTTCCCTTTCACAAAGCACAGCAAGGTGGCTTGCTGCGTTGCATGAAAGCTACATAAATATTCCCCTGAATTTCAAGTTTTGCCTCAAATCCATCCTGAGAACGGTCTTACAGGCAGTAGCCTTTGTTAGGAAAAACTAAATTATTCCTCCGCATCCCTATTGTGCATCCATCATTTTATTGTTTCTCACTTCATTGGACAGCGTGAATGTGCGAGTTCCACAGACCAGAGCTGCGGGTTTCTAATTCCATCAGCATATAATTATAACTCTTTTTTCGCGCCATCAGGGATAATGAAATGCATATTTAACTTTGTATTCATAATGACATTTCAGCACTCGGTCTGTGCCAACCAGAAGCCAGTCCTAAAGACACATAGGGAATGCCGGTTTTCTAGGCCTCAGTGAGAGTAGGTGAAACAACTGGTTTCTGAACCTTCAGGCTGTTGACTGGCAAGTCTAAATACCATCTGTGAATTCAATTTTGTGTTTTCATATATTATGTGAGATTTAGCATGTTGTTGGTAAACAAGCATTGCCAAAGCCAATAGGTCTCACCTTTACAAGATCCTATTAGCTTTGCTGGTGCCCTTTCGCAATGCTGCGCAGATGCTATGTGGAGGTGAAAAGCTGCAAACGAGAGAGAGCAAAACAGGGGAGGGGAGAAAGCACACACGTGAGAAAACAACACAGAGCATGTGGGATAGAGGAGTTTGGCGGGAAGAGAAGCATTCGACAGAGAGCTTGCGACACAAGGGAGATGTCGACACAGAGGGGATGGGTGTGAATATGCACACGAGGGAGAGAGCTGGAAAAACATATGCAGTATCTTGTAATGTTTAATCAAACAGATTTTCTTTTACCAAATATGAGCAGTAGAAGGACACAAGTCAGCCAAGCCAAAGGATGGTAAAGAGGCTGTGCTCCAGGGGAGGAACAAACACAATATGGACACGGAAAGTCATTGAACAAGAAGCTCGCAAATTAGAATGATAGTAAAGCCAAACAATGATAGGCAGTGGGTGGCCTATCAGCCCATGGTAAGTACTTGTAAAGTACACGAGTCTTGTCTTATGAGGTGAGAACTAAAAAATGGGTGGTCCATTTGTTTCTTAACAATATCAATCAAGTCAATAGAACAAGACCATTAAAAAGGAAAATGGAAAATGTATAAGTTTGAGAGGGAGTTGTAAGTAGGGCAAAAAAAACATGCAGTCTTCCTGTCAATGGAATACATGTTTGTGCCCACTCACCCTGCTTGATCTGCTGGTGGATAATATGGGTGTTTTGTGTTATTATCTGAATGTGTGTGAGCCCATCATGGCTGTAGGATGGAGTATCATACTTATATTAAAAGTTGTGACAGGAGGTTGTATCTAATGGTTGGTTTTCATATAAGACTGATGCCGAGGTGTCAATTGTGATTTGAGAGTCCGATACTGTTTTTTATCCAGAATTCGCCTCTCCCTGACCCCTAAAAACTGCTCATCAACCCTAAACAGCACCCGGCCTGGAACCCTAGAACCCCTCACTACCCCTAAACTCGATCCAAATGTAATGTCATTTTCTTTTTTTATCTAAAATTATCTTTTCTTTAAAATGTTTCCTTTATTTTTAGATTTTTTTTGTACTTTCTTGAGATTGTCTGTCCTTAAAATTGTTTTTCTATGATTTTGTTTCCTTCAGTGTGGATTCTCAGCTTTCGATTTTCTATTAATTCACATACATCATGCATATATACATGTTCCGAGCATATCTCAATGTATTTTGGCAAACTTAACTGCCACTGGTTAACAGTAAAACAGGTAAATAGGCTAGGCAAATCTCAATCGTGTTTGTAGAAATGTTCTGAAGCCTTGTCCGGCTCTTTTGTTATTGAACGCCTTTGTTTAACATGTGCACCAAAAAGGTCAATTAATTTCAGCTAGTTAAACTTCAGATGATAAAATTGGCTGATGCCAATGCAACACTGTATTCTTGGAAATATTTAAGTGCCAGGTGTCATTGGTAGACATCTTCAGCAAGGAGAGACTAGGGAGGAGAAGGGAATTCACAAGAGGCGCTAGAAGTGATGGCTAAGCAGATAGCCTGACAGGTCAGATAAGAATTTGCACTTCTCCATTAGCCATTATTAATTTTCTGTTTGTATGTACAGGGGCCTGGAGGGGAGATTGTTCTTCCTTGACCTTAAATGGTCACCATGAATGTATAAATGAACATCAGTGCCAGTTAGCTAGGCGCTCTCCGCATTGCTTTCAGTATAAATAGGTTGCCTTCTTCATTTATGCTACTAGACCAGGAAGGAATTATCTTCTTCTGCCTCGACCTTGTACAGCGGTTGCCACTGTAATGTGCTCAGCTTGGTCCAAGCCTCAAAACCTTGGGTTCTCAGGGTATTGAGCTGAGTGTCTTCATATAAACTTCTCCCACTCAGCTCCTACGTGATTCTCATTCTGTCTCTGCGTCTCAGGCTCATGGACTACTGAGAAGATGATGTAATTGGCATTTGTTTTTGAGACACTAGTGGGGGGCCTTCATTCTATTTTTCTTCTGTGCTACCCATGCCCTAAGCTCTCATAGCGGGGAAAGTATGAATTTTTTTATTGTCTCTATTTAGGAGTTATATGGTCGTACATCAACTCAACCACATAGCCTTTATGAAATCACCTCATGATGGCCGTTGTCTGACTCGCTGCGCTAAAATCTCCCTTTCAGTAAACCTGGTGACTAATAACTTGACAACAAAAAGAGGCATTAAATGTATGTTCAAAGTATTTTCAGTGGCAGCTCCTCCGCTAAGGCGGAGGAGCATCGTCCCACTGCTATTTAAGCAGTGCACTAAAGAAAAAGAAAATGATATTAACCGGATGTTATTATCATTTTTTTTTCTATGCGGCACTCTGAGCCAGGTGGGGGAAGGGCTGGGCTCCGAAGAGGCCAAGCAGAGTGAGGAGTGGTTTGCGCTCCTCTAAGTGCACAAGACAGTTGGGCCAGCCGCACTTGACATATTCTCCATTGGACTGTCTAGCCCAGCCCCGTGGAGAACATGCCCAGCCTCCCTAGGCATTGCCTAGGTATCCAAACAGGACACTCAGACCAATCAGGACGGTGCTTCTGCAGCGCCTTGATTGGCTGGGAGAGCCTGAAAGCCTGAGTGCTTGCGGCGCTGTAGCAGATCTGAAGAGGACAGATGAGAGGCAGCAGCGAAGGAGAAGGTATGTTTCTTTCTTTATTATTATTAGTTTTTTAATCCATTACCACCCCCGTTCCAAGGCAGCCAACACTGAGTATTTTCAAGCGTCACTGTGGTCATGAAAGGTTTTGCAAAATATTTAAATTTTTTCATATTTAAATGTTGATTGGATGCATGAAATTCCAAAGATATTCACAGAAAAAAGAGTTTACCGTCATAACAACAAAAATTGTGAAAAATGAAAGCAACCAAGTTTTTAGTGGGCAGCCTAGCAGCCATTGTTCTTTCCTCATGCTTGTGTTTACGAATCCGAATTTTATTGGTGTGGATAACTGCACCACACCAGAAGGTGCAGGAAAGACGTCATTTCTAGCATGAATGACAAAAAGAATTGTGTGTGAGCAGAGGGGCGCGTCCCAAAAAGATCAACTATGATGTGCACGAGCACTGCGAACATCCAAGCAAACATCCAAGCAATTACCTCTTCTAGCAGGTCTTCAATCAGACCAACAAACACTTTCCGAATGAGTCACTGTTTAACAAGGCACAAGTCCTAAAAAAGAAGTGTGGGGACGCTCTAAGTTAGGTGGTGTCAGCGGAAGTGACGTCACAACAGGAAGTGATGTCACGAAAGGTGGCTTGCACCATCAGACTCATTGCCTCCCCTCGCTCACCCTTTAGATGCGATTGCATCAGAGAAGCCAGCGCGTGAGCAGCGTTCTGAATGAGCTCCAATCTCGCCCCAGAGAGGCCAAAGAGTGAATGTGTGGCTCCATTTGCTCCAGTTATCGAGCTCTCAAATTTTCCACTGTCATGTGGGTGATGTCAGCCAGTCCTGATTTTACAACTCTCCCTGCTTTGCGTTATGAATAATATTATAATAGTAATAATGCAGGTAAAATTCCAATCGCACGGATCTCTCGAGTCACTGGGTAAAGGGAGATCGACGGGGCGGCCGTGCGGGCAAGTTACGCCATAATTGAAAGTCCAGCTTTTGGGCAGGGGGGACGGCATCTACCCGGTAAAAACCCGGTAAAATAAGTGGGGTGACACCGTCCACCCGCGTGGTACCCCGACTCGAGCCCAGCTGTTTAACTTGTAGCAGGGGAGCAGAATTTTTTTCTCAATAGATATTTTAATGTATCTGTGTACAATGCTTAAGTCCATGAAACATTCCTCACAAATACAGAATATAATTCATTCTGACACCAAATGAAGCTTTTTATCTTATAAACATTTTGCAACACAAGGCATCATGTCGCCGAACGCCGCTATGTACAATATACTTTTCTTTAGGAGTTGTAATTTCATTGATACATGTCAGTAGGAATAACACTTCATTTCTTTCAATTGTAGATGGGCATTTGGAAAAGACAAATATTTTTTATATGGTTGGATCTCACAGCTGGGCATGTGTCACCCTGATATTAAACATAATTTCTAGACAATGAAAATCCTTCAGTTGACTTGTGGAATTTTAATTCTGTCAAAACATTTATTTGCATTTCCAGAGGGGGTCATTAAACAGAACGTGTGACATTGCCTAGAATTAGGAAAAAATAAGTCAGTTTACCCCTCAGAGTGCCTGGGGTGGCAGAAAGGCCGAAACCAGTGTGCGGTTTCTTTTGGGCCTGGCAGTTCAGACTGGACTCTTCTTATTGGCGCAGGACCAAAGTGAATTTGCATAAAATTGGTCTGTGTGTGTTGTGGTATAGGGCCAGATGTATGAAGCTTTTTTGAGGTTGCAAATGGACCGATTTGCAGAATTGGTCAGTTAACAACTGCAAAAAGCATTTTTGTAATGTACAAAGCCCTATTTGTGATTCAGTAACCCATTTCCCAATCGTAAATTGGGTTTGCGATTCATTATTAGAAAGAGGTGTGTTAAGGGCGTTCCTTCCTAATGCAAAATCGCAGTGGTATGCGTGAATGTTTTGCAACCGAAATGCGGTAGCAAAAAATTCGCATTTTACCACCTACTTCCCGTTTGTGAATGTTTGTGAAAACATTATTTAGGAGCAAGCAGTGGTCCGATGGACCACTGCCTGCTCTTAAAAGATGAAAAGAAAACGTTTCATTTTTCTTTTTGAAATGCATCCAGTTTTCCTTTAAGGAAAACCAGTGGTGGCTGCCACCTCCGGGGAGTGGTAGGGTGGGCAAATGGGAGGTGGGTGCCTGTGCATGCGAGCAAATTACATCAACAAAATTGCTGGAATGCATTTTATTATCATAACTTTAAAATGGTAATGTAATACATGTCGGCAATTAAATATGTTCAAAACATTAACATCAAAACATTAAAAAACAGAAAAGAAAACTTACCTTGCGGCCTGTCCACACTGCCATCTGGTGCCCTTCACTCCTCCAGTTCAGGCCCCAGGCAAATCCCCTAACCAATCCTGGCGCTGCTCTCATGCAGCACCGGAGGCATTTTCTCGGTCTCAACCCACCTGTCCAAGACAGCAGGGTTGAGAGTTTTAAAGTGCACATTTCTGGCTGACCGTTGCAAGACGGCCGGCCAAAGGAACATGCTCAGTTTAAACATAAGTGCCCTGCCCATGACTTCTTTCTACTGCTGCCAGACAGCAACTGCCCCACCCCCGTCCTGACGCTCGGCTCGGGATGGGGTAGTTACAAAATAAAATGGTAATACACTAACTGTATTACCATTTTAATTTTTATCTCAGGGGCATTTGGGGGCCTTTCAGTTAGTGAAGCGACGCTCCTCTGCCTTAATGGAGGAGCCGCCTTAGAGGAAAAAGGGCTGTATTTAAAAAAAAAGGATTGCTTTATTGAAAAACAATCACAGACATGGTGGTCTGCTGACCCCAGCAGGCCACCATCCCTGTGATCTTTGTGATTCCCAATGGGTCACAAACAAAGACCTACCTCATGAGGTAGGTCAATTTGCAACCCACTTTGAATCGCAAAATGGGTCAAAGACACATTGGACAATGATGTTTGCGATTACCAAATAGCGAATCGCAATAGTTTGCTATTTGGTCATTGCAAACCATTCCCTACGTATCATAGAGTGCAAAAACAGGATGCACTGGAATGTAATGGGAAACATCCTTTAACCTGCTGGCAGAACCACAACCTGCCTTTACTCTGCAGTCACTACTGTGACTGCGATGGCACCAGGCATTCCTTTACCAAGCAAGTCAGTACAACGACTTTCATCAAGAAGCGCATTGTTGGACTGGTGTTGGATTTAACTCCAACTCCTTCTCTACAGATACACTGAGTGAAGTTGGAATAAGAATTTGTACTATTTCAAAGTCCAGAACCCCCATAAGGCAAATCATTGTAATGACTTGCATTGTATAGGAACGCGTTGTTATGTTGCAGTTTGGGTAGTGACCGCGGAGTAAAGGCATGCGTGCGAAATGCATGCGGGAGCCGTCATACATCTGAATATAATTACTAGTGACTGAGATGAAGTAGAGCATTCAGACATCACTTTTTTATTTTTTCTCGAATGAAAGGGCAATAGATTTGTAATTGTCCTTTTTCTTTTATGACTGAAAACTCGTAAAGAAACTTTATATTAAAATGAATTGTGAAAGGGCATCACAAACGCAATGTCTCTGAGGGCTGACTGAAGGTCCATGCGAATCACAAGGAGAACACTATCTGTTACCAGGAGGCTGAAAGGGAAACTCACAATGCAGATCTTTTGTGGCAGTGCTTAATTTGTAAAATGATCAGTGCCGATGCCCAAAGCTCCGCTCAGAAGCCTGCGTCAGCGAGCTGAAGACCAAGGCTGTGCAGTTTTCATTCCCCTTCATGCCTCCTTAATCCATTACCAGAGACCACCATCCCCTTTATCTCATGCTTGCAGGTTCCTGATTTTTCCTTTTGTGGTGGCTTTTCCATCTTTTTCTCCCTCTTCATTCCTCCTTTGGGTTTTCCCTCTTTTGTTCTGCAGAAATGTCTGATGAAGGAAAATAAGTGACGGTCCCCAAAAATGAGGGCCGAAGGGGCTGCTCAGGAAACCACCTGCTCAAATTAAGCAGTGTCTTGTCTCTCGAAATGTCTTTTTTTATAACTCACAATTTTAGTTTAGCCTTCTGCAAACCTTTCCAAAAAAGAGAGCGGAGATCATGTTTGACGAGGAAACCTGCCCAGGAATAGAGGGATCGGTGGAAGATGTAGAGAAAAAGGGATGTCTACAAACACATCTATGATGCAGAGCATTTGACTACATGGTGTTTCTGGAGGCTTCTCTGCCCCTTAAATATTTTTCTGGAAAGGTTAAGGTGCAGAGTCAGTCACCGAGGCACTACCACCGCTCCAGACAAGAAGAGCACCAATATTACAGAAACTAATTTTAGAGTTATCTGGAAGCTTGTAAATCTAACGGTGGATACGCTTTCTTGTCGCCACACAGCGAATCTTTGTTTCAAGCAAATTAAAAGTAAATTGATTGCCTAAGGGGAATTGATTTAAATATCGCTTTTCAGAGATGAAAATCTTTTCCCCGAAACACGAAGAAAAAGTGACACGGCAAACCTTTAAATTTCTCTCCATAAAGAAACAAGCAAGAACTTCAGCACCAATGAAATGCAAATTTGCCACTGGGGAGCAGGCCTAACATTTGTGTTGGAATTTATGAATAATAAATAACAAAAGTGTAGGGTTCCAACGTCGATGTAGCAAGTTTGCTGGTAGTTATTCCACACCAAATCATTGTTCCTTGACAAGCCTTCCTCTCATTACAGGGCCCGCTCTCGCTCCATAATTAGTTCCTCGGAAGTTCTGTGCAGCAGCTTTTTATGGCAACCCTGCAGAGCACAAGGAGAGCGCGGCTGCTAATGCGCGCTGCAGGGCTGTTCACGCTGGGATCGGCTCCCATTATCAGCCCACCGGCCCTTCAGAGGGGCAGTCCTGCCTGCCCCCCCTGCGACCAGGAAAGCACGGAGTTTGATGTGATGTCCCTTCAGTGTATTCTTCCGCGGAAACGTGTTGCGCCGGAGATGCTCGAACACGTGTGGCTGCAGCAGCTGAAGTGTCGGCCAGACCAGGCTTCTGAGCACTTCATGGACAGAAGAGACGATAATGGCTTCGTTGAACATTGGTTGCAATGAGGGGAACTGCCGCCCTGCCACACACATGGCTCTTGCCCCTAGGAATCCACAGCTTTATAGTCGCTAAAGGGAACGGCATTTAGACTTTTTTACATACTTATGGCTTCTTAAGCTGCGTGCCTCAGAGTTCTCATCATGCATACTTTGTCCCCAGAAATCTAAAGGTGGGACGCAAAGCACGATTTATTTCACATAGACTCCTTGGTATAGTGAAGTCGTACTGACCCGGAAACAGTTAAGAGTTCAAATACTTTTAAGACTGCATAGCAAGGATTGTGCCCTGCCCAAACGTGGGAATGACCTGCTCCTTTCCCACTTCACTGTCTTTCCTCAGTGCCTACTACACCTAAAGATGGGAGTAGCCTGTTAAATGCATTGTTTTCGCGCTGCTGAACATTGTAATTAAAGTAGAGATCTTTGCTAAAGGCGGGTTATCCACCATCACGAAGCCTCTTAAAAACATCTGGATGCACACAGGGTCATGACATGCAGGGCGTGTATGAGTGTGCTAGTTACACCTTAATCAAGCCTTTGTCTTTAACACAATGCAAGGATCACAATTAATGACACTGTCATTTTAAAAGCCATTCCACGCCCTCATTTGTCTTCCTCGGAGTCTTTAAAAACATTGTTTTCATTAAATTGATGAAGGACACTTTTGCAAGTGTTGTATTATAGGAAGACCAAAAAAAACATATAGACGGGCAAATGCAGAAAAACTGGGGAGTCTATACCTTCTGCATCAAAGCGCGTCACTATTCAACAAAACGTGCAAGGCAAAGCAAGTAAACAATAGCCCCCATGGAATGTGTTGGCACATACATGTGCAAACATGAGCTGGAAGAGCATGGAAGGCACATTTTAACAGGGTTTTACATTTTTTACATCAAATTTCACATGTATACATAGGGTGTCGCGCTATACCCCAAACTACCCCAGCGTGATTGGAAGCAATATTAATATAGGCAATGACTAAAATATGATTTCATGTATACACTATTATTAAAGTATGAAAATAAGCAGGCAAGATATTTTTAATCAGAAATACATGTAATTCTTTATGGTAGAACGCTCAATATATAAGGTGTGTTCTTTCTGTAACTTGACAAACAAATATGCAGCCATTACTTTGCGGTCAATAAGCAAAGCCCTAATAGATCACTAGCAACATGTTTTCATGCAAGCTACTTTTAAAGTGCGAGAAATCAGCAACGTTCAGAGCATGGCTGAATGGGTACAATTCCTTATTGAGGTACCTAAGGGGGGATTGTTTGTCAGTATCTGTATCTGCTGGGACAGTAAGTGGTGTCTCTACTTGTGAATGAGATATGCCTTATCATCTATCTCTTTCTATTATTGTATATGTATTAACCTATTGTATGATCTCACTTTACGATTTCTTAGAACATTTTACCTTTATTCTTGAAAACAAAATCAGAGGTAAAGAGGGTATTGGTTTCTTTGAGCCCTCTGGGTCTTGAAGAACACAGGTTTTGAAGAAAGCTTTGCTCAGGGTGCCTCAGTGCAACAAGCTCATGAGAGAAGAACTACGGCCTTCAAATAAGCTTGAAAAGTTAAGCTCTACAGCTAAGCTTTGTTGAGGTTAAAACTATGGAATAGAGTTCTGATCAGGATATTCTAAAATCATATTTTTCAAATATGCATATGAATGCTTCCATCACTAACCTTCTTATTTATGCATGGAATTACTTTCGGACTACAGAATTTTTCAAGTAGAGATATATTGCAGGAAATCTGATCTGGATGTGACTTATAAGTCGTTCTTTAATTAATCAAAAATTGTGGTGATAATGTTGGGGCATCAGCCATGGCCCACTCTGGTGCAGATCACAGAAAATTGAATACATTTTCACAGCTCTATGGCCTTTAGGACATTTGTTGTTGTTTCTTCTAAGTTATCACTAAAGTGTAGCTGGCACTTTGGAACAGCATATTTCAAATCCCAAATCATTTTTGTAGCACAAAGTAGGCGCCACGGGAAACTCAACAATGCATTCATCTGTGTTGTCTAGTCATTAGTGATACTGCCTTGAAAATAAAATCTTCTTTTTCTTTGAATTCAGGGTTGCCACACTAAGACCTTCCCACAGCTTTAAGTTGTTTTTATAACTGTCATTCCCATTTTAGTGAAGAAAAGGTTTATGAGGTAAACTTAGTTAGAAATGGCTCTTCATCATATGTTGGCAAGGATTAGGGAAAGGTTACACCAGCTTCAATAGAAGGCACTGCCCTAAGTCCTAAAGCAAACCCTAAACACTAGTGCAATACAAAGACACCAGTGGTGGCACCTAATCTTGATTGCTTTTGTTGACTTGGCCACTTTCGTTCACGGATGGAAACCATGTTTGGAAAGTAAATGGCTTAGGGCTGTGGTGTCCATCGTTGTCCCAGTCATGCTGGTGTATTTCAGAACACCATTCCAAGTTATGGTTTCTTAATAACATGAGTGTGAATGAAGGGCGCACTTGTCGAAGGTTCAGTGGCTCTCATGCAAGCTTAGAAAAAGGGATCATGGTGAGATATTTTCTGGTAATTTGTGACCATGTGGTTTTGTTTAAAACTGTCCACACATTACACTATGTTTACAAAATCAAGAGGTAGCCCATAGGATACTAAGTCCCGATAGTTGAAATATATTTATGTATGCCCCTGTATAGCCCTGTCCCACGGGTGCACATAAAGAGGTTATGCATTGTCCTTTTTAGGTCTCGTCTGATCCAGCGCTTGCGCTGATCTGGCCGAGACATTTTGTATACAGGCTTTTTAAAGTGCTGCCGTGGCCTAAAGCTACAGTGCACGTGAACGTGCACGCGCGCAGCGCCATGTGTCTTTCCTCCCGTAATCGCGATCACTTTCACTTTCGCTGTGTCTTTCCTCCCGTGATCGCGATCGCGATCACTTTCACTTTTGCGGCCGCGTTGCCAAAGCTCGTTTCACTTACTGTGCATGCTTCTAAATTCTGCTTTTATCCTCGTGCATCACTGTCACCGTGTTGCTGGCCCTCTTCGTCTCACCCCTCTCTGCAGTTTGTCATTGGTGTGCAGATTCACGTATGTTGTGTTTTTATGTTTTCTTTTGTGTCTCCACTTCTGTTTATTGGAACTGTGTATTTGGGCACACGTCAGCTTTCTACTAAGTGGTTTCAGCCTCGCTGCTGTCCCCCCTGAGGACTGATCATAACAGAACTTCATTTAATATATAGAGGTGCCTAATGTACATATCGACCTCTCAAGCAACTGATGACGGAGTTAATATTAACAAGGTACCAAAAAAAATCGTCCAGCTTCAGTGTAATTTAGAATACAGACCAGTGTGGGACTGAAATATACCTGGTAACAATGATCTTCCAAGAAACCAAAAACACGAACACATTTTGAAGAAAAATAATGTCACTCATAAGTAATTATTTTAGCGTATGCAGTAGAAGCATTTGTAGGGTTGAAGCAATGCTCGAGGTGCATCACACAAAATGACCAGAATGTGCAAATCTGAGTGGTGAAAAACTGCTTTAAATGCGTTACTAATCCTATAAAAATAATACAAAGCTTTAGTACTGTTTTTTTTTTTAAATGCTTGAAGAGTCTTAAGGCATATTTTGCTTTTGTTTTAACTTATGAGTTCCGTTTTGTGGGAGCCTGCCGTTTTCATTTGCTTTGCATGTAACACCTACATTTCTTCTGCAGTAGTTAAAGGGCAGGCCTGCTGTTTGTCCGAACATACTTTTGGGACTTGATGTCACTTTCACATGACCCTCGTCGTT
Source organism: Triturus cristatus (assembly GCF_964204655.1). Lineage (NCBI taxonomy): Eukaryota > Metazoa > Chordata > Amphibia > Caudata > Salamandridae > Triturus > Triturus cristatus. The sequence continues at coordinate 688,930,389 of NC_140588.1, forward strand.
CCTGATGTGCCACTGCTTCGATGTTCTGCTGAAACCAGAAGATGTACCTCTGCTTTCTTTAAAGTCCCAGTCTAGGGCATCAACCTGCTGGGCATTGCAACAACACTTTTCCTGATCCGGTCCATGGCAGAGTCGGGCGAAAGCTACATCAAGTCCAGGACAAGCATTTGCAATGCAATAGGTCTCGCAGTTACGAGAGTTTCAGCTATTGGCATTGTAAATAACAATGCCTTTTATTTGCTTTTAAAACAAAAACAAAAAAAAGGCATTTTTATTTGCAATGTTAATAGCTCAAACTCGCGTAAATGCGAGACCTATTGCATTGCAAATGCTTGTTTTATATGCAACATTTCTGAAAGAATGGAGAATTTTCAAAGTTAAGTCTTTAAATAACCATTTACTTTTTGGTGTGTTAAACAATAATTTACTGAAGAAGTAATACAACTAATTAAACAAAAAAAGACAATCGAGAACAAGTGAAGGCCGAAGCTCCATGTCACTGCCTTCATCTTGTCCAAGTAATTAGTGTCAGTCTCTTTCAAGCCCTCATATGGCAGCGATGCTGCCTGGTAATGTCGCAGGGCCTGATTACCAAAGGTAAAGTTAGAACAAAAGTCCAACTTAGACCAAAATTCTACCTTAACTACTTTTCGGTATTCACAAGGGTAAGTTACTACAAGTAAAGTTAGACTTTTTGTGTGTTAGACTTTTGGTCTAACTTTACCTTTGTGTATACCGAAAAGTAGTAAAGTTAGACTTTTGATCTAAGTTAGATTTTTGATCTAAGTTTAGCTTTCTGAATACCTAAAAAGTAGTAAAGTTAGACTTTTGGTCTAAGTTAGACTTTTGATCTTACTTTATCTTCTGTGAATTGTGCAAAAGGGTATACACTGCAGTCTCCAGGCTTATCATGGTGATCCCAGTTCAATGGAATTGTCAGTAGCTGCGAGAATTAAGTGTTTCAAGCCTGGTTAGGGATTCTAGTATCAGTACTGGGATCTCTGCGCAGTAAAGAAGAATTAACAGGAGCAGGCCATTACCTCGAACTCCAGTCTCTCACCCAGGAGTCTGCTGCACAAACTCTTGTTGTGACCTGGCCTGCCCCTCCACCGCCGCACCTATCTTCTAAGGCCTAAAGGACTGCATAGCATTTTATTACTTAGCAGCACCTCTACATCACACATTAGAGAGACCTGACGAAGGCATTAGTGTTCTGCCAGGTATCAATGGGCATTAGTCGAGGGGTTCACTGGAAAGAGAAGACTGAATCACTGCTGCCGGGTAATTGCCTCCAGCACTGCTGGAGTTGGTTGTGTGGGCCCTGTGACATTTCAGCACCAACAGGCCCTTTTGTAGGCAGGCCATGCAGTACATGTATCATTAGCATTAATTTACATAGCATACAAATCATAGCATAAGTGAACATATTTAAGATTATAGATCCAAAGTAATGTGGTACACAGAGGACACTGTACTGGATGTAATATATAGAAAGATACACTTGGTAACATCAAGCCAGACAATCCCAAAATGCAATCCGTCCTTGAATATTCTTTTGAAATGATAGAACTCAGAGGGTTACTTTCTTCTCCTACAGGTTCACTCTGCAGTCCCACAATTTTGTCTCGAGAAAGTTGTGTGCTATTCCTGCTTCATCTTTGTATAATGCGTACACTCTGGCACCTATACAGCAGCACCTCTTTTTTTTCCTAATCGAGCTTCTGCTAAGGTGAAAACAGACCTATTTGCATTTCTGAATGAATGCACAACATCTATCTCCATTATCCAGCTGCAACCTATGCTTTCAAAGTGTAGTACCACGTGCTGCACTTAAATACCGGTATTTTTCCTCATTAGTTGACGTTGCTTCTTGCTCTTCTGTTTTTTGCAGTGTCAGTGAGGCACACCCAGGATCTCAGAGAAAGTGCTAATCTGGTCCTCTCGGTGAGAGCGAGGCGGGCTAGGCGAAGAGCCGCCATTTAACGGCTTGAGAGGCTTCACCCATTCCTGGCTGTGGACCGCCATTGGCTCATGAGTCAGGGCAGTGCACTGCCCTGTGTGTCCTAACGCGTCAGTGTCACAACTCAGGCACAATAGCAGACTAGACCTTTGACCAGCACATTTTACAAGGAGTGAAAAGCCTCAAGTTAGGACACCAATTACACTCTGCAGATCTTATATTTTTCTATTGAAACCACAGACCAAACAAACACTGGTGAAGGGGCAAGTGGGTCCGCTATGTTCTGGGGTTTCTTTGACCAAAGCCCACATTGTTCTTGCTTTTAATCTCTCTTAAAAGAGCAAAAGAGAAACGAGTGTAGCATTACAAGATGGCGGTGCATTGCCCACGTCAGTCTGAGAACTGACACTCCCTCATGAAGGGCTGTCTGCTCTTTGGCCCTCATGTGTCTGAGCCTCTACACCATGAAAATGAAATCTTCCCTGCAAAAAAGTGGCATAGTTGGGGCAACTATTGTTGGTGCTCAACACTGTGCATCTACGCTGTGCACACACGCACACTGGTGCTTTTATATGCACAACACATAGCAGCGTATTTTACTCAAAGCTGGCGTCAAACAGGACTTTAATTTTATTAACACTTTATCGGTCCCAGCATCTAGTGTTTGCAAGGTGACCTTTCCTAGGCCAGAGGTTTGGAGCGCATTTCCTCACTTTCAAGCAATTCCTTGACCCTTGGCTCAGCTTCGGGTGAGTCAGATAATTATGAACGAAACAGATGAAACACTGACACATTCACCATTACAAATAGTGCTCTGATGCTCTTTCACTAGTATCAAAATTACACTGGCAAATAAAATCTGCATTGTGCCATTTTTTAGGTCTGGCTCGACAGCACAGCTGTTGCTAGACAACTATGCGAGAACCACCAGGAGAAAGACTTTGGCTCCGCCCACATGTTGGGTCAAGGAGCACATGTTTTTATTGGGTAGAGGGTTTATGCATCCACAAAAAAGTGCTTGCCCTCCAGGTGCCTGTGGTCATTGTATGTATCCACCTGACCGAGCCTACACTTTGGAGGCACAAACAAGCAATTGCAATGCTATTAAAGTCTCTTAATAATTCATGGTGTTTTTCTCTGGCAGCAGTACAGAAATGAGGAGCCAGTCATGAACGTAGATGGATTATAAGGTCTGGCTTGCCAGTGCTTTCATAAGCCAGACCTATTGACATTGCCAGTGCTTGTTTGATTGTTGAGCAATTCATTCAAAGGAAAATGATTTCTTTTTTTTTTAACTATATCATTGTTTTCCAAAGGGGGAGTGAAACTAGTAAAGGACTTAACTTTCTCCTGCTGTTTGCACCATTTTTAAGCGTGCGGGGAAGAAACACAACATAAGTTGGGCGATATGACATCATTATTAATAACCTCATATTTGCTGCAGTTGCTGTTTTTTAACACAAGGAATACAAAGAATGGACATCCAATGGGCCTAAACTGTATATTACCATTTACTCTAATGCACTCTCTACTGGCATTATTAAATTGTTCTTGGAACAGCAGCTGCATAATGAACCAAGAGTCAGATAGCCCGCCCTCTGCCTCTCCTCCAGCCTAGCTATTTGTTTATTCAACAAGATTAGTTTTTACAAACCAAGCCTTATCCAGAAAAAAAAGCTTCCCCTCTAATAGTTCTTCATGCCTCGGAAAACCTATTAAATTATTTTTTGCTGGGATATTATATTGCGCTGCTGTGAGGTCAAACGTTCCTTGAGATGCGTGGGAGGGGGGTGTGGTGCCGTTGACCTAAAGTGAAATGGAATTTTTGATGTCTGATGCCTTATTGCTCATCCACAGACTGCCTAAAGCTCAGAAACACATTAAGGCTCACGTCAGGGGAACAAGCTCTAAAGGGTCCGTTTAGCCTCTTATTGTCACCTTAATATTCTGCACTAATTTAGCCCTGCTGTATAAGTGCTGGTTTGCACTCAGACTTAGAGCAGAAATTAAATCCCGCAATTCGCTGGGTGTGAAAGCCAAGATGGTGGATCCGATGCTTCCAAAGACTCTGGGCTTCAATTATAAGGTTTGGCCATAGGGCAGAACCGTAGGCCTTCCCGCTGCGCGGCTGTACGGCAATGGAAAAGGGCAGGAATGCGCCGTATCTATGAGATACGGCGCATTCCTGTCCTTTTCCCTGCGCCGGCGCACAATAGGCTGTCATGCGCCAATGAAGGCACCTTTGCATCATGGTGCAAGGGTGCCTGCGCTGAGGGGATGATTGTTTTTCTACAGGAAGAGAAACATTCCTACACAAAAACAATCACAAGAGACTTTTTTCTGTTTTTATGTGTGCTGCAGAATAAAAAAGAAAAACGAGGAGAAATAAAGATATTTCTCCTTGGTTGCCTCCCTTACACCTCCCCTGGGGAGGCTTACGTTTTTAGCGCTGCCTCAGATTTACGATTTCTCATAAATCTGGGGCAGTCTTAAAATGCCATGGATGGTGCTGGGAACGTCCCTGCAACACCAATTGCACGCCCCTTTAACGCAGAAAACTGCGTTAAAGGGGACAATATTTACGAGGCTGTGTTAAGCCAAAAAAAGTGGCTTAGTGCTGCCTCATAAATAGATAGCAGACTCCTGCGCCACGGAACTTCACGAAAAGTGACGTTTCAACGACGCAAAGGGCCTCCTAAATGAGGCCCTCTCTTGTGTCACATGACGCAGAGATAGGGATCTTTGTCACTGTTTCCTTCTCTCTCTCTTTTGACCTTTGTCGCCCTTGCTCTGAGTCAAAATGTGATGAAGAAACACAAGTCCTGATCTCCCCAAAAAATAATGCCAATGCACATCACCAGCAACCTCCGGTACAATTTAGGCACTGAAATAAAGGTACATCCTAAATATATAAAAAAAGAAACGTGAACTGTGGGCCAATGCATGCTTTCATTTCTACGTTTTAGACCTGCCACGTGCGTGGATGGGCCTCGTATTTTCATCCCCCAGCACGCTGTGCCTCTGAATTGTGTTTCATTGATGAATCTTTCCTTTTGTTCTTATATCGTAAATGAACACTTACTGTAGTAACATTGGATTCTGTTAACGCTACTGAGAGTAAAGCCGGGGAGCTCTTTCTCCTGCTTTATGTCCATATTGATCGTGAGTTATTATATTTGCCAAGATATTCATTTGCAACCAGGCAATTGTCACTTGATTTATGCTGTCAGGAGTTCTTCTGCAAACTCCCCTGGGGTTTGCATGCTCAGGCACTTCAAGGTTGCCACCCTCACAGATTCCCTGTGTTATTTATTTTAATTGTGACACCAGAACACACACATCGAGCATACATCTTTGTTTCTAGCCGAAAAATTACAATTAGTCCCATCACTGATGAAGACAAGTGTATGAGGGGGGTGTCTTCCGCAGCACTGTAGCTGCTGACACCCAGGAAGGGGCGCGGAGGACAATCATTAACATATTGCTCAATTCGGAGGCAGAAGCAGGCCCCGCCAGGAATCCAAACACAGGAGCTCATTGTGCTCCATGTAAATATTGCTGGGAGCCCAGCCAACGCCTGGGGAAGTGGACTTCATGCTGGTGGGTAGAACTCTCCAGTGTCAGATACAGTCAGCCTGACTAATGAGAGCCGGGCTATGCCAGCACCCTACCGCCAACCCTGTCCATTCCACGCATGAATTACACTGAGAAGCGGTGGCGCGGGCCCAAGCCTCCGCGCATCCCAAACTCCAGCCATCAATAGCTGGAGTACAAGCGATGGTGCATCCGCGATGAGCCAAATGCGCTTCCATCCTCTCCCTTGCAGGCCCCCAGCGTTGTTATGGCAGTAGCAACACCTGCATGGAATCCATCTTCAGCCCGCCCCCAGGCAGCGCATTAGGAGTCATTCCTCGTGCCGCTTCCCAATGTACAGCTCTGAAGGAGCTCTGTTCGGCGAGAGCTCGCTCCTATTTGCATGAGCAGCACAGAAGCTCAGTAAATCTGCCTCTGTTGGAAGGAGACAGCTCGCAGGGTTTGGGAAGCTCGGTTCCTAATCCAGCCGGAGGACTCAAACCGAGGGACGGGCACAAACAAAGTCAAGTGGTCGCCCAGATGTAGGCAAATACATGCGCACTGCACTCAGTTTAGAGACCAGCTAGTGTGACTGCTCGTATCTTTTCAGAGAACGTGTGTTTTGTAGTGTTCATGTGTTGAAATACGTGCTACTGGGGTGAATGAAGCCAGTCGACGTTGTAGGTATTGAAATGTCTACAGAGGGACCGGACTTGTTGCTGTAGCAGTCACAAGCGCAGAGTGTTGGAGTGATCTGAGGGTGCACTGGTGATGCTTTGAAGATGGCCACTCCCACCGAAGTCAGTATTGACAATTGTTCCTCACAGAGACGCTTGAATGTGTATGAGTACACTGCATCTGCAGTGGTCCTCGCTCCGTAGAATGACGTTATCCAGATGTTCTTCTCAAATGACCGAGGCCAAACATGCGAGGAATCATCATTTCACACAATAAACACATAGGTGAATTTTTGTGGTCTGGTGAGTTTTCTGCTCTTTTGGCGAATTTACACAACCCAGGCACAGTCGAGAGGAGGCAGCAACTGTTCTTGTAGACACATATCGGCTACTACTCTCTAACTACGGGTAGTCCGCAGAGACGAAAATCCGCAGGACTGGGTCATTTCCAGTGTATGCTACTCTGCCAGTACCAACCCGATACAGAGACGCCAACTCACAAACACAACATAGACAACGAGACATATGATACGTTTTCTCCAGTCGTCAGTGTCATTTACTACCAGAAAATTCAACAAACCCTGATTCGGATGAGCACTGTCTGCAATTTACTGCCAAAGATGGCACATTTTTTCATGTGTCAGTGTCATTTGTTCATGCAAATCGTTCTGTGAATCAGTCCAATATTATTAGGTTATCCACATGTTCATACCCAGGGCTTCTGCTGCTACATATCAATCACTATCACAATGATGTCACCAGAATAAAAATAATACCTTCTTCTACATCACTGATGATATTACCAATAACATCATATGTGATATCACAAAGCACTCAGAAGTGACCTGCATCCTTGCTGAGTGACACAGTGGTACATTATCCGAAGGCACATTACTATTTGTCATCCAGCATTGTCCCAAAGATTATTAAAAAAGTGACAGTTCCATCTATGGTGCTTAGGCCTGCAAGCAGGGAGGGAATGCAAAATATAATCCTCTTACAGAAGATAAGGTGCTACGCAGGTTTGTGGACCCATTTCAGCACTGGACAGGCCGGACGTGATTCGACAATACGTTAAATTATGACTGGTGTTCCTGGGATATAACAATCATACTGGTTTACTATTGTACTAGGTGGCAGGCTCATAGTGTGTCGGGAGGGGGGGGGGGGTCACCCAACACCTGGCTAGTCCCTAGAGTTTCTATAATTCCCCAATTGAAAGATTGCTATATTAAAGATCTTTACATTCCAAGCTGGACTCCTGTTCTACCTTTTCTTAGTCGTTTGATGGAAAATCACAGTATAAACGCCGGTAGGTGTCATATCTTATGTACATGGGGCTGACCCAATTGCAAATTATCTGCAGTGGAAGACTGAGGTCTGCTAGCAGTATCAGACTTCTACCAAACCTGATGCAACTCAACTTCACTTTTTATAATCAGGACCTTTGTTACAACAATATGACTTATTAGGTCAATGTACTCTCACAAACAAGAACTGGAAATGTATAGTTCTATGTGAGATCCCTATAATCCTTCTCTTCTCCCACCTCCCCCTTAACACAGAACACATAGCACAGACTCACTTCTTGTCCAAACCAACCGGATTCAGTTTTGCTGCCCCATTTTTGTCTGACAAAATTTTTGGGAATAATCTCCTTTCGTAAGAGCTCTGCATTGTTATGGGATGAATGACAAAGACATCGATGCTTACCGGACTATGATGACTGACAAGACACATCACACATAAACATTCAACACATAAGACAGAAGGTATCATTTGAATCCAGTTAATCTCAGAAATGCTTAAAGCAAGCTATCATGGGGGTTCCAACACCTGCTAAAAAGATACACCACACAATAAGATTCAGAATTCACCCACTTTACATAACTTATCGTGGAAATCCAACAGAGTTCATATATGACATACACCGGGAGATCACATGGATCACAACAGCGTTCTCCATGCTGTGCCACATCCTACCGCTTAAAACACCATCTCAGCTGCTGGCATCGAGCATTCTAAGCAAAACCAAAGGGGATGATGGACGGAGTGTTGAACATTGCAAGCTCTCACCCCCAGTCAACTGATCTGGGTTTAATCCATCATCATTCTTTAGCTCACTCCGCCACCCCAGTTCAGACATGGCCATATGCAAATCAGTCTGACCCTGTGCCTCATGAGAACAGTCCAGCTCCAACTGCAAAGCCATATCTTTCCTTGACCGGAAACAAGCATCCTGGGACCGGTTTCTGGATCACAACAGCGTTCTCCACGCTGTGCCACATCCTACCGCTTAAAACACCATGTCAGCTGCTGGCATCGAGCATTCTGTCATCTAAAACATATGCAAACTATTAAAAATCCCCTCCAGCCACACTTCTCTAAATCCAAAAACAAACACTTATTCACAAAACACCAACCACATGTCCATTATGTCGATATACAAATGTTATTATCAGAAACACATGGTGGACACCTAAAAACTCATATAGCACTAAGAGGCTACACTGATGGCAGGCTGAAAGTTAGACAATTGTCTCTAACATATTGGAACATAATCTCTCCCTTGGTGTCATAGAGAACAACATTACGCTGTACCAATCAACAAAGGTGTTTGTGTGTCTGTGTACGTGCATGAGTGTACATTTTCATTTGTCTGAGAGAGATGGGTACTCACAGGCTGTTTTTAATTGTTTAATCACAGGAGAGGCATATAAGCTCCTCAAAAACTGAAGGACAGATGTGATTTGTCATCAATGATGCAGAGGGTCCTCCCTCGCAATTCCTTTGATCCATTAAGATCCTTTCATGGCTGGCTCTTCACAGCCAGTGAAGACGATTCCTGCATAATGTACAGTGATGTGGGCAACATTAAACATTATGCTTGTTTAGAGGCACTCAACTATGAGCCAACCAAGAAAAATCGTATTAGCTCACATAGCTCACTTTCATGACTTCGACTTTAACTGACTACTTGTCTGATAAACTTTCCTGTCTCTGACATGATATGTTGACATATGTCGTAAAGTAACTCACAATGTGTGGTTTTTCTGAACCAAGTAAATAAACACAAATTTTAGGAAAAAACAGATCCTCTCGATTATTCAACTATAGCAGTAATAGAATACGTCAAAGTGATTTTAGCAGGGGGAAGTTGTATTAGGTGAAGATTAACAGGTAGAAAAAAAAATGTGTGCCCAACTGGAAATAACTCTATGGTTCGAGGTAAGGTAATGTGGTTAACAACTTCTTGTCAAAACGTGCAAAATAATAAGGGTGGATATGTGGGCTGAAAATAATTCAAGGAACTAATTTAAAGATATATAGGAAATTCTCTTTGTTCTTAAGAATTTCAAACAATAGGTAATGGAACACCTTCCAAGATGAAGGAGATTGAAGAGAAAAATTGCACCTCTGGCATAAACTGCTCACTTACCAGGTTGTATGGCTGAAACACATCGACGATGAAAGGAGACTAGCTTGTCACTGCATGAGAAGCATTGGTATTACGTTTTTTGGTGGTAGACGTAATGTTGCCTCAATTAAAGGTTGTTATGTCACCCAGATCACTAGCGGTACTAATTCATTACACTCTGGATCGATCTTCAGTGGCTGATGAGCACAGTAAAATAACCCCATAATGCAACAGATTGTGACCCCTTGACCTCTCACCTTGAGGAGTGCCAATAGGGATCATGTAGTACCCTGAGGATATATTTCTATCCCATCTTGCTTTTCATTGCAGCAGTTGAATATCTTGGCCTAAAGGAATGCACTGAAGTGACACAGCGAAATAAAATATGAAAGTTCTCTCTAGCAGACAAGACTTCATCATATTGAGAATGTAATATCTCTTTTTCTTCCTTTCACAAAGACCACAGCAGTGCTGAAAAGCATGGGGCAATTGGGGGCTCACACTCCATGGACTGTGGCATAAAAGAGAAGGTAATGGATGTTGTCTTCAAGGGAGTATACGCCAAGAAAGTGGGTGGTCAGACCTGTACAGCATGCAGAAGTGAGAAAAATGTGTAGAAAAGAATTCAAACATCAGGGATGAAACAGAAAAAAAACCACCTATCAATAGTAAAACTTCTGAACAAAATCATAATTCAAACGAAGAAAAAAGTAGGATGTGGAGAAAGCAGAGTGAGGCACATTCACGCAAAGATCAGGGCATGTGGGTAATGTTGATCAAGTAGAGAAGGGAAAAGACAAACAATGCTGCAGGCCAGTCAATATTGACAGCATATGAAGAACAGAAGAGCAGGTGTGAATAATTAATGTGGTTTATTAAAAAAGGTCACACTGCAAGCTGCTCTGGCCCTTTTTAATGCGGCCACATGAACTAGTGCTATATGTAAATAGGCAACAAGCATTGGCAAAATCAGTATATCTAGGGTTGGCTACTGACCTGTTGGTTTTGCCAATGCTTATTGTGTGTGTAAATGTTTTTTGCATGAAGGCAAACATTGTATGAAAACATACATTGTTTTAAAGCCGAAATATGTATCTTTTGAAAGCATACACTGGACCTGCAGTCACTGGAACTCAAGGGGACAATTTATTGTGTATATGCACACATTGTGAAAGGGCACAATACATAATTCATAGTCAGTTAAGCCAACATCTGAAGTGGGGATACCACGCACCCCATGCTGTATGGTGTGGTGTGCAGAAGCAAAATGGTAAAGACACTAGAGAGACCAGTTGATGAAGAGAGCCGACGGAGAGCTCCTGTATGTCAGTGTGTAGAGTATATCTATGTTTGTTATTAAAAACAAAAGGTCTTGGCTAATGCCAGACCTGAAAAATGTGCAACTTTTTCAAATGCTTTCCACTTCCTCTGATACTCAGCCTCTGTGATTTTTTTTTTTAAAACATCACAAAAACAATCCTTCACAGTGTCTCCTTAGAGCAGACCCTTGCCCGCTAGCGTTTCACAGAGATTAGGCAATACGAACAATAAGGATGCACCCTATAGATTTGTAGTCGCGATATGAACTGTTGGGGCGGGACTTGTTTTTCCATAACTTTGACCTGTGAGTCTTGTGTTTACGATGTTTCTATATTTATGAAGGGCATTCTCACAAGTGTAAAAACCACTGAAATGGGTTCACAACTTAACAGTGGGGCATTGATACAATATTTTTGTGTCCTGAGTCTAATGTCAGAGATACACATCAATAGGAAGGAAAAGTATTGAGATGAATGGAACCAGGTAGCTATACTAATGGCTGCATATCGTGGGAATGATTACCGGTTCACCTCACAGTAAAATAAGTTCCATTAATGGTTGCTGTTGACCCGTAATTTAAATGGAAAAAAATAAGTGCAGGTACTCATTAACATGAGCTAGATGGGTAGTGAGTGTGCGGGGCTAGGGGCGGGGCTAAGGGCAAGACATGATGATACTTAACGACTTCTATAATAGTTGCAGCACACACCAAAACACATGATAAATATGTTTATATAAACAAAGCAGGTTAACTCATCACACAAAATGAAAGAGAAATGCGATGATATCTTAACATTTCCTTTTTTTGCAATAGTTGCACCTTCTTAATGCCATACTGTTAATTGCTGTTGTTTGGCAAAATGCTATATAGTTTTGATCACGTGAGTAGGAAGAAACTGAAAATACTCCCACTTCGAACCAAAGCTATTATGGCACAAAGCAAATGAAGCAAATCATCATGACCCTCCCCAGAAGATACCTCTTGTCTCTTCCATCAATATATCCATTCATCCTTTCATCCTACAATTTATCTGCTGATGCCCACCATTTACCCTTTACATGCTGTCGTGTATTCAGTGTTTCATCCATCATTTAGTTTTTCACCATTCCATCTGCCCACCCTTCATATCCAAACCTATCCATCCATCATCCATCTTTAAACCTATCCATTCATCCTTTCACTCATCCATCGCTTAATCCACCCTTTCACTCATCCATCTCTTTATCCACCCTTTCACTCATTTATCAATCCTTTCGCTCATCTATCCATCAACCCTTTCACTCCTTTATACCATCCACCCTTTCATTCCATCCACCCTTTCACTCAATCCCTCCTTTCACTCATCCATCATCCACCCTTTCAGCCATCCTCCCTCCCTTTCATTCATCCATCTAATCTTTCACTTATCCACCCATCATTTGCCCTTTTATCCAATCATCCATCCTCTTTCACCCATCCATCCATCCATCCATTTGTCCATCTATACATCCACTCTTGCTCACTCATCCAGCCACTCACTCACCCACCCACCAACCCTCCCTACTACGTTATTTATGAACCTTTGTCGCCGAGCAGACATATACACACAAAGTGCCACCAATTTTTTTTTAAATACCTCCTGAGAGTGTCTTGATTCTCTCTCTCGCTTTTTTCATACAAAAAACAGGCATAAATATGCAGGTAAACACACAAACATAAGCAGACACACAAAAGACTCTGGTATGTTAAAAGCCATGTTATACTCTTCACTATGGCTTTTTTAATTGCCACTGCCAGGGGACTGCCATGATTCCGGTGTTTGCGCAAATGCAGAGGATAGGGTGAATGTGGTTGACAGCACAGGGCCTGAATGGACCTCATAGCTGCCAAGGTTTCAGTTTGCTATGTGTGATATTTTAATATTTTCATTGTAATTATGAGTGACATTTCAACGACTATGAGTGACACTTTCTCGCTAGTCAAATTAGGCAATGAAGACGAGGGAATCATATAGATAACAGAAATGACACCCATTTGAGTATTGCTGCTAATGTTACAGATTGCTTATGTGTGACATTTTCATAGATTCAGTGGATTTACAAGAGTCAGGCAACAACTAAATGTGTAACACTTAGAGTGGCACTTTCTTGCGACCAAAATCATGGAATGAAGTCAATGGAAATAGACAAATATCAGAAATCACACTCATTTGAGCAACAAGGAAGTCAAACTCTGCAGCAGGTGCTTTTGACGCTATTATTTAATTTAAAAAAAAAAATCAGCACCCTCCACCCCAACCTCAGCTTCAGGGGCGGCCAAACCACATGTTAAAAGGGATCTCTGTGACAAAAACAGCAACTCACTGAGCTATCCACATACAATACAGTACAATACAATATGCTTTTATGAAGGAGGCATATTATTAACCCTCTACGCTACTTAATGGTGAGAGTGAAAACTGCCACTAGAGAAAACTCTGACCTCTCTCCAGAGGGAACAATAATCACAGGACTTATCTCTGACTTAGCAAGTCTAACTGTGCTGAGAAAATAAAGGGTGCTGCTTCGTAGTGTCACTGTCAAGCAGCGATGTTAACCCCTTCGCTGCGGCGGACATTCCGCCGCAGTGCTAGGGGGTGTGGGGGGGCAGCGCGGTGGCGCTGTGCTCATGACGGAGCCGCTCCGTCATGAGCCACGGTTGGGCTGTGCTCATGACGGAACGGTTCCGTCATGACTCCGCCCAGTTGCGTTGTCCCCCCGCACAGGCGGAGAAACAGCACCGCGTAGGCGGAGCGGCCGCCAACGGGCGTGTCATGACGGAACCGTTCCGTCATGAGCACACGGCAACCGTGGCTCATGACGGAGCGGCTCCGTCATGAGCGGGGAAGGGGTTAAACACTTTGCTCTACTAATAAATCAGCAAAACTGCTAGTTTAGACACAACTTAGCGCATTTTCAACTCCGACAGACAACTCTAGTGTGCCCATTTGCAAGGCCCTATGCCATGCTGGAGCCCCCTAATCAGCCGCGGTCGGTAGTAGGAGTAACTGGAGGGCGGTGACGTGGGGAGGGGGAGGGGCAGGGTGGGGTGTGGTAAACTATGGATTACGGAGGTTTACAGGTAAGTTAAGATATAAATTAATAAAACGAATTTCGTTGCGTGCACTGCATCCCCAAATGCAATGCAGTGCACGCAACGAAATTCGTTTTATTAATGTATATGTTAACTTACCTGTAAACCTCCGTAATCCATAGTTTGCTACCTCCCACCCTGCCCCTCCCCTTCCCCACATCACTGCCCTGCAGTTACTCCTACTACCGACCGCGGCTGCCCCTAATCATTTTCGTAACAAATATTTTAAATGTCAGCAGCAGGAGATTATTAAATTAATATCTGACTTAACTGAATCTCCTTACAGCTGTCAAAATGATCCACGGAGAGGAGCTGCAGGCGTGGCACCACGTGGATCGCTAGCCTGTCACTTCTTCAGAGAGTCAGACAGCGAGCCCTGCTGCATTGTCTCAGTGTGTGCCATCTGCTCCCACTGTGAGAGTCATGCTGGCGTGGTGCGTCTGGGGCAGAACTTGGGCTCTGCTGGGCTGGGCACAGCAATAGCACATTATGTTTGAGGTCAGGAGGAGATGAGCAGGTGATCGATCCTTGAACACCGGCTTCCTCCTTTAACTCGATGCAGCAGGGGAATTCCTGGGTGCTCTGGGACCCGGCTGGCAGGCAGGAAATGCAACATTCTGCCACAGCATGGGCGCTGACTGGACATGGCTCCTCCGCAACAGTGTGTCCACGTGGGACCTGACCTGACCCAGGAACAGTAACAGCAAGCAGGGTTGGCAGCACAAGTTTTGAGCTTCTTTGGCGTATAAGAAAGCGTTCTATGCACAGACCGGGTAATTGAGGCATGGAGGCCCCCGGGGGAAGTAAGACCAGCGGTCTAGTCTTCCCCCGGGGAGTTCGCGCAAGGGAAGGACAGGGGAGGAAGGGGTGGGATAAGGGGTGGGGTCGCAGGTAGGGATTAAAAGGGGCAGGAAGAGGAAGTCCTTCCTCTTCCATTCCCCAGCGCCTCAGGGTGGGATAGTTAGTGGATCGTTGGCCACCCGCCCACCCGGCAATTACATGACTAGTTGAGGAGGTCATGTTTTCAGCGTGCCAGTTTAGGACGGGTTGTGTGTGTCTGGGGCGGATTGGGGAGGGGGGAGGAGTCCATGACGGGCATACTCACCCTTCCGGGGAGGGGGATACTGGGGGAAACGTGGGGGTGCGTCAGAGCAGTGGACGACGAATGGAGATGATGGTGGAGTTTTGGAAGAGAAGGGAGGAAGCGAATGGAAGTGAGAAGGTCGCGGTGTGAAGTGGGGATGGAGTAGTTGGAGTCTTGGAGAGTATGGGTAGTGAGGATTGTTGTGGTTGGGGATTGTTGGGGATTTGTGTTGTGTTTCTGGTTATGGTTGTCCAACCCTGTCCTAATAAAATGGCCTTTTACGCTATAATACCTTGCGTGGACTGATTATTGCGCGATTGGCGTTAGGAAGGTAGGTGCCTCAGTGCAGAAAGCAGTTAGATCTGCGCTCCAGGGGCCTCTTCGATCCCATTGTCTGGGCATTAACCCTCCGATCGAGAGCAAGTACGGGAAGTGTGAGAATCCGCCACCCTTGCCCCTGATAAAATTTCTATGTTTAAAGTATTACCCTGCACTGACCTTTCATTACCTGAAGTGCTGTGCTTTGAAAATCACACGCGCACACTAGCAGGTAAAATGAATCTCGACCCTGCTTTGTCAAGCACAGCGTGATGGTGAGCACCGGACATTATTCAAATGAGCCCCGCTGAATAGCTCAGCTGGGGCTCAGTTCGGGGCTGCAGAAGTGGCGCCTTGGCTGCCAGACACGTTCCATTCCTGCTCATTAGCACTCTCAGCCAATGAGCCGACCTTTTCATGAGTACCGGTACTCTCATCAGCAGTACAGAAGTGCCGGTACTCAGAGTGATACATTTAAGAAGTGCCGGTACTCAGTACCAGTGAGTACTGGCTCATTTAAAGCACTGCTGCTGACTCTTCCCTGGTCTTCCTTGCTCTAAAACCCTACCCCCCATTGCCTCCCCTCCCTGCACAAAGTGCAGGGAGGGGGGACAAGGTGCGCTTCAGTGGGAGCAGACAAAAAACAAGAAAGAAATGCATTAATGAATAATCAAATAGGGGCTGCATGTAGAGGGCAGGGCACCAGCACAAATCCTTTACAACTCACAAAACATGGAGCCTTCATGTCGCGCCCGAGACCATTCGTGCTCGCTCCCACCAGCGAGAGGTGCGTTCCGGCTCCTCCGAAAAGTACAGCGTTTAGACTGATGGAGGCGAAGGAAGGCCAACGTGTCACTGAAGAGAGAGCGCAGCACAAAAACAAACCTTCCATTTCAAACTACAATAAAAGTTTGAGCCGAGAAACAGTCTGAAACTCGGGGCAGAATGGTTGAAAAGGTCTTTCAGAGCAGGGCAGCTCTTCCCACTGTGAGGCACCTGCGGAGTTCCCTTGAGGGGCGAGGGTACCCGCGGCAGAGGTAAAGTGCGGCCGCCATTCACACCGGGGGCGCCCGGCCGCGTATGAAAGTCCACATTGAAAGGGAAGAATAGACCCGCGCTTTCAATACCAGGGGCTTTTGTTCAAAGCAGAATACAAAGCACCTCTGATGAAATATTTGATGCCCTAATCATTATTATTGTAGAAGCCAAGGCTGCAAGGCACACTCTGCCGCGCACACTATTTAATACAAGGGGTGGGGGGCAGTACAATGCCCCCGGGCTATTTATACAACTCAGCACCGCGGATGCCTTTGGCCCTTCCGGATTTACTGCCGTAGAGAATTCAGCGTCACTCCCTTGGACACATTTTGCGCTGTTTTGTAAGCGAGGGATCCGCTTTTATAGCTTGTTTCTGATTCACCACATTAACCAAATGCAGCAGGTTTGACCCACTGTATTCTGCAACTCGGAACATTTTCTGGACGCCGCGCGCAGCTGTGGGGAAAGTAATGTGCGGCCAGCCACACGCTGCCTAAACCGACATTTTCACGTCTCTGAATCGAGAACATTGCGGCTCGTTTATTTCAGTGTGCCTTTATAATTCACTGCGAGGCGACAGTACCTGGGTTTATGAGCAATTAACTCAAGACATTAAGGCTTTGAACAGAGATTTTAAATGCCTGCTACGGCGAGAACAATATCCGAAAATGAAACTGCGCAATGCAGCTCACCACAGTCCTCACAGGGGCCGCACTAACAGGCTGCAAAGCTGAGGGTGTGTATTCCAGCACATCCATCGATGCTGCACGCTTTGAGACAGAGGCGTGCAAAGCACCACGAAAGGTAAGTTTGGGCGGGATGGCGAGACTTGCAAATAGGCAACAAAGAGAATTAGGCCGAGAATGAACGTTCTACTCATTGAATTTCGTATACAATTGGAATTAATTCATTTGTATTCCTCAGATAAAATCAAATGGATAATTACCATTTATTGAAGTAAAGGAATTCACCAAAAACACAAAAGTGATTGTAGCAATGTTCTTATACAGCGGGGATCCTATCCTCACCAATTCTGGCGGAGTCACAGTTTATGCAATTTCTTGGTTAAAAGAATTGTGACCAACACACTTTGTAAAACAGAAGCTCACTGGCAGTTTTAATTGAAAAGGAACACTGCATTTGTGCTGGCAGCCTCAGCACACACAAAGTTTGAAAATTATATTTTCCTGTGTCATGAAGCATTTCAGTGTCTTCCTCTCTAATACCATAGATGCCATCAGTGATGACATGGCATACAACATTAACACCACTGATCATATCGCTTTGCTCTGTGGTGTATGCTTTATATATTATCTCACTCACTCATGACTGCATCTTAACAACAGTCACACCACCAAGCAATAGTCTCCAGGATCCACAAGACCAGACCGGAGGTAGGTCGTTCTCCTACCCCGCCGCCAAGACCTCGAACACCCTGCCCCTCCACCTCCAACAATCTGCGTTACTGACCCTATTCAGGAAGATGCTCAAGGCCTGGCTCTTCGAATGATCCTCCACCTAGTCCGACCAGCAGACCCCTCGCCCAGCGCCTTGAGACCCCCATGGGTGAGTAGCCGCTCTATGCAAACCCTGATAGACAACCATGGCTTTCCTTCCCCTCCACCCAACCACCTTACTTAAAGTGGTGGCAAAGGAATGAACCCAGAGCAAGCCCGGCTTCCATAACACATCTTGTTTCTAGAGGAAGGTCAACGAGACCACGCATCTTAATGCAAGGCACAGTTTTTCTAACGCACGCTTGAATAAGTGATACCGACCTGGCGAGGTCCTGCTGCTAGTCCCCTTTCTGCAGCAGATTGTCGACTTTGACACAGAAAGGCATCACTATTGTCACCTTCTCTCCACCCTTTACTTCTTAATAGAAGATTAAGACAGTGAGATTGTGCATCTCTCAACTGAGTGCACAAGTAATGGTGTATCTTTGTATTGGTCATCTACAAGATATCACTGGAGTAACTGAGTAGAGAAACATGTGCAACCATTTCTCCTGTGGTGCTCAGTGGGGGCACTCTGAGTGGAAAAGGACAGACGTGATCTTTTCATGCTTCACTCTTTTTGGCGAAGCTGCGCTTGTGAGAGTTTATGTCATTGTCCCTCCTTCCTGCACATTAGTTGGTCTAGTAGCTGAACCGACAGCATAAGCTACCTCGATATTACATGCACTAACATGAGACTCAATAGAAACATTCCGGTTTTTAGGACCACCATTAGAAAACTGGAGAATGGGGAAACTCAGCAATATCTTGTGTTCCAGGTGTAAGGGTGCATTTAAATGGGAGCAAAGGAGACAAAGGACAATGTGTGTAACATAATACAAAACAGGAAAGGAGCACTGCATTGTGAACGTTTTGAGACATGTTCACATCAGGTTCTTTATTTAAGGACATCATTACCATAATCCCTTTGCTGAAGTGGCATAGGATAGCAGCAGCACCTCCACCAGTGTTACCAATGTCCTCAGATGTTCATTCTGTTCTATGGCAGTACGTTTTTGTCAAAAACAGCTAAATCTTAACTCACTGAGTTCAAACTATTGTGCATCTAGGATGATCTGTCTGTACTATGCAAATACAGTTCTGCACCAACCAGACTCATCCTGAACATCCAACGCCACAACCATATCACCGGCCAACCATATCACCGGCCACAACCATATCACCGGCCACCTGAGGGACCTGCACTGGCTACCTGTCAACAAAAGAATCCCCTTCAAGCTTCTCATGCACGTCTACAAAACCCTCCATAACACTGGACCTAGATACTTCAACCACCGCCTATCCTTCTACACTCCCACCTGAAAAATCCGGTCCGCTCAACTGGCCTGTGCTACCATCCCACAGATCAGCAAGACCACAGCTGGAGGAAGACCCTTCTACATCGCTGCAAAGACCTGGAACTCCCTGCCTGTGCACCTCAGGCAATCCCCATCGCTGCCACAATTCAGGAAGGACCTCAAGACCTAGGCTTTCAACTGAACCGCCAAGCCACCTGCCCTCCCCCGCACGGTTAGACCCTCACTGGTGAGTATTTTGCGCATTACAAGATTACTGATTGACTTAATTCTAGACCACAAGAAGGATAATTTCACTCTCTAACCTCCACTGAAATTTGTGAGGGTTGTGTTTTATGAAGTGGAGGGATACATAACACCTTAAAGTAGCAGCTGTCCATTGGGGGCTCCAGTGCGTCAACCCACTGTCTTGCTCTGCCACAATTGCTTGGCATGTTACAGCTTTTACATGCAAACAAACGATCTCATGGATTACCTGGCCAGAAAAAGAGGGCTCCATTAGCTGTATTGCACATGTGTGGGTGGGGCTGTTACAGTCCGGCCCCACACAGATGCACTACATATCTGACATGCTACACTAGTGTCAGGCAGTGCAGTGTGTCAGATGATGGAGCTTCCGGACTTGTCAGTCACATACCCTCTTGCCCAATCAGAAGCTGAAATAGAGAAAAAAGGTTTACCTCAGTACCTTCAACTCTATTCTGGCTTCTGATTGGGTGGGAGCTCCTGCCTTTGGAATGCTACAGACGGATGGGGGAATCAGAAACATAGACCTACCCACAAAGAGCAATTCATGCTATTGTTGAAGACTGCTCCAGGTAAGTTTTTGTGTTTAGCAGCCTAAGCGTGTGTTAGTCTGTGTGCTGAGGGGGGCATGCGTATGTGTGTAATTGTTTGTGTAGATATATTTGCTTGTATGCCAGAGCATGTGTTTTCGTATATGTTTATGTGCAGGCGGTTTGAAAGCCTGTGAAGGTATTCGGACCAGGGATTGGCAAGGCCCACTGCTGGGTTCTGGAGAGTGCTTTTGGGCTTTGAGGGGCTCACCACTTTCAAAATCCACCAGCTGCCACTAACCTTAAACGTATTTTGTTTTAAAACTATGAAGTATAAGAGAGACAATTACATAATTCAGTTTTCAAAATGTTTCATTGAATTAAAAAAGACATGCAGACATGATAAGGTCAGAGAAGACAGGCATATGAATGATAATGAAAGTGACGGAGGAATCATAGCCACACATTAAAAAATGATATAACATATGGCGCTATGGTGTTAAAGTAGTCTTTTGAAAAAATATTTCCATTCTGTTTGGCTGCCAGCTAAGTTGCAGACCTAGTTGTGAGCATGGTTTTCTTGTTGCATAGTCTGCCATGTCGAGGATTCACATTTCCCTTGAATATTTGCCTCGAGAAATGTGACAATCTCACTTATTAACAAGCACACATGTTTTAGCCTTAGGGATCATGGACGAGAGAAGCTGACAAATAAAGAAATACAATACATAACACCAATTTGGGCGCACACATATTTGCCAGCAGCGTTCTTGCTCAAGGTGAAGTGGGCATTTTGCAAATATGCAAGATAACTTAATCTAGACCATCTATGTTTTTTGAATATTTGTAAGTTTGGCACCTAGGCATTATTATCTGATGACTAGCATTTCTTTAGATGTGTTAACATGGGAAACATCCATCTATCTGCCTGCTACACAAATCTGCTGTAACATAAGTGCAGTAGCTGAACAGCTTTAGTCTTACGAGTCGAAGGGAAAGGACTGGTGAATGTGGAACCAGTAAAAAATACAGTCATTCACATGGTTCCTCAATTCATTATATTCATATATTTTTCCCTATGCTTAATGTGGGGGAAAATGAAACTGTTAAAATTGGAATTTGCTGAGCCACACTCCTGTCTTCAGGTTGCTTTTCTATAAATTGAATACGAATACCTGTGTGGAGCGGGTCCTTCCAATGAGAGTTTCAGCCTCACCATCAAAGGACATTGCATTGATGCATTGGAGAGTGGCACTGGTATGATTATTGGTGTGAGGCAGGAAGGTGTGTCATTACATGACGTCCACAATGTGAGATGCGAGGAATGGAAACGGCTTTGTGGTGTGAGCTAGAGATGCCAATGTCATTTTGAATTGTTAGAATATAGTTAGTGAAGACGTTGGTGATGTCAGTAACTTTCTAAACGAAGTGAGGGATTTTGGGTGCCAAAAGACGTTTTTCGCATTTTATGACTGCTATGCATAGCATATATCTTTCATTCTCTGACTCGGCAACAGCTTCAGAATAGTGTTCCAGTTTGCCCTGGTGAATGGGATGCATAGGGATGGAGTGTATTCCTAAGGTTTCCAACATCTTGCTTCAATATAACTTCATGATTGAATGTTGGCAGGAATTCAGGTCCCTGCATGTGGCTTTTCTGGTCAAGCTTGGGCTGGTCATGTACTGGGTTCTATCAGTGCTGACATCACCCTTCGTTCTTTTTCTCCAGTGCGTGAGTAATGTGTTACCTCAACTAGGCAATCAGGGATCAAAAGTAAGTCTAATGTCTGGTAACGTGAAACCAATAATGGAAATACATGGAGACTAATAAAGTCTCAAATGTATTTATTAAATGCATTTATTAAGGAACTGCATTTGAGCTGCCTATTGTTTGAATAATGAGCCACTGAAAGGATCTTGCTTAGAGGTTATAATGCTATACTTCATAAATTACAATCTGTATCCGCTTGATAGCTTTCAATATAATTAGTACTGTGGAGTAGCACCAACAGGCGAAACAGAGAGGGCTTGCTCGCAGTGTGGGGTTCCCTGTGCCGGTCCCAGCAGTCCTTTCTGCTTCCAGAGTCATTAGCCATGTGGATTGATTGCAGTCTGAAGTCAGGGGGCCCTTGCTTGCTGTGCTAGCAGCCTGGTCGATTTACTCAAACACTGGTGGCTGTGGAAGAGTGTGGGCGAGTAGTAAACATGGCAGCTTGCGAGCTAACTGGTGCTATACAACCATGTGCGCTCCCATTGGGATAACCGAGCATCTTTAATTACAGGGGAAAGATGCCATTACATGGCCCAACGAGCATCTGGGAAGGTTCACCTCGTTGGTGAAGTCGGTCGCTTTCTCCCGCTAGAAGATCTGAAAAAGCACTCGACAGCCGAGTTAGGATTTGCTTTGCAGGTGTGTTAATCAACAGCTCGTTAATGTAGTGTATATGTGTAAGTGCCAGCTGTCAAATGCAAAATTAAGAAGGCAAATTAGCAAGTGTTCCTCATTTACCCAGCTGTGGAAAAAATGTTTCGAAATCTGGAATTCACACAGCACAGTAAACATTTCTTCTCTATCCTTCTCGCAACTGTCTTTAACGCAAAAATAAGGTGAATAAAATATATATGCTTGTTTACTGTGAATCATATATGTGTTTTTGCATCATTGGTTTCAGGTACACGTTCCATATGTTCTTAAAAGAAAGCTTTGGAGGAACCTATATTACTCCATAGTGCGTATTGTCCACTAAGTGAGGACTGGGTCGTGCACAATGTTATTAGTTCAGCTTCCAGTAGAGTTGAGGACCTTTCACATCATTACATAAAGAGCCATAGGCAGGGGCTGAGGCACATTGGAAGAACTGTGGTCTATCCACATCTCTATCCCTGCAAGACTGCTTCTCTGCGCTGTGATGAAGGGCCTAAGGTGCTTGGGAAGCCACAGCTGCTGTGCACGGTCTACTCTAATGCATCCCCGAGGAACCTCTGGTAGAGGGGTAACTCTTAAGAATTTGCAATGCCTCACTCTTTTGGGTTCACATCAAAGACACACTTTGGAACTGCAATTCCTACACCCCACAGACTGGCTCTGGAAAAAGAGTGTTCAATGAATGTTCCGGAGGGCTGGATCCATGCAAGATTTTCAAGATAACTACCGACTATATAAATGTGTTATATTTAGATGAATTAAATATACAAATATCCCGAAAATTTTATGTGTGCAAGTGCTATTGATATTACAGGAGGGGCTGCACACGTGTCTGCGGTCCCTTATGTAATACAAATGTGCCCCATGGTCACACAAAGTGGGCGCAAATGCCAGTTGTGCCCCCGGGGCAATTTATGTAATACGGCCCCTGGATGCATGTTGGAAACGGACACCCAAGCTCTGTAAGGTGCAATTTATTGTAGAGGAACTCTGACTCTGGGTAAGTACTATTATAGGTCATGTGTCAGTGGGTCGTCTTGAGGAAATGGATACTATTGAACACTTAGGTGGTTAATGCTACACGCCCAAGTATTATTTCAGAAAGGCTTCTGCAGAATCTCCTGTCACATAAATGTAGGTGGGTCTAATAAATAGATAGGACAATTTCCAATTGTGCTTTTTAGTAGAAAATACAACAGCCTCAAAAGAAATAGAATACCTTACATTGCACAGTGAGCAAAGCAAACTGGTTGTCTATTGTGTGTTTAAAACATATCTAATTGTTCTCTTTAGTTTTAAAGAAAAGACTTCACACTTGTGTTTTGAAGGCCATGGAGTGAAGCTCTTCTTAGCTGACTGTGACCGTGACAACCTTCATATTTCTGAGAAATTGCAGAAAACAAAGCTCCTTGAGGCATCAATCAGTAAATTAATGTTGTTGTATGGGTTGCAATAGACAATTGCAAATCAGCCTCTAAACTATAGCTCGATGCTCCAAAAGATATTTAGTGTAAGAACAACTGAAATTGTACCTGTGCTGCGGGGATTGTGCTCTTAGAACAGAACTATGCTTACAACCATGGAACATCAGTATGTAGGGACCCTGTCACCATATCACCTCAGTACCTATGGGTCCGAGTCTGACTAACTATAGTACCTCACTTGCCCTCCTAACCTTACTAGAGAAACAAATGAGTTGGCACTCCAGAGCACAACACTCTCGATCCTCTCAAGGATTGCGGCACCTGGAAGCACACTTTCGCTCTCTCACTCGTACTCATCAACAATAAAATAACCAGGAGACACGAAGGCAGTTAAAAATAGTTATTCAAACTATTGTGCTCTAAATGCAGTATACGTGCCACAATTAGAAAACAAATGCATACTAAAAATACTGTTAGCATGGTTAATAATCCATATATCATGAAAAGTCCTGTCATTTTATAGGACAGAATAACCTAAACCCCCTCCCTTGCTAATGAAGCTAAATGATTATATATCAAAGCTCTCTGGGATTACGGGCAGACCCGTACCTTAGCATCCATAGATGGACACTCTACATCTCAGCAGACGCAGTGCTCTTGCCGCAGAACTCTCACTCCATGTGTGTGTTTTTTGCTCATGTGCTCATCTATATATCGGACTTGTGTGTGCATAAACAAAAGCTGCATTCTTGTGGTATGTCTAGGTGCTAGTGCCTGATCAGAAAGAATAACAAGGGAGATTTTTCTTGTCGGTGGTGTTCAGACTAAATCCTAGGAAAAAACAGAACGCAAAAACATGTGCAGGTTCTATGTGAAAGTACAATGTGGAACAAAAGCAAAACATGTTTATATAGTAATGTGTGCTTAGGAAAATGAGGCCTACATCGTGCACAATTAGGCTAACATAGGGAAAACTACAATGTCCCGTGCAGGAAACACACAACACCTGGGTGATTTTAAAACCCAAGAAGGAGGGGGAACTTAGAAAAAGATAATCACTGCCTGACAGCTACAGCAACACTTTCATGCTTTTGGGTGTATTCTGTCACACCCACACAGACTGGCACCGGTCTCAGCCAATCAGGCACTACACACATCAAGGTTCTCTTGAGAGACACTATTTTCAATAAACATCTCATTAATTACACAATTTGGGCCCTTTTCATCACAAACTTTCGCATCTGTGTGCGTAAACTGTAATGTATTGAGATCTTGTTCCCTAAGCATGCATTTGAATAAGGTAGTTATACTCCTTTCCAATCAAATGATTGAAATCTAAGATGTGCTGAGCTCTTTCTCAGCCCACATTGTAGTGATAGCTCTTGTGCGTCATGGAAGAATGCAGAAAGAGAAGTCTTTAGAAGATAATATACTGGGTACTTAATAACTCTTCGCCAATAGCTCTTCTAAGGCTGCCCTACTTGTATTAGGTTCCATTTTAGAGATTCCTTATTTTCATTTCTTCATCAGTCATTACTGCGCCAGCCGGTGACAGGGAGCCCATAACACGTACAACAGGCCGACTCAAGAGCTAATGAACAAAGGGACTGATGAGGGACTCTGCGCGCAGCATATCGTCTGCAGCGGCATGCTCAGAGCTCCAGCTAATTGCCTGCAGAGCTCGCCTTCGGAGGGCCGCCCCTGATGAGAATGGATTTGTTGTACTCTATGTCAGTGCTCAGCACTGAGCTTCAGAATAATAAATCATCCCATATTTGCTGGCATTTTACTCCACAGCCTGGCGTCCACTGCCGAGGTGATCCGCCTCACTGTGTGTAAGCTTCGATGGGAAGAATGCCCCAACTAATGTTCAGTCCAAACCACAAAGAGCTTGATCTGCAAGTCGTGTAGCATCTGTTTCTAATGCACAAGCTTGCAGCAGAAAAGACGCCATTTTAGGAGATGTACTGCCAACTTACCACGCCCAATGACCAGGACTAACAGAATAAGGGCAGAGTGATAATTTCCAGGGGAATTTAAAGATATAGCGGAAATCATTTGTTAAACCGGAGCATGACAAGAATGTAGTCACGACACACTAATATTCAGAGCTTCTTGTAATCTCCCTTCGATCCACACGTATGTCTTACTACAAATTATTTACACTGTCCAGTCCTCCTCAATCCCACTCTTAGGTTTATCTAGTAAATGCAAGAGCTTTTCTTGATTAACATGTTTGCTTCTAGGAGATTATACTCTGTATAATTGGACATTTTTTCTCTTCAGTGTTAGCGCGCATGAGCAAAAGCACACAACCGGATGTTAGTTGTCAAAAGAAGACAGATTTTAGGTGATATATTCCTCCTTTCCTGTAAGACATGCATTAATTGATAGACAATGCCCAGCCTATCTTGGACATTGAAAGAACATCTGTGGAAGCAACAACGTCCAGAAATTGTGTTACTCACGAAGAAAGAATTCCAAAATGTAATTGCAGCCACAGGGGGCAGAGAATGTTTCAAAGCGTTGTGGTAAACCCAATGAGTCAAGGCCATTTTAATGTGAAATGAACTGCTGTCAGATCTGACCAGTTGTGTCCAAAATTGGATACAATCTAAGTGGAAACAAAACCCCAATTAACCTGCTCTGTTTTAACTATAATTACCCTGTTTTTAGTCTACATTTTTTCTGGTTGTAAAATCTAACTAAAATAATAATTTTTTCGGAATGAGTTGTAATCTACCATCTCAAAACCTAAGTTAAAGCAATATATAATTAATCACTATGCGATTGGAAAAAGATGAGCGTATGCATACTTAGAAACAATATGTTTGGAACCACAAGTTAACAATTTTTTTTTTATAGCTCACTTAAGTATCATGCTCAACAAAAACACGATTTGCAGCAATGAAAATGATTCCAAAAGTAGACGAAGCATGTTTTGTTTATTTTTTTACCATTACATTCTAATTCTAGATGTAACAGGTTATTGTGTTTGTTTATGCACCAACCACGTTTTGTGAAATATTTACAGTTATTCAGCCAGACAATCTACCAGCCCACGTAGGAAACCTATTTTATTCAAATATGAAATAGTGACCCACAGCCAATGATAAAGCAAGAAAAAATGTTTTCGTTGTAAATATGTTGATGGACAAAACAAAAGGGCTGAGTGTTTGCATTTCACAGATATCACTTGGACTGATGGATATTAATAAGAGCTTTAAGAAGTGGTTTGTTACTTCAGTAGGTCTACACCTGACAAATGAACATTTCCAATGATGTGATGCAAAATACAAAACATAACAGCAAAGGTTAATATTGCAGGACATACACCATGATATGTATTCCATATTTCACAGTCTGTTGTATAACGAATATCTCTTGGTTAAAGCTGCTCCCATGGCAAGCAATGAAACAGAACAGTTAGATGTTTGTGATAGGAACATAGTTAACCCCTCTATATCATAACATGCATAACAGCATAATTGTAGCAAATTCGCCTTTTATTCATGCTCACCCCAGATTTTTCCTAATTTTCTGCATCCTATCTTTGCTAGTATTAGGACTCTGTGCCCCGTGACACTGTCAGCTATTACCACAATACCTGGGCTCTATCTCTAAAATTGGTACAGGTAAAATTGTCTTTCCCCAATTGGTCTATTATACTTTCCGGTAAAGCCATAGTACATGGGCAAAAAGTGAACCAGTCAAGGGAGTCAACTTTCATATGTGGGTTTTAGAGTGTATTTACACCATCCACATACATGACTTAAATATATTGCTGCCCGGAACAAAATGTGCTTTGACTTGACTGCAGCTTAAAGGCATTGCAGTAAAACATAAGGAAAATTGTCTTTGCCTTGTAGGAAAACCTATGTTCATATGTTTACAAAATTACCTATAAATTGTGCCTTGTACATCCATAAGGAAATGTACCTAGTAAATAAAAAAAAGCAGCACCTTTTCCAGTCACTGTGACTCTCACTACCCTCACAGAGACTGAAGGACTAAAAGCTATTTCACTTTAAGGGTCCAGCTATATTTTTTATAATAATATTAAATATTGAATTTTCTATCTCCACTTGGGAAAATGCCAACCAAGTCTTTCAAAGTGATCTCTTCTTGAATTTTCAGAATCAGTTTTAATGATGAAATCTGTTTTTTTGATAACTTAAGTGGAAAAGCGATATTTATAAAAATGTGCTGTAGGCTGCCTGAGCCAGAGTTGGGTTAAAACCATTTCTGTCACTCATCACACATCAAGAGCTGGAATGCACATGTGTTCACTGGGAGGGTTAATGACAATGGTTCAAAAGAAAATGAACTACCTCTGAGCACAGGAGGGACAGGGAGATGTTATCTGCTGACCACTTAAGAAAAACTGGTGCCAGAACAAAGGGCAGTCTTAACACTAACTCTTTTGACTTGGAGATGCTAGTTAAGGCCTTTCCTATTCATTCCCCAGAGCTTCAAAGACAGGCAGATCCAGTCAAAGTGGGGAGCGGGCCAGTTTGGACCCTGTCAGGTGGGAGGAGAGCTCATTTAAATCAGAGTGTGGCTAAGGAGCTGACGCTAGGCCTTCACGGTGACAGAAAGGTTCTGCCCTACTGACACACAGGCTCCTTTGTATTTTAAAGTAAGCCAAGAGTAGGACTGGAAAACATGTGGGGGACTGCAAGAATATACTCATGAATGGGTGGCAGATTTTCCCCAGCCACTGGCTAGTGGTGCATAGGATAAAACGGGCACCCCAACCACCATCTGCTCATAACATTCCTTGACCAGGGAAGACCCCTCCCGGAGAAGAATGCCCTGCTGAAAGAAGACTCTTGACTTCTGGCTCCTGCTGGCAGAATAGCACTGACAGAAGGACTCCTGGATCCTGCTGGCATGCAGCGATTGGAACTTCTCTTCAAGGATCAAGTGGTTGCCCTCCTGTTTGCCTGCCTCTGGTGCTCAAAAAGCAGAAGGTCTCCTGACTCCAGTATGGTGCAGCTGCCCACAGAGGTCCGGACCTGAAGGAGATCTGGTTGGAGAGATTGCTGGTGCCTATGAATCAGTCCTGATGATGGGTAGAGGACTAACCAATAGGGGGTTTTCGAGGCAGTGGGAGAAAACTGTGACTTAACCATTTCTTCCAACCCTAGAGGACCAGGACAAGGTGCTGTGACATGTTTAGGAAGGTTGCACCTCAGGCAGTTTCAAAACAGGTTTGTTCTGTTAAAAGCACATTCTACGTGCCCTCACTGTAAACATATATGGCCTCGTGGAGCCCTTCCCAGCTGCTGCTTCCAGATTTGTCCCACTGGAAGATTTTTACATCCAGAAAAGTGAATAAGTAGAATGGTAGAACCTAGGACGGGGTGAGAGGGCAAATTGTTCTGAACAGTGAAGCACTGTTTGTGGCCAGGAGTACTAGCTTTGTCCTACTCATACACTTTGGTGCCCTAACCAATGGCTTCAGCAGGAGCTCAATAAAGACGTATATGACTTTGTGGGATCCTCACTGCCACTGCCTGGGATGTTGCTCTAGTGGAAGAGTTTGGCTTCCATTTCAGAGACAAGTCTAAGGGTGATAACTTCAACCTGGTTGGCCCGCTGGGTGAATCTGACCTCAGCTCCAATTTACCTTGGTCTCAATCAACTGTGAACTGTTGTTTTCAATGGCGTCTTGCTTTTTGCTTTATAATGTCAGACATTCATATTGCTGGTTCCTCTTATCCCGTTTAAATGATCTTGGAATCTTTTTATCCACTATTTTTTCTCTATTGTTTAGATTGCTTTGGAAATTGTATGGTGTAGTATTCTTTATGTTAAAAGTGTTGGTACTGCTTGAATTTAACATACACATCTCTGGGTGTTGTCTGCACCATGTGCCATGTGTTGTGACCTAACCAAATTGTGTTTATCAAGACGGTAGAGGTTCCATCCCCTAAACTGATATCCTAGTTTCAGGCAATTTTTTTTTCAATTGAGCAATTATTCCTGTTTTGAGCATACTCCATGACGTATTCTTAGATAATGCAACATTTCATATAATTTATGTACCGATAGTTGGACAATATATCTACAAACCTAGCCTGCCTTGAAGGATGGAAACAAGGTCTGTCAGAGACACCCCCTCTACCCATTTAATCCCCAACACTGGCATGACATACATCAATTTATATTCAACTTTAGACGGATTGATCCCTGTACTTAAACAAGGTTTTGTTTTGTTGATTAATTTACTGTTCTTGTTTTCGCAGCATCTGCCTCGTGGACACATTGAATAGTCCTCATCCTCAATATCATACTTCTACACCTAAGCCACACTTTCCTTTAATTAATCCCTATTATTAGGACCTTGTCTTCTGGGAAAACTTCACTTCCTCAAGTGCCTCCCTCCATTAAATCTTCCTCTAAAGTGTGTCTCTTTGTTTGAGAAGGCTACCCATGCTTTCTTTCAGTGTTTACTTGGGTAGGTTTGTCAGCTCCTCCTATGAGTGATGAATTTAAATATTCTCTATTATGTTGACTTTTCAATGTGCAATTGCTCTACTCGGTATGAGCAACGTCACATTTTGTCTTCCATAACTGAACACAAAATGTTAGAAAAGGTCTTACTAATCAAATTCATGCTTAGCAAAACGTAACTGTTCATGATAAATTTTTTTCCTTACGCTCAAGAATTATGTTTGTTCACCAAATGGCCCACTCGCATTGATATAAAGACCTTTAAATCATGAAATTTATACACAGCAACTCTTTATTTCTCGGATTTGACACCCTACAATGTACTGATACCCAGCATTGCTGTGACCTCACTTTATGACCTTGTACATGCCTGCACTGTCTACCATATTTAAGATCACACTTATAGTTTTCACACATTTCTCAATTTTAAGCCAAATCCCTTTCGGTTAGCATCTATATGAAAGATCACAGTATCATCTACATATGGCCTAGCTATACATCCTATATCAGCTGCAGTGACTCTTGTGAGTGCAGTCAAAAGTGCTTAATTGAGTACTGGTTTTCAGTTGTCTCCCCTGTCCTCTAAAATGTACCGAAGTCAAAAGCACTCTGAAGTTCTTGACGAATGCAAAGTGTATCATAATAATGAGTTTTCTTAAGATTTGGTATCATGGCCATGAACCCACAAAATTAAATAAAGTGCAGGAAGTGCATATTTTTCTTGCAAGCCTATGCCACTGTGGCTCCTGCAACTAACTGGTGTTACTGGGCTGTTCTTTTTGTTCAGTTCCAAGTTATGCATGTATTTTCTCCACTACTGAGATTAGGCTGATAGATGTAGAGTTGCAAACTTTGTCTTTTTAATAACGTTTGTGGCAACTGGCAACATCATACTATCTCCAGTACTCTAGAAAATCTCCTTTTACTGATGAGGTGCACTCTTTTCAAGATGGATTTTGAAACCTGTGTCACCTGACTACCTCTTCTGACCAAATAAATATAGCAGTCATGCTTAATGCAGCTGAGCACACACCACAGCGAGGTGGCTCACTTGAAAAATGCATTTGAATTGTATATGATTACAAAAATGCAGTATGAGCTTCCTGCTGCTAAAATGAAATGAAATCCAAAATGTTCTAGGAAAGACCTTTGAAGTAACTCGTAACAGAAGACTACTCACCATGAGATGGTCTTCTTGAAAACAGCTTTCCCTTTTATACTAAATCAGAAGCCACAGATGGTTTTTCTGCAAGAAACCACATTAATTATATCTGAGTTCTGGCTTGGTATTTAGGGTGTACAACTTTTGCTGGAAAAGAAAAAGAAGAAAAACACTTATAGATAAAGTGTCTGCTCAAC
The DNA here is from genome assembly GCF_964204655.1 of Triturus cristatus. Classification (NCBI taxonomy): domain Eukaryota; kingdom Metazoa; phylum Chordata; class Amphibia; order Caudata; family Salamandridae; genus Triturus; species Triturus cristatus. Next base: position 688,962,144 of record NC_140588.1, read on the forward strand.
ATTAAAACTGACACCCTGTCGTGTAAAAGAATGGTGTGTATTATGAAATGTGCCTAGTCCTTAAGAATCACAGTTAATGGATTCGTATTGGGAAGCGGCCCTTACCTGTCTGATAATGTGAGCCACAGCCTCTCAATTTGTGCTCATGGACTTATTTTTTCCTAAAAACCACATGGTCACTTTGTATGTTTTTTTCAAACTACAGCCGTCACTCATTTAGTTGGTCTATCTGGGTATGCAGGTTGCATGCCTTTAAAATGTAAATTTAGTTTCAAATTGCACTTAAAAAAATCAACAAATTGCATGGATTCCTAGATATTTATCTTTTTTTAAATATAGTTTTGAGGCAGTATTTATTATAAGATGTGTTTTTTTTTATTTTTTGTAAAATTTTAATTTCGGTATTTGAGTCTTATTTTATGTATTTTTCTCTTCATTGTAGTTGTTGTAGGTTCCTGGAAGCAGTATCTGGGCACTGTAAAGGTTCAATAACGCTCCTTAAAAATATACATTTTAATGGCTTTACCTAACCAGAATTACATACAGTCCATGATGTCGAATATTGGGCTTAGATTTTTGTATGCCCTGCCCTACTTCTTGACCAGACTAATGAAGGTCAGTCAAGTGCAATTGAGGAAGTATGGTATTTTCCATCATATGCAACATTGAACACTGGCCATCAGTATTGCATTTAATGGCCCTGTCATCTGTACCTTGTCTACACAGTCATTTGTTGTCCTTGAAGTTATTGCACTGCCGTTTGTGGAATTTGAAACCAATACTGTTGATCTTTAGTTTTTTTGTTGTTTTTTTTGTTGCAGTTTTATATAGCGCGAACTTGACTCAAAGGTATTGGATCACACTATATGAGCACCAGTTGCGTTACACATTTTGTGGTAGGCGCGGGGTGATTAAGTAATTTGCCCAGAATCACAGGACGTTGAGCCGACACTGAGACTCGAACATGGTTCCCAGCTCCAATATCGGCAGCTCTGACCAGAAGGCCACATCCTCTATACTGGTGTTACATTTTGATGTACGTCACAACCCTTTAACCCAAAGGACTACAACACTAGCCGCAGAATAGGAATATAGGCCACAAATGCCATCTTCTATAGCACCACGGTCAGTCTTTAGTACACCATACAACATTGTTGACCGAATGACTCAAACCTTCAATTACGAATTGACTGCAAGCTAATTTCTGTCTGCATGGTAAGATACACTGGCCACTAAAGCTGCAGAGAACGAGGCCAATCCCTTTATGTGCTGCAGGGAATGTTCCTCTGCTGTACAGGCTTCAGCAGGTCTTTGGTTAGGATTACAATTAAGCATGCCATTGCAATCTTCTTAGTGTTTGCAATCCTCAAGACTTTAATTGGCTTACTTCTAAACTCATCAAACAAAATGTTGTGTGCCCACCCTCCACGTGCATGTTGTGCTGTCCACAGACAAGTCATCCATTCTGGAAGTTCCTTAATGAACAACTAGAATTTTTTTTTTAATGTTGGCCTTTATTGGGGTCTGGTAATACTGCCATGCTGTGAGCTCAGGTCTTGTATTTGCCCTTTTTAAACAAGAAAAAATGGTGATGCCACTATTTACTAAAGGAAGCTTTTGAGCTACGACCAGCATCCCACAGATTTTGGAGTATTTCTAGCTACTGTTGTCCTTCATTGACCCAGAACTGTCAGGTAACCTCAGTCGACGTCTACCATTACATAACCACGTTGAATATATGCACTGACCCCAGGAGCACTTTGTGCTGAAAAACATTCTGCAGAACTACAGATATTCCCAAAGAATGCGCAAGGCACATGTACTTTTTCAAAATTCACATTTTTATAAATTAGCATATAGGTCTAAATGTAAGTATATAAATAGAAATTCAAAGTGCTGAAAATTCTGGACACTGTATCGTATCATCAAAACTGTACAATATGTATGCTGCACACCCACGGCTTCTTATGGGATTGTAACACAACTCTAACAGAGGAGGTAATGGTCATAGCCACATAGATATAAGCCAAGGCCTTTGAACAATAGTGAAAATTCGAGTTTGAAATGCTTCTACTGGATATAGTGTAGCACACTGTTTATTACTGCCTGTCTCGGAGGATTAAAAAGACCTGTTAACATTGCACCCTTGACGTGTAAATATCACCTGTGGCATGTCTACCTCAGTTCTCCCAGGCTTTAAGAGGTAAACCACACCAGCATTTTTATCTATCCCTGTCATCACTAGCCCATTCCAATAACTGATAATGAGCATAGATAAAGTTACCACTCGAGTATGCATATCCGTCTCTGAACGTTACACACTTTAGGAATATTTGAATGTATAATATTCTTTTTACAACCCATACTTTCGCTAAGATATTTTTCTAAGTCAAGCCTTGTGAAACTGAGTTTGAGTTATTGTTGGGAGCATTATTGTTTGTGTGGAAAAGCAGATGAGTATGTCAACTGGTTCTAAAATCTGAATGGTCAGCCAAGAGGGAAAGTGTCAGTCTATTATTTCCCACGTTATAAATACATCAACTGAGGTGCACCATTGTGTATACGCGGTTTGACTAAGAGCAAGACCACATCTGGGGTCTAAAGCAATATTTCTACAGTGAATCTTCACAATGAATTGAAATTTCTCTGCTGGCACCAAGTCGATTGAGATGATCTGCACTTTGGGCCGGGATTCAACTCCTTGTTGATGAACACACAGTAGCTTCCATCCCTTAATTTGCTTGATTCCAATCAATGAATGACAATGAAATACTTTACACGTTTGTGACTGCAACATACTGCTACATCACATAATACTGCTGGTTGAAGGTTGATGTGACCTTGCTCCATCCAGATGCTTATCCCAGATGGTTTCCTTAAATAGATCCTTAGCCATTTAAAAGTGGTCTGATATATAAAAACATTTCGGGACACCTGCACGTGAACAACCATGTTGCAGCTAGCTATCTAACTCTAACTTGTGGCAGAGGGCATAGGGTCTCATTCATATTTATTTAAATCAAGAAAACAAAATGCTGAATTTTCTTTTAAGGCCATTTGGAAAACCATTTGGCCAAGATACAGGAAGCAGATGGTAGGCATTTAAAAAAATTGCTGGCAAACCCAAGACGTGAGTTCATACTGGACGTAGAATTAATTCTATAACCCCATCTGCCAAAAGAGACCTACAGGGTATGCATATGAAAAGAGAACATGTCGAAATTTGTGTTATTGGTCCATACTGAAGGTAGTATCTCCCCTCACAGTGACATGGTCAATGAATCTCCCACAATTCCACAGCACTCAATCCTTTGCAAAAAGAGTTTGGAAGAAACCAGAGAGCCATACTGGCTAGTGATTCTAGCACGTGGTAGAAGTGCGTCAGGATGAAATGATCTTTGCTAGAAATAAGGGTTTAGGGCGGAGCCATACAGGGTTTATTTAAATCAGTGAATGCAAATCTCTGTGCCTTGAATACACGATGCCGACCACTGAACCTTAGACCGGAGTCCATACTGTCCAGTGACGGCTGCATTGTGGATGCCTGATGAGGTCTACCGGTAAAGCGGGCAGCACGCTGATTGATTATAATGTTCCGTGACAGCACAATCATTTATTAGGACACACTGTTCCTTGACATTGTGGCATACATTGGCATACTTATCTGTATGCCGTTTCCAGGAGAATAAATGAGCCGCAATAAATATTTTCCTGAATGCTGTTATGCTCATAAAGTGTTTCAATAATTTTGACTAGCACCTTTTATTGCCTTTTTACAGGCAATCTGGCATTAACATTATGTGCATCAGTGGATCGTGTGATAACTCATTTATTCATACTGATGTACTGATGAGAGCAGGGAATGAGGCAAGACTCACTTATTACTACACCACCCATGAGTCACAGACCTAAAAAAACTCACAGATAACAATTTACTATTGTACATAAATATACAAGCTTGACTTTTCAACATACACTGATTTGAAAACAAGCGGACCTAATCTATATATTATATATCTCGTGTACTGTCATCATCTTTCTGTCCCTGTATCTGTCTATGTAACTTGAGGAAGGGTAAGAAGATGCAGCAGAAGAGAGTTTAGTCACAAGTAGACACGTTTTCTCTCTTTCGGGATCGTTCATTCATTTTAAAGATGAAAAGCACCGATATTCACACGGCTGATAAGAAGCTGCTTCCTCAAACACTTGTGGTCCACGGCAACTCCTGTAGTCGGGTCGGGGAATCTATGCAAGAAGCTACAACACATCTTATCATCTGTGTTTGCATTTTTGCAAGCCATACATTTTTTGTCTACATCTTCCAATGTGTTGAAATGCGACAATGTTAACTATAAGCTACCAATGAACCAAGGGGTTCGTGGAATAATGATATAGGATCCAGAGCAGAATATATGTCCTACGGTAATCCCATGTGCTGGGACTTAAAAATATCATTTTTGGTGACATTAAGGCAAAACTTTTTGACAAGATCTGCTGTTCTGAAAAAAGTAATTTTCATTTATTCCATGAACAACTGAAAAATGGTGCTATATATGGAACTTAGCAGTACAGTGTCGGTGAAGGCGCACTAATTCTGCTAAGAACTAACAAGAACATGTGCAAGGAAATCTATAGAAGAGTCTGTGACAATGTGTTCTACTATCTGACACTCGTAGGTGACTAGAGGAGACATTACATTGTGTTTGTTTAGCATTTGCAAATAGGATCACTTTATGCCGCCAGTCAGGGAATTTCAGCTCCTTGTGGCTGCTGCAAAAGCTTTCAATTTACATGGAAAGATGAGGGAAAACCTGACTACATCAGTGGCGGCATTTCACAGGGATGAAATACAGTGGGTGGATGCACAATGAGGTAGGTCATGCAATCAAGTGGATTGGCATATAACAGAGAGGTGGAGCTAGGTTCTACCTATCCATAGGAATACAAATGATAGAATAAGGGGCGTCTCCTCCACTAGGGCGGAGGAGCGTCACCCCACTACGTGTAAAAAGAAAAGAAAATGATAATAACGCAATGTTAATAACGTTACATTATTAATACTTTCATCTTCAGCAAGGAGCAAGACAGGTTAGGGCAGGGCTGGAATTGTCACAGGGAGATGGAGGAGGAGTGGCTGCTGCTGCACCAAGTGTGCATGAAGGTTTGACAGGTCGCCATGGGCCGTTCTCCACCAGGCTGTTTTATACAAGCTTGGTGGAGAACATACACAGACTCCCAATCCCCGTCTTAGTGAGCATTGGGAGCCAAGGCACTCAGACCAATCATGATGCTGCTGTCATGGTGACAGCAGCGTTGTGTTTGGCTTAGGAGAGCCTGGGTGCTGGTGGGAGCCAGGAGAACAGCGAGAACAGAGAAGAGGCTGCGGCTGGTGATCGGCGATGACAAGTTAAGTCTTCTTTTTTTTCTAAACCCCCCCTCCACTCCCGTTCCCTACCAGCTGCCACTGGATAGAATGATGTGGAGAGACTGCATATAACCAAATGCCGAATGAGTGATTCCTGTATACTGCTGTCTTCATATTTTTTTACAATAGGTCACTGCATGACAATGAGGAATATTTGAAGCACAGTGGTGGCTCCTCCGCTAAGGCGGAGGAGCGTCGCCCCACTGCTTTTTTTGCAGTGAAGCAAGGGGAAAATAAAAAGATAATAACTTGCGTTATTATCATTTTATTTTCTCGTTCTTCAGCAGCTTTGCGTGAGGGGGCAGGGGGGAGTGGTAGAACCCTCCTAAGTGCACAATGACTACTTGGCCAGCCCTCTCGGGCCACCCAAAAGAGTCTTGCGCGCATCGCATGTTCTCCATGTAGGGTCATTACAGTCTTCATGGAGAACATGCCCAGATTTCTAGTCAGCGTCTGAGCACCGAAACAGAGCACTCAGACCACTCATAACGCTGCTAATGCAGCGGTGTGATTGGCTGACTGGGAGCCTGCTTGTGCTACCGGCTGGGCACAAGCGAGGGAGGACTGCGGAGAAAAGACACAGTGACAAGCAGCGAAAAGGTAAATTTTTATTTTTAATTTTATTCTTTTATACTCGCTTCTCCCCGCGTCCTGCCCCCATCCCTCCAATCCGTTCCGGCCGCCTCTGTTGTAGCATGTGAACTGATGAAAGTTCCAATGCTGGAGAAACTTGGGGGCATATTAATAAGAACGTGCGATAACTATCTCCAAAGTAATTTATCGGCAGAAATGTTAGCACTGCCTAACCCTGATTATTATCGCTGTGATAGTGGGGAATTCACAAGCCTGTGCTACATGGTGATAATAACAGTGAATGGCGGAGAAAACAGGCGACAACAACATCGCAATGGCGATAGTTATTCCTGCGTTAGAAGGAGATAGCTGTGGATCGGCACATCAGCGCCAGAAAACTCACCTTTCTCAACCCAGGCTAAATCGCATTGCAAACATGGCCCTACACATATCAGTATGTGAGGGTTAGGATGTCAAGTGAATAACAAATGCAGGAGACATCTGGTTCATTTAACATTTGGCAGGCAGCCTGAAAGACTGCTGTGTCAACAGAGGCCCTTTCCCCGACCTCTCTACCCCTGCTCTATTGAAAGACCCTGCCAGCCAGCACCTACAAGTGATAGATGGAAATGCATTCAGGGGTGAATGCTGAGGGGTTAGCAGGTTATTAAAAAAATATGGCGGGGGGCTGGGGGTGGTGGCGGTGGGTGTTGTGACCATCATGGGTATTGGAGCTGCATGATCATTGGCTCCATGGTATCTGTGGGTCTTCAGGTGTGGCTCTTGGCTGTGCTCCCTTTCATGCTGTGGGTAGTCGTCCTGCGTAGCACCAGCAAGAGGCAGGTGTAGAATCCATGGTGCTACCACAGGTTATCCCCTGTTTTTACTTTGCAGATCTGGCAGTTCATTGTGAATGTGGTGTTGTGGTTTTCTCGTGTGTTTTTGCACAGGAAAGCCTACTCTGCATCTCATTAGTGTTAGTTGGTGGTGTCCACCGTGGAGATACTTTTTGGGGCAGTTATCGTGGGAATACTGGTGTTGTCAGCAGTTTACACCAGCTTGTGAATGGGGTGTTAAATCTATCTCCACTTTTGCTCCGTTAAGGTGGAGATAAATCGGAGTTAACTCCTTGTGAATATGCTCCTTGGTTTACAAAAATATCTCTTAGTTAAATCAGTTTGGGGTTTTGAAGGCAAACAAGAAGAGGCAATGGTTTGCTAAATTCGATTCAGCCTCAAATATAAGAAAATATGTCAAGTAAAGAAAAACTATAATGTAGGGCATGTGACAGTAATTCAATCCAAAAAAAACAAAGCGAGTTTATAAATTCCTGTAAAGAACCTAAATGTCCTCTCATTTAGTACGGAGGAACACTATTATGCATGGTGGCAGATTCCAAATTAGGTACATAATAGAACCATCTAGCTACTGTTACCAAATAATACATTTCTTATCAATCGAATTTACAGGATAGGAACCCACTTGACATTTTAAATAGCAGCAATTGAGCCTGAGGCAGTGTCTTTGATCATGTCCTTGTTTCTCCGGAACTGGACACATTTGACACTAGGCGCTGCCATTTCAACATGTGGCATTTCGCTGACCTAAAAGCCCTTGCCATCTGACAAGAAATCAAGAAGCAAATAAGTTATCCTGCCTTGAAGGTACAAAGTGACAGAGCAGAAGCAATAAAGAACCAAAAGGTAGAAAGAAAAAGGCAGCAGTGCCTCTATCGAAACGTGTGCCAGTTTTACAAATGAAGGAGGACAGCCATTTTATTGAAGTGGTTTCAGCTGATTTTATTCCATTAGACCTTATGAAAGGGTAATATGGTGGAGCAGGGCGTGCAACCACCACATATAATCAACCAGTCCTCACGCGCACTTTATTTCTCTATTTCATCAGCAAATTAAATATCCTACACAATGCTCCTCGTGATTTTTGGCAGATGTGTATATTTGGGACACCTGTAGGTGATTCACCAAGATTTGCACTGGGGCACATGTGGCATAGCACAATATATGTAATTCAGGAAGTAAAGCTGGAAGCATGAATCGACAAGCGCGTAGAATCCTTGATTGGTGCAAAAAGCATGCAGTGCTCTATCTCAATGGCATGGATTGCTTTTCCACCTGAGGATGTTTTTCTACAACAGACTCCATAGGCATCTTTCAAACACCCAAACTCATGTTGGAAAAAACCCCAAGAGACAAGGTTCTCTTCTCACTCACTGTCTGCTATTAATCCCTATAAGGGAGCAGTGCCCACACTATGCATACCGCTAGACAAGAATACTTTTTCTATGTTAATTTCCATTTTATTATATTTAGTCTGCTATTATTTATCAGAAGCTATATATTTAAATCAATATCTATATTTATTTAAATATCGAGCTATAGATTTATATTGATAACTCTATTTGGATGGCTGGCTGGCTCGATGGATGGATGGATGAGCTTTAGCACCCTATTCATAACAGGATTGTAAGCACATCCTTTATTTTCATCTCAGCCCATGTAGCATTCGGGTTTGCATATTTTTAGTAAAACTGTCCTAGTAATAGGCACCTTTAGCTCACTTTTTCCAAAGTAAAAATTAGAATAAGTTTACCTTTAGAACATGGGAATGGATTTTTTCACTATTCCACTAAATGTTTAGTGCACACCTCTTGGTTTCCACTATTTGCGTCATGAGAAATCTGAGCCATATGGGGTCCTACTGCGTGGCTATTTTTGCTTTTGGGCGGCTTCTCACTATACAATTAACCATACTTAACTACATTATGCAGTCATGCTGGCTACCTGTCAGAGCCTCCTAATTTACAAAATCCCCTCAAATATAGCTATTTGTGTAGGAACAAATTATACAATGAAGCCAATTGTTTGCCTACATAAAAGCCACTGTAGACACGTGTGTATTTTGGATGGGTATGACATAGCCCTCAGTGTCAAAAATATTTGCTTTTTCAACCTACAGGCTTGCATATGAAACGCACATTAGTCAAGCAACATCAGTATATAACTCCTCCGAGCCTGAATGTCATGAGGTTACCTTGTGGCCCATACTCAGTATTCTGTGCCTTCAAACATCTAAACTACATACATGAAAGCAATAAATTAAATGTATGGACATTTTCCCAGCGAGCCAACAGAACAGGCGGTACCAGTATAATGACTGGACTTTTTGCCATACCAGATTAAAACCATCAGAGGTTTGCAATAGTAATAGGGGCTAATTGATTTAACGGCAGACGGACGGTTTCTCTGTCAGGGAAGTAAGTAAGGGAGTAAATTACCATGTCGCCCTGATGGAGGTGTCGCTCACCAAATTAAGAACTCATTGCCAAGCTGGTGTTCATTTCTAAAGCATTGGCAGGCACCGCCACACCGACGGTTCATGTCAATTCTGTTTACAGTTTGGTGCAGGGCTCAATCAACATGACGGTGCTCTGCACCAAACTGTTCCCTTTTTTATTTTCACAAAGAAAATTGCAAAGCAGGATTTTCTTTTTGAAAAAGAAAATGCTCTCCTCGCCATGGGAGTCCTCTCACCTGGGTTTTCCTTGCAGTGACGGGCAGTGAATGCTTAGGTAGTGGAATTAGAGGTCTGCCTCCGATGACCCATACTTTGCAGGGCTGTTAGAGGAGTTTAATCATGGAAAAATCATGATGGACACCGAGTGGTCACCGCCGTGATTAAACCTACTGTCTGTCCGCATTTAAATATGGGGGGTATACCGTTATCTTAGCTGTATGTATACTCTGTCACTGTTGCGCGGTGTATACACACTGCCCAGATTTAAATCAGCTATGCATTACTTTTCCTCGAACCATGTCTCCATTGTGTTAAAAGGTATCTTTAATCGAGTATGCTTTAAACCGCCAAACAACTAATTTTTGGAGAAGCCTCTGTGCAAATATTCAATACATCAATAGACCTGAGTGTTTGCCCCTTTGAAGGCACCCACTCCATATACCTCTTCATTGGCCTCACAACAATGAGTGCACGGTTCAGAAGATGAAGGCAGTGGCATGCTATAGGTGGACAGCGAGCTAACGAAGAAGACAATATGCAGCGCAAGTCAATGGGCACAATGGAAAATCACGTCATCGGCATGTTTGAAAGCACCCACATCATTTTAAACCACACTTATTATATATACTAACCTGAAGTGTTCATGTATGTGAGTTTTCAATGCTTTCAAACCAAGCAGAGTGATCAAAATGGGAAGTACTGGATTGGAACTAATGCAGCGTTTGATGACACCAACATTTTGAGAATTAGTCACTTGTGCGTTATATATTGTGATTCTCTGGAAAGCTATCATACCTTTTCAATAAAACGTGATGCAGTTTAGAATGTTTCCAAGACAAAAATGTATTCTAATAGTTTTGGATTGAAGCAGGTACTTTGGAATTCACAATTCAATGAGTTCTGTTTGAAATGGCATGCTATGAGAGTCACACCACCAGATGTGAGCATCAAACAAGCGGACCAGGCTACACGCTTACTCAAGCATGCGGTGCACCCAAAAGGGCACCATAACATCATCGAACTTTAAAGGGCATCATCTTTGCTCTACAAGGATCTCGCACTCAAGGCATCAAGCATTCTGTGTACTCCAGAGCCACACACCTATGTACTTGATTTTATGATTTAGCGATCCATGATCGGCTCATCAGAGATGCACAGTGTGTGTTGGTTGAAGTATTGCACTCAGTCAGAGAACTGTTACATAAAATCATGCCAGTGCGGCTCCCCACCAGAGCAATTAAAGTAAGTGTTCCGCAGCCAATGGCAGGGCCTGCATTACACTTAGAGTGTTTGAGCCCCTCGGGGCCTGTATCACAGACAACCGCCATCGGCCTAAAGCCGTAAATTAAGTGTCTGTAATACAGGTTATGCACCATCAATCATACTGTTGTTGTGGGTGCAAAGTTTAGCATGAATTGAGTTGAAACAAGGAGGTGAGTGGAGAAGACTAATGTGGGTGAAACATGGGAGGTATAGTCACATGGGGTGGAGCAACAGGGCAAGTAAAACAAGTCTTGAGTGCTTCAGCTGCTTGGTTTGTGTGTGTGTGTGTGTGTGTGTGTGTGTGTGGTGTGTGTGTGATAACACACCCCAGTATAATTCTGATCCTGTCATAATGTTGGTAAACACTGGCACAGGCATGGTGTTTTTTAGTATTTTGAGGCATAGATTAAACAAGTGCCCACTCCTTTTATATGTGTGATCTGTGGCTTGAGGATGTGGCCCCATATAATGGCAGTATTTGCTTAGGAGTAGAAATACTTAGCATATTGCAGGTATCTATGGTATGATCATGCCCCCCTCTGATAAAATGCTGAATCTAGCACAATGGTGATAATTCTTAGCATTTTGTGGGAATCCATGGCTTAATGGTACTCACTGCTTGTATAATACAGGCTCCTGTAATTTGGTAATCACTGATGTATTACTAGCCCTGTCATAATGGTGGTTATTTTTTACCTAATGTATACATCCCTAGCATGAGATTGTGATAGAAGGAAAAAAGGCATATTTTATCCTGTGTGCACATGAGGAAAATGACAAATTGATGATTGCGCACCCCACATAGTTACCAAAAATGAAAGAAATATCTCAGAACAAAATAGCATTTTATGGATATTTTGAATGAAGATGCAATATTTTTACTTTGGGTAATTGATTTGGTAGCTATTGTATGGCGTTGCACTTACTTTATTTGTGCATACATATTTCAAGCTGATAGTTGAGGTATTATCAACATTTCTACTCGTGACCCTGCCCTATAAGACTGGTCGAATTTGTGATGCACATGCGATATGCAAAGCAAATTATTTGCTTATATATTGGCAATTTTGCGAACCAATTCCATAAATGTATGTGAAACTTCTTAAAGTTGACAACTGGGCTGTTACTAAACAATACACTGCAGTAGATATTACATGAATTTGTCTACACAATGTTTATGTTGTGAACTACAGAAAATATAATAGGAACACATTCCCTGACTCGATCATTCTCAATAGGTTTGATTGTTCTAGAACAATGAAAGAATAAAATATCTATTCAAAGTCTGGAGCTTTGTATTCATACTTAGCGAGAGGCACTGATAATACAAAGATGCTCATAATTATCAGCAGCAAGGGATATATGGCCATAGTGTGCACTGCATGAGGGCACACACTCACTCACTTGTAACGTGGGCGTTTGGCTGTAGGCATGGAGCTGATGGGAAGGTGATCTGCATGCAGCTCAGTAACTCAAATATCTTCTCATTTGAATACATAAATGTATCTGGTGATGTTGTAAATAAATCCTGCAACACTCATTCTCTATTCAGAATGTTAGAAAGCTTGATGATTTTGCCTCTGGAAACCCTCCCGCTGAAACTTTTTCATCAATTGTCTCATTTATGGAATCAAAACAAAGAGCTCTAATGATGTTTACAGTGAATAAAATTAAAGAATTCAAGACCAGTGTACATCATCAGAGAATTTTTCTTCACCATTCTGAAATCTTCCAACAGCGGGGTCTCCCGCCGCCCCGCAGCTACAGCTTATCGCTAGGCACATCCAAGCACCCCGAGGCTTCACTGAGCCCAAGCACGGAGCGGGATTCATACTTTTTAATTGAAAAAAACAGAGTTTGCATTGGATGTTTGCACCAGTAAGATATTAAAAACCACATGTGTGCTCAAGTGCAAATTAAATCTTGGAGTCAAATGGACTTTTGTCTGTGATTCATTGGACTTTGAAAATTCCTTCATTTTGGTTTGACATAAAAATAATTATAAAATACATTCAGACCTGTCTGTAAAGCTCTTGGATTTTTGTTCTCATTTTATTATTCCATCATACGATTTGTCTTGCTGGCTGTCTGAAGGCTATCTTACCAGGATACATGCACGTGTTAATCAACGCAGCAGTGTTTGTGTAAGCGTAATACTATGTTTATGACTCAAACCCTGTTTCATCAGAGCGCTGACAGCTCTAATTTTATTATGACTTAATGTAGCAGCATCAGGAATAGCACTCAGTACTCAAAAAAATCAAAAAAGAATACGGGGATCACTTTGAATTTGATCTTTCCTGTCCCTGAAGTTCCCTCGCCATTTCTGGTCAACACCTTTTGGAGACATATGTTCCTATGTGAGATCCACCAATTGTCAAGTTGCAGAGGCCAATCTCAGTTGTACTCTAACCCTCATATAAAACTTAGGAAATCCTCTGAGTCCTTTTACAAATAAAATGTCATAAGTTAAACAGCAAAATGAGTTCCTAAAACCAGCATTTCATTGTAGTTTACAGAGATTAGTAAGCAGCATTCTCTGAACCCGCTACAGGTTTAAGCATGCTTTAAAGATGATGCCACATATCAGAAGGTATCCTTCTGTCAAAGAAGAATTGTGGGGGGAACCGTGTAGCGTACCTTGTTCTGGCAGCTGAGATCCCATGGAGGTCACACTGGTGTTCAGCACATCGTTGACAGCAGTGTCCGAGTACAGGCCCCGCTGGACGTCATGTTCGCTGTCAGTCTGGTCACTCTCCTCATGACCGCTGTCCTTCAGACTGTTCCCCTCCAAGTCCTTGAATGTGGAACTGCTGGGTTAAGGAGAACAGTGATTTACTCTTTTGTCAAATCCAATCAGATAAAGTCTTTCTTGGTCAGGCAAATCATGTCTCATACCTCCTGCAAAACGTAAGGCTGGTCGAATTATTCTAAAAACAATCTGTTTTATAAATAGCCTGAATTAAATCACATCAAATAACAAATTCACTCGGGAACGCTCCCAGATCCACTAGTTTGTCTTAATTGTAAGATGTGGGCCTGGAAAGCTTGTTTTGCCACTAACTGAAGCATTTCTCATGATCCCCTCCCCACAAATGGAGCATAATTCATCTTTCTGTTCAGAAATCCACTGATCCCTCACGGCAGCTCACAAGAGCTGGATACCTGAGTAAATTACTGCATGCCTCAATCATATTAACATTCGTCAGTAATGCCAATATTGAATGATGCTGTAAAGGCAGTGCCCTAATGGGAGGGGTTAAAAGAAAAATCCCATTTGCAAAATGATATAGTAGTTTCAGATGCAGTCACTGTTCAGGAGTGCTGGTTGTTAGTGCTTGTTATTAATGTTTGATATTCTTATTTAAAAAGAGGGAATAAATAGATGTTAGGGATTAAGCTCTCGAAATGAACAGTCTTAATTCAATTGGGTCTTTTCGTGGAAATACTAATGTGTATGGCAAAGGTGCTGTCATTTGAAAATGTCTTAAATAATTGCCACATGGCGATCTGCTCAGTAATCACGAGACATGGTCCGTGCGTCAGTGACATAAAAAGCCCTATTCACAAAGTAATAAAATTCAGCATTTAATCATCCCATGTTACCTATGTATGACGATGGAGCTACCTATTCTTTGCCATAGTATGCTTTTTTAATCAAAGCGCATCTTCACCTATTACTTGACCTCTTAGTGATTTGGTGCAGAACTTGTCTGTGGTTGAAGTTTAGCCCAAGGTAGTATGGGGATTTATGGGAAGGTTCTCTGTCTATATGCCCTGAGCAAATGTGGCGTGGAATGAGTGGAGGGTTTACCATCTAAATAGGATTGCGACCTGCCTTCCAAACCCATGTGGAGTTGACATATGAATCAATCAATCAAAAATACTTTTATTTCATTTCATTAAAATCATAAAAAGGTGGGCGCACCACCATGTTTCATAAAAACGAGAATCAACATTTAAAAACTAGAATTTAAGAAGAGACACTAGTTGTAGGACAGTGAAGAGATAGAAGAGGATTGAAGCTGAATCGTGTCAACGGGCAATAAGTAGTTAAGAAATTAAAAGTTCTTTTGCCTCCTTTTTCCAAAAGTTTGTGACATGATGAAACCGCCCTGGGCAATTAGCCGCTAAATCATTAAAATTATTATATAATCAGTGCAATTAAATAGCTGTATACAATTATTTTCCAGCTGCTTGTGTTAAATCACTACTTTTGTCCAGTCCTTTTGCCGCTATTTTCCACATGTTTATAGCACTGCAGGACAGTTGGATAGATGTCCCTCCGAGGCATTTTATAACTGCCGCTCTGCATGTCCTTATTTGTGCATTTCTTAGTGCCTCCCGCAAGACAGTTTTCCTGATTACTATTAGTGCGGGGCAGATACATAGGGGGTGCAACAGAGAATCGTGACCCTGTCCACATAGCCGACATTCTTTGGTTGGCCATGTGTGTTTCCATTTGGGGCTCAGGTCTTTCGTGGGGTATGCCCCCAGCCTCAGCAACGTCAAGTAGTGCTTTTTGTGATATGAGAAGTGTTCAAACAGGTACTGTTGGGGTTTTAGAGTCTGGTACGATTGTTTCGCTGCCCAGACGTGATTTGATTTTGTTATGGCTGTTTTGCCGATTAGTAAGGATGTTCCTTTGATCGTATTATTCACTGCTTTTTTAAATCCGGAAAACGTTGCGATGGTCAGCCATGCATCCTCTAACTGTAGTGCCAGGAGCGAGTTTTTTAGCACTGATGTAATGGAGTTTTTTAGCCTTGTTTGGTTTTCAATCTCCACCCAACAGCGATGTGCTAAAGTGTTCTCTTCGGCTGCTCTCATCCTCCAGTAGTATTTAACTAGTGCGCCTTGTCTGGCTGGTTGCTGGTTTTTTAATCCATATTCCAGTCGGATTTGGGCTTGCAAGATATATCGGGGATTGAGAACAAGCGTTTGAATAGGGTGGATTGTGCTGTGTTTAGTGCTGTAGCATCTTTAATATTCAAAATTTCTGAGCCGTATGCGATGGAAGGTAGAAATTTATCAGCAATTACTTTGAGCAAGTGCCCTGTTGAGCAACCTGAAAGCTTTTTCTGTAGGCTTTTATAAGCAAAGAGCAGTTGTTTGGCTTTCGTGCGGCATTGGTCCAGATGTTGTGTAGGTGGCAGTCCAGTTGGAAGCCTAAGTATTTGTACGAAGACACCCTAATCAGAGAATTTTCATCTAGTTTCCAGATTAATTTACTTTTTTTACTTATAGAATGGTGTTTGTAGAAGCACATCAACTTCGTTTTTTTATGGTTGATAGTAAGTTGAACTGAAGTGACATAAGCTACAAGTTTGGAGATTAGTCACTGAAGACCTACTGGAGTTTGTGCTAATAGGACTATATCGTTTGCATATTGAAGACTTGGGGTTGGAATTTTGCCCAATCTTGGGGGGTCGGCTTGAACAAGCTGGAGGTGCTTGTCTAGGTCTGCGGTGTAAATGTTGAATAAACACGGGGCCAATACACACCCCTGTCTTAGCCCGTTGGGTGTTGCAATCTTACTGGTTATACTGCGGCCATCATGGTTGGCATATGTTTGGGTTGCCACTGTTGGGTGTATTCCAGTGGTGGAAAGTCTTGTGACCCTCCATCTAATCCTAAATCACCTTTGGAGGTGTAACCCCACTGCTTGGAGTCTCGACCAACCTGATATTGTACAAGAAATCTACTCCGACACGTAAGATCATGGACATGTCCTGAGAGCTCTCTGCTGAGTGCTCTCTGATCCAGCAATATTCTTACCAGCCCGGAAGCCTTTTTTCTGCAACAGAAGATCCACTGAGACTGGAGACACCCTCTGAACCCTCTGAGGCAAGGGGAATGCAGAACTGTCAGCAGGACAGCAGAGTGACTCCAAGAGACATTACCGTGGGACCGGTACTAGGGAGGACACTGGGAGCATGCATTTAAGGAGGGCTTGTGATGGCAGGTCTGATGTCGGATCTGTTTTACTGTGGCCTGGGTGCCCAGGGCCCAGGGAGATATCATCACCCTCTTGGCATTCAACAAGCCTAAATGACAGCTCCTACTGATCAAGAGTTAAGGCCCAGTTCCAGGAAAAGAGAACTATTGTGATTAGGGGTATAACGCCTCCCATAGCCGGCAACATGGTGAGAGCACAGGGATCGGGCTGATATCCAGAGGGGACTGGATATGCAGGTCCTGAGGTTATATGAGGTGGCTCTGAAGGTGAGGAACCACTGAGAAGGCATCTGGATGTAGAACCTGGAGGTTCTAAACCTTTAAATAATCAAAGACAGTGACTGATTATCATCCGCTTCCTGAACAACACAGACCAGGATGCAATACTTCAACAAGCCTGTCTTTTAAGCATCTTTCCAGATTATATGACCCAAGTCCAATAACAGAAAGAGATCATTTTGGCAGTGAAAGGGAACCTAAAAGCAATGTGGATCACCTATATGCTCCTGTTTCCTGTGAAACTGGAGGTTATTCATGCCGATACAAATACACTTTGTTTAAAAGCTGCAAGATATGTTTGACTGGCTTGAAATGTGCAATCCCCAAAGACCTGACCTGTTGGCCCCACAGAGGTGCATCATGAGGAGAGGATGATCCTAATCCCCACCAGGAGGGAAGGAGGAGGGGAGGCCTTGTAAAGGGAGCTGGAGGGATGAAGAAAAGACTGACTGCTACGGACCTAGATGACAGTAGCAATGAAGGGCCTGCTAAGCCGAGGCCCTCCACTCAGAACACTCCATTCAACAATCTTAATTCTGAATAGCTGATGATATTGTTTGTTACATTCACCTAATCCATCGTGCATGAGGTGCGCGATGAGAAATGGAAAGGATGGCCTTGGGCAACAAGACTAATTGGATTGTGACATTTAGGGCTGACTTGGCACTAGATACTGCTATGGTTGTTGCTCACACCAACTCTCCTTTCACATGTCCCAAGCTATGATTATGAAGTTGTGAGGGATGACAGATGCTTCAGTTTAGTGTAGCGTGAGAGGGAGTTGGCATCACTGGCTTTTGTAGTTTAGTTTGCTGTTTAGTTTGTTGTTATGTGTTTATTTTTAGCAGTGAGGCGTGGTGGATTCTGTTGACCACACTGCACACAACATTCTGATATGAGGGTATCCGAGGGTATCTGAGGGTATCCGAGGATAAGTTTAGTTCTCTCTCCTGTGATAGCCTCAATACAAAGGTCAAGAAGGGCCAATCTTTCAGCACCTCAAACGTTATGCACCACAGGTGGTCTTCCTGCAGGAGACTCACCTACTTGGTACCAATTACCTGTTTTTAGCTCGGGATGGCTATGCCTGGATCTATCACTTGGTGTTTTACTAACAACTCTTGAGGCACAGTGATCCTTATACATAAGCCGATCCCTGTCCAAGCCACAAAGGCTCAGGCTCATAACAAAATCCTGAGTAGGTTTGTGGCAGTAGTTGACTGCACAATGGGGGAGTTGCAATAGCTGTTTGTTAATGTCTATGTACCATCAACGCTAGTAGACACAACAATGAGGGCAGTCTCTGAGCTATTGCAATCATTTCTATTAGGGGTAACCATTGTGGGAGGTGACATCAACTCAGTTATGGATCCTGTCATAGACAATAGAGGTTCCACAACACACCACTGAATCTGTGTGCTAAACGAATGTGCATGGTCACTAGGACTGACAGAAATTTGACGAACCATACACCAGATGGTAAGGAATTTACATTCTAGTCACCTCAGCATAAGTCCTCCTCTAGAATAAATATAGACAGCCAGGTTACGAATCGCAACAACATCAAAGAGACAAATACTGACTGATCTCAGTCACATAACTCAAGATTTAGCCACTTATTATCACACGTTGTGTGCAGCTAGACGTCTCTCATGGATTGAGACCCATGATCCTACAATAAATGACCTAGTACTCTGATGACTCTCAAAGGCAGACAGGGACATGTTAGGCATGTTAGACTAACCCACACCAGCCGACGAGGTTATGGAAGTGATTAAATGTTGCCCCCTGAAAGGCTCCGGGCCTGAATAGCTTCCCCCTGAAATCCTTAAAAAAAATCTGCATCACACATACTTCCCTCTCTCCTAACACTTTATGAGGAGGCCTCCTGCCATATGACCTCTGAAGTGCAACAATATCAGTTATCCTTAAACCATGAGAAACCACAATGAGCTGCGCCTAATATCAATCTATTTCCCCGATCAATATAGAGGCAAACATTCTGGCTAAGGTCTTGCCCAATAGACTGGTCTTGCCCAATGCACTGGGATCAACATGGCTTCATGCCAGGCAGCAGCATACACAATTGCCTGAGGAGGGTAAATTCTGCCTTTGACCTGTCCTGGAGTTGCAGTTTCCAGAGGGTCCCGGTCTCGATGGATTTCATGTTCATGTTTGTATTGTTGGACTGAATAAACTTTTGGTCACTTTTCCTGAGATATATTCGGCTTCTCTATACTGACATTTGGGCGACGGGTAGGATTAATAGAATCCTCTGTTTTCTTTTCACTATATAAAGAGGAATGAGGCAGGAATGCCCCCCCTCATCCTTCCTACTTGCAATAACTACTATTGAGCCATTGAAGGAGTGGATTTCATTCAATGCCCAGATAGGTGACTTTAAATGGGGCACATCACAATAGGACAGAATCTTGTTATATGCAGATGACATCTGTTATACATACAAGATCCAGTATCCTCCATGCCCAGCGTGATACAGATGCTGAGGGTTTATGGGTAAGTCTCTGGACTCACAGTAAATGTGGAAAAGTGAATATACAAGCCAGTAAAAGGAGTCCACTGCAACAAGCATATTGTAGATAGCAAATGACCATTTCAAATATTGGGGAATGCACATTGCTCCAACAGGGATACAAGCATGGGAGCTTAATGTAGAGCCCCTGCTCTCCTGTGTTACACAATACCTCGAGGCATGGAGCCCCCTGCCCCTCAATGTCGTTAGCGAGGGGGCATTGTTTAAAATGATGAGGCTTCCCTGTTTGCTCTATGTGTTGCAAAATTTCCCATATACAATTCCAGAGACATATTTCTGAAGAACAGTCAACGTAGTCCTATGGACAGGCAATCAAGCTCTTTATTACATTCTAGAGGTACGTATTTTCACCATATCAATAGTAACTAATTTCTATTTGTAAAGTGCGAACATATCACCCATTAAGGGTTTCAAGGCACTGGGGGCCATCGGGGAGATTAAGTGAGCTGAGATGAGCTGCCGCCAGTCATCGAACCATGAGCCTGCACTCCGGAGTCAGCCGCTCTGGCCGCTGTGCCACAACTCTCCCTTGAAGGAGGGACTGGGACTGGCAGATGTCAGGGTATATTACCTTGTCAGTCAATTGATACCTGCGAATTATATTTATTAGTGGATCGGGACAATCTATGCATCAGTTCTGAAAATTAAATGCATTGAAGAATGTGACATACTAAGCCTACTCCACTATTCAAGCTAGACAAACGATTGAGACTCTCACAGACAAAGAAACATTATACAAGTAAAAACAGACACCTTATCAAACACATGCCAGAAAAAGGCTCTAGCAATTTAACAAACGATGAATGAGCTGGTTAAACAGCTCTAAAAATCTTTGGAACTAAACTAGTGGGAACAAATGAGGTGCATCCTGAACAGGCGATCTCGGAAAACGAAATGTTGAGCTACAGTTGTTACACTTGAAATACCTAAGAGCAGGGCCGGACTGGGAACCAAATCCGGCCCTGGCAAAGTGCTCGACCGCCCCCTCCCCCTCCTCGCGGGGGGTTGGGAGGGCCGCCGACCTCTTTGCCAGGGCCAGTTTTCGGCCGATTTTGTTACAGGGCCGATTTTGCAGCTATGCTGCAAAAACGGCCCTATAACAAAAACGGCCCCAGGGGCTCAAAACCGGCCCCCACACATGCGGCGCACCGGGGTATTGCCCGGTGCCCGCTACGGCCAGTGCGGCCCTGCCTAAGACCAGAGCTTTAAGTGGGTCGGGTCTCACCGGGTGCTGAGTACCGGCAGATTTTTTATAGGCGGCCTCGAAACAGGTATCTATTGGGCTCTGTTTTGTGCCCTGGCACAGGCAGTCCGTTTTTTTCCGGACTGCAGTGACAGCAGGCACTTCGATGTGCTGTGCTCATACTGCTCACTTCTCACCTGTGGAGACGTTACGGCCTCAGGTCATGCCAGGTGAGCCTTGTAAGGGAAGGGAAATTCTTTAAAGAGAGTCATTTTCTCTCTGGATTTCCCTTCTCTTTTTGAAACGCAGGAGTAGCAACATTGTCATTGCGCCACTAGGGTTTTAAGTGGAAGCGTTTTCGATATTATATACAAGCCGTAGTTGCTGCTTATTTATCTTATGCAACTAACAACCATTAACAAATCCAATAGTCCTGACTTGTTGTACGTATTATGTTTGTTAGTTGTTGTAAATCGGCTGGCACACTATGCTAAGCACAGATTTTAAGCCTATGTGTTTTAAGCCACGCCCTTAATTACATTGGCCACGCCCCTATGAGAGACCCCCAGTTTTTTCATCCCACTTAAAGCCCTGCCTAAAACAGTCTATAGTCTGTGTAAAATATTCTGTGTAATTTTCTCTCTTGTGTCAAAATCTACCAGTATGTGAAAATGAGTTGATCTTGGCTTTTTTTCTTGTCTTTTCTACATGTTTATATATAGACCAAAACTATTCAGAATTCGCCATTGTCTTGTAGGAGCAATGCAAATTAGTTTAAAGAAATAAAATAATAAATGAACTACATACTCAACATGGTTATGCATGGAACAATGAAATAACAAGAGGCAGAGAGTTGTGTATAAATTGCTTTAGGTTGAGTTTAAGAAAGGCAGGTCCTATTGCAAGCCTTTTATTTTGGGCGCTGGGAACAAGATGAGTGTGTCCGATGAAGTCAGAACATGTTGGAGGGAGACATGAAGGGTCAGAGAGGCCAGTAATTATGGGAATGTTTGTGGTACACCACCAGGTTGTATTGGTAGACTTTTGTGCAATAGGAAATGACGAATCTGATAACTTTCAGAACATGCAAGAAGTAAATTGACAGGAAATTGTGGGTGTTCACGTGTTGTCATTGGTAACTAGGCAACAATAACTCATGTCTCTGAAACTGGACTCGCATGAAAAGGTGGAACACTGTCTACAAGTCGTTGAATTTCAGACACATATTTTCCAGTGCACTATTATTGGGTAGAAGTTATTGGATGTTACCCTAGAAAGCAGAGCCAGGCGTTTGAAAATGATCAGCTTTGCGAGAATGCAGAGTTCATTTCAGTTCCCAACACAGATACTTTTTCAAAATTTGGGAGCGAAATTCTAAAATGTGGTGCACGGTGCATGGTAATGAGACAATTGTCCTCATACATAGGGTCTGTGGAGTCAGCACAAGCAGGCTGACAGGCAGTTGTGGTTACTGGGTCAGGTATATGTGCCCTGGGGCATGACTGCGCTGAGGGAGGGCATATTATAAAGTGACTTCCGGCACATTCCAATAATGAGCACGCATCCCCCAAGCTCGGTTTCTGCTAGTTAGTGACCGCCCAGCGGCTCAAATTGGCACTAAGGTCAGTGGTGGGTCTCATGAACGTGCAACAAGATGATTTCTGAACCGATCAGCAGGAAGGAGACACAGTAAGGAAGGGGTGAAGCATGTCAGGGGGCTATCGGCTCAGCTTAAGGTTGTTTCTGAATTAAGATGAGCAAAGAGTCTGCCTGGAAGGAGAGAACTACACACGAGCACCCTGGGGTAGAGGTGCTACATGGCCTCAATTTGCACTCATATCTGCAGATCAGAAACCAAAACTGGATCTGCTGTGATTGTCAAAGTGGACCATAAGTGTGCTCACGTTATCGATAGCTTTGAGCTTGAATGTAGGTCTTGGTGATTAGGACAATTTGAGTATTGTTATAAGAACTTGTTCAAGGGAATGTGAGAATTTCTGTAGCTGAAGGGAAGGTTTCCTCTCAGAAGAGACTGAGGGGTACACAGAGACAAGTCTTTCAGTGTTGGTTTATCAGAATGTACAAAAGCAACATAATCCCTGCTGACAGCAGTATCTTTAGATCATACCAAATGATGTATATTGCAATATGCAGAAGGTGGGAGGGTGGTGGAGCATCCATGCCTGTATCTGCCTTCGGTGCCTTGGTTTCTCTATTTAGAAGCTTCCCATTGAGTCGTCCAGATTCAAACCTGGACACATGCCTCACAACCTGCATAGGACTCCACCTGGTATGCCATTACACCCCTAGGTTTTGGGCTTTTCTGCACCTTCATTTTGGACCCTGCTGAAATCTGAGATAGCTTTCTTCAGCCGCCATATGCTTCTGTTTACATTGCTTAGTATTTACAAATCATACATTTAACAGGACGGGGCCCTAACACGTCATCAATATTCCTTCATATATAAGGAGTTCTTTTCCTGTAAAAGGTAAACTTATTTAATGTGACTCATGCATTGTAACTGACAGCCCCCATGCAGCCATGATCTCTTTTGTAATGGGCTGGAAGTACATTTTGTATCTTTTACCTAGTTTCCATGTATTATGCTACAGGGATGGTTCTGACAAGTCAAGAATACACAGGTACCAAAACGGGGACATAAAAAGTAACACTACTTTTTATAAACAAATGCAAATTCATGTCTTCTTGGCAGCAGGGCAACCCCTGAAAAATACCTAACAGTATATCAAAATAGTGTTTTAAGGTCCAGACGTCTTCCGTCAACATGTAAAGCGCTATCTAGGGCTGTTTAGTCTTTCATAAAAGGGATGAATTGATGAAGTCATATGCGGATGGGGAATCCTGCGTACGGGCATGGACGGTGTCATGAGTAATATCACTGACAATATCACATGTGATGAGATGACATCATTGATTTCATTCGTGATGTCATACACGAGATCACCAGCAGTGTAATGAGTGGGAGTTCTAGTGTATAGCTCACCACAACTGTGATACTAAAATGTTTTAGGTTTTGAATTCCAACTATACCATTCCTTCAACTGAATTTTTTTTCATTAAACTACTTAGATGGTTTTAGTACAGAACCATAATGTCCCTAGACTCATGTACTTCCCAGTTTCTTTAGTGTTTTTGGATGATACATATTGTTTGAAATAAGCAGTGTTTCTCGGGCACCCTGACTCCTGGTAACAGGATGGGTGGGCTCTTTACTTTGATCCTCTGGCAGACAGAGAATGTTCTTGTTTTTTTATTTTGATATAGTTGACAAGTGCTGAATTGGTGGCAGGGTGAAACCCAGGTGACTGTGCTGCAACAATGATTGCTATGCTCCGAGGATGATGTCTGTGTACAATGGTAGATGTACTTGGGTCAAGGAACCTGTATCCCTGAGCACCCCACTTTTATTGTCCATAATGTGCACAGTTGAAGTACAATTATTTCTATGACCTACTTGAGTTGCTTCAACAAATATAAATAGAATTTCCCTTCCATTCCCAGGCAATTGGGTTGTATGCAGGCTTCCCATCACCCGCCAAAGCACAGAAAGGGTGTCCATGCTTTCACCTAGAACAAAATATGTGCATATCTGTGGGTGGGCAAATCAAGTCTCAATGCATTCAAAGAGCGATGAAGGAGAAAGGAGTGTGGCTCACTACCAAACTGACGAATCCTCATATAGTGGTTGTATATTTGGCTAAAATGGAGCAACCCTTACACCTGCTTATCTTTGGGCATAAGGTTCATATCAGAGTTCAACCTCTTCAATAACAACCAATCATATCTATAGTTCACATGAACTATCTGTATCTTAACTTTGCTTGACTACTCATCAGTCCTCTATATTATTTCATCCGAGAAAGCTCTGCCTGCGGTAACGTGTATCCTTCTCCCTACACCTCCGCCTTCTTTCCACAGTTCTTCACAATCCAATCTTTCTCCCATCCTCTGTCCCCTCGGCTATCATTTGCTTCCCTAAGCACTTAGAGCACATGTCTCACTGCATTATATAACTAAAGGGGCAAACTTGTGGCACAGGGAGAGCAGGGTGTAGGTAGCTTCAGGATAAGAAAAGGATGCTTCAGGGGGATAGAGCAGGAATCAAGGGAGCGTGGCTTTTGCTGTTCATGGTTGAGGGTACAAAAGCATTGCTGAAACTGCAGAGCAGGTTGGGCATAGCATGACTTAGAGATTGGAGGTGAGTCTGAAGGGGGAGCATCCCTGAGAGTTTTTAGAACATTCTTTGGGATGCGCAAAGCATGAGTGAAGGAGTGCAGACTAACTGTGGATGGTGGTGGTCAGAATTTAGTCAAATAAGGTGCAAAGCTATGGGCTCATTTATGACATCGTTGTATTGTGAGCGCTCTCATTTAGTGCAGATTTTTTAAAGCACAGGTGCAAAGAGCACAGTTGCCTACATGAAAAAACTCCTCATTTTTACATTTGATACATATAAACCCCTGCCCTTTGTACCTGCAGGGAATGGTCTGCAGCCTAAACTCGTGTCTCCACTGACCACAATACATACTGCAAAGCCTGAAGCAATTGGACATGCCTTCTGGCAGTGACCCTGTCTGAAGTATTGTGGCACCTTCTACCTGACGAGGCATTAGGTGATGTTGTGCCAGTATCCACAGTACCTGCAGGCTATCCCCTGTGGATACTGCACCCAGGTGAAGGCCACAGGCAATGGTCTATGTGAAGCATGCCTCCCACACATTCACATAGTGTGTCCTGCACGCACATTAAGAAGGACATGGCGACTACCTCTCCCCACGGTACCAGCAGGGCTTGCCCTGCAACCACCCACGGCGGGCCTTCAGTCATTGCCTAAACAGACTACCACTAACCACAGTCCCTGCAAGGCAAGGTCTGCCCCTCACATATGCCATTTCTAGAGGCTATGATCACAGTATCTTGTGGTTTAACTTTATTCTCAAAAGATTCTAAACAGATATATGCCGATCCAAAAGAACTGCAGATTAGAGTAATATTGAAATTCAGGTCCAACCATGATGTAAATCTACACAGTGCTTTTTATGGTATGCTTAACAATAAATTCATTATTAGAATTTGAAAGAGAAATAATCATTTCCAAATTTCCAAATTCTTTCCCAAACACTACAAACTTTCCAAGATCAAACTTACCAGTGTGTATATATTGCTCAAACGTTTTGTGCAGAGTAGCCAAACATTATAAGTGATATAAAAACACTTTCTTTCCATGAATGATTACAGATTGCTGCTTTGCCACCACATTGAAAATTGCGAAATATTGACATTGGTAAATTATTCTATGTACAACGTAGAAGACAAAACCTATCTTTGTTGTCAAGTGTTTGGAAACGTAAAAACACAAGACTCTCATTTCACATTTCACATTCCAGATGCAAAACTCTAACAGAAGTCACAAAATTATTCAGGTAAAGGGCACAGTGCCCTGCAGGAGTCTGCACAAGGAGCAGGCAAAGGGTCCCTGGGGCTAGAACAGAATCCCACCATGCACCGCAAAATGTAAGGCCTACCAAAATCAATAGCAAATGCACTTATTTGTGGCGTGTGTTGCCAAGCAGCTGGCGCACCCACAAAAAATGGATCCCTCACACGCGAGAACAGCATCTTGGCTATTCAAAAAGACACCCATCCACCAGAAGATTCACCATGAAGGCAGAGGGTGGGGATGGGTGGCACCTACAAAAGCAATACATCACATCCGGCATGGCAGAGCCTGGCTTTGCTCAAATGAAGTGCAGCCACTTTTAGCAGAGGGCCACACTCACACAGAAAGAATATTAAGCCTTCCCCTGAATTCTGCGCCCTTCGAAGCAGGTGTACGTCACCCCCAGGATGTCTTGTAATTGACACAGACAAAAAAGGTCAGTGTCCCTTGTTTGCATGCACAATGCCTCCATGCAAATGAGGGCCGTCCCTTACTTGAATGCATCATCAGAGGATCTGGGCTAAAGCAGTCACTGTGACCGAAAGGACCAGAAGACAATTTTATTGTTTCAAACTGCGTGGCAAATGCAAATTGTGGCATAATTCAACATTTTACAACGTTGTCCCACTTTCTGCACCCCATGCCATTTCTGTAATACAGTTTGCAAGGCCTCGAGGGTGAGCTAAACAGCAATTAATGGACTTTGTAATCATTGCAATGGAATGTAATTCATACGGAGGCAACATGTGGACTGCTTTTTATAGATTTGCATTGGAGAAAGTTACAAGAATACCGGAACCTCCCCCAAAATGTTCCCTGTTTGCACTAGATGGCACCTGCAGAGACATGTCTTTAGCTGAGATGCTCGGGTGAAAGTGTAATGTCTTCTGGCGAGTCATGTTGATGCCCCAGGCGTTTACAGATTTGCTTCAGTGCAAATCCTTTTGAATGCAGCATACTATATTTCCTTTTGTGAAATTCTTTCTCGATGCTGTAAAGGATAGTTACTGTACATCTTAGCTGCTCCTAAGGCTTCTCCTAATTTGGCACAACTCTTAATGCAAACAGCAAATTGTGCTCTTGCAGGAGTCACAAACTCAGAGAAAGAACTTAGGGATCAATCTGAACAATATAAGATGTGTCATAGTTTTCTTGATAGTAAATATAAATATGCGTATTTCTTAAACACACATTTGAAAATGTGCCTCTTTTCCATGCTGGCGAACCTCTCAGGATGTTCACTGTGGTTTGGGTTCACTTCTGAGAATTACTGTGAATTTAGAAGATTGTACTTTGGACTATCAAGTACAAGAACATCGTGGCACACTAACATCAGAGCCAAACAGTGGCGTAACGAAACTCGAGGGGACCGCCCTGCAAAGTACATGGAGGGCCCCCCCTCTGGACTCACTAAGGAGCTCTTAGGCCAGGGTACTGTGCTGAGGGGACCCCTGGATCTAGAGGGCCCCCAGAACTGCGGGGGCTGCGGGGTCCTTTTTGAGTTTAAACAGAGAACTTTATTTCTGAAAAAAATGCAACCAAATGTACATAATCAAATAAAATTACTAAAAATCAGTTAACAATAATTGAGTTAATATCCTATTAATAAAAGGAAAAAAATGTAAGAGAAGTCAAATAGTTGCATTTAGAAAAAGGAATTATAATGACTGTAGAAGGAGAAGAAGAAAAAAGAAATAGAAAGATACAATAATAGCATGGTAATTATGTAGTCAATCATTGAAGAATATTGAATACTGTTAAAGAAATATGAATCTATTTAAAATGTAACAGCTGTATTAATTACTTTAAATAGGGCAAAGGCGGGAAGGGATATTATATAACAATAGATATTTAAATACATAAGAAAATAGTCAAAAACATTTCATGGAGGTTTGGGGACCTCTTCGATTCGAGGGTGGTGATTGGAAGATTTTTTGTGCAGATGTATCAAGAAAAATAGTAATGGGGACCAAATATGTTCTCTCTTCAAAAGTAAAGACATAGGTGAAACATATGCACGATCTAGTCGATGATTTTAGCAGACACTATACCACTAAGCCTGGAAGTAAAGTTGCGAAGATTGTTTCCAATTTTTTGTTATTTGTTGGAAGGCAATTGCAATTAATAAGTCAACAACATCCGTGGAATAGGAAAGGGAAAGCCAGTGATCAGAAAGGGTGCCTAGAAAAATGTCCGTAGGTGAAAATGGGAAGTGCATATGAAAGAGTATATTGATCTGAGACCATACTTTTAACCAAGATTGATGAGTCAAAGGACAAGAAAAAAGCATATGAAATAAGTCAGCAATTTGGGGAAGATGTAGAATTACATTTTTGTAAAGTCAGGTGGGTAAACATAAGTCGGTTATAAATAAAGAAAAGTGTTTGTGTCGTACCAGCCGATCTCGAAGTCTTATGAGGTTTTAACCATAATTTATCCCAAGAAGCAGTGGACCATTTTGTATTAAAGTCATGTTCCCGTTGGAGATCTATGTTAGTTTTGGGTCTCTCTACAGTAGGGGCGGTGAGGATGTTATATAAGGAGGAAGCATGAGGATGAGTACTTAGAATAGGAAGCAAAATATGGTAAGGTGTGGAAGAGGGTGATGTAGAAGATATTGAAGATAAAGAAATTGAAAGATTTTGGATCAATAATTTAAATTTAGTAGAAAAAGATTTTGGCAGTTTGTAAAGAGATTGTGCATCAGGAAAAGTGAGAAAAGCATCATTGGAATACAGTTGATGAATCCAAAGAAGTCCTTTATCTAGCCAAGATTTTCAAAAGATGGGCTTTTTATCAATTTGAAGAAGACGATCATGCCAGATGGAAGAATTAAGAAATTGGTCTTTGCAGGAGAGATGTGAGATCAGAAATAGCTGATGGTCGGTTTGATAGATAGGAGAAGCTAAAAATCGGGTTTTAGGAGTAAAAGATACGGCAAAAGAGAAAGGAGATATGAAAGAAAGTTCAATATCTTTCCATAATGGAGAGGGGTTAGATGTGGATTGGTTGAGGGAATTAGAGAATTGTCTAAGAAGAAAAGCAGTGTGATATAGCTGGAAATCTGGGAAGTTGACTCCACCTAGTGATTTAGGGCGCTTAAGCATGGTTAGGGATAGGCATGCCTTCTTTTTATTCCATAAAAACGTAGATAAAATAGAGTTAATATTCTTGAAGAAATGAGAGGAGAAACTAAGAGGAGTAGCAGAGATCAAATAGAAAATGACAGGAGCAAGCATCATTTTAATAGTGTCAAGTTTCCCCCACCAAGATAAATATAGAGGATGCCATTTAGAGATAGATAAATATAGTGTGGAAAGGACATGAGACATATTTAAGGATAAAGTTTGCTTAAAACATAAAATATTAAGGGGGAGAACTTCACATTTATCATGATTCAATTTATATCCACAAATTGAAGAAAAAGCATTTACCTCAGCAGAGAAAGCTGGGAGAGATTGTTCTGGATTAGATATATACAGCAAAATGTCATCTGCATAAACACTCATTTTAATATGAAGATTATCTTGTTGAAAACCATGTATTTTAGAATTTTGTTTAACTTTAGCAAGGAAAGGTTCTAGAGCGAGAATAAATAGAAGAGGAGAAAGGGGAAATCCCAGTTGCACTCCTCTCTTTAACAGAAAGGAGGTAGAAAAAGACCCATTAGCAAATATAGAGGCTTTGGGTAACGTATATAATAAGGAGATATAAGAAATAAACTTGGGACCAAAGCCAAACCAAGTGTGGAAAATGAAAGACCAGTCCATATGGTCAAAGGCTTTCTCTGAGTCAAGAGAAATAGCTGCAAGCGAAGTAGAATATTTATTGTATTTATGTAATAAGTTCAAGAAAGTTCTGGTGTTTTCTGCAATATTTCGACCTTTAATGAAGTCAGATTGTTCTTTACAAATAAGGGATTGTAAAAGAGATTCTGGACGAAGAGCAAGAATTTTGGAAAATATTTTGCAATCTGAGTTACCTAATGAAATTAGTCTGTAATTTTTTACAAAGATGAGGATCCCTTCCTTCTTAAGGAATGAAGCATATAAGGGCATCTTGAAAGGAACCACTGGAAGCATTAGAGGAAATAAAGTGTGAGAACAAAGAAAGAAGATAAGGAAGTAGGGATTTAGAGATATTAGAGTAATATTCGACAGGGAAACCATCTGGGCTAGGGGCTTTCCCTATTTTTAAAAGCTTTAATGCCTGAGAAATATCTTTTGTCTAAATATCACGCTCCAGTGGTGAGAAATCTATATCTAATGGGAATTGCTTTTCTATTGAGGTAAGATAATTTTGTATGTGTATGGGATCAGGGACAAATTCAGGGGTATACAGAGAGGTATAGTATTTTTTAAATTCTTCCAAAATATCTAAATTTTTAGTTACAGGAGAGGAATTAGAGTAGTTTAAAACATAATCAATATTAGTACATTCCTTCTTGATTTTAAGATAGGAGGCAAGTAGTTTGCCTGCTTTATTTTGTCCACCATAGTAACGAGCACTTCCTCGAAGGAGATAAGCAGAAGCATTTTCTGTTGATAACTTATTACATTTAAATTTCTCCTTAAAAGGTTATTAAGATCAGCCTGGGAGTTAGTTACTTTGTAGATTGACTCTAGTATTTTAATACTGCGTGGCCATTTTGCTACGCCACTGCAGCCAAAATATCAGAAGGTAAGTGAGTTATACTCTAGCAACAATTACAGCATCTGGTTGCTATCTCCACTGGATTCTAAAGTATGGACTCCAGGGGCCAAGAGCAGGAAGTTGATGATAGAGGAGAACTTCAGAGATTGTTATACAGGACTTAATAAACCTGTTTCACTTTTCTTCGTGTATCCTGGTGATTTAAAAAGTGCGCACTCTTTAGGAAATGCTGCTTAGGAAACTGAATTTGTGTTATACATCCAGAGCACACCGCATTTTAATTAGTAGTATAAAAGGCATAATAGGAATACACAGGTCATCTGTCTGCTGTTTCACAATGTGTCTATGAATCTGAGCTAGATTATAAACCTTTGGACTATAGATTGACACTAATTGCCACAGACAGGGACTAGAAAAGTTGTCACGAGGCTTTAGAATACTGTCTTCTAGCAAAAGCTAAATTATACCTTAGCTGCCAGAGGGAAACCCTTTACGCCACTTGAGCATTTTCTCTAATATAGTATAGGGGCCTCGTTTTGTATGAAAAAAACAACCCATTTGATATAAAGTGAAGCCTACATTTGGGGAGCAGGAAGTGCCAGAAAAAGTAGGCCTGAGGGATTCTGTTCCTGTAAAATTAGAAACATGTGAACATTGGCAGAAACTTTAAGTACATCATTAAAACTGATAGAAATAGTGTTCCTAGTCTATCTTCATGAAGTAATTCACAGTGAACAATATTCTAAAATTGAAATGGGCTTGTTCATCGATCCGCAAAACAGGTTTTTAGGATAACCATATATAGTCACAAAAAACATATAGAATTGTAGATGGGTAAACTTGAATAACAGCCATGTTATTCACAGAGAGTTTCTGAATAACATCTAATAAATGAGAGCAAAGCCCTACTATTGACTTTTATCTTATCTGCAATTTTATGTGGTGTATTTCTCTAATCAAAATCTGCCGCACACATACAGTGGCATAGTAGTAATGAGGAGTGCCATATACAAAATAAATATTTTTTAAATTCAAAACTGGCTTCCTGCTGCCACTTTCACCACCCTGTACATACCCTCTCCCTTCCCTAAATAAAAATAAAAATGGACACCTGGCCTTTTGAAAGCTTTGCACAACCATGATCCTTGAACTGCAACAAAATTATGAGGTCTCTTACCATCCACCCTCACCACCCTCACCACCCTCTGCGCACTCCCACACCTTCCCAGATGAAAGGCACTCTTGACGACAGTGACGTCTGCTTGCCTGCATGGCTGCACATCTCCTCTCACTGTGGCGATGCAGAGACCCATGCTGACAGAGGTGAAGGTGGTCTGTGGATGCAAAGTGCCACCCACATTCAGGGCCGGACTGCCGTGCGGGCATTTCCCTGGGAGGCTGGAAGGGTGGGGGCCAGTTTTGGCACAGTGGGGGATGATTTTGTTGCTGGGGGCCAGTTTCACAGCAGTGCTGCAATATTGGCCGCCGACTTACCCCCTCCTCCTTTCCCTGGGGGGCCGGTCCGATATAGCTGCCAGGGCTGATTTGTGTTCCCAGTCCGGCCCGGCCCACATTCTCCTATTACTATCGGGTCTGTGGAGGCTCTGGGGTCCCGGGTGAGGCAGTGGAATGAAGGGGAGGTGAGCCCTTCCCCGAGTGATGTCACTACAGTGGTTAACCCATTTAATATTAACCACTGTTGTGATGTCACTCCAGTAAATAACCAGTTTCTGACACAGTTGATCATGCTAAAGGCTTTATATGGTAGCCACGTACAACATTAATAATTATCTATTGCAAAGATGATTATCTTCATTTTTTAAGGTGTTTCTGAAAATCTGACTGCGCTTTACTATTTGCTGATAAGACAGGCCCAGATGCAATTTGAAAACTGTTCAATTGGTGAGTTGTATTTTTTCAAACAAACAAGTTCCTTTATGGTTCATTCAAGTGCCAGTCGCATAGTATGTTTCACTTTACTCAGCGGATATCTCAAAAGCCAGGAATCAGACAGGTTCATTTCTTTCTATGCATCGTGCAACAATCAGTTGCTGAGCATTAAGGCCATGGTGACTGCACATATAAAATGTTGTGACACAATAGAGCGGTGTTTGTATAGGTTTTCTTCCATGATTTATGACCCCCTGCTCAGTTTTGAAAACACGGATTGCCTCTGGTTTGATGGAAGGCACCTCCCTTGGACATGGCACGCTCTTAATTGACCCTGTAGCTCGGGTTCAGTGATGTGCACCCCTGCTATGCATATTAATAAAGGAATGTCTGTGATTCAAGATACTTTGAGTAAGTGTGTTTGTGACAGCACACTTGTCTTTACACATGAAGCTGACTAAGGTGCGGTTTGCTGTAATGCGTTAAATTCCGCCGTGGGAAACATTTGGCAAAGATTGCATCCATCCCACGCATAGAAAAATATCCAAACGCCCGGGGTCCGCTGGAATATTGCACCGCAGAGACAAGCAGAATCTAAAACAACAACCATCAGCCTGGCATCCTTGGGCAATCTGCGAGCAAAGCTCTGTCTGGGTTTCTGTACGTGGGAACGGGTGCAATATTTAAAGCAAGTAAAGCAATCAAACCCACAACAAAAACCTGTTAGTCGTGCCCAAGAGCAGCGTCCAAAAGTTCCTCCACAACACACATGCCACTGTGGCAGCTTGTACAGCCACAGCAAGGTGGACATTACACAAGATTGTGACCCGTGTACTAATCTGTCACTGCTTGGTAAATAGTCCTGCAGTAAGCAGGGGCTTCCATACATCTGGTTATCCGTAATCCAGCTACCATTTCCGTCACTCTCATGAAAGGGGTAGGGGTCACAGCAGCACAGTATGATCCCATAGTGACACTGGTCCAGATGGTGTCCAACAGGGTCGAAACACTTTTGGGGTGGCTTGTGTTTCCACTCAGAGTAGTTGCCGCATTGCAGTTCATACCACAATGTTTGAGGCAGGAGCAGGGCTCATATATACGTGATTGGTTCCCTTCTTTTGAGGTACAGAAAATCTAATCACTGCGGGTTCAATTAATTCAACCATTTCCATCCATCACTTTTTAATGCGTAGATAACCCAGGAGGAATACCTAATCTGGTTCTTAAAGATTGATTGCAAAATGTCTGACACCCTTGGGCATGATTTCTAATAGACTGGCAGTTATGGATTGTCTGTTGTTACTTTGCATTTTGTACCACAGATTCTACTGTATTTGAAACGTATCTATCTACATTTTCATGAACAGCTTAATCATGCTTTTCCATTCATTTGCTGACGAGGCCAAACTTTACTTTAAAGGTTACTGGAGCTCACAGTTTCGGCTCTACCGGATCCCGTCTGCGCTCCTCCCCCACTGACCTTCATTGGATCTGAACTGGTCAACTCAGCATGCAGGACACGATAAAAGGTCAAGGCTGCCCCCTCTGCCCATAGTAACAAATCCTCCATGTTGTTCACTCAAGCGTACGCGTGCACGCAGTCATGTTACACTCACTCGTACGTCACGGAACGCTAGCATGCCATTCAATCCTAACGCATCCCCCTGACTCTGCTCATGGTTGCAGAGGGCAGTTCAGTTTCAGTTCAGTTTTCTGCCACTCTGCAGTGTGTCTAGTTGCAGGACTCTCTGGTACCGTTATGCGCCTTTTGATAGATTGATCAGGCATTTCTCTCCTGCCAAATTTAGTCTCAAACACGTAGCGCAACAGCCTTTTATTAACTTGGTCGATCTAGGAAAGCACTTTTCCTATAGTGTATAACAAAATAATTGTAACTTGTATAGTACACAGTGCTTCAGGCTGAAGTACCAAACTGGCATTTCTAGACACTGCGCTGTGCATAACAGACACTAATACCTCCCAATTTACTGTTTCTGAAGAAAAGAATCCTTAGCTTGGCTTACCAGATTTGAAATGTGACCTGTGGATCAAAGCAGAGGTCAGTGGCAGGCACTAACATTCTGAGCCAGCCTGCTAATGAACTTAGGAGCCATTTTTTCAGTTAACTCGCTGAACCATCTCGCCATCAGCCCATTCAATCAACATTTGAAAGAGTAAGCTTGTGTTTTGACAACTGTTTATACTTTGGCATATGTCGATATCTGGTAGCTAAAGGAAGGCACTGTGTCACGTTTTCATTGTTTGTGGCCTTTCCGTCTGTGTTTTGCCTTTCTTACTGCTTTGGTTTTTTACTTGCTTGTGTATATTGCCACAGACATCACCCAGTGGAGGCTTTCAATATTTATGCTACAAATCTAAAAAGAAATTCAATGAATTTGTTAATTTCTAAGAAGGCAAAACATGCTTAAAATGTGATTTTAATTTTCTTTAAAGAAAGGGATATCCTAAAGACTTTATGGCAGTAGAAAACTTTTTAATAAAAGAGAAGCAAATAATCTACTTACAATATCAGCAGCTTTACTGCCATATTTCAAACAGAAGACTTTAAATAAATAAAAAAGAACACTTAAAAAGGATACTTCTTTGTATGAAATCAATTCATGAGTCAATCGCACTAACAAATTAAAGAGCCAGCCCCAGTTTGTGCTTGTCAATACATGCACTGTGCACACTTAGCACAGACTTGGGTCATGTGTCCGATCAGCATGGAGTCAGTGCCAGCCCTGTACAAACCCCTGAAACCGGTCCTAGGATGCTTGTTTCCAGTCCAAGGAAGACCTGGCCTGGCAGATCTGGGTGGACTGTTACCATTGGGCGCAGGGTGAAGTCTGATTTGCATATGGCTTGGTCCAAACTGGAATGACATGGTGAGCGAAAATACGATGGATTTAGGCCAAGATCTCTGTACTGGGGTGAATGTATGACATTTTTCTGCATTCTCTCCATCGATTGTTCTCTTTGCATTTGTCACCCCGAGGGGGGCGGGTATGCCCAGACATGGGTCCCGTGCTCTCCATGGCACTGGAGTCAAGCTATCCTGGCTGATGAGTGGTGAAATCCCGAAGCAGGTCCTAGGATGCTTTTTTCCACTCCAGGAAGGACCTGGCATGGCAGTTCGGGCTGGACTGTTCTCAATGGGCGCAGGGTCAAGACTGATTTGCATATGGCTGGGTCCAAACTGGAATGGCATGGTGAGCAAACAAAACAATGGATTTAGGCCCAGATCTATGTACTGGGGTGAAAGTATGACATTGTTCTGCAATCTGTCCATCAATTGTTCATTTTGCATTTGCCACCCCGAGTGGGACGAGTATGCCCAGACGTGGGGGTCCTGTTCTCCACACTGGAGTCAAGCTATCCTGGCTGATGAGGGGTGAAACCCCGAAACCGGTCCTAGGATGCCTGTTTCCAGTCCAGGGAGGACCTGGCCTGGCAGTTCGGGCTGGACTGTTCCCATTGGGCGCAGGGCCAGGATTGATTTGCATATGGCTGGGTCCAAACTGGAATGGCATGGTGAGCAAAAAAATGATGGATTTAGGCCCAGATCTCTGAACTGGTGTGAATGTGTGACATTGTTCTGCATTCTGTCCATTAATTGTTCTTTTAGCTCTGTAGAGAGCACATCCGGGAAAGGAGAGCCATGGATTAAACTACTGTTCTTGGCCTCCTACATCGCATGTAGGGTGACACCTTAAGCAAGCAGCGGCTTAGTGCAGACGTCCCTTGCCAGGCTGCGCACCCCTTCTCCCCCTGCTTTGTCCCCTCGTTGGACTGTGGGAGCACTCATGAATGGAGATACAGGCAAGTCCCCTACAGTTAAGTCACTTCTGGGGCAGGGCAGTGCCCCCTTTAAATACATCACAACTCCCTCAGTCTTCATTCTTTTGGGGTGATCCTGTTCAGCGAGGTTACAGTGCGATAAGCAGAGGGAGCATTGGATCCTTGCTCATGGGATGAAGTGGCCGACAAGGGCATAATTTCATTCTCAATGTCCACCTCTTCTTGATGATTTCATTGGCTTGGCTGAGTGTGTGGTTTGTTCCTGCGCTCGCCTGCTGGGAGGAAGGGCATCGCTTAATTTCGCCACATATGTTGTCTATTGTTTCTTATTTTTGCCTCTGCTCTCCTGCTGCTTTTTGTGTTACAGCCCTGGTAGAGGGATCAGACTACTGTTTTGTGCATATCAGCAGGATTCCAAAACATGGCCCATAGCAGAATATAGTCACCTAGCCAGTGCTGAAAATCTTTCACCTATTTCGAACATATAGTCACACTGTACACTGCAAATATATATGACCACAATGTGGCTTCTTGGGCATCACAAAGGGAGCATGTCCCCAATGCTTGTAAGTAACAAGCAAATATAACAATTCTTTAACACCCTGTATATGATCAATTAGTAAAGCCACAGAAATCCAAGCACCACTGTTCACAGTCACTTACAAGTGGACATCAATCTTCTGGGTATGGTGTTAAGCGTTCTATAGCCATCACTTCAGCCAGCAGTAGCGACCACAACACTGTGTGACTCCTCTTCCTCCAAGGGACAGTGTTTGGAAATGTATCTGACTTGTGCTGAGCGAACAAAAGAACAGGCCGGATGCCCCAGGTAGAATTGTTGGGAGTGATAATATGGCACTGCAATGTGCCGCGTCACCATTTCGCAGGTTCATCAATATATAAGAGCCATGCTAGTTTACGCCAGTCTGACACCAAAAGTACCTTCTACCCTTGTCTACACCAGATAGCTTCACTCAGTGATTGGCCAATCTGAGGATTTGATGCGCAGCGCAGCATTTTTCTGCACAGCTGAACCGCGTCCTTGTTAGCTCCAGATCATACTGTGCTGCCCACCCTCCAGGCTGTTTGCTGCTCCTGAAATAACTGCTTGTGGGAAAAGCCTGTCTTTGGACCAAAAGTGTAAAGGAAGAGTTCCACCTAAATGAGTGTCCCAGTCCATAGTTAAGCTGAGCCGTTTTAATGAGGATAAATGCACCACTGGATTCTTTCAAACGCAAACACGTGCTTTATTAAAGGGCATCTGGAAGGAAGTGTAAACGAGGGCAGTGGAAGTCAAATGCTTCTGTGAGACCGCATTATTCGTGGACTGAACATCGCCTGACAAAAATATTTTGTACCAGATAGAACTTACAAAAGTGCCACAACTTTGTGCAGTTAGTGAAAGGAAATCTACACCCTATGGCATGACACTGCTGTCAGCAATATTTAGGAGACGATAGTTACGTTATTCGATATTTATGTCTACGACATTCTGACATGTAGCTGCTCTCTGGTTGCTGTCTGCAACCGTGATGTTAGGAATAGAGGCTTCAGGTGTGCTTAAGACACTTCGGGGCATATTTACAAGCCCCTTGCGCCACTTTTGCGTCACTTTTCCCATGTTAAAAGTGACGCAAAAGTGGCGCAAGGGGCTTGTAAATAAGCCCCTTCGTGTCCCCATGAGTAGAACACTGGTGCACCTTCTGAGTTGTTGAAAGTTTTCTGTCAGGCTCAGCTTCAGTTCTTCCTGTGTCCCATGGCTTGCACATCTCCATGCGCATGGGCAGCGTCTTTACGCCGCCTAACCCCAAGGCCGCACAACCAAGGGCACTGCACTTGTTGCAAAGCTTGGGATGATCACACGCGCTCAGGCTGTGAACAGAAGGAACCCCGAAGGAGGGAAGAATACACAAACGAGCCACTGTGTCTGGGGGCGGCGGGAAGGAGCAGCCGCGCCTCCCTGCAGCTTCCCATGACTCGGGACTCGGCGGGCGAAGGTCGAATACAAAACTAAGCCACAGATCTGCTTTGGGCTAATTTGGGGATTTGTCAAAGAGGATCTACAAGGGAAACCATGAATAGGGATGGGGACCAAAATCCTATTTTACATTACACAGATTATCGCTGAGACGCCTGTCTCTTTTGATGTACGACCACACAAGGATCAGCGAATCTTTGAACGCAAAGGCTCTTCCTTATGCTACGCTGAAGTTCAAAACACGTAAGGGAGGCATCCCGGTGTATCTAGAAAAAAATAACTATTTAAAAGTATTAACAAAGAATGGTTTACACGATTACTGGAGCTCGATTTCTGTAAATGGCTGCTTAAAAAGATCAGTTTGGATGCAGTGTAGATAGCGAGTAAGCATTGTTTACATCAACATCTGGATGCTCATCAGAGTTATTAAATGGAAGGTACTTCATGACTGTTAAAAGGTGAGTAAATGTACTTGTCTATTGAAATGTTATGCTATCTTCTATTATTTTATGTTAATGGCAATTATAAACTGCAGGACGGATAACCCCCGAAATGGTCTCTCGGCGCTGTGGCAAATAAACAGGAGAAATATGTTTAGAGAAAGAGTCAGAAGAGCCAGGTTTTGAGCAACTTCTTAAAGCTGGCAAAATCAGGGCAGGACCGAATGTGTAAAGACTGACTGTTCCAGTGGTGGGGAGCAAGATAAGAAGTAAGTCTTGCAAAATGTTCAATGTTGCATTATCACCCTGAATAGTGTGGGAATAAGAGTGTAATAGTCTGATTCTGGAAACCCTCATGAGCAATGGGATCATTTCAGTAGCTAGCAGTAGCATTCCTCATCAGGATTACAGCACTTCAAATAGGACTGTAAGTGGATTGCTCTCCAGTCCTGCAATACTATCAATAGTACATTGTCTATATGTAACAGTATGGCAGTAATAGGTTTAATAAGAAGATACTGACAGCGCTTATGAGGAATGTGATACTCTTTGTAACTAGCAGTGGCACTCCTGATCGGGACTTACTTACCTATGCCTACTACCCCTCCTGGAGTATAGGCAATTGATCAGGACTCTCCAGCCATCTCTGCCCTAACCTTTTCTTTCAATCTGACTTCAGTTGTAACCCATCTCCTTGCAGTCAGCCTCAAGGCCACGGTGCCAACTGTTTCTTGGCCTTTTTCTTTTCCTTTTCCTGTCAGGGTTTGCCTGGGGGTATTTGATACTCGCTTGTGGAGGGTGTGATCTATCCAGCACCTGCATCTTTTCAGGATTTCTTTATAAGCATGAAGGAGGGAAGTCTACTGCCATAGGTCATTGTTGCTGATAGTGTTTGGCCAGTGGATTTGGATTTTCCTCATACAAGTGTTGATGAAGGTCTGGACTTTGTTGGTGGTGGTTGTTCTACAAATTTCTGCTTCATTCAGAAGCTCTGATTTTACATCAGTGTTAAAAAGTATGATCTTGATATGCAGTTTTAGGTCCTTGGAGCTCTAGATCTTGTTTAGCTGAATGTAAGTAACCCCGGCTTTGCTGATTCTTGCCTTGATGTTGATATCTGTGCCACCGTGCTTGTCTATGATAGTGCCTGGTAGGTGAAGGCCTCAGCCACTTTCGCCTGCCAGAGTGACTGCATTACAGCTGACTGTGTTAGCTTTCAGAATCGTGTTTTTTCCCCTATGGATGTTGAGGCCAAGTTGTGCTGATGTGGCAGCCACATTGTTGGTCTTCTCTTGAATCTGCCAATGGGTATTGGAGAGTAGGGCCAGGCTGCCTGCAGAGTCCAGGTCGTCAAGCTGTGTCCAAGATGTCCATTGGATCCCATTTCATCTCCTTGCTGCGGATGTCATCATGGTCCTGTTCATGGCCAACAGTGAGAGAAAAGGAGAGAGAATACCACCCTGGCTGACTCTGGTCCTCATTTTGAAGGCTTCAGTAAGTTATCCTCCATGGACTATGTTGCATGTCATTCCCTTGTAAGAGTTATTGATGACTCTTACGAGTTTATCTGGCACACCATAGTGGTAGAGGAGTTTCCAAAGGGTCTCTCTGCCCCTGCTGTTGAATGCCTTCTCATAGTTGCTG
Organism: Triturus cristatus; assembly: GCF_964204655.1. Lineage (NCBI taxonomy): Eukaryota > Metazoa > Chordata > Amphibia > Caudata > Salamandridae > Triturus > Triturus cristatus. The sequence continues at coordinate 689,002,781 of NC_140588.1, forward strand.
AAATTAACGTGGGGGGGAGTTCTATCCCATCGATTGCTCAATTATGATGTGAAGTGTTGCAGTCTGGTCTGTGCAGGGTCTATCTTTGTGGAAGCTGGCTTGCTGGTTTTGTATCTGAGCCTTGACTTGTTCCTTCATTCTGTTCACTTTGCCCGAGGTTGATAGAAGAGTTTTCCCTTTCTAGTTTGTGCAGTTACTCAGGTTACCTTTCTTGGAGATCTTTATGAGATATCCCTCCTCCTAGTATATTGCCACCCTTTTCTTTTCCGAGATTCTTCTAAACATGGGGTAGAACATGTCTACTGATATTTCAATGTCTGCTTTCAGTGGCTTTGGAGGAATGTTATCAGGTCATGCTGCCTTGGTTAGTCTGCTGCAGTTGATTAACAAGTCATTGTCTGCTGGCTGTATGTCTGGTGGAGACTGTGGCACTGGCTGGTTCAGCAGTTCTTCAAAGTGCTCCACCCATCTTCATTGTTGGCCTTCGTTATCCATGATCTTCTGCCCAGCGTTGTCTTTAGCAGGCCTTTTTGGCTTGCTGTACCTTCTGGAAAGATTCTTTGTTATGTCATAGAGTTCTTTCAAGTTCCCATGACTTGCTGCTTCCTGGGCTTCTCTGACAAGACCATCAATGAATCTTTGCTCGTCTGCTCTTAAGCTTCTCTTTGTTTCCTTGTTAGTTTTGGCATATTTCCCTTGAGCTTTCTCTTTTTGTGATCTTGTTTGGCTGGTGTTGATATCAGCTTTCTTTTCCTTTCTATCTTGGATTTTGCGGATACTATTGGTGGAGATCCATTCTTTACCCTGGTGTTTCTTGGGACCCAGTATCTCCTGGCATGTTGATGTCACTGTTTCTTTGATCTTCTTTCATTGACTTTTACTGGGTCTCTGTCATATTCTAGTTCTTGCAGGACTTGAGACTTGTAACTGAGAGTGACTGAGTATTCACTCTTTCTGTGCATCTTTGAAAAGGGTGGTGTTATATCACTCTAGTTGGTTTGTCGTTTCCAACCATGCTTTCTTTGTCTTTATTTTTAGCTTCGGCACAAGTTGATAGTCTGAGGCCATGTCCATTTCTATCAACACTCTCACATCCTGCAGGGACCTCGGATCTTCTTGGAAATGCAAATATGGTCGATCTGATTCTCTGTTGAATGGTGTGGTGACACCCACATTGCTTGTGTATTCTTTTGTGTGAGAATACACTACCGCCTATCACCAGACTGTTCAGGGCACAGAGCTCTGTGAGCCTTTCACCATTCTCATTCATATTACCAAGGTCATGGTTGCCCATGACTTCTTTGTAGCCAGTGTTGCCACTTCCAATCTTGGCATTGAGGTCCCCCATCAGTATGGCGATGTCTCTCTCAAGACATTTCTTCAGGATGGACTGGAGTCTGTTATAAAACAATTATTTTTCCTCTTCTTTGCTGTCATTTGTAGGTGCATAGCACTGGATAACATTCATGTTAATCATCTTTCTTTTTGTTTGTGTGTAAGGTCGCTATGAATGTTCTAGTACTGTGGGCTTCCCATCCAATCAGAGCTCTATTGGCTGCTGGCATTAGCATCAGTGCTACTCCCTGAGAATGTGGGCCATACTCTTCCTTCTGTCCAGAACACAGCAGCATTCCTCCTGCAGCCATTCTTTTCGGTCTGGACTGTGCCATTCTGGTCTCCCTAATGCCAAGCAGGACAGGTTGTATTTTTTCATCTCCGCTGCCATTTGGGCTGTCCTGTCTGTCTTGGTCCTCACATTCAATGTCCTGGAGGTGATGGTCTTGATCAAAAGCAGGTGGTTCAGATTAGTGGCTTCCAGTGATTTCTGGCATTCTCTGTGAAGGTGATTCCTCTCTCCCCAAGGCCAGGATGCCTTTTTGTTGATGTTTCTATAGCTAGGATTCTTTTACACGGTGGGGTAGCTAGCCGAACACATAGCCCTCCTCCTTTCACAGCTGGGCTTGGGACCGGCCAAGGCAGATCAGGACTGCAGCACTTTAAATAGTACTATACAAGTATTCCTTTGCAGTCTTGTAAAGCTTTCAATGGACATTATCAATAATGAATAATGTGGGAATAAGAGTTTAATAGGCCGATACTGGCTATCCTCATAATCAATGTGATCATTTCAGTTGCTAGCAGTAGCATCCCTCATCAGGATTGCAGCACTTTAAATAGGACCGTACAAATTTTGCTCTGTGTCCTGCAATATTATCAATAGTATATTATCAGTAATTAACAGTGTGGCAGTAATAGGTTCAGCAGGAAGATAGTGGTACTCCTATGGGGAATATGATACCTTCAGTAGCTAGCAATGGCCAGGACTGCAGCATTTTAATAGTACTGTAAAAGTTTTGCTCTGCAGTCCAGTAATAATTTCAATCGTTCATTAACAGTACATACTAGCATGAATATAACAATTTCAATAGAACCCTAGAGGCATTCCATATAAGTAACGTATTGATTGCAGGTGACACTTAGAAGGGCAGAAACGATTCTAATAGTACTTGCACAATTTAACCAGATGGCAATTCTTTAAAGAGGCTGTAAAAGACCTTTGTCAGCAGTACTGTAATACCTGTGATAGGGCCAAATGAATACATCTCAGCAGGACTGCAACACTAGCTATATGGCAGTGCTAAGATTTGTCTGTAAGAGTTGTTTACAGGGAACAGTTTTGGCATTTTAGTGGACGATGTGAAATAGCAAACATATGCTATTGGTGGACTTAACTCGCGTAATTTGCTCTAGTATAATCAGGCAACATTATGGCAAAATTATGCAAGATTATACAAATAACGGGAGGAGCTAAACCTGTGGTTTAATGCAATTGTTTTAGCACAAAATGCAACCTAGCATCCAAAATGAACCCAACGATGCATTTTGTACTAAGAAAAATGTGATAAAAGCAACAGAACATGACCAGCAACAGCCAGAAGCTGCTCACACTCTAGTTCTGTTCTCTTGAGGTAGGCATTTGTGACCCAAATTACTCTAAATTACACAAGCTGGCTTATTTGAGTAATTTTGGGTAATTTCATGTCACAAGAGTAAAGCAAATTTATTGAAATTACTCAGATTATTCCACCACATTTATAATTTTGGCCAGGCCTAATATTTGCTTATGGCGGACTCATATAAAGGACATTTGAAAGAACTTGCCTAACATGTTTTAACTAATAGAAGTGCAATTTCTTTGGAATGTCATATGTTAGTTCACATGACACTGTTTGACACAATAAAAGCTGTGTGATGGATTATAAAAATACCGTGCACATGGAAAATTTGGGACTTACAATGATACCTCAAATACTTTTAGTATGAAGTGGGGGAAAGGCAGCGTAAAATGTAGGGACATATTCATCAATAATAAAAGGTGGAATCGACCAAGGCATTTTCTTATATAGGCATTTTATTTTACCAGAAAGGGGCAGTTGAAGCTAGGAAGTTATTATTCATGAAAGCTATGGCTGCCCTAGCTAATTTTGCAAGGAAACTAGGCAGAAGACCTTCTGTTGAGTTGTTGCATATATATCAGGTAAAATGTGTTACTACGGCTACATATGGTGTAGGTGTGACCCTAAACCCATACAACTGGTTGAGAACGCCTTTTCCTTCTGGCTGTTCCAGGCAGCACTTCTACCTATATATGCCATTTTGAACTAGGGATACCATATATCTGAGACCTAATAGAAGCCCAACTGTCCTTTAGTGGCACAGGATCTGGACTTCTACTAAAACTACTTTTAATCGTGATATTATAAAAGACATCCTTAAGCTACAGCTGGTACTGGATATCCCATGGCTAAAATACATAAAAGATTTTATGAACGATCTCGGGCATCCTGAATATTACGATGACCCAGGTTCTGTAATTTCTATCTCCAGAAAAGATCTTAAAAGATATTGCATGACGTTCCTGGACACACATAGATTTGCAGTTGAGGTATTAAGACCATCGATACAGTCCAACCAAATGATATTGACCACTTATGGTATTCAGCCGTACCTAAAAATGACATGAAGTGGGTATGAAAGACATGTACTGACCCGTTTTAGATTTGGGATCGTTCATCATTTAATAAGTTTACCCACAATAAACAATTGGTCCAAAACATTGTTTAATTGCCTATGTGATGACCTGTCCTAGCAATCAACAATACATGTAGTTTTATTTTGTAAATTATATGAAGTGCAAAGAAGGAGATGGATTTTACCAGTTTTAAGGTTGTTTGGGTCTGAGACAATGCCATCGGACATTTTTATTATTTCAATTTTTTAGAGAATTATTGTTTTATAAGGTCAATTACATCCTTTTTAAAAAGTGTAATTAAATGCAGAAAAACTATTCTGATATGAAATTCCTGAAGAAATTTGAATGAAATTGTAGTAAGGTTTTTAAGAAATTCTGTACCATTGAACTTTTTTTTCTTAAGTAATGTTATTTTATTCAGTTTCTGATTTGAAATTCATATGTGTTTTACTGTGTATGCTTTTATGATTTTTCCGTAAAAAAATCAAATAAAGCTTATATTGATTGATTGGATTACAAAATGCCTTATGTATGTAATACAATAAAACATGTCATGACATAACATAAGGTGGCACGGTATTACATGACATTCAATAATGTAACATTCATGTTTGATGGTCTAATTGTCAGACTGTTGTTTTTGCGGAGAAACCACCTTCATGAAACTTTCCATGGATGAACTGCTAAAATGTGAAATATTCACTGTTGCGGGAGGAAGGGGGGGGGGGGGGTGAGGTTCTTCCCACAGTTCTGTTCCTTGCAGCAGGATTGGCTCTGAATTGGGAGTGAGCATTCTATAGTAGCTTTTGACCCTCCTTACTCGGCCCTACAAGCCCCTGCCCATGACGCAATACCCAATGTATTGTATCGGCTCTAGTGACTTCTACCCTTGTGCACTCCTTTTTTTAGGCCCCTATAAACTCCCCCTCCTTCCTGCCACCAACTATGGACCAAAATGGGTCTTTTAAGTGTGCCCCAAAATTTGGTGTTCATTATTAGTACTACATTCAAGTAGTCTCTGATACGCTGCAGGTTTTCTGTCAACACTGCAGGAATGTTTTCTCAGGTTCCTGTGTGAAAAAGCCATGGTTTCCATTGCTGTCTCTCGCGGAAGGGTCTTCAGTGGTAACAGCTTAGGACTCTCACATGGAGGTCATGGAATCATAAATTGGGCCATTGGCATTGCAACAGGGGGCTCACAGTCAAATCTGTGAGCTGGTGGCAACGTCGACATCTATAATAAAAGCCTTATCTGTCATCAAAATGAGGTCAGCGAATGAAGAGGAGGGTGGGCGATGCATCTGCTTTTTTTAAACTTCACTCCTCTTGATTAGGCCCTATGCCGCCCTCCTTCTACTAATCAGTCAGCTCTCAGCATTCTGTGAGTGAAGAAAGATGTTTCTCATCGTCTTACTGTAATAACGATCTTAGAAACAGGAGGGGTTGAAAGATCTCGTCAGTAGGGTGACTTAAACCTGGCTTGTTGTTAAATACAATTTATATGCAAATAGGTTTTGTTAATGGAGATTTTGCTGACATGCATCTGTGAATGCTTTACCATGGTGGATGTCGAAACACATTTCCGCACAGGTGGCCTTTTTCCACCCAATTTTGCTAGTCAAGTCAACCACTTCTATTATCAAGGCACCTATGGTTTGCTTTGCCCATCTATAGCTCAGCCAACTTAGTCATTTTAGGATCATGGTTTTGGCCCAGCGTCAGTAGATAAAAAAATTACTAAATAGGCAAGATTTTCCCTACCCTGCACCAATAGGACTTTACACGTATTAGTACGTCTCCATTGGACTACATCACTGCTTTACACACAGAATGGTGCAAAACATTCGTTCAGGGGGAGGGGAGGGAGTCTAGGGGGCTGCCAGTCCCTACAGAAAAGGTTGACACCTAAAGCAGACTGTCCTATTTTATGAGATGATTAAGTGGTCGGCACATCGTGACATCGGCTCATTTTGAACTGACAGCAAGATGGGCTGTCCACGACATGACTTGACCTTAAAGATTTACTTCAAGCACCACGCATTGGCCAACAGTCGGGTGGGTAAAACCAATTAAATAAAGTCCCTTCCAGGAGTGCTCTGTGCATGTCTGAGAGGGAGGAATAGTTTATTTTTGGGCGATCAAAATGACCATGTTATTTTCTCATCAACAGTGGCAATGACGTATATTAAGCACAGTCTCTCCAACGATATAGATTCTCGACGGAAGAAGGCGTGGGTGGCCTCACAACACAGCTGAGGGTGTCAGGGAAATGAATTGTTGTTCCCACTTTTACTTAAATCACAGAATGCATTTCGAAATCAAGCGTCATTGTAATGATAGTGTGATGCGAGACGGAGGAGACAAATGACAGTTAATGAGTTGTCATGGAAACATGCTTTCAACTAACTCACTTGTGTGGCCCATGAACAAGGTAATGGTGACAGAAACATTCCTCGGCTAAAAATAAGACAGTCAGCTTTATAAGCTAAGAAACACAATGGTGAATTGCCATTTGCTTAAGTTGTGTAGAACCGACCCCAAAGCCATGCAACAAGCTTCTGGAAATTCTTTGCTCACAGAAAGACAATGCACATCGGTGTAAAGAGCAAAACAGGAAATGGGGTGTACCTCTTTATCAGGTGCGCTCTGCTGTTCACGTAGTTTGAGTCAAATGAATAGTTCTCTGTCTGAAACATAAGAAGGAAATACAGTGATATGTCAGAGGACTGCATACAGCAAACAGCTAGAAAGTGAATTTGTGTGTATTTACCTGAAAAATGTATGAGGTAATGGTGTTTTGCTGTGAAAGTGGACAGAGCTCATAGAGAAAGTGGAAGCCATGGTAAACTACCCCCAGCCCCGCGGTAAGCAAATGCCACCCATTCCCTAGAAGCTCGTCACCTTCGCATAATAAACAACAGCCACCAGAAGTACCATCAGACGGACAATACAAGGCACTAAATGAATATAGATTGAGTCGTTGTGGGTGTGTAGGCAACAGCTGTAAGCCTGCTGTGGCACTTCACCGCCCACTTGCAAAATGCGAAACATTAGCAATTGTGCTTGACGCACAGGAGGGGCTGATTGAGCTTGAAGCAACAACAACTCGTATTGACAAAACGGTGGCAGGGACATGGGTCTGCCATTTGTAGAAGCGCGTTCAGTTGTAAAAACAGTACAACAGTTGCCAAGGTAATTCAGATGGTGTCAAGGTTCAAGTCCTAAAAAAAGAAGTGGGGAGGCACACCAAGTAAGGCAGAATGGATGTGACTTCACCATGCGTGACATCACTGCGTGTGAAATCACAGGAAGTGACATCACAGGAAGAGCCATCAAGAGCACATGACATCGCATCTGGCATCACAGGAAGTGGCATCTTAACTCATGTCATCGCTGGAAGTAACATCAGATCGTAAGACCTCACATACGTTTTGCAATTCTATCATGAGTACATTTGAGCACATTATAATATTTAACAAATTAGATTTTGTATTGGGGTTGTGCCAAAAAATGTAAACTACCCCAACAAAAATCTGGGCCTCAATTTATACAGGTATATTTTTTTCACTCTGCCACAAAGAAATTGGCAACAAGGAGAAACATGGAAGTAAATATGTGTTGCTTAGTTGGTTTCAATTCTGTATTTTAAAATATTTTATGGGGTTACGGCACCTGCTGCAGAGATTTTTATGAGTCAGGTATATCTCGGGGAATAATAATAGTGGTAATGTAACTCTTGAGATATGTGTTTTGCCAGTCCTAGTTTTGAATCAAATTAGTGTAGAGGGTTATTCTGTCTCCTGCAAAGCACATTATGTAACACGCAGATTACAGATTTGTATTTTATGTAAAAGGTTAAGTGAGGTTTTTTTGTTACTTTTCAGTTCATAAATTGTAATCCTACCGATACAGCACAATGAGATATAAGGGACATGTGGCTCCTTACACCTTGTAACCATCACTATTTATGTAACACTTCCTTTATAATTATGTACACACATATGATTTATTGTCAATATATAATCTGCAAATGTGATGTAAAGAGCTCTGACACCCTGCATTGGGATGAGTTGTGCTAAAGCACTATAAAAGACATGAAAAACAAGATAGTGGTATTAAAATTGCTATTTGTGTAAGTACTTGGTCCATCAACACATCCGTCATTCTTACAGTGCATGCATATCTCCCATATACAGGGGCTGAACAAAGTCAAAATAACTTCTATCTTAAGTATCTGTGAAGTGATAAGATGTAAGCCTTTGTTTCCCCTCCATTGCATCTAAGTGTGAGGGTCCTGATGGCTCGAAGCCCTAACTCCGACCTTTGTTATGGGGAAGCTGGAATCTGATAATTCTTTCCCCGCCTGCACATATCTGCTCAGGACAAAAGCAGACAACGTGCAGGCGCTGCTACAAGTGTCCTGGTGTCAGAAAATTACACCGGGGAGAGTTCAGCACATTTCCATCAATTCCGGGAGAAGTGGGAAAGGCGCGTGACCCTCCGCTGAAAGTGGCCAGCTGTGCAGCAGGGCAGATGGCACCTACCCTTTGAAAATAGTGTCTACCCTCGACTCGAGTCCTGGGCAGGCAGATAAAAGCGGCATGCGCTGAGCCTTCCTACGTACGTTCTGCGCTGATAATAGACGGCCGTATCACTGGTGACCACAGAACAATCCAGAGGCGAAAACATCCTGCCCGCAATCCGCGGCAAACCTAATTGCTTGTATTCCCCGACGCAGCCCATTCCGCAAACTTGAATTTGACTGGAAGTTCAAAGGTAGTTTATTATTAGCGTATAATTAACATGTGAAAATATTTAGAGCCTGGATATGCAAATGTCGGCAGGTAGTCATCCACCGCCGCATTTAAATATCACGCTTTGATTTCGCCTTCTGCCAATGTATGAAAGAGCCGCCTGCAGGGACGGCGCGGCGTTATCACCCGGGCCTCAGAAGGCGCCAGAATCAGCCCCTCTGAGAGTGGGCTTTGCAAAGTCGGCGAGGGGATCTTCAGAGACGGACAACAAAGCATCGCAGGGAGGTCACCTTGTCGTCCTCATTTGGACAGCAGAGCTTACATTTCCCTGCAAAGCCCAGCAGAGAAGCAAAACAAAACAAAAAAAAGCATTGGTAAAGCCAATAGGTCTGCCTTTAATGTTCCAACATATGTAAACACATGCACTTACAAATGCTGTTTACATGCAGTACATGCAAAAAATGTTTTATTCTAATAAGCCTGCAGTATTGGCTTTGTCAATACTGCTAAAACAGCAGCAACAGTGAGCACCGTATCTAAATAATGCATATAGGTGCTAAAGAATTGAATGCAAGAAACAGCGTGAAGATTGAGTGTACTTTCCAGGTGTAAAAAAGTCCCTCATGTAATCCAATAGAAGTACTTCCTGGAAGGTGAAATGATATGCCAAGTAGCCAATAGCATGACGTGTGAGGGTGATACTGCTCCTAGTGGAGCCAAAGACCACTCACTGTATGTATATTTTAAAGAACTGATAACTACATTTGCATAAAGTTGTGCTGTGAAGCCAGTCCTAAAGATATTCTCCACGATCAACTATTCTTTCTTATTGCCCTATGCCCAGTTTTACCCTGAAAGAAATGCATATATATTAGTTGCGGGTATAAAAACCTCAATAACAAGAATCCAGGTTTTTTGCTTTTAAAAATGACTCATCAGAGCTTAGTTTGAGCACAAAATAAGTACATATATTAATTCAAACATAGCTGTGTGGCATTGCCTTCAGTTTTACCTGATTATGCTTTGTATACAGAAATATTGAGCATAAAATGAGTGTTTTTAAGTTAAGCATATCCAAACAAGATGCTTCGAAGTGATTTACCAGTCAAGCATTTCAGGTTGGGCTGTTCTTTCAGGTGTTGGCCAAAACCTGATTCGCATATGGCTGGTCTCTGTCTTTAGTGGCACGGATGAGCTACAACTGACGGAATGGAATGTCGTCCAGAATAATTACCAGCAGCTGAACTAAATTCAAGCTTATCACCCGTCACTTTTTGTGCCCTTTTCATATGAAGCACAAATCGTTATTAATTCAAACTCGGAACTGTGGGTTATTTCATGGATGGTGTGCGGGCTCGCGACATGAAGGTATTTTGTTGAGGGCACTGGAGCCTGAAGTCTTCCATATGACCATCGGGCTTTCTTTAGTGCCTAGTATTGTGCATGGAGCTAGAAAAGGCAGGAGCAAAGATAGTGAGGACCCAAGACTCATTTAAGGCATAACAGCAACAACCGTCGATAATTATCGCTAAGCCCACTTAGCGCTAGGATAATTATTGCCGGCTATCGCTGAATTTTATCGCTGAGATAGCGTGCTATTAGCAATGCTTATCTCAAAAGTGATAAAATTCCAGGCGCAAGCTGCCAATGGTGCGATTATCGCTGGAAATACAGCGTTAATCGCACAACGTTTGGCGATAGCTTGCTGATCGGGCAGGGCAGACTCAGCCATCATATCCACCTTCCATTGGATATCATGGCTAAGTCAAACTAAAAGCAGGCGTAAGGAAAGTAGCGATAACCAAGGTTACTGCTACTTCTTATCGCTATGCTTGTTAGCGTGCCCATTGATAATTGGAGAAATGTCGGTTAGAGACATTTCTTCAGTTACTTTGAGCTGCAACAACCCACTTTGCATCTCATTAGAGATGCAAAGGTGGGCGTTACGGGAAAGGGCGCTAAGGCAAGGATTCACGCAATAGCGTGACCTTGCTGATATAGCGATAAAATTATCGCCGCTTTTCGGCCGAAAACGGTGTTAATTTTTTATCGCTGCCTTGTTGATATGCCCCTTAGTCCTTTGCCTCTCTCGAGTGACTAAGGGGCATATTATCAAGCCAGGTGATAAAATTATCGCCACTTTAGCGGCAGAAAACTGCCGCTTAAATAGCGATAATGGGCTTGATAATATGCTCTATGGAATTCCAATTGAGGCTCAGGTTAGAAGTCCTTCACATCTAACATGGGCTTCAATTGGAATTCCATAGAACATATTATCAAGCGCATTATCGCCGTTTTAGCGGCAGTTTTCTGCCGCTAAAGCGGCGATAATTTTATCGGCTGGCTTGATAATATGCCCCTACATGTGCTTCAACTTTGGGTTTTACATTTTGTTTGTGCGTAGGGGTCCTCGTACTTAAGAACACGCATGGATGTTTGCTTGCTGCATACCAGATGCTATGGACGTTCAAATTGACAAGGTAATTGTTTAATGTAGGCGGGAAAAGGAAGGGTATTTGTCAAAAATGGGCACACCACCAATGTCGACACATCCCAAAAACTTCACAGAACATTTCTTCAGATTCAAGCACACACCTCTGTTCTGATCGATATCAAATGGCAGTAGTTTTGCATATTAATTTCAGCATTAAAATCTGCATGATTAAATGTGTTTCTATTGTGCAGCTGGTGGCAGTCGATAAACGCAGCCTTAGTCAACTCATCACCATGAGCAAGAGAGGTGCAATCTGCTGTTAATCCAGTCAGGCACAAAGGCTGCAGACACTGTGCAGGAGGGGGCAGCCGAATCAGCCATTAATCTAGAATCAAAGAGAGCGGCAGCCAGTCCCGTGGCAGACTGTCGCGCCAAGATAATACAGTGGCAGCGGTGTTGCTTAAAAGTGACCTTTTCTGAAATACAATATCTAATTTAGCAAACAGCGGCTTCCCGGTGAGAAACATGTTATCCCGTTAAAGCTGGTGGTGGGTGTTACATGCAGCACACCTCGGTTATTACTTTCACGTAGTAATTACTGCCGAGGAGTCGAGCAGGAGATTTACTGCAAACCCCGTGCTCGCAGTTTCTGCAAACTAATCACTGCATTTGCAACACCGTTGAGCGCCTTATCATGCAAAAGAACACACGTGCCGGGAAAGAAAAAAAATCAGAAAAACATGGAGTCAAATCTTTCTGTCTGCGAAGAAGAGTGTTCTGGGCTCTGCCGCTTGACATACTCCCCCACTCAAGCATTACAAAAGAATGAGTGTAAAGAGTGAAAGACGTGAGGTAGAAACCTGTCTCGGGTACAATTAAAGAGATTGCTCCAGGTTAGAGAACGCACTTTGTGAAGACGCTCGAGGAAGCCACACACAAAGAAAGAACATATGCGGCTCAATTATGTAAAATGAATCACTTCGTGTTAATGGGCTGTCTCACGTACACAGCGGGCGTGCTCGTGTCTCATATATAGTCGGTGTCAGTCGAGCAGACACACTGCTCTATGCAGTGCGCCTGACAATATCAGTGGCACCGCCACATTGGCAGCACACAGACTTTGGTGATATGGGCAGTTGCGGCTGATGTGAGGGCAAAGTGGAGAGGCGGGGCGAACAGGATGGCGGCAGGATGAGGGGGCGAAAACAGAAAAAAAGAAGGAAAAAAAACGTATCTGACGCAGGCCCGCCACTCTTTTTCTCCGCGTCCTCCCTGCCGCACAGGATGCCAGACTCCCCTGCAGCCAATCCTGACTCTGCTCTCATGTTCGAAAGCAGCATCAGGATTGTCCTGAGCGCTGTGAATTTGTGCTCCCAGAGAGATTGGGAGCCTGTGCTTTCCTGTCTCCAACCCAGCAACGCAGCTGGGTTGGAGACAGCTAAGGGCGCATGTAGGTTTGGCCAGCCTGAGACGGGCGGCCAAACCGACATGCGCTCAGATAGCAGTGCCCACCATTCCCCCTGCTGACTGCCCCAGGGATGGCCCTGTCCCCAAGATTTGAACTTGAAAAAGAAAACAACTATAAACTCATTTTATTTTCACTTTATTTTTCAAGTTTTGAGGCTGGTGGGGGGGGAGGGGGGGCGACACTCCTCGGCCATAGCGGAGGAGCCACCACTGGATGTGGGCCAAGTACTGTACCATCCATCAGAATGTGCAATCTTTCATAAAATATTCCTGCACAAGAACGGGATCACTGACAGAATATCGGTAAAGATTGTGTAGGCAACATATTGTGATAAAAATATTGAGGACCAAAATATTGAGAAGGTAAGTGTATATAAGTAAGTAAAGATTTGCTATTCTTCACTCCACATCCACATACCATGAAGATATATTTATATATATAGTCAAGGTACCTATATGTGGAGTTATATGTGGTAAAACTCAGCTGAGCTATAGAAACTTACTTTCACAATATTGTTGTCCTCGTTATTCTTGACAAAATATTTTGTTCACAGGATATATATTTTTTCAATATTTTGTCTAAACACTCAAAAATGTTAGGACAGGTGCTTACGCGGTGCCTAAAAACAGCAACTGCGCACAGAAAATCTAACCTGTCCCACTGTGTTCAGATTTCACCACTTGACCCTTTAGTTACAATAATCCAGTCCCAAAGGCTGCCACTGCTGTGCCCAATCATAGGGTCTCCATCCTGACTCAGGAAAGTGCCCTCCACACACTGCTCCGGCCCACCAAAATCCTACCAGTGTTGATCACATAAAAATCCATTATATGGTGGAATGTGAATAAAGTATTAGAACATTTTTGATCAAGAAACTAGGGAAGAGTCCCCCTTATGATATAAGAGCAATATTGAAAATATTGCTTAAAACTGTTTAACATGTATAAGTTACATGAATACCGTCAAACAAGGATTGCCCTGACAAATATACAAGACAGCTTTCCTTTTTACTGTCAATGCATCGCTGCTCCACTGGACTTTCTGATGGAAAACCATAAAAGCGTCCAATCTTCTCTTTCTGCTATTATTGAAGAATTTATCTCGATGCGCATCTTTTCCAGCTGAAAAGATCAAAACTGTATGAGTGCCAGGTATTCACTACTATCCAACTTTTATTACTCCAGTCATTACTTTAACGCAATGGTAGATAGGACTTATTTTAATGGGGTGAAGTCCCATTAAAATGAGCGCTCTACCCTGCCACTAGAGCATTCTATGCTACAAAAGACCTGCAGCGCTCTTTCAACCAACCACTGCATGTTACCAGCAATGATATATGTGAGGGACTGAAACCGATCTATCCAAGAGACATTTTCAACAGACAGTGAAGCAGATAAAATTACTGTCAATCATAAAATACCAAAGGGAACTGCCTTATTGTACTTGGGGAAGCTTAGAGCCCCCCCCCCATACTTTTTAAAGAGGACATTCTTGCTAGAATGGTTGAATGAAACATAAGGTACTTCATTGGCCCTTATTTCTCACTAATTCGAACTATGAAAAGTGACTTGCTTTATTTAAAATCATTCAAAAATATATAGAGAGTTTGGCCAACGACAAGACACTTGAGCCACAGAAACTATCTGATGTCAATAGCAAGATTATTTAAAAATAATGAAAACAAACATAAGATCTCGTTTCCACAAACGCCTTTTGTCCTCACATTCAGGAATAACGGACCTCTTATTATGACCAAAGCAACCTCTTCCGAGCACAACACCTGTCTTTCCAAGCTAATCAAGAACTGTGCTCAGACACAACACAAGCACCTGCAAAGTTATCAACCATTCCCTCAGAGTAGGACATAGTCTGCTATAGGTTTAACACTGTGACATAGGCCTTTAACATCCTATTTCAAATCCCCAATTTATCCTAAACCTTTCAGACTTAAAACAATGTGCATTGATTTATGCCCAGCTATATGCATATGTTTTGCATATCTACTATTATTTTTGCAATTCATAAAGGGGGCCGCGGAGCAAGCTATAGTTGCCATGAGTATGCTCGTAACCCCTTCCATGCTGCGCAGATTCCGCCGCTGTGCTGACGGTTCCGTCATGAGCACAGCTCAACCGTGGCTCATGACGGAACCGTTCCGTCATGAGCACCGAAGGGGTTAAAGCCTTCTGTGGACTGTCCGCAGAGGACAGCATTGCCAGACTTAGGGTACATTTGCAAGTGCACATTTGCAACCTTTCTTTACGTACCTTTTTTTCTGAACTATTTTTCTAAATAAAGACATTTGTTGTCTTTGGTCCCCTGAAATAATTGACCACTTCTTGAACTAGGGATATGTTAATCAATGAAACAAGTTGGGGAAATGTTATCTTTATCCATTGCAAAGCCTTCTGGTTGCCCAAGTTCTGCTAAATCAACACCAGTAATGTGTTTGCCCCTGTGGTAGTAAAGTTAGTGAGGCAGGTATGATGGATTATGTATACATTAACATAACTGCACTCACAGCAATTTACATCAATTTGATTTACTATGAAGACATAAATACTCTTCGGATAGCAGTGTCACTTGCTGCTTCGTCATTGCGTCTTTCTTTCGGAATAAGTACGCTATCTACAATACAGAGCAATCACAATATTGTAACTTTTTTATTTTATACCACTTAGCAGCGGCGGGGGGGAGCACATGCAACCACAACTGTCATCAAATGGCTCAAACACTGCTTTCTCTATTTTTACTCTTCACTTATTGTGTAAATGGAAGATTCCATGGGGCTACATCCTATGGCACATCTTTTGCTAAGGTTAAGGGAAAAGTGAGAATTCGAGGCCCTCTTACTTTTAACAATTAGTTCACGATGCTACAAAGGAGAGCTATTATAATGCTTCCTTCGTCACTACTAATTAATTTGGTAAAATATTCTCAGGAATGTTCGCACGCTAAGTTTTTTTTCTGCAGCATTTTATTTTGGAAGGGTGGAGAGGGATGAAGTGATTGCTTCGTTATGCCGCTTTGTACCCAGATTATATACAGATCTAGCAGTTTATGCCAGTTTTGTATTTTCTCTTGTGATGCTACCATATTTATGAAGGGGGGTACCTAATTTGCACAAATGAATTCCGTAGTCCTATTTGATATGTAAATTAGGATCTGCCATCATTGCATTTACATTGACACTGTAAGCACTGACAGCAGCACTTTGCTCTAGGGTCGATCACATTACACAACACCTCAGAAGTTGGTTACTGGTGATTCCTTGGGAGTTGTGTATGAGGAGTGACCCCAAGACGGCTCTTTTCAGGAGGCCTTCAGACTCAGAGACCCTCAATGTGATATCTTACCCAGAAGGGAAGATAAGGCCCTTACTAAGGACAGCCTCGAGGTGTCCTCTTGAACACAGTGCTGTGTGTGAGTTTTGACACACTCCCCTGCCCATACCGGAAATGACTATACTCGGCTGCTTTAAGCTGGAGCTAAGATAGGCAGACAGACCACTTAGGCCTTTTGGGCTCCATCTCATGATCAGCTAAACTTCATGACTATGGAGCAGTGTTGTTTATGCTACCTGGATTGGCTGTATGAATAATAGAGTGTATTACTGAGGACATTTAGTTGTTGTAA
Organism: Triturus cristatus; assembly: GCF_964204655.1. Lineage (NCBI taxonomy): Eukaryota > Metazoa > Chordata > Amphibia > Caudata > Salamandridae > Triturus > Triturus cristatus. The sequence goes on from NC_140588.1 coordinate 689,019,106, forward strand.
AATAAATATGACTATTCAAATAAGCTAATTTATAATGAAACATCTTGAAACTCAGCTGTAACTTAATGAGTTACTTCACCAATGATAGCACTTAGCTCAACATCTGGCACTCATAACCTTTCCATTGTATTAATAATTAATTTCAGAATGGGGTATAATTTGGAAAACAATATATGTATCCAATGTGCCTGTGTTTGCTGTACATCAATCAGTAGGTTGCCCCAAGCAACTGGAATACTAGAAAAAAATCGGACAAACAGGACAACCTTAAAAAACTCACACAAATGTAACCCCTTTCCATCATAAGAATCTTCTATCAAAGAAGCACTCTCATCTTTTCTCAGCATAACAATATTTCATTCAAATAGGCGATGACACTTTTATTATCTAAATGAAGGTGAACTTCTTGAAACCTGAGCAGCTTCGAACCCTACCAATTGCCCTCCCACCATGCATGGGATATCTCGAAACAAAACTCCAGGGGATCTCGTCATATCTAATGAGTAGATCGTGTACTCCCATATTTCCACAAAGCAGATTTCTGAACCACAGTTCAAGTATCGATCTACTGCCATCTGGGAGGTAGCAACACCCGGCTGATACAGGCCGCAGATTGGACTCAAAAGCATTGGTGAGTGTCCTCCCCTCAACTGCCTGCCCCATCACATGACTCAAAAAATCAAACAACGATACTCTCCTGTGTGCAACTTCAAGCCAGTGTCATCTATAAAACACACGGCATCACATACAGCAAAATACCAGCACCCACTCTAGCTGCGGAAACAATATTGCTTCCAGCGCTGTGTGTCACAGGGAGACAGATTGGGGAAGAATAGCTGCAACAAATGTAAAGAACACTGAAAGCAATTGTTCTCCATCCATTTTGTACCCCATGTTTACGGCATTGCAAGATGGGTATGCAAAATTCTTGTAATTTTCTTTTCGGTAATTATGTGAAATTTTGGCAAAATTATGTGAAATTACAATTATGAAAAAGTCACAACTGGCATTTGGTGTGTGGTTTAGTGTGAAATGCATTATTGCGTCCATGTTGGACACGATGATACATTTTGTGCTAAACAAATAGTAGAAAAAAAGCAAAAGCACTGCTCGCGCTCGGCTGCTCACGTCGTTCCCATGCACTCACAGTACATTTTTACCATGAGTGGCACAAGTGCAATTTATACATCGATCAGCAAATAATTGCATACTGTGGTGCAATAGCATTATTTTGGAAAGTTCTTATAACAAGAGTAACGCAAAATGACCAAGATTGCGCTCATTATGCCAGTTTAATGCAAATTTTCCCCAGGCCTAATTACAAGACAATTCTCTTGAAGGAGCATCTAATCACATGCTATGTCTCCCTACGTGCACATTCTTAAATTGCTGCTTCCCCAGTGCTTGCACCATGATGTCTTAATGTATAGCTCCGAATGCTCTCTGCTAGGTTAGTGTGGTTATGTAGGAATACTTCAACAAAAATAAACAACTGATGAGTGGAAGCTGTGGGTGCAGTACTATGCTTGTGGCAAAGCACAAAATGGCTGATTTACGAGGAAGTGCCGCAGCGTGGCACAGCAAGCCCTTTGGCTGCGCCACGCTGCGGCACTTACAAAGCAAAGGATTGTGACATATTTACAAGGATTTGTCGCATTCTTGTGCTCTCCCCTGCGCTGCGCCGGCGCAGGCACCCTTGCACCATGGTGCAAGGATGGGGAGAATGTTTTTGTGCAGGAAAGGGCACCTTCCTGCACAAAAACAATCACCACAGGCATTTTCCTCTTTCAATGCGTGCTGTAGAATGGAGTACGCATTGAAAGAGGAAAAACAAGGAGAAATGAAAACCTTTCTCCTCGTTGCGCCTCGCTACGGCGTAGCATTCAGACGCATTTCCAGATGTACGATTCCTCGTAAATCTGGAAAGGTGTCTTGTTCCATGTGTGTTGCGTAAAAAGGACAGGAAAAGCCATGCAGGGTAGGAGCCATGCAGGGTAGCTTTTCCTGTCCTTGTAAATATGGAGCAGAAAAATACGCCACCAGTAGTCCACAAAGGTGAGGTACAGGTGGCGCCCCAAAGTTTATTCACATAGGGGAAATGCAGCATTCTGCCACCGCCGGGCCTGGGATTAAAGCACAGTTCTCAATTGCTAATTTAATGGACACTTTGTTATAATATTTTAGTCCACCGGCAATTTGGGGTTTAGATCAGTTCTTTGTGTTTCTGTCTTTCTGATATATTATTTAAACCCTTCAAATTACTGCGTCGCAGTGATTGCCGATTTTATTCGCATTCATGTTACTAATTATTTTTGAATATTCACGTGTTTTCTTGCAAACAGAACCATGTTTATATTACACCACGACAAAACGATGCTTCATGTCCTTGCGTTTGCAGAACAGTTCGTGCCTCAAAAGTAGAAATGCCTGTTGTAGGCCAGCATACGGCAAAAACAGAATTACGCATGCCAGAACAAATCACGCAGTACCATATAAATGAATCGTCAATCGGCCCCAAGAGAAAGAACCTTTTGTATTTGTGTATGTTGGCTTTACAAAAAACAACGGAAAATCATGTTTTCTAAGAACGCGCAACACTTACTCTCACGCGTTCCTACCAAGTCACGAAATGCATTCATTGGGAGGGCGCGGGGAACCTGTGTGCAGTGAGTTCAGATCCTACACGCCCTTTCGAGTGCCACAGGATCTGTTTCAAGGTTTGCCCTTCCTTGCTAATTACAGGGCGCTGCAGAGGTAAATTACATATGTGTAAATAGTTTCAAGACGTTGGAGGAGAGAGTAAGAACTGAAATGTCTTTGATAGTGAGGGAGACACAGTTCAGTTAATTAGTGGTACTGTGAGACTCCCACCAGGGAACAGTTTGTAGGTTGAACGATCCTACTCTTCAGGATGTGATCTGGGTAACGTGTTTATGGCCGAGACTTTCCACCAGAAGGAATCTTAGCAAAGCAACAGAAGGGGCGTGTCACAAAATTAGCCCCATACTAGGTCCTTGGAGAAGGAATATATTCACAGTTTTTTGACTGGTTTGCAGATAATTGTTTCCAAAGTTGTCTTTAAAAAAAGAGTGTGGGGTAAATGCACCTATGGAGGATGCAGGGTTTGTAATTCACGGCACACATTGAGATGCATTCAAGCTAGGTGGGCGAGACAATGAAATGTTGACAACATATGGGGGCATATGTACAAGCGCCTATCGCCACCACAACGTCACTTTTATTGACGTTGTGGTTGCGATAGGGGCATAGCCTTATGTACAAGGCAGCGTTAAGCCACTTAACGTGGCTTAACGCTGCCTTGTCAATAAGGCCCCCTTTCACGCTATGGTTAGCGTGAAAGGGGTGGGCAGTGGGTGTTCGGGCAGGCGAAACAAGGAGGAATGCAATATTTCGCCCCGTTTGAGCTTTTTCCATGTGTACTGCCTTGTGCAGGACTCATGGAAAAAGCAAAATGCCATGGATTGTTTATGTGCAGGAAGGTTCACCTTTCTGTGCATAAACAATCTTTAAAAAACATGCCATTTGTGACTTTCATGTGTGCTGCATTAAGCAGCACACATGAAAGTGACACAATGGCATTTCAGGGTTGTTTATGTGCAGGAAGGGACGCCTTCCTACACATAAGCAATCCTCCCCTGCACGCAGACGCAGACTCCCTTGCACTATGGTGTCTAGAAATCATAGAGTGAAGCAGTTGGCAACGAGAACACTGCCTAGCTACCACTTCACTCCGGTGGACAGGTTGAATGTACTGATGTGTTTTCTGTGTAATCACTTTCTCCAAATAGCAGCTAGTGTTTATCATGTAGACCATATGAATTTACGTTTCTCTGAGTATAAAAAATACATTTCTTACTATATGAGCTAATTAAATAACATTATCTTGCTCAGATTTCCTATTGCGTACAAGGATTTTAAAAATAGCAGCCATACACCTACAGATCTCAATTATTTAAGACAAGAAGCCTTCACATCATCTGCTATAAAGAGACTGTAATTACTTCTCTTATTATTTCATGTCGCTCCCCCAAACATTAAAAAAAGCCGTCATGCCTTTCTATCCAAGAGCAAAACACTGTTAAAGAGACACGGGCCCTTATCAACAAAATATAACACACAGACGTGGTACACTCATGAAGATGCACACGTTGCACCAACAGACCAAATGACCACAGAGCACAATATTTGCAAATAATTTAGAATGTCTCCAAGGCACACTGTAGATGTCTGTTATTGTACATTAGAGAGCATAGTCATGGTGTAATGGGTTAATTTGTGTCTCCAGATGTGTGTGTGGTAGCCTCGCACCCACCCAATACCTGGTCTGCATTATTGGTCATTTGTTAGCAAGGGCATGGCCCATTAATATGGTTAGAGTATATCTGCCCAAAGCCTCCCATTTGGATGGTGTAAAGGCACCCCAAGACACCCCTAAAGTGGGTACACTCACTTTCCTGCACCTCATTGGATGCAGGCATTCAGAATGTCCCGTAGAGGAGCACTGCAGACCTACCATGTCACGCAGTGCCATCGGAGCACTTTACATGGTCACGCAGTGAAGAGCCAGTATCATGCAGTGAACACAGGGTAAGCTGGAAACATCAGCCTGGGAGTGACGGTTCCTCGCTCTGAGCGTCTATTATGTGTTTCTGCAAACTCCTCATGCAGAAGACAGGTTGCTACAGAAGCCTTCTTATTTGGGGCAAGGTAGAAGTAGCTGCTAAGAAACTGTCAAGCATAAAGCCCCACCTCTCTCCCTAGCCCCGCACCTTCCATGGCTGTGTAGGCATTCACCGACCCTTATGGTCACACCCTCCTTCTCCAGGCCCCACCCCATCCTGTGCTCCTCATCCTCTTTTTAGTGGGATTTTCTTAAATGTTTGCAAGCCTGCCCTGGACTACACTGTATCAGTAATTGTTCATTCCATATGACATAAGTGATCATATGCAAGAAAAGCAGGGCACCAAAAGGCCCCAACTACATCAGACTTCCCTGAAGGTTAAAGCTTCATGCTAAATACAGCGTGAAAGGGTGCCTTATTGACAAGGCAGCGTTAAGCCACGTTACGTGGCTTAGCGCTGCCTGGCAAATAAGGCGAGGCCCATATCGCCATTATAGCATCACTGAAAGTGACGTTGTGGTGGCGATAGAGGCTTGTAAATATGGCCCCAAATACGCCCAGCTTCATCAAAAGGAAACTAAACACACATATATGTTAGTTGCACAGCTGCATAATACGGCACATTCCCGTCAACACATTTAGTTTTACCTTGTAAATTGTCTTTCCTGCGTGTAAGGTTTTTCCTTTTAAATACAGAGCAAATGAACCTAAACTTGAACTAGCCATTGAATTGTTTAAGCAAGTCCAACTGTGCGAGAGGAATTCTTGGAATGTTTGTGTGATGCTAACCTCCAAAGGAACAACGTTTTCCCTGTCCCCAAAACCGTTCAGTATTTTTCATTCTGTAAAGCCAGATTCGCCAGCCTGGATTATCACCTCTCCTTCCTGTCAAACTCCCATTTTGCAAAATGACTGCATCGTCTTCCCTGTCTGTCAACCAGTCCTGTTTTTTCCCTTTTTCTTTTTTTTATAGGATAAGTATGTTAAGTCCAAGGTAGTGTAGATGTGTTGTTCCTATAGTAAGTGTGAGGTCCTAGGTCTCAGCTTGCTTAATGTTAGTGGCTAAAACATAGGGCTTGTCTAAAACCCGCATTCATGACATGGATCGAATACAAGCCTGCTATGTCCTCCACCTAGAGCAAGGTCTACTTTCACCTTCTTTGTCCTAAAGGACAGGGCAGAATTTTAAGGGAGGCATATGAGTAATCTTAGTCAAACAGCACTCCGTCCCCTAAACAACCTGCATAAGCAGTAAATTCCCCTCTGTCGACTTCACAAGTTTAAGCAATTATTTGCAGAGGGTAGTACTAAACCCTGTAGCATTTGAGAACTAAAACATAGCAGGCTACAACTCGCAAGAAAGGAGTAAAACGTATCTAAATGTTTTACAAACAGTAGGCATCGACTGCCAACTCTTATGAGCACCTTTGGAATTTGTATGAAAAAACGTTGGCATCTATTTATCGCTTTTAGCTAACAAACTTAATTAGCTTATTGGGTGAAGTGCCTGCTGCAGAGGAGATCTCTGAGAAAACCAAAGAATCTGGCCAGTGATGGTTCATCCTTGTATCAAATGTAATGAGGATAGCATCCCTACTACTTTCCTGGGTAGGAATACTGTGACTTACATAGTTAAAGCGCTGAAAGCCAGTCTTGTTCTCTTTGGTGTGCAGTAAATCATATGTGCACCACAAAGCAGCCTATTGTCTTTTTCACCTATGAGCAACGTTAAGGAAACAAAGTACGAATGTTAAAATACCACTCTTAGAAAGTTGGTATTTTTCTGCCTCCAGTCTGTAGAGACTTTCCTGAGTCTCGGTTCCCTGCCTGGCATGCTGATGACTGTCTCTCTGGGTTGTGAATTGGAACCAAACACTAGACAATAGGGGCTGGGTGTGCTGAGTGGTGAACACCTGGAGCAGATGAAGTGGCGGAGCTGACACTCACAACACCAACATTTCAATGGCCTTTCTTCACACTCACACAATGATTAACACACCAGAGACTAGACATCTTGGCATCTCTGAGTAAGGGGAGAGGAACTGTTCGAGACAGGGCTTGGTGTCAGTACTCTCCCCCCACTACATAGGTTTGCACCTGGACTAAAAGATCCATCTCAGAGACGGCCTCAGACGATCTTTGGACTGGAAACCAGAAGATAAGACTGCACAGCTGTTTGCCTTGCTGTATCTGCGATTGCATCTGCTCTCTCTTTCAAGACTCCTGAGTGACTCCAAGGACCAGTTAGCTGGTTCCCTGCTTGAACTTTCAGGACTACAAGTTCCAGAGGCCTCACTGGCTTTTCCCTGACCAGAAGCTGAGCTGGCCTTTTTTTTCTTGCTTTTCAGCATCTGAAGGAGTGAGTGCTGACCTCCTTTCCTGTTCCAAAGGTCCAGGACCCTTGCAGGGTGTCAGAGAGTGCTTCTACCTGCAATTATTGCAAGTTTCTGCTCACCAACTCTGAGCGATGCTGAGTGGCTCAATGATCCCCAACTCCGGCCCCTGTCCGAATCCAACGGCAGCAGCAGCGGCCATCAACAGCTCCCCGACTCCGGTCCCGAAGCGGAACCTGATTGAGTGGTTTTGATCCTCGAAGGATCCTGTCCAACACTGACGGCAGCCTGCACGGTCCAACGTCCACTTCAGCTCCGATGCCATGGCTGCATTTCCTCTCGGCTTTGACCTCATGCAGCTCTGATAATCAATCACTGCAAATCCGACAGTGAGTGGCCATTGCCTGTTGCTGCTTGTGACTCTGTAAACCCTTGTATTTTCGGCACCCAACCCAAAGGTAACTCTTTCACCAGGCCTAACTTGGAACCCGATGCCAACATGACTCCCATGCGCCCGACTTGAAGTTACTGACTCTAGCCCAACTCCTTTATTAAAATATATTCTATTTTCCTAAATCTGTTTGGGACCTTTTTTGTGTTGCGTTTTCACTTTATTACTGTTTGTGTGTTGCATAAATAATCTGCGCATTGCTTCTAAGTTAAGCCTGGCTGCTAAAGTCCACAGTGCCAGAGGGTTACGCGCAAGGTTTAGTTTATAAAAATTGTGGTTTACCCTGACTTGGAATGTAGAGCTTGCTTAAAGAGGGAGGTGGAGAGTATGCAACTGCAACATGTATGGTTGCATTGCATTGCGCTGCAACACCTTCACCAAATAGGTTTAGATTGGAGTGGGAATAGTAAATGTTACCTCTTTAGTGTTCAACACCTTCCCCAAATTGGTTTAGATTGGAGTGGAAATATTAAATGTTATCCCTTTAGTGTCCAACACCTTCTCAAAGTGGGTTTAGTTTGGATTGAGAATTATAAATGTCACCCCTTTAGTGTCCAAAACCTTCCCCAAGTTAATTTAGAATAGAGAGGGAATAGTAAATGTCACCCCTTTCGTGTTCAACACCTTCCACACATTAGTTTAGATTGGGATAGGAATATGAAATGTGTCCCTTTTAGTGTCCAACACCTATCCCAAGTTTGTTTAGATTAGAGTGGGAATAGTAATTCTCACCCATATAGTGTCCAACACCCAAATTGATTTAGATTACAATGGGAATAGTACATGTCACCCCTTTGGTGTCCATTACCTTCCCAAGTTGGTTTAGATTGAAGTGGGAATTGTACATATCACACCTTTAGTTTTCAACACATTCTTGCAATGTTTGTAGTTTTTGGAGTAATTATTTGCTTAAATTCATGTACTTTTTATATTGGTTGTTTAATTGCTTGAGTTGTTTGGTTAAAGTTGATTATAGCATTATTTTGTATAGGTGTTCTATGTTTATGGGGTTAATGTTTAATTTTTGGGTGATGTAAAATATTTTAATTTTAATATTTGTTTCCGATATTTTTGTTATCTATATATGTTAAAATCAATATATTTTTTTACGATATTTGTTGCTTGAAAGTGATTTTTATAGCTTTGTATACGAAGCTGATATTTTGGCTCTTGATATTTTATCTCTGAAATTTGTGATTCTCAGTATTTTTGGATTTAAATTATGTCACTGATCCAACTGGGCATATCTCAATCTATTTAAGAAGAGGAGGAGAAGGAGGATGAAGGAACTAACCATGAATTGAGGGGGTGGTTGATTTATGTAGGGTGAAGTCATGTATTTCCGTGTGAGAAGTCCCAACTGGCATTGAGAGAAATATGTTTTATTTTGTTTAGTATTGCTACAACTGAGTGAACCATCTGACAACTTTTGACGCATTTGTCAAAGATATGTTTAGAGACTCTAGTAGATAAATGGCTTCAGCCATGCTAGCATTGAGAAGTAAAACGCAACTGTTGAACAAGAAAATGAAAAGTTTAAAAATTATGTCAAACCCTGGGTTGGAATGTATCCATTCACCATTAAACTGAAGGACAAAAACTATTTGTAGTGCTCACATCTACTGAGGTATGTTGATGTTAATAAAAGAAACCAGGCAGAACAAGAATGAGATGAACACAATGGCTACAGGGTGCTCAGCTGTGTCTTTCTTGAGTCTCTCCAAGCTAGATTCAATGCAGAGTTTTGTGTGAAGGGATTCCACAGCTTCAAGGCTACCACTGAAGAGGTTCTGTCACCAGTTCAAACCAATTTAGTGGGCTTATGGACTGGATGTGGGAGGTACCAATTAAATTTGGCAGCAAATGTATACAAGTATATTACAAATAGTAGACATTGGTTGCCAAATGTTATGAATACCTTTGGAATCTGTTTTAAATTGCTATAGTAGCTATGTATTGCTATTAGATAACAATCTTAATTAGTTTATGCGGTTGAATGCCTACTGCAGAAGAGATCTGTGAGGAAGCTAGTAAATCTCAATACATGCCCTTGAATACTTTTGTCACCAGATCTGAGGCCATGACAGTCTTTTTAATTTTTATTTCAAATAAAATGTAATTAACAACATCAAATCAATCTCAACTGCCTATAATTTGTAAACTTAAGTTCATAAATTGCACTTAGGGCTACCTCAAGCTGTCAATTATTTGTTATAAACATGTTGTAATTTGGCTACTGAAGGGCCACTCACTAGTGCTCATTTATCACCTGCCGAAAAGAAACCAATGAATGTTTAACTTTATCATGGGTGAATACAATCTGCAGTACAATACAGCAATCAACCAGATCAATCGAAGACCACAAATGCATGCAGAAAAAGTGCAATGCCACTCCCGGCAATGACATAAGACTATCCATTTGATATTTAAAAAACTGTCTGGCGTAGCCTGACTGTTTCAGTCAAGGTATTTCGTGTGGAACCCTAGGCAAGAAGAGCGAGAACAGCCAAATTTGCCAAGATGTTTAGTTGTTTAGTCAAAGAATAAACGGGGATGCTAATTATTGATAGTCAATCATACAAATTGTATATTGTGCATGAATATCACCAAACCCAATCACATTTACCTCCCATCCACTTCTTGCTGGTCATTAGTCCCCAATCCAGCTAAGGCATTACAAGAGAAAGACAGTGGAGAAAACACAAAGCACAGTCAATAGAAAATATATGCTTGGTCTTCACTGACTCATCTACCAATCAATTCTATCAGAACATTCTCTGCTCTTATTCACCACTGCTACACATGGTGTGCAGGCTACCCCCTACCGCCGAAGCACTGCTGCTCCTCGTCTTCAGGTTCCTACAAGGTTCAACGTCAGATGATGGGCTTAAATCCACTTGATGTTTATGAATCCATTTGCACTTGTATCACGTCACGCCAATGAACACTAACCACAGTAGTTCACTACTGACATCACAAGAGTGAAAGACGAAAATTTGGAGCAAGTGACATATAATATTGTACATGGCTCACAGTGTTAATTTTCCAAGTGTCTAAACTGCCGTAGGTAAGCATGCCATTTCCATGTGGAGTTGCAGGGATCTAAATAAAACAGCTCTGCTTGACAGCACCCTGTATGCATTTAAATATGTATTTCTACATGGCTACATTTAGGGGTGAAAGGGGCTACAGCAAATCTGGGCACCTTAACTTATACACTTACCCAAAATCAGTTCCCAGCATTGGGTTATTTTCTTCTGTCCATTAGACTCAACCCTTGCGCAAGTGTCTTGATGTGCTGATGAAAAGGTTTTCTCTAGCGCCACTCTAAAACCTGCGCGCGCTGACTTAAAAGATCCCTCCCACTCGCTGACAGCTGAAACACACACTGACAGACTTAACTACCCGCACTGCAGAAGGAATTGGTGTATGTCATCTTGAGAAAGTCTGCATGCGCTCCTCGAACAACAAAGCAATTTACTCCATTCTTCAGTGACAGCCTGGATTTTCCCTGCATTGTTATTATGTTTGTTGTCTTTTAAACCCGACAGATTATGCATCCTTTTCCCACAAGTCCTACTAACATATTCCAAGGCTGTTAAGCGATAACATGAGAAAGATGCAGCTGAGAAATGAGATGCCCTGATAGCAACGAGATACTTCATACCACGTCTTCTGCATCTCCCTGAAGAAAATAAATACATGTTTCTATTTTACAACCATAAACAGCTCACATCCCACGTCTGTAGCAAGGTGGCCCGATGGACCATTCACTACCAACACATCATTCAGTTTCCCATCCTCTGTATTAACCGAATGTCGTCCAAATAATCCATAGATTCCATGACGCATTGTGAATTGTTCATTTTCACAAAAATGCTGATCAGGCAGCATGTTCAGGAGAGAGCAGTTTGCGAGCTCTCTTTTCAGAGCTATATTTATTTTTGTATCTCAGCTCCCCCAATGATTGTCTTGTCCACCTTTATTCACATAAACTAACTATATTCAAAATAGTCCATAGATTTTACAAGACAAAGCGAAATGTTCATTCTCACAAATACGCTGCTCAGATTTCATGCTCAGCAGGGATCAGACCAGGAGCTCTTTGTTCAGAATTGTCTGTTTTTCTATTTCAGTTCACACCAATACATGAATAGTACACGGCTGTTACTCCATAACAGCAAAGACTACGGATTCGGCTTTGCAAAGAGATGTTGCAATAGTTTACCCTGGCATCCTTTCACCAAAATTACACAGGCAATGCAAGTGGCATCATATGCCCTCTGACCTCCAATGACTTCAAAGGAATCCAAGGAGGTAATCTCACTTGACCATTAACCACAACTACATGCCAAAAAGTAACATTATAGATCCTTTGTTCTGAAGTCGTTACAAGGAGGCAAAAATCCATAAGAGGTGCAAAATAAATAACTTCAAAATATCACAAAAGTAGATACATGGAAGCCACATAAGTTACAAGCCGGGTAGGTGGTCACATTTACAATGTGACTGGGATATCAGAGTCCACTGGACCTGATGATGTCACATTTATGAAGTGCGTATCTTAACCCCCACAACTAAAACAGCAATCTTATGTCTGAATGAAACACACGGATGACAGTCACAGTAACATTTGACTTAATAAGGAATTGATAATGCATTTGGTTGATTATGGTGGAGTTTAGTGGAGTTTCAGTCTAGATGCTCAGAATGCTGTCACAAACTTGGCGGTTTGCCCAAAGTAGTCTAGTCTTGATATCTCTGGGGGGGAGGGGCATTCTTTATTGTTCAGGTTCTGCACCTTTGTAACTGGTCTTTGAACCACAAGCGTAAGCGTTGGGAATGAACCCTGCATGCAAGATGCTGCAGTGACTTATATTTGTTTATAAAAAAAATTGCATTTCATTATCCAAATAGGCAGTCCTATTTCAACTGCTGATGAACAAAGTAGTGTCATTGGTTTAAAGAAGCATTCACCAATGGTGGAAAAACAACACTGAGGTCAAACCCTTCTTGCACTACTGAAGCGAGAAAAGCAATGCTCAACACAACTCCCAGTCGGGGTGTGGTGGGGAGGGAAGATCAGTGTTCAGCACTTCCTATATTCAGGGTGAGGGAGAGTACTACTGAACCCCCACTCTGCTCACATCACTGGGGAGAAGGGGAAATATTTAACTCATCTAGTCAGGGGAATGCAAAGTACTAGCAAGACCTTACTTGGTTTACGGCAGACTGAAAGGCAATATGAACACTTCTCCCATTCATTGTGTGGCGGAGCGCCAGTGAGCTCCTATTAAGTGCATACTGTGGGGAGTGAAAGACGATGTTTAAAACTTCTCCTAGTCAGTGTGTTGATGAGTACTACTGCATCATAATTCTTTTTATACCATAGGGAAGAGGAGAATAGTGCTTACCACAACTCTCAGTCAGGGTATGGTGGAGAACTACTGCAACATAACTGCATACTTCAACAGGAAGAGAACGGCAATGTTCAAAACACCTCATAGGCAGGGTGTGGTGAAGTAACTCCATGTACCTCAATGGGTAGAGAAGAGAATGCTCAACTCAGCCTTCAAAGACAAAGGTCAAATATCAGGCTGTATCTTCTGACAAACAGCTGCTCATTTGGAAACTGGAGTGGACTTTCATTACTCTGACTGCAAAGTGAGCGGAGTTTGTAAAAGGGATCTAGGCGACAATACCTGCTTGGGTACAGGAAACCAAAGGAAGGGTTGCAGCATGTCAGTTTTTTTCAAACACACAACATTTAAATATCAAGTTATTCACTATGCCCATATTTCAAATTAAATCAGCAATCAAGAAGACACAAATGAAGCACTTTTTTTGCAATTCTGAAGTGTGATTGAAACAAAGACTGTGATAGGATGAAAAACAAATCAAACCACTTTACTTGGTGATGTGCAAATGCTAAATAGTCACTGAAACCCAATTTCAAAACCTTTTTGTGCTATATATTTTTACCAGTAAAATTGCATGTCCATGCATATTTAGTGCCCATTACAACAGAAAATGCGCTGTCTGTAAATGACAATGTGCTACCTCACCAGTGCCGCAAATTGCACCACCAGCTACATACCATACCCTTACAACTCTCCTGCTGAATGGGCATGGCACATTTGTTACCCTTGTTTTTTTAATGACCTTTCACAATCCTTATGAGTTCAGTAATATGCCATTAATGGCAGCAACCCCACTCTAAAGCTTGTTTCAACTCAACACATCATATTATTCGGTGGTGTGGTAGAGTACTACTTAGACATTACTCAATTTACTTTACAGGGGACACAAAAGCAAATCTTAGCGCTTCTCCTACTAAGGGTGCTGCAGAGTACTATCGAGATCTTAATCAATGTAGAACATAGAGGACAGTAAAACAACATGAACACTTCTTGCAGTCAAGGTGTAGTAATACTAAGCTCTTATTAGATTTACAGCAGTGGAGAGTGAAAAGCAATGTTTAACACTTCTTCCAGCCAAGATATGTGTGAGTGCTACTGCACCCTAGCTTTGTTTACAACACTGTGGAGAGGAGAGAATATCAATTCTCTCACTGGAGTTTGGTGAAGTACTGCTTCACTCAAACTCTGTTAACACCACATGAGGTGAAAAGTAATAGTAAAAACTTCTCCCAGTCAATTGCAATAGAGCTGAGTACTAACTCTTAAAACCAAAAGGAAGAGTAGAGCAATGGACAACACATCTTCTTCTTCACCCTAGCTCCAGTTACATTGCTGGGGGGAGAAGAGCAATGTTTAAACATCTCCCAGTTAGGGTGTGGCAGAGTACCGCTACTATTTAATAATGTAATACTGTTTACACCATACAGGAGTGCAAAACAATGGTTAGTACTTATCCCAGCCAGGTGAGACAGACTAGTACTGAATGCTTAACTCTCTTTACAGCACTTTGAAGGAAGAATATACTCCTAGTCAGAATGTGAGGGCGTACTACTGAGAATTATTCTGTTTACATCACGGAGACGGCAGAGCAATGCCTATGTTTAATCTCCATTTCTCATCTAACATGCTTTTCCAGTGATGGGAGTAAGGAAATGACTGAAAAGAAAAATATCTTGTTGTTAGCTGTCCAGGAGTATTATCATAGTGTGAGCATGGTAAACAAAAATGTGTCCATTACTTTAAGAGTAATGTTATCAGCAAATAAAGCAGTGGGATTAATCTTTTAATGAGATATTATAAATACTGAGCCCTAGTCACAAAGAGAACTTCATTTGTACATCTATGTTCACTCCCAAATTTACCTTTGCTACATCGGCCAGAAATTCCCAAAGTGTCCCTCGTAGGTCTAAACCCTTTTATGGGGTGGAGGTCTCTGCTACGAGCCCAAAGATGTCTGCAGCTGAAAACCCCATTTAAGGGGGGGCAGTGGGCATTGCAAGGCATGGCTTGCCATCACACTTTGGGAGCATCCACACCCATCTGTATTTGTGGGTGTGCACAACCTTCCTTTATGACCTTTCCTACCCCGGATTTGGGCAGAGATTTGTTCCAGCACTGGATGGGAAGTGGAAAGGATCATCCCCAAAACATGTTCGGGCGTAGGGAAAGAGTTTCTCCATGAGTAAAAATATGAACTCATCGAAGAAAAAAACCGAATTGTATTTGCACAGGCGATCCTATTCCACTTGTGCAGGAAAAGAGGAAAAGTCCCTTGGCCTTCCCAGCTTTCCAGGGGTACTCCTGGGAATGTTCGGTGATAATAAAAAGAGGAACGGGTAATGCCCTCTAGAGCACGGTTAACAACCAAAATGAAACCATCAAACGCAATTTGATGACAAACGACTTGTGTTAGAAATAATTCAATGCTTCATGCATTTTCAAACATCCGTTCTTCCTTTTGTATAAATCTTGCTGGAACCTGTAATGATCCAGATGCTAAAACTGCACTGGCAACAACAATGACATTTTGGTCACACTATGAACACAGACTATTAAACACCTGAAGAGATTGTGACACTGAATTGTGAAAAACAAGCTTCTTTTGCTTCAATTCTACCACAACCGCACATGGGAAGTCCTACGCCGTAATGGGCCGGGAAGCGGCGTTGGCCATAAAGACATGCGCCCTCTTTTCAAGTCTGGCTCCATGCAGGACTGCCCCGCTCTCTGTGGCAGTCTCAGGCTTCAGAGACTGCCATAAATCTCCACAACTCACCCGCTCTCTGAGATGTCTTTGTGGCTCAGAAATGAAAGGCGACGATTCTTCGCCCGTCACGCATACAAACCTCCATTTTCATGGGCATGTGCATTCATCATAAAGGCGTTTAATCGGAAGAAAAGATTTGGCGTCCACACCTGGCTCCGGCTATTCAGCGCGCAGTCGAGGCCGGGCATGGAGGCATTTCTTTAGCACCGTGGGCGCAACCTGCAGCCCGCGCATGCTAATGTGATCTCCACCCACCACCGAACTTTCCCTGGGATTCAATGGGGCTGAAAATTGGCCTTCCACACCCGTGGAATCGATGTTCTGCATTCCTTTCAGAATCTTTACCGCGTGCTGGCAGCTGGCCTGCTGCCAATCATTCCCAGAAAGCTCTCGCGCCCCACTTGTCTGCAGGCCTGGCTGGACGTACCCATGCCGCAGCCAACAAAGGCAGCCTATCTAACTCCAATCACAGCAAGCCGACTGCACAACACATGGCTAGGTGCCGTGCATTTAAGCTCGGAACTCTGCACGTAAACGTCATTGTATGCCAGGCCATTTTACAGCGCATGTTATAAAACGTCATATTCTATGCGAGACAACAAAAAGTGTATCACTCGACTCATTTTAGTAAACTCGAATTTGATCTTTGCACCGTAGGGATACAAGTGGGAACCTGCTTTTATTACAGTAACTCTACTAAGAGTCACATGGTCTCCTCAAAGTGATTTAAGCATAGTACACAACTTAAACTCTTTGCATCTTGGTTCTGGTGAAATATCTTCAATTAGCCATTTAATAAAAATATCTGTGTGTATGCAATGACACGCCATGTCATTCTGCGCCCAGATAGTTTGTTCATGACATATTAAGAGAGTATGCTTTCACTTCGGATGTTTTGACATGTTACTTTTTGTTATTATGTTTCATTAGGTCGGCTTGTCACGTTATGCTATGTAATGAAATATGTTTAGACTTTTAACACCATTAGGAGTTGAATTGTATTTAGTCCTGACATATTATGCTATGTCATGTTGTTATGCTGTTATACCAGTGCTTACTTTAAGCTGGTGGCTTCCGGTACTACTCGGCACCAGCACTTAATTATCAACACCAGCACCTATGACAGTGCGCCACATGGTGGTACTGTTTCTTTTATCTAAAGATGAGCACAACAACAGTTGTTTATAAATTCAATTTACATAAAAAAATGACTAGTATTGACCGTCCAAGCCAATTCTAATAGCTTTGGGAGCCTGGAACAGTGTAAATTGTCACACTTGTTGGAGTGTGATAGTAGCTGTGTTTGAATGGGAAACAGCGTTTACAACGCTGTTAACACAAAGCGCTTCCATTACAACTTGGTCGTTACAACGACCGCATTGTTTCTACGTGATCCATTACATCGCAAGTCGTTTCAACAACTTGCTGTAGGGGGCGCTTACCTAAGGAATAGTATAATTTACTATTCCAACACCTTCCCTACTGTTGCACACGCTGGAGTTGGAAAAGTAAATTATAGTATTCCTAAATCCAGAGCTCCCCCTACATCACGTCATTGAAAAGACTTGCGGTGTAATGGATCGCGTAGAAACAAAGCAGTTGTTGCGTTGTAATGGAATGCATTGTGAAAGCATTCATCGTAAAGGGACATATTTGCCACTTCGTTTTTTACACAATAAGCATTGTAATATACTCTGAATTATCTTGTGTTGTGACACGTGTATTAAGGTATGTTATCTTTTTGCATGTTATGACTAGAAAGTGCATTATGTTAAACAGTGAATTATAATATGCTGTTACACGTTATCCTATGTCATATAGCATGACACATTGCCTTCGTTTGACATCAGTCATGGAGGCCAAAGCACGTCAATATTTTTAAGACACGTGCAAGAGATAATAAGCAGTTATAAGCTGAAGACGCAATTTGAGAGAGAGTCGCTGGAAGATTAAGAGTTCCTGAAATTGCATGTATATCGGCTGAGGAAGGTAGAGAAGATTGCGAAAGGAGTGATGTCACCAAAATGGAGGTTTCATGTCCCGGATTGTGAAAAAGTGCAATTGGTATATTTGTCTCAGACTATTCCAAAAACCACAGCCAAGTCTGATATACAACGCATGCTCAATATATTGGAGCAACACCAGGTAATACTCCAACACTGTATACTTATAACATTTTACTACTGTAATTTACTGACTGGGAACTCAAACTATCGTTTAAAAGATCTGCCTTCATGTATTGGTTGAATATATGTGCCCGCCTATGACCTAAGCATGCTTACACTAATAATTGGTTAACAGGATGTTCTCATATTACAAAATTAAAATCATAAATTGTGTGAGCTGTTAACACGGCCAGATCAGGAGGTACATAATAGCAACGCTTTCTCAGTGCAGTACAAGCTATCTGGCCCTTGCCACAGAGTCTCTGGGAAAAAAGTGAATGCATTCTTCCATAGTCATTTTATAATTAGATCTGATGCAGCAGAGAATGTTCCAGGGTTTATCTCATTTTTTTTCTACCACTGCTAACAGGAAGGTGGTGGAAGAGAGGATGTGCAAACACAGCACCCACTTGGATTTACTGTCGCAGGAATATAAACAGAATATTTATTCCTGACCTTTTAAGTACTAATTTCAAATTTAATGAGGCACAATGAACATTTCTCAGAACTAGACTCCATGGCTGCTTAACATAAGCCACCCTGTAATTATTTGCCTCAACTAAAGTAAAAGGGCATTTGGTTGGGCTGAAAAAAGTATTAGACACGCCTGGCTTTGAGAAAATCCAGTCCGGCTTCCATTTTCTGATAACAAAAAAAGGGGGGCATTGAAGCTCACGAGAGAGAGCGCGCGAGAGAGAGCAACGTAGGCTGCTCCTGCCTGAGTATCCCTTAGTGCACTGTAATGAGAGGCAGCCAAAGAAATAGATGAGATTAGAGCCGGCCATATTTACTAAGCCACTCTGCCCAACCGCTCTTCCGCCCTCCCGCCTGCACTCCCAAGAACAAAATGCATCTACCTATGTTGTTTATTCCGCGGATTAGAACAGGAGCAGGATATTCTGCTTTCTCTGTCCACTCACTTTTATCCCATGCCATAATGGAGAGAGGGGCAGGAAAGCAGGAGAGATTAAGAGTCAGACTTTTACTAATCCATGAAAAATTGCCCACTCAATGAATATTTTGTTCATTTTACATCTGCAGAAGTCAGAGGAGAAATGAACTCGCTTTGGGGTATGATTATGAAATGGGGATTAGGCGAGAAGCCGCGGTGCGGTCGCGGGTCCCCTATTCTGGCGCTATCTCAGGAGGGAGATTTAATACCAGCATGCTGGAGTGGTTAATTCGAGGCCTGGGCTTAAATAGCTCTGCGGATCAGGTCTTTTAGATCACACTTTTCAAGTACACAAGAATCAGAGAACATCGCAAAAATGTAATTTAATATCACTTACATGGGGTGCAATTAAATGAACTGCAAATAACACAAAAAGGAATCATCGCATTACAGCAGTAGTCACAATTAGTTTCACAGAAGCAGAGTGCAGCTCACTTACAGCAGTCTCTGTATTCTGCAGACATCTCTGCCGCAGCCCGATTAAGTGCAAAACAAAGTCATATATGTGAATAGCACATGCAAGCAGAATGTCAGTGTACACTGCGTCAGAATCCATTTTAATATTACAATTTATACTAATGGACGTATGGCCATGTTCATCAAGCCACAGAAGACTGAAATGAAATCGAGTTTTCAGAACAGCCTCATATATACTTGTTGTGGAAGTAACAAAAACCCAACTGGGTTTTGCTATTTAGTGGCTTGAGGTACAAAGGTACCAGTACTGGGCTAGATAGATGGGGAACTACCAAGTTCTATTAGTCACTTTGGGTACACAAATTAAAACACAATAAAAAAAATGATTTGTCTCTTGATCCTTGTTCCCCATCAACAATGGCGCAGGTCTTCGAATGAGCCAAAAAGAGCACAATAACCCAGCTATACACTAGTGGTGATCATGTAGCGCTCTTTAAGTACTCTCATCTGCATCACCATCACTTCGCTGTGACAGTGACGAGTGACTTCCGATTCATAGTAAGCACCACTATTCACTACTTGTGTAGTAGATTTTGAAGGGGACAGAAATGCGGCATTATTTCCCTTTGACAAAAAGCTCTTTTTAAATTTTATGTACCGGTTGCCTTTAGCCCGCTGTTGTCGAAGAAAAACTGAGGCCCGTGCCAATAATGACAGTGGGAATTATATCAGCCAAATGCTTACCACTGGCTGACTTTTTCGTCAATTTTGTTTGCTTGCTTCTTATTTGTGTGTGTCCTTCCTCTAGAGCTTATCTTCTTTACTACCCTTTTGACTGAATGATTTGTGTCCTTGCAATGCTTACATTCAGGAATCTGCATTGTACTTTTTATTTCAGCACACCGATTAATGCATGTGTTTCCTTGCTCTTTCCCTCATGTGATCTTCCTTCCTCAAATCTTCTCCCCTGCACGCTTTCAATGCTGTTCTCGCTACAACTTCTCCATTTTTCCCATACACCTCCTTGACTGCCATCATGTAAAAAAAAAAAAAAAAAACCCAGCAAGCTTCTCAACTGCTCTTCTTAAGCTGACTGCTCCCTGTTGCTGGTGATAAGTGCTCATCCCACGGTCCACCTGCTCCTTTGTTGTTCCCCCAGCTGCTGTGACCTTGTGGCATTATTCACTTGTTAACCTCTACTCCCACCAGCTCCATGGTTGCACCCTAGCTCACACCCCAGTCCAGCAAATTATTTTTCTTATTATTTTTTCTTTTTTTAATTAGTGTAGGCAGCTGCAATGTGCTGCTGGGCTCTTCTTTATAAAAAAAAAAAAGCTGTTTGGTGCAGGTTTTACTTTTTTGTAAATGTACAGCTTCAAATGTGTGTCTGCCACTTTGGAATAGCAACTTTTCAAAACAATTATCTATGTGACAAAACGTCCGTTTTGCAAGGGCACATATGCATGATCATGCTTGGCTGCCGCAGTGTCATGATGCATGCATGAACATGCACAATGAGCTCTGCACCCGCATCCGTCATCCTCCTGGACATTGCTTACTTTCTTTTTTTGCCAATGTTCTTCAACATCAGTAATAAATCATTGTTTTCTTTGCAAATGCTGAGCAGCGTCGGTAACAAAGCATTGGCAAAGCCAAACGGCAAGACCTGATGACTTTGTCAATTCTTCTTAACTACTGTAATTTCTCCCTCCCCAGCAAAGTGGCCCTATTTAAGTCAAGGAATTAGAAAATTCTTTCTCAATTGAGAACAAGACGTTTTTTCAGTGATGTAACTCTAGGAACTAATTGTCTTTGTCCTAGGTTCACAAGTCCATCACCAACTTTGCTTCACTAGACTCCTTGATATCTGGATCTGTTTCTAAAAGTGTAACAGCCTTAAGACATCAATCAAAACATCTGAAGACTCTCGCAAAATTTCCGCAATCCAAAAGGCCTGGATGGATTTTGTGAGAAGTTGGCCTGGTATATGCTGTCCACTAATTATAGTGGGCACCCTGTACCCGTCCAAACAACCCCTTATTGGTTATAGGTTAACCCCTTCGCTGCGGCGGGAATTCCGCCGCAGCGCTGGGGGGGGTTTGGGGGCAGCGCGGTGGCGCTGTGCTCATGATGGAGCCACTCCGTCATGAGCCACGGTTGAGCTGTGCTCATGATGGAGTGGTTCCGTCATGACTCCGCCCACTGCGCTAATCGCCCGCACAGGCGGGGAATCAGCGCAGCGTGGGAGGAGCGGCGGCCAACGGCCGCAGCATGACGGAACCACTCCGTCATGAGCACACGGCACCCGTGGCTCATGACGGAGTGGCTCCGTCATGAGCGCTGAAGGGGTTAAAGACAACCATTATTGAAAGCTATCCTAGTGGTAGCAATGGAGAGCAGCCTTCAGGCTAAGTCTTGAAGGAATGTAAAGCAGCTTGATTTACCAGTCTATAATCTCTTGAATAGCTAAATGAAAGACAACCACATCAGGTATATATATAAAATATATGTATTTATTTCTAAACACACCCTTCAAGTCTCTTTATGGGGCAAGAGGTCAACACACATAAGTTACACTTCAAATATGACAGTAATAAGCACAAATACACGTTAGGTCCTAGGGGCGAGCCAAACCATATACTAATATAGTGGTATAAGAACCACAACTTAACTAGACACAAGGCCTAGAGCCTGTAGAATCACTGGGACCCCAAGGGACCACGCAAGGTAGTGACACAGGGGACCCACAGGGGCCGTGTGCAGTGTGAGAACACAGCCATGAGCTCCCGTTAGCTTCTATGGGGAAAGTCGCGGTTAGATTTTTAAAGATTAGGGACACTTAGAAATGAGTCAGGGCCAAACCCTTTGGGACTTAGGAAGTTTTAGGGTAAACACCCATGGGAGCACCAGACTTGTGTTCCCTCACCCAGGGAA
Organism: Triturus cristatus; assembly: GCF_964204655.1. NCBI lineage: Eukaryota > Metazoa > Chordata > Amphibia > Caudata > Salamandridae > Triturus > Triturus cristatus. The sequence goes on from NC_140588.1 coordinate 689,041,188, forward strand.
GCCGGGTGAGGGTCACGTCATCGATTTCAATGGGAGCTGGCAAAGAAGTGCTGCTGCTGGGAAGATGCGAAGTGTCCGAAGAGATCCAAGCCTGGATCAAAGATGAGAAGAACCTGAAAGCAGAGGGGACAGAGTCTGGGTCACTTGCCAGTGACCAGGAAGGCGATAGGCGGATGCCCACCGATGTTGGGTGTTTCAGGTGAAGAAGGTGAAGCTTGACTCTTCAGCCACGAGGACCAGGAGGTGTTGAGGATGACCAGGAGCTGGATTTGAGCTGTTGCATAAAGGATGTCGAGTGCTGCAGTGTCGGTGCCTGGATTGGACACAACAAGCCTTGACAACAGCAACCCATGCAGAAAAGAGAAAGAGGCTTTGGTGCAGACCAGCAAGGTCTGAGGAACTCACCACTTGGTTGGTAGTCAGAGCACATCTGGAGCAACCAGGGAAGCCCAATTAAAATCAAAGTTACCTTTACAGGGACACACCAGTCGATGGCCCAGGGATCGCGAAGGGACCTCGAGAGGAAACAGAAAATGGCGGCCCACGGTTCATTCGGGGTGACTAGGCCAACAATCTTCAGTGGATCTTCTGCTCAAGGTAGGGGCTACAAGTAACCCAAAGCACGACTTCAAGAAACATTGAGAAGTCAATGCACTTGCAAAAGTGCCCAGTGACCAGGAGTTCCAGTTTCACGCTACTCACGAGGGCTGCGGGTCTCAGCTTTGCTGGGGACTCGGGTCGGCCTCTGAGATGTCTGGAAATCCTCTTCCTGGGCTGCAAATGCTTCGGAGTCCAGCGGGAGCTTCGGAGATGCAGACCGGCAAAATGCTTTGTTGGTGCCTGCCAAGCAGGGGAGTCACTCCTTGACCCAAAGGGAGATTTCTTCAGTCCTCTAGTCTTTAGTAGAGCGTGGAAGTTCCAGGATTCAGCTTCAGAGTTTTGTCAGGGATTTCTAAAGTTCTGGTTACAGGGATTCCTTACTTATACCTAAGGAAGGGGTTGGACAAGCTCTGGGGACCCACCTATGGGAGGATTTGGAAAGAGGGGTGGCTACACCCATTTCCTTTGTCCAGTTTCACACCAGAGCAGGGGCTGGAAGCCCCTGAACCGGTTTGAGCTGTACTATGAACAGGGACACCAAATGTGCCCGCAGTGCAGGACTTCAAAGCACTCAGAGAGTGCTCCCACCCAGCCCCAATACACATCATCCTGTCTGGGAGGTGGTTACATCTCCCTGTGACAGGAAACCTATTGTTCAGGTCTCCCCTGCCGGAGTTTCGGTCAGCAGCAGGAGGCCAGACTTGTGTCTGTGGCTGCAGCATCCATTTTGTGATGCCAGGGCTCTGTTAAGTTTCTACCGGGTATACCAGTACTGCCATGTCTCTCCCTCTAGAAGGGTGGGATCATATTCCCACACCAGTTAGTGGTGTGGGGGTATGATTCCAAGGTGTTTGACACCAAACACGATATGTTTCCGTGCAGCCAGTCCAAAGTTAGCATTTACCGTTTGGTTATAATGCACTTAAGAGTATATGGTCAGGCTGCAAAACTGACAACCCCGGAAAAGAGATTCCGAATGCCGCAGAGGGGCTCAGCTCATGCCTGGGCTCCCTCTCACATATAACCAAGCACTCTGCCTTCAGGATTGTTAAGGGCTGCCCTAGGAGTGACTGATAGGTTTGTATGTGCAGTGATAGGTGAGGTATAGTGAACCTATACCTCAGTAAGAGGTGCATGCACCACCTTACCCAGGTTGCAGTAGCAGACCTGTGGTGTCAATTTGGATGGCTTTCCAAGGGTGGCATAATACATGCTTCAGCCCCTGGTAGGCCTCTGGGGTACCTATGCCCTGGGTACATATTAAACCATATACTAGGGACTCACAAGGGTACCCCAGAATCCAATCTGGAGTGTACCTAAAGTACATGGAATCAATTTATCAGAGAAAGCAGATTGGCTGGGGACCTGAATAGCAGGTTCCCAGCCAAACTAAGTCAAAAACCATCAAAACACCAAGAAAAAAGTGGTGCAACCATGCAGTTAGATTCCACCTTCCTACAGATTTTATGACATTGTATCTACCAACAGAAGAGAGCACCAGCCACGGCCCGTGCAAGTAAGTGCGGTGGGCCCGGTGTGGGGGCGGGGCAGGGATTTCGACGGATAATGGAAAATCTTAAAAATAATTAATTTTCCCTCGTCAATGTCTGTCGAAATACGCCCCTCCCCCCACCGCTCTTACCTGCACGGGCCATGGCTGGAGAGCACACCCAAAACTCTGTCGAAATAGGCATGTACTTATTTTCTAGCTGTGCTATGGGTGAAAGCCCTGGCATAGTTCTCAAAATCTTTACATTTACTGGTTCCAGGTTCATTGTCTTGCATTGAATTGTCTTGGGTGATTACTTCAAGCTCAATTTGTGTAATGCAACCCCTAAAGTCTTCCATTGTACTTCTCAGGGACTTTATTTTATATACTATTCTATGTGACATATTTTGTAGCTCCCTCTGAGTGACATCAATATAGCCTCACTACTAGTCAAGGCAGTCCCAGAGAAGACACGAGAGTCATTCTAACAAATGTATGCTTCTTTGGTATGTGTAAGCTTGGGAGTCAAACAATCATATTTTTCTTTAACACCTCTTTCTTTATCCCTTTCTTTTGCATCTCAAAGTCAGTAAGACAGGCAACCACAGCAGAAAAGCAGGAACAGGTAAGTAACCACTCCCTTTGAATCTTAAAAATGTTGCTGCTTCTCTCTCAAAGACAGAGAGCAGGAAAGTCAGCCATGTACCAGACCAGCTCCTTTGTCTCTCCATGGGTGAATATCCTTCCAAGTACCAGGGGTGCTATTGGCATGACCAGTGGAGGGAATTTCCAGTCCACTGGCCCTCCAGACAGAAAATGTAGTAATTCAGCAGCAAACTGGTAACACACACAAAAGGGGTGCTGTGGGACCTCAAAGCAGTCCAATTGTGTTACTGTAAAACTGCAAGCACGGAAGAGGTGATGCTGCTGCTGCGGGCATTTACGGGCTCCTGTGTTCAGTTCTTCACTCGTCAGCAGATACCTGCATTCCTTACAGCACCCCATGTTTGAACTGTTGGCATCTTCAAGCACCATTTCATGACCTGACGAAAGGAGCTGCACCAAAGTCCCAGCGAATGGTGGCTTCTGCGGTGCTCCACAGGCCCCATCATAGGCTTTTAATTTAAATAAGGATCAATCAACAAATGCCTGAATAATCGTTACAAGAACGCATTGCGTTATTGCCTTCGTTTCCCTCCCTGAATATTTTCACAAATTATGATCGAAGAATATTTAAAGGAATATTTCCCGCAGTGGTGGTTCAGAGAGTGGTCACGTTGTGTCTAAGTGAGCATGCACACACTGTTAAACCTTGAACCCCACTGGCTTTCAATGGGATGATCACCCCCGCCTCTTCCCCCGTCAGAAATCAGAACATTGACAAGAGCAGGGAAATGGCCACAGTTGCAAACTGACTGGCTTATTTAACCAATGTTAGTAAGCAATCTCCCATCGAAGACGGTATAAATATTTGAGCATATCTACAGCGCAGTAATGACTTAATGGGTTTAGTGGCTTCTCTCTGCAATGTTACTTGTTTGCCTCGTTTACAGGCTTTAGTTTGAGCAATTTGTCACACTGTCCTCTCTCAACCGCAGTGATGTCAGCAGTGCACTGAAACTGCTACCTGCCATTAACCACACTGACGCTAGCTCTCCAGTACTCTGGTCTCTCAGTTCTACATCTTCTCCAACAGCCATCCATCTCCCCACCGAGTTGAACATTAGAGTGCATGTATCTTCCGCTCGCCGCCTTTTCTAAAAGCCGTCCTTTACCCATACTGATCTTTGCCTTTTTTATCTGCTCTCCTTTAGCTACATTGACTTCAGAAGGACAGTGTTCAGACTGTGAGCCCTTTGCCGTTTAAGCTTCAATCATTTTTATTAGGATTTTGCAAAAGTACAACATAAGGAAGGCTTATCCACCTATTATATCCACCAACAAAATTCCTCTCCCAACTTTTCTTTACCTGACTTACACTTCCTCCCTGATCACCGTCATCCCCATCTTAGACTTTGAGTCTATGTGAGGCTGTCGACTGCAGGCATCTCCATCCACACCATATATCTCACTACTGAAGAGACCCAATGCCCTCAACCTCGTCGGGCATGTGCTGTTTCTGGAATCCCAAATGAGGTGCATAAGCACTGAACCCCATAGTTTACCGAATGTGTTCTCCATACCGCATACATTATTCCCCATCCAATCATGTTGCATTAACATCTATAGTCTCTGTCATCAGAGGTTTGTCATCAAGACTTGGCTTTCACTCCTATTAGGCTCAAATTATGCTTCGCCACCAGCAACAGTTATGAGATTGTCTTTCCCTGAAGAAGGTGAAGCAGGAAGATCTTTCGGGCAGGATGAACTAGGATTACTGGTTCAGGTTTTCTGCTCCTCACTGCCACATGAGACTTGAACTTGGAATAGCTTCATTACCAACCTAGAATGATTCAAGCAAAGTATACTATATTCTGACTGCTGGAATTCGAAGGAAGAAACACTAACATTTTGATTAAAAGAGAAGTAACTCAAACTTCAGGAACTACAGTGTATCAAAAGTATGTCACTGCTAATCAAGTATCAACTACTGTCACTGCTGGCCCTCTCTACCAAAAACACACTTGAAAAGAAAGTGCTAATTAACAAAGCAGTTAGCCAATTTCATTTTGAGAAGGATATGATCCAGTTACAATGTATAAAAACTCTCAATATCTAATAGATACCTATGCAATGAAATGCAAGGCCTACCTTGCCTTGAACCACAAATGAAAATCTTCCTACTTAGAATCAGATTGCATGCATTATACCTTTACGTTTTGGAGGCGCATGGAGGAAAATAGACCACAACAAAAGCTATGCAGATTATGTTGATTAACCCCTTTGCTGCGGCGGAAATTCCGCCGCAGCGCTGCGGGGTGCGGGGGGGCAGCGCGGTGGCGCGGTGCTCATGACGGAGCCACTCCGTCATGAGCCACGGTTGGGCTGTGCTCATGACGGAGTGGTTCCGTCATGACTCCGCCCACAGCGCTAATCGCCCGCACAGGCGGGGAATTAGCGCCGCGTGGGCGGCGCGGCCGCCAACGGCCGCAGCATGACGGAAACACTCCGTCATGAGCACACGGCAACCGTGGCTCATGACGGCGTGGTTCCGTCATGAGCACGGAACGAGTTAAAAGAAGAAACAATTGATCACATCATTTGTTTAAGGCCTAATCTAATAGAATCAAGGAAAAAGTACTTGAGACCCATTTTTCGATCACTTGGATTTAGAAATTTTACAGACACTGTACAATCCAGCTTTCAATGCATTAACGCTAAAAACAGGTTCACCAATGAAATGTTTACATTTAGTGTACAGCATATTGCGCCAAAGCCACAATACATGCAGTTCTGTCTTACAATGATTATACGTAGGTTCCCAAATATGTTGACGCATTCCACCTGTAACTAAGTGGTTGTGGCAAGTGCTTCCGGGAGAGTTCTCTGGCCTGTTACTCCTTGTCGTGCTCCTCCCCATCCTGGTGCTGAATCTCCATCCTTGCACTAGGACCTGGGCCTCTGCTGCATCTACAAGGGTAATGAGGACCATTGCTCCTGTTGCGTCCTCCTTATGAGTCTTTCACTGCAGACGGCAAAGTAACTCTGTAGCAACTCCCACCTTGTAGTGGAAGCCTTCTGACCAGGGCCTTTGCCGGACATCTTTGGGCTTCCCTCTTGAGTGTCACATGGAGGGATATTAATGCACATTCTACTGGGCCGTGTCCCCCTCTTATGCTTGGAGTGTCCCAGAGGTAGCTCAGCTCCCCCTGATCTGCAGTCCAGACCTTCTTTGGACTCTTGAGTCAGTGTATGCCCACCTGCTCCGTCCACAGCGCCAGCTTCTGCTTGTGATATGCGCCCCATTTGGCTGTTTTGTGCTCCGTCTTTTTAGACCTATTGCACAGTCAGCACCTGAGTCGCAGGCATCCCTGGGCCACGCTGACTGCTGCCGGGGTCTCCCCTGTGGCTTGCTGACTCCCATGCGCTTGCACTGCATCCGCGCTCTCCACTGTATACTGAAGTTGCCGGCTGCCATCTTTGCAGCCTCGGAGCAGCTGCCGCTCTCCGTTGTTGATGCCTCACCTACAAAGCACAGGGCCAGGACTCAAGCCATCAGAAGGTTTGCCAAGTCCCTCTGCCATTCCGCGCATGCCTGGTCCCAGCGTGAAGGTATCTGATTTGCGGATGGTAAGAGATTACCGGATTCCGGTGAAGAGCACTACCATGTTGAACTCCTGGCCAACCTCTAACTGGCTGACGTCAACCCTACACTGCAAACAGCATCCACTCTCCAAGTCCACCCTGTCTGACAGGCTTCCTCCACCCACATTGACTCCTCACTTAGTGAACAGCTCCCTGACTTCTGTAACTGCCCTCCTTTTCCACACTCATTTCAGCTCTCTATTGCTCGGATACCATCCTTCTGTCTTTTCGAATTAGCCTCCTTTATCACACCAAAGCCAACACTGCAGGCCCCCGACCTCACTGGACACGGGCACTTACAGTCACATCTCCTCTTTCCACAGGTGAAGGACACGATTCCATTTGGATTCTCTCGTGAAAGTTCGAGAAGGGAAGTTGGAAAGAAGCAAATTGCTTAGTGAACTGCATCCAACTGATAACATTCATTGGAAAGCGCGAGCAGTTCAGCTGCTAACATTCAGTTCCAAAGGCAAACCTACATTTGCAGCTGAGGTCCCGAAAAAATAAATAAAAGGGAAGGAGGTGATATTTCTTCCTATTTCTTAAACACCTGGAGCGAAATTTGAAAAAGGAAAGGAAAAAAGTAGGAAACATGCTCCCATCGAAACATTCTTAAAATTGCAGCGCATTTCAAACTTTAATAGAATGGCAAAGACTCACAGGAGCGCGCCTGAGAAGTGACCGCAGTTGTAGCTCCCAATAAGAGTATGCAGGGGTGATATGGAATATCCACCACGTGAAAACTCTCACACAGCTAGCCCCTTACAGACACATGGATGTGGACATGTGGAATGTTTCACTGTTTCTAGAGGGGGACACATTGTTCCCCATGTCGCTGCCTCTTCCTCTTCGTACCCAATGACTTTGATGTGTATGGCCCGTTTCTATCCTAAACACAAGTGGCCTTGAGTGCAGTACATTTGCCATTGTTTCTGGGATTGGAAACTTGCTGCACGGGGTTGGGAATAACCACAAACTTCCCAATTTGTGGATGTCTAGCTTCTTTTGCAGGCTATATCCCCAATTCATCAATAAACCCCTTCCTGAACCCTAGGTTTCTGACTGACGAAATTCTATAATTCTGGCAGAAAAAGCACCTTCACAAGTAGTCCCCTTTTGCATGGGTAAAGGTCCTCCAATCCTGCTTCTGTGAATCTGAAGTGGGATTTTCTTTAACAATTTAATTTGTTGTGCGCCCAAGTTCAAATAAATACATTTGCTCATTGTGACCTTTGCATTTCGATAAAGGTATGTCACCAATGCGCTGAACGAACATGAGCCCGTCTGCACTTTGAAGAAGAAATGCTCATGTATAAGCGAGGAATGTACACAATAATTAATCTATCCTCATACTATACTAATAATTCACTCTTTTTATTTTTACTTTTTCTTAAAATGAAGATGAAGGTGCAACATTAATTTCACACCATGTGTAAAATAAGTAAATGATGTTACACATTATGTCACCGAGGTCCCTTCTGGATCCTGTACATTAAAGTGTCTATATCTATAGGAGCATCTGATGGTGCCAGCACCCTTTATTCTATACACTTGATTTGCTACATCCTTTTAATCCTATTCACCGCAGCGCGAAGCAAAATCCATCCGATTTGTCCCAAAAATCTCTGCCCCTGGAAAAGCACGTTTTCCAAACTTACTGAAAATCTCCTGCCTTGTTTGCAGATGTTGCCTTGCTTTGGTATAAAGCTGTTATGTGAACTGTGCTAACATTGACCCCGGGGCACAGTTTGCATGTGTGACATCGCGATTGTTAACAACAACAGATTTAAGAGTGAAAGCAGCTGCTGACAGAAAACGCTCTGACAGTGTTCGTGTATCTGCCAGGAAGTAAAACTGCAATGTTAGTGCCACCGACACAACTGCAGACACACAAAGAAGGTGCAATGTATATAAGCAATCGCTGATGAAAACACGGGATTATTTTAGAAACAAACTGAGCTGTTCCACACAACGCGTTTGGGAGTTTAAGAAACGGACACCATGCATTCAGTAAGATGTACCAGACATGGACAGACTTTGAAGGGATGTGAAAAGCATTCAGACTCGTCATATTCGCTTATTTCCTGGATAGAAGGAACATCACAGGCCCTATTTAGTCACCAGATCTCTTTTGATGTTTACACTAGCGCTAGAACATTTGTATCCTGGTCTTTTTTTTCCTCTTGGCCACAGACAGCTTGGGGGACCTCTTGTTTCTAACATAATATGCACTTCGAGTGGGCTTGGGCTTGGCCCCTTGCTAATGCTGGGTGAATTTGGTGTCTATCTTAGTTGTCTGCCAATGATTCAATGGCATTTCTGCCCATTCCTTTGTTTGTTCTGCTCAAGCACATTTTGGCCTCTCAGTGTGCGGATCGGATTAGTTGCATCCGTACACTCTATACTTGAGTGGACACTTGCTTTTTTATATTTTCAGCGTTCTAGCTGGGTCGGCTCCTTGGCTAAGGTGGAGGAGTGTCGCCCCACTGCACTAAGAGCAGAGCAAAGGAAAAAGAAAATGATAATAACAGGACCTTATTTTCATTTTATTTTTAGTCTGCCTTTAAGCTACATGTTAGGGCGGGGCGTTGCTGGGTTCGCGTGACGCCTGGAAATGAGGAGTGGTGGCTGCGCCATTAGTGCACACAATGGTTTGGCAGGCCGTGTTGGGCCGAACAAACCGCCATGCGCACTTTGCATGTTCTCCACTGGCTGTATTGTACAGCCTGGGTGGAGGACATGGCTAGGCTCCCAGTCCCTCTCTGAGTGTCGAACCATGACGCTCAGACCAATCACAACACTGCTGTAACAGAACATCGTTATTGGCTAGGGGAGTCTGGGAGCATGGGTGCTTCTGGGAGGCAGGATACAGTGTGAATGGAGGAGAGGAGTTGGCTGACGACCCACAGGTAAATCTTTTTTTTTTTCTACCCAGTCCCCAATGGTCAACATCCCCACCTCCCGCCACCGTCCCCTGCCGGCCACCACTGCTTACTGTGGGAGTACGTGCGTTTCCGTGCTCTTGCTCCCTCTTTGCTTTATATCACTGCCTCCTACCCCACAGCCTCCCTTTTCATTTGCCCATGCCCTTGCTCAAAAATTCCCCTGCCCTTCCACTGTCCTGCACCCAATGCTTAATGTATTAATTACATATATTTTTACGAGGGCCCTGCAGCTGAAAAGTGCTGCCAGACATCTCGCTTCCTAATTTTGTGTTTAAAACACACACATATTTTCATTTTTTCCCACTTCAATTTATGGTTCTATGGTGGTTTTCCACCATGTTAAAAAAGCAGATAAAAAATTGCCACATGGGTCATGATGCACGTCCACACTTTTTACAGCACATACATCACAATGAAGGTACACACAATGGTGGCTATTTTAGAATGGGTTTTCTTTAATAGAAAATCCATCTCAAGATTGCCAGCATTGGTGTCCATGCACGTTTACACATGCACACACGTGTGAACGCCAAAAAGCATTGGCAAAAACAATAGCTCAGCCTGACAGAGCCTACATCTATGGGATTTGCCTATGCTTGTTGTATTATTTTATTGATTTTATCAACACTGTTAAGGGAGCAATATACATATATTATATTGTGCAGAAAAATGTTGTATTTTACTCATGAGTCATCGGAGGGCAGTTGGTATGGTGTGTTTCTTTGTTTCGGAACCACACATCCAATGAATACAGTCGCATCATTTACTACTACAGTGATATATACATGACACAACCTTTGTTGCTTCTCTGTTTTCTGCCACTGTCTACACAAATTCTTTCATTTTAATCTTGGCACGCCTCCAATCAGCAAGAAAGCCCTGAGATGCTAAAGATCTCATGTAATTCTGGTTCTGTTCAGCCGACAAGATTGGCAGTGCCAAGAGAACTCCTGTAGGCTCGTACAGAGAGAAGGAAGCTGGGTCCAAGGCGCTGGCTGCCACTCATGCCGCTTCCGACAAGGAAAGCTTGGCAACTTGGTACGGGGATTTGTGGAAATTGTAACCAAGCTATGAAAACAGTAAATTACAGAGTAAGAGGGATGGTAGAGATGATAGGTCAGCACTTGCTGCAATGGTATCAGCTATGCAGCAAAAATGAGCAAGCCTGCAAAAATGAAAAGCATAACTTTCCTTCATGCTTACCCCCTCATTCGGTAAAGGCCATGACTTTATGAACAGTGCAAGTAGGGGGAGCATCTCTTGAAGGCATTCGCCACAGGCTCAACAAGTATCCTTTGCCACTGTGTGGTACTATAGTATGGGCATAGCTGAAACTTAAACAGCGGCAAGGGCAGGGAACGGATAGACAGGATTACGTGGTCCACACTTGGGTTCTTGAATGAGAGGCTGGGTTGACGGGTGAGTGGTGCCTGGGTGGCACAGATAACTGTTCAGTACAAACTATCCAGTGGGTTGGTCTGACGTCTGCCTCTAGCCTTACCTGTGCTTACACAGGGATCAATACAAGTTAACGTGTGGTAGAGAAAACGAGTGAAGGCTCGCCTAGTAGAACCTCATCCACATTTGGAACCACCCAGAATTTGAAGAAATCAGTTCGATGACACCCCAAAATTGGCTCGATTTCTGTGCCTTGGGAAAAAAAAAGTTCAGGTCCGTCAAGAGAAGCACATTGGTGTCACCCCGCTGAACCTCTATATTCCGTTTTACCATCAGGCTCTGCTTATGTGTGCAATGGGTTGAGAGCCATTGGAGTACTCCAGCAAGTGTACTGACTGTATACGAACTGACCAGCTAATAGATGCCTGAGAGGAAAGGTGGTCAGATCCGGGACTGGTGTGAGTCAGCGGCTGCCGAGACAGATCAAGAGGACCGGACTGAGACCAAATATCAGGTCTAACACTGGCTATTTTAAATGAAATCCATTTAGATTTGTTGTATCCAGAAAATTTAACTATCTTAATATCTTGAAAACATGCTGGAGCCAGCTCCCCTTGGACCTGACATGGTCACCCATTTTAAAATGTTTTCTGAGGAATCTAGGCAAAATGCAGTGTGACGCCGGTAAGCAGAAGGGATCCGTTTGCGCTATTAAAATGCCTAAGCCACTGAAAGAACAGCCTTTTGATCGATGTTTGATGTTTGAAAAGAATAGCCTTGTTGCTTTACTTTTGCTTTGTGTGGTTTCCTCTGGTAATAAGCAGGGGATTTTGGCTTGCCTCTGGACCCTCATACAATAGCCACACCCGAAAGGCGGTGAATCGTGCTTGGCTGCTGCATGTTCCAAATAATGCTCTCATTGTGTGGGGATATTTGATTATAATCCACACCCTCGCATATGGCTTTCCTATGCTATCAATGGCTTTCATTGAAGTTGGAGAACAATCCGCATACTGCATGCCAGGCACTGGGTTCTAAGGACCAGGACATCTGCACACACACTCAATGTAGAAAGCTTTGTCGAGCACAAACGTGGAATGAAATTCGACCTCCGTCGCCAAAGAGCCACCGTTCCCTTCCTAACCATGTATAAGAATAGGCACTCAGAGAGTCCTGCTTTGTTGTCTGTTATCAGAGTGCACCTGCCCCGTGTTGTTGAACCTGCCAGCGCCTCCATGAACAAGCACTCGTGCCAGTAACATTCTTTCATGTATTTCCTCCTATTTCGCTGGCTCGTCATTGTGCCCTTTATGTGCAAGGCTTTCAACAGGTGAAAAAGAGGCTTCTTTCAAATGCTCTGGTTCCATGTAAACCATCTATTTTCTGTCTCTATGGTTAAATAGTTCTGGCTTCCTGTTTTTTAGGTTGGCTCACTTTCCCTGCATTGCAGATTGTTGCAGCCTTTTCTGCCAATTGTGCATAGAATTTTACTTTTCCTTATTTAGTTCACATATCTGTCGACTTCTGGGAGTGTATGCACCTTTTAATTTTAGCAGTTTTGCGTATATGGGTGACTTACCATCCAGTTTCCATGGGCCATCATACCGAGAAATCTGTACTTTACGGAGGCATGGGCACATTGGCCATCTCTTTAAATGATCACGCAATGAGCTAGTGTTTATGGGCATAACTTGTGGTCTTGTTCAACTGTGTGCACACAGAGCTCTTCCTTGAAACCGACCTGTAGGGATTAAATGCTCCCAAGATGGAATAACATGAATTTTAACTTCTGGTCATTTTTGGTTGAAGTGGCATCGCTGCCCTATCATATGCACTACTTCAGCTCTTATTCCAGTGCACTCCTTGTTCTGCCAACATTGGGTCCACGTCGCACAAAGACTGTGACAATATTACAGAAAAGATGTTCTGATGCACGAAAGAAATTGGCCTATCTATTGGCACCTTTGTTTCTCCTTCTGTAATAGAACGATGCAAAGAGACTTTGTTCTACCGCATATTGCAAAAAAGATGCTTCACAGCTCGGTGGCCGGTAGCTGTAAAACGTGCTTTGCTGATAACGCCTCAATCACTAGGAACCATTGTGGCTATTTTATTATTTCCCTTTTCCATAGAAAGTTCAAACCTGCCCTTTGGCATTTTTTCTAGCAAATAACTAGAATTATTTTCCTATTTCTCCATAGCACATTTTCTCCTCTCACTCTCTCTTTGTCTCTATACATATCATGCTCAGCTACTTACTAAAACTGCTGATCATAAAATGAAGAATGCTTTAATACTGCATTCGTATCCGATGCAAGAACCTGAGAGAGATAAATCTAGAGTTTGCACTATCAAGCTACAAACTCAGGCACAATGCTAGAAATGCATGCTTCGAGTAAGTACCACATGGCTAGATCCCATCCATTCACACGTCTATCTATAATGTGTCACGGCTGCATCCAGATCTCCACACAATCAGATATCTGGGTGAGCTCCTATCTTTGGGCACATGCCAATTACCTTCTGGACCACAATGTTGTCACTGATGATCTTCATGAAGCCTGCGACCATCAATGTCTTTCACAGACACTAGCCAGATGAACATCAGACATCCAATCCCTGTCCAGTGTTCAGGGAAAAAACATACCACCAAGATGCCAGCATGTGGATTCAGGGCTTATGCACAGTGCCGTATTCGATACACGTGTGAGCTCCAAGTGGTGTGCAAACTTCACCAGAATGCATGCCTACCGCGCTTCCACAAGTAGGTACCCGAGGAATGTCACTACAGCAACCCCCTCACCTGCACTCCGATGGACAATCATCCAGTGACGGTGCATCCCTGAGGAATCCGTGGACGAGGAAGAAATAAGCAGGGTTAGTCGATCACACACATTGCTCTGCTAGGCTACAGTCTTGAGTAATCATGGAGGAACGCTAACGAAGAAGAGCGCCAGTTGGTGAGAAACACCAAATGTTCCTTTCATCAACTACGTCACAAACACTTCTCGGGGACTACCCTATATGGTCAAAGTGCTGAGGAGAATTCGGAGAGAAAATTTTATTCACAGTTAGCAATGACCATGTTTATGTCATATACGAACTAAAAAAATATATATATATATTCTTTTTGATATTACCCAATTTGCATTGCCAACGATTGTTCACCATATTACCCTTGTGACTTAATATGCCAAGATTACCCAACAATGTGTACAGGGGACCTAGCTTCATTAGTGTATAGGGTGCACTGGCACCAGGGCCGAGGCAAGCTGAAGGGGTCCTGCATACAATGTATGCCTGGCTTTTACTAGCCACCAAGGTGGCCTACGCACCCTTAGTGCTTGACTGCGACGGCACCCTTCTCACACTGTTTATGCGGTTAGAATTACAAAGCCTCTTTTATAACCGATATTTAAATTGACTGTCCTGCCGGGTGCTGTGCATATGACGTGAGGGTGACTGTATGCCCACAATGGAGTGAAACAAGAAAAAACTTTCTTTTTTCCGCTTGATGTCAAACATTTCCTGATTTCTAGCCTTTCCCTCCACACTGAAACGTAAGCATCGCTGCGCTTGACATCCCTTCATTTCAGGAGAGTTGACTCCGCGGCGGAGCGCCATTAGCCGTCCGGAAATAGAGTCCCAGCTGGGCGTCTCACCAGCCAGCTAGTGTGGAAGAATGTCACAGGTGTGCCTCGAAATAACGAAATAACTAATTATTCCGCTTAGCAAAGGAACACGGCACCACCAGCGCGCAAATCAGCATAAACAGCCGAGCGGCGGCTCACACAAGCAGCCGGCTCTGAAAGGAGACAACACACGGATGGGAACGTAGAGCGCTGCGCAGCGGAGCCGGCTCCCGCCTTTACCGAAGCACATCACAAAACACGACACCAACACCTCTCCTGTCTGTGTGTGGCCGCAGCGAGAGTCGCGCAGCTCGTCCGGAGGTCCAAGGGTGTCCAAGGCCCAGCCCCGCAGGAGCCTGCGCCATGACAGAGGACGCGCTGCTTATGCAAAGCCCCTAAAAATACCCGTTTCTGAGGAGATAATTGGCTCGTCGGCGATGACTTGCGAAGGCACCAGGGAACACTTTCCAGATTATTTACCCGGGGGTTGTACAGGAGCCGAGTGAAATATCTCTTCGTTACATGACTTTACTGTCTGCAGGTGCTGCGCGGAGCGCATTGTGCTGCCCCAGCAAACAAGATGCCGGTAATTGGGGAGCGAACCCACCCAGGACGCAAAGCACAGACAAAAGGCCTTTGCATCTAACAAAACACACTGGCTTTTGTTCATTTTACAACACACTTTCAATACTAAAGGGGGGGGGGGGTGTTAAACACGTAAACGTGCAGACATTTCAACACGCTCCCTATGTGTGCAGCTTTTCAAAGTCTAGCAGGAGACCCCTTAGAGGCAAAGAAACAATAATGACCAATGGGGAGAAAGATTTGTAGTTCGGAAGTTTGCTGGTGGTCGTCTGCAGCATTAACAAGCAGCCAGCCCTGGCACAAAGGCCAGCAGTTCTGTTTAAACTTTGCCAGCCTCGTAAAAGACGGGGAGATACATTTCCCACGTCGGCTGTGGGCTGCGAGATTAACAGCGTAGTTAAACTAAAGGGAATGCAGTGGGAAGAATCAGGTAGGAATGAATTTCAGCCTGCAGAGCGCAGGTGTAATACTAACTTTATATCAATATGTGTGAGGCCAAACTCCAACAGCTTTACAGCTCCACTGCACGCACGCACGCACACACACACACACACACACACACTGATAATTAATGCCCTTCTTATTGGCCTAAAAATTGTCTAAAAATGTTCAGGCTAATAGGTAAAAGGTAAATGCATCATGATGATGTCACTAAAGCTGGAATGGAGAGGCACTAAAGCCACCAATCTCACCCTCGAAACACATTTCCAATGCCTTTCCAGCACCCACTCTTGCTAACCAGGTAGGGATTTAGGGGGCATATTATCAAGCCAGGCGATAAAATTATCGCCGCGGCGATAATGGGCTTGATAATATGCTCTATGGAATTCCAATTGAAGCCCATGTTAGATGTGAAGGACATCTAACCTGGGCTTCAATTGGAATTCCATTGAGCATATTATCAAGCCCATTATCGCCGTTTTAGCGGCAGTTTTCTGCCGCTAAAGCGGCGATAATGTTAACGCCGTCCTTGATAATATGCCCCTTAGTTTCCATAACTGCGATAGACATGAATGTTCAGCCATTCCCATAGTCCATAACCCAGCTGCATAGGCCAGGGACTCAGTGTATAGTAGTCACTCTGGCAACCATTGCTACTTGTGGTCGCATGAGATCTTTTGAAAAACCTGAGTCTGACGTCAAGAAGCCTCAATTGAGCTCTGGCTTTCCAAATCATAACAAGAGATACCTGGAAAAAAGTATGCAACTAAGGCAACTATGCCAAATCTAGAAATGTGGCTGGTCGATCTCACTATGTCCTATTCCACTGCCAAGTTAAGAATTTATTTTAGATTCTCCATATGTATATGATGAAAAACATTAAGACACATCCTACAAAATGTGTAGTAAAACAGTGGTCAGTGTACAGTGAACAGGATGTAAGCCATGACTATTGTGGCACCCTTTCATTTTATAAATGCTTTAAATGCTGGACCATCATGTACACACACACAGACACACACACACCTACCTACACACACAGACTCATGTCCCCGAAGAAGAACAAAACTTGAGTCCCCTAGCTTCACAACAAAGTGTTCCAGTTTAAAAGATTTCTTCTTCAAAAGACTAGAGCAAGTAACAAAGTCTTGGCCTCATAAAAATCTAACTTAAATTGCAATCTGCAAACTCGTGCAATTCTTATAAAGTCTAATACACAGGACTGTATTTTACACTCTACTTTTCACCATCGAGCTGCAAGTTGTTAATAACCGTGGTGGCAGGTGATCACGTCAACTAGTCAGTCCAGGAAACTCACTTCTCACCATACCTAGAAACTGGCGTTACTCTGGTGATAGTCTGCCTTTTACTATCCTTTGTTCATGACGAAGGCTTGTACGTTTCCCTAAATTCTTATTTGATATCCACCACTGCAACGCACTCTCCGTGTTTGTGTTCGATATTAGTTTGTAATATCTGCCACTGGGAAAGAAAGGTCCGCTCTACGCACGTGTTCAACTTAAAAGTCTTCCTCGCTTCTACCCAATCTGAGAACCTGTATTGATGCAACTCTTGGTTTCACGTCACTGTACCATACACTCTTGCATGACATGCTTGACAAATATCCAGGTGCCTGTGGCATGCTTACTTTTAGGAAAAAAGCCATCCGATGAAACTGACCACAATTTCAACCAAATACTTGAGAAACATGCAAATCCGCATGTGCCATCTTGGGACCTTCCCGACATAAAAATTGGGGATATTTTCCCCACAACGAGTGAAAGGAAAGAATTGATCAGAATAATTTCAATGGTCCTAAAATTGAGTAAAACAAACCTTGAGTACATTGGAAATAATCGCCATTGATGCTCGTTACAAACGCAAAGGGTGAGTGTCAAGGACAAACAACCCCTCAGTGCTTGCGAGGATTCTAAAGAGAGTGCCAAGGACACATTATCCCCCAATGCTTGCTAGGATTTAATAGTGTGCAGAAGATGGAAATACTTCACCTCAAAGTTTGCGAAGATTTTTGTGTGAATAAAAAGGAACTGATTCCTCTAAAACGTACTAAGACCCTAAAACATGAGTCACAATGAACTAGATCCCTTTAGTGCCTGCTACAATAATCCCCTCAGTGCCTGCTACAATAATCCCCTCAGTGCCTGCTACAATGATCCCATCAGTGCCTGCTACAATGATCCCCTCAGTGCCTGCTACAATAATCCACTCAGTGCCTGCTACAATAATCCCCTCAGTGCCTGCTACAATGATCCCATCAGTGCCTGCTACAATGATCCCCTCAGTGCCTGCTACAATAATCCCCTCAGTGCCTGCTACAATAATCCCCTCAGTGCTTGCTACAATAATCCCCTCAGTGCCTGCTACAGTAATCCCCTCAGTGCCTGCTACAATGTTAAAGTGTGAGTAACATCAACACACATTGGCATTGCTTAAATGGGTCAGACAGGGAACTGTGGTGTAAAAAGCAAGTCCTGATGATATCACCTGCACTCTGGATGTAAAAGTAAACACGCCATTGCACATAGGGCCCATGGCTCAATAGTTGTCAGGGAAATTGATTCAGTGAAATGCCATGTTTGCCGAGTATCAATGTCTAAGATTCATACAAATGTATGTCTTTCACCTTTATTTATTGTGCAAGTAAGAGGGGGGATGGTGATAGTATATCATGAAGATTTACAAATGAGAACCCCTTTTGTGTCCTCTGGGAGCACTGACAGGCAGTATTGTTGGGATGACGGGTGATAGAAGTATAATACCTCTGTTCGTGGTCACTGAGCACCGCTAGCATAAGCACGCGTGACACAGTTAAGGCCAGTGAAATAATCCAGTTTCAAAGACCAACAAAAGTAATTTAATGCTATTTTCAATGCAGCGGGCTCAGGGAAATGATGAATCACAATGAGCGCTGTTCAATGAATCACTGCTAACACAAACCCAATAATACACCGTCCAGTGGACCAAATATGAAATACAAGCAAATGCCAACCGCTGCGGGAACAATCGGTGAAATGAGTCCACTGCCTCGGCCTTTGCATCCTTGATTCCAATTGTCTGAGGCAATCAGACCCTCTGTGGCTGATGCCTGCTAATGACACACACAATCACAACTGAAAGGAGCATGTCTGTACAGGTGGTTTCGCCATGTAACCATTTCTAACAGGTAAATATATAAAAGAAGAAATACATAATTGCTGCAATCTCCCTTTACAACAAAATTAAATAAGATTTTTTTAAATTCATTTGAAAATAACAGTAGATCGAGTGAACCAGAAGTCACTTACTTTAGTTTTTGTTGGATCCTAAAACACAATGCAGTGAATTTCTCTAAATAACCTCATTCATAGACCAAGTCAGGGCACTGGCTTTGTCTGCCTTGCCAAGAATTCCTTCAGTTGTTCATCCAATGTAATGGTGGGTAATTACCAGTCTGGTTTACTGAGGTCCTTTGGTACCAATAATTAGTGCTAAAGGTCACACTACAGAGATTGAGCGATGGCTCGCGTGGAGATTTTGAGTCATGCAAAACATGCCCTATTATACACAGAATTCGGGGCCAGGAGATGACATCTACGCTGTCTGTGTGGACCCTTTGTGGTTCCTGGGCCGGAACTGAGTGAACTGATTAATGCAATCCGAGCTGCAAAGTGGCCCAATTAAAAATTGCGCTCTTGGCGACTTTCGAAACGCAGACAAGAAATATGGCGGGAGAGCGGGCTCTGAAGTTCTAATGAGACTTATTCAAGGATATTGCAAATGGGTTGATCGATGTGGAGAAAATGAGATGTTCTACAGATAAAGGAAATGAGGAAAGATGAGGGGAGATAAAATCTAGCTTTGATGGTCAGCAAGAGCGCCGGTTCAACAAAGGACAGTTTCATTATTTTATAATGTGACTCAGGAAAATGCTCAGTCGGAAAGCTTTGGAATGGTAAAGCATCCCCGGAGAAGGGCCGTAAATCCGGCACCACTGTTCTGTGCCAACAATTAGCTCCTTCGTGTTTTAACAGAGATGTACAGTGTGCCTTGTCTGGTTCCTGAACATAATGCAAAATCTATATGCATTGAAATGTTCGGGTCTTGGCAAAGGCTGGGCATCTGTACTTGAAAGTCAATAGTGCAATCAGTTACCTTCCCTGACACCAGCCCCTTCCAGGGGCAGAGAGCTTGCCAGGAAACTCTGGCTGCAGCCAGCGGGTGGCTAATCGGGAAAACAATTTAGCAGAGCAGGAAAAAGATTTGCCCAGATGCAAATCAAGCTCTTGAGAAACACATTCAAGATAAAATATGCCTCTCCGCGAGCTGCTTCTTCATGTGAAGTAAACATGGTGTTGCCACAATGTTAGAACAGAGTGAAGATGGCTGCCTGTCGTATGTATCCATGCAGATGGTGCTCAGAGGGTCGGCTTCAGGGGTACAGGTACCTGCCGTAGCCTGGAACAGTGCCAGTCACTGATCTGGTTAATTGATGTGTGCAGTATTTGCATATTCTATAATTAAAAGTGTTGATAATTAAAGCTGCGACTTTTCAAGCAACACTGCGGTGATATTATATGACTCCTTTCCTTTCCTGTCCATCACAGATATTCAGAAATAAATCAGAGCGCCTGGAAGAACAACACTTGTAAATATATTTCACTTGACTTCACATGCCTAACGTGAGTGATGAACACTGTTAGGCGTTTTATTTTTGTAAAAGAAAAAAGATATGCTTTAATCTGGTGATATATGCAACTGCGGAGTCGAGATGTCAGTGGCGAGCATTTGCTAAATAAAAATCAAATTATGAGGGATGTCTTATATTGTTTCACTGAGAGCTAAGTGTTCATAAAAGGAGACTCTAAAGCATCAATGGCCTGTGGCTTGCAACCCAGTGGGATTTCTAAGAATAAGTAGCCATGTAGTCCTTCTTAAAGAAACTCCAGGGCAACAATGACACACATCTGAAACTTGTGGGAAACACTCCTACACCTCGGTGTAGAAATCAAAAGAAAAAAAAAGATTGGGGACAGAAACTGAGGGCATGCCGGGTATGGTCGTGGTTACCAGCCCCCTCTGGCAAAACTAAGCAGAGGTGAGCCGTGTCATCCGAAGGGGGATTAACAGACAGCAGAGGACCCCACTAAGTCCTGCCATACAAATGTATTCCTGCCCACTTACTCCGGCAACCACAAATGCCAATTTGGTATTGGGGACGGCAGGTTGCACAGTGCCTTAAATTAGTCTTGCATTTTACTGGGCTAATTGTTAAAATGTGTGAGGGCACAAGCGAGTCTCCCAGAGATCTTCTGGATAAGGGGGTATGTGCAGAGGACCTCAAAGCTTCTGTAACGGGAACATCAATTACTCCTTCCCCCTACTTGAGGAGACACAGATCCTCGAGCTGCTGCACAGGGGGGAACTGAGGGGGGCGAGCGCATCGTTCTTCACATATCTGAGTGACGATGGAGTACCCTTTCTCTGCTTGAGTCTTTTCTCCTATCAGAAAAAGGTACTGCTCTCTTAGGCACGGAGTAACACTGCCTAGTTGACCTGAGTATGAGAGAGTAAAACTGGAGACCATGCATGCTCTAGTAGTATAATAGAAAGGATGAAATGACAGAAAGTGCCTCTTGGCTCACATTTGACAATAAAATCTAGCCTGACTGTTTTGAATGACATTGGTTGACACTGGCTGCAAATAGGTAAGAATGTGTTTTCAGAAATATTTCATTAAGAGTGTAGAGTACCCGAGTATTATTCAAATGACATCTGTTTGGCCCGGCTCTGTATCCCCTTCAATAAATTACTTGGTTATGGTGATAAGTAGAAAGCTGTTAATTGTGATAATGAACATGTAGGCACATTTTCTTAAATAATAATTAAGCCTAACCAGATCCGAGAGAGGAACAGGAAAGTGCTCAAAGGTATTTTTTAAAACTATTATTCAATGTGAGTATTAATGTAAACATTGAGTATTGTACAGTATATTGGGTTTCAAAACATTATTTAACCTATTTCTAAGCACCCCCCAGGGTCAACGCAGAGACATATTGCGCGGGCATTTGCAATGACTGACCAATTCAAAAAATGCATTTGGTATTTTTTGTTATTGGTTGGTTGGTGGAAATGCCATTTTTGGGTGGGTTGTCCAGTTTAAATATGTACTTGCTATTTATTTATGTAATCTTCCCCCAATTCTTTGAAATACGGTCATTGTGACAGAGGAAAATAAAGTGGTTTCTCCAAGATCACAAAATGTATCAGATAAGGCAGCTAGGAATAGAAACTAACATTTCTTCTTTGCAGACTCAGTAAGGTAATCACTAGCTAGAAAATCAGCTATGGGAGTAATGGATCAAACTACACTGGAAATGGCTAGCCATGAATATAATGGCAAGACATCAGGCCACTATGCCAGACATACTTATGATCACCCCTTTCAACGTAAAAAAAACATGGTTTATGCAAGAACACTCTCTTACTAGGGCCTCTCAAACTGTCAGTTTCTGCTCATTCCCCTAGTAAATCACCTTTGTGAGTCTTTATAGGGGTAGGAGTAACATTAGTGTAATGTTTTATACAATAAAAGCACTCGAATTTACTGACATGCTCATTGGCAGTTACTCACTCAAACTCACAATAGTCTATAATTAACATAACATAAGTATTTTCAGAGTGAACGTACCGTGACCCCCTTCCATAGTATTTGCAAAGCACACGTTCCCCGAGAAAGCTATCTTTGCACCGACTAACAAATGTTTATGGTTACCTAACTCATTGGTACTCATTTTATCATCCCCAGAAGGATAAAAGGCTGGGTGGACCCTCTGAAATTTGACCCTATGTTCATGAAGGCAGGCATAAATCCATTCAATAGATGCATTAGTCCATTGGGCCACCAGACACGGCTAGTATTCCCGATTTCATCTTAAACAAGCATTGGCATAGCCAATAGGTCTCGCCTTTGGGACCTTATAAGTGTTTAGCCATGCAACAGTTGCATAACTAAATACTTATAAGGTCCCAAAAGCGAGACTATTGGCTATGCCAAGCGGCCGTGCGGCCGCGAAAGTGATCGCAATCGCGATCATACATCAAAGCGGCCGTGCGGCCGCGAAAGTGAAAGTACTCGCGTCAAGCGCGGTGCGCGCGGCCGCGCACATGCACTGTAGGTCTAGGCTGGTCTGGTAGCACTTTTTGGAGCCCTCTCAAAAAGTCTCGCCAGACCAGCGCATGCGCTGGGTCAGGCGAGACCCAATAAAAACAGTATCAACAATAAGGTGACCTTTCATATTAAAATGCCTGAAACTTTTCAGCTACCCTTCTATGAGCTTTTTTTTGCAGCCCAGGCAACCAATACACCATCACACACCTTTTAAGGGCAGGGCAAGACAGGCCTCTTATTCCACCAGGCATTTACTCAGTGGGCGGGAGCCACTGGAGGCTGGTTTTGAAAGCCCAGGGCTGCTTCTGGTCCTTCTGTCCCTTTCACATCTCCCAGGGGCACCGGGAGGTTCAAGAAAGAGAGAAAGAGAAGGAGGGAAAGGGAAGGTCGGGAGAAAGAGATCAGAGAGGGAAACGAGAGAGAAGAGGGAAGGAGAGAGAGAACAGATGGAAAGAGAGACGTCGAATGAGGAGACGAAGGGAGTGTAGTTTGTTTGTTTAAGCATTTCAGCCAGGGATGCTTTTGGTTCTCCGGTCAGGCCCTGTTTAAGGGTGCTTAAACACATAAACCCGCCAGCTCCAAATATGTAACGCCTATATTACCCAGTAGTGTCCCTGGATATAACCCACGGGTCCCTAACATGCTGTGGTGTGCAAGAACACATACCTATCATACTGAATTATTACCTCACTGACTTTTAAATGCTGTTCGGCCACCTCTTGGCTTTTGTCCCATCCTACGTGAAAGTCTTTAGCGTTCAGATGTATGTTTTTACATAATATTATTTAGTTTATTTTCCGCTGTGTAATTGTTCATACATTTCCCTCTGGAGAAGCAAAATGGATCCCTACTATAGAATGGCAAATTATCTTGACATTTACATCTGAATTAGGAGGCAAATGAGATTTTCCCGTAGTTGCAGGGTGCAAAATCCATATCTTAATTGCAATGTTGTTCTATGGTTACAGCTTCCAGAACATGGCGGATCAACATGTCACGTGAAGCGACGCCAAATGTGGTGCCAGCGGAGAACAATGTGAGTCACTCATTGCAAGTAAAAGGCCTTAAACCGCAAAGCGGGTAGCACTCAGTGCCTCTGCAGACTACATGATGTAGGAAACCTAATGTAGTCATTTACTACAATGCGAAAGGTAACACAATATGCAATGATGTGATTATACGCCTATTATATTACCATGAGAAAGGAAACCTAAGGCGCGTAAGTACAGGAATCAACCTTTACAGACGACAATGTGCAGGGAAACCTAATCTTCAACAATGGAGCCAGGAGACTCCAAAGAGGGGAATGAAGTGGGAGGGAGATTAATGAATGGAGGGCAGCGTCATGGCCGACAGTGGGATTGGAAATCTCCAGCACTGTGGTGATGCGATACCCAATACTCTGCGAGGGGACAAGAAGTGCTCCTCGAGCTTGCGGACGTTGAGTGAGCGTGGGCTCAAATTATTAGCTGCTGATCAATGGGAAGTTTGAAATCTCAGAATCTTTAGATGTGTCCTGACCAAGAAGAACTATCCTTCTGCCAAGCTTTCTGTTGTTGATTACCAGTTATTGCTGTAATGTAGTGCACCTATAACACATTGCACATGGGTGTAGAAAATGAAAATATTTCTACTGCATGAAGATTTAAGTTAAATCCATTTCAGCCTTGTTTTATATGATAAATTATGTTGTTCACGTTTATTTATGGATTTAACCATTTTCAATCGTGTACCTTTCTCGGATGGTATTATTGTGCTTTGTATGAACCCATACACCAGATGCAAAAATGACATGACACACAAGCGTTAATATTGGGAGTAGGTGATGAAGAGAAGTTTTACTTATCGCTTCATGCTAGCAGAAGTTTCCTAGAAGACAGAAGGTTAGGTTGAGTACTCACTTATGAAGGTAGACACATCTGTAGGTTGGTTGCAGCACCAGTGAATAGCTGATTCTCATGGCAAGGCAATGCTATGGAAGGGGGTCACGGTACGTTCACTCTGAAAAGCGAAGCATGGAAACCACTCTCAGGGTCTTGTGGGGCTCAGGCTGCAGTAAATGATGCTTCTTGTCACTAACATGCCCCATTAGGCTTCTGCAGTTGTGTCACCTGAATCTGATCATACAAAGCAGATTCAAGGCAAAGAAATATATAGGTAATATGGTATGGGTGACACGGATCAGCCTGGATGCTTCTTTAATGCCATATATGGACCTCAAGTGGTCCGTGAAACCTCTAAGAAGAGTTCTTTTTTGATAGGCATTTAGATGATAGAACTAAAATAACAGGGCTGCCCCCAAAGTAAAGAAAAATGATCCACCCTGCGGCATTATCTGAAGTCAACACCATGAATCTGCTGAATAACTTCCACCGGAGATACCTTCTCTGCACCCAAGACATGTCTCCACATTGGACTGACAGATCAACCACACCTGCTCTCTGAGAGCTGATTCAGTAAGTGTACTGAAGCAACTGCACGGATGCCTGCAGCACAATACCAACCATATCGAACACACTCATAAATTACAACCACCCTCACATCCATGCCGAAAGCCCACGACGACCCAAGCAACTGCAGGTCGCTGGCGCTACAATCTGGTTCAGAGGCTGATTAATTAATGCACTTATTTTGCATTTCTTGAGACTGAGAAAGTTCTTCTCCTATCAAAGTTGTACGTTTACTCTAAGGTACATGTACTTGGCAAGAAAGGCTTTCTCCTTCTATTGGAGGATCTGTTTACTTTTAGCACTATCACGCTCTTATTTTCAGCTGAACGTGAAGCTCTAGTGCAGTCTTTATATGTGCAAGAAGCACTGGTGATTCTATGTGGCGGTATCATTCAGGGGTCCCTTCCTAAGGGTATTAGTCCCAGAACCCTCCCACAGTCCTCATCACAGTGCTAATTGACATCTCTCTCAGGATAGAAACGTCCTGCGAGACTAGCTTCCTAATGACAATAGAGCACAGACGATTCAAAGGTGGAGTTCTTGTGCGCTCCTTCAGAGAAAGATGCCAAGCAGCGAAGCGTGTTACATCAGGGTGCTGTCTCTTTGGGACCCAAAGGGTAAAAGAGATGGGCAAATCATTTATGGCTTCACCCCCGACCTGAAAGATGTGCGTTCCGCGGGGATTAGTATCATTCATTCTACCTCAGTTCATGCATTCTGCTGCATATACTGTGTTCAGTGTGAGTTAAAACTCAATCAGGCCTGCTTAATCCCTGCCTGGCTCATCCAGATGTCTGGGTATTGCAACCTCTGCACGTGCTGGGCCATTTCTAAACGTTTCATTGTGTTAGTGGGAGTACTTGCCATGCATGTTTGTTTAAAATACACAATAGCTCTCATGCGTGTCCCTGAGATTCCATAACATATGGGTCTCAGTGACCACAAGCTACAGGAATTCGTCTTTGGGTGGACACTGTGGTTTACATAATCCAATATAGAGTTTGCAAATGATTTACAGTAAGCAGATGTCGTAGCATTCAGCAAATCAAAAGTATAAGAAAGGTGCCTGCTTCTCTATTTTTGATGCGGTTCAACGCAGCAAGGCAACCTGCTTGCGCTGCATCAACTGGGGAGGGCAGGAATGTGTCATATCTGTCAAGATATGGCGCATTCCTATCCTCTCCTTGCACTGGAGCACAATTGTCTGCCCTGCACCAACGGAGAAACAGATGCGCTGTAGTGCAAGGGAGCCTGCATTGTTGGCAGAATTGTTTTTGTGCAGGAAGGACCACCTTCTTGCAGAAAAACAATCCTCCCAGGCATTGTCCTCTTTACCAGTGTGTACAACGAGGAGAAATAAAGACATGTCTCCACTTTGAGCCTCTGGGGGAAGGTGTATAATTCTAACAAATTCCCAGGTCAGCTGGTATTGGTAAATCTGGGAATGCTTCCGAAAGCCTGGGTGAATGCATGGGAACACCCATGCTCCTCCCATGTACTGTCCCGGCCTCGCAAGGCTTGGTAAATCTGAATCTAGGTTTTGCGTCGTCTTGCGAGGCATAAATTCAACCCAATCTATGATAAACCTGCCCCTGAAAGCAGCCATTGAAAGCTTTTCAGGGGTTGGCTTAATCTGGTGCTGGGCTTTTTCTCTGTGCGGTGCTGCCGTATTCCCAAGGTGTGACTGAGCAAACCTGAATTCAGCACTGAAACTTCTGCAAATTCATTTTTAATGGGCTCCTCACTGTGCTTTACATTTCCAGGGTGCGTTCATTCGGAGCGGTCAGTCTGTTTGGACCACCATTTCATTACATGCCAGGAGGGCAACTACCGGACTGTCTTAGGAAGTGTTTAAGATTCCACCGTTCTCTTTGGCCACCAATGCCCCACTCCGAGCATACATATGCTCAACATCCCTGGTCCAACACTCCGCAACCAACCTGCAACGCCTCGCAGTGCCGGTATGCTCCATTCATGTGTATCAAATCAATGTATGGCAACCACCGACAGCTGAACCCCCACCCTGTCGCTCAACTATTTATGCCCATGAAGCACCTGGCAAAATGACTCAATGAAATAACCGACAACATACACTACTAAGGTCCTCGTTATAAGGGCCACAGAAATCTGTTTTAAACGCAACAGGATCTTTCAAGAGGAATGGGACTCGGGTTTGGCTGCAAATTGAGCACCTCAGCGGTTTTTTCTGCCGAATTGTTGCAGGCAATAATCCTGCTGCGGGTATTTTATTTTTTTTCTTACCAGCAACTACTAAACACGTTAAAATTGCACATACCAGAATGGTGGAGATCACGTGCAAACAGCACATTTGTCCTCATTCCTAGGAATCCGACTCAGAATGGTGCAGGAATTGTGTATCTACTAATTACCCCATCCTGCAGGACTGTAAACTGCTGCTGCACAATGACTGTGCCAGGTTTGCACCTAAAACAGACCGATGACCCAAGCTTTGGCAGCATTTCCACTTCTGATCACTTAATGTTACAAATGACAAACCGTCGAGTGTTATTGGTTAAGATTTACTGTCAATATTTGTACTTTTTTTTTCTAAGCTACTAAAAAACAGATCAACCATGTATAAATGATAGAATCCTGCACAAAATAGGGAGCGAATGGAGGAGAGACCCATCTACATTGAATGAGCATCTTTGCAGCGATAGACTCGCCCTAGAATTCCAAGCTCTTCTAGCTTTCGCCTGCAAAGTTATCAGTGTGTAAACTGCACTTGTTGCTATTTGCATATTTATTTATTTAGCTCTGTAAATTGAAAATGAATTACGTTTCCTATGGATAAAATGTAATCTGCTTATATTGCAATAGAAGCGATTTGCTGACAGGCTAATATTGAATTATTTGTTTTCTAACCTCGTTTACTCTCATATGAGCTCCTGATTTCAATCTGTGTGATTCAGCAATAAAGCGGAAAATCAGTCGCCCTGGCTCCGATCTTCATAGTTCGAATCAATCTTCGACCTTTCCCCGGCTCCTTTAATGAACTGCGCTCTCCAGAGCCGGAGTAGAAAAGGTACGCTTTGTGTTTTTTTAGGTCACTGACAGAAGAGATAAAGGTTATTATTTTTAAAGCCATCATCCCACTAATAGATAGGCGAACCCACCACATTAGCATAGCCTGAGGAGCCTTGCTGAGAACGTGCCGGAGGGTTCCCGCTTAATGGAATTGCGCATATCTAACGTTGGGCTGGGTAAATCGAATCCAGGAACACGGCAATCTCTAAACATGCCCTGTGGCATACACCTGCCACGACTAGAGAAAGCCCAATCCGACAAGCTCGCGACCCCATGCTAATGACAGAAGATTCATTTTCTGATCTCGTATGGCCCGCGTCGTAGGATGCGCGGTAAGATGAGGACCCAACAGGTCCAAAAACGGAAAGATACGTGTGTGCTAAGACGACTGTTTGATATTGAATGTTCACATGGTTTCCATGGGGCTACTCTTCAGTGAAGACATGCACAGTTCCTCTATACCTTCTTCGGAACCATTAACAGTGTATGTCTTCATCTGCCTACCCCATGGATACTATTGGTCTATCCCTGCCGCACAATCAGACCCGGACTGCTGTATTTTTCCACCGGGCATTTCCCCAGTGGGCAGGAGCCTTTTGAGGCCTATCACTTTCTCTAGCTTCCCCAGGTAATTACATCAGGTGCGGGAAGGGGAGAGAGAGAGTGGGGAGAAAAGAGAGCGATCAGAGAGCGAGGAGGAAGGGGGCGGACTGGCTTGAACGTTTCTACCGGGGCTGCTTTTGGTTTCCACTTCGGCCCGGCACACAATTGAGCAATTATTCAGACCGAGGCTTGCACTCTGCAGTCCCCTCACAGTGAGCGTACAGTATAAAGAGAGGACATTTACTTCTTACGTGCTGTCCTGTGAACAGCAGCTCACAGGCAAAGAACTCATTATAATACAAAATTTGCAACACAGTCTAAAAGCAACTTTCCTTCCCTCAGGGCACAATTTAAGTAACCACAGTAAGGCTCAGAGCTGAATGCAGTAAATAAACAAGCCTGGCGTGTTCACATTCAAAAGCGAGAGGCTTTCTCGCTGAATGTTACCACTGCTGGGGAGAGCATTGGAGCACGGCGGGGATCACCGGAACTGGACATCCAGAGACATTTTTAAACGCCCCTGTGGTGCTTTTGATGCTCTGGAGGCACAGTGTGCCGGCCCGTATTTACACGGCCACGCAAAGCCACCACGCGCGGCTGTT
The DNA here is from genome assembly GCF_964204655.1 of Triturus cristatus. Lineage (NCBI taxonomy): Eukaryota > Metazoa > Chordata > Amphibia > Caudata > Salamandridae > Triturus > Triturus cristatus. The sequence continues at coordinate 689,070,394 of NC_140588.1, forward strand.
CGTGGACTTGTAAATATGGAGTAAGGCAATGCCTTTCTCTGCGTCGAAGGGGCACTCCATGGGTGTTCCTACGGGTGTTTCCATGCAACACCCATGGTTTTTTACATTGCGCAAGATTTACAACAAAGCGTAAATATGGGTCACCGCCAAAACTAACAACTTCCCAAAGCAGACATAATGAGGAGAAATGTTTACGTTTCTCCTAGTTTTTTCCTCTTTCTGTATGTGCTGCATTCTGCAGCACACATAGAAAAAGGAAAATGCCTCCTTTGTGCAGGAAAGAGTCTCTTACTGCACAAAAACAATCAAGCCAACAATGCAAGGGTGCCTGCATTGGGCTGGGGTTTGTGTACAGGCACTGGCATAAAGGACATCAATGTGTCATATCTTGTTGATATGGCAAATTCTTGCCCTTTACTTTTGAAGTAGGGCAGCACCGCTAGAAGGCTTGTGGTGCGGCCCTTCGCCAAATTGCAAACATGGCCCCTAGAGAGGAGCATTGTTGATGGAAGCCTCTTAAAACACGACATGCTGAGAAGCCAGCACTTTTCACTGCTTATTCATGTTATATTTGTTCATACAACTTTCTGGCAGTGTTCCATTGAAAAACCCTCACAGTGCTAAAATGTAGAAATAACAATGGATATGGAGTGAATCATGAGCTGCAGCCTAACAAAGGGCCTGATGCTTGCGCTAGCGCTTTGAGAACAAGAGTCGGGATCCTTTGGACATGAGACACAGAGACTTTCTACAGTGATGTGTCATCCCACAGCCATGTACCTCGGCTCATGAAAGACTAGCCAGACAACACTGATACACCATGGGCTCACTGGAATCCATGCTGGCTGTATTCTATACCCATTTATAAATAGAAAAATACTGAAAATACTGACCGTGAACAGGGCGATAAATCTCATTTGGTGCATCTCAAACTATTTTCCCCATTAAAATCCAAAAGAACGTTTTTGCTACATACACTGAGTGCAATACATTAGCAGAATAATTTGCAGAAAGGTTTTTCCATATGTGTATTTCTTTTCTTCATTCCTGCTAACACATTCCGTTTTTTTGGGAGTGTATGTTTTCATCGCCTTTTCACATTTTTTCCTATTATATCTAGCTTTTACCTTAATGTTGTTCTCTAGGTTTAGCCCATCTCCACCTTGTGGCTGAGACAATGTGGTGACTTGATGCATATTTCAGTGCAGCTTCCTATAGGTTTGCAGAAACTATGGGAAAGGTGCGGTGGGTATGTGTGGACATCGCCCTGGGGCTGTGGCTCATTAAAGGCTTGGCAAGGGTGCAGCTCAAACTCCCTAGAGGGGGTGATTCAATGTCTGCCTAGGGGGTGCGCGTGATGAGGTTGTTAGACCCCAGGGCTTGTGCTGACTCACAACAGCACTGTAGTTGACAGTCTGTGCTCTAGGGTTTGTTTTGTTTCTGACATTAAGTGACTATCTCCACATTAGCAATACTATATCAGATGTCAAAACTGTTTATAAGTTTCTGCCCTGTCAATCCTTCAATCAACCAGGGACTCTTAAAGCATGACAAATCACCCATGTGGGTCTCAAGGCGCTGGAGTCCAGTCACCCGTGAAAGAACCCCCACCGCTTGCCCTGCTCTGGCCACCTCTACACTCAGGTGATGTTGGGTGTGTTATTTTGTTTGACGCAGGAAGTTTCCAGGGGATATTCCAGTGAGCTGCGCGATATGAGCACGCGTAGTGCTAGATACCAGGGTTAATCAGAACATTTGTTCTCGGTGACTACTGACAGTCTAAGTTCTGTGTCGGTGAACCCACCTAGGCCGCACCGCCCATAATTGATGGCTGCAGCAGTGCCGTTTCCTTTCCCCTAAATCACATCTCAGGCTTCTAGCCCACCTGAACTGCATCGGATGCAAAGTCAGGACATCCAAAAGGATGCTTGTAAAAAGAAAGCTGACAGTTGGGTCTGGTGGCTTAGTGGATTAAGCGTCCACTGCAGGACCTATGTTCGACCTCATGTTCACAGGTTCAAAATCAGACTAGTCCACTCAGCCTTTCATCCTTCTGAACTTGATAAAAATTAGTACCATTGAGTTTGGCAAAAATGAACATCAGTTATGCAGTGCCAAGATACCCTTCTGGCTGAAGGTGCGCATTACAAATGCACATGTTATGTTATAGTATGACATAGGTTAACTAAACAATGCAGCTGAAAATGTAGGGCATCCATATTCTTCAAAAGAGGGTATTGAAAGTCGGTTTTTGTACTTTTTTTTGCCCAGTTACATAGATCTCCCCAGTCGTGGTACATATATCGTATTCAAGGTTTGCCACCATTTTTAAAACAAAAGAATTGAAAAAAATCAAAATATGCGCTACTGAATGAATTAAAGGAGAGAGAAATCAGGGGGAGAGCAAGCGGGTTGGATTGTAAGGCATAATAATAGGATTTGGCATAGGGCATTTTCAGCTATAATAAGACAGAGTGAACATAAGGGGACCTGTTGGGGATTGGAAGATAGGGTTCAAGCACATGCGCATTAGCATAAGGCCTATTAGTTCAAGGATGAGAGAGTCCGTTCAGTCTCTCCTAGGGCATTTAAAGCCAGCACAGACGAGTTTCTAAAGTTGAAGATTATTGGTGGATTCTAAGTTTTGCTTAGCATAAGAGTGTTGAGTGAGTGGCTAAGGATCCACCAAAGGTTTCCTTAACTTTGGAAATTCAGTTGTACCTTAAAAAAGACAATCAGAACACAGTTTATTTTTTCAACCTTATATACAACGCCTGTGATCTTGGAGGACTGAGCTATTCATAAGTCGATATTAGTGAATGATTTAAATGAGCCAAAAGTATTCCATAAAAAATTGCTAACATGGCCTAGCTACTGATACACCTTAAAATATACTGCAAAAACTCTATCAGTATTTGTTAGCATGATAAGGACATCAAAGGATTAAACGTTCTTTGATATGATTTCTTGCTTCACTAATAATGATTTTTAAGGCGCAGAATGCAACTACTTGAAGCACAACAGAACACCTGCACATTGTACAAGAAAGGGCCACTGATTTTAAAATGCCTTCTTGTAGTTCTCCTTTTTGTTGATCAATATCAGTCAATATTGCTCGGTTTGGCCAGCCTTTTTGTTGGCTGAGCCACAAAGAAATGATGCTGCCCTCCCGAGAGGCGGAGTGGATCTGTGCTCAGTGCATCTAAAAAACAGAGTCGAATAAAAACCTTGTCCAAGAATAAACAGGTGGGCAATAATCCATTCGTGGATTCCTGGGTGGTCAGCCAAAAACATGTGAATTTAATTAAGAAGCAGAAAAAAAAACTTTCTCAAGTCTTGTCCGGGGGATTGGAGGTTTTGTTTCTCTCTTAGCTACTCAGCCAGATAAGAAGCTTACTGTCAAGCTTACGAAATACTTAGACAGAGCATGATCCCCGCCCCGGTCTGGTACACTGACGACAACCGAGCCCCTTTGTGTCCTGAGCCATCTCCATCAGCTCCTGTTTGCCGACTTAGTGTACAAGGAGTTGCATTCTTGCTGGTGCTGTCCATGAGGCCATAAAGCTGGCCCTCGTCAACCCCATTAGCCTGGGAGGGTTAAACATTGTATCTGCTGCTTGAATTATAGGGCACAATAAATAAACAATCCCAAATCTTAACAACTGCACTCTTAAGCACCATGTAGACGTGGTTAGCACAAGTGAATAAAACCTGGATGGAAGGATGTGGGCACAGCTTACACACTTAGAAAAGACTGCACAATTAAAGCTCTCTACGTGTCATGACAGTATTGGCAATGGTATAGCCCTATGCATAAGACAGCAAACATGGGCTGTAGGAATTTAAAGCACCATTATATTTTGGTATTTGATATTATTTTGATGCAAAGCAAATGAATGCAGTATTATGTTAGATTTTAGAGCATGTTTTTGCTCGCCTGCTTGAGTTACTTTAGTTCCACTTGCTTGTTCTGTTAGTTTTGCAGACTGAAATGCACCTTGTCATTGAAATACCTCTGGGGACTCTGATGGCGGCCTGTGTTAGAGCTATGCAGATTTCATATCAAATCTGACCCACACCATAAAGCGGTGGGCCCACAAATAACTGTAAACTGCTTGGAAACCTGAGAAATCCGGATGAAGAGATGCCTATTGCACAGCAATTGAGGCTACAGCACAGCGTGTGTCAATGAAGCACATAGGATGCCTCGCTCGCAAGCCTACATCTAATACGGGTAATGTATAATTCATCTTCTCACTGTGTTAATGAAGGCAGTGGGTGTGTTGTTATTTGTTTAATAGAGAAACGGATGTAGCTAGGGAAGAACTACAAATCATTAGCACAGACGGATCCAGTAACTCTAATCCCAATGAAGTCTTCGAAGTGAAAGGAGATTGCCAAATTAGCTGCTCGTTTAAATTGTATCACAAAGTGACAGAATCTGAAAGTCTTCATTCAAGAAGCTTGAGGAAAACTCATGGAGATGGCGTGATCTTATGGTGCTGACCCTGACCTTGAAATGAAGTGGGTCCATGCCACCAAGTGGGCCTGAAGAAGGACAAAAGGGCAGATCCGGAATGAAGCCAGAGCAGTAATATGTGCTTTGTGTTTCCTGTCTCCGCAGGCACACGTCAAGGCTACAATGCAGGACTATTGACGGCCTCGTGCCCACAGTGTCATGCCAACCATTCATAGGAAGGGGGGCCAAGGCAGTTTGTTTGCAGTTGTATCCCTACAGGGAAACAAGGAAAGTTGCATTGTTGTATGACGGCTGTGTTGAATGCGGAAGGTCACTGATAGAAAGCAGAGAATGACTAGAGTTACTCATAAAGATCTGGCTATCTATCTTTCTTTTAACTATGTGACAGAAAGGATGGCGCGTCCTTCATAGCTCAAATATTGTGGTATCTCACGGTATTAAAAAACGATAGCAACAATTGTGATTTTATGAATGAATGGAACATCTGCGGCAACAGTTTCCAAAAGGACCTTTGTCCGCCCGCCATCCGTTGCTAAGCTTGTGAGAGTAAAGAGAATGCTATTGTCTCGCGCACGACCCCTGCTCCCCCCAGGCCTGGAGATACCATTCCAGAGTCCACAATCCAGAGCAGACAAGCCCCACCTGCTCCCTGGGAGATTAAAGCCATTAACATGGTGGCATTAAGGGATGTGCCTGTGACGAATGAGTGGAAGACGCTAGCGCTAAGCGAGAGATGTCAAGTGGTGGCTTGGGAGAGTAAAGGGAGAGAGACCAGGTGCTGGCATGGTATTGTCCAGTTGTGCTCAGTCTGTGCAGCTGGACTAAGCTTATATTGTTCATCTATCGAATCCACATACCTCGTTTTTGCGCCGGTCCTTTTGTTCACTGTTGAACTGTTTCCTTTATAAATACCTCATGCCCTTGTCTCCTTCCGCTAATCTGTCGCAGATGACTGTCCTATAGTACATGAACTGGCATGAGGCCGCCTTGCTTAAGAAAGACTATTTTTGATCGATATGTTGTATCCGTGTCATAGATACTTTCCCTTCAAACACTTGCATTCTGGCTCCCCTTTCAGTAAATGGTAATGTGCACTTACGATATATGATGTATGTACCATACACATTCTTTAGTTTGTATTTTTCTCAATTTTAATGGTTATGACATGGGTTTAACATTTTTTTGCATTTTTTTTTATATTGTTCTGTTATGTGCATCAATGTCCTTGAGGCACATAGTGCCGCCACATTGTGAGAGGTAAATCTAGCTTGGACAATATTAAACCAATCGAGTGACCAAAATTCCAATGACCAGAGGATACGGTCTAGCCCAGCATCTCACCAAAGGCACTGGCTTGAGATTGGCATAATGTCCCCCTTAATATCAGTAACAGAGCATTGCTTCAAAGAAGTGCTTGTGTGGTTTGTTTCTTCAATATTGCCGGGGCAGTGCCCTTCCGATGTTTAAGCGTCAACAATTTATGTGTAGGTCATGACCTCTAGAAGGTATGGAAGAAACGTGGTATCCTTCTTGAATTAAAATCAATGTAAAACCGCCCAGAATACTCCTGGAGACACTCTGAGGAAGGGCACTGAACTCATATGGTACAATCCAGGGTTTTGCTAACACGGCGAATGGAAAAATGAGGGTTCCGCTTGCGGCTCGTCTTGTGAGGCCTACTACTACAAACACTGAATATCAAGCCCATGCGGTGCAGTGCATTTGCTGTGATATAACGTTTCAATGACTCGCTGGCTGGCAGCGCGTTTGTGGTGCTTTATATATGTGCTGCACTGCATCTGGCAAACCGTTCAAGGCACAGAGGCAGAATGTGTGGTGATGAATATCCAGATGGACCACTGTGCCTACTGCCCATTCAGATCCATATATCTACAATTGAGTACATGCTGTGGTCACTGCTTTCCATATCTGAAGGAACACAAGCATTACATCTGCTCAGCTGCCTGGTCAACCCCAGACACAGAGGGCCTGATTTAGAGTTTGGAGAATGGGCTGCCCGCCACAAATGTGGCCGACATCTTGGGATATCCGTCACGTTTGTGAAGGAGTAAGCCATTTTTCAGGCCCAGAGTGTGCGTCCCAGAGTATCATAAAAACTCAAGGAATGGCACACAGGCATCTGTCAAGTACCATCACACCTGGGATGCCATTCACATCCATACTAAAAATGACATCAACACTCTCCAGATCAGAACACCTTACAAATCCAAACTGCAAATCACTTTTACACCAACAGTTTTCAGGTCATCATAAACTCGTGAAACTTAAAAAAAATCTATGAATCATAACATGGCTATGTAACTTGACCCAGTGTGGGCAACCAGATAGCAGGACAGGAACACGCGCCAAGCAGCAATCTCTAAATGGAAAATAAGTCAACCTACCCAGCATCGTCTCCTCTATACTAGCTTTGTAAGTGAGGGTGGGCATGTCTTAAAGATCACTCTCTTTTCACTTAAAACCAAATCTGACGGGTTTTCAGTGAAATAAAACCCCACAACTACATTTATAACAGAGAGTTTCGTGACAGGGACGGCAACAGGTCAGCAGATGCCTCAGGCATGACTCAGCAGTTGCCAAATTGCCTTTCATTGTATAGCAACCTGAATATTTCATAAAGTAAATATGATAGCACTTGCATCTATGTATTCAAAAGCAGTGCCATTATCCAGTGAAATCAGAGCCCCTTTTTCTATGAAGAAGGCAAGGTATTGGGTTGACTCTTTGATACTTAGCCCTGTTACACATAGATTCTCATGTTTTCATTTTCCTTCATCAGACCCTTTAAGCCGGTCAAACAAGATATATCCGTGTCTGCTTAATCCTGGCATCTCTGGTCATTCATGACGACTTCCACTAATTGTTCCATACCACGGCTTTGATCATCTGTGTGCTGAATCCACAGCACAGCTGAACTCACCGAAAGGGAGGGAGGGTGATAGTCGGTGCCTGTCGTAGGATACTGGACCTCAGTGCTGTGTCACGATACAGAATATGATTGTGGAGCATGCATGAGCCACTGGTGACACGCAATGGGGAAATCAAAGACATGTCCAAAGCTAAACAGCATGTGCTCATCTAACAGCAAGAGGAAGCAAGCATTGCTTGCGAACGGAATTAGTAAATATATTCACAGATATGATTACTGTAAAGTACAGAATTGTCTAATAATCCTTTACAAAATGACCGAAAGTGAAATGTTCAGCAAGACAGATGTCTCAAAGAATGATAACATATCTGTGATCATAGAAGCTCTTTCACAAACAGGTATTGGACTATTACTGTCATGTTTGCTGGGACCGGTTATTGTGCAAGCAGTAACTATTTTGTTTCCTCTCTGTTATCCAAAATAATAGTCTGATGTGGGGTCTCCTAAACCCTACGCACACACAACTCACCCAAAAGGCACATGTGAAGGTGGAGTGGAAGGGTGTGGCCCCTCCTCGTCATGTAATCATATTACCGCACATACTCCTAGTTAGAACCGTGAGAAGACTAGCCCGAGCTTGGGAAGGGGCAGACGGGGCTGGGGCGGCGAACGCAACTCCTGAGGATACATTCTGGTCAGAGGATGCGGTCTTGTGTTCTCAGGCTTTACAATCAGTTTAAACACACACACACCTAAATCACAACAGCCCCGGGCTCCGTTTATGTTATTCTTTACTTGGGTAGTGTAATAAAGGAGCTGTGTCTAATGTTTGATACTTCAAGGCGCTAATGTGCATATGACAAAGCAGAATACTACAGGGGGGGCGGGGGAACTGATAAGTTACGGGAGAAATCTATTGCAATGCAATGAGTGCTTTAAGAGGAGAGTATCTTGCAGTCTGAGCATGAAGTCTCCCCTTACATCCACTCTGCAGTGAATGGCTAAGAGCTTGGGGGGGGGGGCTTGGATAGTGTCTCCTTTCAGTTCACTCGGTGCACACCACAGAGAAGCCTGCTGTTTGTAAATAAGCAGCAGTTTTAAAATTAGACCAGGGAAATGCATCAGCGAGAACAGCCATTCACGGGAGCATCTCCTCCCAGGGGACCCTCTTTTAAAGATTCACAACCGTTAAACTAAAAGCTTTCTTCATTAAAGACGAGCTGCATATCAAAACAATCTCGGGACGTCTTGAGAGACAGCCAGTCATTTCAGGGAGGTTCGCGTATAGGGCCCGAGAGCTTGGCACGCTGTGGACGCCCCGACCAACCACAGAAAGTAACAGCATTCACAAACTTCTCTCTGCCTAATTGAGGTATACAAGTGAGAAAAGGTGTTTCCAGCATCAAAGGGAATTTGAAAAACCTATAAGTAAATCAGCAATGAATGAAATTTTTTTTAAAAAACGATTTGCTCTAAAACTAGGTAACGTGTGCCAATACTGGTTGCGTGTGCTTGTGAGTCAGGAATAAATCTCAGCCGTAGCGTAGTACGTGTATCATTCTATATGCAGGTTATATGTGAGAGGGACCGGCTGAGAGCAGATATTCAGAAGACGCTATATGCCTACAAAAATTGATGGGAACCTGGTTCAGTTGCAATAGGAAGTGACGGGGTTCGAGAGAGGACAATTCCTGAAGAAGCACGTGACAGTAACATGATTGGTCCAAATGTGGGATTTCTCCTGGTCCATGCTGGGTGGGGCTCGGAGAGAGACGCGATCCAGTGGTCAAACCCTAACTTGCTATGACTGGTCCCTACAAAGGTCACAGTGAGTGGGAACTATGAGGTATTGTTTTACATTCCTTTTCTGGATTACAGTGTCACCACTATTTCTAATTATTTATCACAGTTCAATTATCTCACGTTTATTGGGTTAAATCATACCTGTTTTTTTACAGTCTCCTAATGTAAATAATTTAGTTGGACTCCCTTCCAAGAACTCATTAGAGTAGTGCCTTTAAAATCCTCTTAGCATCTAAATCTTAACTTATTTTCAGCAAAGAAAACAAAATGAAAAATAATATACAAGAAACCAATTCGTGCATCCCTTTGTTGTCAGCTCACACTTGGTTCGGATACCCACTCACTTCCAAATCCAACCCCCTACCAGATTCGTCTCAGTTCCCATACGTCATTGTGCACGTGTTTTGAATACACTTTGACCTCTGTGTTACTGCTAGTATGCTGCTGCATGTTTTCAGCTCAACCTTACAGTGAAAAATGTATCACCTCGAATAAAAAAGCACCTGGGACTGGGAAGTAATGATTGTGGAAGTGTTAAGAGAGAGCTGGGCCAAGTTTAACCTGAGGTCATGGAGAAGGCAGGAGAATGGGCAGTTTAATATTTATGTATCTTCTGTCCTGGTGGACAGGTCTTCTTCTCACCGCTGTAAGACTGCGACTGGCTGCACACGCTCTAATCTAGGATGATGATGAATGAGACGGGTGCAAACCCTTAAAGTCTATGAAATATGCTAGGGAAATCAGAAATCACTATTGAAATCTAAGCCACCGCTATCAAATTATGTTGTTTCTATGCAGACCCTTGGAAATATTGAAACAAAAGCCAATCTGTGCATTGTTGCACAAATATGACAATTGCCCCACGTGCCATCATTCAGGTGCAATTTTACAATACAGAATCAGTTATATCAGGTGTGCATGCTTGACTATTAAGTACATCCTCGGGTGTATGGAGGAATACTCATGTTTCCAATGGATAACTCTCCCATGCAGTTTGCATGTAATAAAGTTCATGAGAAAGGAAGGTGCACTCTGGCAAAATGCATGTAATGTAAGTACCCATGTAGCTATTGGTGAAAGAAGTGTGATTCACCCCAGTGCATAGACTTGTGACACTAGTGTTGTTGCGGTATAACATTGTGTCTTTACCTGAGCCTCAGCTCTGTTCTCTGTTGTCTAGTTCAATCGTAGGCTCTCTGCTGTATCTCTTCTCCGTCAGACCTGCCTTATTTCATTACTCTCATACCTTGGTGGTTGGTGCCATTCTCCCTAGACTCAAGGTCATTGAGTAGATGAAGGACTTCTTCCGGCTTGGAACTAGCTTCCGTGCTTATTTCTCCCTACTCAAGCCTCAGGCCTGACCATAATTCCTAATGATAAGATCTGGAACAACTGATGGATTTCTGCCCTCCCCGTTGACATCCTGGACCTTTAGCTGTTGCCACTCAGTCCTACATCCCTAGCAGACCTGGAATCCTTTATTTGCTTACCACCAGCCAGGCCTAGCTACCTTGGGACCCTTGTATTATTATTTTTTACGGATTAGACTTGCCTTTCTTACGTTATCGCTCAGTGCTCAGACCCAGCAGCCGTCCATAACCTTTCCTGACTGGATCTAAGCCCAGGGTACAATTATCCCTGGCCTGACCTGGTGCCTGTACATTGCTTCTTCATGCCTAGGCCTAGAGCTCTTGCCCTAATTGACACGATTGGGACCTGTGGCCCACGCCTTGTTTGTCACTCGTAAGACATGGCCTCTTCTAGAGTTATCCCTGCCCTGAGCTCGGGCCTTCACATCTGATCTAGAGCCTTTGCTGTCTTTGGCGGCTCCCATACAGGGCTCTTTCTCTGTTTGTTGCTGGTAAGACCGAGGCCCTGCTTGTATCCTTCTCGGTAAACACCAGTGTCTCAGACCAGGGGCCTCTGCTCCCTCCCCCTGCAGCCACTTTCTTCTCAGGATGATTTTAAGCATCTGCCGGGCATCCTTGTGCGCCTGGAATGAGGAGGCTTAATCTGGGATCTCAGAGCAGGCACTGAAAGAGGCAGTTGTGCGTCTGACCTGCTGAATATGCAGAAGCAGAGAGGAGATCTGATGCACGTGAGGTCTGAGGACGAAAGGGACCCCCGCACATCTTCCCCGCCCGTGTCTACCGAGGAGAACTGCCGCCGTGACTTTAATCGCGCGTTCGACATCTGAATGCTAATATCCCGCCATGCCCTGCGTGTGCTCACTCCTCAGCCGCGGCCCGCTAACCACAGACAGAAATTAGACAGGGCCCCCTAGACGTGCAATCTCTAAATACTAAAACATTTCTGACCGGATTCATCGAATGTTTCCGAGCTCTGTCGATAGAAAGACCACAGGCGCCATCATGATATTTGTGTTAAAAATAAATACATGTAGCAGCAGCGGCCTGAAGCCAAGGTTGAGACATAGGAATCTGTCCCCTTTCATTACATGCTAATTCGGCGTAGCCCCTGATTTCAGCGTTTCTTAAAAGCTGGTGTAAACACTGCGCTGTAATTATATGATAGGGCTGACTCGGGCATTTAATTATTTGCTTTATGCAAGCAGCGCGGGGACTCTGTTGCACGTACACGATTCATAAAACTGTCTCAAATCCCTGTCATAGGCAATTACCATATTCATGATACCCCTGTAAGGGGATGCTGAAAACAGCTTGTTTTAAGATGTCACAAGATTCCTGAGCTCCATTGCAACCTTTATTCAGAGCTCTCAATAAACAAACATCCGCCGTTTTGCTCTGAAATTCTTCCACTCGACCGCACAGCACTCGCTCCCCCACATCCCGCTTAATTCCTGCATCTCCTCGACATACTCCTCAAACGGAAGAATGTGACACGTTTGCTGCACAGTGCGTCCTGACCATGAAAGGGCGCTTTGCAGCAGCTGAGGGTTACAGGTGTTAATATTTCTCATAGCAATGGGTCTCCGTTGTAAAGACCTCAGAAAGATGAAAGGAAGAGTCAGCCCTGCTGGGACTCGAGTCTGTGGCACAGAGCTCACACGCAGCTTTCATTGGTAACTGCTTAGTATGCAGGCTGTTTTCAGCCGTGTCACGCCAAATTATTTTCATTGTGTGTGTATTTTAGGGGGGTGCATGGGCGCTCGAGGGCATCTTTCTCTCCCAGATTATGTCCCTAGTTCTCGGGGCTGCATTCCGAGGCAAGCCGGGAGGGGGGTGGGTGGGGGGCGTTGCCCTTGCGCGCACTAGGGTTTTATCTGCGGCTGCACACGCACCCATGGCAGACCGTTCTCTGCACCCTAATCCCTCCCCCAGGCAGGGGAATACCCCCCACCGAATGATGAGCTGTTGCTGCGTTAGTGTGGCGAACGCGGCCCCCGCGGCTCAAGCTGCACCGGATACAGGATGTTTGCGCGGTGGCAGCGGTCCCTGTCACATCTACAACGTGGTTTATAATGCACGGTCTTCCCGCAGCTTGGGCTTGGCACAGATGGAGGGGGCGGGGAAGGGGGTAGGTAAAAAGGGAGTGCGTGAGTGTGTGGGTGTGTGCGCCGCGCGCCTGTGCGCGTGCACGCAAGGCAGAAGATGTGTCACTGCCAGAGATAACACCGGGGATTCAATAAGCAGTGGACTTTGTGCTAAACGCATCCCTGGAAAATACGTCCTTTCCAGCTCCAGACTGGACCGAGTACAGCGAGCAAGTCCGACCACAGGCAGGAGGATTCGGTGGACACATTCTGAATGTACCTAAAACGCGACTGCGTCCTTTCCTCCAGGCTGGAATAGCTGGTGATGCCTCTTTTCCTATACCCCAAAATGAGCCCCAAGTCTTCGGCCTTCCTGTGCTCTTACAACATCCCCCCATGGTTAGTCCAGCCCTGGTGATAACCACTGCACTACCCTGGTGTGTGTGTGTGTGTGTGTGCGCGCGTCTTTAGTACTTTAGCAGACCTGTTGCTATGCCACAAAGGAAAGAGGGGCGAGACAGTGTGAAGAAAACTCGGCTGCCATTTTTCACATTAGACAAAATTCCAATTCTGCACTTAAATACCTCTCCGAAGCAAATAATAGATCCGTGATAAACCAACAATGGCAGAGTGTAACCACAAGGGAAAAACCACAGTGCAGCCCTGCAAGCACGCACAAGTGACATAAAACACACGTAGGTAGGCCAAGCAGCTTTCCTTCCATATACGTTTAGTACACAATTCCACATTTTCAAAGCAGGTTCTTATTCTATAACTGTATATACGAGTTCCAGAAGAAACTTGGATTTACCAACACTGCACACATTTGTCTTAAATGCACCATACAGATCCATAATCGACGTTCACAGCAAAAAATGAGTACCATTGAGTTGCATAACAATAAACATGTTATTCAGCACACAGATACTCTTCTGGGGGAACGTGCCCTCTACAAATAAACATGCCATGTTCTATTCATTTTACTCAATGAGGAATTCTCAGACAGCCTCTCTCAATTCTAGCTGAGAAGCAATCCTTCCATCCACGTTATTGACGTCAACGTTTGTAGGTACAGTATTAAATTGGCAATATTTCAGATATCATAGAATGCATATCAGAGCGATAAAACAATACTGTTTCCTTGGTTTGGATTACATTACACACACATACACATGAAATGCAAACATAGGTGGACAATTAATGGAACCATGTGGTATGAGACACTTGTATCCGTCTCAGCCACACACTTCTATTCACCACCACTCACCGTGCTTAGTTTATATGCCAGAAAACTTCATGTAAATACTCTTTCACACAACACATTGAATATTGCAGTGGCAACAAAATGATTAGATTTCTCTGTTTGTTCATTCATGATTTTGTTCATCAGGTGCACACGCATTAGGGTCCCAGAGTTTTCTAAGCTGTGTTCCTTTTAAGGGGTGCGGAAGTGTCAATCGCTCACAGCTCTTACAATAGAGCCAGCAAATCGCAGACAGATAACATTGGATGTAGCCGGGGGCTCTTCACGGCTACTCAGATAAGAGCAGAGCCCCGGCAAAGGACTGGCTTCTCCACACAGGAGCAGAGCCACTACACCGCGTATCCCTCGACCTGCTGGTGCAAAGAGCATCACTGAACAGCGCTGCACTGAAGTAGGGAGAAGAAGTTATTCAGCATTTAAAGTCACAAATAACTGCATCAACACACAGCTCGTTGCTGGCAAGCCAGCATCTATGAGGTGATGAAAACACCCGCCAAACAATGGATCCTCGTGTGTGGATGCCACATATCTGTGCCCCAAATCCATAACTCCAATAGGCCAAATGCCTCTGTAGACTTTAAAGGGATCATCATCCCAGCAGAATTTATACAAAATCTTTTCCCGCCACTGACTTCCAAAGGATGATTCTACCATCACACGTGCATCATTCTCGTAAACATTGTTCATCACCACTTGCTTCTATAACTTCACCCAGCAAACCCTCACCACGATAATGAAAACATATTACTTGAGAGGGAGAAACCCTAGTACATGCCCATTAAAGTAAAACATGATCCAGTTCTATTGACTTTTTTAAACAGTGTTCGCCGCCATTTGCTTCAATACATGGTCAGATCCAACCTGAATCTCATTACCTAAACACCTTTGCTACTATTGACTCGGTGATATCACAATATGGCACATATACATAAAACTCAAGTAACTTCAATGGAATTGTCTTCCAAAAATCACCTGCATCAGACGCCTTATAGATGGTCCAATGCCAGTGACTTTAATGCAACCACACACACAGAAAATCTACGTCACGTTCATAATAATGATTTCACTCTATTGATTCTAGTGATATCATCTGACCAACAATTGTGCAAAACTCCCAAAGATGGCTCCTATCTATTGACTTAAATTCGGATCACCGTACAAAACATATTACTAAAGTTTTCTTGAAGGTCAAGGGGTTATGATGCAATGCGTATTAATACCAATAAACTGACTGCAAAAGGAAGAGAGGCACCATTTTAGCTAAAATCAATGTAGTGGAAAAAATGAAATACACTGGGGCAATGGACATGGCAAGAGGATAGTGACAGCGACACCAAGCGCAGATGGTAGAGGAATGGCTAGGACGCTGAACTATGCATGACATGCTTTGAAAGACCAAGGGCAGGGCGAGTGATGCGAATCATTCAGACAGGACACATGTGCAGCTCACTCACCTCGGGCAGGGGCATGCCGTTGATGATCAGGTCTGGCTGGGGTGGGCTCTGGTTGGTGAAGGTGTGGTGGTAGGTGTGGTTGGTGCCCGTGTTTCGGTTGTTCTGGCTCTCCACATTCAGAAAGGTGCTCTCGGAGCGGCGGCACCCCAGCGGAAGGGTCTGCTGGTGGTAATCGAAGTAGTTGAGGGAGGAGGTGAGTGAGGAGCAGCTCACCACATTCATCTTGTCTGTCTCCTCCACATCTCGCGGCACCAGGCGGATGTCGTTCTTGCTGAGCTTCTTCTTCTTGTTGGCTTTCTTCTGGTGTCCATAGGAGTACTCTGCAATTCTAGATGGGAGCGTGAGAGAGGAGAAGCAAAAACACAAGTGTAATATCATGAACAGCCCAAAAAGCATCAGCACATTAGAGGTGGTGTTCCTGGGTGGTTAGGAATGTTGTGAGTTCCTGGTTTGTGCTGAGGAGTGATTGCTCGCCATCACTAGCATCCAGTGTCTTGTACATAAAAGCATTTGCTTTATTTGCAGATCTCATTATAGAGCTGTCTCTCTGGATTTGTACATGCCCCTGGCATCATATGTATTTCACCCTCTGGCCTTCCACTAATGAGGTCAGCAGTACAAAGGTTTTATATTTTACAATAGGTGTTTTGCTTATATCTTTTGTTGGTAATTTCAATGTGTGGAAAGTTGTCTGTCTTCCAGTGCATGTACAAGCAAGTGTTTTGCTGCTTTCAAGTGCTGTGTATGTGTGTCTATCTGTTTAGGAGTGTTTTTGTGTTTGCCTGTGCATGTGTGTTTGTGCGCCCTTCTATGTATGTGAGGTTGTTTGTACTTTTATTTCAGTCTGCATTTGTGTGTCGGTGTATTGTTGCCTCTGGGTTGATGTGCGTGTGTTTGCCTTTGGTGTTGGTGGGAGTTATGGGTTAGTGTCTCTTACACAATTCCAAACCTTGCAGATGCAAGCACTTTAGATACACACCTTTGATTACATCTTCTAAAAATGATGCGCCTGTAAGGGGAGAGGAAGGGAGCACTGAAACGCGTTTCAGGAGCCAGAAAATAACAATAGTCACTCGGACAAATACAGCTACTCATAAAAAAGGACAACGGAAACAGTTTTCACATAGACGTTTTCAGTTACTTTCCCCGCCCCTCACCCTCAACATGTTTCGGCAATAGACATTAAATTCTACCACACTGCCAGGGGTCACGCCATGAATGTTTCATACTCCAAATATTTCTAAAAATGTAAGATGTTCCTTCAGGATGGATTCCCTTTGGAGCATGTCCAATTATTTGGGGGCTGGTGGGTTTAAGATTCTCCACTTCACTCACGCAGTGGCTGCTCCAAACCAACATGTCAGATGCTATTTCCAGCGCTACTATTATTTGCACAAGAATAACAAAAATGCGAGTTTACTTGTGGAGACAAAATGCCTATTGGAAAAATGGCTTATTTGTTCACAGTCTATTTAGAAACAGGGTACCTTAAACAATGGCCAATTGATTTTTTTTCTAATATGATTGTTTTTATTTGGGGCGGTGCAGAGAATGCTTTGTGGGTCTGAAGGCTTTACCACAAACACAGAATTTCATATTATAGTGGGGCTAGTGTGTGTCACACATGGTATCTTTTAATGATGCCTCTAGCATTACAAACAACTGCCAAACTTTCCCTGATGAGTGTCAGCAACAAGTATAACACGTTATTTGATTTTAGTATCACTGCATTGTGTTCATAACATATTGCCCCAGCTCACAAATACAACTGCACACGTCAATTGCAACATATATGACTTCTGGTCAAAACCCAACTATATACACAGAAGTTTAATACAAACAGAAAGAGACCCTCCATCTAAAATACCATACAGATTGTGCAAGACACTCGAGGCAGACAAATCATGCAGAAATGATGTGGAGTACTTCATACATGATTTCTGAGAAATTAACAAACAAGATGCAAGCTACATAATCGATTTGAACATGAAATGAGGGATGGGGTGTATCTGTTTTTTACATCACCCTCAAGATCTGTATTTGCTATGGTAATAGATATACATCACAGTTCCTGGGAATTATTAACGACAGCAGGGGAAGAGTTTCTTTTCAGTGTGTGGGCGCTGAGTGATACAAGTGCATGTTTAGCTAGTACTGATTCATGGATTATTATACGACGAGTGGTAAATCTATTTCAGGTTGCGTTGTTCATGGAGGAGCCCAGCTCTGCATGGAATATGTACACACCTCAAAGTGTAGCCCGCATGACAGGCTTTACTCAATTTGACGATGACCTGACATAACCAATGGAAGACCCTAAACCTGCACGGAAGATACACACTCCTCACAGTGCAGCCTTTGATGCTAGGTTTCAGTGCCGCTCTTGGACCTGACATGCCTAATGGAGGAGCCCACCTCTGCACGGAAGATGCACACTCCTCACAGTGCAGCCTTTGATGCTAGGTTTCACTGTCGCTCGGTGACCTGACATGCCTAATGGAGGAGCCCACCCCCTACACGGAAGATGCCCACTCCTCACAGTAAAGCATTTGATGCTAGATTTCACTGTCACTCGGTGACCTGACATGCCTAATGGAGGAACCCACACCTGCACGGAAGATCTTCACTCCTCACAGTGGAGCCTTTGTGCCATGCTCTACTCGCTTCTGCACATACTTTGCATTGCATGAAAAAAGTAAGATGGCATTCCCAACCGCAGCTGCGAAACATAAGTAGCCCAAGATCACACTAGAAAATCTCCACTGTCGTCTTTTTTTTCCCGAAGGCACCGCTTATCTGCCACCTCTTCCCTCTTTTTGAAATTCACGTGTGAGTGTCTGCCAATGGTCTATTAACGTTCAGAGACATTAAACATTGTGTCATTTTTTTTAAAAGCGGGAAATAGTATGTGGAAAATGCCCAATACATACACGAGGGCTCTTTTTTCACACCTTGTGATACATTTACGGAGATGACTGCCGCTGCGTTATTAAGGTACGCCAATTCGACATACATAAAAATAAAAAATACTAATGCAATGTGAACCCATCTAAATTCACTCACATAGCAGGAAAACAAAAATTATTAAACAACCCGTAGAGCAATGTACATGCGTGAGGGGTACGTTTTTTAGTTTTTTACACCGGGAAAGACAAGTGTTCAAATCGAAATAAAAAGCTCCATAGATATATGTACAGAAATATGAATGCTAAAAATTATATTTGCACTTTATCTTGCGGTCGGTTGGGTACCAGCTCGCATTGTCTGCCTTAGCTTATCGTCCTCCCACGCTGCTGCACTGTCTGATCTAAGGGCCAACACTGCCCTCTAGTGGGCAACATATAACACAGCACGAGCCCATAGTTGATGACGTTTTTTTGCTGGCTCTGTGGCTTATGCTAACGGTATGTGAGCACTGGGAATCCTCCCAACAAGGTGAGTATCCCCCGTGTACAAAACGAATCCCAAAACCAAAATATACCGCTTTAACATTTTCTGCTACTGTACTGTGGAAACAGTTAACAAACCATCTTTCAATGTAGAGAGTTAAACCGAGACGGTTTTACATGTGCAGTTAAGTCTGCATGTTGCATGAACGCTTAGGGGTGTGCACGCTCTTGGAAATTGCCGTCTTTTCAAGAGAAGTGTCTTTATTGCCGAAATGATAATACATTATCGAGATTGGTAATATCTGCTGAACAGCAAAAGTCACTTTTATTATTAATACTTTAACGTGACAATGGTAAGCTGATAGCGGCTTACCACTGTTCACCCTCCACGGCAGAGGAATGTTGTTAGGGGCGTTTTCTTTAGGGATTCTCATTTGACAGGAGGGATACTCGGGTAAGTTTTATGAAAAACTTTTTTTGCATGTTTCAACTGATGTATTCATAATGAAACATTCCGAAATCAAAACAATACTGTAAAGCATGCCAACAATGCGTAAAAGGGCGGGGGATGAGCCGGTGTTACCTGCAGTTGTAGGTTCGGATCTCCTTGTTGTCCCGCTTGCACTTGACTGCCACGAAGATCATAGTCACGAAAAGAATGGCGGCGATAGATCCCAGGGCGATGATAAAGATGAGGGACAGGTTCACGGAGCCCAGCGCCTCCTGCGCGTCCAGGGCCGGGGACAGGTAGATGAGGATGAGGGCAGAGGCTGACAGGGACGTCTTGCCGTGGTCGTGCGCCACCACGATCAGCTCATAGGTGGTCTTGGCATTCTCACCAAAAACCCTGGTGGTCCTGATCTCGCCGTTCACCTGGTCTATCTCAAAGTAGCCCCTGTCACCCTCCGAGAACTCGTAGGAGATGCGCCCGTTCTCGCCCTCGTCGTAGTCGTCGGCTTTGACCACGGTCACCAGGTAGCCGGCACCGGCGTTGCGCGGGATGTACACCTCCGAGGTGCCATTGATGAGCGGCGGGGCGCTGATCACCGGGGTGTTGTCGTTCACGTCCACCACGATCACGCGCACCGTGGCATTGCTCTGCAGCGAGGGGTTGCCCCCGTCCTTGGCCATGACTTTAAACTCGAAGGCTTTGGTCTGCTCGTGGTTGAAGGAGCGCAAGGCATAGATGTCCCCGGAGTTGGGGCTGATGGACACGTAGGTGAACACCGGCATGTCCCGCACCTCAGAGGGCACGATCTGGTACGACACGCTGCCATTCAGGCCCAGGTCCGGGTCCCGGGCGGAGACGGAGAGCAGGTGCACCCCGGGGGTGTTGTTCTCCTGCACAATGACCTGGTAGTAGGGCTTCAGGAAGTGCGGGTGGTTGTCGTTCTCGTCGGTGATGCGCACCGTGAAGGACTTGGTGGACTGCAGCGCGGGATTCCCGCTGTCCTTGGCCTGGATGGTCAGGTTGTACTGGTCCCGCTGCTCCCTGTCCAGCCGACCGTCCACTAGGATGGTGGAGAAGCTCTCGTACTCCTGCAGCCGGAAGGGCACGCTTCCCAGAAGTTTGCAGAGCACCCTGCCGTTGGCGCCCGAGTCCCGGTCGGAGACACGCACCAGGGCGATCACGTAGCCCGGGGACGCGTTCTCGCTCACCTCCACCAGCTCGCTGTTGACGGACAGCAGGTTGATGACGGGCGTGTTGTCGTTGGCGTCTGCCAGGTTGACGGTCACTTTGCAGTGCGCTGGGATGGAGTTGGGCCCCAGGTCCTTGGCCTGCACGTCGATCTCGTAGACGTGGCCCTCCTCATAGTCCAGGGCCCCGCTGACCGAGATGGCCCCGGTCTTGGGATCGATTCGGAAGAGTTCGCGAGTCTTGTCGGACACGTAGCTGTTGAACGAGTACACGATCTCCCCGTTGCTGCCCTCGTCGGGGTCCGTGGCGTTGAGGTCGATGACCGGGGTGCCCAGGGGAGAGTTCTCCGGGATGCTCACACTGTAGGCCGGCTCTTCGAACACCGGGTTGTTGTCGTTGGAGTCAATGATCTTGATGTTGAGCTCGACGGTGCCGAAGTTGGGGGGATCCCCTCCGTCCAGGGCGGTGATCATGTAACTGTAGTGGGACTGCGTCTCCCGGTCCAGGCTCTTCTCCACCACCAGCTCGGCGAAGCGCGAGCCGTCCCCGCGGGTCTTAATCTCCAAACCGAAGAGATCGTTGGGGGTGATCTCGTAACCCTGCACCCCGAAGCTGGCCGAGTCCGGGTCGTAAGCGCTCTCCAGCGGGATGCGCGTCCCCGGGCTTGCCGTCTCCGAGATCTCCAGCTCGATCTGGTCAGTGGGGAAGCTGGGCGCGTTGTCATTCAGGTCTTTGATGTCCACCTTAATGACACAGATCTCCATGGAGCTGGACATCACCTCCAGCGAGATCACACACTTGGCGCTCTGGCGGCACAGCAGGTCGCGGTCGATCTTCTGCTTGGTGACCAGCAGCCCCGAGGGGTTGATGTCCACCAGGTGCGGGGCTGAGTTGGAGACCACCCGGAAGGTGGCCGAGGGCTGCCGGGGGTCCAGCACGAAGCCCGCCTCTTTGGCATCCTTGGCAACGTTGGCGATCACGGTGCCAGCTCGCTGTTCCTCCTCCACTGAGTACTTCAGGTTGATCAAAGCTCGGGTTCGAGTCCATGACAGAGCCACAAAGAGCAGGAACTGCAGGAGATCCATGGCTGCGGGGGCACGTAGTCTGCTCCCTGGGGATGTGCGAGTGGGTCAGCGCGGCTCATGCACCCCGGGTGCGAGGCACAGAGACTGCTCTTGGGAGTGTGGGAGTTGGTCAGCGCGGCTCATGCACACCGGGTGCCAGGAGAGTGGGCAGCAAGGCTCAGTGCGCAGAGGTAGGCACCTTCGGGTGCAAGGAAATGGGGTGGGGCACGATGTTAGGATAGAGGGTGGCAAGGACTCTCAGATGGTGGTGGTGTCAAGTGCATGAAAGGCAGCTATTGAAAGATGCTGGCTGGGTGGTACTCTGAGTCAGGCGATGGGGTCTGGAAGGCACTCTGGATGCCAAGACTCTTGGTGTGAGGAGGTGGGTGACGGGATGGGGAGGTTGGCTAGCCGGTACTGTATGGAGAAAGAGGCAGATTGGGTATCGGGGAACTGCGAGTGCAGATGGCACTGAGGGTGCCAGGCGCAGGGCTCGGCCACCAGCGCCTAGCAGTCTACCTCCTTTAAAGTTAATAGGAGAGAACAAATCGACCCTCACTGCATCTAACGTTTCAAAGTGAGGGAAGAGGGGGGAATCGATGACACACAAAAATAAAACTAGAGCGGGCGCTGTCCGTGCTGTTCTTGGCACCTGCACGCCATGCGCAATCTAACTGTACAGAGGGGCACAAATGACTGCGGAAGGGCTGTGCGCGTCCTCATGGCGAGGGCTGCATCTCCGGCTCAGGTCCAGGACAGGGACGGGTCGCCAGGTGCCGGGTGTTTGCTGGGGGTCCGACCATGGCAGTCCGGCCGGTGGGGGACAGCAGCCTGGGGGCATGTGAGGGAGCAGGCAGCTCACAGTGAGGGAGTGAAGAAAGCAGCCCGTTGGGACGGGGGTGCAGTCCAGGCAGACGTGGGCTCAGCCTAGACAAGTGGGGGTTCAATCCATATAGGTGGGGGTTCAGTCCAAACAGGTGGAGGTTCAGTCCAAACAGGTGGGGGTTCAGTCCTAAGAGATGTGCTCTAAGTCCAGCTCGAGGGGGGTTCAATCCAGAAGGGCCACACTCAGTCCTGAGGGATGGGCGGCCGGCCCCTGCATCCTGAAGGCCGGTCCGGGCAGGTGGACGCTCAGTCCCTGGTGGCGGCAACCGTGCCTCCCTTCTCTGGCGCGCACAGCGCTCCCCTTCCAGGCACACAGGACACCGCTGTCCTCTGAGAGTCATTAAAATGCAACTGAGAAAGTCCGCGCAGCCTGCGAGAGGCGCCGGCTCCTGGGCACGGGCGGCATCCTCCACAAGTTAACACCACATCCGCACCTGCCGCCAAGAGACGGGAGAAGGCAAACGTAGCCAAGTGCTTCCGAAGTGCGGTGCTGTGCGGGGAGTGGGTGCAGATCTCGGCAGCCCAGGCAAATGGACCCCTCTCCCGGTGCGCCAGACCCCGTCAGGCCCCACGGAGTATCTGGAAATCACTACAAACGGAACAGTTCAGCCAGGGAAGGAGGGGCACTGCTGCACCAAAGACCCCCAGATGCCAAGCCTTGTCTTTCACCAAAGAAATCCGTTCCAAGTGCTGCGCGCTTCCTTCTGCCCCTTTGCTCCGGCGTCTAAGTTAGTCCAGTGGAATTATTTCCAGAGCGGAGCCCCTTCCCTGCGGAGGTGCAGGGGCTATGCACGGTACAGGTGCAGCGCTGCGCCTCAGTCCGGGCGCTCTGTTTCTGCCCAGCTCTCAAGCTCTCTCTGCTGCCTCTGCAGCTGCTGCAGAGCACTGACCGAGCGGAGCCGGCGAGGGCGGGGTCTGGGGCGGGACCAGACCTGGGACACGCCAGCCGGCGGCCAATCGTATGGCCCAGAGGACCCACACTGGCAGAGGGCTGAGAGAGCTGAGCAGGGGGCGGGTCGGGGCTGAGTGGGGTCCAGGGAGCCTGGAGTGAGTGAGTGAGAGACAGAAAGTTACCGAGCGGCGAGGAGGCGGCGGCGGTGCAGCGCCGGGCTGTGCGCCCCAGCTTTTCTTCCCATGGCAGGCTCTATTCACGGCGCTCAATTGAGACTGCGCCCCCCTCCCGTGCGCATTTCCATATCTATCTGTCCCTGTCACTTACCCTTTGAGTCATCATCACCGGGTTAAGCCGAAGCCCTCCGGGGGCCGGACCAGCTCCTTTTCTACCAGAGGCTCAATGCGGCTGGACTACTTTTGGAAACCCAGCGGACCGGCGAGGCGAGCACTGCCGAGCCCCTCACGGTCGCTCAGCAGACGCACGCATAGATGCAAGAGGAGTCATTCAACAACTGCTCAATGGATGTCACCGCAGGATTGCCCTCCACTCTGTCCACTCACCCCTAGGGGTTTCCCACAGTGGTTCGAGTGAGAAGCATTGGGTGCTTGGCGTTCATGTATGATGGCATCCAGATGTGAGGGTGCTGTGAGACTGAAGGTCCGGGTGTGATGGCACTGAGGGGCTGAAGGTTCGGGGGTGAGAGTAAAGGGAGTTCAAGTGTTACTGATGGCATAGGGTCAAGAATGAGTCAATGGAAGTCTTGGACTGGGACTTCTGGGTCTAAGTTGAGACTGCACTTGGCAGGCTGGGGGTCCATGCTGGATGGCGCTTCAGCTCAAATGTCATGTCAGTGGCGTTTGAAGGTTAATCTGTGAAGGTAAGGCGTATTCTAGGTTAATGGCAGGGAGGGCTCAAGCAAATTAGCACTGGGACCAGTGGTTTCAGTGATAAAACACCAGAGGTCATGGTGTTAAATTGTGATGGCACTAAGGGTCAAGAGTGATGGCAGTAGGGATCTAGGGGCCAAGCGTGAGGGCACATTGGCTTGGAGTACCCGCGCCTGGGCTCTGGGTGAATGGGGTCTAGGTGTGATGGCACTGGGAGACTGGTGTTCAAGTGCAGTGGCACTGAGGATCATGGGGTTCAATTTTCATGGCAGTGGGGGAACAGTAGCCTACATCGTGGTGTCCGACTGGACACTACACTGTTTTCAGCCCTCCCTCAGGGCTAGTCGTGCACCCCACACCCATCCAACACAGGCGTCATCAGTCAGGTGACCCTGTCAATAAAAGGGCCTGGGCACATGTGCTCTTAGCCGGTTGACTACCCCACTTACTAGTGTCTGCGTGGTCCTTCTGCGACATACACGCCTAGGGCCCACCAACCTTCTATTGGTGACAAGGAGGTCTGGCCCCCCACATGTGCGATGATGGGAGCACAGGCTCATGTTGTGGGGTAGGCATAAATGGACCAGAGCACCTCAACCCAATTTTGGGTGTGCCTGTCACAGAGACACAGACAGCCTGGCACACACCGTGATTACGAAAGGGGATGCATGCTGTGCCAGCCGTCTGCTGCAAACACAGTACAGGGCTGCCAGGCCAAGCAAGAAGGAGGTGTAAGTCCAGACTGTGATTCTTCAGGCAGAAGTAATTGTGAATGAGGGGAAGAATGGCACCAGGCTGAGCAACTGTAAGGGCAGAGAAGAGCCCAGCGGCAATGCTGCGTTGTGGCCCCAAATGCTTATGACGGAACTCACTGTCAACGTGCGGAGACAGGCTTAGTCTGCGATACATTGGGAGGAGTCTTGGAGTAGAGACCGCACTGCAAAAGGCCCAGAGGGCAGCCCCCAACCCAAAAAGAGGCAAAAGCTGCAAGTTAACCCCGCTGCCCCTGAACAGGGCTGGAGAACCAGCATTAATGGAGCCTGCCACACCCTTACAGTACCCGGGCCGGGCTTACAAACACATCCTGTGTGCAGAGAGCGCTACACACGCCCTAGTGGCAATCTGCCAACACCACAGAAGAGAAGACCGTTTTGGTCCCCAACGGCAATCCCGTAGCACCAGCGATGACTCCTTTGCCCCCCAAGCCCAAGAGGGGAAGATGTGCATGGAGTACAAGGGGCGCCACACTGAGGAACACTAGGGCAGCAGGTGAAACAAGTGCGGGTGAGCTACTGCAGATGAGACAGGCGCAGTGAGTACTGCCCACCCCCTAGCACCTGTCTGCCTCCTCCGTGGGATGAAGAAGTACCTTCATCTCGGCAGAAGCCCTGCCACCTACTGAGCTAGCACCTGCATGCAGGAGAAGGTGAGCCACCATGACAGCAAGGGAGATAGCATGAACCTACAGTGTTGTTGGTGCTGCTGCATCAGGGCACAGGACTACCCGAGCAGTGTGAGTGAGGTGCCAGAAGTCAAGGGCTGGCCACAAGAGGGCGCAAGTGGCCAAAGGGAGCTGGTCTAAAGCACTGGAGAGGTGAGCAGCGTCATCACTGACAGAAGAGGCACTTGCTCACCCGGGCACACCCTGCTAAGCAAAAGAGACCGAGAGCACAAACTCAGGGGGAAACAAGAGATCAGAAAACAAAGACTCAGGGCACTGCACCACAGTGGTGTAAGAGGAATACCATACCCCCACTCCCAGCATGCCCTAGGGGCTTTGCACAAACACAGAAGAGAACTGATCATCACATGGTGCCCTAGATCCCACACAGAAGAGGCAGCATCACTTAAACACGGCAAGCCATATCAGTAGCCTGAAGATCATTCAGACATGATACCCTCAGACAGTAATTCCTACAGATGATGCCCTGGGGGTGAATAGACAATGTATGACTGCATGAAAGAGGCTTTACTAACCAGCTGCCCCAGCACTGGATGGCCACCATTGGCCCGTCCATGAGAATGTCACACCTAGTGACCAATCCTGCCAGGCACACACAATCCTAGGCAGGACTAGTGCAATAAAAGCACAACCTCAAGGTGCAGGCACTGTGTCAGTAGGAGAAGGCAAGGATAAAAGCACATTGCACCCAAGGCACCCTGGGCTAGATACCACAAAGCCCCACCGTCCTGCACCCTCAAGGTACACAGTGCCTACATCCACTCACCATGCCTGACAATGGTGAAATGCCAAAGCGCAAGCACTGTGCCTTAGAATGAAGAAGAGATGGAAGGAATGTTACCCCCTATTCATGGAGCGAATTCCCATGAAGATCTCTTAGGAGGAGACATGCAAAGTGTGGGTGGATGCCACATCGACCAGGAGAGAAGACTCACAGTACTTCAATGGGGCCATCGAAAGGTCCTTGAAGAGAAAAGGTACAGTCCTACAGACAGGAAAAGACCTGCAAGAGGTTCATGATGGGCGAAAACTCACAGTCCTATGAACAAGATGGGACCAACGAGAGGTCCATGAGAAGAAAAACAGTGACACGTGGCCTGGCACCAGAAGAAGAGGGCACACATGACACATGGCTGGATGCTAAGTCACATCAGACAACTGAGAAGAGGAGAGGAGAGAAAGGTGTGTTTTCACACCTGTCACACTGAAAACCTGCTGACCACAGGTGCGCGGGAGAGATCCTCAAGGGTTAAAAGACCGAGGACTCGTGCCACTACATACGAGTGCAACTACCTTCACAAGCAAGCCACTGATGTGGAGCGACATCACTGGTGACAACCCAGCCGGGAAACCAAAAGTAAGCATCAAGTATGCACAAACTGCATATCTGCCCATGCTTCCTAGTGCAACCATCTGGCCACATTCACTGGTTGCCTGATGAATGATGGCATTCCCTGCTAAGAACCTCACATGCCGTAGAAGAAGAACAGCACCAGCAACCGACCTCGCTACAGGGCTGCAAAGTCCCTCCAGTCATCCTAACTCCCTGCAAGTCCTCGCTACCTGTCATACAGGTTTGTCCAATGGTAACAAAACCCTCATGAAACTACCAAAGAAGCGTCTCACCCACAGCGTGGAGCCTTCCACCTGTGAATCACCCAAGAGACCAAAGGGGCACCCATGGCACAGTGATGGCTAAAACATTCAGGGACTGTCTGCTAGCCTCACCCGCACCTGAGTCCTGATGTCAAGCACACCTGACCATGAGTCATCTACCCTTGTGGTTGCACAAGTGCCTCAGCCATGGCTCTGTTGGTGGTCCTGCAGCAGACTCCGTGTGGCCCATATGTAGCCCAGCACAGTCTACTTAGTCCTGTGGCAACCTGTTGGAAAGGGCTTCAAGGTAATCCCCGCACGAAAACAGGGTGTAAAGCTGCTCCACCAATGGGTACCGGGAGGCACCGGACCTCAGAGGAAGAAGGCCAAACATCATTGAAGCCGTCCCTTCAAGGTTATCATTCACAGAATTTAAGACACCCCAAGAGAAAGCCCTGTAGCGGACTCCACTGATGCTCCTGATGCACCTCAGTTTGAACTGTTGACACCAACGTTACTACTGCAAGAGCAGAAAGGAGGATCAACACAGTATGGGGTAACTTCAACACAGCAGTCATGCTGTCGGAGGGTCCGGACTCTATCCACACCAGCCTTTGTGCTCAGAATCCTCTGGTTAAATCATGGATGAAAGCACTGATGGCTGGGTGCAGCCAGTGCACCTGTCCACTTGTCCCTTGCTTTCATGCTGATTGCTCCTAGAGAATGAGAGACTCAGTTGTATCTAGTTTGGTTTCTTTTCCCCCCAAGTTGGACCCGTTGTCCCTTCATTTGGATTTTGGGAGGGATATAGTGTCCTGCTGGACACATAACTGTTTCAGCCCCTCTTAGTGTTACACCCACCCCACACAGCATTTTTTACTCTGCATGCCGTTACCCCACATTTTTTACTCGGCAAAAGCTTTTCGGAGATCGGGCTGGACTGGTCCCCTTGGGTGCAGGGTCAAGACTGATTTGCATATGGCTGGGTCCAAACTGGAATGGCATGTTGAGCAAAAAAACTATGGATTTAGGCTCAGATCTCTGTATTGGGGTGAACGTATGACATTGTTCTGCATTCTGTCCATCAATGGTTCTTTTTGCATTTGTCACCCCGAGTGGGATGAGTATGCCCAGACGTGGGTTCCGTGCTCTCCATGCCACTGGAGTCAAGCTATCCTGGCTGATGAGGGCTAAAAGAGCGAAACCAGTCATAGGATGCTTATTTCCAGTCCAGGGAAGACCTGACCTGGCAGTTCGGGCTGGAGTGTTCCCATTGGGTGCAGGGTCAAGACTGATTTGCATATGGCTGGGTCCAAACTGGAATGGCAGGGTGAGCAAAAAAACTATGGATTTAGGCCCATATCTCTGTATTGGGGTGAACATATGACATTGTTCTGCATTCTGTCCATCAATGGTTCTTTTTTGCATTTGTTACCCCGAGTGGGACGGGTATGCCCAGACGTGGGTCCCGTGCGCTCCATGCCACTGGCGTCAAGCTGTCCTGGCTGATGAGGGTTGAAAGCCCGAAACTGGTCCTAGGATGCTTGTTTCCAGTCCAGGGAGGACCTGGCCTGGCAGTTTGGGCTGGACTGTTCCCGTTGGGCGCGGGGTCAAAACAGATTTGCATATGGCTGGGTCCAAACTAGAATGGCATGGTGAGCAAATAAATGATGTATTTAGGCCCAGATCTCTGTACTGGGGTGAATGTATGACATTGTTCTGCATTCTGTCCATCAATTGCTCTTTTTGCATTTGTCACCCCAAGGGGGGCGGGTATGCCCAGACGTGGGTCCCGTGCTCTCCATGCCACTGGAGTCAAGCTATCCTGCTGAAGAGGACTGAAAGCCCGAAACTGGTCCTAGGATGCTTGTTTCCAGGCCAGGGAGGACCTGGCCTGGCAGTTCGGCTGGACTGTTCCCGTTGGGCGCAGGGTCAAGACTGATTTGCATATGGCTGGGTCCAAACTCCTCAGAGATGTTAGAAGCTGCTACAGCAAACAAATCATGAGCGCTAAGGCAGACTACTTCAGACACCAACTTGATCTAGCTGCAAACCGCCCCAAGAAACTTTTTGAGTTGGTCAAACATCAATCAGTGGTAGGTCCAAACCACTCTGACTTTGAAGGCAGCCCACCTTCGTGCGATGCTCTTGCTGCCTTCTTCACCGAGAAATCAAGACTCATCACCATTGAACTCGCCTCTAAGAAGGCTCTACTGCCACTCCCAGGGTCCACACCACCCCTTGACCTCTCAGAAAAGTGCAAACCTAGCAGCCTTAACACTAAGAACAAAGCGTCATGGGGCACCTTTACCCCATTTAGTGAAAAAGACATCAACAAGATTCTTCAGAGCATCAATCCATCCCACCACTTCAGTGACCCGCTGACACTGGCCATCTCAAAGAAATCAAGAATGTACTCATCCCCACCTGAACAAGGATTGTAAATGCCTCTCTATCACAAGGCATGATCCCAGACTGTCTAAAAGCAGCTCAGGTGTCACCTATACTAAAAAAACCTAACGCAGATAAAACTGACCTCAATAATTTATGCCCTATCTCCAACATTCCCATACTAGCCAAACTACTGGAAAAATGCGTACAATCCCAACTTTGTGCTCACATAGAGAATTTCCAACTCCTAGATCAACATCAATCCGGGTTTCGGAAGGGGCACAGCACCGAATTGGCTCTCACGCACGTTATCGATGACATTTTAAAAATGCTAGAACAAAATGAGTCCTGTCTCCTAATCCCCCTTGACCTTTCATCCGCATTCGATACGGTTAATCATGACAACCTCCTATCCATTTTGAAGAACAGAATGGGTTTCTCGGGTCGGGTGTTACAATGGTTCTCATCCTTCCTTCACCACAACTCGTAAAGAATCAAGGCAAACCACTCCCTCTCCCAGCCCTCTCCAGTACTCATGTGTCCCCCCCAAGGGTCTGCCCTATATCCTATCCTCTTCAACCTTTTCTTGGAACCAATAGCTAATTCTCTAAACTCCACAAACACTCTCTTTCATATATACGCTGACAACACACAACTTTATTTGAAAATCTCATCCCTGGACAACATCATCTCACTTAACACCACCCAATATTCTACGCAAAATTGAGTGGGACGGGTATGACCAGACGTGGGTCCCGTGCTCTCCATGCTTCTGGAGTCAAGCTATCCTGGCTGATGAGGGCTGAAAGCCCGAAACCGGTCCTAGGATGCTTGTTTCCAGTCCTGGGAGGACCTTGCCTGGCAGTTTGGACTGGACTGTTCCCGTTGGGTGCAGGGTCAAGACTGATTTGTATATTGCTGGGTCAAACTGGAATGACATGGTGAGCAAAAAAACGATGGATTTAGGCCCAGATCTCTGTATTGGGGAGAATGTACGACATTGTTCTGCATTCTGTCCATCAATTGTTCTTTTTGCATTGGACACATAACTGTTTCAGCCCCTCTTAGTGTTACACCCACCCCACACTGCATTTTTTACTCCGCATGCCATTACTCCACATTTTTTACTCCGCAAAAACTTTTACAGCAAAGGTTTTACAACGCAATCCGTTACAATGCATTTCCCATTCCAACGTAATTACTATTCTAACTACACAGGGGCGTTACTATGGGGAATGCGTTGTAACAGTTTTGAGGTGTAAAGCCTTGTAGAGTAAAAAATGCGGGGTAATGGCATGCGGAGTAAAGCATGTGGGGTAAAAAATGTTTCCCCCTCATACCCATCCAAAACGGGTGTCACTGATTAGGTGCCCCTTTCAATAAAAGGGCCTGGCACTTTTGCTTGTGGCCAGATGACTACCCCACTTACTAGGGTCTGCATTGTCCTTCTGCGCCATGTAGACCTAGGGCCCACCAACTTTACACACATGTTATGGCACCAAGGATCATAAGGTTAAAGTGTGATGGCGCTGGGGGGTCAGGATTTCCTGTGTTGTGGCACAGAGGTTCATTGGGTTCAAGTGTGATGGCACTGGGGGCTGGTGGTGCATGTGTTACAACACCAAGGAACATCGGGTTCAAGTGTGATGGCACTGAGGGTAAGGTAGTCCATATGCTATTCCACTGAGGATCTTGGAGTTTAAGTGTGATGGCACTGGGGGCTGGTGATCCACGTATTAATGTACTGAGGATCATGGCATCCACCTGTCATGGCACTGGAGAAATGGTGGTCCACCTGTTATGGCAGCGAGGATCATGGGGGTGAGGGTGCAGATGTGGGATGGCACTAGGGGTCCAAGTGAAATGGCACTAATGGTTTGGTGTCCAGGTGTGACAGCACAGGGTTGTGGGGTTCACACGTGATGACAGTTGGTGCACAGGATCCAAGGGTGGTGGCACTGGGGATCTGAGGGTTGGAGTGTATTGGGACTGGGGGGCTGGAGGACTAGCTGCAATGGCGCTAGGGGGATTATGATCCATACGTCAGTGGTTAATTTGTGAAAGAACGAGGGTCAGTGTTCGAAGCTCTGCTCAGAAGCCAGTTCCAGTGCCATTAAACATTTGCACCCCTAATGCTAAGGCTAGTAGTTTTTCATTTTTAATTGACCACTAGACACTCCCTGTCCCTTTTTCTCACTCTTGCAGATTCCTGCTATCTCCCGTTGAGACAATTTTACCATTGTGATCTTCATCTGTCTTTCTGTTCAGTATATTTTCTCTCTTCTGCTCTCAGCAAATTATTTAATGCAGAATAATAAGTCCCGTTCCTCAAACATAAGTGTCAGTGGCCTCCACCAGCAATCACCAGCTCAAATTTAACACTGCCAATAGCACCACTGACTTGACATTTATTCATGAATCACTTGGGGTCTGTGGGCACGAGCCTGGGGGCTGACCTGCACTGAGCTTGTGGCATACATTCCACCACAATCCATTGAAAAGAGTTGCCTCAATGCTTGCATAAGAAGAAGCGCCCCTTCACAAACACTTCATTTCACCTCAGTGCGCTTCTATGAAGTAGTTTTAATACTTTGATGATATGTGTTTACACCCCCACTGTTAGACCGGGCGTCCTTGGAGTGATTTCCCCTGACTTTTTGCCTTCTGACCTCCTGCTTTTGACTGTTGTGCTGACTTTGTTTTTTCTATTTTATAGAACAGAAAAACAAACCTCACCTGCTATTTATAACCTGCTGCTTCAATTAGTAAACAGACTTAGACCTTTATCTGTTTCGAATGGTCTGGGCAATTTAATTACTAAATTGATGCAACCATTTCAAGAGTATGACAAATTTACAAAAATGCCTGTCTAAAAAACACACAACAAGACAACTTCAATACATGTCAAGAAATCAATAAAAATTATTCAAAATTATAATGCAGTACATGTGACATACATGAAATACGTACAAATAAACAGTATGAATGAAAGCCAGACAAATAATTCGACCAAAAACAGCAACCACATAAACAATTGACTTAACATCACTTGATCTATATAATTTGTTTTTGCTGGCATTAAGAATCTGGGCACTTTACCACTGCTCACCAGTGCTAAAGTGCATGCGCTCTATACTTAAAGACATGATAACATTAGTTTATCGACAATTGGCATATTTGATTCCCTTGTAAAGTGCACTACATGTGCCCAGGGCCTGTAAATCAAATGCTACCAGTTGGCCTGCAGCATTGATTGTGACACCCACTTAAACATGTCTCAGGCCTGCCACTGCAGCACCTGTGTGTGCAATTTTAAACTGCCATTTTGCCCTGGCAAGTTAACCTACTTGTCAGGCCAAAACCTTCCTTTTTATTACATATAGGTCAACACAAACGTAAGCCCTGGACAGCCCATGGGCAGGGTGCAGTGTATTTAAAAAGTAGCACATGTAGTTTTACATTTTGCATGTCCTGGTAGTGAAATACTCATAAATTAGTTTTTCACTACTGCAAGGCCCGTCTCGCCCACAGCATAACCTTGGGATTGCCTTATTACAGTTTATAAGTGTTCCAATTGGGACGAAATGGGACCACCATATTTAGTGACCCTGGAATCACAGTTTAAAAACACAACTTAAGGTGAAGTTGGTTTTCAAATTGTAATTCTGAAAATGGCACTTTTTAGAAAGTTGCTATTTTCTTACTGCAACTATTTGGTGCCTTCTACCTGTCTCTGGAATACATGTCTGAGCTGGGTGGCAGCTGGCTTCCTGCATTGCTTTTAGACAGCCACATACAAAGGAAGGGTAGGTGTGGCTAAGTGGCGATCTGCATGCTGATGGGTCATCCCGAACAGGATGGAAGGGAAAAGCTGACACTTACACCTGAAAGGGCTGTCCCCACACAAAGGGATGCATACCCCCCTGTAGCGAGTCTGGAGCCCAAGCAGAAAAAGGTACTCTGATCTCTTCAAAATATTTCTTGGGGCCTCTGACACCACCAAATCAAAACACTTCTGGAACTGAAAACATTCTACCAGGGAGAAGGACTGCTGTCGTGCTTGAGGGACTGACACTTTGATGACCTATTTTTTTTGTGTGCCCTCTTGCCCGGGAATGAGAAGGACTGGACCTGCATCTCTACATATCAGAACCTAAGTATTTACAGCTTGTTGGCGTGTCTCTGTTTTCTGAAGTCTCAGGGATATCAAAAACTTCTCTCTTCAACCTGCAAACGGCACCTGGACTCTGCCTGCTGTGAGTCCTGCTATACCAAGTGGTGCCAATCCAGTCCTGGGCCTTTGGAAGTGAGTATCAAGTTCTCCATCTGCAAGAACCCAGGCATTGACCTTGTTATGCTGATTGGAACCAACGCATCCCCACTGTTGTGGGTAGGGTTGTATTGGGATTAAAAATGGGCCTGGGCACGCTAAAAAAAAGTGTTATAAAAAGGGGGAGGGAGACTGTTTAAAAAAATACACGGATTAGTTTACACTGGTAAAACACACCTGAAAACAAATGAGGCCACTTTTGCTCAGGCCCCCAGGCCCCAGCTCAATATGCATATATTAATGGGCTGGCCCAGCGAGAGAAAGGGAGTGACACCTATGCTGTTAATAAAAGGGAGGTAATGTGCACCCATCTACCTCCAGAAAGGCCACTCAGGCACCCACTGGGAGGCTGGCGGCATCGAACAATGCAGGAACCGCCCAAATCGGCCCCCCAGGCTGCTCAAAGAAAGAGCCCACATCTGGAGCTCGGACACCGGCCTCTCGGGCATTGCCTGCGTTACCAATCCGACGCTGGTTGTGGGAACTAGATTGAAGCACTGCCTCCAGAACCGCTGCATTGGAACTAACGCATCTCCGTGTGGCGAAGATTGAAGCATCGCCTCTACAACATGGAGAAATCTGGCACATCACATCTGGACCCACAGCTTCACGTAACCATCGCATTTTTCACGGACCCAATGCATCACCACCATTGCATGGAGAAATTCGGCACATCACCCCAACTGCTTGGGGATAAGTGATTCATCTTGTTGCTTGCGACCAGGATCAAGGTACTTTTTCTCGGCAGGACCTGCTTGGGTCCCCTATCCAGCCTGTGTTCCATCGTGGTCAGCTTGAACTCTTGATTTTTTTCCAGTCCAGTACAACCAATTAACTCTTAAATGCCTACTGATTTTAAGCAATATTTTTGAATTTAATCTTTAAAAATTGATATCTCGACATCTACTATTTAGAATTTTGCCTTTTGTTCTTGTTTTATTCATAAAATTATTAGGTATTTTTCTAAACTGGTGTGGAGTCTTTCTGTGGTGTTTTCACTATGTTACTATTTGAAGTTTTGCACAAATACTTGACACATTGCCTCTTAAGTTAAGTGCCAAGCTACCAGAGGGTGAGTACAGGTTAATTTAAAGTGTGTTACTGACTTACCCTGACTAGGATTGTGGTTCCTGCTTGGACAGGGTGCATAACTCTGGCAACCAGAAACCCAATTTTTAACACCTATGTTCAGGATTACTGGCTTCCAGTTTATATTTTCCTTTTCATATTTAAACTGATGTCTAAGGCTAAAAAAGTATGAAACAACACTCTACAATGTATTCATTCTTATATTATGATGATAAAAATACTAAGCAGCATAGTCTGAGCTGTTTGTTACTTCTGTACATATACATGACTTCAGGGGTTTCCTTTCGGTCCAGTGCATGGGGTTGTAACGGGGGCATTCTGCATGGAAAGAGAGGTTGATGCAATGATTAGCATTGCCATTTGTAATTGTTGATAAAGGGAGATGACCCTTCGAATCCCAGGTCAGTTCTTCTCTGACATTAAATGGTTGGGGGAGCTTGTGGTGTGCCTTGGTGTTTAGGGTGTTCAGTGGAGGTAACTATTTAAGTCATGCAGCCTAAGGGATGGCACCATCCCCTAATCTGCTATTTTTCGGCTGCAGACTACCTACATCCCAGTCACCAATCTAAAGCGTGTTTGAGCTTGTTTGCCTTCCACGTTCCAGACCTAGGCCCTTGTACTCATATGAGCTTCCACCTGCCATATTTTAGTTTCTCTGGGAAGTTTTGTTTTTAAAAAATGGCATGTGTGTGCCTTGAGGACTCAGGCCATGCACTGTCTGCAGGTAGCCTTACCACTTGTTGCAATGTGCCTTGTTAATGTTGCTGGCAGTTTGAATGTAATACTACATTTCACTAGCGGTGTGTGAAGCCCTTGCACAGGTTTAATGTGGTTGTAGCTTTTAGTTTTCGGTGAAAACCTATCCCTGTAATTTTGGAGCCTGTTGATGATATTTTTAAGGAGTCTGCTGTATAATACTTTGCTGTAGTGCAGATCCTGTGAGTTCTACCCACGCTTAATTGAATGGGTGACCTGAACTTAAATAGCACCCTGTTACCCATGTACTTGTTGCCCTGGTGCTGATAATGGTTGGACTCTTCTTAAGTGTAAAAAGCTGCCAAATCGTGCCATCGGCAAATATCTAAACTGATGGAGTATATTTTGGTTTTGAGTTCAAGATTACACTTATATATTTACTTTTTTATTCGAGGGTGTATATTTCCCCACGGACCTGGCCACCAGAGTGAAGGTGCCATGTCCTTAGCATTATCAGACTCTCCACTCTGGCATTTTCTTCTAGTGTTTTAATCATGATTCAAGCAATTGTGATGTTGGAATAAGTTCCCTTTCATTTTCCTTTCTGGTATTGTGAGTGTGCATACAAAGTTGTCCACTGTGCATGACTAGATGCATTTATGAGGAAAGGAGGGGAGACACAAATCATCTTTGCACATGAAACAATGTACTTGGTGACTTCAGTAATCCAGGTTCTGATTTATTGGTTGTTTTGGTGAAGTATAATTAGATCCACTCTGTGCCAGTGCTGGGTACTTATCCACTTTACCAGAGTTACAAGTATAATGCTGTCAACGGTGTAAGAAGGATCAGCACCAAGTTTATTAATGCTTAGAGGCTAACTGCATGCAGAGGTGCTTGCACTCAGAGGACTGAGATGCAAACATGGTCTCTGTGCTAATGCAGTTAGTAACCCGATGACCCATAAGTTATCCTATTTACACCAGTGCAGCATATGCTGTTCCCTGGGGCATGTACCTAGGGCGGAAGGAATATCAATGCTGCAAGGTGTTCTCTTCCATGGGTGGTAATGAGATCTACCCTTTCCTTCACTAGTGTGGGTTCTGTCTGTCTTGGAGTTCAAGGTTGGGCTCACGGATATGAAATGGTATGTAGGGCCACCACCGTCTTCCTGAAAGTGTTTTGTTACATGTTGGAATCTACTAAATTGGAGGTGGTTTGATGTAGGGCACACACATAGAACAGAAGGAGAAACTCATGGTAGTTCAAACACACAAAAGGTGATGTGATGAATGTTTGCAAACAGTCTAGCCACTGGTAATGGCTTGGGGTAGCATTCTAATGCATCATTTTTCTGCCCACTGTGCTACCTCAGATTGGACCCAGCCATATGCATATCAGCCTTGATCATGCTCCAATAGGTACAATCCAACCTGATATGCCAAGTTAGGTCCACTCTGAACTGAAACACAAGCAACCCTAGACCGGTTTCAACCTATTTGTGAATCTTCAGTACTGATTTGGATATGATGGGCCTCTATGTGGAGTGGCACAGTGGGTGAAAAATAATAGGTTGGAATATTGTGCACCCTGAATACCAACCCCTAAATATTGAGGGGACAGAATATTGAGGACAGAATATGGAAATAAATATTGACAGGTAAGTAAGTCTAGATTTTCTATACCTAAATCTACATATATGTTCCTACGCTATACATGTATCTTTAAGGTACGTAGATGTGGAGTTAGGAAAAGTAGATCTTTACTTCCCTTTATGCACTTACCTTTCAATATTTTGTCCCTCAACATTCTGTCCTAAATAATCTTATATAACAATATTCTGGGGATCAATACTGAGTACAATTGGTTGTACTGCTATCCCAAGTGATTGGGAGGAATCAAAAGGAGAACGAAGAAGGACAGCGTGATGCGTCCTCTTGCCCTGATTGACAATAAATGCAATAACGTGGACGGACCCACTAATTAACCCTTTCGTTTTACCGACTCCGTGACAAGCACTGGAGCACAAAAATCCAATGGATTTGTAAGAAGAACCCTCACCCACCAACCTAGTTGATGGCATGCTTCATCATCGGGTTCCCAGCTGGACTGCCGAGTGCAACCCAGCTGTGCTTCAACGCCTGAGTTACAGCGGAGCGGGTTTTGATTTGACAGTGCAGTGTGTGCTCAAAAAGTGGTGAAGTTAAAAATGTCTCTAGGATGCCCAAACGGGAAATGATTTATTCATTGGGTCCTAGGACACATCTAAAAACACAGCGGGGATATAGTGAATATGAAAAATGGGCGTTCAATATCTCCTAAGGACTGGTCGACATGTTTCAGCCTCCCCAGTAGTCATGAGGCTTTCTTCAGGACCAAAATAACGTGAGTTGTGAGGTGGCTACAAAAGTTGAGATAGCCATGTGAGTTTTTGTGAATGATTTTCAGCACACACACTAAGGTGTGCTGTGTATGTGATGCTGTAGCCGTACTTATGGACCCACCTACTGATTGAAATCTGTAAGAAAATCATACCACGTGAAGGACATGCACATCATGTAAAGAAACATTGCCATGATTCTTTGTTCAGTTTCATTATCCTTACGTACATGATGTACTCACTGCAATATTCTGGTGCACTTAATGAGTCGGAATTTTAGGTGTAATTACATCCTATTTATCATACATAGACATTCTATAAACACATTTTTATTCAAAAGATCATGCATGGTTGTGGGTGCCAGCATGCATGCAAGCATAATTAGTGGGTCCGTCCACGTTGTTGCATTTATCCCAAGTGATTGAACATGGTTAGACTAATTGGAAACATTCCTCCCATCACTTTTTCTATGTTTTATCAAGTTCATGGTACCACTTCTGCCTTCTCTTTCATTCATCCTTACACTCAAGTCAAGAACTAAAGCAAGACAATACTTTTATGAAAGGCTGAGAAACAGGTCTGGGTAGCACTACGGGTCGCTTTCCCATGGAAGGTAATGTATTTGACATGACTTTCCCGTGGACTTTTATCCTCATTCACATGAATTCCCCATGACTTTTAAAATCACTTGTTCGTCCACCTGCTGGACTTTTAAGCCATCATTCACATGACTATCACCTGGACTTTTACATTCACATGAGCATCTGCTGAATTTTTACCATCATTCACATCAACATCATTCAGAAGACAATCACCTGGACCTTTAACATCATTCACATGTCCATCACCTGGACCTTTAACATCATTCACATGTCCATCACCTGGACTTTAACATCATTCACATGTCCATCACCTGGACTTTAACATCATTCACATGGCCATCAGCTCGACTTTAACATCATTCACATGGCCATCACCTCGACTTTAACGTTATTCACATGGCCATCACCTCAACTTTAACATCAATCACATGGCCATCACCTCGACTTTAACGTCATTCACATGGCCATCACCTCAACTTTAACATCATTCACATGTCCATCACCTCGACTTTAACGTCATTCACATGGCCATCACCTCGACTTTCACGTCATTCACATGGCCATCACCTGGACTTTAACATCATTCACATGTCCATCACCTAGACTTTAACGTCATTCACATGGCCATCACCTCGACTTTAACGTCATTCACATGGCCATCACCTCGACTTTAACATCATCCACATGACCATCACCTAGACTTTAACGTCATTCACATGGCCATCACCTCGACTTTAACATCATTCACATGACCATCACCGGGACTTTTTAAATCATTCACATGTCCATCACCTGGACTTTAACATCATTCACATGTCCATCACCTGGACTTTTAAAATCATTCACATGTCCATCACCTGGAGTCTAACATCATTCACATGGCCATCACCTAGACTTTAACATCATTCACATGACCATCACCTCGACTTTAACATCATTCACATGTCCATCACCTAGACTTTAACGTCATTCACATGACCATCACCTAAACTTTAACATCATTCACATGACCATCACCTGGACTTTTAAAATCATTCACATGTCCATCACCTGGACTTTAACATCATTCACATGTCCATCCCCTGGACTTTTAAAATCATTCACATGTCCATCACCTGGACTTTTAAAATCATTCACATGTCCATCACCTGTACTTTAACATCATTCACATGGCCATCACCTAGACTTTAACATCATTCGCATGGCCATCACCTCGACTTTAACGTCATTCACATGTCCATCACCTAGACTTTAACATCATTCACATGGCCATCACCTCGACTATAACGTCATTCACATGTCCATCACCTAGACTTTAACGTCATTCACATGGCCATCACCTCGACTTTAACATCATTCACATGACCATCACCTGGACTTTTAACATCTTTCAGATTAGCAACATTCACATGACCATCACCTGGACTTTTAACATCTTTCACATTAGCAACATTCACATGACCATCACCTGGACTTTTAACATATTTCACGTGGCCAATCCCTGGAGTTTTAACATCCTCCGATGACCCTTTGCTCAAAGGAGTACAGCAATTAGAGTCCAGTGTAGGTGTGCAAGGTATAGCACAACTGAGTAGCGAGTGTTTAGCTCCATTTTTTGAAATTACATTTAATTTTCCAAATTTAAGCAGAGATGTGGCGTGGGCGGATACAAAGGGCTGGCAGGCATTGTTCCTGAACACCACGGCATACCCTGCGTGCAGCGGGCAGGCCTCCGACACAAACAATGGAGGGGTCTCTGCCCGCGGCTCCATGGAGGTCACTGGAGCTGAGACGACGGTTCCCTGAGCCCCGACCAGCCCCTCCCCAATCACCCAAAGTGTGCTTTCTGTGGGGAATCAGACGGGCAGCTGCACTCTGCTTGCATAGCTGGGAACCGGCAGAGCGCGCGCCTCAGCCCCATTGTGGGCGCTGGGGGAGGGGGCCGGAGGAAGCAAGTTACAGCACACTAATGACTTAGGCTATTTTCATCAGTCAGTAAGAATGTCTCGCGACATCAGCGCACATTTAGCTGACAGCGTGACGGCTTGCCTTTGATCGACGTACACATTTAAATAAAACAGGACCAAACCCCCACTGTGTATAAAAACAAAAAGGAGGTGCTTGCGCTCATGAAAATTCCAGTGGACCAGTTACAGTTGGTTTCAATTATATTCGGTTGTTTGCTAATGAGTTTTGGACATATATTGAGCTATGATATGACGCTTACTGTTGATTGTGCCTGCAGCTCCGATGATTGATTATTGTGCTGTTGGTTTGAGGTTTGCTTTTTTTTGTTTCATCGTATTCAGTATCACTGTCCGAGTTTTTTCTTCTTCTAGACTAGATGTCAAACTGAGTTCCGAAAAACGCAGACAGCACCTAATACAGTAGGAACAGCTCATCACTGGGCCCCCGGTCTGTCCATCAGACCTCGGAAACGGGTGCAGAGGACAGCGCGATTAACAGGATTGCGCCCAGAGGCCTCCGGAGTGAAGCCCGGGGTGCTGTATGCGTCAGTCAGGCTGCCAAC
Organism: Triturus cristatus; assembly: GCF_964204655.1. Classification (NCBI taxonomy): domain Eukaryota; kingdom Metazoa; phylum Chordata; class Amphibia; order Caudata; family Salamandridae; genus Triturus; species Triturus cristatus. Next base: position 689,111,574 of record NC_140588.1, read on the forward strand.
ACCCACGCCACCCGACGGACTCCAATCCAGTCCAGCGGAAGCTGCTACGCTTGGGTTTTGAAAAATGCACCGCCTGGCCTGTGACCGCGGGGCTCGTTGGCACTGTGCCCTGTTTGTGAAATAAATGAGGGCGGCAACAAGGATTTGCTTGACTAAACACGAGCATTTTGTTTTTGTTGAATTAAGATTTTTCAGTTGTGTCACGTTGCACGTTATTCTTATTAAACGCTTTCAAGTGAACCTTGGTTTGTTTGCACATACAGTAGTAGACCTATGAGGTCTGTTGAATTCACTGCAGCCGTTTATCGCCCCCCCCCCCCCTAAGAGAAATAACTGAGTCAAGGAATTACCTCACAAGGTAATCTGCTTCACGAGCTGTCACCGTGATAGCGGGGTTACCAGGTGTGCGATTCCAAGGGTCGCCGCTAGGGGGCGGCTCTACAGTGCGGCGTGGGACACTGGCGCAACCGCAGAAACACAGCATGGACGAACACAATGGGGCTTATTTACAAGTCCCTTGCGCCACTTTTGCGTCATTTTTAACATGGGAAAAGTGACTTATGGGTGGCACAAGGGGCTTGTAAATAATCCCCGATGAGTATTGTATCTGAGCTACTCATCTGAGGGCTGTGTTCATAAGATAATACAGTCTACCCATCAATCACCATGAGCTACACAGCTGAGCAAAGTAGACAAGAGAGGGGCCGAGCGTCTCAAAGAAACCCGAAGGCTGTGTGTTTGTTGTCTGTCTGCAAACGAAACGCTCAAAAATCTGCCAAAACTGGTTATCTATCTCAGTTTTACTGCTTGTGCGTCCAACAAGCAAAAGCGCAGACACAAAAATATAAAAACAGAAACACAAACATTAACAACTGCAAGTGCGCTATCACACAATGAGACAGACAGGCTCACACGCATGTGAAAATAAACGCACTCAGAAACACAGGTAACAAGGCACAAACTCAGACACATACATCCATAAAGGCGCCTGCACACATAAAAACAAAGGCGACAAGATACAAAAATAAACACATACGGACAGACATGCTGCGCTACAGCCACACGAATGTGGCACGCAAACACTGTATGGCAATCCAAACACATTCACGGAGCGGTAAAAAATATTGTATGCACTTTCTGTGGATGAGATCCACTGACCTCTTTTCAGCTTCAAACCCGGTGACAAATTCACTCTCTCAGTCTACAGTGAGTGCCATTGCCTCACAAGGCCCAAGCATCAGAGGAGGGGTACCTACCACCAGGTACACCTGAAACAACATCCCTCCAACTGCAATATTCTCTATTCTGTCCTGTTTCTCCTTCACCATACACACAAACACAGAAATACAGACAGCGATACACACACCAGGCTCGCGAACACGCGCGCGCGCACGCCTGTGGGGGGTAAGAGACAGAAGGTGAGATGAATGGCTAGACAGACGGAGGTACAACATATAAAAGAACGAATTGATGGATGGAGAGAAGGAAGGATACACAGACAGAGAGACAGACAGACAGACAGACAGACAGACAGACAACAGACAGACAGACAGATAGACAGATAGACAGATAGACAGATAGACAGATAGATAGATAGATAGATAGATAGATAGATAGATAGATAGATAGATAGATAGATAGATAGATAGATAGATAGATAGATAGATAGATAGATAGATAGACAGACAGATAGATATATAGACAGATAGATAGATAGATAGATAGATAGATAGATAGATAGATAGATAGATAGATAGATAGATAGATAGATAGATAGATAGATAGATAGATAGATAGATAGATAGATAGATAGATAGATAGATAGATAGATAGATAGATAGCACTGCCTCCAAAATAAAAGCCCTCAGAACAGAAGGGACTGTTCCAAGCGGAAGCATTTTTACAAGATATTCTGTGCCCACGGAACACCCACGGCAGGGACTGCGGAATGCAGCGTAATGGTTAATCGCTGCTATCTGAGGCATTGCAGTGTTTACTCTCCATTCGGAGTGGGCGACAACACATTATCGTTCTCCTGGGCATAGAGCGAAACCAGGCACACGGGATTGAAAGCGTTCGCATGGGCAGCTTTTGGAAGAGGGCTGGGCGGGCAGAAGGGCACTGCCCTCGGAAGCCCGCGCCCCTCCCGGCGCGCGGCCGCTGAAGCTTTTAACTATCAGCAGCGCTGCTCCGGGCTCCCCCTTAAGCGGAGCAGCGGACGGAGGCTGCTCCTTCCTTGTGGCGAAGCCTGTCAGGAACCCGCGGATCAATAAAAGTGAACTGGCGCCTCCGAGATTTGATTGAGCGGGAGAAGAGCGTCTGAACGCGATTCTCAGCCATTAACAATCCCCCAGGTAACTAGAAATGGAAGAATTACTCAGGTGAAATTATTAACTTTACAGTGGCATTAAAAGGAAAAGGGAAAAAAATCCTGGCTGTGCACAACAAGAGACAACACTCAGGCATCAGGGGGCCTCCAGGGAGTGCTAATAGAATGTCTATCTGCTGCTGTCTTCTAACGCTAAAGAGCAGAATTCAATTCATACAGAATGTCATTAGCCACGTAATTACAATCACACTGAAAAGACATGCTCCGCATTGACAAGAATGGGATAGGCTTTCATTTGTGGGCTGGGAGCCAACCGTCCCCAACTCACGTCCGCGGCTCTATGGCAGCGCCCCTGTTACTGTGCCCGGCAGCGGGGCGTGCCAAGCGGGCACACGCGCTAAATGCCTGCAAACCGGGAAAGCAGCATGGTGCCTGGAGCCTCCGCAGTCATTAAACCAGCCAGCTAAGCGCCCACCATGCACCACCCTCCCCGCTTTCACGGTGCCTCGGCCGGTCTCTATGCACTGAGGGGCGATCAGTCACGAACCGAGTCCCAAACACGGCCCCGCCGCCCCCCAGGGGACAGGGGATCTATATTCGTCCTGGGTCTAATGATTTCAGAGTGCTGAGATCCAGGAGCCGCATGGATCGGACACGAAAGGAAACACGATCCGATGCCATTACCCAAGGAACGAAATATGTCCAAAGCAATTCGTCTGCAAGACAAGCCCGCATGGAGTGCGCGTGGAGGGCGCAGGGTTTACTGTAAAGAGAGTGCAAAGAGTCACATTTCCGGTTTGCGGCCAGAGAAACCTGCGCTGATGGGAAATCTCCTTGGTGATTAGGCGATTAAAAAAAAAATTATATACATACATACATACATACACACACATATATATATATACATGCATAAATACGCACACACACACACACATATATATATATATATATATATATATTTATATATGCATTGTGCATGGCACCATGCATACATAATAGGCTAGAATCTGCATATTTCACTATTTCACTATTATGCCCAATAGGAAGTAAGCTCACTGTAGTTCTGCTTGGTGCTAGCAATTCTTTCCACAGCATTACCCAGTTGTGACTGTACAGACACAATTTACAAATAATGACGTCCTCAGTCACCTCGTACATTTTCTTCGGCTCAAGTCTCAAAACACCAACTATGTTCATTCTGAGACACAAGAGCGCCATCTAGCGGCATTTGCCTCGGTTCATCAGAAAAATAGATTTTCTCTAAATTGAACATGACTTAACCGCGAGGTACGGACCGGGGACCTAATAGCAGCGCTGACATATTTTGTCTGACCAGCCTCCATTCTGGACAGAGGCGCAACTAGAGCCAAATTTCGGGGGGGGCTGAGCAAAAATTTCGGGGGGGGCTGAACTTTAAGCAATAGGCAGAGAGGAGCTGCAGGGGCTCTTAGAAGGGGTGAAACAACAGCAAGGCCTCATTAACATGTAAATGGTCTTTTAAAGACCTGTGAAGTGCTCGGGTGCGGCTGCTTTTTTGCCCGGGAAGGTGTCTCATCCCGGGCTGCCGCACACGACGGGGGGGGGGGCTGAAGCCCTGTGAGTCCAATGGGTGTTGCGCGCCTGATTCTGGACATAGCGAGCGAGAGCAGTGAGTGACCCTTGCAAGGGGGTTTGGAGGGTTTTGCTTCCAAGACATTTTTGAAAATCGATTGTAAATATGGCCTGTTTTCAACATTTTCCATTACAGAGTTTTGTCCAACAATTGAATGGATAGATGGGGGTTGGAGACATGGCTGCATGGCCTCAATGAATAAATACATAGATCAATGTGAGTAATGAGTGGGTTGATTAATCCAAGAATGCATGACAATGAATGAAGACTTTAAACTATATTGAGCAAATTGATTCACTACACTGACCAAGGGTCGGTGCTCTGGTTTTCATATTCGTTTCTGCATTAAACATCACCCTTTCCAAACATTGCCACCACCAATCATTGTGAAGTATACATACATGTGATGTATTTAACACAGCACGCTGATTTCGTGTCTCAAAGAATTAGAGACAAAATCATTAACTTTGAACTAAAATGGAAGAGAGAGAGATAACCACCAAGTGGCCCTATTGCACAATGGAAACAAAGAAACCTTTCACAAATCCGGGCTTCCACTTGAGGACACTATAATTACTTTTTTCACAGTGCTTCCTTTTCCTTCATCTTCACACCAGAGCACCTATAAATACATCACTTCTGTGAACAAAAGCAGGAGACTGTAATGTTGAGCCTTCTATAGTAACATCCTAGGCCACTGTTAGAAATTGGGTTACTGGTTGGCAGAGGTATGCAGCCTGTCTAAATAGCAACCAAAATCCTAGTCAGGGTAAGTTACAACACACCCTAAATTATCATGTGCTCACCCTCTGATCCCTGAACACAAAGCGGTCAGAATTAACGTAAGAGGCAATGAGTAGAGTATTTTTGCAACACTTCAACAGTAACATGATGAAAACCCCACAAAAAGAAAAATATAGCTTAATTTTATAAATAAAACAAGACCACAGCAAAAAAATTACAATTCGAGTTTCAGATATGGTTTATCAAAAATGTATTGTTATATAGCTATTAGATTCAATAAGTGCTTAAATGGTATATCTGGTTTGCACAGACCACGGCAAAGTCAAAACTTCAGGCCGACCATGAGGGAGCGCAGGCCGTATATAGGGACCCACTTGGGCCAGCTGAACCAAAGTACCTTGCTCCAGGATGCACTGTTGTTGATGAAGACACAAGGGGCAGCTGAAGCGATACATCAGTGTTGAGCCATGCAGTGGATGAGATGCGTCAATGTTCTCCATGCAGCTATGATGATGCATCGATTCCGAGTGCCAGGTGCTCATTCCGTATGCTATGTGTGGATACTTTTTCTGTAATTGGCGATGCTTCGATTGCAAAGGCAATGTACCGGGCTTGCTCCAAACAACCACGAGGATGTGCTGGTTCCAACTCACGCAAAGGCAAAAATTCACTGGTTCCAATGAGGATGCATGGGTTCTGGTTGTAGTAGTAATTTATACCCACTTCCAAGGGCGGAGGACTGGGTAAGCAATATTTGGCAGGGCAAGCCTTGCAGCAAGCAGTCGAAGTGCTGTAGTAGGATGAGTTGAAGTCTTTGATGTCCCTGAGACTTAGAAAGGGAGGAAAGCCAGCTTGCACTTGGAGTCACTCTGAGTTCAAGTGATGCAGGTCCAGTCCTTCTCATCCAGGGAGGAGACCAGCCATAAGGGCAGCTCAGCGAGGCAAGAGTCCAGCAAAGCAGCAGTCCAGCAGAGTGGCAGTCCTTTCAGCAGCAAATCACTTCTTCCTGGTAGAGTCTTCACAGGTCCAGAAGTGTACTAAAATCATGATGCCAGAGGTCCAGCACTTATACCCAATGCTGCCTTTGAAGAGGGGGAGACTTCAAAGAAAGCTTTGAAAAGCACAGAGGTCTTCTGTTCCTGCCCTGGCACCAGACTCACCAAAGGGGTGGTATGCAGCCCTTTGGGTGTGGGAAGGTGTTGGAAAACGAGGCAGTATTTGTGAGTCCTGCACAAACAATATGTCTACATCGGGAAACATCGTTTACAACGCGGGGATTACATCGCAATGCCATTACGTTGCGGTTTTTACAACGCAAGTCGTTACAACGACTTGCGCTAGATGGCGCTCTAGGACAAGGAATAGTATAATTTACTATCCAACACCTTCCCTACTGTACGTAGACTGGAGTTGGAATAGTAAATTATACTACTCCTAAGTCCTATTCCTTGTCCTAGAGCACCATCTAGCGCAAGTCGTTGTAACGACTTGCATTGTCAATACCGCGATGTAGTGTACCGCGATGTAAATGTATGCATTGTAACGTCATACATCCGTCTACATCTGTCCTTCAATGGGAACCAAACACCCCATTGTAGTGCTGGACTCTCAGAGGGTAGCGTTGCAGACCAGTCTAAGGCTTACTCAAGGGAGGTGGTGTGGGCTAGTAATTGCCATTTACAGGTACACAGAAATAACACTCAATAATTGATTGTCCTGTCTGTACTTTGCTATATAAAAAGGAAGAGTACATTGTAAGAAAGTGGCTCTGTATATACTGTTCCCAAATAGGTACAGCGTGCACAGAGTCCCCAGTCCCCAGAGGTTTGGCGGAGGCTAAAGTTAGATATAACCTTACTCTCTAAAGTGGGAGCTTGGTCGAGCAGTAAGACAGTATCAGAGAACAGTGTAAAGCATTTGTTGTACACACTCAGTCAGCAAATGGTCTCACACACTCAAGAACTGAACTTTAGGCCAATGGTTTGTATATAAAAATATATGCTTGTTTTATTTTAGAACCAACAATAGGTATTAAAACATACTTACTCAGGATGAGATGCTTTAGATAAATACTTTTCAATAGGCAATAGACTTTTGAACGCAATAGTTACAGTTGTTGCAATAGGCAACACAATTTCAAACACCATATAACATTGAGCTCAATGGAAATTTCTAGTTAAATGCAATAGATTACTTTTTGGATTACTTTTCTTACCACAGGACTGGATCCTAGATTCAGTCCTGGGACATCTCCTGTAAACAGTTAAGAAAAAACGTTTTGGTTACAGTTGTGATTTTTAAGGACTATTATTGCATTTTAAAAGTTGACAAACTTTTTCACTTAGAATCACCAATGATATCCTATGGGAGAAAATTCACTTAGCAGGTAAGTGAGGTTAATGTTACTTTTTCTAACTGAGTGTTGGATCCTGGATCCAGCACTGGGGCATTTCCTGTAAACAGTTGAAAGAATGTGTTTTTGTTATACAGGCTATTTTTAACGAATATTTGTAAGTTTGCAAATTCGACACAGAAGAATTTCTGGTGAAAACCAGGCAATGTTATCCTATGGAAGGAAAATCAAGTTATAGGTAAGTACGGTTGTAATTACTTTTCAGGGTCAGTGCTGGGCACCAAGATCCAGCACTGGGATCTCTCCTGATAACAGGTGAGTAAATTTGTTTTTGTAATTCGGTTGATTTTAGATGAATATTTTAAAGTTTCAAAATTCAACACTTAGAAGAATTTCCAAGTGAAACCAGTCAATGTCACCCTATGGAAGAAAAGTGAGTTACTGGTTTTTGGGTAAGTGCTTGACTGGCAGAGTTAAGGTTCTGGGCATAGACTCAGGGGTCTCACAGGGTCAGGTAAGTACAGTTGTTGCACCCTCAGCGGCACAGGGGCAGCTGGGTGCAGAGTGAGTTAGGCCCAATGTTATCCTAAGGGAGGCAGGGTCCTTTGGTTGGTGGGTGCTGGCTAGCAGGCCACGTGGCTGTGGGAGCTGGGCTCCTGGTCACTTGCTCAGGGCAAAAGGGGAAGTAGACTAGAGTAGCAGTTGCACTGCCAGGGGCACTCAGGAGGCTGGGTGCAGGGTGCTTTTGAGCCGTCGGGCGCTCACTGCATTTCAATGGAGAAGCTCAAGAACGAACAAAGGCTGCAAGCTCGGGGACGAAGATTCTTCAGGTGCGACCACCACTTCGAGAGGTAAGTTGGGTAGTTGGAGGATAGGTAGGCACCCAGGAGTTGGGCACAGGGGGCCGCAGGGTGCCAGGTGCAGGGGTGCCTTTTTGTGTCCGGATATCTTACCCTCTGCTGGTCGCGGTTGGAGGGGTCCCTGTTTCTGAGGCTGCAGGCGTCGTCAGGAGCGTCAAGGTGGGTTCTTGGGTGCTGGATTCAGGGTCACAGTCACCGGGGGGATGTCCTCGTGGTCTTTGCTCACTCCAGCACAGGCCAGGGTTGGCGGGTGCAGAGTGTGCAGGGTTCGCGGTTCCTGGCTGATGCCAGGGGCAGTTACTTGCTTTGAGCAGTACTACTGCTCCTGAGAGTCCCAGCTAGTTAGAGTCACAAGGCAGTCAGGTCTTCCGGGGTTTTAGAGGTTGCTGACTACTGGAGATGCCGGGGTTGAGCAGGAGCAGGCTCGAGGGTCGACAGTCCCCTAGGGCTGGGGCCAAATCAGTTGGTGTCTTCCTCTTGTTAGCAGCTGCACGGCAGGTCTTCTTGTTCCTTGTACTTCTTTCTTGTTTCGGAATCGGGATCTGAGGAAGGAAGGTTCAGGGTGCCCCTAAATAATACATTTAGGGGAGTTACAGGTAGGTGAAGGACAGGGACAAATGGGTCCCTTCCCTGGGGTGGGTACACCCTTTATCCTGCCACTCTTCTGTGGGAGAGGGGCAGTAGCCTAATCCTGATTGGGAAGGGCTCCCCATCTTTAAGATGGGAGAGCCAGGGGATGTGCTTCACCTTGCCTCCTCCACCTGAGGGGTGGGGTTGGCAGAGGCTGGCACACCCCCTTTCTTTCCTTGGGGTTTCCGGCCGGTCTTCCCACCAGCGTGGGGGTCAGAACCGGTAGGGGCCAGTTGCTGAGTACAACAAGTGGCCTGGCGAAACTCACAAAGGCGGCATGCCTTTGAAGCTTTCCCTGCCCATCCTGGGGGAGGAGACCTAGCACCTCACCCAGGATGTGCATTGTTGCAGGCACAGGAGAGCAGATGGCTCTCTACCCAGGAGTCCAGCAACAAGTCTGCTGTGTGGCAGCCCAGGCAGCCCCTCAGACAAGACATGGATTGTAGGTTAGATTCAGGGGGCAACTCTAAGTTGCCCTCTGTCGTGCATCTTACAGTAAATCCCACACTGGCATCAGTGTGAGTTTACTGTGCTGAGAAGTTTGATACCAAACTTCTCAGTCTTCAGTGTAGCCATCATGGTGCTGTGGAGTTTGTGTTGACGACCTCCCAGCACCATATACTCTTAATGGCAGCACTGCACTTACAGTGCCCAGTGATGGACCTGGGTACTGTAGGGGCACAGGGCTCATGCATCTGTGCCCACACCACTGGCATAGGCCACCCAGCTAGAGGGGTGACTGAGGTATGCCAGGGCAGTGTGTGTGGTGGACAGGGCACACAGTGATGTGTGCCATGTCGACTCTTTGTTTTGTTCTGCACCAAGACACTCAGCCTGCAAAAGCAGTGTGTGTGTGTCAGGGTACAGGGCCTCTAAGGGGGGTGGCACAATAAGTGCTGCTACCCTTAGGGGCCTTCTCTGGTCACAAGGCCCTGGTACCTAGGGTACAATTTACCAGGGGCTGACATGTGACAAGAGATGCCAATTGGGTTTTGGCTGTTAGGCAGTTTTTAGGGAAGGAACACAGGCCCTAGACACCTGATTGGCAGGAGCCCAGGGCACACCAAGGAAAAGTGCATCAGTTATCAGGCAAAAAGTGGGGGGTTACTGCAACAGAAACCCACTTCCTTACATACATTTATTACAAACACACTCATCAATCCTATGCATCAATTTACAAATATAGATAAGCTGTTGGAAATACTTCTTGACATTGCATAACATCGCCACCCCTCCCATGGGGGTCTAGTACCACCACTCACATGTATGCACATCATCTTGCCCCATGGCAGTCAGCTGGCCATAACCTGGAGCAAGGGCCCTCCCCACTTGCACCAACACAGTGGCTGCTCACCCCATTATCTCAACAAGCATTTATAATGGGAACACAGGCCATAGTGACACATAACCCTGACTGAGCATCTCATACTGACCATACATTATACCCTATTAAATCACAGTGGCTGACAGTTGGGTTGTTCAATCAACGCAGTAGCAAGAATACATGTCCAGGCATCACTTAGAATGGCAGTACTTATCATATCTGATAACAGGTAAAAGGAAAGTCAATCACAGCCCCTAAAAGGCATCACATTTATAACCACAAAATTATGCAATTACAACCAGGCACCCTGGCAGGAGTGCCCAGCAACAAATCTCCACAATTTACTTAGCATTTCACTTATTAAATGTGACTTCCTGTCCCCATTAGGAACAACCTCATGTAAATGCACCACCTGTGCAATTGCACCTCTTGAGAATATCTCTCCATAGACATCCCAAGTTCAGGCCTTCACACCTTGGTTCAGTCCCAAACACCCGCAGTCAGCTGCAGAACTAAAGTTCCAGCCCAAGGTCAGTTTATAGGCGGGGCTGAACCCTTGCGGGGTTTTTTCCTGTAAGCCCCCAGACACTTCGGGCGGGACTTTCCTCTTTAGTGCTGGAGGAGTCTGCATTGCTTCTGCAGCTCCCCACGCACCTTTTCACGCATTTTGTGGTGACCCCTTCCTCCTGCGGCCACAACGCTCCAAAACAAGCAGGTTTACCTGCAGGCTTTACGATGCCTTGAAAGGCATTATAGGGCGCTTCCATTCCTTTTGTGCATATTATAGCAGCAGCTCTCCCGCTGCTCCAGAGAGAGCTGTGCTGCTTCTGTGGCCTCACGCTGTGTTCTCACTCCTGGAGGTCCTGGGTCCACTCTGGCCCCCCCTCCTTCAGGTAAGTGACGGAGCAGCTCGGGAAGCTCACCCCGGCTGCTCCCCGACTGTCCAGCACCCTCGCGTGCTGCTGTGGTAGCCAGCTCCATTCTCATCTGCTCACACATGGGGGCAGACACGGAAGATGCAGTCAGTCGGGCGGGTCTTCGGAGGGTTTGGCGGCACTCCCCCTCCTCTCTGCTCACACCGGGGCCCAGAGTTGGGGATCCTGGGCCTCTGGGAATTCTTCACAGGGGTGCGACGGTGCTCCCCGGCCTCCATTTCGGCGGGGCATAGAGTTGGGGGTCCCGGGCCCCAGGAGTGTCTTTACGGGGAGTGACACTGTGCTCCCCGACTTCCTTCTTCACAGGGGACTTAACAGCACTCCCCGACTTCTGCAGGGCCTGGAGTTGGGGGTCCCAGGCCCCATGCACCACTTCACGGATGGCGCAATGGCGCTCCCTGACTTTGGTTTTCGTCGGGGGCCATGGTAACCTCCTGGCTCCTCCTAGGGCAATTTCAAAGTGATTGTGATGGCACTCCCCGACTTTACTTCTCAGGCGCCCAGGACGGAGAGCCTGGGCCCCTTAGGCATGTTTCAGGGTTCGCAATGGTGCTCCCCGGTATCTCCTTCTTCTAGGGGCAGCCCCGGGGACCTGACCCACCCCGGGGGCATATCCAAGACCGGCGGCCAAGTCCTACTCGCTTCGTCGTCGGTCTGCTCAGAGGTCAAAGGTCACCCAACTTCTGGGGGGCATATCTTGGTTCCCCATGCGGCCGATTCCCACAATCTTGGCCTCTTCTCACTCCTGGTACCCAGCCCTAGCCATCTGGAGCACTTTTCACCACCCTCCTTGCCTCCATGAGTGTGACTTTGCCAGGAGCTTTCTTCACTGGCTCCCTGTGCCAGTCTTTCACCTGTCCTCCATCTGGGCCTCTCTTCTCCTCGCGCAGAGGCCTCAGCTTCTCCTCACTGGCCCTGGACTCCCACACAGGTGCAGTCCAAAGTCCTGGGACAGTCAGGGGGTTCCTCCTTCCAACTGCCCATGGCGCCAGGTTCCAGCACCAGTCTTCCTCAGCAAGACCACACCCCAGCGAGAGCAACTCTTCCTGTGCAAGATCATTTAACATAAATTGGAGGGATCTGTCAGGAAGACACTTCTGCCCTATCCTGCAGTGACAAATCACCTTTCTGCCCCCCTTCCTCCTTCCTGCACAGGCCTCTGTGATACTTCAAAATGGTGTTGTCCAGGGGTTTCATGCCACATGGTCTCTGAAAAGCCCCATTCTCCCTCTTGCTGACTTCAAAGTCCAGGCCCGGAGCAGGCCTGGTACCTGGCACCGGGTTACAGATGGATATCCTGCAGCTCCACCCCCATCTCTCCTTCCTGGAGAGAAGACCTTCTACCTAGGCCTCTGATGCTAAAGCTTGGGTAGGAAGGTAATTAATCCAGCCTGGCAGGGTCACACATTGCCAGGCTCTGGTTATGAGCTGAGTCGGAGGAATATTACATTTCTGGATGACCCATAAGCAGTACAGCTATGGCTTTGGACTCAGCAGAATACTTATTTTTACACAACTTACAGTGTACTTTGGTGTGTGTATGGAATTTGGAGGCCCTAGGGAACTGAAACTACCCCATGTGGTCTTGGTCTCCATAGGAGAGTAATGGAGTGTTCCTACAGTGAAACAGTAAAGCACACTGACTTTCCCTTACATGTGACTCCCCACATTATAAAGCCTATTCCATGTCACCACCCAACTCTGCGCAATTCCTGCCACATTCTTCTATCTGTACCTGCTCATGGGGTGCGTGTGACAGGAATCTCCCAGAGAAGCCCTTACACAGGTACACATACGTGTGCACACATGTCCAGATGTAACTAGTCCGTGCCCCTTTACCCTGGCTGCAGTGCAGCAGCCTTATCTCACAAGGCGGACACCGGTGAAATACACATGCAGTCCATTTGATAATGAGTTCACTGTGGGTGAGTCCCGGCTTATGAGGCTCTCTCACAGTAAAAGCTCAAAAATCAGGTATTCAAAAAGCGAAAAATCTGGACGGCTCAGATGGTCAGAACCACCTTCTCACAACAGGACAAAGCCTATTCAGGTGTAAGTTTGAGGCTGAGTCCAGCACTTCCCTTCCATCTCCCAGGAAGGGGCATCAAGATACAACTAAGCTCTCTTTGTGTATGGCTGTCTTGAAGGAATGCAAAAAGCCAGCTCTCACCCAACTCAGACTGAACAGAGAGAGGCAGCAGGCACCAAATGGCTAAAGTAAATAAATGCCAACTTTCTAAAAGTGGCATTTGCTAAACTGTATTGTAAAATCCAACTTCACCATAAATTATGATTTTAAATTGTTAATCCAGTGACACCAAACATGAAATGTTTATCTTTTCACAATTGTGAATTACATTAAAATATGTTATAAGGTAATCCCAATGTTATCCCATGCGAGATAGGCCTTGCAGTAGAGAAAAACTAAATGTGGAGTTTTACAGTACCAAGACACGTAAACCTTAAAAGTACACCTCCTGACTTTTAAATGCATTGCACCCTGCCATGTGGATTAGACAGGGACTACCTTAGGGGTGACTTATATGTATAAAAAGGGAATGTTTAGGCCTGACAATAGGTTTACCTTGCAAGGTTGAAGTGGCAGTGTAAAACTGCACATGCAGGCTCTGCAATGGCAGGCCTAAGCCATGGTTAGACGGCTACTTAAGAGGGTGGCACAATGAGTGCTGCAGGCCCACTAGTAGCATTTAATGTACAAGCACTGGGTACATGTAGTGCACCTTACTAGGAACCTATAGGTAAATTAAAGATGCCACTTGGGGTTAAATCAATATTAGCACTTATCAGCAGTGTTAAATTAAGCAGAATCCTAAAGCCAGCAAAAAAAGTTCAGAAAAATGGAGGGAGGCAGGCAAAAAGTTGGGGGTAGACCACACTAAGGCTGTCATATCTAACAGCCACAAATGGCTAAAGTAAGTAAAGGCCAGTTTTCTAAAAGTGGCATCTCCAAACTACAATTTAAAATCTGGTTTCACTGTAAGTTGTGAGTACAGAGACAATGAACTTCACAATTGGGAATTATACTTAAATATGTAATAAGGTAGCCCCAATGTTACCCTATGGGAGCGATAGGCCTTGCAGTAGTGAAAAATGAAATTGGTAGTTTTTCATTACCAAGACATGTAAGAGTCAAAAATCTGCCGTTTAAATATATTGCACACTGTTCTGTGGGTTGTACAGGGCCTACCTTAGGGGTTACTTATATGTGTGGAAATGGAAGGTTTAGGCCTGGCAAGTGGTTTATCTTTCCAGGTCGAAGTGGCATTGTAAACTGCAGATAGAGGCAACGGATTGGGCGGGCCTAACCATGGTTTGAGGGCTACCAAAATGGGTGGCACAATGTGTGCTGCAGGCCTAATAGTAGCATTTAATTTACATGCCTTGGGCACATGTATTGCACTTTACTAGGTACTTATAAGTAAATGACATATGCCGATTGGGTTTGAGCCAATGTTATCATGTGTAGGGGAGAGAGCATAAGCACTTTAGCACTGGTTAGCAGTGGTAAAGTGCACAGAGTCCTAATACCAGCACAAATGAGGTCCGAAAAATGGAGGGAGGCAGGCAAAAAGTTGGGAGACCACCCAAAGCTGTAAGGTCTAACAAACTGTCATTCAGTGCAATGGTATCATTTAATATGCTAAACAAAAATGTATTGCAACAGGCACATTATAAAGTAATACACTATTTTGAATTATGGTGTAACTGAATTAATACATTTTATTGACTGTTCAATTAATTAAAATCATTACAGTAAAACCAAAAATGGTGTTAAAAAGAATAATTGAACTAGGCGGCTCATCCCTCCTGCCCCTACCCACCAATATCTTGGCTTTGTGCTCAGCCGTTTACCCTTAGGCACATTGTTCAGTCCCCAGTGTTACTTGTATTTCATTTTAAAAACAAATTGATACAAAACTTTATAATACTTGGACTTAATGATTCTGATTAGAAATGCAGCACCCCTTAGTGCCTTTCGGGGACCACCCTGCTTCCTTCAGCATGATTTGGCGTGTCTGTTACAGGAGCAGGATTGCATTCATGCGACTCCTTTAAGGCGATCCTGATCAGATGTGTAAATTTCCCCAATGTTGTTAAATTCATTGTCCTTGATTTGGAATAGCATAAGGCTGAGGCCTCTCTGCTGGTCTTTGCCCCATTGACAGTACAAATCTGGCAAAGAAGGCGCCGAAGTTCATTATTCAGTTTGGGGCAACAGCACAGGAGGTGCAGCCAGGATTCTTCCGCGAAGGAGCACAGCCTGCATTCTGTATTTTACCCCTTACGTGCCAATGCTGGATTAAAATCAGTAATACATAACATTATGAGTCTCATAAAAAGTATTTTCCTACAGACTTGTGGTGTCAGGGCCTTGCTTAGGTAGGGTTGGGATTTTTCTGGCATGTTTAATTTGTTCAGCGACTCCAGGTTAGGACTTGAATATTAAGGGGCAGATTTATGCGCCCCTTGCGCCTCATTTACGCCGCCGTTGCGTCACTTTTGTGACGCAGCGGCGGTGCAAATCCTGCGCCATGCTGCGGAGTATTTACAACGTGATGCATCTGGCAGATGCGTCACGTTGTAAAGCCCTGCACCACATGTAGGCGTTCTGGAGCAGGGGGGGGGGGCGTTCCGGCGCAGGAACGCCTCCTAAAAGTGGCTGAGTGAAATCTACAAGATTTCACTCAGTCACTTTTAAGGCCATGCAGCGTCAAAACCCTGCGCCTGCTTGAAGCAGGCGTAAGGATTGACGCAGCATGTAAGGGATAGGGCACCCCCGAGCCTTGCTGGAGCTGCATAGCGCTTGCGATGCAACTCCAGCAATGCGCCGCCTTTCCGACAGGAGATGCGTCACGCATCTGCCCACCCAAGTGCCACGGTGCGCCGCATTGTAAATGCGGCGCATCAATGGTGGCGCACGGGTGGGCAGATGCGTCGGAACTCTTCTGACGCATCTCTGCTGATTAGCAGAGATGCGCCAGACATCATAAATCTGCCCCAGAGTTTTAAAGTCTTGTGCAAAGGATGTTTCACAGACTTGTTTGTTTACTGCTTTCTTCCAGGCATTAAGCAGAATTTCCAAAAGTAGTAGGATTGCTGCCTCTCTCTTCAGTGTGTTAATAGCGTGACCAAGGCTGGCATGCCTGACTGTCCCTACCTCCTCGAAGGCGAATCTCAGTTGATATCTTAGGGAGTCAGCTGGAGCCCTCAAAATCCTTAGGTATAGCTTTATAAGGTCCCCCTGGCACATCAGGTTTGGCCTCCAAAGGCCAATCTCCAATCTCAGGCTTGATTTCCTGGCTGTCCGCGGAATAAGCAGAACTGATTTTTATGCTTTAGCTTGGACTAGATTTAAAAAACATCCAGTGATCCAGGAAAGGCCAGGTGACTTTAACCGATAGCTGGAAGCAGTTTTGCTTTTAGAACAGTCAGCAGTGGTCCAGCTGAAGGGCTTAGCAGATGTTGGATCAGTTGTTTTAGCAAGTGTATGACATTATTGGCCTTGGAGGTCAGATGTTTCAAATGGATATTTACATTGGCCCGTTCTGAGATCCAGACCCCAAGATAATTGTAGGAAGCCACTGTGCTGATTTGCAGATCACCCAAGAGCCATGGTGCTTGCCTTTTGAGATGATATCTCCCGAAGACGATTACCTTGGTCTTCCCCTGGTTGACTGTCAGGGAGTTAGTCTTGTTGAAGCAATCCAACGCGTGCAGGGCTCTTTGGTGTGAATATGGGCTTCTATTGGAATTCTCAATGGCATATTATCAAGCCCATTATCACCGCTTTAGAGGCAGTTTCCTGCCGCTAAAGCGGCGATAATATTAACGCCGTTCTTGATAATATGCCCCTGTACCTTTCTGGTTTATGCTCTAATAATCAGTATATATGTGCCAGTGCCATGAACATATGGTTTGGATATATAGTAATAAAGACGTGCCCTGTCATCCCCGTATAAGAACTAGTAGTAACATGAATACTAGGCACTTCACAAAACCATTTTTGCAAAGTCGCAGCCTACCAATGCACAAGAAATGATTTCTAAAATCTGTGCTTACTCCAACTGTGAGGTTATCTGGCCAGTGTGGGAGCAAAACATGGCTGGCCCAGGAAGCGGTGTAATGAGTCCCTTAGCAGGGGGCGCTGGAGGAATGGGGCTTCGAGTTATTACCTCCTTTTAATCAAAGGTGAGATAGGACCAGAGTAAGGACAAGGCACATGTGTTTCAGAAATAAAAGTTAGATGCCACACCTGGAGCATAACATGTTTTCTACACTTAAAAGAAACACATTCATTGACACACATTTTTATGCTCTCAGATGTTCGATCCTATTGTACCTTTCGAAAACACAGATCTGTGATTGAAAAACACTATAAATGTAGGTATTTATCGTAGAAAACTGCAGCGAGAACCTGCTATTCAGGGGGCATCAATTGAGGACACATTTTGTTTAAAATTTATTTTACCTCAAAAAGTCTACTACAAAACAATTTTACTAGAAAGTATTTTCTGTGCACAATTTAGTTCACAGGATTAACGAGCTATTAATCCCACGACATGGCTGCCCTTCCACCCCCATGGAGTCTTTTACTGTTTTCCTACATTTATTGTTTTAAGGTTCTTCCTTTTCTCTCCATGTTCTAGAAACATATATATTTCATAAAACTCTGCCCTTCGCTAACTTAGTAAACAAAAGTTGTTAATATCTTTTCTGGCAGGCAGTACGCTTGAGGTGGCCGGGGTTCCAATGTTTGTTAAAAAAGCAAGCAATTTTTATATTCTCTTGCTAGTCACCAGGGTTGTTAGGCAGAATGTTTCTGTAACAATACTGTGCATCATGAAGTTGTATGATCTCCAATTCATTATATCACCCCATGTAAAATGAAACAATTCTATAACACAAAGCCCTCGTATCTTATGCCCACAAGCCGATAATGATCACATGTTTCTGGGGGCCAGGTGTTTCTCCGGCTCTCGAGCCATTCACACCTTGGCCCCCCATGTGTCGGGCCGGCCCAGCAACATTGTTCTCCAAACCCCCCCTCTGGCTGCTGCATGGAGGCCATAGTGGGTGGGGCAGGAAGAAATCTGCTGGGCCTCGCTGGGGGCCAGGTATTGTCACCCCGGCCCCAGTGTCTTAGGCTTCGGTGGAGGGAGTGTGCCTTTGCTTGGGCCTCCCTTTGACGCAACAAAATCCCAGTGTTGGCTCAGCATCCTGTGATTCTGGGCACCTCACTTAATCTTTAAAGGCCTACAATAAAACTAAACTTTATCTTGTATCATTCTAGTGCCCTTGGGGCTAGATCACACTATATAAAACTACACAAAATATCTAGTTAGATATGCTACTTTGGCATTTGAGAATGCTCTGCAGGTTTTATTTTCTTGCTATTTTGAGTTAAAAAAAAAAATTAGAAGATTTTTTTTGTGTGCAAATTTTTATAGCGCAAACTCCACCTGAAGGTACTGGAGTACTTTACATGAGCACCATGTTTTGTTGTTGTAATCTTTCTATTTGAATCTGTGTTCTGTTCATTTCTCGTGTGCCCATCTGTGATGTAAACTACTGCACGCCAGTCATGTTCAGTGGTTCCCTGATCTTCCTTGGTGTCAGGCATGGCAATGTCATCCTTATTAGATATTAAACAGCAGTGTTTAAAATATTGCTTCTTTATAAAACCTTTTGTTTTGGTAAAAGTGCGCTCTGTAAAATGGAGAATGTAGCAGTGCCCTACTGCCACACCCAGGCTGTAATTGTTATTTACTTAGACTTGGACTGACAAGCTGTGCACCAGCCCCAAAGAGACAGATATCAGACACAGGACTATAGGATCTTGAGAAAGACTTAAGTTGTGCATCCGGACCTTTAAGGAGTAGCTTTACTTGCAAGCTCAAGCCCCTGACCCGGACAAAGGGGCCCAACACCATGGAGGTAGTCTCAAGTGCGTGACGTGCATAGGCCAAGACATGATAATTAAAGAGGACTCCTATAAACCTCCATATTCATTTTATCTTTGCTTTTATGACCACAAGCAGATAATGATCACATGTTGGATAATTGTTTGATGTTTTTAGGGCCTTAGTGAACCAGCCCACAGAACCCTCCCTGCTGTCCCACTCCCCTGCCGTACTGACAAACTGTAGCGAGAGAGCGGGGAGGGGGAGTACAGCAGTGTCCGTTGGGCCATCGTCACCTCAGTGACCCCCTCCCCTCCACCTGAGCCAGGCAGGGGGCCAGGTGTTGCTCCGGCTCTTGAGCCATTCACATCTCGGCTCCTCATGTGTCGGACTGGCCCAGCAGCAGTGTTTTCCAACCCATCCCTCCCTGTCAGGCCGCTGCATGCAGGCCATAGTGGGTGGGGAGGAAGAAGTAGCTGGGGGCCAGGTATTGTCACCTCGGCCCTAGTGTCTTAGGCTTCGGTGGAGGAAGTGTGCCTTTACTTGGGCCTCGCTGTGGAGTGACAGAATCCCAGTGTCTGCTCATCATCCTGTGATTCTGGGCAACTCGCTTAATCCTTAGGCCTACAATAAAACTAAACTTTGTCTTGTATGTATTCGGCACACATGTAAATCACTCTAGTGCCTGTGGGCCGAGATCATACTATATAAAACTTCACAAATTATCCAGCCAGGTTTAGTACACATTTTCATGTTAGTCAGGGGATTATAATGCTGATCAATCTGTTAAAAAAACAGCAATCGATAAAGGCACGATCTGGGAATGAGGGCCATTTTTTCTGAAGTGTCCGGCCCTAACTGTGTTCCCAATCCAACCCTTACCCCATCTCGGCATTCACCATTGCAGTCAGCTAAGGTGTTGCTGTGCGAGGCGCTCTGCAGATTATGGAGCAAATGAGACGTGCAGAGTGAGGGTGGGAGTGAGGGTTTGCTTCAGATTGCTGTTTCCACTACAGTGCTGTTTTGTACTGAGCTGGCTCCCTCAAGTGGTCACGCTGTGCAATAAATGTGAAAAATCAGTGACACTCGGTTTAAACTGGGTCAGCTGATTTTCTGCTGTTAGGGTATTGACGGGCACAGTCCGGTTTAACAGATTTCCGGACAGCCGAAGTATATTGTAGTACCGGCAGCCTCACACTTCCCAGCCTAGGCGCCTCTAAGTTGGCACCTTGCAAAGCAGCCCCCAGGTCTGCGGTATACAAATTGAAGAGGATAGGTGCCAACACACAGCCCTGTTTAAGCCTGTTGTTTCTGGCAATTTTGGGGGTCACTGTGTAGGAACTTGTTTTGACCCGCACCCAGGTATCCTCATATAGGGATCTTATTTCATTCAATAATTTGGTTGGAATTCCCCAGTTCTCTAATTTCCACCATAACCTTCTGCGATCCACTTTGTTAAAGGCTGTGCTGTAATCGATGAAATAGCATAACAATGGGAGACTTTTCTTCTTCACCGCCTGAATTGATAAATGAGCTAATGCCATGATGTTATCTAAGGTCGACAACTGTGACCTGAAGCCTGACTGATAAAAGGGGATGATGCCTTTTTCTTGTACCCAAGACTCCAGATCCTTCAGGAGCAGTCGAGCATAAGCCTTTGCTTCAAAATCGAGAAGGACAATAAGCCTGTAGTTTGATGGCTTCGAGCGGTCAACTTTTTTGAAGATGGGGACAGTATATAGACCCCCTCCAAGAATCTAGTGTCCTAGCTGGAGAAAAGGTGTTGTTAAAGACCGGGGTTAGGATTGCTGCCCAAAAGTCCGGCGCTGTTTTAAATACTGGTGCTGGTAACACATTTGGCCCTGGAGCTCCATCGTTCCTCATTTTCTTGAGGGGGCCCCACCATATCAGTGTTTATCAAACCTGGTGACCTGCAGTTCTCCTCTTCCCAGGTGATCTGATCTGTGGGACCATTGTCAAAGGGAATGCTCAAATCTAGAAGGTTTGTATTATTTAACTGGCTCTGCCCCTCTCCCCGATCATCGCTTCAGAGCTGCCTTTGTTGGAAGAAGCGTACGAGTATAGTTGTGTTACGTGATTTAAACAGTCATGCTCCGCCACTCCATTTTCTCATGGAGCCCCTTGACTGCTCAACTGATTGATGTGCCTCCACAACCCACAGGGGTTCTTTTCCTTCAGCACTTCCTTCAACACTTTGAGCCATTCCTTTTCTGTATCTTCCTGTTTGTGTTTTGTGTTGCTTTCTTAAGGATGACCTTAGAGTTGTAACTGAAGGGCCCTCAGTTGGTATGCCCCCTCTTTTCCTTGCTTCTAAGGCTTGGCAAAGAACACATTTGCCTTCAAGTATATCTTCTGGGGGGTGTTTGCTTCCTGCTATTGATGGTAATTTGGTGCACAGGCATTGATGTTGAGGGTTTCCCAGCTTCAGTTGGAGGTCCTCCACAGTGTTCTCCCAACCCTGTATTGGTGATACATGAGTTGGTGGAGTACTTTCCTGCTTCAAATCCAGCCAAGCTCTCATCTTCTCTCCTATATTTTCAGACCATTTGATCCTCCGGAGGACTTTATACTTATCTTCCCCACTCGACTCTCCTATTGGTTGAAAGATGGTAGCTGTTGGTACTTCATGCTGAATCGCAGCTCTCAGGGGCCTGTGATCACTTTCGGCCCTGTCCTCGACTTCAAAATCAATCAGTCTGGCTGCGATGGTTTCACTGACTAGAATGTGGTCGATTGTCGAGATGTTCTGAAAAGTTGGTTTAGGATACCAGGATGTCGAACATACTTACTTCAGTGTATGAGTTGTGTATAGCTTGTGTTTGCACCGGGGAGGGGAGATCACTTTATCTAGCTCCCTCAGATTGAAGTCCCCTGCTATGATTACCTGATGGGATTTATGTTTGATTAGCAGATCGTCTAGAGTCCGTGTCAGTGCGTCCATAGAGTCTTTCATAATGGTCTGTGCTGGATTAATGTAGCAGTTTATTAACAGGAGGCGGAGCAGGTGGGACTTTAGATTCAAGCCTCTGAAGAATAGAGCTTGTATGCCTGGTGTAGTAAATTGGATTTCTGTGGCCACAAAGCTGCAGGAGTGTTTTATAAAAACTGACAGCCCACCTAATGGCCGACCAAAGATGTTCCTTTATGTCGCTGCTACGTGATGTTCATAGTCCCCTACTAATGGGGTGTTGGATAGAGCCCATGTCTCTTGGAAGCATAATATGCCACCCTTCTCTAGGAACTCCTTTGTATTATGTCTTTTTGTGATTTTGCTGATCCCTGCAATGTTCCATAAGATTATGGGCAGGTGGTGCTGGGACGGGTTTTCTCCCTTTGCCTCCACCTGGCCTGGCATGGTACCACGATTGTTAGGAATAGTGCTGTTGCATTCATAATGTCCCTGCTTGATCGAGAACAAGTTGACTTGCGTGTATGATCAGATGATTGTTATGGCATGAGATCCTAATGCCCGTGGGGGCCTTAGAACCAGTCCACCTGCTGCTATGGGCCCCGTGGCTGTTGGTCCCATGCAGGGTGGGCCAGGGGCCCTTGTCCCCACTATTCTCTGCTAGGACATGCAGATATTTTAATTGTGTTGGAAGCTGGACATCTATGTCCTACTCGGCGAATTGTTGTGATTCGTCCAGTACTGCTTGCTGAAATCTCTTTTGCTTCAGACCCGCCACAATTGAATCGCCATGGCTATCCCCCTGGAGTCTCGTTAAATCTGACCCATTCCAGGTCTTCTGTTTCAGCTTGTTCCAGGGTGGCTAGATGTTTGGAAAGGTATAGGATATTGCTCCTGTTCAGGATGTCGTGCTGTCCCTTGATGTAGTATCTCGGGGTAAGAACCACCTCATGGACATTTATTGTGGAGTCTATGGTTGAAACATCTCCTATTCCTGGGGCATAAACTTCTCAGCTTAACACTGGGCTTATACTTGCTGTACGTTTCAAGGTATTTCCTGCTTGGTTACTGATTTTCCATCCTTGTGTGCTCAGTGCTCTTTTCTGCTTCTATGTACTTGGCTGAGATTGCTATAGGACATCCATATACGGTAGTGAAATAACTGTCGTTGCCTGGATGGTTATGTCCACCGGTGGGGGACATGTTCCAACCGCTAATTCATGCTCTAGAGAAGAGCTTGGTCTGGCAGGAGTCATAGGGCCTTTTGCAATGGTATGTGTTAGTGATATAGTCTGCTCTTGATGGTCTCCTTGTGTCGAGCCAGATGAGGCATCCGTCTTGGCCCCCTGCTTGCCTGTAAATTTTGGATAAAGCTGTCTGTTTTTTAAATCACTTTGTGGGGGGATGATCTACATTCGATGGCTGTGGTTGTCTCCATTCGGTTTGGTATTTTTGAGTTTTGTACTGGATTTGGCCTATCTGTTGTGCTTGGGGCTCCGAGATCTTGAGTAATTGTTATTGGAACGTTGCTTTCCCTGCTGTCGGCCCTGTGTTTGCCAGGAGTTATGTCTAACCCTTTAACAGGGCTCCCCAGTCTTTGTGTTTGTCTCCGCCTGTTAAGTTTGGGCCTGATGAGACTACCTCCCTCTTGCTTGGAGTGAAGTAATGATTGTTTGGGGCTGCCTGACCATCTGTTATACTGGAAGTCAACATGCCCCTTCTTCCTCTGACTATCTCTACTATGTCCGCTAGGACCTCTGGTAGGGAATCCCACTTGTCAATGAGTATTGGGCAGGAGCATGCACCAGTGTAGGTATCACGATTCCGAACAATCCTGTTTTCCAGATCTTCCACCCTCGTGCTTACATTAACTAGGCAGACTGCTATCGATTGCAGGAGGTCTATTTGGAATGCCATCCTTGATGTTGGCCACTGTATGCTCTACTTTTATCTCGTTTGCGGGCATTGTTTGTAGATCTGTCGTTTGATAGATGGCAGTCCACCTTAGAGTCCCGTGCAAGCTCTAATAGCCCCATCAGTTTGGAGGTTAGCTCCAGAGTTCTTTCAATCTTTGTCCCAAATTCTAGAGGGAGGAGGCAGTAAGGTCACCTGCGACTGAAGAGTTGAAAGTCGGAACACCTATAGGTGAAATGATGCTTAAGGCTGATGGCGGCGGCTCGATATTCTGGACTTCTTGGTCAATACTGCCTCATATTTTCTGTCGATTGAGGGGTCAAGTGCCTTTTCTTTAGATGTAGGTATAATGCTGCCCAATATAAGACCGGTTGATGAGAAGAGAGTCATCCGCTTCCTGTTCTCACCAACATCCCAGACTTGAAAATAATCCTCTTTTGGGAGTGTGTGGGTAGTGGGAGGGCTTTCTTCTCGCATTTGTATTGCTGATTTACTGTCAAATGAGCATGTCAGAACCAGGGGTGGTTCATCCTGAGATTTGTCCATTTGACTGCCCTGAGCACTGCCCCGAGTAGTGCTTGGGTTAACACTTTATTTTAAAAAGTGCATAATTGATCCCCTTTGCGGGGCGGCTTGGATGATTTTGTTAGGGCTTGGAGGCAGAGTTCTACTCCATGTGATCCTTTTTATGGGTGATCTCAGGCTGTCCGTTTCTTCTGGAACCATAGTTGAGCGACCAATGTCCTTCTTTTTGGGTCCCATCTCACTGAGCCGCACAATGTAGTGAGTTGACCGTCTAAGCGGGCCGTCTGGTCTGGTGGAGCTTTGTTACTTCTGGGGTGCTGGGGTCCTGGGGTGCTGGAGTGGTTGATCCTCCCAGTTCCATCTGATACAAGGGTTTTGTGTGACCCCTTACTAGGACTACTGCCGGTACCTGTGCGGTACTTCCCAATTAATGTGATCCCTCTGCTGCTTTTCCTTTTGTTGACCCTGCTCTTGGACATGGGCTCTGGAGTCACTCTGTTCCATACTCCCCTCAGGCTGTCCCACTGTGCCATCCTGCTATGCCCCCCTACAGTGCTGTAGGGCAAGGGGAGAGTCTTGATGCTAACTGGCAGCGGGAGGGGGGAGGAGAGAGAACACAGCATCGAAAGAAAACCAGTAGGGTCTAGAGGGGCAGACCAAGGAGGGGCAGGAGCGGATTTCACTGACTCACACCCTGCACCGGCCTAACGCCGGCTGCCCCCTCGAGGTCCGGTGGTGCTGCATTTCTATCCGCTACCTGTTACTGCCGCAACCACAGTTACCATGACCTCTGTAGTCTGCTTCGCGGCTTCGCGGCCCTTAGTGGGGGATGATGCGGGCAGTCAGGCTGGCCCCCATCAGGCGGTGGAACAGCCACAAAACACAGAGCAAAGCGCAGCCTGCAGCTTGCTCGCTACTACAGCTTCTGCGGCTCCGCCCACAGGGTATTGAGATCAGCGTTTAGAATAGTCCACCTGCTGTCAGTGATGAAGGGAGTTGGACGAACCACCCGTTAGAGCGAAATCTTGGAGTGTTCATCATATATGCACTGAATCCTCTGAGTAAAGCACAAGCAGGTCGCTCAACCCCTACCCCCAAAGCCCCCTAAAGTCCTGAAGGTCAGCGCTGCTGTCGATGACTCTGCAGGAGAGACAAAAGGTTTTGAAGCAAGCGTGGTTTCACTTGGCATGCTTTAAAACCATTTGTTTTGCATTGTTTGTTTGTAAAACACTGAAGTGCTGTAGGCAGGGAAATGGGGCCAGCCCAGCCTCCAACAACAAAACCAGTCCCACCAGCGGTAAAACTGGCCCCCATCCTCCCAGCCCACAGAGAAAATGCCCTGTGCCAGTCCAGGCCTGCCTACAGTACTTGTTTCAGGTTTCTGTATCATGATCTTGATCAAATATGCTTAGAATGTACCTGCACAGAACTAAAAAGATGACACCACATCACTGATTACATACTAGATACCCCTAAAAACAGTAATCATTTAATTCCAAATTACTTGCCAACTGCTTTTTAAAAGATTGGTTTAACATTTGACATCGCAACTCAGTTCTGCTAAGCCCATAAGAGTCTCTGAAGAAATTACTCTTTACCGAAGTCATTTTGCAATTACAGTGGGGTTTACCCTGCTTTCCTGGACAAAATAGAGACACTTTGTCAAATTACTATTGTAAAGGTGTCAAAAAATCTGATTCCATCGAGCAAAACAATAACTTCCCCAATTTTTGCCAATCCAGAGTTTTACATTCTAAAGTGAGTGGGGCGTGGTTTGTTTCCTTGGCGGGACGGCTCTGAGCTGTTCGTCCCTGCGGAGCGCTGGGCTGACGCCATTTCGCGACCCGGGCTGCTGAGGTGGGCGTTAATTGTGCAGCCCTACCTGTTGCTGTTGTTGAGGCACTAGGATCAGCGCTGGCTCTCTGGGGGTGGCGGTCCGGTGTGTGGTACACTTCTGTGCCATAGGCGGATTGCTATCCCACGCAGGCCCGTATTGCATCGCCGTGCCGCCTGTAACTCCCGGACATTTGTGTGCGGCGGCTCCCGTGCTGAGGCCCAGATGCCGGTGGTTGCCGCATTCCTACTCCGCGGCGCGGTCTCCCCGACGTGACGACTGCGGCTCTTACTGCCTGTGGCCCACAGATTATTCGCTACTCGGCGGACCTCTTCACTGCAAGGCACTCACAACGCACTGGCTGACATCATGGTTGGGTGAGTGCTGCTGCTATACTGGCTAATTACCGTGGTGGCCATCGGTGCCAATTGCACGCCTTCCTGCTTCTACACAACGTGTTGTGAATCCGCATACAGAGATCGTTGTAGGCTTGGGGGTGCCGCTAGTTGGACTTTCATAGTTGCAAGTACTGGTGCCTACTTAAGACTTTGGCGGCGGTGTGAGTAATTAAACCACCTCACGAGCAGACAAAGGGTTTCTCTGATAGCATTACTATCTATCTGCCCCCAACACAAGCATACCTAGTTCGCTGCTAGCTCTTGAGGCACAAATCTTGCGTCTCTACTGAAGCAGGCTGTGTGAATAGCACTAGGTTGGGACTATATGTGCTATCATTGACCTGCCTGACCTTCACTCAACACTACAGTCAACTACTACTAGCAGGCGGTGGAAGGACCCATCTCGCCGCCCATTGGCGAGGAAGACGCCAGCAGCCCAGCAGCCCTATCTCCCTGCTCCCAGCCCTTGACGACCTCGACCCAGATCCCGCGGGGGTGGCCTGGGAGGCCAGTTGCTCGGGCCTGGGGAGAGCGCCTTGCTTTTACCACCCATTCTGTTGCAGCGGGACGAGCCGCGGTGTTTTCGTCTCCCCTGTGCCCCCCCGTTGCTTTGTGGCTCCGTGGTTTCTGAGTGAGCGAGAGTAGTGGCAGCGGTCCAGCTGGGAAGTGGAGAAAACGGAGGACAGAAGAGGATAGAAAGAGTCTTGTGGGGTATCAGCGAAAAAGAACAGGCCTTTGGGGTACCAAGCCTGCAATTCTGCAGCCCGTCACGCCACCTCTCTGCCCACCTGCTGCTTAACAGTCTGTGGGGGTCTGCTTCGCCACAACTACTAACCGGAGGACTCCAGTTCCCAGAGTCCCCTGTGGCGCCTGCTGTTTTTGTCACCCGCCAGTACCAGGAGGTGCGGTAAAATCCGGCCCAGGGCTCCCACAGCGCCAGATCGTGGCTGGGCAGGGCCACGTTATTTAATGTTTGAACTTCGTGCTTACAGGATCATTTCGCAACACCAAAGGACTATGTTCCTCAAGTTTCCACAGGTACTTTGGGAAGTCTATACAACATAAACAGTGAGCAGAGTGTGGTAATCTGCATAATCAGCAAGTCGTGCATTACTGATTTCTTTGCATTACTTAATGGACATCTATTCCCTGGTGGAACAGAAGAAGTTTTTTATTCTTTGGACATTTTTATTATAATTAGTTCTTATCTGTCTTTAGTTTAGTTGCAGAATGTAAGCAATTATATTACATGGTTACTGGGATAATACTTTTGCGGCCGTTTTAATATAAAGTATTTATAAAGTATTTAAGCCACAGTATCCAAGCTATACAAGATATTTATATAGTCCTGTCATAGTAGCCATTGGCGACAATATTCATAGCATTAGTTCGTCTGGTCTTAGTAGCTTTGTGTTTTGGGTGACCTATAATAAGGTTCTGAGTTGGGGTAGGATGTCTAAGCGTAAACATTTGAAACCCCCCATAAATAAGGAAATCCATGGCCCAACCATAGACGAATATTTACTTAAGGTTGTTAGTGCCATAGATGTGGAAATAAATAGGGCTCTTGGAGTTGTTAATGGTCAAGTGAATCCATCCGTCCCGGGGATAGATGTCACATCGGGTAATGCTCAAGATCCCATCCCCCTAGTGCATTTTGAGAGTCCTTTTCTTCCCCAAGCCCTACCGATGCAAACTGTGACACCTCAATCACCCTCTACAAGTGGATCCCCGGCCCTGAAAAGGAAAATAAATTGCAGGAAAGAGCAAACCAAGACAAGGAATAGTTGTAAACCAAATAAAGGGGCCACTTCTTGCAACACGAGTAAGGAACCTGTAAAAGAGAGTGTTTTAAAACTATTGCCGGATGAACAAGCTAATTTTATTATATCCACTCTAACACAAAAAATCGAATCAACCATCAAACCCCTAGTTGATAAAATAATTAGCTTAAATGCAGAGGTGACCAAACTTGGCAATATCGTTAAAGATATTTGTGGACCGGTAAGGTTACCGTCGAGTGATTGCCCAGTTGGGCGTATTTTAAATCCAATAAATGAAGTTATATCTATTCCATCCACTAGTGGTATAGCTACATCTCACAGTCCCATTAGGAAGATCTATGATACAGGGACTATTAATCCTACATCTAAGGCAGCCAATAATTCTTTAGCAAGAGTGGACAGGCGGATGGGTCTACAGATTAATGGAGAGGCAATAAATATTAAACACCCAACTTGTAATAAACCGGAAAGGTGGAAAGGGCCAGTGGGTCTATCAGTTACTTCTAATAACCTACCACCAGAATGTAGCCCATATGTGGCAG
Source organism: Triturus cristatus (assembly GCF_964204655.1). Taxonomy (NCBI): domain Eukaryota; kingdom Metazoa; phylum Chordata; class Amphibia; order Caudata; family Salamandridae; genus Triturus; species Triturus cristatus. Next base: position 689,140,209 of record NC_140588.1, read on the forward strand.
TTATGGTTAATGTTCCACAACTAGAGGCGCAACAAAAAGAAAGCTATGATACCCTAAAAAATAAGGTGGTGCACTGGTTGCACCAAAAATGTGGTTTCCCAGTGGGGCAGGCGGACCAGGTACTTTTTACTAGAAGGGTGAACTGGATAGGGCCCTCCAGAAAGACTCTGTATGGGGATTGTATCATTATTAATTTAAGAACCAGTCCTGGGCACGAATGTCCCTTGAGAGAGTAGCTTTAAGCCCGCATACCGAACGCCGTGTCTCGCTCTACCCTCTTGGTTATTTTTAAAGACATTTAAGTCACCCTCAGTTTGGAGACAGGAACCCTAGTGCTTGTAGTTCTAATTCAGTATCAAACTCGCAGAAATATCCTGGTCTGCCTATACATAACAGATTCCAACTTCTCTGTTCCCTAGACTGTAATGGTTGACTGGATCCAACTAGTATATATGTAAGGGGTCGGGAGTTCCTGGGTCCTTGGACGTAGATTTGCCCTCAGTAAAGGGGTCCACTAAAGATCCCGATGGCTTCTCCATGTCGAACTGTGTAGCCCGTGATAAAATCACACCCTTATATCAAGGAGAGCAAATAACCTCCCAAAAAGGGGTTAACATAGATTGGAGTAACGGTCACAGTTTAATCGCAAATTCCTCTAGTAGTGCACTATTAGACGACAGTACAAAGGTTCTAGGTGGAGCCCCCATTAGTGACCCTACCCGGCAAGGAACCATCCTACCCGCATTACAACAGGGAACACACCAGGATGATGGTTATTCAATCATTTGTTGGAACATAGCCGGCATTGCAAGTAAGTCTGGTGTGTTAGGATGGGAGGAATTTGTTAGTTCATTTCATATAGTTTGTTTTCAGGAAACCTGGAGTACCGTAGATGTCTATTTCGATGGTTATGTAGCATATAATCTGCCCGCAACCCCTTCCCCCCGTGGAAGAGCAAAGGGAGGTTTGTTAGTTTTATTAAAAAATAACTTACCAATGAAAGTCAAAAGAGGCATCAATATAGGGCATCATTCACAGTTATTATGGCTGAGGCATAGGGAGGCCCAGGATGTGCTTTTGATTAACTTCTATAATCATATTTTCGATTCCACCCGCTATAATGTAGTTTTAGAATGAAAACTAGAATTAGACAAAATGGCCAATAGGGAAGAATTTTATTCGAATATTGTTTGGCTAGGTGATTTTAATGTTGTTACCTGTCCTTTGTCGATAACCAAAGTATGCGGATGTCAAAATGAAGAGGGTAATGATTATCTGCACTTCCCACATACTACCTATGGTAACACTCTAAATGCAGTAATGACAGAATTTGACCTGGATATTCTGCAGTGTGCTAAGGATGGGAGCGGACAAGAGATCCCAACCTTTATTGGAAGGTCTGCGCACAGTTGTATTGACCATGTCATAGTTTCTGCCAATATTGTAAATTTATGCTCTACCCCGCAGGTTGTCGAATTGTCTATAAGTGACCATAATTCAATCACTATGTACCTGCATATATGGGGGCGTAAGACAGCTGAACCGAGTACAATTGTGAATAACATCATACCGACACGCCCTAACGGTACAAGACTGAAATGGAGAGGTTCCATCTCCTGTGAGATGCAAAAAAAGATTGTAAAGACATGTAGTAATGAAATAGATGATTGTTTATCTTTCGGGATGGAACCAACACAGATTATGTATAATTTCCATAAAATCTCCGTACATATCACTAAATTACTGACTGTGTTGCTACCCAGGAAACCAACACAGGCTAGGGGCTGGTTTGATCACTTTTGTACTGTTTCCCTGAACCGTTTGAAAATAGCCCTCTCAAATAAACCAAGGGATAGTTCAGTTATCCATTTGCTAAGAGTAGAATATAATCTTCATATAAAACGAAGGAAGAAAGAGCTCCAACAAGAGGCATGGGACAATCTTGCATTCGCAGCAGAAACCTCAAATAATAAGCTATTCTGGGAAAGAGTGAATTCAAAATTACTTAAAATCGAATCAGTCCCAGAGCTTTTAACTCATGTAAGCTGTGAAGAATGGGTGGCCCTTTTTTCTGGTATTTTTAGCCCTAGCGATATCCCCTCAGTAAATTTAAATACCCAATGCCCTTGGCCAATTATGCCGCTTGATATAACTTTGGACAAAGTCCTGATAGGAATAGGAAATAGTAAAGGAGACAAAGCACCAGGTGTTGACGGTGTCCCCATTGATGTGTACAAATCAATACCTATGGGGACCCATACTTACCAGAGTTTTTAACGCAGCGGTAACCGAGGGTTGCCCTACCTCTTTGGGGGAATCCGTTATTATCCCTATTTATAAAAAAGGTAACAGATCAGAAGCGAAGAACTACCGCCCAATCTCCCTACTTGACTCCTTAGTAAATATCATGAGTAGGGTTTTATTGTTAAGACTGGAGGAGTGGGTTTCGTATAATTAAATTATGTCACAGGCGCAATATGGTTTCAGAAAAGGGTTAGGCACGTTGGATAAATGTATTAATTTGGAGCTTTTAATCGGCAAATATACCAAAGCCAAGCAGGGTCGGCTTTTTTAAAAATGTTTTATTGATTTAAGTAGTGCTTTTGATTTGGTTGATCATGGAATTTTATGGTCTGTTGTACTGAATCTAAGGGCCCCGAAATCGATTATTTATTTCTTGGCCAGGTTGTACGAAAACCTTTCAACCAAAGTTAGATATGGCCAGAAAGGCGAATGCACCCCCAATTTTAACGTAAAACGCGGCATTCGCCAAGGCTGTGTACTAGCCCCACTACTCTCTACTCTGTTTATTAACAAAGTTGATGCTATACTTAAGAGGATATAGGCGGATTCACAGCTAGTGGAAGGCAAAGAAGTACCGGTCCTGCTTTACGCGGACGATGCCGTGCTTTTATCAAGAACACCGGTTGGCCTCCAGAGGTTAATAGATAGGTTTTGAGCTTTTACCAACCAGAGGAAGCTGGTAATAAACAAAACCAAAACCTTCACAATGGTATGTGGCCCAAAATATAAAAGCTTGAAACCGTTTTTTATCAAGGGTAATATAATAGAAAATGTGGATAAGTTCTGTTATTTGGGTATCTCTTTCTCATCGGATGGGAAATGGAATTCTGAAATATCTCAGGTTCGGGCCAAATTGAGGAAAAGTATATATGGTGTTTTTAAATTTGCTATTAATCTGGGGGATCGTCGTATTAAAGACATGATTGATATCTTTAAAGCTAGATGTTCATCGGTCGCCCTTTACGGGGCCGGGATTTGGGGATCAGAACCTTGCCATGATCTACAGGTGGAAGAGAACTCCTTTTAAAAAAAGCTTTTATGTCTCCCCGTCTCTGCCCCCTCTGAACCTATCCATTGCGAGGTTGGTCTTAACTTTTTGTGTGATTTAATAGCATTGAGACCGCTTCAGCTTTGGCGTTCGATATGGTCTAAAGATGAGACAACTTTTACTAAATCTATTATAAACGACTGTCTATGCCTGGAAAATTATCTAAAGATACCATGGTTGAGATATTTAACTCAAACTTATGGGGACAATTTTAATCATCTGTTCTGGGAAAGCATAACGAGACACCAGTTACATCTAAACAGGAGTTAAAGAACATCTTTTTGTCACATAAGAATGCATGTAGGAGGGAATTAATTAAGAAACAAACCACGTACCAGTTTTACCACCAATATATGGATACGCTGGGTTTCCAATCCTACCTCTCTTTAGTCACAAGATCTCCCCATCGTTATGTATTAACCAGATTGAGATTAGGCCTTGTGCACCATCTGGTTGCGTTTCCTGTAATGAACCAGCACCCAGTTACCCCTTGTTCTTGTGACAGGTCCACAAAACAAAGCACTTTGCACTTTCTGTTTTTATGCAATCTTTTTCTGCCTATAAGGATTGTCTATCTCAAGCCCTTGTTTAAAAAGTATGAAACCAATACCATCAATGTTGCTATGACCTTACTTTTTGCACTCAACGACCCTGATGTATGTTTTTATACTGCTACATTTATTTTAAGTGCAATTAAGATAAGAAAGGGTATGCTGTTCTAACGTGAACCTTTATCCTTCATTAAGTTAGGGACATTCCTATTGCTCCTGCACTTTGCACTTTAGCATTTGCACTTTTTTTTTGTTTTTTTGTTTCATGCTGCTATGCACTTTGCACTTTCGTTTTTGTACTTCTTAGGCTTTTGTGAGTTGATCCTTCGCTATCGCTATTAATATTAGGTTTACGCTGCTATGAGTCTATTGTTTACATCTGGAGTTTTGCTTTAACTTGCGTACTATATACCGGACATTGAAAAGTCCAGATGGTTCCCCCTAATGTAAATATGCAATGCTATTCTGTGCTTACTGTTTATTTTAAGAGAAGATAACCATAGTCTGTCGGATACTGTAAAATGATAACTTTATGTGTTTTAATATTGTATGTGGATCTGTATCATGGTATTTTAGTATGTCATGTGCTATATATTGTGCTTTTATGGTTGTATGTCCCAACCGAATAAAGCTTATTTTGAATTTGAATTTGAGTGGGAGATAGTCATATGGCTGCAATTCTCAAATTGCTTCCAAATAGTGCACGCATTTTAGACCTCCAGCCCAAGTAAATGTGGCACTGAACTTTTGGGGCAGGTTATCTTCCACAATAGAAAGCCTTTTTCTAAATTTTTTTTGGGTGGATAACAAAAATATACAATAGAAAACACAATTTATAATACTTATATAGTGACGAAGATGAAAGAAAAAGGTAAGAGAAAGAGGTACCTAAATTCACTGAAAAACAATGGTTAAAGTTATATAATAGTTAGGTGTAGTAAGAAGATCTTAACCCGCATTAAAAAAGTCCAGAATTTTACTGAAACAAAAGCAAAGGTTAAAGTCACTTTATAGTTAGGTGTTGAAAAAGATAAGAAGTAATGATTAAAAATGGAAAAACACAGAAATTCTCCAGTTATTGTTTAGTAACATATGGCACTGCTTATAACCCCACATATTTCTTCATTCACGATGACATACTAAATGACATAATTAATTACATCACAGATGACACCCAAAATGTGTCCTTGTTACTGTTATTCACTTTATTCCATAAGCCCTTACATCAATTTTAAAATAGAAAGTTGTTAGCAATGGCCTACAAGCATATGCAGCACACAGCTACTTAGGGGGCCCATTTAGATGGCGGGCGGAGCCACCACCGCGGTGCCGGCTGTGGTGGAAAATGTCATTTTCCGCACGCCATGAGCGGTCCTCACGCCCGCCATATTACAATAGGCAAACATAACCCATTTCCCATCAGCCAGGGTGCAACGTGAACCACCAGAAAAATGCGCACGCCACTGCAGCGGTGGGAGCCAATAGAGACCCACCGGCGTGCAGAATGATGTCCCGACTGGCGTACAAATCAGGATGCTCCAAACAGCCCATCACACCGCTGCGGAGAAGCCACCCAACCAGAGACGGCAGAAGTACGACAGTGGAGCGTGAAACATGACTCCCGGTCCCCTCCACCCGGTCCCAACCACAATAGATCCAGCTCTACACGTCTTCCCGGTGCTGTACCTGATACACAACCAGCAAGTAATGCACTGTTGTGGACAACGCAGCAGGTACGCAATGACAAAACCGGGCACACAACCACAACACACAACTCCTGGCCTGATATACGGTTCCTGTCCACATCAGACACTCTGGTAGGGACAGGAACACATCCACAAGTATACCCACACATGTCCTAACTGTCACTAAATCACCCGTCCGCAGCCAGGTCACCCATCAACGCGAAATCAATGAAATCTCCCGGTCACGTCACCGCAGTGGTGAAGATGCGGGAAACAATGCGCACAATGTAGTACGCAAGGCCAGCACCAGGCATAGGCAGTCCACAAAGATTCACAGGGCCACAACTACACCCTTCACATACTAGACCCCCACACCTATTAGGGGACATGCTGTGTGCTCCTCTTGTGCTCCCCCCTGCAAAATTAACCAGGCAGGTGAACCAAGACCCTGCAGCACACACACCAAACAACCAGTGAGCCAGTCGCAGCAGGTAGGGATGAAGAGGAACACACAGCACAGAAGCTCAGGGCCAGGGCAACCCTCCTCCCCACACCCACACTCCACTCATGTCAAGCAAACTGAGTCCAATCACAAAATAAACATTCACACTGAATATAAACAATCACCTAACTGTACACACTGCCTGTCAAGCCACCCAGACACACCCCACACTGACACACAGCCACATACACATACCAGATGTCAGCAGCAATGGAGGACAATAAATGGGCAAGACAAAAGTGAGGTGGACAGTGATGGGAAGACAAAGAGATAGCCACAAAGCATGTGTACATCACATGCAAGAGAAGGAACAGATCACAACACCCTCAGGGCAACAAATCCCACATGGCTGGCACAGTGAGTGAAATTAAACCACAGTGACCTCTGTGCAACAATTCAGGGAGACAGCAAGGCAAGCCATGCATAGGCACAGGGATGATAGGTAGTGTCTGAAGTCAAACAGTGATCAGCCACACATCTGTCTCAACATACTTGACATGTGTATGTCATCAGCGCAACACACAGTGCCCATTGACACCCTCCAGTTAGATCCTTCACACATACCCCTCCTCCACCCACCTCACACCTGCAGCACTCAACACTAGTGTTAAACACACACAATGGTGCAAATAATGTGCTGTGAATACACTGACAAACAATCACACTCCCTGGGGTGCATCCACATACATCACACACACACTCAGGGATGCCTGAACCAATGCTGGCACAAAACCAATAGCCAAAAAGACTTCACAAACAACATACACAGAAGTACAACAAGCCCAGGCATGTGCAGACAAACAGTGGAAAGGCGATGGCAGCCCAGACAGAACAGGAGTACACAACATCATCACTCAGGAACAATGCACAGACACCATACCCCAACACAGACAAGAAGTGCATCATCTCAAAACAATCATGTACTCAAACTGGGAGCAATGGTCCAATAAGAAAACACAGACAGACATACCACACCACCCATCAAGTCAACATGGTGTAATAGTGTACCACATGCATGCATATGCACAATCCTGACAAGTCAGAGGTCAAATATGACAGGGGAATCCACCAAGGTGCACTCAAAACAAGCTCAGGAACAAGAATACTCCTAAGTGCGTGTGACAGACACACAAGTAATGCACACTACACATGCAACACACATCTGAATGTATCACAACGCACAAACAACGCACACACAATGACATGCAAATAGAACATCACACACAGAGCATCTGTTAGCTGAAAGAGACAACACAGGCCAAACACTGCACTCATCCACATCAAACACACAGCAGATGCACATGCCAATTCATCACATTGCAAACACAGCTGCACAACAGGGGATGCACACCAGGCAAGTACAAGGCAACTTACACTCACAGCACTGCATGCACAACATGCAGTGTGTGCACACTGACCAAACCAGTAGCACACATATCTGAGTGCCACAACATGAACCCCCACAACACAAATCACCACAGCAAACAGACAACATCACACTTAGGCAGGGTAGCAGTAGCTCAGCAAACACACATACAGCTTACCCATCATCCACAGATGCACAAGTCTGGGACACCCAGGTGCAAACAACATGACCAGAGGACTGTGCAGCACAAACAATTGCACTGCATATGTGCAACCCTGTCTGCAAACCAGTACAAGAAAATCACACAGAACCAATTGGGAAGCTGTTCTGAGTGGCATATTGGTCCTGTGCTCAGATCAGCTCCACAAAGCATAGTGTAACAAATGAAGTGGTGGGGAGGCACACACACTGGCAACCCAAGTGGATAGCTGACATGACAGTGACGAGGTGTATACGTCAGTAGTGGACAGGTCAGGAGTGTACTATACACAAATACATGGAGAAGACACTCACAATGGGTAGGCATCATAAGCACAGACAGGGTATGGTATAACTGCACATCCCACTTCCAATTTTGGAGCCAAAAATGGCTCAAGTGACAGCAATGCATGAGAAAACACACCCACAATGTCAGTGTCGCTGAGCAGGTCTGCACAGTGAGCACAAACAGTATCAAGACACATGGCTGATCAACTAAACACAACACCGACTTGCCAGTCACACACTCTGCATACTCACAATTGGCACCAACAACAAGTAGGTGTACCCCAGAAGTGCAAGGACACACCACCACACTGCACAGTGTACAACCTACAATTCCCACATGTGCACACAATCACAAGCACAGGGCTGACTAATCAAACTAACATGTGTGCAGTTGCCATCACAGGGGCACACACACATCAACACTACTGACAAAGTCACCCCCTTCACACTGCACACTTCATGACCACCCAAGTGCACACATTGAAATTTAGCCACGTGACTAGGATGACTGGCCCCCACAAGATGAGCCAACACTGCTGTACACAAGAAAGATCACACAGACGTGATGGACCCTGGCCAGACTGCCTGCAATCCTGTGAATAGAATCCCACTCTGTACTGGCAGTGCATCTTAACATTACATGTGTACAATTTAGCTAACCTGACCATAGAATGATTAGGATAACAGCAGTTCATCACAAACAACCATCATTGCACCCCTAAGCCTCAGAGTCAAGAAGAACTGAAGTGCCTGTCACCTCTGCAAAACTCTGAAAAAGTGAAATAAGCCATTGGCAATGGTAAAGTCGCATACAGAGCAGGTGTCACATTAAACCCTACCCATGCAGAAAACCCTTTATTTAGAAAAGACTCTGACAAAGTAGACAACAGGATTAACTGTCTTTATTACATATTACATAGATAGGCATCAAAAGTAGACAAGAGCAAGGCCAGTGGCCAGTCCAAAGTGCAGAGTAGGTACATGAGAACCTGCACAGGGAATGGGCAAACACAAAGGCCATTCGCCAGTCCAAAGTGTGGTGTAGGTACATGAGGACTTACACAGGGAATGGGCAAACACAGTGATGAATAGCAAGGCAAGTGGCCAGTGCTTACTTGAAAGTAGGCACATGTGTGCATGATAACCTGCACAGGGACTGGGCAAACACAGTAATAAACAACAAGGCCAGTGGCCAGTCCATACTTGAAAGTAGGCACATGTGTGCATGAGACCCTGCACTGGGAATGGGTGAGACTGTACACTGCCATGGTCAGCAACACAGCTTGGGGGATAACAATGGGCAGTCCAGGCACCGCTGTGGGAGAGACAGGTGTGTGAGGGGGACTTTGCTTCTGACTTGGCTGTCAGTGGGACTGAGAGGTGGCTGAGTGTCAGGGACAGTTATAGGACTGGACCTGGGAGAGAGAGGACCAGCTTAGGTAGAGGCATCAGTTGCTTTGTGAGACGGAGGGCTGCTTGGACTGGGTGGTGTGGTGGCCCGTGGAGGCGGAGACATGCTGCCATGAGACACAGTGTGGGAGGGAGAATGTGGAGGGGTGCCTTTCCTCTTCTTGGGGACTCAATAGGGAATTATTGTCTTGGGCAGAGTGGGAGGTAGGGCGGCCACAACGGGCACACTCTCCACCAAAGCTGCATCAGGTGCAGCCGGTGGGCCTCCCTCTGGGGACCTGCTGGATCTGGAGGTATGCTTGGCCCGGCCTTGCCTTTTCCCCTCCATCACCTGTTGACCAGGTGAACCCCCTACAGTGACCTCCTTTACCTGCTTCACAGGGGTCTGGATGGGAGTAGAGGTTGTGGGTGAATCTGCCTTAGCGGGCTTTTTCTGTGGACTCTTAACAGGCACCAGCTTCACAGCAGGCACGGGAACTGACTGCTTTTCTTTGTGAGATGCATTTGGGACAGGAGTGTCCTTCCCTGGGGATGCCTTTGAGGCATGTGACCCTGAGGCCTGCTTCTTGGCTTGATGCCCCTGAGTGTCACCTGAAGGGCTTTTGTCTTTGCGCTCTGGGGTGGCTTTGGTTTGTTTGGGCAACGGTGTCTGTGCTCTGGCCCCCTTGGACTGCTGCTGTTGTGTGCTGCATGTGGTGTATCTTGAGCCTGAGGTCTGTGGTGTGTGGTCACTCTCGTCAGATGTAGCCACTGGCAGGGGGGTGGCCAAAGGGACTGGAGCTGGACCCTTAGCCTGTGACAGCTGAATGGCTGCCGTCACTTTGGAGGACAAAGACTGGACAGTCCTGTGTAGCCCACCCACGTCTGAATGAATACCCTCCATGAAGGCAACTACCTTTTCCAACTTCTTGTCATGGTCTAGGAAGGCATTAAGGAGAGTTGTCTGACACACACTCATCTGGCACAAAAGGTCCACAGCCTCAACGCTGAGGGCAGCAGGGGGGTCAGGGGCAGAGGTGCCTGGGGGAAGGTCACTCTTCCCTTCTTACTGTTGCGAGCATGTGCAGCACTAGTTGAAATAGGTGGGAGGGTGGGCACTGGATGCTGTGTGGTGGAAGAAGATGCAGAGTTCCTGCTCCCTGTGCCCACCAACATAGCAGTGTCACCACTGGCATCAGATGACGTTGAGGTTGGTGTCTCTGGCTATGATTCCTCAAGCAGACTCCTTTCCCCCTCCGAGGCGCTGGTCACATCAGTGTTAGTGTGCTCGTGTGTAGCAGTCGTGCCTGATACCTCACCACTGGTGTCCATCCCCTGTCCTTCTGTGCCCACGGTAGATGCTGCAAGAGACAGGGACGTAGGTTCAGTTTAATGCCATTCACACAAACATCATATGCAAGCAAAGCACAAAACAAGATGATTATACCCCCATGTTGTACACCACTCTGTGCAGTAACATTGTGCAACCTCAATTCCAAAGTCAAAATTTGCAAGTTATCATGCAAACATGGCATATGTAACCCATGTAACCCATGTAGCCAAATAGCCTGCCTGTGCCTCCATGTAACCAGACATAAAGATCCCTCTGATCATACTGAGGGCCGTGAGGGGAAAAAAGATGTACCTCCCACCATGTTGCCATAGTCACATCTGGAGTCATCATAAGGGGACAACGCAGATACAGACTCCAAAATATCAGTTCACAATGGCCATGAACTCATGCCATCCACCATGTCGTACTGTGGGGCACAACTACAGTTGCACATTGGTGTCAGATGTGTAGTTCTTACAGTTTTGAGGTCAGGCACTGCACACATTGATTTAAGCACACTCAGATGAGGCACACTTCCATGGGATGTCCCTGACTCCCCCAAGGCAGCCAATGCCATAAGGCCACAACTCAGAATGCAATGTCAAGGGCCATTACTTCAATGACATGAGAAAGTACAGATAGGGAAAATGCATGACAGCTGGACCCAACACAGAGGCCACTTACAAGCCATTGCTTCACACTAGCAACATCACAGAGCTCACCACTGGCTCAGGCCTGGAATACATGCAGTCACTCTCAACCAAAGTCACCCTTCCCAGAACACTCACCCCCAGCTTGCTGATGATGGTCCTTCAAATGTGCATCCAGCACAGGCTGTGTCACAGCTAAGATGTGGGCCATTAGTGGTGTCATGCTCCTGCGCGCCAAGCTTCCAGTCCGAGGGAGCAGCCCCATGGTCATCTCAGCAACGTTTTTGCTCAGCCGGCAGATGTCATCCCACCTCTTGCGACAGTGTGTGTGCCATCGGTTGGAGGCAGCAAGAGCCCGCACCTTGCGTGCAATGGCCCTGCACATGGCCTTACGCTGGTGGACTTTGGGCTGCAGGCATGGGAGACAAGAGGAGGAAAATTCAGTGAAACTGGGTTATGTACCACTATCTCTCAGTACAGGAGCATGATACAAGCTCAGCACTACTTCACAGATATGTTTAGCAGAGACAATACAGCATGACACATAGTACATAAGCATGGGGTAATCATACCAAAATGCATGCAGGTATGATGGCTGCCCATCTCATACACATGCAGAATATCAGCACAGAAAGCTCTGTGTAGGAGGCCCACATCTGCTATCCAGTTTGTGGGTGAGCAAGACATACATTATATTGGAAGTGATGTGTCGAGCAGAATCACTGTGTCCAACAATGCACAGCCCTCAATGTCCTTGCCCTGTGAATGGCTCACTGTGTCATGGAGGTCACATTTAGGGATTTTATCTTACAATCTCACACCCTTCGAACAAGGTCTGTCATGTGCACTCTACAGGGCTGAGATAGCTCTTTGATGGATAGTCTAGCAGACAACCCATATGTCTCACTCTGTACATTCAGTGATGTGTCCTTGTCAAATTGGGCAGTGACTGTGCAGGCCAGGGGGGCTCACACTGAGATTCAACGTGGGGCATCAGAAATGTCACATGCAGGGACAAAATGAGAGGGCAAACAGTGCCTACACATGCAAGTCAGTACATACGATGAGCACGGCTACCGCTATATTAAAAAATGCACTAGGCTACCCCAATTGCAGTTTCCATTGGCTTTAAGGGCATGGGCATTGGCAGTGACACACAGCTGGGGCCAGGCGGTCACTACCACAAAATGGCTGCTACCCAATCGAGCCAATGACCGTGATTTGGGTGGCGGAGCATGCCAACCGCCATTTTACTATATGTATATCACTACCGCGAGTGTGGCTTTGGCATTTGCGGTGACACACCGCAGGGACCAGGCGGTCGCTACCACAAAATGGCTGGTACTCATTGGAGCCAATGACCGTGATTTGGGTGGCGGAGCATGCCAACCACCATTTTACTATATGTATATCACTACCGCGAGTGTGGCTTTGGCATTGGCGGTGACACACCGCAGAGGCCAAGCGGTCGCTTCTGCGAAATGGCTGCTGCCCATTGGAGCCAACAACCGTGATTTGGGTGGCGGAGCATGTTGACAGCACCTATGGACACCTCATGCTGTGTCAATGGCCAATGGCCAGTTCACAACAGTGCACAGTAGACACCTGATTCATGGCACAAGATAGTGCACACAATGCCAATGGAACATTTAGCCCATTGTAGAGTACACATGCCATGTTGGTGTATATGTTTGAAAAGATTGGCATGTACTCCCTCACATGTCACTTGTGATATTGCTGGGCATGTACACAGATCAGTGTTGTGGTGGACTCTCCAATGAGTACACATGTCAATGTGTGATAGGGCTGAGCAACTCACAGTGATGAATGTTTGACTATACAATGAGCATATTTCACTGTCTACTTTGCTTGGCTCATGCACATACTTGTTGTTAACGCACAGACGGTGCTCATTGTGTTGTTGATGTGTGCCCTGTTTGACTGACGCAAGAAGGTGTGGCAGATACAGCAGCTAAGTAGCATACAGTAGTGTTGCTGTTTCACACATATGCTGTATGAACTACTGTCAGTGCTGGTTATACAAGATGTGGCCATATACCTTTGAGCATTCACATAGTTATTGTTTTTGAGGTACTCATTGTGAGAAAAGTGGACAAGTGTACGCCTAGTGTAGCTGAAGGTGTACCTACATGTAAGTTGTGCTGTAAGCTGATGTTTGATACCAGTCATTGTTGGCATGGTGTCAGTCAAAACGTAAGATGTTGGACACATCACATGGTGGATTGCAATGACATGTGTCCCCTTTCGTCTCACCTAGTAGGCGACCAAATGTGCATCGTCTCTTCACAGTGCTGGCAGACATGGAGGATGAGGACATCATATGGGATTCCGTCTGGATCGACCCACCCTACAAGATCTATGTGCTCTGTTGGAACCCCACCTGCGGCCTCGCAGAACGTATCCGACTGCTTTGACACCAACGTGTAAGGTGATGGTGGCCCTGCATTTCTTTGCTACTGGTTCATTCAAGTACACGATGTCCAGGGCAGGTGGGATGTCGCAACCTATGTTAAGCATGGTGCTACTTGATGTCCTGTGCACTGTGATGACCTACAAGGACAGATACATCCATTTCCCCAGGAGGCAGGAATTGGCGGTGGTGAAGACTGATATTTATGCCCTTGGGCACATCCCTAATGTGGTTGGTGCCATTGACTGCACACATGTTGGCCTGTTTCCACCACAGGCACATGAGCACATCTACAGGAACAGGAAACATTTCCATTCCATTAATGTGCAAGTGGTGTGCCAGGCGGGTATGATCATCTCCCACATCTGTGCCAAATTTCCTGGCTCGGCCCATGACTCGTAAATCATGCGTAACAGCATTGTGCCACAGCTGATGGTTAATCTGCTTCTGGAGCGTGCATGGATTGTGAGTGAGTACGCAGAGTCAAGTAGCGTGCTGTGTGTGTGACATGCAGTCCTGGGCCACACTTATATTTCAAAGTTGGCCTGTGTATCTCACACCTAGGTGACGCTTCATATCCCAACCAGCCTTGGCTGCTGATGCTGAGCTCACTGCGGAATCCCAGTACCCCAAGTGAATTTCACTACAATGATGCCCATGGGAGGACACTTCGTGTGGTGGAGCGTACTTTTGATCTCTGAGTCCTGAAGTCACGATTTTGCTGCCTGGACAAGACCGGAGGTGCACTGATGTACTCACCCAAAAAGGTGGGTCAGATTGTAGTTGCATGCTGCATGCTCCACAACCTGGCCTTGCGCAAGGAGATCCCCCTGCTCCTGGATGCTGATGAGCATATTAGAGAGGAGGAAGGGGTTGACCTGCGTCAACAGCTCATCAACCACTACTTCCCTTGAAGGTGAGTGACAACATAAAATGGGGCCATTTTCTGCTGATTTTGTTGTTGGTGAAAAGGTCTAGGTGAGCTTTGTGACTGTAGCCTGTTGTTGACTCTGTGCTGGCTGCTAATGTTTCTGGGACAGGGTTGTTTAGCACAGCTACAGGATGTCTATGTTGGCACTGTTGCTTATTGTAATGTGGGCACATTGGGGTACCTTGATGACAAGTCTTGTGTGATGGCCGTGATGCCACCGCCTGACTATTGAATATTGTTTTGTAGTGTTTTCCTAGGTCCCTTCAGCCTCTCCTTGCCTACAAACAATCTGTGCCCCTGGTTGTGAGAAGTTGGCCTGATACATGCTGTCCACTAGTTCTAGTGGGCACCTTGTATCAGTCCAAACAAACCCTTATGGTGATTGGTTAAAGACAACCTTAATTGAAAGCTATCCTAGTGGTAGCTATGGAGAGCAGCCTTCAGGCTCAGTCTTGAACGAATGTAAAGCAGCTTGTTTTACCAGTCTATAATCTCTTGACTGAACAAATGAAAGGATAACCACACCAGGTATATATTTAAAATATATGTGTTTAAGATAAAACTCACCCCTCTAGTGTCTTTATGAGACTGGAGTTCAAAGTACTTAGGTTACAAGTTAGTTATCAACAATATTAGCACAAATAAACGTTTGGGCCCTGGGGGCGTACCAAACCATATACCAAAAAAGTGGTATAAGAACCACGACTGAAATAAACACAAGGCCTAGAGCCTGTAGAATTGCTGGGACCCCAAGGAACCACCCAAGGTAGTGACACAGGGGACCCATGGGGGCTGTGTGCAGTGTGTAAACACAACCGCGGGTTCCCGTTAGCTTCTACGGGCAATGTCGCGGTTGGAAATTTAAAGATTAGGGACACTTAGAATAGAGTCAGGACCAAACCCTTTTGGATTTAGGAAGTTCTAGGGCTAGCACCCATGGGAGCACTGGGGTACTCGTGTTACCTCACCCAGGGAAGCCAAGTGCATAGGTGTCTTTTGGTGTTGGGTCGCGTCATCGATTTCAATGGGAGCTGGTGAAGAAGTGCTGCTGCCGTGAAGAGGAGAAGTGTGTGAAGCGATCCAAGCCTGGATCTAGGATGGAAGAAACCTGAAAGCAAAGGGGACAGAGTCTGGGCCACTTACCAGTGACCAAGGTTCAGGCTGGACCAATGCCCACAGATGTCGGGTGCTTCAGGTGAGTTGACGGGTGTCTTGACTCTTCAGCCATGAGGTCCAGGAGATGCTGCTGATGACCAGGAGCTGGATTCAAGCTGTCCCACAAAGCCTGTCGAGTGCTGCAGTATCGGCCACCAGATTGGACTCAACAAGCCTTCGCAACGGCAAGTCACTGGAAATCAGAGAAAGGACTACGGTGCAGACCAGCAAGGACTAAGGGACTCACCCAGCAAAGGTAAGTCGGGGCACATCAGGAGGAACCAGAAAAGCCCAATTAGAAGAGGAGTTGCCTTCGTGGGGACCTACTAGCTAACAGGCTAACGATCGCGAAAGACCCTTGAGCGGTCACACTTGAAACTTGCCCACGGGTCACTCATGGAGTGGAGGCCAGCAATCTTCAGTGTGAGAAAATTCGATTTTCGATCGTGATCGAATCGACCCGCCATTTTGTGCTCCGCCGCCATTTTGTGTTGCCCTAACTCAGGCAGCACGGCGAACAAAGTCTTTTCTGCTTTTCCTGCAGCATCGTGTCAAAATAAGCCTTCTGCCTCTATTTACAAAGCTGGTGTTAGTACTAGCCGAGTACACTAATCCCCGTCTGGTTTTTCTAATCCCTGTCTCAACTATCTGTTGGTTCACACTATTCTCTTCTGACTTTATTTTATCGTCTGGCCTTCGCTGTCCTCTGCTAGTATTCTCTCGTTTCACAACTGTCCTCCAAAGCACACAAACGTATCTCGCCACCTGCGAGTCGGTTACAAACCTGTTAATGAATTAGTTAGTGGGGAGGGGTGACAAACACAGTTGGAGGAGAGGCTTCTTCGAGCTACTTGATACTTTATTTTCAAACCTTTCCTATTGGTTCTGTTCTGTTTTCCAACCTTTTTTATGGGCTCTTTTTATATGTTTTAGGTATGTCTTTGGTTAATGTATATTTCACCTATGTACTATATAAGGTTGTGCGCCACGGAGTGAAGTGGCAGTCTCCTGAGAACATACCGTGTGTACTTCTAGGACAACTGTACTAGCTGCAGCTAATAAAATCTGATCTTTTACGCCGACAGAGTGTCCCCGTGTCTCTGTTAGCTGAAGCAGGAGAACCTAGGAGATTAAGGCGTACCCTGCGCCACCAGACCCAAAAGGTTCTGGTTCTTCAAGTGCAGGAGGCTGGGGCTACTCAAAGCCCAAAGCACAACTTCGAGGACAACCAGGAAGATGCTGTTGCTGCAAAAGATCATGGTGTCCAGGGGTCACGGTTCCATGTCACCCACGATCGCCACGGGCCTCAGCTTTGCTGTGGACTCAGGGTAGTCTCGGGAAAGTCTGAAAATCTACCTCTGGTGATGTAAAGACTTTGGCGTCCGGCGGGAGCTTCAGCGATGAAGACCGGTCAGTTGCTTCTTTGGGTGCCTGCCAAGCAGGGGAGTCACTCCTTGACCCCAAGGGAGATTTCTTCAGTCTTCTAAGCAAAGTAGAACGTCGAAGGTCCAGGATATATGTTGCAGAGTTTCGTCCAGGGTAATCTAAAGTCTCAAGGACTGGGTTCCCATACTTATACTAAGTTTGGGGGTTGGACATACTCTAGCGACCCACCTATGGGAGGGTTTGGAAAGAGGGGTGGTTACACCCATTTCCTTTGTCCAGTTTCACACCAGAGCAGGGACAGGTAGCCACTGCAACCGGTTTGAACTGGACTATGCACAGGGACACCAAGTGTGCCCCAGTGCAGGACTTCAAAGCACCAGAGAGTGCTCCCGCCCAGCCCCAATACACATCTGCCTGTCTGGGGAGGTGGTTACACCTCCCTGGGACAGAAAACCTATTCTCCAGGCCTCCCCTGCCGGAGTTTCGGTCAGCAGCAGGAGGCCAGACCCGTGTCTGTGGCAGAGGCATCCATTTTGTGATGCCAGGGCTGTAGAAAGTCCTACCGGGTTAGACCAGTGTGAACATGTCTCTCCCTCTAGAAGGGTGGAAAGCTACCCCCGCCACCAGAACTGGTTGGGGGGGGGTAGTATTCCAAAGCATTTATCACCAAACACAACATGTTTTCGTGCAGCCATCCCAAAGTTAGCATTTACCGCGAGGTTATAATGCACTTAAGAGTATATGGTCAGACTGCACCACAAACAGGATCAGAGGAAGTACTCCGAATGATGCAGAGGGGCTCTGCTCATGCAGGGGCACTCTCTAACATAAAAACCAAGCACTCTGCTTTCAGGATTGTTAAGGCCTGCCATAGGAGTGACTTATAGGTTTTATATGTGTGTGCAATGGTAGTGATATAGGTAGCCTATACCACAGTAAGGAGTGCAAGCACCACCTTACACAGGCTGCAGTAGCATACCTGTGGTGCCATTTTGGAGTGCTTCCCAGGGGTGGCATAATACATGGTTCAGCCCCTGCTAGGCCTCTGAGGTACCTAGTATACCATATACTAGGGGCTTATAAGGCACTCCAGAATCTAATTAGAAATGTACCTAATGTACATGGAAACCATTTTAGAGAGGAAGCAGCTAGGCTGGGGCCCTGATTAGCAGGGCCACAGCCAGACTAAGGTCGAAAAACAGTGAAACACCAGCAAAAAGTGGGGGTACCCATGTTAAGCAGATCCTACTCTCCTACCCCCCCCCCCACAAACGCAGGGACATTAAACTAACCTTGACCAGTTGAGTCTTCCTGTTCTAAGTGGAAATACCTGGAGAGGCCATCTGCATTGGCATGGTTACTTCCAGGTATATGTTCCACTGTAAAGTCCATCCCCTTTAGGGAAATGGACCACCTAAGCAGTTTGGGGTTTTCACCCTTCATTAGTTTTAGCCATAAGAGGGGCTTATGGTCTGTCTGAACAAGGAAGTGAGTACCAAACAAGTATGGCCTCAACTTCTTCAGAGCCCAAACCACAGCAAAGGCCTACCTCTCAATGGCTGACAAACGTTTCTCTCTTGGGGTCAGCCTTCTGCTTATGAAAGCTACTTGCTGATCCTGACCTTCATCATTCAATTGTGACAGTACAGCCCCTACCCCCAATTCAGATGTATCTGTTTGGACAATGAACTTCTTGGAGTAGTCAGTACTCTGCAGAATGGGAGCAGTGCACATGGCCTGCTTCAGGTCATCTAATGCCTTTGAACAGCTAGCTGTCCACTGAACCTTTTTGCGCATCTGTTTAGAAGTTAAGTCATTCAGGGGTGTCACTATTGATCCATACCCCTTGACAAATCTCCTATAGTACCCAGTCAGGCCTAAGAAGGCTCTCACCTGAGTGTGGGTAGTTGGAGCAACCCAGTCCATTATGGTTTGGATTTTGCTCTGTAATGGTTGAACCTGGCCTCCACCTACAAGGTGGCCCAGGTACACAACCTGACTCTGCCCTATCTGGCACTTAGTAGCCTTGATAGTTAGGCCTGCTTTTTGCAGTGCCTCCAAAACATTCCTCAGGTGGACCAGGTGATCCTCCCAGGTGGAGCTAAAGACAGCAATATCATCTAGATATGCTGCACTATAGTCTTCCAGGCCTGTAAGTACTTGATTCACCAACCTTTGGAAAGTAGCAGGTGCATTCCTCAAACCAAAGGGCATTACCACAAACTGATAGTGCCCATTAGGGGTAGAAAATGCTGTCTTTGGCTTTGCATCATCAGCTAGTCTAATCTGCCAGTAGCCTGCTGTCAGGTCAAATGTGCTTAGAAATTTGGCTCAGGCCAAAGTATCTATTAGCTCATCTGCCCTGGGGATGAGATCCTAATGACTGCATTTAGACCCCTGTAGTCTACACAACACCTCATTTCTCTCTTGCCATCTGTGGTGTGATGTTTAGGTACCAGGACTACTGGACTAGCCCAAGGGCTAACTGAGGGTTCTATCACTCCCAAATCCAACATCTTTTGGACTTCTGTCTTTATACAGTCCATGACATGGTCAGGTTGCCTGTAGATCTTATTCTTCACAGGTGGACTTCAAGGTCCACTTCATGAGTGCACCAGGTGGTCTGACTTGGAGTCAGAGAAAACATATGTCTGAACTGGCTTAGAAGATTTCTGCAGTCAGTTTGTTGCTGGGCAGTGAGGCAGCCTGCCAAGGCTACACCATCAACTGACCCATCATCAGGGTTCTGAGAAAGCAGGTCAGGGAGTGGGTCACTCTCTTCCTCCTGTCTTTCATCAGTAGCCATGAGCAAGCCCATGCCTGCCCTGTCAACATATGGTTTAAGTCTGTTGACATGAAGTACCCTATGGGGACTCATAGGGGTTCCAAGGTCTACCAAGTAGGTAACCTCCCCTTTCTGCTCAATAATTGTATGGGGACCACTCCATTTGTCCTGGAGGGCTGTTGGGGCCACACTCTCCCATACCCACACTTTCTGTCCTGGCTGGTAAACAGTCAGAACAGCCTTTTGGTCATGCCAGGCTTTTTGCAGTTCCTGGCTAGCCTCAAGGTTTTTGGTTGCCTTTTTCATATACTCAGCCAACCTGGAGCGGAGACCAAGTACATAGTCCACTATGTCCTGTTTGGGGGGCTTGAGAGGTAACTCCCATCCTTCCTTAACCAGACACAATGGACCCCTGACAGGGTGACCAAACAAAAGTTCAAAAGAGCTATAGCCAACCCCCTTTTGAGGCACCTCCCTGTATGCAAATAAAAGGCAGGGCAAGAGTATGTCCAATCTTCGCCTACGCTTTTCTTGGAGTCCTTTAATCATGCCCTTTAAGGTTTTGTTGAACCTTTCAACTAAACCATTGCATTGTGGGTGATAGGGTGTGGTGAACTTGTAGTTCACTCCACACTCCTTCCACATAGCAGTCAAGTAACTAGACATGAAGTTTGCATCACTGTCAGATACTACCTCCTTAGGAAAGCCTACTCTTGAGAATACACTCAAGAGAGCTCTTGCCACCACAGGTGCTGTAGTGGTCCTTAGGGGAATTGCCTCTGGGTACCTGGTGGCATGATCCACTACCACCAGTATAAATCTGTGCCCAGATGCTGTTTGGGGATCCATGGGACCAACAATGTCAATCCCTACCCTTTCAAAGGGCACCCCCACCACAGGTAGTGGTATCAGGGGGAACTTTGTAGTGCCACCTGCTTCTTTGCCACTGGCTTGTCAGGTTACACAGGAGCAACAACACTCCTTTATGTCCTGAGACATGTGGGGCCAGTGAAAGTGATGGGCAATTTGGTCCCAAGTCTTGTTCTGGCCCAGGTGTCCTGCTAGGAGAATATCATGGGCTAGTTTCAATAGGAAGCCCCTAAACTTCAGAGGTAGAACCAACCTCCTGGATGCACCAGGTTTGGGGTCTCTACTCTCTGAGTAAAGGAGTCCATCATCCCAATAAACATTATGGGTGCCACTAGCATTCCCAGCAGCCTCATCAACAGCTTGCTTTCTGAGGGGTTCAAGAGAGGGGCAGGTTTTCTGCTCCTGGCTCAGATCAGACCTGGAAGGGCCCCCTGTCCCCAAGAACTCAACCTGGCCAGGTTCAATCTCCTCCGGGACGGTTCCTTCTTAAGGCTCAAGATCATCTCCCTGAGGAGACTGATCAGCATTCTGAGTCAGGTGGGAAGGCTCTGCCTTAACCCTACTGCTCCTCCTATTGTGAGGCACCTGGTCAATTGTTCCAGAATCCAGGGCCTGTCCAGCTTTAGACATTTTGGCCTGTGACCTAGTCACAGCAAAGACATGAGCAGGGATCCCTAACATTTCTACAAGTGTCCTGAGCTCCACTTCAGCCCAAGCTGAAGTCTCTAGATCATTGCCAAGCAAGCACTGTACTGGTAGGTCTGCACTTACCACAACCTTCTTAAGGCCAGTTACCCCTCCCCAGGAGAACTTAACAACTACCAGAGAATGGCCTGTTCTGACTTTGCTAGCATTGGTCACTTGGTACATTTCACCAAGTATAATCTGCCCAGGATCCACAAGATCTTTTGTCACCATTGTGACACGTGCTCCTGTGTCCCTGAATGCCAAAGCCTCTACTCCATTTATCAAAGGTTGTTGTCTGTATTTGCCCAGATTACTGGGACTCACAAAGGGGGACATATCCATGCCCCCATTACAGACAAGCACAGCCTGTATTGGAACTCTGACTAGGCCGGAGTCCATCTCAGAACCCAGGGTCAACCCTACTACACCCTTATTCTGAACATTGCCATCACCTATTGTAGCTGTACAGTTGCCTTAGGGGCAATGGTGGCTGGAGTAGATTCGTTGGACTTGGTGCAGTCACTAGTCCAGTGAGTTTTCTGTTTTCAGGTTTCTTTTGGCCTTTTCCCTTGTTAGACTGTGACTCCCCATTGGAAGAGGATTTGTGGGGCCCCTGAGAAGACTTCTGGTCTTTACCCTTGTCCCCACACTTTTTAGAGTTCTTAGAATCCTGCTTCTTTGGGTAACAACACTTATGCAGTAGTAATGTAAAGGAGAACGCACCTCAACAAGATAATCAGACTGGGTAGTCAATAGTGTTTTCAATTTGATAATTTACAAAGAACAAAAGCAACCATTTTTTTGTGGTGCCACTCAGGATAGAAATGCACCTTACTTCCTAAATGCCAAACTACACAGATCCTGCGCTGCATCCACCGTGATAAACAATATTATATACAAATACCCCGGCACTCAGAAGTAGCAACTATTATTCATATTGGTGTGTAACCAAAAAAGAAACCATTGGATGTTATCACAGTATCACTGGCAACCAAACAGATTTGGATTCGTACATAATGCGTGACTTTTTTTTTGATTTATAAAAGCATTGTACGAAAAAACATCACAATTCTAAAACAAGACGAAGAGAATCCTGCCTCTTTGGGTCACCACCTTGGTTCTGTACCTTCTGCCTCACCATGGTTCTGACCCATTTGTCTGCCTTCTTTCCCAAATCTTGGGGAGAGGTCAGATCAGAGTCTACCAGGTACTGCAACAGCTGATTTTGACAGTTAATAAGAATCTGCTCCCTCATTATCAGATTGTACAATCCTATGAAGTCACACACTTTACTGCCTAATAACCAACCTCCCAGAGCATTAGCAGCACAGTCAACAAAGTTCACCCAGTCTTGATTTTGTGCTTTTTGGGTATCTCTGAACGTTAACCTGTATTGTTCAGTGGTTAGGCCAAACCATCTTAGATCGGAATCTCTCCATCTGGCGGTTAATACACGGTTTAGACTGAGTAGGATGGGAGGTCGCTCTTTTCGAGTATTAGCGGCAGGATTATGGAATTCTCTCCCTGTCCATATTCGAGCCTTGAATAATCTTACTTCCTTCAGGTGCGCCATAAAAACTTTTTTGTTCACAACCACTGACTGATTCCCTCCTCTTCCTTCCCAGCATCGATTTGTTGTGTTGTGGTACCTGATCAGGCGCCGGGACGCCCCTTGGCTGGGGCAGCTGCGCGCCTTATAAAAACTACTAACATAACATAACATAACATCTATTAGTGCACTTTTCAAGACCTGGTAATCATCAGCATCCTCTTCTCTTACAGTGAGGAGCTTATCCCTACCTTTGTCTGCAAAGGACAGCCATAAGATTGCTGCCCACGGACCTTGAGGGACCTTCTGTTCTTTACAGGCCCTCTCTAAGGCAGTTATCCATTTGTGGATGTCATCCCCACTCTAGTAGGGAGGGACAATCTATGGTCATGAGACCTCTCCCTATCTCTAGGGAAATTGCAGCCACCAAGGGACTCTAGTCCCTCCTTTTTACTAGCTCTGTAGAGCTCTAGGGCTTCCCTATCTAGGGCCATCTGCTGCTTTCTGAGGTTGAACTTATCTTGCTCATACTTCAGCAGTCTCTCTCTCCTCTCCTGGGAGGTCTCCCTACCTCTATGTGAAGAAACAGAGGTCCCTACAGATGAGGTAGACTGGATAGATCCCCTTGAGAGAGATCTATCCCTTCTAGCCCTATGTTCAACTCTTCCTGGAGGAACAAAGAGGGGAGCATTGTTGTCATCTTCTTCATCCTCATCCAGGGGAGATTGGTTCACCAGATCCTGATCATTGTCATCAGTCTGTTCAGCAGTAGAAGTAGGGTCAGGGGAGTTTCCACCCCTAGGCCTACCCTCAGCTTCTGCCCCAACCACTCAAGCCCACTAGGCCCTGGGAGATCATCCAGCTTGAGTATCTTTATGAGATGCTGGGTGTTTGGGCTTTTGCCTGTCTTTAGCTTCCTAATGGAACATAAGGCCCTAAGCTGTGCAAAGGAGAGATCCTCCTATCTATAGGGGAGAAGCTCTCTGGCTTCTGGCAGGGACCCGCTGGTTCCTGGCTGATTAGACATTACTAATGTGGTATAGTGTATTGCACTACCTACACTAGTGTGGCCTACTAAACTCTCTTGAGTTGTAGAAAGGGTGTGCTATCCCTTAACACACAACTCTACGTTCAGTAGAAATTATTGAATACTAAACTTGATATTATATGCACCTAAGGTACCTTTAGTGGTTTTCAGTTGATCAATTCAATTGAGATTATCTGGTAAAACAATAGCAAGCTGGAATCCCTCCACTGCCGCCAATGGGAGACTTTGGCCTGATATATGCTGTCCACTAGTTCTAGTGGGCACCTTGTATCAGTCCAAACAACCCCTTATGGTGACTGGTTAAAGACAACCTTTATTGAAAGCTATCCTAGTGGTAGCTATGGAGAGCAGCCTTCAGGCTAAGTCTTGAAGGAATGTAAAGCAGCTTGTTTTACCAGTCTATAATCTCTTGAATGAACACATGAAAGGACAACCACACCAGGTATATATTTAAAATATATGTATTTAAGATAAAACACACCCCTCTAGTCTCTTTATGAGACTGGAGTTCGAAGTACTTAGGTTACAAGTTAGTTATCAACAATATTAGCATAAATACACGTTTGCGCCCTAGGGGCGAACCAAACCATATACCAAAAAATTGGTATAAGAACTACGACTGAACTAGACACAAGGCCTAGAGCCTGTAGAGTCGCTGGGACCCCAAGGAACCACCCAAGGTAGTGACACAGGGGACCCACGGGCCGTGTGCAGTGTTTAAACACAACCGCGGGTTCCTGTTAGCTTCTATGAGCAATGTCGCGGTTGGAAATTTAAAGATTAGGGACACTTAGAATCGAGTCAGGACCAAACCCTTTTGGACTTAGAAAGTTCTAGGGCTAGCACCCATGGGAGCACCGGAGTACTCGTGTTACCTCACCCAGGGAAGCCGGGTGCATAGATGTCTTTTGGTGTTGGGTCGCGCCGTCGATTTCAATGGGAGCTGGCAAAGAAGTGCTGCTGCAGTGAAGAGGAGAAGTGTCCAAAGCGATCCAAACCTGGATCTAGGATAGAAGGAACCTGAAAGCAGAGGGGACAGAGTCTGCGCCACTTACCAGTGACCAAGGGCAGGATGGACCAATGCCCACAGATGTCGGGTGCTTCAGGTGAGTTGACGGGTGTCTGGACTCTTCAGCCACGAGGTCCAGGAGGCGCCGCTGACAACCAGGATCTGGATTCGAGCTTGTGAGAAGTTGGCCTGGCATATGCTGGTCACTAAGTTATAGTGGCCACCTTGCACCAGTCCAAATCGACTCATTTGGTAGATAGGTTTAAGACAACCTTTCAAAGAAAGCTATCCTAGTGGTAGCTGTGGAGAGCAGCCTTCAGGCTAAGTCTCAGAGGAATGTAAAGCAGCTTGTTTTACCTTATAATCTCTTGAATTACCAAATTAAAGGACACCACACAGGTATTTATTATCAAATATATGTGTATTTATTACTAGACACACTCTACTAATCTCTGTATGAGATTAGAAGTCAGGAACACATTCAAATATCAACGTTTCACAATAAGTTAAGCACAAATATGGCTGTGGCCCTAGGGGCGTACCAGACCACATACTAAAAAAGAGGTTTCGGAAAGTCAACTTGCAAGGGGACAAGGCCTAGGGCCTGTAGAATCGCTGGGCCTTCACTAATGCAGCAGAAGCAGGTAAGTAAAAGACCCACGGGAGGCGCATATAGTGTGAGAACACAGCCGCGGTTTCCCTATTGGTTTCAATGGAGCAAGTCGTGGTTGGATTTTTAAAGTTTAAGGGTACTTCGAGGAAGTCTACAAGCAAGCCACTTACTAGGTAAGTAATTCGAGGGCCAACACACACTAGTGCACCAGAGTGCACGAGTTACCTCACCCAGGGAAGCCGGGTGCATAGGTGTCGTTTGGTGTTGCGTCGCGTCCCTGTTTTCTATGGAGACCAAAGAAGATTTGCTGCTTGCGAAGACTGAAGAAGTGTCTGGTGGAATCCAAGGCTGGATTCAAGATGAAGATGACCTGAAAATAGAAGGGACAGTGTTCACAGTCACTTGCCAGTGACCCGGGGCCAGGAAGATGGATTCCCACGGAAGTCGGGTGATTTCAGGTGATCAAGGGTGTTTTGACTCTTTGCTCACGAGGACCAGGAGGCATCGACGATGACCAGTAGCTGGATTCAGAGTGTTCCACAAAGTCTGCAGCTTACTGAGGTGTTGGCAACCAGATTGGAGCCAACAAGCCTTGGCAACAGCAAGTCTCATGGAAAGTGAATAAAAGCAGCGGTGCAGGTCAGCAAGGTCTGAGGGACTCACCCAGCAAAGGTAAGTGAGGGCAGGCCTGGAGCAATCAGGAGAGTCCTTTGGTTTGATCAGAAAGTCTTCAGGGGACCCACAAGCTAACGGGTAAGGGATCGCAAAGACGCCTCATGAGGAAATACTTTACAGGAGCCCACGGTCACTCGGGACGGGGTAGGCCTCTGATTCTCACTGCAAAATCTTCTGGAGGCTTGGGCCACAAATGGTCCAAAGCACAAGTTCGTAGAATGTCGTGAAGGGGTTGCACTTGACAATAGTGCATGGCACCCAGGTATTGCAGTTCCTCGTCACTCGTGGGGTCCACTCACCTCAGCTCTGCTGGGGACTCATAATGGCCACCGAGAAGTCAGGAAATCTACTTCCAGGGCTGCAGGTACTCCGGCGGGAGCGGGAAAGTTTTGACCTTTGATTAGAGTTTTTGGTGCCTACCAAGCAGGGGAGTCACTCCTTGACTCCAAGGGAGATTCTTCTGTCTTCCAAAGGTAGTGGAACGTTGAAGGGCCAGGATTCTTCTTATAAAGCGTCATCCAGGGATATCTAACTTGCAATGGCAAGGTTTCCCTATCTTATACTGAAGGTAGGGGAGGGACTAGCTCTATGACTGACCACTCCTCTGGGAGGGTCAGGGTAGGGGGTGGTTATTCCCACTTCCCTTTGTTCAGTTTCACGCCAGAGCAGGGACAGGTAGCCTCTGAACCGGTTTGAGCTGGCATATGCACAGAGGAGCCTACTGCTCCCCCAGTGCAGGACTTCAAAGCCCTCTAGGAATGCAACCACCAAGCCCCAATATACTAAATCCTGTCTGGAAGGTGGTGACAGGATGCCTATTATTGGGCAACCTCCACTGCGAGTTTCAGTCAGCAGCAGGAGGGCAGCCCAGTGTCTGTGCTGGTGGCATCCATTTTGTGATGCCAGGGCTCTTTCAGATTTCTACCGTGTTACCACAGTAGGTACATGTCGTCCCCTCTAGAAGGGTGGGATCATATTCCCACACCAGTTACTGGTGTAGGGGTATGATTCCAAGTAGTTTGACACCAAATATGACATGTTTTGATGCAGTCATTCCAAAGTTAGCATTTACCGGTAGGTTATAATGCACTTAAGAGTATATGGTTTAACCGCATCCACAAACAGCCACAGAGAATAGACTCTGCAAGCTGCAGAGGGGTCCTGCTCATGCAGAGGTACCCCCTCACATTGTAAACCAAGCACCCTGCCCTCAGGATTGATAGGGCCTGCCTTAGGGGTGGCTGATAGGTTTATATGTGTGTTTATGGTGAGAGATAGGAACCTATACCTCAGTGAGGAGTGCTAACACTACCTCACCCAGGCTGCAGTAGCAGGCCTGTGGTGTCAGGTTTAGTCTGCTTCCCAGGGGTGGAATAATACATGCTTCAGCCCCTAGTAGGCCTGTGAAGTACCTATGCCCTTGGTACCTAGGGTACCATATACTAGGGGCTCATAAGGTACCACAGTATCCAATCACTAGTGCATCTAATATGCACACCAAGTTGTTTAAGGGAGTGAGCAGATAGGCTGGGGTCCTGGATAGCAGGATCCCAGCCAGACTAGTCAAAAACCATTCCAAAACCAGGAAAAAAGTGGGAGCAACCATGCAGTCAGCTTCCACCTTCCTACAGATCTGTACCACCAAGTCTGTTGAGTGCTGCAGTGCTGGCGACCAGATTGGACCCAACAAGCCTTGGCAACGGCAAGTCACTGGAAAACAGAGAAAGGACTACGGTGCAGACCAGCAAGGTCTGAAGGACACACCCAGCAAGGGTAAGTCGGGGCACGTCGGGAGCAACCAGGAAAGCCCAATTAAAGAGCAGTTGCCTTCGTGGAGACCTACTAGCCAATGGGCTAGCGATCGCGAAGGAGCCTCGAGCGGTTGCACTTGAAACTGTTCCACGGGTCACTCATGGAGTGGAGGCCAGTAATCCTCGGTGCAGGAGGTGCTCAAGGCTGGGGCTACTCGGAGCCCAAAGCACAACTTCAAGGAAGACCAGGAAGATGCTGTTGCTGCAAAAGATCACGGTGTCCAGGGGTCACTGTTCCACGTCACCCACTATAGCCACGGGCCTCAGCTTTGCTGTGGCTCAGGGTAGCCTCAGAGAAGTCTGGAAATCTACCTCTGGTGATGCAAAGACTTCTGCGTCCGGCGGGAGCTTCAGCGATGCAGACCAGTCAGTTGCTTCTTTGGGTGCCTGACAAGCAGGGGAGTCACTTCTTGACCCCAAGGGAGATTTCTTCAGTCTTCTAAGCAAAGTAGAACGTTGAAGGTCCAGGATATGTGTTGCAGAGTTTTGTCCAGGGTAATCTAAAGTCTCAAGGACTTGGTTCCCATACTTATATCAAGTTTGGGGGTTGGACATACTCTACGGACCCACCTATGGGAGGGTTTGGAAAGAGGGTGACTATACCCATTTCCTTTGTCCAGTTTCACAGCAGAGAAGGGGCAGGTAGCCCCTGCAACCGGTTGGAACTGGACTATGCACAGGGACATCAAGTGTGCCCCAAGTGCAGGACTTCAAAGCGCCAGAGAGTGCTCCCGCCCAGCCCCAATACCGATCTGCTTGTCTGGGGAGGTGTTTACACCTCCCTGGGACAGGAAACCTATTGTCCAGGCCTCCCCTGCTGGAGTTTCGGTCAGTAGCAGGAGGCCAGACACATATTTTTGGCAGAGGCACCTATTTTGTGATGCCAGGGCTGTAGAAAGTCCTACCGGGTTAGACCAGTGTGAACATGTCTCTCCCTCTAGAAGGGTGGAATGCTACCCACGCCGCCAGAACTGGCGGGGGGAGTATTCCAAAGCGTTTGACACCAAACACGACATGTTTTCATGCAGCCATCTTAAAGATAGCATTTAACGCGAGTTATAATGCACTTAAGAGTATATGGTCAGGCTGCACCACAAACAGCATCAGAGGAGGTACTCCGAATGCCACAGAGGGGCTCTGCTCATGCAGGGGCACCCTCACACATAAAAACCAAGCACTCTGCCTTCAGGATTGTTAAGGCCTGCCATAGGATTGACTTATAGGTTTTATTTGTGTGTGCAATGGTAGTGATATAGGTAGCCTATACCACAGTAAGGAGTGCAAGCACCACCTTATGCAGGCTGCAGTAGCAGACCTGTGGTGCCATTTTGGAGTGCTTCCCAGGGGTGGCATAATACATGGTTCAGCCCCTGGTAGGCCTCTGAGGTACCTATGCCCTAGGCACATAGTATACCATATACAAAGGGCTAATAAGGCACTCCAGAATCCAATTAGAAATGTACCTAATGTACATGGAAACCATTTTAGAGAGGAAGCAACTAGGCTGGGGTCCTGATTAGCGGGCCACAGCCAGACTAAGGTCGAAAAACAGTGAAACACCAGCAAAAAGTGGGGGTACCCATGTGAAGCAGATCCCACTCTCCTACACAACCCCCCCAAACACAGGGACATTAAACTAACCTTGACCAGTTGAGTCTTCATGTTCTAAGTGGAAATACCTAGAGAGTCCATCTGCATTGGCATGGTTACTCCCAGGTCAATGCTCCACTGTAAAGTCCATCCCCTGTAGAAAATGGACCACGTAAGCAGTTTGGGGTTTTCACCCTTCATTTGTTTTAGCCTTAAGAGGGGCTTATGATCTGTCTGAACAAGGAAGTGAGTATCAAACAAGTATGGCCTCAACTTTTCAGAGCCCAAACCACAGCAAAGGCCTCCCTCTCAATGGCTGACCAAAGTTTCTCTCTTGGGGTCAGCCTTCTGCTTATGAAAGCTACTTGCTGATCTTGACCTTCATCATTCAATTGTGACAGTACAGCCCCTACCCCCAATTCAGATGCATCTGTTTGGACAATGAACTTCTTGGAGTAGTCAGTACTCTGCAGAATGGGAGCAGTGCATATGGCCTGCTTCAGGTCATCAAATGCCTTTTGACATCTAGCTGTCCACTGAAACGTTTTGGGCATCTTTTTAGAATTAAGTCATTCAGGGGTGTTACTATTGATCCATACCCCTTGACAAATCTCCTATATTACACAGTCAGGCCTAAGAAGGCTCTCCCCTGAATGTGGGTAGTTGGAGCAACCCAGTCCATTATGGTTTGGATTTTGCTCTGTAATGGTTGAACCTGGCCTCCATTTACAAGGTGGCCCAGGTACACAACCTGACTCTGCCCTATCTGGCACTTAGTAGCCTTGATAGTTAGGCCTGCTTTTTGCAGTGCCTCCAAAACATTCCTCAGGTGGACCAGGTGATCCTCCCAGGTGGAGCTAAAGACAGCAATATCATCTAGATATGCTGCACTATAGTCTTCCAGGCCTGTAAGGACTTGATTCACCAACCTTTGGAAAGAGGCAGGTGCATTCTTCAAACCAAAGGGCATAAACACAAACTGATAGTGCCCATTAGGGGTAGAAAATGCTGTCTTTGGCTTTGGATCATCAGCTATTCTGATCTGCCAGTAGCCAGCTGTCAGGTCAAATGTGCTGAGAAATTTGGCTGAGGCCAAAGTATCTATTAGCTCATCTGCCCTGGGATGGGATGGGCATCAGTCCTAGTGACTGTACTGAGACCCCTGTAGTCTACACAAAACCTAATTTCTCTCTTGCCATCTGTGGTGTGAGGTTTAGGTACCAGGACTACTGGACTAGCCCAAGGGCTAACTGATGGTTCAATCACTCCCAAATCCAACATCTTTTGGACTTCTGTCCTCATACAGTCCATGACATGGTCAGGTTGCCTGTAGATCTTATTCTTCACAGGTAGACTGTCCCGAGTGTCCACTTCATGAGTGCACCAGGTGGTCTGACTTGGAGTCTGAGAAAACATATGTCTGAACTGGCTGAGAAGGTTTCTGCAGTCAGTTAGTTGCTGGGCAGTGAGGCTGCCTGCCAAGGTTACACCATCAACTGACCCATCATCAGGGTTCTGAGAAAGCAGGCCAGGGAGTGGGTCACTCTCTTGCTCCTGTCCTTCATCAGTAGCCATGAGCAAGCCGATGTCTGCCCTGTCAACATATGGTTTAAGTATGTTGACATGAAGTACCCTATGGAGACTCCTAGGGGTACCAAGGTCTACCAAGTAGGTAACCTCCCCTTCCTGCTCAACAATTGTATGGGGGCCACTCCATTTGTCCCGGAGGGCTGCTGGGGGCCACAGGCTCCAACACCTACACTTTCTGTCCTGGCTGGTAAACAGTCAGAACAGCCTTTTGGTCATGCCAGGCTTTTTGCTGTTCCTGGATAGCCTCAAGGTTTTTGGTTGCCTTTTTCATATACTTAGCCATCCTGGAATGGAGACCAAGTACATAGTCCACTATGTCCTGTTTAGGGGGATTGAGAGGTAACTCCCATCCTTCCATAACCAGACACAATGGACCCCCGACAGGGTGACCAAACAAAAGTTCAAAGGGGCTGTAGCCAAACCCCTTTTGAGGCACCTCCCTGTATGCAAATAAAAGGCAGGGCAAGAGTATGTCCAATCTTCGCCTACGCTTTTCTGGGAGTCCTTTAATCATGCCCTTTAAGGTTTTGTTGAACCTTTCAACTAAACCATTGCATTGTGGGTGATAGGGTGTGGTGAACTTATAGTTTACTCCTTACTCCTTTCACATAGCAGTCAAGTAACTAGACATGAAGTTTGCAACTCTTGAGAATACACTCAAGAGAGCTCTTGCCACCACAGGTGCTGTAGTGGTCCTTAGGGAAATTGCCTCTGGGTACCTGGTGGCACGATCCAATACCACCATTATAAATCTGTGCCCAGATGCTTTTTGGGGATCCATGGGACCAACAATGTCAATCCCTACCCTTTCAAAGGGCACCCCCACCACGGGTAGTGGTATCAGGGGGGCCTTTGTAGTGCCACCTGCTTTGCCACTGTTTAGGCAGGTTATACAGGTGCGACAAAACTAATTTGTGTCCTCAGACATGTGGGGCCAGTGAAAGTGAGGGACAATTCTGTCCCAAGTCTTGTTCTGGCCCAGGTTTCCTGCTAGGGGAATATCATGGGCTAGTGTCAATAGGAAGCCCCTAAACCTCAGAGGTATAACCAACCTCCTGGATGCACCAGGCTTGGGGTCTCTACTCTCTGAGTAAAGGAGTCCATCATCCCAATAAACTTTGAGGGTGCCACTGGCATTCCCAGCAGCCTCATCGGCAGCTTGCTTTCCGAGGGGTTCAAGAGAGGGGCAGGGTTTCTGCTCCTGGCTCAGATCAGACCTGGAAGGGCCCCCTGTCCCCAAGAACTCAACCTGGTCAGGTTCAATCTTCTCTGGGACAGTTTCTTCTCCAGGCTCCAGATCATATTCCTGAGGAGACTGGTCAGCATTCTGAGTCAGGTGGGAAGGCTCTACCTTAACCTTACTGCTCCTCCTCTTGTGAGGCACCTGGTCCATTTTTCCAGATCCAGGGCCTGTCCAGCTTTAGACATTTTGGCTTGTGACCTAGTTACAGCAAAGACATGAGCAGGGAACACTAACATTTCTGCATGTGTCCTGAGCTCCACTTCAGCCCAAGCTGAAGTCTCTAGATCATTGCCAAGCAAGCACTGTACTGGTAGGTCTGCACTTACCACAACCTTCTTAAGGCCAGTTACCCCTCCCCAGGAAAAGTTAACAACTGCCAGAAAATGGTCTGTTCTAACATTGCTAGCATTGGTCAGTTGGTACATTTTACCAAGTATAATCTGCCTATGAACCACAAGATCTTTTGACACCATTGTGACACTTGCTCCTGTGTCCCTGAATGCCCAAGCCTCTACTCCATTTATAAAAGGCTGTTGTCTGTATTTGCCTGGATTACTGGGACTCACAAAGGGAGACATATCCATGCCCCCATCACTGACAAGCACAGCTTGAGTTGGAACTCTGACTAGGCCAGAGTCTATCTCAGAACCCAGGGTCAACCCTACTACACCCTTATTCTGAACATTGACACCACCCATTGTAGCTGTACTAGGGGGAACAGTTGCATTAGGGGCAATGGTGGCTGGAGTAGATTCTTTGGACTTGGTGCAGTCACTGGTTCAGTGAGTTTTCTGTTTAAAGATTTTGCACCAAGGTTTCTTTTGCCCTTTTCCCTTGTTAGACTGTGACTCCCCATTAGAAGAAGATTTGTGGGGCCCTTGAGAAGACTTCTGGTCTTTACCCTTGTTCCCACCCTTGTCAGAGTTCTTAGAATCCTGCTTCTTTGGGCAACAACACTTATGCGGTAGTAATGTAAAGGGGAACGCACCTCAACAAGATTTTTATAATCAGACTGGGTAGTCAATAGTGTTTTCAATTTGTTAATTTAAAAAGAACAAAAGCAACCATTTTTTTGTGGTGCCACTCAGGATAAAAATGCACCTTACTACCTAGATGCCAAACTACACAGATCCTGCGCTGCATTCACCGTGATAAACAATATTATATACAAATACCCCGGCACTCAGAAGTAGCATCTATTATTCATATTGGAGTGTAACCAAAAAAGAAACCATTGGATGTTATCACAGTATCACTGGCAACCAAACAGATTTGGATTCGTACATAATGCGTGAACATTTATTTTAATTTAGAAAAGCATTGCACGAAAAAAAAATCACAATTCTAAAACAAGGCCAAGAAAAGACCAATGTCCCCTAAGTGAGTATGACTTTAAGAGATGGTTCTAGAAAGATAATTGTAGTTTCAAGGTCTTGATCCAAATGAGCAACAGCCGACATGTGTTTCGTCACGTCTTGTGACTTCCTCAGGGCTCTTTCAAATTTTAAGATTTCTATGTTTATTCAGGCATTTGGTTTCCGATATTTTCTTCAACTGTTGAAGAAAATATCGGAAACCAAAAGCCTGAATAAACATAGAAACCTTAAAATTTGAAAGAGCCCTGAGGAAGTCACAAGACGTGACGAAACACGTGTGGCTGTTGCTCATTTGGATCAAGACCTTGAAACTACAATTATCTTTCTATGAACCGTTTCTTAAAGTCATTCTCACTTAGGGGACATTGGTCTTTTCTTGGTCTTGTTTTAGAATTGTGATGTTTTTTCATACAATGCTTTTCTAAATTAAAAAAAAAATCACGTATTATGTACGAATCCAAATCTGTTTGGTTGCCAGTAATACTGTGATAACATCCAATGTCTTTTTTTTTGGTTACACACCAATATGAATAATAGTTGCTACTTCTGAGTGCTGGGGTATTTGTATATAATACTGCTTCTTTGGGTCACCACCTTGGTTCTGTACCTTCTGCCTCACCCTGGTTCTGACCCATTTGTCTGTCTTCTTGCCCAATTCTTGGGGCGAGGTCAGATCAGAGTCTACCAGGTACTGGTGCAACAGCTGATTTTGACAGTTAATCAGAATCTGCTCCCACATTATCAGATTGCACAATCCTATGAAGTCACACACTTTACTGCCCAATAACCAACCTTCCAGAGCCTTAGCAGCACAGTCAACAAAGTCCACCCAGTCCCACCCAGTCTTGATGTTGTGCTTTTTGGGTATCTCTGAACTTTAACCTGTATTGTTCAGTGGTTAGGCCAAACCCATCTATTAGTGCACTTTTCAAGACCTGCTAATCATCAGCATCCTCTTTTCTTACAGTGAGGAGCGTATCCCTACCTTTGTCTGCAAAGGACAGCCATTAGATTGCTGCCCACGGACCTTGAGGGACCTTCTGTTCTTTACAGGCCCTCTCCAAGGCAGTTATCCATTTTTGGATGTCATCCCCACTCTAGTAGGGAGGGACAATCTTACTTAGGTTTCTATGGTCATGAGACCTCTCCCTATCTCTAGGGAAATTGCAGCCACCAAGGGACTCTAGTCCCTCCTTTTTACCAGCTCTGTAGAGCTATAGGGCTTCCCTATCTAGGGCCATCTGCTGCTTTCTGAGGTTGAACTTATCTTGCTCATACTTCAGCAGTATTGCTCTGCTCTCCTGGGAGGTCTCCCTTCCTCTATGAGAAGAAACAGAGGTCCCTACAGATAAGGTAGACTGGATAGATCCCCTTGAGAGAGATATATCCCTTCTAGCCCTATGTTCAACTCATCCTGGAGGAACAAAGAGGGGAGCATTGTTGTCATCCTCCTCATCCTCATCCAGGGTAGCTGGGTTCACCAGATCCTGATCATTGTCATCAGTCTGGCCAGCAGTAGAGGTGGGGTCAGGGGAGTTTCCACCACTCTGCCTACCTCCCATGCCCACTAGGCCCTGGGAGATCATCCAGCTTGAGTATCTTTATGAGATGCTGGGTGGTTGGGCTTTTGCCTGTCTTGCTTCCTAATGGAACATAAGGCCCTAAGCTGTGCAAAGGAGAGATCCTCATATCTATACGGGAGAAGCTCACTGGCTTCTGGCAGGGACCCACTGGTTCCTGGCTGATTAGACATTACTAATGTGGTGTGGTGTATTGCACTACCTACACTAGTGTGGCCTACTAAACTCTCTTGAGCTGTAGAAAGGGTGTTCTATCCCTTAACAGACAACTCTAAGTTCAGTAGAACTTATTGAATACTAAACTTGATATTATATGTACCTTAGGTACCTTTAGTGGTTTTCAGTTGATCAATTCAATTGAGATTATCCGGTAAAACAATAGCAAGCTGGAATCCCACCGCTGCCACCAATGTGAGAAGTTGGCCTGATATATGCTGTCCACTAGTTCTAGTGGGCACCTTGTATCAGTACAAACAACTCCTTATGGTGATTGGTTAAAGACAACCTTTATTGAAAGCTATCCTAGTGGTAGCTATGGAGAGCAGCCTTCAGGCTAAGTCTTGAAGGAATGTAAAGCAGCTTGTTTTACCAGTCTATAATCTCTTGAATGAACAAATGAAAGGACAACCACACCAGGTATATATTTAAAATATATGTACTTAAGATAAAACACACCCCTCTAGTCTCTTTATGAGACTGAAGTTCAAAGTACTTAGGTTACAAGTTAGTTATCAACAATATTAGCACAAATACACGTTTGGGCCCTAGGGGCGAACCAAACCATATACCAAAAAGGTGGTATAAGAACCACGACTGAACTAGACACCAGGCCTAGAGCCTGTAGAATCGCTGGGACCCCAAGGAACCACCCAAGGTAGTGACACAGGGGACCCACGGGGGCCGTGTGCAGTGTGTTCCCATTAGCTTTTATGGGCAATGTCGCGGTTGGAAATTTAAAGATTAGGGACACTTAGAATCGAATCAGGGCCAAACTCTTTTGGTCTTAGGAAGTTCTAGGGCTAGCACCCACGGGAGCACCAAAGTACTCGTGTTACCTCACCCAGGGAAGCCGGGTGCATAGGTGTCTTTTGGTGTCGGGTCGCGTCGTTGATTTCAATGGGAGCTGGCGAAGAAGTGCTGCTGCCATGAAGAGGAGAAGTGTCCGAAGTGATCGAAGCCTGGATCTAGGATGGAAGGAACCTGAAAGCAGAGAGGACAGAGTCTGGGCCACTTACCAGTGACCAAGGGCAGGATGGACCAATGCCCACAGATGTCAGGTACTTCAGGTGAGTAGACCGGTGTCTTGACTCTTCAGCCACGAGGTCCAGGAGGTGCCACTGACAACCAGGAGCTGTATTCAAGCTGTCCCACGAAGTCTGTTGAGTGCTGCAGTGTCGGTGACCAGATTGGACCCAACAAGCCTTGGCAACGGCAAGTCACTGGAAACCAGAGAAAGGACTGCGGTGCAGACAGCAAAGTCTGAGGACTCACCCAGCGAGGGTAAGTCGGGACACGTCTGGAGCAACCAGGAAAGCCCAATTCGAAGAGGAGTTGCCTTCGTGGGGACCTACTAGCCAATGGGCTAGAGATCGTGAAGGAGCCTCAAGTGGTCACACTTGAAACTGGCCCACGTGTCACTCGTGGAGTGGAGGCCGGCAATCTTCGGTGCAGGAGTTGCTCAAGGCAGGAGCTACTCGGAGCCCAAAGCACAACTTTGATGAAGACCAGGAAGATGCTGTTTCTGCAAAAGATCATGGTGTCCAGGGGTCAAGGTTCCACATCTCCCACGATAGCCACGGGCCTCAGCTTTGCTGTGGCTCAGGGTAGCCTCGGGAAAGTTTGGAAATTCACCTCTGGTGATGCAAAGACTTCAGCGTCCGGCGGGAGCTTCAAGGATGCAGACTTGTCAGTTGCTTCTTTGGGTGCCTACCAAGCAGGGGAGTCACTCCTTGACCCCACGGGAGATTTCTTTAGTCTTCTAAGCAAAGTAGAACGTCGAAGGTCCAGGATATATGTTGCAGAGTTTCATCCAGGGTAATCTAAAGTCTCAAGGACTGGGTTCCCATACCTGTACCAAGTTTGTGGGTTGGACGTACTCTAGGAACCCACCTATGTGAGGGTTTGGGAATAGGGTGGTTACACCCATTTCCTTTGTCCAATTGCATTCTAGAGCAGGGGCAGGTAGCCCCTGAAACCGGTTTGAACTGGACTGTGCACAGGGACACCAAGTTTGCCCCCAGTGCAGGACTTCAAAGCACCAGAGAGTGCTCCCGCCCAGCCCCAATACACATCTGCCTGTCTGGTGAGGTGGTTACACTTCCCTAGGACAGGAAGCCTATTGTCCAGGCCTCCCCTGCCGGAGTTTCAGTCAGCAGCAGGAGGCCAGACCCGTGTCTGTGGCAGAGGCATCCATTTTGTGATGCCAGGGCTGTAGAAAGTCCTAACGGGTTAGACCAGTGTGAACATGTCTCTCCCTCTAGAAGGGTGGAATGCTACCCCCGTCGCCAGAACTGGCGGGGGAGGGTAGTATTCCAAAGCATTTGACACCAAACAGGACATGTTTTCGTGCAGCCATCCCAAAGTTAGCATTTACTGCGAGGTTATAATGCACTTAAAAGTATATGGCCAGGCTGCACCACAAACAGCATCAGAGGTGGTACTCCAAACGCTGCAGAGGAGCACCAGCTCACATAAAAAGCAAGCACTCAGGATTGTTAAGCACTGCCATAGGAGTGACTTCGAGGTTTTATATGGGTGTGCAATGGTAGTGATATAGGTAGTCTATACCACAGTAAGGAGTGTAAGCACCACCTTACCCAGGCTGCAGTAACAGACCTGTGGTGCCATTTTGGAGTGCTTCCCAGGGGTGGCATAATACATGCGTCAGCCCCTGGTAGGCCTCTGAGGTACCTATGCCCTAGGTACATAGTAATTTATACCATATACTAGGGGCTTATAAGGCACTCCAGAATCCAATTAGAAATGTACCTAATGCACATGGAAACCATTTTAGAGAGGAAGCAGCTAGGCTGGGGTCTTGATTAGCAGGGCCACAGCCAGACTAAGGTAAAAAAAACAGTGAAACGCTAGCAAAAAGTGGAGGTACCCATGTGAAGCAGATCCTACTCTCCTACACTGGTATATTGTAATCATGGTGAACATTGTACATCCTGTGATAAACATGGAGCAGACACAACTACCTAGGTGTATAAGTAGTGTTTATTTACAATGGGTACATGTGACAGGGAAGTGAATATTTACAAAAAAGTGAATAGTGAATCAATGAGTTGTCATTAATGGAAGAAGAGACAATTGAGTAGTCACCACATTGATGTGGTGACCCAGTCCAACAGTCAGATGCCATTAACATGGCAGTGTGGATAAGGACAGTCAACAAAGTCAATGCAATGGTGAAGAGGTGTGCCATCATGACTGGCTCCTTGACTGGCGTTTGGCAGGTGCTTTGCCACAAAATCCTCGCTTGGATTTCTTAGGATGGCTCCTTGGCCGTTTGTAGGGTGGGCCTCTGAAGCAGGACCAGTGGGGTCTGAGGAGTCTCCCCTCTCTGTGGCCACAGGGGAGGATGTGGAACTGACATCCCACAGGCCACAGGAGGGATATGGAGGTGTTGGGTTGCAGGTCTGCCACTAGCTGGCCCAGGAGGTTTACAATTTGGCCCATGCGGGTGTCTATGGACCTCAGCAGCAGTCGGAGCACACAGGAATCTTCCTGAACCTGGCCTGTTTGTCCCTGGGCCTGTTCATAGGCCCCAAGGACTCTGGTGATGTTGTCCAGGGCTTCGGTCCCAGTGTCCGGTTGGCTTTGACTTCCCCTTGCCCTCCCACCTGCCCTGCTGTCACAGACCTGTTGCCTCACCACTGTACGCGCCCGCATACTCTCCCTGCCCTCCTCAGTTGGTGGGGTGGGGTGGTCATCCTTTGAGGCAGGGAGAATGTTGCAGGCAGCACTGGTGGTGGTGGTGGAGGCCACACAGGTCATTACAGCAGGGGTCACCATAGTCGCTGTTGTTGCTGATGTGGTGGCGGGGGGTGACAGTGGGGTCCTGGGACCTATTGTGCCCTGGCATGCCAGGTGGGCCAGCCTCTTGCTCCGCATCCTCGAAATCCAGGGAGTCATCATCAGAGAGTCCATGTTCTTGGGGTGGAGACTGGCTCTGCAGGTTGGTGTTGTCATCCTCTGCAGTCAGTTCTTGGTCACCTGTGGGATAGAGGTGAAATGGTCATTGACGTGCACCCCTCAAGCTTGGTGTTCGATGTATCTTATTTACAGGTTATGCAACACACAGTTTACTAGTTCTCACATTGTATGTCTGAACAGTAATGTGCGTCATGACATGATGTGGAGGCACTACATACATTACTTGTCCATGGTGTGACAAGTCAATGGATGCCATGCCCCAAATGCAGATTTTTTGATTACGAGAACATGTCAACTAACGACTAGCGGCACTACGACTTGATGTGAAGCATCTTTGCTAATTGCTCTGCCTGGCAGGCTTTACATCTGCAGATGAACTAGCCATTGTTATCACATGCATACCTTTGTCATGTCTTTTGCTTTGCTTTATTTGTTCTACAGCCCATGCTTGCTTTGTTTTCATATGGTTCTTCAAGCTCTGCATTCAGTGGTGTGCATCTTTGTGACATGAATTTCTTCAACGTGTGATTTGGTAAGTCACACTTTGGTTTTTGTGACAGTTACATACTCTTAGCTGTCTGCACACTGTAATTGGATATTGGATATTGGATCGTTGCCAACTTTGGCGGGATGTGAGGGCTGGTGTGGTCATATGGCTCCATGCTTTCCGAGACAAATGGCGGGGTGCATGCACTGTCTATTTATCTGTTCTGTGGCACATTTGGTGGGCATTTCTGACACCCCTCCCTGTGAAGATGGCTACCTACCTTTAACTTTGATGAGTGAGATGCAATGTCTGCCACATGGTTGTGGGTGGGGGGAGTACTCCACCTTGCTCAGCTTTGGGACAAGGGGGCCTGTTGGGAGTTGTAGTGCTGGCCTACCGCCCACAGACACCCCTCCCTGTTAAGATGGCTACCTATCTGTTAGTTTGATGAGGGCAATGTAATGGCTGCCACATGCTTCTGGGTGGGAGGGAGTGCTCCATCCTGCTCAGGGGTGGGAAAAGGGGGCCTGTTGGGAGTTGTAGTGCTGGTTGCCTATACACATACAACCCTGGGAATGTAGCTGGCTGCCTTTGGGGTGAATCAGATGGGGTGAATGTTACATCTGTGAGTCCTGTGTTGGGTATGGTGGTGCAGATGAATAGAATTGAGCTTAGGAGGTGTAGCTTTGGAGTTGTGTAAGACAGTACATGGCAGTGTAATGGTATACATTTGTTTGTACTTACCAGCCTGCACTCCCCCGACTATTCCTGTGAGACTCTCTGGATGCAGTATGGCAAGCACCTTCTCCTTCCTTACAGTGAATGTTCTTGGTGGAATGGGAGAGCCACCGCCAGTCATCTGAGCCAGCTGATGGTTCTTGTTGCTCTTCTCTTTCACCATCCTCTTCAGGTCATGCCACCGCTTCATGATTTCCTGCTTGGAGCGCGGGATGGTCCCTACTGCATTGACCCTGTCCACTATTCTTTCCCACGTTTGTGCTCTGGTGGCTAATGGTGTCTGTTGGACCAGGGTACCAAACACTTGTGGTTCTACTCTGATTATCTCATCTACCATGACTGACAACTCACTCTCTGTGACTTTGGGCATTTTTTTTGCGTTTTGCGCCATGGTGTGTGATGTGCAAATGGTTTGAGGTGCAGTTGTGAGGGTGGTGGGGGTGGTATAGGTGGTGTGTGTGTGTTGTTGTGCTGGAGAGATGTGTGGTGTTTTGCCTATCCAAAGTGCTGCAGGATTTAGTTCCTTCAGGGCTGGAGTAGTGCAAAGGATTCTGGTCAGGGAAGGGGCTGGTTTTATACTCAGCTATGTGGGTGTGTCAAAATGGAGTATTGCTGTCAGGTGTGTTGTGTGGGTTGTCCTGGGATTTGTGTTTTTTTAATTTGCTATCCGGGTGTTTCATTGGGTTGTGTTAGGTGTTTTTGGGGGCAGAGCTAGTTTGATGTGTGCACTTGATGGCCTTGTTTTGTGGTTTTTTTGGTGGACAGCCATATTTGTCACGGAGCGTCCACAGTGTTGGGTATGCAACAGCCCTTCTGCCGGCTCTCCCATTCATCACTGTTTGCGATCACTGCGGTCAGAAACAGTGGATTGTCCCGCTGTCACCTCAATGGAATCCTAATCTTTTGTGCGGTCACTCTGCAGGCCTCGCGGCTGGTTTTTGGGTTTCTGCCGTGAATCTGACTGCTGCGGTCAGATTTTCACTAGTTCTGCCCGCTACCGGAGGTCTTTCGTGGCCTCGTTCCGCCACAGGCGGAATTTTGTGGCGGTTGGTCCTAATCGGACCGCCGGTTTTGCCACGGTACCAACGGATGGTTGATTTCCGCTACCATGGCGGTCGGGGTGGTTTTCCGACCACCATCCCATAGTGTACAAATGTGGGTATATAAAATGAAAATAGTGTAAGTGTTTGGGGCAAGTTGAAAGGTGTGTGGTGCACCATTAACAGTTCAGATGTTTGGTATGCAAGTATTACTCCATGTTAAACAAGGTTGTGGCTGAGCACACCAAAGGTGGGTTGCAGAAGCATGTTTAAAAGTAGTTGCAACTTAAAGTCAAAGCATATTGCAAAAAATCTGTGTGAAAAACCAATGCTTCTGTTGACAATAGATTTTCCACCAGTGGCTTTCTAGAAATGCACCCAAGTTAAATAGTTGTCTATTTCCAAAACCTCACTAAAGATTTAGAGGCATTGCAGAGTATTGAATAATGTAGAATGTAAAGGTGTCCCGCTTAGAGAAGGTTTATCTCATACTTGATAGATCTGTCGGCCTTCACCCAACCTATTTGCCTGCTCCCCTCCTAATATTGCTGAATTCCGTTTTGTTGGCCTTCAGACTCACACACATTACCACTGCTAAAGTGAAACGTCCATTACAACACAGGCAATACATCGTAATACCTTTACAATGCAACTTATACAAATGCATGTGCCATTACAACGCATGTCATTACAACGCATGCCATTACAACACATAGTAAGGTAAGTAATGGATTAGAGTGAGGTAAGTTGTTATTTTGATTAGTTTGTTTTTTGGGGAAATTAATAGTTAATAGCAATAGTATTATTTTACAAATGTGTTATTTCTTTTAAAAAATATACATCATTG
This sequence comes from Triturus cristatus, assembly GCF_964204655.1. Classification (NCBI taxonomy): domain Eukaryota; kingdom Metazoa; phylum Chordata; class Amphibia; order Caudata; family Salamandridae; genus Triturus; species Triturus cristatus. The sequence goes on from NC_140588.1 coordinate 689,183,122, forward strand.
AATTTAATTAAAATAGATAGGTTTTGTTTGGGTGATTGTATTAATACTCGGGTGTTATTTCAAAATATTTGAGTTTTATTAAAAGATTAGATTAGTTGTTAATTTATTTTAAAATAATAATATATGTCTATAATTTAATATATGAATCTAAAATATATTTGATGTGCTTTGCACTTTTTCCCTGGGATGGGATATATGGGAATTAGGGGTTTTGGATGGGGGAGGTTATTAATATTCAGGCATTAATTTTAATACTTGAGAATTGAATAATATTTAGTTTTAGTCATAGGGGATTTTTAAAATTATTTTTGTTAAATTAATAAAAAAGGCTTAGGCACATATCCTCTGGGATGGAATGCATGGGAAATAGTGGTTTTGGGTGGGGGAGGGTATTAATACACAGGTAACAATCTTTAAACGTAATAATTAATACATTTTTATTTATAGTGATAGAAATATTTTATATTCATTTATTTAAAATATTTGAAAATAGTTAGGCATCTATAATTACTGGAGATTTAATAGAAATGCATTTTTACTGTTAGATAATTTTATAATATTTAATTTTTAAACTAATAAAAAAGGCATTTGCCTCTATATTCTGGGAAACAGGTGCTTTGGGTTGGGGAGTGTATTAATACTCAGTTATCATTATTTAAATTCTTGAGAATTAATTGATATATATATTTTTTTAGTAATACTATGAAAAAGGCTTTTGCACCTATCCTCTGGGATTGGATGCATAGGAAACAAGGGTGGGGGAGTGTATTAATACTCAGGCATACATTTTAATACTTTTGTATTATTTATTACTTAATTTATAAGTTTTTTTATTGTAAACCTTTAAATTAATTTTAATAATAAAATATTTAAAAGTAGTGTGCAGATACATTCAGGGTGTTTTTGAGAAGGGGTGATATGATTTAAAGGAATAAATATAACTTTACATTTAAAAATGTATATATATTTTACATTACATTTATAAAACTAATAGTCTTTTAAAAGTTAATTAGGATACTCAAAAAAGTTAAGACAGCATAAATGTACAACATGAGTATGCATAAATAGACATATAAAAAGTATAAAAGCAAAAATGTAATAAAAAAAATTCATTAACAAAACAATCAATAGACACATTAATAGTATTGTAGATATTTTTATTATATTTTTTAGAAACATAAAACAGAATAAAAAAGAATTTAAAAATATGCATTTTGTTTATTAGTTGTATTCTTTTTTTTAATAAACATAGATTCTTGTATGTATTGTATCATGTATTTTTTATTTTCTTTGTAGGTTTTCCCACGGTTTCCTATTGAAGTCAATGGGACAAATTGTCCTTTTTACGGAAAGAGATGATGTTGCCACTTGTACATAAGTTTTGTCATTGTGGGGTTTGTCGCGGTCCAGATCAGAAGCAAGGAAGAGCTGCGTCCAGGTAAGGCAAATTTTAATTGTTCAAAATAGCTTAAGGTTGGTAGAGTTTATTGGAAGGAGAGAAGAGGGAGGTAGTAAGAACTAGGGAAGTTGTACTTTGATAATATTGTATGTTATAACTTAAAAATGTTTTCCAAAACAGGTAGCAGTTGTAGGCCCAAGTTGGGCTGATTTCTTTCATAAAACCTTTAGTTTAATAGGATTACTTTAAAAGATTGTTTATTTTTTCTATTAAACAATAGTGTCATGAAAGTAATCTTTTTGGTAATTTATTTGATGCAACAGGTTTTTAGAATTTCTTTTATTGCATCGTCGCGGTTTTCTGAATATAACGAAAGAGCATGGACAAAGACTTTGTGTGTTGAAAAAATACTTTTTGAGACATTTTTAAACCATTAATAAATGGTTTTTGGAAGCTATGCTGGACTTTGGTCGAGAGAGGATTTCAACAATGGATTTTTTGGTTGTGATTTTTTTCAAAACGCTTATACTTTTTCATATTTTTTTTAACTTGAATTTGAGCAAGAGAGGATTGCATCGATGGAATCTTGTTGCATTTTCTGGCAAACAAGTATTCTTTTTCGGGATTTTTTTCTGGGTGCGCCTTTTGTAGGTATGCACAGTACAGTTTACAACACAATTTTTGCTGTTATAATATGGCTTTGCCAAACTGTCTCCTTTTTGGTTAGTTTGGCTTATATCACTGATTATGGATTATTTCCAATGGATTAAAGGACTGCTCAAGACTCTTGGTGAAATGTGGAATTGTTCGTAAGTCTAAGAGTTAGAAAATGAAGATAACAGAAGGTAAGAAACCCGACTTTTTAGTTATAATTAATTTTTCTTTTATAAAAATGTCAATTGAATTACGGGAATTCTTTGTCAAAACAGGGAAGTAAGGTGGTTAAGGAGTTTGTGTATATTAGAATTGTAGGATGTGTGCAATATTATCCAGTTGGTCTGAAGCCACCATCAATGAAAATTGTCGATTTGCACCCAATAGTTGGTCAACCATTTCTTTTGTTCTTTTAGAGATTCGTGGGTTCAGACTACCAGTTAATGATTGTGCAATTCTCATTTCTTGGAAACTTTTCTCCTTCTTCAAAGTTTCCTTCTTCAAAGTATCCGAGAAATGATAGAAGTTAGGATGTGGTTTACCGATTTGTTGAAGGAGTTGTGCCATCCCATTATGGCATTATTTGTTTTTGCTCCTCCCTCCAAGCAGGTCGAGTAGCAGTTCCACCACTTCACATGGAAACGTGGCTTCCTCCTGCGGCCTGACCTGCTTAGATGGCCAATCTATGTGTCTTCAAAGAATCTAAAAGTAGTGCCAATTTGTCCTAATTTTCAGTAAAATTGTCAGATTCAGTAATAGATATGTAGGATTCATCTACACTGTCAGGAGGAACAAAGCAAAGTGCAGTTAGTTTCTTTAATTCAAATTGTAGTTTACTGTCTGTTATATAATCCTCAACTAGGGATGCTTTTTTGAATTTCTTGCCAAAAGTGAAAAAAAAATACTTGAATTTTGGTATCAGTATACATTTTGGTAACTGTGTTAACCATAGGTAATTCAAAGTCAATTAACACTTTTCTAGGACTTTTTTTCATTGCTTTAGCTTTTATCACTGACAAATTTCAGTGTATGTTGAGGATTGTTTATCAGGGAGTAAACTGTACACTAAGGGCACTACTGTATGATTAATGGAGGCATGAATAGTGTATATTTGGGAGAATAGATGGGATATGTATTTAAACGTCCCATCCATCATCTAAATAGTGAATTTGCCCCCACCACCATCCAGCACTTTCCCTGAGGCAAGCACAGTTTAGAGTAGGAATAGTAAATTTGCCTCCACCACCATCCAGCACTTTCCTTGATGCAAGCACAGGTCGGAGTAGGAAGATTTATTTTGCCCCCACCACCATCCAGCACTTTCCCTTAGGCAAGCACCTGTCGGAGTTGGAATAGTATATTTGCCCGCACCACCATCCAACATGTTCCCTGAGGTACTCACCTGTCCGAGTAAGACTAGTAAATTTCTCCCCACCACTGTCCAACACTTTTCCTGAGCCTGTTTCCTGAGGCAAAGTCATGAAGGTGTTAAATTAGTAAAATTTTAAACATAATTTTGATCTGTGTCTGCTAATGTTTTATTTCTGAAATCAATAAAGTTTCTTTCTTTTTATTCCGAACAGATGATTTTTAAGATTTTACTTACATTTGATTCTGTGAAGGTTTGTTTCTTTCTGCTAGGTATTTGGTGATGATTTATATCCAATCTCTGTTATTATCAAAAGTAAAATGTGATTTTTTTTTTCTATCTTATGAGATTTCTTTAATTTACTTACATTTAGTTCCTTTTTAGGTCTCGCTGAGCCCAGCGTATGCGCTGACTCGGAGAGACATTTTGTATGTGAGTTTTTTAAGTGCTGCTGGCTGGCCTAGCGCTTGCGTGCATGTGAGCGTGCACACGCGCAGCCGCCATGCGCTAGGCCAGCCAGCAGCACTCATGAACGCCTTTCTGCGTCATCGCGATCACTTTCACTTTCACAGCGATCGTGATCGCGATCACTTTGTATTGGCCCAAATAATACCTACGCCTCATTGTTTGCCTCCAGTGGTTGCCCTGTTCCCCTTCTCCGAAATTCGGGTCAAGTTGCATCCCTGATCACCACCTACTGAAATTCGCACTTCTTTACCCGCACTCCATTAATTACTTACGTGAAAATCTCAGGAAAGAAACACATCTTTAGTCAGTCACATGACAGTCCTCTAGACTACATCAACTAATTACGACATTCACTGAAAGCATATCATACCTAGGTATCACCAGAAAAGGCGGAGTAAAAGACGTAATAGGCGGGGACTTAATTTCCAGCCAATCACTTTGGGTAGGTTTCTTCCGGGCTGAGTGACGTTTATTCAGCAGACCAATAGGTATGCCGTTGAAGCCGGAAGTCGATGGTTGTTGTTTATTGCTGGGTTGTGCTTGAGTGGTAGAGGGAACAGAGCGCTGCTGTTGGTGTGTTTTGCCAGTATTTTCACACGAGAATCACAACCCCACAAGGCGTTAGTTTTTACCACTCACCGACCCGCTCGGGTCTCCCGCGCCGCCGTCGATTATGGCGTGCACTTGCAGAAACTGGCGGCGCTGGATCCGGCCGCTTGTGGTGCTTCTTTATGTGCTGGGTCTGCTTGTTGCCATCCCGTTGTGTGTCTGGGAGATGAACAAGATGAAGGTAAGAGCGGTAGTTCCCGGAGTGGCACAATGCCCCACAGATTTACCTGAGCACAGGTTACCTGATCTACCCCGCACTTACTACTCAATAAAAGGTACATATATTTTATTGTAAACCCATGAACTGGCGCCTGATGTGCTCATGGAATCCGTTGTCTTGGGTCCCTGTGCCGCAGGTGCTGTAGGGGCTTGTGTTACACCCCAGGTTATGTGCAAATAATTAAACCAATTCCCACACACTGTCGTTTTACCAGTAGAACTGCATGTCTGTGCACATTTAGTGACTATCACAGAAAAATGTGCTATCTGTCAGTGACCGTGCCCTACTACACCATGATTCATTAATATATTTGGTTAGAGTGCTCCAAGGTGCACCACCAGTTGCATACAGCACCCATACCATTCTCCTGCGTAAAGGGTGTGGCTCATTTGCTACCTTGTTCTTTGTGTGACGTTTGAATTTTTCGCAACCACTGTAACTTGGGTGCTGTAACATTGATGGCAGCACACCCACTCTGAAAATTGAACCAGCACTACTGTCCTCACCTGCGGCCTTGGCAATATAAGACAGTGCACCGATAACACAAAATAGACCCTTAGCGCGTTACAAAGTTCCATAATAAATAAAGGGAAAGGGGTCTAACATTGATTGAATAGGATAGCCTCTTCTGAGATCTTCCGTGGATTACTTCCCTTCTCTGTGGTATTTCTGTGACATCTTTCATTGCCGACCCTGCTCTGACCTCGCACCTTGAACGCCATGAAAGGCTTTGCATTACCAAACACCGCTCAGCAGTATAAGTGCACATGCCATTATGCACTTAGGGCAACCTGAACGATATGTACTTGATACTAAAAGGCATTTAGAGGTTGTTCACTTCTGACTGGTAGGCCCTATAAAGCTCCCAAATACAGAAGGAGCGAGAGAATTTGTCATGGCATGTCTCAAACGAAGTAGCCATCTCATGAATGTGGTTATTTTAGAAGTAGTTTGGTGTTTTCACATCAGCTTTACTTAGAGACTCTTTTGAGGTAATCTTATAGTTTTCTTTAAAAAGAGCTGAACAAACATATGTTTACGTGTTTATCAAACAAAATAAACAAAGCTCAGATGGTTCAGAAATCATGCATTGGTACAGCTTTCAGATTCTCTGTGCCGAGAGCAGAATCGTTAATGTGTGGTATTTTTTATTTAATAAAAGTAGATTATGGGATTCTCGGTTAACAGATTTACTACTGATATTCTATTACAAATAGAAAAAAATATTCCAGCGGTAAAATCAATAACATAATAAAAACAAGCATTGGCATAGCCAATAGGTCTCACTTTTGGGACCTTATAAGTATTTAGTTATGCAGCACAATATCCTTGGTGCAACAACATCAACTGTTGCATGGCTAAACACTTAAAAAGTCCCAAAGGCGAGACCTATTGGCTATTCCAATGCTTGTTTAACTTACTTTTAAACGGTAAGAAAATGTCTCGAATATCTGCTTTAGATTGGTGGCTCCTTTGCAAAATGAGTAAAAGCTGTAAATTAATTAAAAATGATATTGTAAGTTCTTGTGATTTAGGTCTCAATATTTTGATCCTGTTTTATTGTAAACTTACACTTACTTTGAACTGTAGATGACAGTGTTCAATTTAGCAAACTGCTAAATTCTCCTGCTTTTCTTGCTGTGTGTGGTCACTTTGAAAGTCAGTTTACTACTGAGTACAAAATGGTGGTCGGCTTCTTTTATAAGTTTTTTGAGGGTAAACAACAATTTAAAAGAAAATATGTATTGGAAACAGTTTTTTCGCATGATTCACAACTTGACAAAATGTATATTTACTTTGCCATGTGTAAAAATGTTCGTTCATGCATTCCTTTTCAGAATGTCAGCAATTTTGTGTTGTTGCTCGTCAGGGACTGTAATAAAAATAGTCGAAGGACTTCCGTTTAATGTTTTAAAAAAAAGATTTGATGTATAATCTCTTTTGACTCTTGAGAGTAGTGTTTAAAAAAAAAAAATGTTACGCGTATTTTTAATATTCCTCGTCTATTCGAACATTTTTATAGATTTTATTATTAATACTCAGGTATTTTAATGGATATGTACTTTAAAAAGCAAACAAGTATTAAAAATAATACCTGGGCATTAATATTCTCCCCTACCCAAAATTCGTGCATCCAGTCCCAGGGGATGGTTTGAAAAAAATAAATATATATATGTATATTTGTTTAAAGATAAATAATAAAAACATAGTATGCGTTGTAATGGTATGCGTTGTAATAGTGGTTTTAATGTATCTCAATGGGCATGCATTTTAATTGTATGTGTTGTAAAAACATGCAAAGTAATGGTATTTGTATTGGAAAAACTGCGATGTAAATCATGCGTTGCAATGGTATGTTGTAACGTCATATATTCCTGCTAACCAGTGGTAAAGTGCTTGAGTTCACCCCTAAAACATGTTAAAATTGGCTTACTCCCCTTATTGGCATATTTAATTTGCCTATAAGTCTCTAGTAAAGTGGTATAACATGTACCCATGGCTGGCAAATTAAATGTTGCCAGAGGGTCTACAGCACTTCTTGTGCCACCCAATTGCGTAGCTCCTTAAAACATGACCCAAGTCTTCACCGTGACCTCTTCCAGCAGGCTCCCTGATCATGACGCCGCTTCCTCGGACACTGCCGGCTTCCTTGACCCACTGAACATTACCTTCCCAGACATTTTTCTTCTAAATTCTTTTAAGTCCAAAGGTGACCAAAGACCGGGCCCGTTCCACTGTGTATATCCAAACCGCACTCCATTGATGTCACCATAACTTTCAACTTTCCCCTGGTCTCGAGCAACTGGATGTCCACGGTTGGCTCTTTCATCTTTTAGGTGCTTTTTTCACAGTAATTAGGAAAAAAATCATAACTCCGGGTCTACCTATTGGATTTTTGTGGACTTGGTTTTAAAAAAATTCTTCAAATGTACTCTATTTTTCTTAAATTAGTTTGAGAATTTTCTTGTGTTATGTTTTTATTTTATCAGTCAGTCAAGAAGGCTTTATTTCGATATGATTATATCTTAAAAAGCAGGATTACAATAATACACGATAAAATAGTAAAAAGGAACCAGTGCATAAAGAAGTGAACAAACATTTCAAAACAGCTACTGGTGCGAATAAGTTCAATAAAAACCTGAAATAAAAACATATTAAACAAGATACGAAAGCCTAGCTGATCTGATACGCCAAGCCCAACCTAGGAACTTGGCTAACCCACAGGCAAAAAGGGGGCGTGGATCATTTTTTAGTATTCGCATGGCCTCTACGTGGAGTCTAGTTCCAAGTTCTCTGCAAAGAGGCTTGAGCCATCTACACCGGGGGGCTGCATAAGCTGGGCATTCAAACAGAAAGTGGGGGACAGACTCAGACCTTTTTTCGCAAAAGGGGCAAAAAGGAGTTGTCTGGATTGGAACCTTCCACCTGCATGTCAGTTCACCAACGGGGAGTAAGCCTACTCTGAATTGGAAATATAAAGCCCTGTCCTTACGGTTTGAAATAATGTCCAGGTAAGGTTCACAGAAATGCACTTCCTTTATCAGGAGAAAATCCATGGAGGACCTACACAGATTGGCATTGCTACTTCTAGTGCCAGCTACCCAGCTCCAATAGATCTTTTTCAGCTCTGGCTTAGGAGGTGCAGTTCTGTTATTCCAGTCTTCGCCGAGTCCAAGGCTGAAGAGAAGACGCTTGACCTCCCTCAGCCAAGGAATCTTGGCCCAGGCTGGAGATCCCAACACATCAGTTAAGCCATCCGCATAGCTGGATAATTCTGGTGTTCTCCATATTCTCGCCCATAGGAGAAGAGGGCAGAGCCTTGCCTGATCGCTAAGTGGGCGAATACCTGTATCTAGAAGCAAAGGGAGGGTTGGGGTGCTATAGGGGAGCCCCATTAGATCTTTGAGGAATTTGTTTTCCGAGCGGGAAAGAAGGTCCACCTTGTGAATCCCCCAAAGTTCAGCCCCATATAGAGCAGCACCAACAGCCCTTGCCCTGTAAATATCTAGAACAGCAGCGATGGGTTTCAAGGCTGAAGCACGATGTTCCTTTAGCAGGGCACCCACCACCCTCTTGTCGGTCAGCAACATCTTTTGGAGGTGGCAATTCCAGCTCATGGAGTCGCAGAGTCGAATACCGAGGTAGTCAAACTCTGAGACTCTCTCAAGGGCGACAAGATCTAGAGTCGGTGGTTTGGCCAACTTTTTCGGGGGGTTGAGGACCAAATACTTGGTCTTCGCAGTATTAATGACTAGCCCTCTCGTATCGCAAAAAGACTTGAAGTTTGCTATTAAACTCTGCAAACCTGCCGGGGTCTTAGATATCAGGAGGGTATCATCTGCAAATAGGAGGGTAGGTATTCTTCTTCCGGCCAGGGATGGTGCGTCTGCAGGGTGTTGAAGCAGGTGCTCCACCACTCCATTGACATACAAGGAGAACAAGGTGGGAGCAAGAACACATACCTGCCGTACCCCTCTATTTACAGGGATGCATGCTGTTTTTTGCCCCTGATTATACCACCTGATCTGGGAAAAATTGTCCATGTGGAGATTTATTAACAGATTTAACAAATAGGGTTTTTATTTTATTTCTGTTTGTGTGCTGCATAAACACTTTACACATTGCCTCAAAGTTGAGCCTGACTGCTTTGTCTGCCATGCTACCCAGGGTTAAGCACAACATAAACTAGTTACTTTTTGTGGTTCATCCTGCCAGGGATTGTGGCTGTTTGTCGAGTAGGGTTTCACCCCCCTCCCCTTAACCAACAACCCAATTTCTCACAACTTGATTCCCAGTAAAAGGAGACTCACTGCTTTTGAAGAGCCGATATCCTTTGAAACTAATAGCCCACTTTGGCAGCTTGACTACTGGAATATTGGTCTCTATGGAAGTTGAACTGTAAGTTTTTGTACATTGTTTTTATTGGAGTTTTGTTTTATTTTTTCATATACAAATCACAGGCAGAAAGAAACCAAACTAGCATATAGATAAGTTCTAATCATGCCCTGCCAAAGGGAACACAGCTCATGAATATCATAAGATAACTTCACAAAATCATGAAATGTTATAATAGAAGCAAATAAAGAACACCATCACAACTCAACTTCCCTGAAGGGCTGAAGAAAGAACCCTGACCCTCTGGCACATTACCATTGTTTAAACTGCCTCTACCATGAAGGTCATCTACTTAGAGGCACCTTCTGATACTTTCCCCCACTATGCCTTCACCAAAGGACTCCTACTGAACAGCAAAGCATTAACACCCATCCACAATGCCTCCTTTAACTCCTGGATACCTGGAAACACACCACTATGACACCCCTGCTCAGGTAACCATAAGGTAACACAGCCACTCTGTCCAACTATAGACCCATCCACGACCTACCATACATGGCCATGGTCTTAGAGAAAATAGCGATCTAATAGATCTGCTCCTTCTTAATAGCCTGGTACCTTGCTCCTCAGAATCCTGAAAATGTATCAGCGTAGTGCCCCAAGGTTAATTCCTGAGCCCTACCCTCTTGAACGCAGACACAATCCCTCTGGTCAAAGTCATCCATGCACACAACATCAACTTCTCCTCCTAAGTGGACAACTTCTATTATCCTTCTTGTACAAGACCACTAACACAATAAATATGTTCATTGCCTGCATGACTGAAGTCACTAATTTGACAAAAGCCAGATGTGTCAAGGTCAACATCGACAAGACAGTAGAGATCTTCGCCAAGAACACCTGGCCATGGAACTCCAACTGGTGGCCAGCCAATCTTGGACCCACACCCACACCCAAACCCATCAACCCACGCCAGGAACCTCGGACTCTTCATCAACAGAATACTTGACATACAGCACAAATCAACAGCAAGACCAGAAAAACAGTCACTCATATCATAGTCACCTGCAAGTTGGACTACGGAAACACCCTCTATGCCGGTATCACCAAGCAACTCAACAGAAATTACAAACCATCCACAATTAGGCAGCCAGGTTCATACTTAGGGCCTAATTATGACTTTTGGTGGAGCGGTGGCGTGGCTGTGACAACTGACCACCAGATTACGACCACTTTCAAAGGTGGTGGTCCCTTTGAAAGAGGCACCACAATGGGAATACCACAAGGGGGTTCCTGCATAGCATGGACTTGAAAGTCCATGCCATACAGGAACCTGGGTGCATGGACACAGGGGAGCACATGTTGTGCTACTCTGCGTGCATCCCTAGGCTGAGGGGACAAAGGAGGCCCTGTAGGGCCCCCTTTCTTTGGTTTAATACCACCTGCCTTTTTATGGAGGAAAAATATCTATGAAAATGCTGGCTGTCCTGAAACTTGTAATATGCATGGCAGTGCCACAGCGGCACCACATGCATATTACATAGCCCCTGACCGCCGCACCACCACAAGGGAATGACAGTTCCCTGGCGTAGGCATGGTCCAATTAAGGTCAGATCACCCAAGTCGTAAATGGACGGTCGGACCGCCGGTGCGTCGGTGGCTGGGCCACCATGCCTTACGGGTCTGGCAGCACTTGGACCACCAGACTTGTAATTTGGCCCTAAGCCTTCCACACATAACTAGCATCACAACACATCCAATTTCCTCCTTACACACACATTCATGGCACTACAATGTAGGCCTCACCAAACTGAATAGCTGCATCACATTTCACTAACCACCCAGACATCTCCACTCATCAAAACCTTAGTCTCACACATTCCTCACATACACAAAACCAGATCAGGAGGCAACACTTTCTCTTACATCACTCTCAAAGCTTGAAACAACTTCCCACTCCATATCAGAGCCTCCTCCTCTCTTCTCTAATCCCGCAAGAAGCTGAAGAAAGACCTGTTTTTTCAATTAACCAACCTACTCTATGCAGGACTACGCACACATACCTGCTCAGTACCAGGATACCCATATGGGTGGTGTGCAATTTACAAATACATATAATATAACATACCTTATACACTGGAGTTACACAACCTTTTACTGTAATCTTTGGAGTATTGTCCTTATTAATTAAGGTATATTGATCTCTTTCCTTTGGAGATTTATGTTTTGGTTTGAGAGGGAAAGGACATTGCTGTTTTCAATAGGCTGAACTTCATGTAAACATACAGAGTTATGAACCAATAACTGCATTATGACAGATTCATGGATCTCCGATAATCAATTTGTAAGCAGGTACACTAATCACATGAAAGGTGATTGCTTTTTGATCACTGGCACAAAACATTAATATGGCAAGGGTGCTCTGTGAAATAGGTAACAGCAATACTTAATTTGTACAAGAAAGCATGTCAGTGCCGGCAGTGCTGCTCAGAAGTCCAACACTGGTGCTTTTAAATGGTGGCGCACTAACTACGAAAGCTCCAAGTCTTAAATCTACCTCATATCTCAAGTCCATGATTTCTCATTTTGTGACAGTTTTGCCATCTTTCTCACCTCCGTCTTCCCAATCTATGTGTTTTCCCCCTGATTCGGAAAAATAAGTGGTGGTCCCCAAGAATGAGTGCTGGCCCCCAAACATAAGTGCTAGTGCCCCCCCTCCCCACCAGCAACCATTGGCTCAAATTAAGGACTGGGCGAGTATGAGGTTATCAATCCATACTGGCAAATATTTTGGTGGTTTCTTTAAGTCTTTATGTTATTCCCTGTTGCTGTTGCTGTAAATATTTGACATCCATGTAGTCACTGATTGTGCCAGAATCAGTCAAGTCAGTAGTATATACTCACTTAACTTCATGGAGGGAGGAGTGATTGACAAAAATAGAATGCCAGGAAGCCCAGCTTGGCAACAGAGATAACACCATTTGTTCATTAGCAGAGCTCGACCTGAGCAGCTCTCTCTTGACGAATGTCAGAAGACACCTTTGCTGCCTGTAAAACCGGATCTGCACTGAAAAAGTGACCCATTTTACAGAACAAGTAAGAATCCAGGTTAAAAGGCCATAAATCCCCAAAGATAGTCAAATGATGTACAACACAAAAGGACAAAAGGACAAAAGCACAACACAAATGGAAAACATAAGGTTTTACGAAACCTGAAGGGTGTGTTGCAGTAAGGCATAAAGATATCCAAGCAGGCACACCACAGGCACCCACATGCAAATCAGCCAGAAGCAAGCACATAGAAGAACAAAAACCAAAACGGTATACTTACCAGACACACGACAAGCACAATGGGAGGTGGCATATTCAAAGAGAAACACACAGACACACTAGTAAAAACACACAGAAACACAGCACTTCTATGAGGCACACAACACAGAGATGCATATAGCATATAGCCACAAGGTTATACATTTGGATACAAAGCCAAACACAAAGGGGCTCATTCTGATGGTGGTCGTAGGCACATCTGCGTTGCCCACGGTGGCAGAAAATGTGCTTTTCCACACTTCATTGGCGGTCCTCGTGTCTGCAATATTACAATGGGCAAACTTAGCCCATTTTCCATCTGCTGCAGAGTTATGTGATCTACCAGAAATTTCCGTACTCAGTGGTGGCAGATGGATCCAATAGAGAAACACCGCCGTGCGGAATGACGTACCAACCGCCGGACAAATCATGATGCCGCAAACAGCCCATCACACAGCAGCGGAGAATCCAGCCACCTGGAGATGACGGAAGCACTACTGCGGAGAGCGAAACTCGAATCCCGGTCACCTCCACGTGATCCTGACCGCAATGGATCCAGCTCTTCAAGCCCTTCCACTGCTATACCTCATCCACTACCAGCAAATAAGACGTCGCCACGGCCAACACCGCAGGTACATAAAAACAGAACTCTGCATACAACTCCTGTGCTGAAATACGGTTCCTGTACACATCAGACACTCTGGTGGGGACAGGAACATATCCCCCAGTGTACTCACACATGTCCTGCCTGATAGAAACTCACACCTCTGTATCCGGGTCACTCATCAACCGCAAAATCAATGCAATGTCCCGGACAAGTCACCGCAGCAGTGAAGACGCAGGAAAACCTGCGCACACAATGTAGTAGGCAGGGCCGGCACCAGTCATGGGCAGTCTGGCCAGATTCACAGGGTTCCACCTTCACCCTACCCACAGTACGCTTCCCACACCCATTTGGGCACATGCTGTGTGCCCCCGCACAATTTATCAGCCAGGTGTGTCTAGACCTCGCACCTCACACATCAATGGACAAGGTAGATTGACTGGGAAGGTGGGGCTGAAGATGAACACCCTGCACAGAAGGTCGGGGGCTGGACAACCTTCATCCTCACACCTATCTTCCACTCATGTGAATCAAACGGGATATAATTAAGAAATAAAGACTTACGCTGCATATGAACAACCACTGAACTGTTCACACTGCTTGTCAAGTCCCTCCGAAAGATCCCACACTGACACTCTGCCACATACACATAGCATAGGACAGCAGCAATGGAGGACAATAAATGTGCTAACTCAAAGTGAAGTGGACAGCGCTGGAAAGCTATGGAGCAAGCCACATAGCATGTGTACATTACATGCAAGAGGAGGAACATATCACGCCACCCTTAGGCCCTCAAATCAGACATGGGTGATACAGTGAGTGAAATTAAACCACAGTGACCTCTGTGCAACAACTCAGAGATACATCAATACAAGCCATTCATAGGCACAGGAATGATAGGAAGTGTCAGATGTCATACAGTGATCAGCCACATATCTGTGTCAACGTACTTGGCATGTGTATGGCATCAGCACAACACACATGGCACATTGTCACACTCCCTGACTGTCAAACACAAGTAGGACCTTCATACATGCCCATCATCTACCCATCTCACACCTGCAACACTCAACACCTCTGAGAAAACACACATAATGGTGCAAATGATGTCCTGTGAGTTCACTGACAACCAATCACACACCATGTGGTGCATCTACAAATGTCAGACTCACACTCAGGGATGCCTGAACCAATGCTGACCCAAAAACAATATCCAAACACAAATCTCACAAACAACATACACAGAAGACCAGCAAGGCCGGCCATGTGCAGCCAAACAGTGGAAAGGCAATGTGACCCCAGACAAAACAGGAATACACAACATTATCACTCTGGACCAATGCAGACACCATACCCCAACAGCACTTGGAATGGTGGGCACTGGATGATCTGTGGTGGAAGAAGAGGCAGATTTTGAACTCCTTGTGCCCACCAACATCAAAGAGTCACCACTGGAGTCAGATGATGTGGAGGTTGGTGTTTCCAGGCGTGATTAATCCAGGGCACACCTGTCCCCCTCCGAGGCGCTGGTCACATCAGTGTCAGTGAGCTCATGTCCAGCAGTCATGCCAGAAGCTTCCCCACTGGTGTCTGTCCCCTGTCCTTCTGTACCCTTGGTAGATGCTGGAATAAACAGAGTCGTAGGTTCAGTGTGGTGCTATACTCACAAACATAATATGCAAGCAAAGCACCAAACTAGTAAATGATCCCCTCATGTTGCCCACCACCATGTGCAGTCTGCAACTACACATCTGACACCAATGAGCAACTGTAGTTGTGCTTTAAAGCACAACATGTTGGATAGCAGGAGCTTATGGCCATTGCAAAAGGACATTTGGGAGTCTGTATCTGTGGTGTTTCCTTAAAGTGACTCCATATGTGACAGAGGCAACATGTTGAGATGTATATCTATCTCACCTACAGGCACATAGGTATGCTTACAGAGATTAGTATGTTAGGTTACAAGGCGGCACGGGCCAGCTATTTGGCTGTGTACACATGACATGGGTCATTAATGTCAACTATGCATGTTTCCATGCATCTTCTTATGATTGCATAAAGGTTGCACATGCAGACTGCACATGGTGGTGGGGATCATTTACTAGTTTGGTGCTTTGCTTGCATATTATGTTTGTGAGTATAGCACTGACTCCAGTGGTGACTCCTTGATGTTGGTGGGCACAAGGAGTTCAAAATCTGCCTCTTCTTCCACCACAGATCATCCAGTGCCCACCATTCCGGACGCTACCACAAGTGCTCTCTGTGCCAACAGCCCTAGGTAGGGTAACGTCTCCTTCCCTCAGGCACCACTGCCCCTGCCCCTGCCCCTGTCTCACCTGCTGCCCTCAGTGTGGAGGTGGTGCACCTTTTACACCAGCTGTGTGTGGGTCAGCTTTGCTGACCTGGTTCTCTGGCTCTAAAGCAGGTCTGCTGACCCGGTTCTATGGCTCTAAAGCAGTTCTGCTCACATGGTTCTCTGGCTCTAGAGCAGCTCTGCTGACCTGGTTCTCTCTCTCTAGAGCAGCTCCGCTGACCTGGTTCTCTCCCTCTAAAGCAGCTCTACTGACCTGGTTTCTCTGGCTCTACAGCAGCTCTGCTGACCTGGTTCTCTGGCTCTAGAGCAGCTCTGCTGACCTGGTTCTTAGGCTCTAGAGCAGCTCTGCTGACCTGGTTCTCTGGCTCTAAAGCAGCTCTGCTGAACTGGTTCTATGGCTCTAAAGCAGCTCTGCTGACCCAGTTCTCTGGCTCTAAAGCAGTTTTGCTGACCTGGCTCTCTCCCTCTAAATCAGCTCTGCTGACCTGGTTCTCTGCCTCTAGAGCAGCTCTGCTGACCTTGTTCTATGGCTCTAAAGCAGCTCTGCTGACCTCGTTCTCTGGCTCTAGAGCAGCTCTGCTGACCTGGTTCTCTGGCTCCAAAGCAGCTCTGCTGACCTGGTTCTCTGGCTCTAAAGCAGCTCTGCTGACCTGGTTCTATTGCTCTAAAGAAGCTCTGATGACTTGGTTCTCTGACTCTAGAGCAGCTCTGCTAACCTGGTTCTCTGGCTCTAAAGCAGCTCTGCTGCCCTGGTTCTCTGGCTCTAAAGCAGCTCTGCTGACTTGGTTCTCTCCCTCTAAAGCAGCTCTGCTGACCTGGTTTCTCTGGCTCTACAGCAGCTCTGCTGACCTGGTTCTCTGGCTCTAGAGCAACTCTGCTGACCTAGTTCTTAGGCTCTAGAGCAGCTCTGCTGACTTGGTTCTCTGGCTCTAAAGCAGCTCTGCTGACCCGGTTCTATGGCTCTAAAGCAGTTCTGCTGACCTCGTTCTCTGGCTCTAGAGCAGCTTTGCTGACCTGGTCCCTTGGCTCTGAAGCAGCTCTGCTGACATGGTTCTCTCCCTCTAAAGCAGCTCTGCTGACCTGGTTCTCTCGCTCTAAAGCAGCTCTACTGACCTGGTTTCTCTGGCTCTACAGCAGCTCTGCTGACCTGGTTCTCTGGCTCTAGAGCAGCTCTGCTGACCTGGTTCTTAGGCTCTAGAGCAGCTCTGCTGACCTGGTTCTCTGGCTCTAAAGCAGCTCTGCTGACCTGGTTCTATGGCTCTAAAGCAGCTCTGCTGACCCAGTTCTCTGGCTCTAAAGCAGTTTTGCTGACCTGGCTCTCTCCCTCTAAATCATTTCTGCTGACCTGGTTCTCTGCCTCTAGAGCAGCTCTGCTGACCTTGTTCTATGGCTCTAAAGCAGCTCTGCTGACCTGGTTCTCTGGCTCTAGAGCAGCTCTGCTGACCTGGTTCTCTGGCTCCAAAGCAGCTCTGCTGACCTGGTTCTATGGCTCTAAAGCAGCTCTGCTGACCTGGTTCTCTGGCTCTAGAGCAGCTCTGCTGACCTGGTTCTCTGGCTCTAAAGCAGCTCTGCTGACCTGGTTCTCTCCCTCTAAAGAGCTCTGCTGACCTGGTTCTCTGCCTCTAAAGCAGTTCTGCTGACCTGGTTCTCTGTCTTTAGAGCAGCTCTGCTGACCTTGTTCTATGGCTCTAAAGCAGCTCTGCTGACCTGGTTCTCTGGCTCTAGAGCAGTTCTGCTGACCTGGTTCTCTGTCTCTAAAGCAGCTCTGCTGACCTGGTTCTTTCCCGCTAAAGCAGCTCTGCTGACCTGGTTCTCTGGCTCTAAAGCAGCTCTGCTGACCTGGTTCTCTCCCTCTAAAGCAGCTCTGCTGACCTGGTTCTATGGCTCTAAAGCAGCTCTGCTGACCTGGTTCTCTGGCTCTAGAGCAGCTCTGCTGACCTGGTTCTCTGGATCTAAAGCAGCTCTGCTGACCTGGTTCTCTCACTCTAAAGAGCTCTGCTGACCTGGTTCTCTGCCTCCGAAGCAGTTCTGCTGACCTTGTTCTCTGCCTCTAGAGCAGCTCTGCTGACCTGGTTCTATGGCTCTAAAGCAGCTCTACTGACCTGGGTCTCTGGCTCTATAGCAGCTCTGCTGACCTGGGTCTCTGGTTCTAGAGCAGCTCTGCTGACCTGCTTCTTAGGCTCTAGAGCAGCTCTGCTGACCTGGTTCTCTGGCTCTACAAAGGCTCTGCTGACCTGGTTTCTCTGGCTCTACAAAGGCTCTGCTGACCGGGTTACCTGCACTCACGATGCATGCACCCGACTTTGCGAAAATATATTTAAAGAAGTTTATTATAAGTACAAATATATTATTTCTATGAATATCTTCGATAATCTCTTGCCCTAATATGTATATTAAAGACACATACATATCATTTTGGAACATATTTTTTTTTTGCGTGAGTCGCACACCCAACGCACCCCAGCACGTATATGACGTCACGCGGGACCCGCCACCGCGCAAGCATCTCGTACCGTAATGCGCCTGTGTCGCAAATGCACAGGAGCAGGAGTTGCGGACTGGTCGCATACCAATCGGGCACAACACGTAATATTAAATGTATATGATGTAACTGAAAGACACGCAGCCGTCGCACACCGTACGCGGATCCTTCACGACTTTTCTAAAATGGCAGCTAGAATGCGCGCACCCACCGTGATGTGTATGCTTTGAGTGCATGACTCCGAAAAAGAAATTGGATTTAAAAAAAAAAAAAAGAATATAACTATATTAAAATAGAAAATGAAAACAAGAAAATTAATCAATATCTCAGTTTGAATTTTTTTTAAATTTGTTTTTTGCAATATTCAGAAAAATATATAATGTTATTTAATGAATAAAATATTTATAAATAAACAGTTAAAAAGCTGTAGAAAATGAGTACAAAGAAATAGGTATAACTATTATCACACTTAGAAATTAGCATCCACGTGGCAATCTGATACAATCTGATACACCTCATCATACGCTAGAATAACCTTTCATCACTCACTGTAAAATACAGAGTACCATATTTGAAACCATTGACACACCAATACCATTTATTACATACCCACTCACTGATTCCTAAGTCTACACACACAACTACCCATTCAACAACAGAATCAGTTATACATGCAGTCAATAATTAATAGAACACTATCAAATGCACTTATACACATATATAGACATTGACACATCAGCAGTCATCTTAGGTGCATATCAGCAAGCAGACGATAAAAAATTATCGCCGCTTTTCCGTCCGTTTTCGGACGAAAAGCGGCGATAATTTTATCGCCTGATCAGCAAGGTCATGCTATCGCAGGAAACCTTGCCTTATCGCCATTTCCCTTAACGCCCATCTTTGCATCTCTAATGAGATGCAAAGTGGGCATTCCTCCCCAGGATAACGGGAGAAATGTCGCTAAGTGACATTTCTCCTATTATCAATCCCCAAGCAAAGCAGCATAGCGACAAGAAAAGTAGTGATAACCTCTGTTATTGCTACTTTCCTTACGCCTGCTTTGAAACTGACTTAGCCATGATATCCTATGGAAGGTGGATATCATGGCTAAGTATGTGAGGCCCTATCAGCAAGCTATCGCCAAAAGTTGTGTGATTATCACTGGATTTCCAGCGATAATCGCACATTTGGCAGCTCGCGCTCTGAATTTTATCGCTTTGGAGATAAGCATAGCTAATAGCACGCTATCTCCACGATAAAATTCAGAGTTGGCCGGTGATAATTATCCTCACGCTAAGAGCGCTGAGCAATAATTATCGCCGGCCCTTGCTGATATGCCCCCGAGTTGGTTATGCAGTCATCCTACTCACTCATGAATTTTTTTAGCACACTTACATTTACTCACTTACACAATTATCCAACAACACCTCATTTATTCAAACACATAGTAACTCATAGTTAATATGTTAAGAAATCACCATTACAATTATACACTCATTCATATAGTTACTCTCACAATCACTGACTCTTACACATACTTATTTATATACACCAACTCTCACATACAATACCTTTTATTTTTTTACTTTGTTGAAGATGTACAACTAAAACATATATTCGCTCACCAACACACAAATAGTGTAGTGGATGTATCAAAGATTATATTAGAGTGTGAGGAGGTGCATCAGATTTTGATGTGGATGATGTCATCAGTGATGTCATCAGTGATGTCATTTGAGATATCATCAGTGATGTCATCAGTGATGTCACTGACCATGTCATGAATGGTGTAATATGTGACATCATCAGCAGTGCATTGCAGGGGTGCGAGTTATAGTTAGCTGAACTAACTATAATGGGGGAATTTCACTGGTTTTGTATGAGTGAAATGTCCAACTAACTATAACGTCCCTGAAACCTATGGTTTTTCAGTGAATTTCTAAAGTTTTTTAAATGGTAATTTCTAATTATAACATCTGTAAAACCTATGGTTTTTTCAGTGAATATATATATATAAGTGTGGTTCACTTGTGGGAAGGCCAACCTGTCTGCCAGAGCGGTGGCCCTCACCCTGCCATGAGGCCCCCTGCGAACCCAGCGGCACAGTACTGCAGAGTTATATCTGTACAGACTACTGCCTTCAATCTACAATGCGGACAGCAGGTCTCACAATTCAGATCGAGTCGCTATTGCAGATGACGCAGTCCAGCAGGCAACAGACATTGCTCCCACTGCTGCCCACCCGGACCACTTATCATCGCTGGCTGCACACACGCTGAATGCTTCTGTTCACCACAACTCATGGACCCTTTATGATACAATAGTTTGTGTATAATTTCACATCTGCTGCCCCTACCTCAGTGTACCACAAGACATGGACCCTTTTGAGATAGAATCTTTTGTGTATTATTTCACATCTGCTGCCCCTACCTTAGTGCAGCACAAATCATTGACCCTTTATGATTGAATCTCTGTGTCTCATCCAATGATTACTGTTGTACTTGTTACCAGCAGCAAAAATTTCCGGAGGGATGGCTTACACTCACCCCACATGCATCCAGCACAGATGACACTGGACACGTGACCCTGGTAATAAAAAGGAGTCGAGCGCACGTGCCTGTACCCAGTTCCACTATCTATCTGTGTCCGTGTGTTCATTATGTATGCAAGATGCTGACCATGGGCCCTACCACATTACA
This sequence comes from Triturus cristatus, assembly GCF_964204655.1. Lineage (NCBI taxonomy): Eukaryota > Metazoa > Chordata > Amphibia > Caudata > Salamandridae > Triturus > Triturus cristatus. The sequence goes on from NC_140588.1 coordinate 689,204,085, forward strand.
TTGTGCTGTGGACAGCGTATGCAACCATGTAACCTCTGGCAGTGGGAAAACTTTGGTTATGTAACTTTGTCTCGGTCATTGTACAAGTACGTATGTAGAGACTGGATCATTAGAGTACTGCCAGGAGAGAGTATAGTGAATTTATAAGTGCTTGGGAATTGGCGGAGTGATTGTATAAATACATATGTTGGTGCAGCCTAACCCTGAACACGAGCTTGGCTCTAATTGGCTACCCTCCATGTGCCAAAAACTGAAACCTGAACTTTCCATGGCCCTGTATTGCTACAGCTGCAACACTCCACTGAATGTTCAATAAACATTCATATCCACACAGATGTGTCATGTCTACCATCTTTCATGTGTGGAACTATGGATGAATATAGGGTCAGTGATTCCCCGTACCTTCCATGTTGGCCATGTTGTGGGACTTGGCTCACAGAGTGACACATTGGCGCTTGCGAATCGGGTGACGGCAGCACAACAAAACACGGACACCCATATCAGTTGATTCCTCATACAGCTCATGACGGAGCCACACTCATAGCTCTGCAGTCATTCTTCACAGCCTCACGCAGGACTGTCATACGCCAGGCCAGCCCACTCCATTTAAGCTTACAGGGAAGGACAGCAATGCTACTTGGCCCAGGTTTTCATTGCAATGATCTGCTCGTCACAGGCCTAGTTGTCAGTATGCCACAGCCACTCCCTCATGGCTGGTATACACCAACACCACACCCATTCAGCACAGACGTCACAGGACACGTGAACCTGCTAATAAAAAAGACCAGGCGCACCTGCTCTACGCCATTTTAGAGTTGCTCACACAGGATGCACTGCAGCCGGCACAGGCACACCGGCACGGGAATGTGACTTTCGATCCACTGAGGTATGGGCACTGTAACTGCTGAGCGGGTGTGCAGCCTGTGGTGATGGCCCGTCCCGGCGGTCTGGACAGCTCAGGTTTTGTGTGCCCTGCTGGGCCTCAGTGTAGGCCTGAGCCATCAGACAGTGCAGGCCTATTGCCATGTGGCATCGTCTCGCTGGTCACAGAGTTAGTGGCACTACAAGGGCTGAGCAGGTGTGCAACCTGTGATGAAAAACTGGGTGCACTGGTGTGTCCTCTGCCATGGCGAAATCAAGACCTAGCACCAAATGTGAGATCTGGTGGCCTGCGGAACGGGGCTGCATGATATGCAGAGAGCCCTGTCCGCGGGCCCCGGGCTTGGGGCTTGCAGCGGCATGTGGTAGGCCCTCTTTTCTACACTCAGGTTGCGAAAGGTGAGCAGAGAGGCTTGTTTGTGCAGCGGCGGGCAGTCACCTCTGGGCAATGGGAGTGGATAGGGTGCAGCAGCGGGACAGCAATTTAGGCATGCACAGTTGTATGTACTCTGCTATTACCTGAGTCCATACTACGTTTCAGATGAGTAAGCTTGAGGGCTCCACTATGTCCCGGCATGTGTGTTGGAGACACACCGGTGGTGGAAAGGTGAGCTGTGAGGGTTTTGTTCACAGTGTGGGCACTAAGGGTGGGCGTAATGTGCGTAAGGGACCTATGCAGAGAGGCACGGAGATGAAACCAATCTTCCGTTATGCCGCCGAGTGTGCGGAGATTTGCCCTGTTTCTCCGCCTATTATCGCGGAAGGCGGAAGGGCAAATCTCCGCACATTCAGTGGGCGAAACGGAGTTGTCTGCCCACCCTTAGTGGGCACTCACTGTCCCTCTACATCTCTTCCTTTCTCTCCCTCACACTCTTTCTCTCTCTCTTCCGCTCTCTCTCACGCTATCTCTTCCTCTCTCTCACACTCTTTCTTTCTTTCTCTCTCTCTTCCTCTCTCACTTTCTCTTTCTTTCTCTCTCTTTCACTCTTCCTCTGTTTCTCGCTTCCTCTTTCTCACACTGTTTCTCTCTTTCTTCCTCTCTCGCACTGTTTCTCTCTCTCTTCCTCGCTCTCTCACTCTTTCTCTCTTTCTCTCTGTCTTCCTCTCACTCTTTCTTTCTCATTCTCTTCCTCTCTCTCACTCTTTCTCTCTCTCTCTCTCTCTCCTTTGATGGACGCAGGATGCACAATCTTATCTTGCTTTTTGTCTATCAGGCTGTGATTCACAGATTGACGACCCCCCGCCGACACGGACCTCCCTCCATGAGGCGATGACTTCAGTTCTACTGAGTTAGTGCCACCAAAGCTGAGCGCGTGTGCAGCCTGCGATGATGCGTGGCTATCCTGGCAATCAAAATCTATATTGAATTGTGAGCTCGGCTTGACCGTGTGTACGCAACGGCTGAGGAGGTTGCTTTAGCATGTGGTGGACCCTCTTAGACACATGCCGGTGGAGGAAGGTGAGCAGAGAGGCTTGTTTGCGCAGTGGCGGGCAGTCACCTCCGGGCAGTGGGAGTGGATGGGGTGCAGCAGCCTCGGTGCGTGGGGGCGAAACAGAGAATTAGGCATGTGCAGTTGTATGTACTCTGCCATTCCTGATTCTATACTATGTTTCAGATGACTAAACCTGAGGGCTGCACTATGTCCTGGCACATGGTTGGAGACACACCGGTGGCAGAAATGTGAGCTGTGAGGATTTTCTCCACAGTGTCAACACTCACTCTCCCTCTCCATCTCTTCCTTTCTGTCACTCACACTCTTTCTCTCTCTCTATCTCTTCCTTTCTCTCTCTCACACTCTTTCTCTGTCCCTTCCTCTTTGTCTCATTCTTTCTCTTCCTCTCTCTCTTCCTCTCTGTCTCACTCTTTCACTCTCTCTCCTCCTCTCTCTCACACTGTTTCTCTCTTTTTCTCTCTCTTCCTTGTATTTCACTCTTTCTCTTTTTCTCTTCCTCTCTCACTCTTCCTTTCTTTCTCTCTCTCTTCTTCTCTCTCACTCTTCCTTTCTTTCTCTCTCTCTCTCTCTCTCTCTCTCTCTCTCTCCTTTGATGAACGCATGATGCACAATCTTATTTTGCTTTTTGTCTTGCAGGCTGTGATTCACAAATGGTCCAGAGATGACACACCATGGCTGTACCTAGTTTTATTTGTTTTTGTTTTGTTTAAATAAAATGTTTTATATGTAAATTTATACATGACTGTGATTCTTATTTGTCCAATCTCACATGCATCTTCTTAATTATAATTGAGCAACATCAGCCAATTTGTTACGTTACAGATTTCCTAAGGTTGCTGTCACATTTGTTTGTGGGGGGGGAAGGGGGGATGGCGGACAAGTGTCTGGTGGCAGGGGGTGTCAGAGCAGTGTTGGGTGTCCGAGCTGCATGATCGTTGGCTTCATGCATCTGTTGCCGTTCAGGTGTGGCTCTCGGCTAGGCTCCCATTCATGTTGCAGGTTATAGTCTGACTTACACCAGCTCAGAGCAGGTGTAAACTTCCTGCTATTAACGCACCATATCACCTGTTTTGTACTCTCTACGACGATCTTGCTGGTGGTTGAGAAACTTGCAAAGTGATGTGTTCGCTGCTTTTTGCACGGGAATGCCTACTGTACAACATCATTAGCGATAGTAGCCGGGGTCAACCGTGACAGTACTTTTTGAAGCTGCTATCGCTGGTAAACTGGGCTGTTTGCTCCAGCTTGTGAATGGTGCATTAAATGTATCACCATTTTGGCTGGGATAAAGTGCCGTTAACTCGACGATGTGTCCTTGAGAATATAAAACCAACAGTTGATGGACAGAAAGCAGAACAATGTCATACATTCATCCCAGTACAGAGATCTGGGCCTAAATCCATCGTTTTTTTGCTCACCATGCCATTCCAGTTTGAACCCAGCCATATGCAAATCAGTCTTGACCCTGTGCCTCATGGGAACAGTCCAGCCCGAACTGCCTAGCCAGGTCCTCCCTGGACTGGAAACAAGCATCCTAGGACGGGTTTCGGGGTGTTCACCCCTCTTCAGCCAGGATAGCTTGATTGCAGTGGCATGGAGAGCACAGGACTCATGTCTGAGCATACCTGTCCCACTCGGGGTGACAAATGCAAAAACAACAGTTGATGGACAGAATGCAGAACCATGTCATACATTCACCCTAGTACAAGTACAGAGATCTGGGCCTAAATCCATCGTTCTTTTGCTCACCATGCCATTCCAGTTTGAACCCAGCCACATGCAAATCAGTCTTGAACCTGTGCCTCATGGGAACAGTCCAGCCCGAACTGCCAAGCCAGGTCCTCCCTGGACTGGAAACAAGCATCCTAGGACCGGTTTCGGGGTTTTACCCCTCTTCAGCCAGGATAGCTTGATTCCTGTGGCATGGAGAGCACGGGACTCACGTCTGAGCATACCCGTCCCACTCGGGGTGACAAATGCAAAAACAACAGTTGATGGACAGAATGCAGAACAATGTCATACATTCACCCCAGTACAGAGATCTGGGCCTAAATACATCGTTTTTTTGCTCACCATGCCATTCCAGTTTGAACCCAGCCATATGCAAATCAGTCTTGACCCTGTGCCTCATAGGAACAGTCCAGCCCGAACTGCCAAGCCAGGTCCTCCCTGGACTGGAAACAAGCATCCTAGGACCGGTTTCGGGGTTTCACCCCTCTTCAGCCAGGATAGCTTGATTCCGGTGGCATGGAGAGCACGGGACTCACGTCTGAGCATACCCGTCCCACTCGGGTGACAAATGCAAAAACAACAGTTGATGGACAGAATGCAGAACAATGTCATACATTCACCCCAGTACAGAGATCTGGGCCTAAATCCATCGTTTGTTTGCTCACCATGCCATTTCAGTTTGAACCCAGCCATATGCAAATCAGTCTTGACCCTGTGCCTCATGGGAACAGTCCAGCCCGAACTGCCAAGCCAGGTCCTCCCTGGAATAGAAACAAGCATCCTAGGACCGGTTTCGGGGTTTCACCCCTCTTCAGCCAGGATAGCTTGATTCCGGTGGCATGGAGAGCACGGGACTCACGTCTGAGCATACCCGTCCCACTCGGGTGACAAATGCAAAAACAACAGTTGATGGACAGAATGCAGAACAATGTCATACATTCACCCCAGTACAGAGATCTGGGCCTAAATCCATCGTTTGTTTGCTCACCATGCCATTTCAGTTTGAACCCAGCCATATGCAAATCAGTCTTGACCCTGTGCCTCATGGGAACAGTCCAGCCCGAACTGCCAAGCCAGGTCCTCCCTGGAATGGAAACAAGCATCCTAGGGCCGGTTTCGGGGTTTTACCCCTCTTCAGCCAGGATAGCTTGATTCCAGTGGCATGGAGAGCACGGGACTCACGTCTGAGCATACCCGTCCCACTCGGGGTGACAAATGCAAAAACAACAGTTGATGGACAGAATGCAGAACAATGTCATACATTCACCCCAGTACAGAGATCTGGGCCTAAATCCATCGTTTTTTTGCTCACCATGCCATTCCAGTTTGAACCCAGCCATATGCAAATCAGTCTTGACCCTGTGCCTCATAGGAACAGTCCAGCCCGAACTGCCAAGACAGGTCCACCCTGGACTGGAAACAAGCATCCTAGGACCGGTTTCGCCATAAGTTGGCAGGGTATGCTCAGACGTGAGTCCCTTGCTCACTTTGCCACTGGATTCAAGCAAGCCTGGCTGAAGACGGCTGAAATGCCAGAAACCTGTCCTAGGAAGCTTGTTTCCGGTCCAGGGAAGACATAGCTTGGCAGTTCGGGCTGGACTGTTCCCATGAGGCACAGGGTCAGACTGATTTGCATATGGCCATGTCTGAACTGGGTGGCAGAGTGGGCTAAAGAATGGTGATGGATTAAACCCAGATCAGTTGACTGGGGGTGAGTGCTTGCAATGTTCAACACTCCGTCCATCATTTCCTTTGGTTTTGCTTTATTCACCATAAGTTGGCAGGGTATGCTCAGACGTGAGTCCCTTGCTCACTTTGCCACTGGATTCAAGCAAGCCTGGCTGAAGACGGCTGAAATGCCAGAAACCGGTCCTAGGAAGCTTGTTTCCGGTCCAGGGAAGACATGGCTTGGCAGTTCGGGCTGGACTGTTCCCATGAGGCACAGGGTCAGACTGATTTGCATATGGCCATGTCTGAACTGGGGTGGCAGAGTGGGCTAAAGAACGGTGATGGATTAAACCCAGATCAGTTGACGGGGGTGAGTGCTTGCAATGTTAAACACTCTGTCCATCATTTCCTTTGGTTTTCCTTGAGACTATAACCCTCGTTGTTTGAAAGACTGAAGAAGTACTAGAATGCCACACTGAGAGCCGCGCACCTATCGCTTTCATGCGGGGGGCCGCGCTGAGAGCTGCGCAAGAGTCACGACTAAAAAAAAAGTCCACTTTCACTAATTTACATTCGCCTCGGGGACCTCATCCCCCGAAGCATGCCGACATGTTAATTATTTCATTTAAAAAAAACGAGAAAAGGGCCACGTCGGCCCCCCTTCCGTGGCCAATTCTGGGCCGAGGACCCCATCCCCAATGGCCTGAACTCACCGTTGGGGACCGTGGGGAGAGCCTCAATGCCCCCACAGTCCCGCCAGCTCCCCGCATCCTGCGGGAGCAGGCATTGCTTTGCCACACGGGGAGCTGCTGTTATGCATCTCCCCCTCTTGTGGAAAAGCAATCAGTTTTGGATATTTGAAGCAAGAGCAGGTTCCCCAGCTCTTGCTTCCAAAATCCAAAGCAAGTTTGCTATGAAAGGGCGGATGCTGTGCGGCTCCTGCCCTGTCATAGAAAACACCAGTGTCCCGGGGGTGGGCACCCCTGGACACTGCAGGAGCCGGCCCTGGGGAGTGCCGGTCCCCAGGGCCATCACTGGCTCCAGGAGGGGGGCTGCGCAGCCCCCCTCCCAACATGAGTGAAACCCCGGGGAGGTGGTGCTCCTCAGGGCTGCGGGGGTCCCCGCGGGCCCCTGCTTTTATTTTTTAAGAAATGCCCCGGTACCTAGCCCACCCGTGGGCCTCATCAAAATAAAACGCAGGAACCCACATTTCATTGTTTTTTAACAATTTCGCCGGAATTCGCGACCCCAGCACGAATTGCGCCAAATTTGTTTAAAAAAAAAATGCTTTTTTTGGCTGTGGGGGTCCTTCTGGGACCCCCTGAGCAGGCCTAGAGGGTCAGGGGGTTCCTACCCTGCCCCCTTCTCATGTTTTATATCTTTGTTTCTCTGTTTTGGTGAGTCACTTCTACAGAGTCCTTGCTGATGCTCGATGGTTTCAGCGTGAGGAAAGAAAGATCAGATGTCCTACAGGGGGACATCAGTGACGCTTCGTTTGGCAGCTACGAAGCGGGGCAGGCATCTGCCTGAGCTACACATCAACCCACTAGGGATTTATTTGTTGAACTTTGTTGTTGGGAAAGCGCATCCGCTGTGGAATACAATTCACGCACTACATGCCCCACAAGGCCAAAGTGATGGCCATGCGTATCGGCAGAGGTATAATTATCAGGAGTACAGGAATATGGCACTTTCCCGCTTCATGAAAGGACACTGCTGATGAAGGGATCACTTCCAAAACATGTTTGGTGTCTCAACTGTTTGCTGTGTGCTTGGATCGTGAACCTGCTTGCAAGCTGACAAAGTGAATAAATGAAGTACATTTTATTTCTTGTGGATATATATATATATATATATATATATATATATATATATATATATATATATATATATATTCACTGAATAAACCATAGGTTTCACACACGTTATAGTTAGGAATTACCATTTAAAAAACCTTGCAAATTCACTGAAAAAACCAAAGGTTTCACACATGTTATAGTAAGCTGGACATTTCACTCGTACAAAACCATTGAAATTCCCCCGTTATAGTTAGTTCAGCTAACTATAACTCACGCTACCGCAATCCACTGATGATGACGTCACATATTACATCACTCATGACATGGTCAGTGACATCACTCATGACATCACTGATGACATCTCAAATGACATCACTGATGACATCACTGATGACATCATCCTTGTGTAAGAGTGGCAGACCTCCTCTTATCCGAATATAAACTTTGATACACACATTGAAAAATAAAAACTAAAGTTTTGAAAACTATAGATACCAATACCAGTTGAACAACCTATTCAGTAATTCCAAAATCTACATACGCATCCACTCATTCATCAACACTTCTATATAGTCACTCATACATGTACTTAGTCATCATATGTACTCATACACCTATACATCCTGTTACACACCTACACTCATACATAGAGTTACTCACACACATACTCACACATGCAAATAAACATCCATTTACTTGCATATACAGCTATACACACACCACTACACTTACTTCTACAGAAACGTACACATACTTACTCTCTTAAACAATCACTTATAGAAACACATACTTATTTATAGGGGAACTCTTCCAATCTCTCACTCTCATATATCCTCACTTATATACATCAATACTCACATATACTAGTTCAAAACATATGGACTTACTCATAAAGACACTATTGAGATAGTCATTCGCTCTCTTACTCACCTATACACACACTCATCCACCTATACTGTCCTGCTCACATACTGTCTTCAAAACACATACAAACAGAGAGTCACTCATTCATGCATCCATACGCTAAGTAACATCCCCCACTGAACCATACAGACACTCATACTGATACTCTAAAAACGAACTAATAACCCATATACACACTCATGTAGCTACTCACCAAACCAAGTAGAACGTGTGTGAAACCTATGGTTTTTTCAGTGAATTTGCAAGGTTTTTTAAATGCTAATTCCTAACTATAACGTGTGTGAAACCTATGGTTTTTTAAGTGAATTTGCAAGGTTTTTGAAATGCTAATTTCTAACTATAACGTGTGTGAAACCTATAATTTTTTTAGTGCATTTGTAAGGTTTTTTAAATGCTAATTTATCTATGTATTATTATATTTTTTATATATTTATTTTACAATAAACTACCTATGTATATAGTTATAGATTGACTGTATCCTGTAATATGGAATGGCTCAGCTCTTTTTTTTTTAATTTGGATAAAGTTGAACAGCATAGTTAATATCTTCTATAAACTTATAAACAGTTTATTTTATTTTAAGGGTTTTTCACGGTGCGTGCACCGTGCGCGCACCGGCCATTTTTTTTATTAAAGGAAATGTTTTTTTTTTATTTACGAGGTCCTTTAGGGACCCCCTGAGAAGGTCTAGGGGGTCAGGGAGTGTCTTCCCTGCCTCCTTTTCATGTTTTAGAAATCGGGTTAAAAGTAATTCATTTCTGATGCGTGCGTGCACCGTGCGCACATGCGTGCGAGCACCGTGAGCGCACCAGCAATTCTTTTTTATTAAACAAAATGTTTTTTTTTATTTACGAGGTCCTTTAGGGACCCCCTGAGAAGGTCTAGGGGGTCGGGGAGTGTCTTCCCTGCCTCCTTTTCATGTTTTAGAAATCGGGTTAAAAGTAATTCATTTCTGAAGCATGCGTGTACTGTGCGCGCATGCGTGCGAGCACCATGCGCGAACGGTGCGCGCATGGTGCGCGTATACGTGTGAGCACCGTGCGCGCACGGCAAGTCATGTGATTACGAAACAACACTTTTTATTAGTTCATAGTAGTTTCAGTTCCAGAATCTTCAAGCACCACACCCACTCCCCTCACTATTTCTTCTTATTTCCTGGGACAAGGAGCTGAACAGCTACTCGAGTAAAATCTTACTTGAAAATGGCAGAACAGCAGTCTACTTCAGAGGAGTGAGGAGGAGACCTTTGTGGTACCACCAAGGAAGAGCAAACAAAAACACTCTTTCATCTGGAATTACTTCACCTCTCCAGAGGGCCAAAAGGTCAATGAGCCGAAGGTGACATGCACTATTTGTGGAAGTGTCTTATCCAGAGGAGATCCCAGCAAGAAATACTCCTTTAGTATTTATTCAATGCTGAGACACTTCAAGACAGTGCATCCTGTACGTTATGCTCGAGAAACAACTAGAGCCCTAAGGGACAACCCTTTACCTGCTCAGCCGAGCACATCATCTGCGGCCGCAGATTCACCGTGTACCAGGCCACTGGACATCCGCCCCCTTTCCCAGAAGGTGCACATACATTGCAATGTGTGCAATGCTGTTCTTTGCTACGGTGAGAGCAGTATAAACTTGATTGAAAACAGAATACAGCAGCACACATGCTCCAGCCCATAACTTTTTTCATTTTTTTTTTGTTCCTGTTGAACAGTTTTTCATTACTAGTTTTTTTTTGGTGCTCTAAAAAAATCAACAAAAAAATAAATACAAAATTGTTAAAAAACTAAAAAAAATACAAAACAAAAAAGATAAAAAAAACAGTTCTTTTCAGAACTCACTTCACTTCTCCAAGAAGAGCTATATTCCTAAGATACTGTGTTGTAATTTATTGAATGAATGTGTAGTGTATACATGAATGATTGAAATGATCGAAATGACTGAGTGAAGAGGAGGAAAGGACAGACAGAATGAGTGACAAAAGGAAAGTATGATCAGTCATGAAAGGGAAGTGAAAGACTGACTGCAACAAAAGGACTAAGGGTAGAGGATACAGGTAAGAAGAGTGAATGAGTACGGGAATGGCAGTGAGTAATGGAGAGTGATGGAGGGGGAGTGAGAAAAGGGGAGTAAGGGACGGAGATAGGAAAAGGGAGTAACAGATGAAGCGGATGAAGTACAGCAGGGAAAAGGGATTGAAAGTAAGAGAAGTGGAGTGATGGTGAGATAAGGGGTATGAGGATTAGAAAAGGTGGCAAGGGAAAGTGACAGATGGGGAGTGAGGGGATGGAGGGATTTAGGAAACTGGAGTGAGAGAAAGGGAGTCAGGATTTCAATGAGCAAAGGAGAGTGAGGGAGAGTGAAGGAAAGAATGCGAAAAGATGAAGGGGTGTGAGATACAGACAGGAGGAAGTGAAGTAGGAGAATAGGAGTGACTATGAGTAAAGGATAGTGACAGTTAGGGAAGGTGAGGGAAGGAGAATGACGGAGAAGGTTAAAAAATTAACATAGATGGAAAATGAGTGATGGAGAGAGGAGGAGTGGTAGGAACAGAGATGTTAAGGAAATTAAGGGTAAGACAGACAAAGGGAGAGAGACAGAAACAGAGACAGAGAGCAAGGAACTGAGAAGGAATAAGGCAGTTAGAATGACTGAGACATATGGAGACAGGGAGAGAAACATGGTTGAAAAAATAGTGATGAGGCAGTAAACCTAGGGGAGTAGTAGAGAAAGAGTGAGGGAGTTACGAAAGAGCAGTAAAGGAAGAAGAGAGAGGGAAGGGGAATGAGAAAAGCAGAGTGAGGAGAAGTGAAGAAAAGGGAGCATGAAAGGGAAGGGGTGAGAAATACAGATATTTTAAACTTACCTGACCAACAAAATAACTTAATTAGAAATAAATGGGTTTTTTTAATTACAAGAAAAATGGATTCAATTTCCTACATTTTCTTTCTAGATCTGAAAAAAAAGAAAAAAAGTAGTAATATTTAACAATACATTTTAGAATACAGTACACATATTTTCATACTTAACAAAGTCATTTTTGTCCTTTTTTTGCTGTTTTCAGAATATATTGAATTTCACTGAAAATAGTGATATCAATTGTATTCATTACTTAACAGCGGGCAAAAAAATAAACAATCTGAAAGATTGTTTAAAAAAACCCTGAATCTATCCTCAGTAAAACATACCTTGATAGAAATGTAACATATATATTAAAAATATCTTCTAAGAACAATAACTATTTGAAATACACCAAATAATATCTGTCAAAGAAGTCCACAATAGAAACATTTACCTTTCCATGAGGCCAAATGGTAATTTTTAAATCCTTTTTAGGTGAAATATCCAATGGTAATCCTATAAAATCAAAATAATGGTTTCTTCAGATGCTGCAATTTGTATCTAAAATTTTGGTTTTAGAAAAATTAAGTAGGAATTTGGTAATTCTGCAGGCAAACGTTGCTTGAAAATCAATTGAGAATCATTACACAGTGTCCAGCCTTTTTCACATTTTAAATAAACTGTGTAATGACTAGAAGTTATAGAAGGTCCATCATGGAAAATTATTGCAACTGCAACAAAAGTCTTTCCTGATATTGATAATTGATTTCCTACAAACTTCTTTATTAAAGTGTCCAATTTTGTTCCATCAGCTCTACAACGTTGCATCATTAAAATTATATACTGTCCATATTTCTTTAAAAATAACGTTGATAACATTTCTGATTTACATTGAGAACATTCCATGTTGTGATTTGCATCTTTAACTAATTTAATAAATGTCACTGATTTACTCTCTGGTAATGTTAAATGTATGAACCTTTCAGAATCAACATAAGTGCTGCATGTGTTCATACAGTTTTCCCAACAATGTTCCCATTTATAAGAGAGACCAAACATATTTTCTATTTCTACCCCTTCATCTTCCAGTACCATAAGAATATACATTAAGAATTCCTGTGCACCTTGCTGGACATTTTGTGTAAACTGTGTACATCCAGAACATACATCTAAAAGATTTCTAACATCAGAAGCACTTTCTATTTTAGTTTTATCTTTACTCAACTTCTCATAAAGGAAACTCAGCAGAGAACAAAATCTTTTTTCATGATTTAGTATTATCTGCTCTTGCAAACTTTCTCGATAAAATATAACATTCAGCACTACATTAGCGTAGCAGTTGACACCAGAGCTATTTTCAAAATGACAACCAACAACCTCTTCAACATTGTCCTTTTTCTTTTTGCTTGCAATCTCACATCACTCTCCTTTTGTTTTCTCTTCTGTACATCCTCATTACAGATATTCTCAATTCTCCTTTTCCGACAAACAACACGTTTTTCAAACACAGGATACTGACCTAAATGAGGAGCATAGCTTCTTCTTAATCTATTATAATCCTTTACACAATTTGCATCAGCACTAACTTTTGGGTCATCAAAGTCTATCATGAATAAACCAGATAATTTTTTCACTTGTGACAAAGCAACATATGCCATACCTTCTTTAAACACACTAGATCCAATGTTTACAAAAGCACTATCTACAGTTAATCCTTGAGATTTGTAAATAGTTACAGCATATGCTAGAGAAAACGGAAACTGCTTCCTACGTACATATAAGTCTTTTACAAGCAAAAAACGAACTGAACAACGACTAATGTCTTTAACCTCTTCAATCTGATCACATTTTATTTTTAAAAATTCAACTCCATCTTTTTTCTGGTAATTAACAAAACCCACAACTTTACCCATAGCTCCATTCACTAAACCTTTTTCTACATTCAAATTGCGTCTTAAAATTACTCGACAGTTCATACATACCTAAAGATTCTTTTGTAAACCAGCTGTTTTTGATATGTTTTTCTCTAGAGAATCCAATTTAGTTTTCAATTTGCCTATCAATATAATAGTTATTCCTTCATGCTGTATTTTATCCACGGCTTCCATTTTCATAATCTCTTCATTTTCCAATTTCAAAAGTTCTTCATTGAATATAGAGCATTCATGTAGTGCTGGCATTAGGCAGATTACAGTATTTTTTTCTGCAATAAACTGTGTAATGACTAGAAGTTATAGAAGGTCCATCATGGAAAATTATTGCAACTGCAACAAAAGTCTTTCCTGATATTGATAATTGATTTCCTACAAACTTCTTTATTAAAGTGTCCAATTTTGTTCCATCAGCTCTACAACGTTGCATCATTAAAATTATATACTGTCCATATTTCTTTAAAAATAACGTTGATAACATTTCTGATTTACATTGAGAACATTCCATGTTGTGATTTGCATCTTTAACTAATTTACTAAATGTCACTGATTTACTCTCTGGTAATGTTAAATGTATGAACCTTTCAGAATCAACATTAGTGCTGCATGTGTTCATACAGTTTTCCCAACAATGTTCCCATTTATAAGAGAGACCAAACATATTTTCTATTTCTACCCCTTCATCTTCCAGTACCATAAGAATATACATTAAGAATTCCTGTGCATCTTGCTGGACATTTTGTGTAAACTGTGTACATCCAGAACATACATCTAAAAGATTTCTAACATCAGAAGCACTTTCTATTTTAGTTTTATCTTTACTCAACTTCTCATAAAGGAAACTCAGCAGAGAACAAAATCTTTTTTCATGATTTAGTATTATCTGCTCTTGCAAACTTTCTCGATAAAATATAACATTCAGCACTACATTAGCGTAGCAGTTGACACCAGAGCTATTTTCAAAATGACAACCAACAACCTCTTCATCATTGTCCTTTTTCTTTTTGCTTGCAATCTCACATCACTCTCCTTTTGTTTTCTCTTCTGTACATCCTCATTACAGATATTCTCAATTCTCCTTTTCCGACAAACAACACGTTTTTCAAACACAGGATACTGACCTAAATGAGGAGCATAGCTTCTTCTTAATCTATTATAATCCTTTACACAATTTGCATCAGCACTAACTTTTGGGTCATCAAAGTCTATCATGAATAAACCAGATAATTTTTTCACTTGTGACAAAGCAACATATGCCATACCTTCTTTAAACACACTAGATCCAATGTTTACAAAAGCACTATCTACAGTTAATCCTTGAGATTTGTAAATAGTTACAGCATATGCTAGAGAAAACGGAAACTGCTTCCTACGTACATATAAGTCTTTTACAAGCAAAAAACGAACTGAACAACGACTAATGTCTTTAACCTCTTCAATCTGATCACATTTTATTTTTAAAAATTCAACTCCATCTTTTTTCTGGTAATTAACAAAACCCACAACTTTACCCATAGCTCCATTCACTAAACCTTTTTCTACATTCAAATTGCGTCTTAAAATTACTCGACAGTTCATACATACCTAAAGATTCTTTTGTAAACCAGCTGTTTTTGATATGTTTTTCTCTAGAGAATCCAATTTAGTTTTCAATTTGCCTATCAATATAATAGTTATTCCTTCATGCTGTATTTTATCCACGGCTTCCATTTTCATAATCTCTTCATTTTCCAATTTCAAAAGTTCTTCATTGAATATAGAGCATTCATGTAGTGCTGGCATTAGGCAGATTAAAGTATTTTTTTCTGCAATTTCCTTGTGTATTTTCTCTGGAACTATTTGTTCTTTTGGAAACAAATTACATAGCAATCGACTCTGTAAAGCTTTTCTGCCATGTTCTGTGAGTAGTCCAATTCTGAAATCTTTGAGAATACTTGCATAATCATCACCATTTGCTTGCCGCATATTGGTAATGAGTTCTTTGTACTCAAAGTATGACCAAATATTCACATTACCTATACTTCCTAATGACTTTTTCGTGTCTTCATGTGCAAGAGTATTAAATACTGGTTGTCCTTTAACTGGAGTGAGCTGCAGTAGATCCCCAAAAACTATAACATGTTTTCCTCCAAATAACACGTCATAGTCTGTCTTTAGAATTTGCTGCATTCTTAAATGCACAAAGGCAAGCATTAAGTTTGATACCATGCTTACCTCATCAATAATGAGAACTTTCATTTTCTTCGACACTCTTGAAACTTCAAAACATGCTTCTCCTGTTAGCTTGTGATATTCTATTTTGTTCTCATGCTCTACTGGTGACATTAGCAAACGATGTAAGGTAATTCCTTTTATGTTATATGCTGCTAACCCAGTTGGAGCAGTAACAACACAAGACAAAGTTGAATCAGTTTTTTTCTGTAGGTAGCTTCTAATTAATTTAATTAAGAAACTTTTTCCAGTTCCAGCTTGTCCACTCACATACATTCTGATTGGTTCAAATGATGTGCATGAGCACTCTTTATTTTCATGTAGTAATCCATGATCAATTTGTTTTGTGACTTCTTCATAAATTTGTTGTTGTTCATCATTCAGTTGTTGTTCCAAATTTGGTAAGTCTATTAAATCTTCCTGATCTTGATTCATAGCTGTTTCCACTTCAGTCATGGCTATTGCAGCTTCATTTTCTACGATTGGTTGTCCTAGGGGATCTTGACTGAGCGTACCAGAACTTTGACTGTCTTGAGAACTGTCTCTAGCTACTTCAGCTGCAATTGTAGCTTCTTGTTCAATTTCTTCATTTAACATTTATACATAATTTGTCAAAGTATTGCATTCTATGCTATCTTTACATGCATTAAAGGAATCTTCATAGCTCTGAAAATCTCCAAGTAATTCATCCTCTGAACGCCATGGTTTAAACAGCTGTAAAAGTGCAAAGTAGTAAAATTCCTTTTTTTCAGTAGTGTCGCAACTCAGCTTCCTGTGATTAAATAAACTTCCTTTTGTTTGTTTCACCAAACATCCTTCCTCACCAATGACTTTATATTTTTGATTGTTGATGTCTTCTGTGGCATTCCGTGTAAAAATGTAGTTCTGCAGCTCTTAATAGAGACACATGTTCTCAAGATGATGACTTCTGTTTGGGTAATATGTGTCCAACATATTTGTTTTCAAAATGTCTGTACTTTCTGGTTCGTTCTCTGCTAAATATTCAATTTCTCGAATAGATTTCAGTACCCGATTTCGCATTCCTGCAAGGCCTAAACTTACCCAAATTATTCTTCTGGATTTGGAGTACAGACTTGCAGATGATAACCTATCTGAGCATTCGTATGACCCAATTTCTCGATGCGATAACATCTTTAAACTGAAACTGTATAGATTTTTACTGATAGGCTTCTCATGAGAAATCTCTTTACACATTTCTTTCAATTCCGTTTTCTCAGATTTAGTGATGTAAGATGTGACATACCGAGCAACAGCAATAGAATTGTCAGCTACATACTGAATATCCATGTTAGCATTCCACATGGATAAAATGACTGGGTTGTAGTCATTTATATATTTTGACTCTTCTTTTCTTCTTAGGTTGTAGGTATTTTTCGGAGATTTTCTTGTAATGGTATGTCGCACAGCTGACATAAAACTGTTTACTCTTCCTTTTGAAAGAACAGGTCGTGAAAATCCAAATCGACATTTTGTGTAGAATTTATCTTTACTCTTGTACTTTCGTCGACAGTATTTTCCACACCGATGACTTTGGAAACGTAAAACTTGCTCTTTTAAGTTCTTTTCTTCTGTGCTTTTAGGTATAGCACATCTTGCATATTCTTCAATGAAAGATAAAACTGCATCATCAGAATCTGTTCCAAATTTTGGGGCAGCCTTGATCCACAACAGCATATGAATATGAGGAGCACCTCTTGCTTGGAATTCTTTTCTCCAAAAGAAATCCACAACTTCTCCAAGAGGTGGATTTTTTTTATTGAAGATGAAGGACATCATAGCCTCAAATCTATGATTGAAATATCTGCAAACATTAACCGGATCCAATGAGCACAATTCTCCTGCTGTCTTGTATTGGATGTTTTCAATATTTGAATTTGCCTCTCGAAGAAAATCCAGTAAATCATCCCAAGCGTACTCAGCACAGCTTAGGGTAAGGAACCATGTAGGAGTTCCTAAATTCCGTAACATACATTTCAATTCTCCATGGCGTCAGTACCAATATTCGTTAGTTCCACGCTGACAAGCCATCAGATTAATCAATTGAGATTCCAAATGATCATCTCGCTGTTGCACTTTGTTCATAAAATCCTTTGCAGACACATTATGTAGATGTACTTCAGTTTTTAAAATGTGATTTACTGCATAAGATAGTGAAGACAAGTCACTTTCAAATAAAAGATGGAACAAATAAGGAATCCTTTGACGAAATCTTGGATCTTCTGCATATAATCTTGTATTCCGATACTCAGAAGCAGGAATCTGTACTGGACGTTCATCATATCGTCCACCTTTTCCTGTAGGAAACAGCTGGGGAAAACAACGAGCTTCCAAGCTCTCCTCCAATACACTCACGGGAGTTCCTTTTGATTTTTTCATCTGAAACAGATCAATAGTGTTTCCCATAACTTCTTTAGAATGAAGAGGATGTATGCTGAAATGTTCATAAATTTCTTCTTCTTTTGACTTATCCACTTTTTCAATTTGCCCAGTTGGTATTCCTGTGTCTGCTAGTAAAACTTCTTCATCTTCATCAGTATAAATTGATTCATAGTACTTATTATTTCTTTTCAAATATAAATCTGCTCTTTGTACTTTTCGTACATCTACTAGCTCCTGCCAGATTTTCTTATTCTTTGTAGGTACACCATTAACCAGAATAACTAATGGTTCAGTTTCCAAACTATCTGCATCAATTGTTTCAATATTTTTTTTCAAATCTAATGGCAAATAGACAACTCTTCCTTTTAAACCTCTTTGTAAATCTGAAGGAGGTAATTTACCTGTTTTGGGCTCCATACGAACTATAGTCTGAAACGGATGGACACATTGAATGAGTATAGACTCATACGTATTTAAATCACTAAGTTCAGCAGGAATATCAACCAATTCTAAATTATTATGTACAGCTCTAGCTGGCATTTTATTTTCTTCTAACTTGTTATAACAGTATTTACAAATACGCTGATCTTCACCCAAATCAAAACAATTTTCCAGAAACAAATATGTAGCAAAATCCTTCCACTCATAATTATTTTCTTTTTCACTTTTTTTTTATAGAGAACAACATTCCTTGTTTGAGTTTTATAATGGCTTCTCCGGCAACAAATACAAGTAATATTTGGTCTTTCATTAGAGATGACAGTAAATTTTGTCATTTGATCTTCAACATTTTTACTAACAGTGGGTTCTACATTCTCTTCCACATTTTCTTCAATAACTGTGTCATTTCCTGCACTTTCTTGTTGTGGACCAAAGTAACAAAATTGAATATCATCAGTAACCTTCTCTACATCTGATACAGATCCACACAACAGAGCACTATTCAACTCATTTAACTTTGGTGCTGGACTTTTAGCAAAATACAATCTTCTCACAAACTTTCTCATTTCAGTATGATGTACTGCCAGCATCCTAAAATGGTGAAAAACACTTTGACAAACCTTCCTAGAAAGACAAGCCAGAGAATGTCCTTGCAAACCAGTATTCTTTCTCACTCTGCATGGATCTAGTCTTTGAAGCACCTTAATCTTCTGTTTAACACCTTTTTTTACTACATTCTCTTAAAAAGGCACATAATTTATCAATAGATTATTGTCATACAGTACAAATACTACTACAATTCCAAGTGTACACTGGGGCTTTAGGACGTTTCCCCATAACCTCATCAGCTAACACTTCTTCCTCATTTCTTGGAACCATTTTCTCCTTTTCCATTACACAACCATCTTTAACTTCATAACTTCGACCACTGGTGTCAACTGCATGCAGCAAACTATTACTTTGAAGATAACTCTCTTCATTAACAAATGGTTCAGTACTTGAACTATGCTTCCATTCTCCTAAGAACACATTACAAAAGTTATTTTTTTCACTACTCTTTTCCTTTTGCTTTTTGACTTCATTACATTAACACTTTTATCTAATGTATGGATCCTGTTCAAAATTAAAATGAATAGGTTTCTTTTTAATTCCAAAGCCTTTGCAACAATTGATTCAATATGTTTCTTTTTCTTATAAAATATTGCTTTCTTCCTATATTTTTTCACATCCTTTAGCAAATTGAACACCACTCTTCTCTGAAATTTTTTTTTACGAGTGTTTCGAAATTGTGTTTTTCTTTTTAAGTCATTCTTTCTTGCTTCTGATTGTACATTAGCATTATTTTGTCTTGTTGTTTTCTTCTTGAAACACTATTTGCAGTGGATATACTTTGTACATTTTTTCTATGTTTGAGGATATTTTAAAAAAAATCCTTAGTCTGCTTACCAGAAGACTTTTTCTTTTTTCCAACATGAGGTTCTAATTTCTGTTGTCCAGTTGTCTTCAAATATAGATGTTTTTGCTGTTCTTTTCTCTTTCTTGATTTTATAGGCATGTTTAATTTATTTCAGTGTTGTTCAGCAATGCCTAAAGGAAACTAAAAAAAAAAATACCTTTATGTAATTTAAATATATTACTATATTTTTTTTGAGCTTTTCAAATCCTATCATATGAGCTGCCCCTTTCCTACGAGTGCAAGTCTTACAGAACAAGAGCAACACAAATTAAATCGCTGACAACAATTCCTGTGTGCAGACAGACTCATGGGGTGATACTAGGCAGAAAACGATATTTGATTGGCAATTTCAAAGCACATTTACTACTGTGGTAGAGCAAGTCATAATTACTGTAACAGCCTGACACATTTTCCTTATAGTTTAGAGAGGCAGAAAAGAGCACATGTCCTAACAGCTACTTGAGACCATGAGCATGTGGAACCTGGATGAGTGATTAGACTAGAGCAAAGGAAATTAGCCTTGGTGAAGTTGAATGTGTTAGCGTTACACACTGCTATTTGAAACACCACACAGTGCTGAATAGTAATCATGGGAATGCAGGAGAAGCAGCTGCCTGTGTGCTAAGAGTGTGTTTCTGGAGACTGTGTATTGTCAGGTGCAAGAGAGATCTGCATGGACGCTTGCACAACTGCATGAAGACTGCAGAGATGTATGTAAGATCACCTGTGGTAAGGGTTAATTGGAGTTTTGAACATGTAGGAACTACCTCACCCATTGCAGGAGTGGAAGGAAAATCTACCCTGTTGTTTTCAAATGTGTTAGCTTTTGTCTCTCATCTGTGAGATGGTGATATGTGCTGTATGCTAACCATCACAGTTCAAGAAAACAAGCTGCCCCTTTCCTACGAGTGCAAGTCTTACAGAACAAGAGCAACACAAATTAAATCTCTGACAACAATTCCTGTGTGCACACAGACTCATGGTGTGATTCTAGGCAGAAAACGATATTTGATTGGCAATTTCAAAGCACATTTACTACTGTGGTAGAGCAAGTGATAATTACAGTAACAGCCTGACACATTTTCCTTATACTTTAGAGAGGCAGAAAAGAGCACATGTCCTAACAGCTACTTGAGACCATGAGCATGTGGAACCTGGGTGAGTGATTAGACTAGAGTAAAGGAAATGAGCCTTGGTGATGTTGAATGTGTTAGCGTTACACACTGCTATCTGAAATACTACACAGTGCTGAATAGTAAGCATGGGAGTGCAGGAGAAACAGCTGTCTGTGTGCTAAGAGTGTTTTTTTGGAGACTGTGTATTGTCAGGTGCAAGAGAGATCTGCATGGACGCTTACACAACTGCATGAAGACTGCAGAGATGTATGTAAGATCACCTGTGGTAAGGATTAATTGGAGTTTTGAACATGTAGGAACTACCTCACCCATTGCAGGAGTGGAAGGAAAATCTACCCTGTTGTTTTTAAATGTGATACCATTTGCCTCTCATCTGTGAGATAGTGATTTGTGCCGAATTCTAACCATCACAGTTCAAGAAAACAAGCTGCCCCTTTCCTACGATTGGAAGTCTTACAGAACAAGAGCAACACAAATTAAATCTCTGACAACAATTCCTGTGTGCACACTGACTCATGGTGTGATTCTAGGCAAAAAACGATATTTGATTGGCAATTTCAAAGCACATTTACTACTGTGGTAGAGCAAGTCATAATTACTGTAACAGCCTGACACATTTTCCTTATAGTTTAGAGAGGCAGAAAAGAGCACATGTCCTAAAAGCTACTTGAGACCATGAGCATGTCGAACCTCGGGGAGTGATTAGACTAGAGCAAAGGAAATGAGCCTTGGTGATGTTGAATGTGTTAGCGTTACACACTGCTATCTGAAATACCACACAGTGCTGATTAGTAAGCATGGGAGTGCAGGAGAAACAGCTGTTTGTGTGCTAAGAGTGTTCTTTTGGAGACTGTGTATTGTCAGGTGCAAGAGAGATCTGCATGGACGCTTACACAACTGCATGAAGACTGCAGAGATGTATGTAAGATCACCTGTGGTAAGGGTTAATTGGAGTTTTGAACATGTAGGAACTACCTCACCCATTGCAGGAGTAGAAGGAAAATCTACCCTGTTGTTTTCAAATGTGTTACCATTTGCCTCTCATCTGTGAGATAGTGATTTGTGCTGAATTCTAACCATCACAGTTCAAGAAAACAAGCTGCCCCTTTCCTACGAGTGCAAGTCTTACAGAACAAGAGCAACACAAATTAAATCTCTGACAACAATTCCTGTGTGCACACAGACTCATGGTGTGATTCTAGGAAGAAAACGATATTTGATTGGCAATTTCAAAGCACATTTACTACTGTGGTAGAGCAAGTGATAATTACTGTAACAGCCTGACACATTTTCCTTATAGTTTAGAGAGGCAGAAAAGAGCACATGTCCTAAAAGCTACTTGAGACCATGAGCATGTGGAACCTGGGTGAGTGATTAGACTAGAGCAAAGGAAATGAGCCTTGGTGATGTTGAATGTGTTAGCGTTACACACTGCTATCTGAAATACCACACAGTGCTGAATAGTAAGCATGGGAGTGCAGGAGAAGCAGCTGCCTGTGTGCTAAGAGTGTGTTTCTGGAGACTGTGAATTGTCAGGTGCGAGAGAGATCTGCATGGACGCTTGCACAACTGCATGAAGACTGCAGAGAGGTATGTAAGATCACCTGTGGTAAGGGTTAATTGGAGTTTTGAACATGTAGGAACTACCTCACCCATTGCAGGAGTGGAAGGAAAATCTACCCTGTTGTTTTCAAATGTGTTACCATTTGCCTCTCATCTGTGAGATAGTGATTTGTGCTGAATGCTCACCATCACAGTTCAAGAAAACAAGCTGCCCCTTTCCTACGAGTGCAAGTCTTACAGAACAAGAGCAACACAAATTAAATCTCTGACAACAATTCCTGTGTGCACACAGACTCATGGTGTGATTCTAGGCAGAAAACGATATTTGATTGGCAATTTCAAAGCACATTTACTACTGTGGTAGAGCAAGTCATA
Source organism: Triturus cristatus (assembly GCF_964204655.1). Classification (NCBI taxonomy): domain Eukaryota; kingdom Metazoa; phylum Chordata; class Amphibia; order Caudata; family Salamandridae; genus Triturus; species Triturus cristatus. The sequence continues at coordinate 689,226,891 of NC_140588.1, forward strand.
ATTACTGTAACAGCCTGACACATTTTCCTTATACTTTAGAGAGGCAGAAAAGAGCACATGTCCTAACAGCTTCTTGAGACCATGAGCATGTGAAACCTGGGTGTGTGATTAGACTAGAGCAAAGGAAATGAGCCTTGGTGATGTTGAATGTGTTAGCGTTACACACTGCTATCTGAAATACCACACAGTGCTGAATAGTAAGCATGGGAGTGCAGTAGAAGCAGCTGGCTGTGTGCTAAGAGTGTATTTATGGAGACTGTGTATTGTCAGGTGCAAGAGAGATCTGCATGGACGCTTGCACAACTGCATGAAGACTGCAGAGATGTATGTAAGATCACCTGTGGTAAGGGTTAATTGGAGTTTTGAACATGTAGGAACTACCTCACCCATTGCAGGAGTGGAAGGAAAATCTACCCTGTTGTTTTCAAATGTGTTAGCATTTGCCTCTCATCTATGAGATAGTGATTTCTGCTGAATGCTAACCATCACAGTTCAAGAAAACAAGCTGCCCCTTTCCTACGAGTGCAAGTCTTACAGAACAAGAGCAACACAAATTAAATCTCTGACAACAATTCCGGTGTGCACACAGACTCATGATGTTATTCTAGGCACAAAACAGTATTCCCGGGCGATACCAGTACACCTTAACTTATGGTGAAGACATACTCCATAATATCTTACAAGTTCAAGGCAGTTAAATATCTTCCAAAACATAACATGTAAAACACAACTTTAAAAAAAGAAGCAAATTTCTATTATTTATATCAAAATACACCACATACATCCCCTCTCAAATTCATACCTCACCTTTAAAAGTAGTTATTTGAGAAATCAATGTGCCACTCACACAGCAGATTATCAGAGCCAGAATCTCTGAGCTGTACTCCTCTCACCAAAACCACTAAATGGCAAAATGTCCCTCTCTTTTTTCACACATATACATGTTAACTTCAAATCACATTGCTTCCCACATTTTTTTAAATGGAAACACACATTTCTATTGGTTGGAAATTTCAACTGTTTCCAAATGATTCCTACCCCCAACATGACTTCTGCCTGCTACCATAGCAACAGATCATGGAACACTGGTGTCAGCAGAGAGGTCAGAAGTTCAGCACACAATGTTTCTAATCCAAAGAGCAAGACTGCTTGACTTTTCAAACCTAACAGCATATCTAAAGTAATCTTCTGTGGGAACACATTTTTCTGAACCAATACAAAACATGCTTTTAAAAATTTAAACATACAGCCTAGTTTTTAGTGTTGAATGGTCTGAAACAGCCAATGAGCTCTTTTTATTTAAAAAAAATATGTAAGCCTCCATTTTACAACTATCTGTCTTTTCATATTTCCATTCAACTGAAAGACCCCTTCTGAGTGCGTCCAGATCTCCTTGAAAGATGTTCACAGTGTGGATTGTAGGTCATAGCTATGTCTACTGGAGTGAAAAGTATGCAGAAAAAAGAAGCATTGTGAAAGGTCTTGCTTTGCCAAATGTAGACATTAAATGGATTGGTCAGAGAGGGTTAAAGTGGCACCAATTAATGCCTTTGGTGAAATCCTTTCTACATCTCCCACAGCCTGACCTTATAATTGTGCACTGTGGTGGAAATGACCTAGGCACTTTAACTGGGGTAGGTCTGGAAATGCTTGTTAAGGACACCTTTGTGCAATTGATGTCACTTTTTCCACAAACTACCTTTGTATATTCTAATATATGCCAAAGGCAAAAGTGGAACTGGTCCAACCTGTATTGTCCGCAGTTTGAGAAAGCAAAAAAGCACGTCAATAAGTCTGTTTCTGCTTTCCTCAGAGACTATGGTATGGGTTCTATATACCACAACAACTTGCGTTACAACATGCAAGGCATTTATAGAGGAGACGGTGTTCATTTCACAGATGAAGGGAACAGAGTCTTCCTCTTGAACTTTAGACTCTGCATTGGTACTTACTTGTAGGTACAAAAAACAGTGAATGAACACAACGGCTCTTTTTAGAGCCAACCAACATCTAAACACATAAACTTGATTTTTGATTCTATTTTCGTAATGAATTTTTTACCGCTGTGCGCGCACTGTGCGCGCACCGTGCAATATTTATAATTTTTTTGGTTTTTTTTGGGACCTTAGGGGTCTTTCACGGTCCCCGTGAGAAGGCCTAGGGGGTCAGGGACTCTCTACCCTGCCCCCTTTTCACATTCTCCACCTTTCTTTTTCACTGCCACACACAAAATGGCGTCCGAAACTTCCTGATTTCGACCGATTGGAATGTTGACTGACATCTAACCACCAATCAGAATTACGCTCGCGCACATTTGGTGCGCGCACCGTGCGCGTACGGTGCGTGCATATAGATATTTATGTACGTTTAACTGCAATTTTCTCAGGAACTACTGAACAGATTGACACCATATATGCAAAAGGCACATGCCTGGCCTGAGGACTACCTCTTTGCCAAATTTCAAGTAATTCTGTTCAGCCGTTCGGGCCGTACCTTCGACTAAAGGTCGTATGGGAAAATGCATGGGGAAAACGCATTTTGGGACCCCCCCGAGACTTTCAGGGTAGGAGCTGAGTGGAGCGCCTCATTAGTCTTGAAAATTTCACGAAGATAAGTCAACCAGCGCCAAAGTTATTCAAAATAGAATTTTCAGATTTCCTATGGGAACTCGGTCCTAACTATAACTATCTACTGGCGACCGCCAGTAGATAATATATATATACACACACACACACATATATATTACCTACTGGCGGTCGCCAGTAGGTAGTTATAGTTAGGACCCCTTTTCCATAGGAAAACCTCAACATTCTATTTTGAATAACTTTGGCGCCGGTCGATGAATCCTCACAAATTTCTCAAAATAGGTGGGGCGCTACGCTCCGCTCCTACCCTGAAAGTCTCGGGGGGATTCGTCAAGCGGGGGCTGAGATAAAAGGGGGGTCCCAAAACGCGTTTTTCCCATGCATTTTTCCATAGGACCTTTAGAACGAGCTACAGCCCGAACGGCTGAACAGAATTACTAGAAATTTGGCAGAGAGGTAGTCCCTAGGTCAAGGAAGTGCCTTTTGTAGGTTTGGTGTGAATCTGTTCAGTAGATTCTGAGAAAATAGCCTTTAAATCAATATATATATCTGAGCCCGCTTACGGTACGCTTACCGTACGCTTACCGTAAGCGTACGGTGGCGTGCGCGAGCGCGATTCTGATTGGCTCTTAGATCTTAGTAAACATTCGAATCGGCCGAAACCAGGAAGCGGCGGCCGCCATTTTGTCTCTCGCACTGAGTGTTGTTTATCAAACAAGATGGCCAAAAACATGTTACGGGGCTGTTTTGACAACTCCCTCCCACATAGTCATGTTGAGGGAGTCCCCAAACATCCCCCAAGAGCAAAAACGGTTTTATTTTTTTTTCGGCAATTTCGCCGAGTACGCTTACCGTACGCTTACCGTAAGCGTACGGTAAAAAAAATAAAATAAAAAAAACACTATCCACACTTACCCCACCCCCTGTGCTTTTGGTGACCGTAGGCCACCAAATGTACAGGGCTTATTAATAGGTAAAAAAAACTAAATTTTGGCAACATGAAATTATAAAATCGAAATCAAAAAAACACTATCCACATTGACCCCACCCCCTGTGCTTTTGGTGGCCGAAGGCCACCAAATGTACAGGGCTTATTAAAGTTGATAAAAACCGTGCACGGAACGAACTGCGTTAAGTTGGCGCGCACGCCTCGAATGGCGTAAAGTAACTTAGCATTTAAAAAACCGTACAAATTCACTGAAAAAACCATAGGTTTCACACACGTTATAGTTAGGAATTAGCATTTAAAAAACCTTGCAAATTCACTGAAAAAACCATAGGTTTCACACATGTTATAGTTAGCGGAAATTTTACTGATAAAAAACCAGTGAAATTGCCCCGTTATAGTTAGTGCTGGCAACTATAACTCACGCGACCGCAATCTTCTGCTGATGACATATGTGTCTTTATGAAAAAAAAATATTTGTAATATATGTATAGCTAAAAATGTATGGAAGAAGACATGGGCAAATAAGTGTCTAAATACAGTATTAGCATCAGCAGAGGATTGCGGTCGCGTGAGTTATAGTTGCCAGCACTAACTATAACGGGGCAATTTCACTGTTTTTTTATCAGTAAAATTTCCGCTAACTATAACATGTGTGAAACCTATGGTTTTTTCAGTGAATATATATATATATATATAGCAGAAAGCGAAAAAAAGTGATAATCAACAAAGGATCAAAATGGAAGATAAAATAGCATATTACTTGCAAAAGCAAATACATAATCTATATTGTGGAATGCCCATGTAGACTTAAATATATAGGCAGCACAACGTGTGAAATCAAGAAAAGAATTTTAGAACACATCAGAGCTACCAAAAACAATGACCATTCCAACCCATAGCAAAACATATGGAAAAAGCAAACGGAAGCAAATGGGAAGCTTTAAAATTCTACGCTATTGAACAAAGATCAGAGAGAGAAGGAAACCGTGAAGGGTTATTACGGCAAAAGGAATCTAAAAATATTGTATCTTTCAGAACACTAACACTGAAGCAGGATGAGGAACTATATGTAAATCTGTAAATAATCAGTTCAACAAGTATTTTGGACCTATGTCTGTGATGAACTAAAAGCTCACCAGAGAGCTTGAACATCTAATAAACGGACAGATACATGATGCATCATGGTAAACCCATGGCAAACTTGAGATATAAAGCATCAGATAAACTGGAGACATTTTTTGAACACTCATCTAACAAGAATGAAATTTATTAAGGAAAAGACACTATACTTGTCATGCGATTACTCACTAGAGAGTTTGAAGATCATTATTATGTGTTTGAAAAAATTGCACCAAGCAATGGATAAGTAAAAAAATAGGTTTTTTGCCACGTGTATTTTCACGAAAAATTAATTTCAAAATGACAACGTTTTTTAACTACACGTGCTTGCACTACCTTTCACCAATGTACAACATCACTTGAGCACAATGTACTTTAATCAAAAAAAAGAAAAAATAACATTTATAATTAATTATGCATATCAGCATGCTATGTGCCTCACAAACAGGAAATGCTTGCAAAAGTAAAAATAAATGATGCCTGTTTTGAATGGTAAAACATCCGGTGATCAATGTTCAAGTGGCGAACCGAAACGGGTGTGGCATTGCTACTGCCTCTACATTGAAAAAAATTAATTAACATTTGACTGAGTGCATTCTTCACAAATCTCCGGTTTCAGTGGAGATACCTGGTAAGATAATTACCGGCAGCCCTGCCGGAGAAGATGTTCACCGCCCTACACTAGCAGCACCAGTGTTTTAAACGAGGGCATTGACGTATACATATATTTATATATATATATATTTTTATGTATATGTAAATAAATATATATACACATATATCTATATATATATATTATCTACTGGCGGTCGCCAGTAGATAGTTATAGTTAAGACCGAGTTCCCATAGGAAATATGAAAATTCTTTTTTGAAAAACTTTGGCGCCGGTTGACTTATCTTCGTGAAATTTTCAAAACTGATGGGGCGCTCCGCTCAGCTCTTACCCTGAAAGTCTCGGGGTGATTCGTCAAGCGGGGGCTGAGAAAAAAGGGGGGTCCCAAAACGCGTTTTCCCCATGCATTTTCCCATAGGACCTTTTGTCGAAGGTACAGCCCGAACGGCTGAACAGAATTGCTTGAAATTTGGCAAAGAGGTAGTCCTCAGGTCAGGGATGTGCCTTTTGCATATATGGTGTCAATCTGTTCAGTAGTTCCTGAGAAAATTGCAGTTAAAAGTACATAAATATCTATATGCGCGCACCATGCGCGCACGGTGCCGTGCGCGAGCGTAATTCTGATTGGTGGTTAGATGTCAGTCAACATTCGAATCGGTTGAAATCAGGAAGTGTTGGACGCCATTTTGTGTGTGGCAGTGAAAAAGAAAGGTGGAGAACGTGAAAAGGGGGCTGGGTAGAGAGTTCCTGACCCCCTAGCCTTTGTCAGGGGGTCCCTGAAGGACCCCGAAGGGTGAAAAAAACATTTTATTTTTTTTCAAAAAATCGCGGGGTGCGTGCATGGTGCGTGCAGCCCCCAGCCGCCATTTTGAGTTTTAGAGGCAGAAGAGAGCTAAAAACACAAGTGGAGTACGTGAAAAGGGGGCAGGGTAGAGAGTCCCTGACCCCCTAGGCCTTCTCAGGGGGGCCATGAAAGACCCCTAAGGTCCCAAAAAAACAAAAAAAACATTTATAAATATTGCGCTGTACGCGCACGGTGCGCGCATAACGGCAAAAAATTCATTAAAGAAATAGAATCAAAAATCAAGTTTAAGTGTTTAGATGTTGGTTGGCTCTAAAAAGAGCCGTTGTGTTCATTGAGTGTTTTTTTGTACCTACAAGTAAGTACCGATGCAGAGTCTAAAGTTCAAGAGGAAGACTCTGTTCCCTTCATCTGTGAAATGAACACCGTCTCCTCTATAAATGCCTTGTATGTTGTAACGCAAGTTGTTGTGGTATATAGAACTCATACCATAGTCTCTGAGGAAAGCAGAAACAGACTTATTGACGTGCTTTTTTGCTTTCTCAAACTGCGGACAATACAGGTTGGACCAGTTCCACTTTTGCCTTTGGCATATATTAGAATATACAAAGGTAGTTTGTGGAAAAAGTGACATCAATTGCACAAAGGTGTCCTTAACAAGCATTTCCAGACCTACCCCAGTTAAAGTGCCTAGGTCATTTCCACCACAGTGCACAATTATAAGGTCAGGCTGTGGGAGATGTAGAAAGGATTTCACCAAAGGCATTATTTGGTGCCACTTTAACCCTCTCTGACCAATCCATTTAATGTCTACATTTGGCAAAGCAAGGTCTTTCACAATACTTCTTTTTTCTGCATACTTTTCACTCCAGTAGACATAGCTATGACCTACAATCCACACTGTGAACATCTTTCAAGGAGATCTGGATGCACTCAGAAGGTGTCTTTCAGTAGAATGGCAATATGAAAAGAAAGATAGTTGTAAAATGGAGGCTTACATACTTTTTTTTAAATAAAAAGAGCTCATTGGCTGTTTCTGACCATTCAACACTAAAAACTAGGCTGTATGTTTAAATTTTTAAAAGCATGTTTTGTATTGGTTCAGAAAAATGTGTTCCAACAGAAGATTACTTTGGATATGCTGTTTGAAAAGTCAAGCACTCTTGCTCTTTGGATTAGAAACATTGTGTGCTGAACTTCTGACCTCTCTGCTCACACCAGTTTTCCATGATCTGTTGCTATGGTAGCAGGCAGAAGTCATGTTGGGGGTAGGAATCATTTGGAAACAGTTGAAATTTGCAACCAATAGAAATGTGTGTTTCCATTTAAAAAAATGTGGGAAGCAATGTGATTTGAAGTTAACATGTATATGTGTGAAAAAAGAGAGGGACATTTTGCCATTTAGTGGTTTTGGTGAGAGGAGTACAGCTCAGAGATTCTGGCTCTGATAATCTGCTGTGTGAGCGGCACATTTCCTTCTCAACTACTTTTAAAGGTGAGTTATGAATTTGAGAGGGGATGTATGTGGTGTATTTTGATATGAATAATAGAAATTTGTCTCTTCTTTTAAAGTTGTGTTTTACATTTTATGTTTTGGAAGATATTTAACTGCCTTGAACTTGAAAGATATTATGGAGTATGTATTCACCATAAGTTAAGGTGTACTGGTATCACCCAGGAATACTGTTTTGTGCCTAGAATCACACCATGAGTCTGTGTGCACACAGGAATGTTGTCAGAGATTTATTTCATGTTGCTCTTGTTCTGTAAGACTTGCACTCGTAGGAAAGGGGCAGCTTGTTTTCTTGAACTGTGATGGTTAGCATTCAGCACAAATCACTATCTCACAGATGAGAGACAAATGCTAAGACGTTTGAAAACAACAGGGTAGATTTTCCTTCCACTCCTGCAATGGGTGAGGTAGTTCCTACATGTTCAAAACTCAAATTAACCCTTACCACAGGTGATCTTACATACATCTCTGCAGTCTTCATGCAGTTGTGCAAGCGTCCATGCAGATCTCTCTTGCACCTGACAATACACAGTCTCCAGAAACACACTCTTAGCACACAGCCAGCTGCTCTCCTGCACTCCCATGCTTACTATTCAGCACTGTGTGGTATTTCAGATAGCAGTGTGTAACGCTAACACATTCAACATCACCAAGGCTCATTTCCTTTGCTCTAGTCTAATCACTCACCCAGGTTCCACATGCTCATGGTCTCAAGTAGCTGTTAGGACATGTGCTCTTTTCTGCCTCTCTAAACTATAAGGAAAATGTGTCAGGCTGTTACAGTAATTATCACTTGCTCTACCACAGTAGTAAATGTGCTTTGAAATTGCCAATCAAATATCGTTTTCTGCCTAGAATCGCACCATGAGTCTGTGTGCACACAGGAACTGTTGTCAGAGATTTAATTTGTGTTGCTCTTGTTCTGTAAGACTTGCAGTCGTAGGAAAGGGGCAGCTTGTTTTCTTGAACTGTGATGCTTAGCATACAGCACACATCACCATCTCACAGATGAGAGGCAAATTGTAACACATTTGAAAACAACAGGGTAGATTTTCATTGCAGTACTGTAATGAGTGAGGTAGTGCCTACATGTTCATAAGCCCAATTAACCCTTACCACATGTGCTCTTACATACATCTCTGCAGTCTTCATGCAGTTGTGCAAGCGTCCATGCGGATCTCTCTTGCACCTGACAATACACAGTCTCCAGAAACACACTCTTAGCACACAGGCAGCTGCTTCTCCTGCACTCCCATGTTTACTATTCAGCAGTGTGTGGTATTTCAGATAGCAGTGTGTAATGCTTACACATTCAACATCACCAAGGCTAATTTCCTTTGCTCTAGTGAAGTCTAATCACTCACCCAGGTTCCACATGCTCATGTTCTCAAGTAGCTGTTAGGACATGTGCTCTTTTCTGCCTCTCTAAACTATAAGGAAAATGTGTCAGGCTGTTACAGTAATTATCACTTGCTCTACTACAGTAGTAAATGTGCTTTGAAATTGCCAATCAAATATCGTTTTCTGCCTAGAATCGCACCATGAGTTGTTGTCAGAGATTTGATTTGTGTTGCTCTTGTTCTGTAAGACTTGCACTCGTAGGAAAGGGGCAGCTTGTTTTCTTGAACTGTGATGGTTAGCATTCAGCAGAAATCACTATCTCATAGATGAGAGGCAAATGCTAACACATTTGAAAACAACAGGGTAGATTTTCCTTCCACTCCTGCAATGGGTGAGGTAGTTCCTACATGTTCAAAACTCCAATTAACCCTTACCACAGGTGATCTTACATACCTCTCTGCAGTCGTCATGCAGTTGTGCAAGCGTCCATGCAGATCTCTCTTGCACCTGACAATACACAGTCTCCATAAATACACTCTTAGCACACAGCCAGCTGCTTCTACTGCACTCCCATGCTTACTATTCAGCACTGTGTGGTATTTCAGATAGCAGTGTGTAACGCTAACACATTCAACATCACCAAGGCTCATTTCCTTTGCTCTAGTCTAATCACACACCCAGGTTCCACATGCTCATGGTCTCAAGAAGCTGTTAGGACATGTGCTCTTTTCTGCCTCTCTAAAGTATAAGGAAAATGTGTCAGGCTGTTACAGTAATTATGACTTGCTCTACCACAGTAGTAAATGTGCTTTGAAATTGCCAATCAAATATCGTTTTCTGCCTAGAATCAGACCATGAGTCTGTGTGCACACAGGAATTGTTGTCAGAGATTTAATTTGTGTTGCTCTTGTTCTGTAAGACTTGCACTCGTAGGAAAGGGGCAGCTTGTTTTCTTGAACTGTGATGGTTAGCATTCAGCACAAATCACTATCTCACAGATGAGAGGCAAATGGTAACACATTTGAAAACAACAGGGTAGATTTTCCTTCCACTCCTGCAATGGGTGAGGTAGTTCCTACATGTTCAAAACTCCAATTAACCCTTACCACAGGTGATCTTACATAAATCTCTGCAGTCTTCATGCAGTTGTGTAAGCGTCCATGCAGATCTCTCTTGCACCTGACAATACACAGTCTCCAGAAACACACTCTTAGCACACAGGCAGCTGTTTCTCCTGCACTCCCATGCTTACTATTCAGCACTGTGTGGTATTTCAGATAGCAGTGTGTAACGCTATCACATTCAACATCACCAAGGCTCATTTCCTTTGCTCTAGTCTAATCACTCACCCAGGTTCCACATGCTCATGGTCTCAAGTAGCTGTTAGGACATGTGCTCTTTTCTGCCTCTCTAAACTATAAGGAAAATATGTCAGGCTGTTACAGTAATTAACACTTGCTCTATCACAGTAGTAAATGTGCTTTGAAATTGCCAATCAAATATCGTTTTCTGCTTAGAATCACACCATGAGTCTGTGTGCACACAGGAATTGTTGTCAGAGATTTAATTTGTGTTGCTCTTGTTCTGTAAGACTTGCACTCGTAGGAAAGGGGCAGCTTGTTTTCTTGAACTGTGATGCTTAGCATACAGCACACATCACCATCTCACAGATGAGAGGCAAATTGTAACACATTTGAAAACAACAGGGTAGATTTTCATTGCAGTACTGTAATGAGTGAGGTAGTGCCTACATGTTCATAAGCCCAATTAACCCTTACCACATGTGCTCTTACATACATCTCTGCAGTCTTCATGCAGTTGTGCAAGCGTCCATGCGGATCTCTCTTGCACCTGACAATACACAGTCTCCAGAAACACACTCTTAGCACACAGGCAGCTGCTTCTCCTGCACTCCCATGTTTACTATTCAGCAGTGTGTGGTATTTCAGATAGCAGTGTGTAATGCTTACACATTCAACATCACCAAGGCTAATTTCCTTTGCTCTAGTGAAGTCTAATCATTCACCCAGGTTCCACATGCTCATGTTCTCAAGTAGCTGTTAGGACATGTGCTCTTTTCTGCCTCTCTAAACTATAAGGAAAATGTGTCAGGCTGTTACAGTAATTATCACTTGCTCTACTACAGTAGTAAATGTGCTTTGAAATTGCCAATCAAATATCGTTTTCTGCCTAGAATCACACCATGAGTCTGTGTGCACACAGGAATTGTTGTCAGAGATTTGATTTGTGTTGCTCTTGTTCTGTAAGACTTGCACTCGTAGGAAAGGGGCAGCTTGTTTTCTTGAACTGTGATGGTTAGCATTCAGCACAAATCACTATCTCACAGATGAGAGGCAAATGGTAACACATTTGAAAACAACAGGGTAGATTTTCCTTCCACTCCTGCAATGGGTGAGGTAGTTCCTACATGTTCAAAACTCCAATTAACCCTTACCACAGGTGATCTTACATACATCTCTGCAGTCTTCATGCAGTTGTGGAAGCGTCCATGCAGATCTCTCTTGCACCTGACAATACACAGTCTCCAGAAACACACTCTTAGCACACAGGCAGCTGTTTCTCCTGCACTCCCACGCTTACTATTCAGCACTGTGTGGTATTTCAGATAGCAGTGTGTAACGCTAACACATTCATCATCACCAAGGCTCATTTCCTTTGCTCTAGTGTAATCACTCACCCAGGTTCCACATGCTCATGGTCTCAAGTAGCTGTTAGGACATGTGCTCTTTTCTGCCTCTCTAAACTATAAGGAAAATATGTCAGGCTGTTACAGTAATTAACACTTGCTCTATCACAGTAGTAAATGTGCTTTGAAATTGCCAATCAAATATCGTTTTCTGCTTAGAATCACACCATGAGTCTGTGTGCACACAGGAATTGTTGTCAGAGATTTAATTTGTGTTGCTCTTGTTCTGTAAGACTTGCACTCGTAGGAAAGGGGCAGCTTGTTTTCTTGAACTGTGATGCTTAGCATACAGCACACATCACCATCTCACAGATGAGAGGCAAATTGTAACACATTTGAAAACAACAGGGTAGATTTTCATTGCAGTACTGTAATGAGTGAGGTAGTGCCTACATGTTCATAAGCCCAATTAACCCTTACCACATGTGCTCTTACATACATCTCTGCAGTCTTCATGCAGTTGTGCAAGCGTCCATGCGGATCTCTCTTGCACCTGACAATACACAGTCTCCAGAAACACACTCTTAGCACACAGGCAGCTGCTTCTCCTGCACTCCCATGTTTACTATTCAGCAGTGTGTGGTATTTCAGATAGCAGTGTGTAATGCTTACACATTCAACATCACCAAGGCTAATTTCCTTTGCTCTAGTGAAGTCTAATCATTCACCCAGGTTCCACATGCTCATGTTCTCAAGTAGCTGTTAGGACATGTGCTCTTTTCTGCCTCTCTAAACTATAAGGAAAATGTGTCAGGCTGTTACAGTAATTATCACTTGCTCTACTACAGTAGTAAATGTGCTTTGAAATTGCCAATCAAATATCGTTTTCTGCCTAGAATCACACCATGAGTCTGTGTGCACACAGGAATTGTTGTCAGAGATTTGATTTGTGTTGCTCTTGTTCTGTAAGACTTGCACTCGTAGGAAAGGGGCAGCTTGTTTTCTTGAACTGTGATGGTTAGCATTCAGCACAAATCACTATCTCACAGATGAGAGGCAAATGGTAACACATTTGAAAACAACAGGGTAGATTTTCCTTCCACTCCTGCAATGGGTGAGGTAGTTCCTACATGTTCAAAACTCCAATTAACCCTTACCACAGGTGATCTTACATACATCTCTGCAGTCTTCATGCAGTTGTGGAAGCGTCCATGCAGATCTCTCTTGCACCTGACAATACACAGTCTCCAGAAACACACTCTTAGCACACAGGCAGCTGTTTCTCCTGCACTCCCACGCTTACTATTCAGCACTGTGTGGTATTTCAGATAGCAGTGTGTAACGCTAACACATTCATCATCACCAAGGCTCATTTCCTTTGCTCTAGTGTAATCACTCACCCAGGTTCCACATGCTCATGGTCTCAAGTAGCTGTTAGGACATGTGCTCTTTTCTGCCTCTCTAAACTATAAGGAAAATGTGTCAGGCTGTTACAGTAATTATGACTTGCTCTACCACAGTAGTAAATGTGCTTTGAAATAGCCAATCAAATATCGTTTTCTGCCTAGAATCACACCATGAGTCTGTCTGCACACAGGAATTGTTGTCAGAGATTTAATTTGTGTTGCTCTTGTTCTGTAAGACTTGCACTCATAGGAAAGGGGCAGCTCATATGATCGGATTTGAAAAGCTCAAAAAATATAGTAATATATTTAAATTACATAAAGGTATTTTTTTTTTAGTTTCCTTTAGGTATTGCTGAACAACACTGAAATAAATTAAACATGCCTATAAAATCAAGAAAGAGAAAAGAACAGTAAAAACATTTATATTTGAAGACAACTGGACAACAGAAATTAGTTGAAGAACCTCATGTTGGAAAAAAGAAAAAGTCTTCTGGTAAGCAGACTAAGGATTTTTTTTTTTAAATCCTCAAACATAGAAAAAATGTACAAACTATATCCACTGCAAATAGTGTTTTAAGAAGAAAACAACAAGACAATAAAAAGAAATTACTAAATGCTAATGCACAATCAGAAGCAAGAAAGAATGACTTAAAAAGAAAAACTTAATTTCTAAACATTTGTAAAAAAATGTTTCAGAGAAGAGTGGTGTTCAATTTGCTAAAGGATGTGAAAAAATATAGGAAGAATGCAATATTTTATAAGTAAAAGAATCATATTAAATCAATTGTTGCAAAGGCTTTGGAATGAAAAAGAAAACTATTCATTTTAATTTTGAACAGGATTCGTACATTAGATAAAATAGTCAATGTAATGAAGTCAAAAAGCAAAAGGAAAAGAGTAGTGAAAAAAAATAACTTTTGAAAATGTGTTCTTCGGAGAATGGAAGCATAGTTCAAGTACTGAACCATTTTTTAATGAAGAGAGTTATCTTCAAAGTAATAGTTTGCTGCATGCAGTTGACACCAGTGGTCGAAGTTATGAAGTTAAAGATGGTTGTATAATGGAAAAGGAGAAAATGGTTCCAAGAAATGAGGAAGAAGTGTTAGCTGATGAGGTTATGGGGAAACGTCCTAAAGCCCCAGTGTACACTTGGAATTGTAGTAGTATTTGTAGTGTACAACAAGAATCTATTGATAAATTACGTGACTTTATAAGAGAATATAGTAAAAAAAGTGTTAAACAGAAGATTAAGGTGCTTCAAAGACTAGATCCATGCAGAGTGAGAAAGAATACTGGTTTGCACGGACATTCTCTGGCTTGTCTTTCTAGGAAAGTTTGTCAAAGTGTTTTTCACCATTTTAGGATGCTGGCAGTACATCATACTGAAATGAGACAGTTTGTGTGAAGATTGTATTTTGCTAAAAGTCCAGCACTAAAGTTAAATGAGTTGAATAGTGCTCTGTTGCGTGGATCTCTATCAGATGTAGAGAGGGTTACTGATGATATTCATTTTTGTTACTTTGGTCCAGAACAAGGAACTGCAGGAAATGACACAGTTATTGAAGAAAATGTGGAAGAGAATGTAGATTCCACTGTTAGTAAAAATTTTGAAGATCAAATGACAAAATTTACTATCATCTCTAATGAAAGACCAAATATTACTTGTATTTGTTGCCGGAGAAGCTATTATAAAACTCAAACAAGCAATGTTGATCTCTATAAAAAAAGTGAAAAAGAAAATAATTATGAGTGGAAGGATTTTGCTACATATTTGTTTCTGGAAAATTGTTTTGATTTGGGTGAAGATCAGCGTGGAACTAATGAATATTGGTACCGACGCCATGGAGAATTGAAATGTATGTTACGGAGTTTAGGAACTCCTACATGGCCTAAGCTGTGCTGAGTACGCTTGGGATGATTTACTGGATTTTCTTCGAGAGGCAAATTCAAATATTGAAAACATCCAATACAAGACAGCCGGAGAATTGTTCTCATTGGATCCGGTTAATGTTTGCAGATATTTCAATCATAGATTTGAGTCTATGATGTCCTTCATCTGCAATAAAAAATATCCACCTCTTGGAGAAGTTGTGGATTTCTTTTGGAGAAAAGAGTACCAAGCAAGAGGTGCTCCTCATATTCATATGCTGTTGTGGATCAAGGATGCCCCAAAATTTGGAACAGATTCTGATGATGCAGTTTTATCTTTCATTGAAGAAAATGCAACAAGTACTATACCTAAAAGCACAGAAGAAAAAAACTTAAAAGAGCAAGTTTTACGTTTCCAAAGTCATCGGTGTGGAAACTACTGTCGACGAAAGTACAAGAGTAAAGATAAATTCTACACAAAGGTGCCGATTCGGATCCTGGAAAAATTTCCCCCGGCCGAATTGAATCTGGATTTTTTACCGTACGAATCGTACAAGTAGCGTACAAACTGCCAAGTACGATTCGCATGGGAAAAACTCCATACGAATCACATCCGGAACATTTCCCCACATGTCCTCGGGTCGGAAATTGTGTCCCCGGATGATTTACCGTACGAATCGGAAAAATGAAGTCCGACCGCGCTAGTACGATCACTCCCGTCCTTTCGATTTCACAACTGTATGCAAAAAACACCGTACGGACCGAACTCCCACAGCAAGCATGGAGACACGTGTCTGCATACGCGCCGAACACCCCACCACAGACCCCGCATGTACGCGCAAAATGCCCCCCGGCCGTGGATGTACGCGCCGAACCCCCACCCATGTATGTACGGACCATACCCCCACCCCACCAGTGTAACTACGGACCGTACCCCCACCTGTGTATGTACGGACCGTACCCCCACCCCACCCGTGTATGTACGGACCGTACCCCCACCCCACCAGTGTATGTACGGACCAAACCCCCACCCCACCCGTGTATGTACGGACCGAACCCCTACCCCACCCGTGTATCTACGGACCGTACCCCCACCCATGTATGAATGGAGCGTACCAACACCGCACCCGTGTATGTACGGACCGTACCCCCACCCCACCAGTGTATGTACGGACCGTACCCCCACCCCACCAGTATGTACGGACCGTACCCCCACCAGTATGTATGGACCGTACCCCCACCCGTGTATGTACGGACCGTACCCCCACCCCACCCGTGTATGTACAGACCATACCCCCACCCCACCAGTGTATGTACGGACCGTACCCCCACCCCACCAGTGTATGTACGGACTGTACCCCCACCAGTGTATGTACGGACTGTACCCCCACCCCACCCGTGTATGTACGGACCGTACCCCCACCCCACCAGTGTATGTACGGACCGTACCCCCACCCCACCAGTGTATGTACGGACCGTACCCCCACCCCACCAGTGTATGTACGGACCGTACCCCCACCCGTGTATGAAGGGAGGGTACCAACACCCCACCCGTGTATGTACGGACCGAACCCCCACCCGTGTATGAATGGAGCATACCAACACCCCACCCGTGTATGTACGGACCATACCCCCACCCCACCAGTGTATGTACGGACTGTACCCCCACCCGTGTATGTATGGACCGTACCCCCACCCCACCCGTGTATGTACAGACCGTACCCCCACCCCACCAGTGTATGTATGGACCGTACCCCCACCCCACCAGTGTATGTACGGACCGTACCCCCACCCCACCAGTGTATGTATGGACCGTACCCCCACCTGTGTATGAATGGAGCGTACCAACACCCCACCCGTGTATGTACGGACCGAACCCCCACCCGTGTATGAATGGAGCATACCAACACCCTGCCCGTGTATGTACGGACCGTACCCCCACCCCACCAGTGTATGTACGGACCATACCCCCACCCGTGTATGAATGGAGCGTACCAACACCCCACCCGTGTATGTACGGACCGAACCCCCACCCCACCAGTGTATGTACGGACCGTACCCCCACCCCACCAGTGTATGTGCGGACCGTACCCCCACCCCACCAGTGTATGTACGGACCGTATCCCCACCCCACCCGTGTATGTACGGACTGAACCCCCACCCCACCAGTGTATGTACGGACCGTACCCCCACCCCACCAGTGTATGTACGGACCGTATCCCCACCCCACCCGTGTATGTACGGACCGAACCCCCACCCCACCAGTGTATGTACGGACCGTACCCCCACCCCACCAGTGTATGTACGGACTGTACCCCCACCCGTGTATGTACGGACCATACACCCAGCCCCCCTTCTATGTACCGTGCGAAACACCACCACCGATGGACGGTGCGGACCAACACCCTGCCCGTGTTCGTACGCACCCTACCCCAGGCCCACACACCAGCACCCTCACCCAACATCGGGCATGTACGAGTCGTACTAAGCCATAGCAAAGGACAGCACTGTACAACAACATGGCCCATGTACGCACCGTACAGAGGCTAAAAACACTCCTACTGAACCAGAACTAACCAAAAAAACACAAGGACAGTCAATCCGAGGCACACAACACCACAACACATATCCAACAAGGCCAAATACATTCTATACACTGACCTGCAACTGACAAACAGATAAACAGAGGCCCAAACCACTACCACTCATTATAACACACCCACCCAAAGTTCAAACACAGCCACACCCACAAATAGACCAATAAAAAGGCCCAACACACACGAACCATGATCCTTTGCAACAGATCCACAGCTGCCAGACCCCAGAGACAACGCACTGCACCATACTTCAACCATCAATACACCTTACACTTGCACTCCTTCACACAACCACCATCACAAACACACCCTCATCACATTCACACACACACACCTGCACACCCACAACCATCCACACCCACACCCATCCACACCCCCACCCCCACAACCATCCACACCCACACCCCCACAACCATCCACACCCACACCCCACGCCATGTCCACCAACAAGTATCATTGGTCAGACGGACCAGCATATCAGAAAAAAATGCCATGTGGGAGAGGATAGTCAATTCCGTGAATGCTGTTGGGTCCACCAGAAGGACCAGGCATGAGTGCCAAGCCAGGTGGTATGATCTGCGGAGGACCGTCCGCCGCAAAATGATGGACGAGCACAACCAGGCCAACATCACTGGAGGAGGGCCATCCCGCAGACCGGTACACTACCATCCCTGGGAGGAGAAGGTGATGACCACGCTGGAGCCGTTGGCATGTGATGGACTAGAAGGAGTCCGAGAGCCTGGTGAGTACACAAACAACTCACCTCACATGGGGGGAACGCCATATACAACCCAAATACCAATCATGCACGCAACCCCCACAAAGCCAGCACCGGACACAACCACACTCCAAACACACACACATGCCACTAGCGCCTCCATGCACCATGCCCCAAGCAAGGCCAGGCCAAGTCACAGGCCACACAAAACACAAACACAAGACAGGATGTCCCCGATGCCGGGAGGGTGGGCCTCATAGAGCAACTCTGAAGCACACAACAATGCCCTCAGCCCATATGGCTTAGGGCACAGCCATACCAACAGTGTGTCCCCACACAGTACTGTTTTGCCTGCTAATGGTGGCCGCGTTGCAGGACGACATGGATATGAAGGCACAATTTGCACATAACAGCAGCCAATGAAGACGCAGCACACTGAAAGAGTGTCAGCACACACCGCCACAGCAGCAGCGCAGACTCACACACTCCGCCCAATGGGTGCCCGCAGAGAAGAAACAAACCCACATGAACAAGCCAATGGCCTTTCCAAGACTTGCAAACTGTGTGTGCCCAGGAAGCTGGGCTGAGGTGACAGAGGGTGACACACAGAGGGAGGGAGAGGGGCAGAGAGAGGGACAGAGACAGAGATGGACGCAGGGAGACAGACAGAGGGAGGGAGGAGGCTGACAGAGGGAGGGAGAAAGGGAGACGGACAGAGGGAGGAGGCTGACAGAGGGAGGGAGAAAGGGAGACGGACAGAGGGAGGAGGCTGATAGAGGGAGGGAGAAAGGGAGATAGAGGGAGACGGACAGAGGGAGGAGGCTGATAGAGGGAGGGCAAAAGGGAGATAGAGGGAGACGGACAGTGGGAGGAGGCTGACAGAGGGAGGGAGTAAGGGAGACAGAGGGAGACCAAATCACCCTTGGGTGGTGTGGCCATGTCCGCTCGTCAGCAGGTGGACTGTGTGCATGTAGACAAGGTTTGGCAGTGCCTTAACCCCCTCTTCAACCTTTGATAAACACTAGGCCATGTGTCAATCTGTGCACGAGTACATCCGTGCTGCAGGCACAAACAGAACCGTACACCCAGTATACCTACCCACTGTGTTCGTCAGAACCCTGTCACAAATTGTTAAGTTACCTACCTGCATTCTCAAATAGCATGGAAAAAACACCATTTGGCCACGTACAGTGCAACACATAAGGCGGCTCTGCATGGCTTGCTACGCCCGCTCACTACACTGCTGACTGCGTTCCCAAAATATGCATCAACTAAGATTGTGTCACACATAGGTAAAGTGTCGAAAGCTGTGGCCAAGGGACATACCCATGCACAAGTGCACTGTGTGAGGAATGCTAGCCAAATCCAACCACCCAGAGGAACTGTGCCAAATCAAAAAAGAATGAAACATGGATGTCGCATGTAACACAATTAACACTGTCTCTCTCACACACAGGTCAACGTCGTCGATCTCCCCCCAACACTGGGGGGGAAGACTCACAGGACCAGGCTCTGCGTGAAGAGGACCCCAACGCCAGCGATGACTCTCACCACTCCGTGGATGACCCAGACCAACCTGGCCCCTCTGGTGTCCAACCACCTGCAGCACCTACGTCAGGTACAATTGTGCCAACCACCACCCCCATTCCTGCCACATCCCAGGAGACACCCAGGAGCCCTGCCCGCACACAACAACGCAGCCAGTCTGTCCAGGAGGGACAAGGTTCTTCGGGCACCCAGGAGGAGGCAGGCGACCCCGCAAATGCCATCCCTCAGGGGTCCCGGAGACTCGATGTGCCCACAACGGCAGGCCAGGCGCAAGTGGGCAGGGGTGGTGGGAGTGGAGGACAGCGGAGGCCCGAACCTGCCCAGTTGGCTCAGGACCCGGCTATGGCACACGTCAGAACCATCCTGGACGCATACCGGCGTGACTCCAGAGACATCGCCCCGGTAGTGGAGACCCTCAATGAGATGAAGGCCCTGCAGGTTGAGCATCATGCCAGGATGGAGGCAAGACATGCAGAGCACTTGGCGGTGCACAGGGACATGAGCAATCCCTCCGTCAGATCGCCCAAAGCCTGGCAAACCCTCCCTGTGCCAGCAGGCGTAGAGCAGCACCAGCCCCAGGGAGGGAGGAGGAGGAGGAATCATCTGACGGAGCGTCCCTTGCACCGTCAAGCCAGGCGTCTGAGGGTCCCCGCAGGAAGGTGGGTCGTCCACGCAAAAGACCGAGAGAGTCAGCGGAACATCACCATCTCCCAGGTCACCTGGCCTGGCACCTGGCCCTATGGCCTAACAGCAGCACAGTAGCAAAGGACATTCTCTGCCACATGGCCTTGCTGGTCACTGTCTGACCAATGTTGACAAAGACTGTGGCACAGACTCTGATGACTGTCAATGGCAAGGACACCAACTCCCCCTGTGAACTTTGGATTCTACACTCCCGCCAAGCACCTCTTGTCACCCCCCCAAACAAGTACCCCAGCACTAATAAAATTCATCACAATCACAAGATGATGCCTTCATTTTGCATTATTCCACCACATGTGTGTGTTGTAAAGTCAAACCATGCCTGATTTCTGAATTAACTCCGAACCACCATACCCTGGGGTCTGAGTCTGGCACAGGACACACATGGGTCACAACGTACCATCCAAGACAGACATGGAGCACCATACTCACCCGTGATGGGCCCAACCAGCTGAGGGGGTGCCCGCACAACTGTGCCCACAGACCTATTTAGAAGAGCAACAGTCATGCGCAGAGGTCAGGGATCATGTGGAGTGTCCTGGGGTGGGAGTCCCAGGTATGTGTAGACACGTGGCAGAACCATGTCCTGCATGCTTGAGTCAGGTGGATGTGGCGAATGGTGGACCAGCCAAGGTTGGATGCATGGAGATGGCACAATTGGGTGTTGGATCACAGTGCCACAAGGTTGTGTTGTGGGTGTGGGCTGCATCCTGAGGGTGTGCGTGGATTGAGAAGGTCATCCTGCAGCTGGCAGTGATCCACTCCCCCCATCTCTGTTTGACGTGGATGTGGCCTGGTCGCCGGATGTAGTAGCAGAGCTGTGCAGAGGCACCCTGGATGTGGACAAGTATCATGGGATTTCTAACGCACATGTCCGTAGAGTGCAGGGTAGGAGTAGACACGGATGTCATAGTTGACCTGGGGGATGGTCTCCCTCTTGCCTTGAGGTGGATGGAACTGGGGATCTTGTGCATAATGCAGAGTGTGCTGCCGCATGAGGCACAGATGCTGCTGATCAGCATAGCACATGTCAGCAAGCAATCCATGATGGACACCAGCTCGTTTGCGTGGACACTGGGTGCCCTTGCAGCAGGGCCTGCAGCAGCATGCGCCATGTCAAGGAAACAATGCCACAAGTAGCACACAAAGACAAGGATCTCAGGAAGGAACCGTGCAAAAGGTGCATGTCAAGGAAGGAATGTCTGGTTCAACATGGCACACACGCACACAATGGATTCACATGTGGCACAGTGGCCGTCGTGGAGACTGACAGGCCACAAAACCTACACAGCCATGGACATCATGCACAATACAGAATCTAATCCCTGACAAACAGCTTGCATCTTGTTACTCTACACATAGACTCATATGCACCATCTCTGAGAACAATGCCAGACATGCCGCATGCACATTGGCAACAGACCACCATTGACAGAGATGAGGCACCTTGGAGGCAGAGGGACACCTTTATTAGTCATGTGTGTCGGAATGCTAATGCAACTCTGTCTACACATACACAGGTCATGTGGATGAAGACGTGGGACCAACACTGGCACCCCCCTTAGCACCACAGATGCTGGAAATCCATGGCACTGGCACACAAGTGACGGGTGACAGCTAAACACCCCCTGCTGTACACCATTGAACCCCTAATGGGGAATTCACACACCATGTCAACCCGGTGCAACCCGTATGTTTCCGAGGCCAGTGTCACACACATTGATGGCTCCATCACAATCCCATTACAGATGACTGTCACCAAGTCTGACCATCAATTCAGGTGAATTCTGCTCCAGGTCATGTGCCCCATGGTGATTCTACATGTATGCAAAGTAACCAAACATGAACAGGAGCAGTGCACACACATTCAAAACAAATACCACTCCCAAAAAGCCGTGCTGCATCCCTTACCCGAAGGAGATTTTCAAACTTGTCCGTGCATGTAATGCTGATTCAGCACATGTTGCTGTGATCATGAGGAATAGCAGGAGCACAACAATGCCACCAGCAGACAGCATGCGCAAGTACCTGTGGATGGGAGACACACTAGAAGTCAGCCAAAAGAAGTACATCCGCATGCATGTGCATGTACTCGACACGTATTAGGTTGTCAACATGCCAGGTGACAATGATGACTCTGGAAAAACATTCTTCTATTGCACCATCACTCGAGTGACACATCCAAACACACCTCAGACTCACTTGGAAGACATGCAGATGGACACACACATTGCAACACATGCCACACACAGCCCAATGCATGCACACTCAGACACTGGAACTCACCACTAAGCAAAGAAGTCGCGTATGAGCCTCCTCCTCCTCCACATCACTTGCCTCGTGCCCAAGCCCTTCATCCTCCACAGGTGGATGGTCCTGCTCATCTGGATCCAGGATGAATGGCACAGCTTTCTCCACTGCCATGTTGTACAGCATGCAGCACACGAGGACTATCTTGCAGACCTTCACCGGTGCATATGGGAGTGCGCCACCGGTCTTGTGGAGGCAACGGACTCGGCTCTTCAGGAGGCCAAATGTCCTCTCTATCACTCGCCGGGTCCACCCATGGGCGTTGTTGTAGCGGTGATCGGCAGCCGTGCTGGGGTTGCGGAGAGGCGTGATCAGCCATGGCATATTGGGATAGCCAGCGTCCCCTAAATGGAAACATCATGGACAAGAGTGGGTCAGGAGAAGCAGTAAGACAGGAAGATGACGTTAAATACAGGACTGGCAGAGTATACGCACCAACAATGCATGCTCATTCGTTGCGCAGCTGCAGCATCATTTCAGGCACCCTGCTACGCCTCATGATGTACGCATCGTGTGCTGATCCTGGAAAACGAGCACAGACATGTGAAATCACCATGTTGGCAAGACACACCGCAAGGGCATTAATGGAGTGGTAATGCTTGCGGTTACGGAAGGCTACCTCCTGTGCCTGTGGTGGTACCAAAGCCACATGTGTTCCATCTATGGACGCAATGACATGGGGCATCCCTCCCAGGGCATAGAACTCACGCTTGACAGCTGTCAACTGCTCAGGAGTTGGGAATTTTATGAACTCATCAAGGTGCTCCAACATGGCCTCTAAAAAATCATGCAGAACATGGCTTAACATGGTTTGGGACATCCCACCCACATGGGCAATGGTATGTTGAAAGGTACCCGTGGCCAAGAAATGTAGGGCTGCCATCACCTTCACCTTGGGTGTCAGTGCACCAGGATACCTGTGTAGCGGTTGGAGGTGTGCTGCCAGCCGTGTCTTCAAGTCCTCAATCAAACGTTGGGGGAAGTGGTAGCGGCATATACAGTCATTTTCCCGCATGTCAGCCAAGTCTGGAATTGCTCGTGGGAGAGGCGGAGCCCTGCAGTGAATTAGAAGGGACAACGAAGAGTGAGTACAGTACACCACCAATGTCAATGTACTCAGCACATGCTCAACAGGCAATACACATATGCTACATACAGAGTCAGGTCTGTGCAATATGCCCTGGACACGTATGGCAGCCATGTGACACTCCTACCAAGAGACAGCTCCAAACGTTTATTCTCAACCTCATAATGCCATGCCATGAAATTAGCTGTGGGCCAGAGTAAGTGAACAGGCAGACGCATTACAGGAGTTACAGACAACCAAATATGTGCAGAGGAAGGATGTTTATTGTACAGGCAGGTTGCGGAACACTAGAGGCACAGGTCACATGTAATGGAAAAAGGACAGACCACACACCTTGCCATGAAGGATTACATTTCAATAATGATCCCACATACATTGAGAGTATGCAGATATGTCCTTGTTTTGAAACTCTGTGTCGATGCATACACACACACCTTACGTCGGATTTCACATGTGGCGTGGTATGCGTAACACTGTGCCATGGCCATCTACACACAGACACATGTTGGTTGCC
The DNA here is from genome assembly GCF_964204655.1 of Triturus cristatus. NCBI lineage: Eukaryota > Metazoa > Chordata > Amphibia > Caudata > Salamandridae > Triturus > Triturus cristatus. Next base: position 689,251,211 of record NC_140588.1, read on the forward strand.
GCAATTGCAGATGCATTTGACCAAACACCTACAGCAAGCTAATGGGAACACACGACACATACATGACATAGTCACATCGTGCAACGCGGGTAGTCACATGTCAGGTGTGAAAAACCCTGTAGCTGGCATCAGGGGACAGTTGCGTGTGTTGTTGACTGTGCCATGGCAGTGACGCTTTTCACAAGTGTTCTGTACTACATGCACACATGTCAAAGGAGTGAAGGGGATGTCTGGCACATAGTCCACCATCACACATGACATCTGTACACATCTCATCATACATCTATTGCCTTCACAACTCAGGAGTAATGTGCCACATTACAGCCTGACACACCTGTGCCCCACACATGTAGTACTGCACAGACAATGCCTTGATGTCCAGCCTTGGACAAGTATGTCAGCTCTACTCCTTACTGTGTGCTGCCTGTCACCACTGTCAGGTGTGGAATGGACCGTACATGCGCTCGGAGGGCGTGTGTATGTTCCCCATCACTATGGGAGTGCTGCTGTAGGCCTACCCATAGAGAAACGGCCCGTACACGCGTGTGTACGGGGCGTATCACTATGGGTATGCATACGCGAGCAAAGCCATAGTGAAACGGCCCGTACACGCGCGTGTACGGGGCGTATCACTATGGGTACGCATACGCGAGCAAAGCCATAGTGACACGGCCCGTACACAAGCGTGTACGGGGCGTATCACTATGGGTACGCACACGCGAGCAAAGCCATAGTGAAACGACCCATACACACGCGTGTACGGGGCGTATCACTATGGGTACGCATACGCGAGCAAAGCCATAGTGATACGCCCCGTACACGCACGTGTACGGGCCGTTTCACTATGGCTTTGCTCGCGTATGCGTACCCATAGTGATATGCCCCGTACACGCGCATGTACGGGCCGTTTCTATGCATTTGGGGTGCCCTAGGGCCCTGGAACTCACCGTACCTGTGTGTGAATGTCCAAATTACATAGGGGACACATGAGGGACAAGTATAAAGCCCTACATGCATGCTGGTTGTCATGGAGACCGAGTTTAAAGTTTGAATTGTTTTCATCAGGTGCCCAGCTAAAGTCGGTTTGAAAGAATCTACATTTGTTGCAAAGTGGTTGTTGAGTTGACATCATGCTCAATAAAAAAAAAGAGCAAAGCCACTGACTGTGGTAGGTTTAAAGGGATTGGAGGAAACATAGGATGCAAATGTGAGTGACCAATCACTCTGTACTCCTGTGAATGAAACAGGGCAGCAAGGTAGATATAAGGCAGCCAGGTCCCATGAGAGAGCACTTGCCTGCACATCCTTTGATTCAACTACACTGCTGCTGCTCGTGAATCCTCTGGCACCATGTCCAGGTCTGTGGAGAGGGCCCAGCCTTTCACCCAGGAGGAGAACCAAGCCCTGCTGGATGTGATCCTCCCACAGTACCCCATGCTGTATGGTCGACCAGGGGTTCAGGTGAGTGCTGAGTCCACTAGCAAAGACTGTGCCCCTTTTTTGTGACTGTGACTTCTGCCATTGTGTCCAGGTGTAACACACATGCAATGTACTGTAGGGTGGGTCCCGGGTGGGGGAATGCCTAATGTCTCCCAGCCAGAGCATGCTGTGGTGCATGTCTGCTCTCCTCACTTGCATTGTGTGTACTGTGACAATCACTGCATGTGGCATTACACTAAGGGTGGGCGTAGTTCGCGAAGTAGCACTTCGCGAAGCTACGCAAAGTGAAGTTCGCACTACGCGAGCTACGCGTAGCACTTCGCGAACTGCGAAGTCACATGTTCGCACTGTGCAAGATGTTGTTTTCAATGATTGCACAGTGCGGACAAGCAACCGGCACTGTGCAATCATTGAAAATGGCATCTTGCACAGTGCGAGCTGTAGTTTTCTGCTGCTCGAGTAGATTTTTACTCGAGCTGCAGCTTTCTCAACGCGAACTGGTAGTTTCTCATCGCGAGCGGTCGCGAGCATACGCGACCCCTCGCAATGAGAAACCTGACCTTCTCGCGTTGGGAATCTCGCCGGGAGGTTTATTTTCCATGCTCGCGATCGCGAACAAGGAAAAAGTCTCGCCAGGATGTCATTTTGCTTGCTCGCGGTCGCCAACTTGACGTTGAGGACCGCGAGCAAGCAAAAAATGACCGCAGCACTACGCAACACTACGCTACGCGTGTTCGCACTGTGCTACGTGCAGTTCGCGTAGCGCGAAGTAGCGCGAACTTCGCAAACTACGCGAGCGTAGCGTAGTGCTTCGCCCAGGCCTACATTACACATTCTGCCTGTCTAATCCTCCTGGGAATGTTGTTACTACAGTCCTTATGTGAATCTGTGGTCCCCCCAGTGTGACAGGTGGCAGTACCCACAGATGTGTGTTTGTTTAGTGTACATGTGCTGAGAGTGTCCAAATGATGTGTTTGTCCCCTGGACATTGGTGTGTGTGTGTAAGTCCCCTGTCATGTGGGTGAGTGCATATGTGGAGTGTAGCACCCCAGCTGCATGAGGGATGGATATACCCTGCTCATCTGATGTGAGCAGGGAGCAGTGCTGTGTGTCTGCGGTGATGGGCCAGCCCCACACCTGTGACACCTCCCAGTCTAGTGGCACATGTGCAGAGTGAGGTGTGTAGCTGCAGTTGTCAATGGCATGTGATTGTCCTGTGGCTGTGTGTGTCTGTGTACTCTGCTGAGGGCACCTCAGTGGCCTGTGGCATGTGACTGCTTTGAGGTGCTGCACATAATCCTGGTGTCGCTTGTGATGCACAGTGTGAGCCTGGATGATTGATTATGTCATACACCTCATGCCACCTGTGTACTCTACAATGCCACCTAGTGCTTTTTGCCTTCCACAGAGGAGAGTGTCCCTATGACACAGGTGTAATGAGTTTGATGCATTCTATGCCCTGTTAAAACCAGCCAAATTGTTCTAATGTGTGTCTCTGTGACATGTCACAAGTGTATTGATGTTGTCTCACTTTTTCATCCTCACAGGTATGCGCCTGTGCCAAGGAGCAGATCTGGAAGGACGCCGTCAGTGCCGTGAGACAGACGGATGGTCGGAAGCGGCGCCTAGCCGAGGTGAGGAAATGCTGGCAGGATATCCGGTGCTGGACGCGGAGGATCGCACGGGTCCTGCTGGGGGACTCACCTGTGAGCCAAAAGAACCATGGGCGCCGCCGTCTGACCCACATCCACAAGCGTGTGCTGGCGGTCATCTTCCCTGACATGGACAGGCTTTTACGGGAAAAGCAGCAGCAGGAAGGGGGTAGGTACATGTGTGTTTGTTGTGTGTCACCAGCATTTGTAAGTGCACAGTTGCATGGATACACTGCCAGGGTTTACATGTGCAGTGCAGTTCCTGGTCCCCAAAGTGTAGCGGTGCTGTCCTTCCTCCCTTCCCCTCCTTGCCATGTGTACCCTGGTCTGTGTGTAGTCACACTTGCACAAGGTTATCTAGACTGCCAGTTTATCGATGTGCCCAATGCTTGCAGCTTCATGTGTGGGGGTGGTGTGTAACAGGTTTTGGGACCTTGCCTGTGCCCTGTCCAGTTCAGTACTTGTGGGGTCCATGTCAGTTGTCACTGATGCTGAGTCCAGACATAGGAGTGTGTCTCTAAAGTGTATTGCTTTACAGCATGCATGTCCTATTTTGTGGCCTGTGACATGATGTGCATGAGTGTGAGATATGCAGAGTGCAGGGATGGTGGCTTGTGTTGCAGTCATTACCATTCAGGACCATGGAGTAGTGTGGCCACTACTGTCCCCTGGGGCATCTTTTCCTAGGTATCATGTGTGTAATCCAAAAATGTCGACAATCTCTGTGTCTATAGCATAGGTTGTGCTCTGTGCCATTGTACCCTGGCACCATTTGTGTCTACGTAAACTCTGCTACATGTGTCCACTGTACAGGCTGACCAAATGTCCCTTGTTCATATTCACGGGGGCCAGTGCCTGTGTGTCTTGGTAAAATGATCTGATGATGGCCATTTGTAGATGATGTATTTGTACCGGCGCACCAGGGGTATTTGGTGTCCAATCAGGATTTCTTGCAGGCCATGTGTTTTTATTCCAGACTAAGAGATGTAAGTGCTTCCTGTGTCTCAATAAATTGTCTCATGTAGGGGGTGGTTGGTGCGGGCAAGGCCTACATGTCTAGACCTGAAGTCTCCTTGCTAGGTCTGGCCAGTGTGTGATGTTTGTCTGGACATACACTCAAGGTGCAGTGACCCATTAATGTTGGGCATGTTTTTAAGTATTGCCTTTGCAGCATGTGCCTACAGTTAATAGACATGGTTCCTGCTCATCCCTTTTTACGCCAACGCTGTGTGCTGCAGATGCTGTGCTGGATTGTCCCCAGTGCCTGGCTCCTCAGTCCAAATCCATATCATGTTATTTGCTATTGTGTCATGCTCTCCATAGTTGGTCAGTGGCATGGTGGGTCAACCAACTGTGTGTTGCAGGGCCTACATATGTGCCTTGTATTGTAGATGTTACTCATGTTGCTTTTCAGGCTATGCACTGTGACCTATGTGGATTTGACTCATGTGACATATGTATACAGGTGTCTGATTATTTCCTGTCTCTTCACCTTGCTCACAGCATCGTCGGGGGACACCGAGGGAGACACTGGCACAGACCGTGAGGAGCGTGCGAGCACCAGTGCCAGCAGTGCAGAGTTGTCTGGCACAGCGAGTGGCACGGAGGCCGACGGGAGTGCAGCGGAGGACCTGTCCAGTCAATCCACCACCGACTATGACGCAGACGGGTCCGAGGCTGAGCACTCCGAGGGGGCGGTGGCTGGTCCCACAGCTGACACCAGCACTCCATCACTACCCGCCCCCTCCATTCCGATCACCGGCCTCCCACTTGCTCGTGTCCCTTCCCGCCGTGCTCGGTCAGCACGTGTCTCCTTCTTGCCAGGCACCGCACCCCCTGCCCCTGTCTCCACTGCTGCCACCAATGCCGAGTCTGTGGACATCCTGCGGCAGTTGCGGGTTGGTCAGACTGCGACGCTTAATGTCCTCCATGGCCACAGCCAAGTGCTCAACCAGATGGAGGCATACTTGGAGGGCATTTCAGCCGCGCAGTCTGACCAACGCAACTTGCTGAGGTCCATAGACTCGACACTGACTGCAGCAGTGGGTCTCCTGCAGCACTACGTCCCACCCCCTACTCTGCCCCATCCACACTTCCCACTCCCATGCTTGTCCCACGTACACCCAGACGTCAGCATGCACGCACAACACCAGACACAGGCACCACACCAGCAGGGCAGGGCAAGCGCACACCCCCTGGCACGCACACACAGGGTGAGGTAGGCACACCCACTGGGTCGGGGGGCAAACGTAAGTCACGCAGCCAGAGTGGGAGTCCGCATTCCGCCAAATCCACTCCCTCCAAATCCACTCCCCTCAGCTCTCCTGGCCACGAATCCAGCAAAGATTCCTTCATGGCCGCTCTGTCCCTGAGCCCAACAGTGACACCACCCAGCAAGCGGGCAAAGGAATCCCCAGTCAGGGTAGTTGAGTGCCCCCCCTGTCTACACCCTCCCCCAGTGGCGCTGCGACCCATTCCTCCGCTCCCCCCCTCCTTGGGGCCTGTGGTTCCTTCGGGTGCAGGGGATACGCTGGGGGGACCTTGCTGACGTGTGCAGCGCCATCCTCACCACCTCCTTTGGCGCTGCCCCAACCCCTGTGGTGGAGTCCTCCGTCCCTGCACCCACAATGCCTGCCCTTGCCCCTCCTGTCCCTGCGGTGCCTGGTCCTTCCCCCCCACATGATGCCCCCCCCTGTGGAACACAGGGTGGTCTGAACTGTGCAGGCAAGCTAGAGGACACGCGTCCCACTGTGTCCCCCATCCAGCTGTGACTAATGGATTGCCATATGGGCTTTGTAAATATTGAACTTTATCCACACAAACATTTTTTGCTAATGCTGAATAAAGCCTTTTTTTACTTAGAACACTACTGCTTTTGTGGTATTGCTGTTGGTGGGGCTGCTCCATGATTTTGGGTGGTGATCATGTGTTGGGTGTGTGGGAAATGTAGTAGTGTGCTGGTCATAGGGGGGACCCTGGTATCTGTGTGCCATCACAAGGTGTTAGCTAAGTTTCTTTGTTCATGTAGGCAGTTACTCCATGGTGAAATTGTCCCAAGGTGTGTTCCTTCCTCTGTGTACCCTGACATCTTCCCTGCAGGGTGTTTCCAATATGTTGCGCTGAGCTGTGTCTACATTAGCTGGGTGTGTGACGGACCCCTTCAACTTTGGCCATGCATGCAGAGCGGTGTCTCCACCTGCATCATTCGTGGCATCCTTGGTGATCACTGTACTTGTGTATGTAGTCTGTTGACATGACTTCATGTGGACATGTTCCCTTTTAGGCAGTATGCATATGTGTACTCCCAGCCTCGCACACATGTGTTACATGTACTGCAGGGTCTTTGTGCACCTGACTGACAATTGTGGCAATTAGATCTGTGGGTACTCCACCCTTTTTCTTTCCATGAGCACTGCTGGGGGCATCTGCACACACCCCTCCTGTGTCTGGGCACTGCTGGGAGGACTCTGCACACACTCCTCCTGTGTCTGGGCACTGCTGGGAATGATAGGCACAC